>NW_026652279.1:120116125-121483060 GCF_009828535.3 Hylobates moloch
CCCAGCCTAAATTTTTTTTTGAGATGGAGTCTTGCTCTGTCACCTGGGCTGGAGTGCCATGGCATGATCTCAGCTCACTGCAGCCTCCGCCTCCTGGGTTCAAGTGATTCCCCTGCCTCGGCCTCCCAAGTAGCTGAGATTACAGGTGCCTGTCCCCACAACTTTTGTATTTTCAGCAGAGACAGGGTTTTGCCATGTTGGCCAGGCTGGTCTCGAACTCCTGACCTCAGATGATCCACCCGCCTCGGCCTCCCAAAGTGCTGGGATTACAGGCGTTAGCCACCCTACCCAGCCTAGTCAACATATTTTAGTTAGCTCTCTTTCCAAGTGTTTGAGAGCTAGAATTTGGCTTTTAATTATTTCACTTCTTTATTTTTAGCACCCAGTAAAGTAATTGTCATATTGCCTGAGACTCTGTAAGTAAAAATATAAATGTTTATCTCTGAAAATAGACTGGGTTAAAGGTATGGTTAAAGGTATAGATTTATATGTGTTTCATATACAGGTGTTTTAAGATATTTTTGGTGTGTTTTAAGACATACTCGATCTAATTATTAAGAAAGCATTGTTTCTCAATTATATATGCAAAACATCTGGCAATATTAATAGAGAATATTTCCCATTACTTAATTGTTGCTGATACTTTTTTGTCCTTTTCTAAAATGTATTCTTTGTTCTCTAGCTAGTTGCCTCTGTGTTCTGCTTGATCAGCATTTTGCTTATTTACCACTGTTGTAGTAAGAGGACTGATGCATCCGGTTCACTTTGAGGGTCTAACCACATCTTTTTAGAACCCAGTTTGGAATATATTATTAGACTCACTTGTTGGACAGAAAATAAATGCCATGACAGCACCCATACAATTTTTTAACAAATATTATCTATGATACATGCTCAAATTATAATATTAAAAATGTTAACACCTGCTCTTGCCTAGGCTATACCTTTGTAGTTTTTTGTTTTGCTTTCAAGTCCTTTGTTGCTCCAGAAGGAGGAGGTTTCATAGTCATGAATTTGCATAAATTTGTAATAAATTAAATTTCTTCTTTTCTTTACCTTTTTATGAATTCTGAAGTTAATAACTTCTGAGCATAATGCATCCACAAATAACTCTGCTTTCCTAATATACGTAAATATATAGAGTTACTTTCATCTTTTCCAGTTATACCAGAAAGAAACTTAAGCTTTAAATCACATGTTTCTAGAACCACTTATTTTAATTCACTTTTTTGGACTCTGGCAATATCCAGTTTTCCTCTTTTGCTTACATTTATTCAATAGATTCTTAGTTGTAGTAATAGACAAAGGATTAAATATACTGCTTACAAAATTTGGAATCATATAGACCTATTTTCACTTAATAGCTGTGCAATTATAAGTAAATTACACAATCTTTCTATCTCAGAATTCTTACCTTGAAAAGAGTTCATAAGACTGCTATGAGAGTTACTTCCCAGCATTTTGGCTAAGAGCAAGTGAAGACTACTACGAGAATTCAAAGGAGCATGCATGCTTTAGAGAGTTCCAACAACTGGAGTAATTCCTGGCATGTGGTGGGCTTTCAATAAATACCATATGTAATGATGCTTCTGTTATTCTTTCTCAACCATCAATTACAAAAGTTTTGTGGTGACTGTGGCTTCAAGAGGAACAGAGTTATCATTTTATCAAGAAAACTTTCTTGGCCATACTTTCAAACATTTAAAATCTGGATACCTACCAGGGGACTTTTGAAAGTATCAACACAGGCTGGGCGCGGTGGCTCACGCCTGTAATCCCAGCACTTTGGGAGGCCGAGGCGGGTGGATCACGAGGTCAGGAGATCAAGACCATCCTGGCTAACATGGTGAAACCCGGTCTCTACTAAAAATAATAAAAAAAAAATTATCTGGGCGTGGTGGCAGGCACCTGTAGTCCCAGCTACTCGGGAGGCTGAGGCAGGAGAATGGCATGAACCCAGGAGGCAGAGCTTGCAGTGAGTCGAGATAGCACCACTGCAGTCCGGCCTGGGTGACAGAGTGAGACTCCATCTCAAAAAAAAAAAACAAAAAACAAAAAAAGGAAGTATCAACACAGCCATTTTTATCCCATAGACTAATGTTTGGCAACTTGAAGGAATAGATTCCTAGATGAATTATTCATTTGCGTTGTGTCAATACAATTAGGCATTTGCTTATTGTCCATTTCCTTATTCAAAATGTAAGTTATATAAACAATACCTGTTTTGTTTGCTTTTGTGTCCACTATGCTTTGCACAGCCTAGGACACACATTAAACACCTAATAAATACAAGTAATTAAAAATGTAATATATATGCAAGTGTTTTATTGCTGATACATTTAAATGTGTGACTGTAGAAATGGTGATACCAATGATTTATGAGCGTTTTTTCCCACTGGAAGTTATATCGACAATGCTATCTGTAAGCTTAATATAAATTATTTATAGTATTAAAGGTTGAAAAAATGTAGAATATAATAGCAATAGTATCTTTTTTGTTGTTGTTATTGCTATCACTATTGCAATTTGAAGACTGTGTCCCTGGTTTATTACTTTTTTTAAAAAAAGACATAAGTAAGAGGTAATAATCATTATGATGAGTGTTTTCAAGGAGTAATTTTGAGAATCATACAGAAAATAAAGATCAGTTGTAGATCCAAGCTCTGTTTCTGTGAAAGTGTTGGTTGATTAGTCAATTCAGTTCAGACCATCAGAGAACTACATGCATAATAAGAACCTCAGCTACAGGTATTTGAAGATCAAATCAGTAAGTGAGAATATAAAAGTCAAATAAGTCTGTGGACATTACATAATCTCAGATTGACATACCTTTTTAGAATTTCTGGAGAGGCATTTTTAAAGAGTTCCAAAAATAGATTTTTTTTTTTTTTGATCTTCTGTGCACTTTTCAGTGGAACACAATTAAAGAATAGGAGCAAAATAGGGAGGCAAAATGATCTAATTTTGAGAAATAATTGGACAATATTTTTGGTTTTTTGCCACAAACTTATAGATCATCTTGTTATTTTCTCCATGGGAAGAAGACTTGGGTTAATGGCTTGAAAATTGTTAGACCCCTCAGGTGGGTTTCAAGCCAGCCAATCCCCTTCACAACTACTTAGAATACATGCCAATTTCAGTTGTTAGCAGTCATTTGTATGACTTGCCTTGCTTAATATTGCAGCAGATTGGGAAAATATCCAACAAAGCACCACTTTGAGATAAAATTAAATACCTGCAACACAATCAAATCTAAAAGACAAAGAAATTGGTCATCATTTGGAATGATCTGAAAATAGATCACAACATTGATTTAATATCTTGTGAGCACTGATGCACATTATATCATTTGCCCATAACTTAAAAATACCTTCAATAAAAATATATGCTTTAAATTTAACTTTCCTCCTAAGAAAATAATAAAATTAATGTGATACCAAAATTGGAAAGCCTGGCTAAAATGAAAACTCCGATGTTAGTGTAGGAATGCCCATAATTCACATGCATTCAAATATTCCGTCCTCATTTGCCTTAATTTATTATTAACTAATTCTATTGCAAGTAATGTCAGTTGTGGCCAAAAAAAGAAAGAATAAAGTTATTGCAGCTTTTATTCACTTTGAAAAGGCAATCATTGTTCTATTATTCTGTCTCAGGCACCAAATTCTTAAGCAGATAATACAATAAATAAGCATTTGGTTCAGCCTATTAGTCTCTAACGTACTTTCTAAAATTTTCTTTGACCTCCCATTTGGGCACAAAATATACAACTATTTTTCTAATTTGAAAGAATTCTATCTCTTATAATGGCCTTTATTTGATTGAAATTATTTTTATTCTACCCATTTTCCTTGAATTTCAGTTAATATTTCTCATTGTCCGATGAGAAATAATGTGTCTCGTTCATAAGAAAATTGACATTTAACTCTAAAATGCAGATGACTTTTTATCTTCTGTTAAATATTTTCTTAAACTTTGCAACTGTTTTAAACAAATTTATTTTTCTTCTTTTTCTCAAACCTTGTCGGTTCTGAACTTTGCTATATAGAAAATATATGCAATTATTTAGAATGTATTATTGCTTTTAAGGCTGAATAATTTTTGCCCGGAGTTAGTATTCTCTTTCGTAATTAAAGAATGCCATTCACATTGGCAAGTAGTTTTCTTCTATCTTTATCAAAATTTCTTTCTATTATTCAGAGATGTTTAATCATAAAATGTCTTGATTAGTAGTCTCTCTGGTACTTTGTTTCAGAAAAATATCTAGAGTTAGAAAATCAATTTCTGAGCTTTTTCAAGTGAATAAATAGATTGCATATATGGTACAACTATTTTAATTGTAACAATTATAATTGTTCTATCAGGAGTCTCACATATTTTGTTATAAGATATAGGAATTAATAATCTTAAATTCTATTCACAGAGATTATATTTAGCACTCAAAATGCCAACTCTTTTCTATATATATATTTTGGGGTTTTTTTGAGACAGAGTTTAACCCTGTTGCCCAGGCTGGAGTGTAGTGGCACAATCTCGGCTCACTGCAACCTCTGCCTCCCAGGTTCAAGCAATTCTCCTGCCTCAGCCTCCCGAGTAGCTGGGACTACAGGCGCCTGCCACCATGCCCTGCTAATTTTTGTATTTTTAGTAGAGACAGAGTTTCTCCATGTTGGTCAGGTTGGTCTCAAACTCCTGACCTAGGGTGATCCACTCACCTCGGCCTCCCAAAGTGCTGGGATTACAGGTGTGAGCCACCACATCCAGCCTCTCTTCAGTATTTTTGATAATTTGAATGTACTGTATTTTCTTTCGAAGTTTGAAATTAGCAATAAACATCAATTAGTTTATGAAATATTACAAAAAAACTATCATAAAAGAAAATTGTTAAATTGTCTCCATATTGACTTCCTTTTTATTTCCTCTATTTATTTCCAATTTATTAGACTTTGGCTACTTTATTCAAAACAGTTCATTAACTAGGAAAATGTGATCATGCAAACATATGGGCTTATTGTATGTATCATTAAATGAAGACTATCAAACAAGTATATCCAGAATATGTTCCATGAAATACTAGTTCTTCAGGATATTAATGGATGTCATTTGCAATAGAATTAGTACAATTTTCATTACAGTAAGAATTCTTTAAGTCAAATATACATAGTCTCAAAGCTAGTCTCACTCTTTGCCAAATTTCCTCAATATTTTTACCACAGATTATTTTTTCTTGAAGTATCTTTTAGATAATATCCTATAGAATAAAGCTAATGTAAGCAAACAGTAGAATATTCCACTAGTAATAGCTAATCTAAGTAAACAGATTTTCTTTTTTGCCCTATGCAACAGGAAAAATAAAGCCAATTGTACTAATGAACTAAACTCCACTGGTATCTACTCCTTTGGTTTAGTTAGATGTTTTGTTTAGTTTCTATTCCCAAATTTCCTGTTTTCTAACATGTTCAATTTGTAAACCATCTCAAATAATTTTGGATACAAATGTTCATTTTGGAGAGAAACATTCTGTTAATTCCCTTTTCTGCCACAAACAAGCACAATTTATTTATCTTTATTTGGTGCCACAATATACGTGATATATATATATATATTTTTTTTTAATTACAACATGAAGATTTTATTAGTATTCTTGTCTGTTCTCAGTATCAGAACTCTGAGTATTTTAATATCACAGTGTGTATCTTGTTTTCATTGTGTATGTCACAAAAGCCTGAAGGATTAAAGTGAAGTTTCTAATGTGTTTTTCTGGATATTGTCTAATTGATAGATCTATATGCATTTCTTGTCTTTTAAAGAATTGCTCTATTTTATTACCAATAATTCACAGGAGCACATTACAATGTCAAGTTCTGTATTTGAAAATGTATATTTATTTCCAGGCCAACTTTGGTTCTTCACTTCAAACATTTTATCACCAGATGTTACTAATGGACTATTGGTTAGTTTCTTCAGTACAGTTTTCTTCTTTTAACTTTAAATTTGCATTAAAAGAGAACAAAAAACATGGTGATTACAGTACAGCAAATTAAGTTCTACAACGGTCTAATTAGAATGGCAAATTGTTCCATTCTTTCCTTAGAATATTCCCATCAGTGAAAAATGTACAACACAAATGAGGTATTCAAAAATCTTACTTAATTCTATTCCTCATTTTAGAAGAAGGGAATAGTTGAACACAAAGTGAAATGCTAAATTTTCTAAAAATGTAAAATAAAAAATATAAAATGAACGAGTATAAAATTAAAATGTTTTAAAACTTAGCAATAATTTAAAACTATCTGAGCAAATAATCTAATCCACAACATACCTAAAGTTTGTGCACACTTTAAAATTTAATCCAATTCTCATTCTTCTCAGGATAACTTTTTTCATCTAGGGATGAAAGCTAGAGATTTGTAAACTTCTTTATGTTTAAATCCCTATAGCAAAATGCATAAAATTTTGATGACAACCAACAATATTGAAATATATTTAACAAGATGTTTTAAAAATAGATTTATAAGTGGATATATATGGTTTATTAACATTAAATAACAAGATCTAGAGTATGAACTAAATACCATAATTTTCAAGTACTGAGCATTACAGTAAGTCTACAACTTAAAATTATATGAATACTTTTAAGATTCCTATTGGTGACAAGATTACAGTTGTTGGTAATACTATTATAAAGTTAATAAAATTGGGATATAATTTTTCCCATTCAGACTTTTGAGGTTCTATTTATTCTATCCCTGGACCACTATAGAATAAAAATGGAAGGCTAACTAGCTCTTGTCAATGCAAAACTTCATGAATCATTTGAGATTTACCCAGAATTGTTAAGTATCTCTGATCCTCAGTCACCCTCATTCTTTCACTCATTTATGGAGCACTTGCTATTTCCATCTCCATAATGGTTTAGGTTAGATGTTTTCCCCAGTTCTCATTTTAAATTATGACATTTCTTTGCCTATCAAATTGGCAATACTAAAACAAATTTAAAATACTGTTGGCAAGTGTACTATTGTGTCCAGAATTGGTGGGTACTTGGTCTTGGTGACTTCAAGAATGAAGCCACGGACCCTCGCGGTGAGTATTACAGTTCTTAAAGATGGTGTGTCTGGAGTTTGTTCCTTCTGATGTTCAGACGTGTTCTGAGTTTCTTCCTTCTGGTGGGTTCGTGGTCTCGCTGGGTTTGAGTGAAGCTGCAGACCTTTGCGGTGAGTGTTGTTACAGCTCTTAAGGTGAGGCATCTGGAGTCGTTCGTCCCTCCCGGACGGAGTGGTTGGTCCCTCCCGGTGGGTTCATGGTCTCACTGGCCTCAGGAGTGAAGCTGCAGACCTTTGCGCTGAGTGTTACAGTTCATAAAGGTGGCGCGTCCGGAGTTGTTCATTCCTCCCGTCAGGAGTTGTTAGTCCCTCCCGGTGGGTTTGTGGTCTCACTGGCTTCAGGAGTGAGGCTGCAGACCTTTGCAGTGAGTGTTACAGCTCATAAAAGCAGCGCTGACCCAGAGAGTGAGTAGCAGCAATATTTATTGCAAAGAGCAGAAGAACAAAGCATCCACACCATACAAGGGCACCCCAGCAGGTTGCTGCTGTTGGCTCAGGTGCTCTGGTTTTATTCCCTTATCTGGCTCCACCCACATCCTGCTCATTGGTTCATTTTACAGAGAGCTGATTGTTCCATTTTACACAGAACTGATTGGTTCATTTTACAGAGTGCTGATTGGTGTGTTTACAATCCTTTAGCTAGACACAAAAGTTCTCCAAGTCCTCACCAGATTAGCTAGACACAGAGTGATGCATTTACAAACTTTTAGCTAGACACAGAGTGCTGATTGGTGCATTTACAAACCTTTAGCTAGACACAGAGTGCTGATTAGTGCATTTACAATTCTTTAGCTAGACAGAGAAGTTCTCCAAGTCCCCACCCTTCCCAGAACCCCAGCCTGCTTCACCTCTAACTGGCACTTGCAGAGGAACTTGGCGGCTCCTAGCCCAGGCACTCCGGCATCCCAGAGGGAGCTCCTCCCACACAACTAAGGGGAAAAGAGGGGAAGCGAGAAAGAGACAGAGACCCGCCATTGTGGTCAATGACCCCGCAAAGAGGGAACGGCGGTCCATGCACAGGACTCAGTCTCTGATCAAGCCCAGCAGGTGCCAAGTGCTGGGCCCACTGAGCCCGCACCCATCCGAAACCCACTCCCGCCCCGCGCAGCCCCAGCTCCCACCCGCGCTTCTCCTTCACACCTCCCTGTGAGCAGAGGGAGCCGGCTCCGGCCTCGGCCAGCCCCAGAGAGGGGCCCCCACAGCGCAGTGGCAGGCTGAAGGGCTTCTTGAGCACGGCCAGAGCAGATGGCTAGGCGGAGGAGGCGCCCAGAGCGAGCCAGGGCTGCTAGCACCTTGTCACCTCTCACTATGAAAGAAGTAATAAGAGCCCTTAGACATTGCTAGTAAGAACGTAATCGGTACAGTATTTCAGAAAAGCAAATGTACAGAAAGAATCTATAGTTCAGACTTTGACTTCTTGGTAGCAACAGAAGACATGACCACTAATTTTGTTTTGGAGAAAACAAAAAGAAAGGGAATTTTTTAAAAGTGAAAATGTCTCAAAGATAAGAAGAGTGGTAAAGAAGAAAAAAAAGAACAATATTTTGGAAAATACAAATCAGATGAAAGATTTGGGGAAACAGAGAAACCTCAAAGTCCTCAATAATTGGTGAATCCAAATTCCTAAAAAAGAAGGATATTTCAAATAAGGAGCCCTGCTTGAAAAATTGTCTTAAGAAGCTGTTAGATCCATTCTGTCTTCAAGACCCCATTTTAACTCTAAATAGTGTAACAATTGTCTCTCATCACCCAACCACTCACTCTAGAAAAGACTGGACTTTATTCTCTAAAAAGGACAAAATGGAGGATTCTGGACTGCATACACCAGGCAGGGTTAATGGAGAAGAAAATATATACTTACTGAATGAGGAAACCTCCAGTATGTTTCTCCTAACTGACCCACCTCCCATACGATTAGGCTAAATAAAAATCACATTTTTATTTCTAGCATAAAAGATACAAAGACATCAAATCACACTCAGAGCAGTCTTCACGCAGCAACTACCAACCATGCAGAAAACTCTACATGAAAGACAGGGGCCAAAATAAAAAACAACAGACAATTAGAGGGAACAGACATTTTCATGGCCAAGGAGAAAATCATATGTGTGTATGTATGTGTGTCTGTAAAATAAAATGTATATATACACACATGTGAATATATATAATTATATATAATTCTATTAATAGAATATATATATGTTTGTGGGGGTATATATATATATGTGCATGTGTATATATAATTCTAGAGATAGTAGCAGTTACTAGCATCTTGGAACAAGAATGAAATACTATTTTTTGCAAGAAGAACAGAAATAGATCTCTTGAAAATTAAAAATATAATAACTGAGATGACAAATTTAATAAAAGAGTTGGAAAACAGAGTTGAGGAAATATCCCAGAAAATACAGTAAAGCACAAATAAATAGAATATTAAAGGTAAGAAAATGTAGAGTACTAGCCAAAAAGTTTAATATTCACTGAGAATTCTAGGAAGAGAGAACAAAGTAAAAGGTGAGAACACCGATTAAATAAAACAAGAACATTTTTCAGAACTAGTGCGTGTGAGACTGCAAAGGGCTTATAGTACTTAGCACACTAGAGAAAAGCATGCCCCCACCAAGGCACATGATTTTGAAATTTCAGGAAGCTGGAGGGACACTGAAATTTTACAGGCTTTCAGAGGTAAAAATAGGTGGCATAGAAACATAATGATATACACTTAATCAGGAACTTGCTGATATTATGCTTTACGTGCATTAGGAAAGAGAGCCAGGAGGGACAAGAGCATGATGTGTTAGAGACTAGGGGAGAAATAAATGCTACATTGTAATTTTCCATAATGGGAACTTACAGTTAATGCCTCAAATAGAAAAAATTAAGAAGTAGAAAGGCAAACACATTAACTTAGAATATGGTGGTTAAAACTTGGCGACAATGAATTAGCTGAGATAATTGACAATATTTGTCTTGAGGGAGAAAGAGAGGAGAGGAACAGGAAACTAGAATTTCTAAAACTGTGTGATTCTCTGTGTGAATGTGTAACTTTTGTTTTTGAAAAAGAATAATGAATAAAATATGTTCAGATTATTGATTTACTAATAAAAGTCAGCATTATACCCATAATAATCTAATTCTGTATACCAAATCAGTGTTTATAATGCAGGTACCACAACAAGGAAATAACCAAAATGTATAAAAATAAAGAAAAAATGTTATGAAATTATGCCTCATTCTTATCATAGGACATTATGTAATCAAACATTTTAAAGAGATTTAGCAATATAAAAATGCATATAAATTAATATCAAGTGAAAAACCAAGATGAATTGATTTATTTTCAAAATTCAGCCTGGCTTCAAAGGAAGAACAAAAATAGATCTCTTGGATATTAAAAATATAATAACTGAAATGAAAAATTTCCCAATTAAGAGATTAGTAAATAACTGAAAATACATTAAAATATATATGGTGACTTTTGGAAAGTAGAATTATGTGTCTTTTTGTTTTTTCCCTCTAAAATTTTTGTATTTTCAAAATATATATGCAGCAAATTTATTTTGTTTATAAGTTCTTAAAAGTTAAAAAAAAAGCAGTGAAACTGTGACTACAGATTTTTCTATTCAGGTTTTATAATGTTCACCAAATTTTCAAATTTGATAAAAACTAGCAATGGTAATTTGGACTTAGGGACATAATGTAAACAGTAATATGCTTATTATTTTTCCTACTTAGTTTAAGTGAAAAAGTTTTCCAGGTTAGTAGAAAGTTTATAGCTTTCCTCAGCAATAGAATTTAGAGTGTGAGGTTATACCTTGTCAATAAGAACCTCTCTTACAGACAGTAATACTGTTATTTTCATAGATTGTTACATAGTTGGAAAGAGTAACCTTTTATTCACTACTTCAGAAGATAATTTGTAAGTCCTTCTTTCACTTTTTTTTTCAATGCCCATAGAGGTGAAGGTATAATTTTCTGAAAATGTATTTGCCAGTTATAAATCTGATTTGAACACAAGAATGCATATATTCATGTACTTCCTAAGCCAAAGATGTAATAAGAATTCACAAAAGAAACACATAATTTATGGCTACATGAAGCCACAGTTTCAAGAAGAAAATTGAAAAGCAACCAATCAGCAGTCTTTGGTCTGTTTGAGTTTTGTCACTGAGTTACTTCCCTGATGTTTTAACTGAATTGACTAAATGAGGTCATATAGATATTGTTTTAACATTGGCAGCTTGAATTGACTATGACATTATTTAGTGAAGATATGTTTCCAGGCACTAAAAATTCTCAACCTTTTTCAGTTCTGTATGTACCAAGAGTATGTCATCAGTAAGTCCTTCCTCAGAATAGAGGATACTCCCAGCACAGCAGAAACTCAGAAAAAGGGATTTATGTAGCCTTTTAATTTTTTTTTTTGACTTCTGCTTTAGGTACAGGAGTACATGTGCTGATTTGTCATATAGGTAAATTGTGTGTACAGAGCCTTTTAGATGCATTGTTAACATTTGAATAATATGTAACACAGGGAAATCTATAATATGGAAGTGTAGGCATTTGTGAGAGATGCCACATAAATGCTGTGGGAGGCGAAATGCAAGTAGTCAGGGAAGGTCATATATTACAGAACTTTGCATTTTGACACAGACAAGTTCCTTCAGAATTTCCATCAAAATTCTAAAGAGATAATTATGTGTCTACAGCATAATGTAGTATCATTCATAGATATGTATATATGAGAAGAATGCAAATTTCATGCCTAGATTTGCTATGACTTAAGTGAACAAAGATAAAATATAGAGCTTAAACACATAAGCCTACAATGATAAAATTGCCGACTAAAATAAAATTGTAAAATTCAAAAAATATGCAAGTTACACAAATCTTCCACTTGTTTAGTTGCCACAAGAAACTCACGATAAAAAGTCTGTGGTCTTGTGATATATCATAATGATGGCTGAAATGTATATTTCTATTGCCATGTGATATCATTGCTAATTCAATTCAGAAGCATTTATTCTATGTGTCTTCCCTCTAGGGAGTAATCGAGAGCAAAATCATTAAAAGTAATAATAAATTATCTTATTTGTTTTGCTTAACTGAATCTGTTACAGTTACATTAGATTTTTTTGGTAGTGCCTTTGATTATAATTTTTCTTTCTTTCTGTTTATCTCATTCAGCTTAATTTAGTGAATGTAGTGAAAGACCTAACTGCCCTTCTCTGTGAGAGTGTCACACTGTCAACAAAACTGACAATGAATCCAAAGGGAAAAAAAATTATTTTGATTTTGTGACTGACTTGTTCATTGGAAATAAATGACTTTCCTTGTCGTGCAAGGATCATCTTAATATGCACTGTGCTTTTTTTTGCAGTATTGCTGCTACTTAGAGATAAAAAGCACAATTCAGAAACATGGGAAAAATAATCTAATATGTTGCCTTTCCTCAAAGGTCACAAATAGAAACATTACAAATGGTGAGCGGATCACTTTGCCTCTGTTAATACATCTGTATGGTCATAATCAATTCTTCTGAAGCTACAATTCTCTCTCATAGTATAAATTTGAATTCAAAATGAAATATTGCAACTACAAAAGTTGTTTCTACAACTAGAAAACAAAAGAAGACATGTTTTACTTCCAAGGCTATGAGTGGAAATCAGCATTGTAAGTAGAAGTTATGAAAGTAGGTATTCTTTTTTCCTTTTAAATAATTTAAAATATGTAATATTAAGTCACAATATCAAAATCCTCCCCGTAGCTCATTAAAGAGTTACTCTTTGGATATGTCAGCATTCTTTTAATAAATATTTTTTGACCATCTACTGTATGTGAAGTACTGTAGTGCAGTTTTAGGGGATAATTATTTTTAAGCAGTTACTATGCAAACTTCCTGCGTTTGGGATGTCTTTAAGGTATACCACCCCAGAGAATACTGGCATGACATTAGCACAAAGCAAGGACTATAAAAATGATTCACTTCTCAGGTATCAGCAGAGTCAGAATGAAACAACAAGGTACTGAGTACATACTATTGAGAAGTATTATCTCCTTTAACATTTCGCATAAAACAGTACATGAATTTTATTTGAATGAACAAATTAACATGGAGTACAGTCTTAGAAAGGGTGAAGTTGTTTTCTGAGATGTAAATTTTTGAGCTCATGACTTAAAAAGCAGAATTCCTTTTATGATAACATCTATGCTAGCCAGATATTTCTAAACCAGAGATAAAGATGAATAGAGTTGACTTTCAGATACTAGTTGGACCATCAACACAAACACTTAATTTGTACAGAAATAAGGGAGAGCTAAAAAAGTGTGAAAGAGGTGGTAATTTCCTAGAGTTCTGAAATATAAAAGAATAACTTAAAGGCAAACAGACAATGACTAAAACAATAGGAAACAATAAGAGGGGTAGTTTCTAGATTAGTAGAAACCCTGGAAAGCAAAAAGAATGTGTATTGGAAATTAAGATAAAAACACTAGTTCATATTTACATGTTTTCTTCATCATATATGTTTTCTCATGCCCCCCCCTTTTTTTTTTTTTTGAGATGGGGTGTCACTCTGTCATCAGGCTGGAGTGCAGTAGCGCAATCTCGGCTCACTGCAACCTCCACCTCCCGGATTCAAACGATTCTCCTGCCTCAGCCTCCCAAGAAGCTGGGACTACAGGCGCGTGCCACCATGCTGGGCTAATTTTTTGTAGTTTTAGTAGAGACTGGGTTTCACCGTGTTAGCCAGGCTGGTCTCGATCTCCTGACCTCATGATCCATCTGCCTCCGCCTCCCAAAGTGCTGGGATTATAGGCGTGAGCCACCGCACCCAGTCCACATGCACTATTTTATTTCATTATTTGAACAAACCAAAGGAGCAGGACAGATAAGGAGTATTTTGAGTGGATGGTGTCTTTGAGGAAGTAGTAGTCAACTATTTTCACAGCAAAGGTGCATTGGTAACTATACTAAAATCCAATGATTTACAACAAAAAGCATTTATTTTCATGTGTACATTCTACAGGTTCACTGTGATTTGCCTGATCTAAGCTGGACTCAGTGTAGAAGGCTCTGTCTTCAGGCTTTGACTTTCCTGGGCTTTATTTCCAGGCTGCAAATTGAGTTCAAGATTTCTCCACATATTTTTTTGCTGGGCCCCATGCTAAAATGGAAAGGTATAGCATGCTCTTCACATGCCAGCTGAGGCAAACAGAACAAGCATATGTAACGCCCCTAAATGTGTCATATTCTCATTCCTTTGGGAAGAGCAATCATATGAACAAGCCTAACATCAAGGATTAAGGCAGTACATATTCCATTCATAGTAGTAGTGGGAGTATTTGCCAAAAAATAATTCAAATTATCATAGGGGAAATACACGTCCTACTTAAGAGAAAATGTTGATGGATACTTCTCAGAAAAGATGGCAAAATTTTGTAAAACTCTGCTCCACTTCTTCCAGTAAATTATATAATACTAAAAATATGTCTGCCATTGTATTAGTCAAGGTTCTGTAGAGGGACAGAACTAATAAAAGAGAGAGAGAGATACATAAAGGAGAGTTTATTAAGTATTAACTCACACAATGACAAGGTCCAACAATAGACTGTCTGCAAGCTGAGGAGGAAGGAGAGCCAGTCTGAGTCCCAAAACTAAAGTACTCGTAATCCTATGTTTGAGGGCAGGAAGCATCCAGCATGGGAGAAAGATGCAGGCTGGGAGGCTAGGCCAGTCTAGCGCTTTCATGTTTTTCTGCCTGCTTTATATTCTAGCCAAGCTGGCAGCTGATTAGATTTTGCCCACCCAAATTAGAGGTGGGTCTGCCTTTCCTAGCCCACTGACTCAAATGTTATTCTCCTTTGGCAACACCTTCACAGGCACACCCAGAATCAACACTATGCATCCTTCAATCCATTCAAGTTGACACTCAGCATTAACCATCACAGTCGTCTTACTTTTTGCTTTCTTCCCTTTGATGCCTCACTCCTGCACACCTCATTCCCAAAAGTTACCAGCATTTGCAGTTTGGTCATATTCTTAACTTCTTCCCTAAATTATTGTATGTGTATGCCGACTGTCTCACTGATAGAATCAGGGTTCCCAATAACACAATGGGTAGTGTCAGAAAGGAGGTCAGAGAACACACATAGCTGATGGGACAGTAGGGTGATTATTTTACAGGCCGTGGCAAATGGCTGTATTATGGTATACTGAGAAGTGAAAGGGGATACAGGAGGAACAACAATTAGTTTTCATGGGAAGTCTCTCAAAGTTGCATCCTCACATAAATTGCAAGTAGGGAACAGCTGGATAGTATAACTGACCACTAAGTGTTTCACTCTAACTATAGCAGAAAAACTAACAGAAACTGTTAACATGTAACACTGATTTAAAAGATTATTTTATTTTTTCAAAATACTGCATTCCGATGTATTTTAATTCAAAAATAAATAAAAATGAGAAAGCAAGCCTGATTTAGTGCCTGGTCAGGAAAGAATAGATTTTAGTAAGCATTGCAAAGTAGCATCCAGCACAATTTTAAAACTGTGTGGAAGAGGAGATTATTCCCTCTGACTAGATGGAAAGAACGAATATGTAATATGTTACATATTTTGGGTATACCACTATTCGATTATCCATTCTCCTGCCCATGGCCATATGGGTTATTTTCACATTGGGCTATTACAAATAAGACTCTTTTAAACATTCTTTTACAGGTCTTTTTGTGAACATATATTTTCATTTCTCTTGGAACAAAATGGCTGAGTAATGGGTTAAAGTATGTTTAAATTCATGAGAAGCTGCAAAACAATTCTTAAAATGGTTTTACCATTTTACGCCCCCACTGGTAATGTATGAAATTTCCAGTTGCTTTGCACTCTTGCTCTCATTTGGTTTTATCATACTTTTTTATTTTAGCCATTCTAGTGTGTGTGTGGTGCACCATGCTTTGCATTTGTACAGTTTTAATTTGCATGTCCCAAATGAGTAATGAGGAAAACTTTTCCTAAGTATTTCGTAGCCATTTGAAATGTCTGTGCCAGTCTTTTTCCAATTTTTATTACATTTCTCATCTTATTATTGTCGATTTGTATTAGTTTTATATATATCTGGATTCAGCACTATCGACAGATAAAATTACTCCAAATAATTTTTCCAGTATTGTTACCTGCATTTTCTTAGTGGTATTCTTTAATTTTAAAAAATTGCTTTTTTTGATGAAGCTTCACTTCCTGCTTATTTTTCCTTTATGAGCAAGTGATTTTTCTGCTCAATTAGGTATGTTATTTTTATCCCCATACAGAACATTATTTTCTTATGTCTTCTTCTAATAGTTTTATAGCTCTGAATTTTACATGTAGGAATGTGATCCAGGCTTTTGTGCACAGAGCAAACTGGGTATTGACTTTTTTTTCTTTTCTCTTTTTTTTTGACTGATGGGATTTTCCAGTTGTATCTGCAGTAGTATCTGCTAAAAACAGATATACATTAACAATAGCAATAGTATCTGTTAAAAATATTCATTTCTCCCTTGAATTGACCTTGTATCTTTGTCAAAAATCAAACTGAGCATATATGAATGAGTCTAACAAGACTAGTACTGTTCAAACCTTGTACAATAATCAAATGTGCTATTATTTACTCTCTGCATTGGGGTAGTCAACCACTTATGGCTGTTCAGTAATCGAAAGGTAGCTAGTGTGATTGAGGAAAACACTTTTTTTGTTTGTTTGTTTGAGACAGAGTCTCGCTCTGTCGCCCAGGCTAGAGTGCAGCGGCACAATCTCAGCTCACTGCAAGCTCTGCCTCCCGGGTTCACGCCATTCTCCTGCCTCAGCCTCTCCTCTCCGAGTAGCCGGGATTACAGGCGCCCGCCACCACGCCCGGCTAATTTTTTTATTTTTTTTATTTTTAGTAGAGACGGTTTCATCATGGTCTCGATCTCCTGACCTCGTGATCCGCCCGCCTCGGCCTCCCAAAGTGCTGGGATTGCAAGCGTGAGCCACCGTGCCCGGCCAGAGGAAAACACTTAACTTAATTTAATTTTTATTAATCTAAATTTAGATAAGCATATGTGTCTAGTGGCGTTCCTACTGGACAGAACAGACCGGCAACTAGCATTCTGTTTCATTTATGTATTTGTCTATTCCAAGTCAACCACATTCTTTAAAACTGTAGCTTTATTTTAGGTCTTAAATATATTATTTTAAGATGGCTATTCTAGATTCTTGATGTTTCTATATAAATTTTTTTGTTATATATATTTTTAGAGATAGGGTCTCTGTCACCCAGTCTGAAGTGCAGTGTCACAATCATAGCTCTCTATAACCTCAAACTTCTGGCCTTAAGCAGTCCTCCCACCTTGGCCTCCCAACGTGCTGGGATTTACAGGCATGAGCCATGGTGCCCAGTCCATATGAATTTTAGAATCACTTATTTCTTCAAAAGAGCTTGCTAGAATGTAGTGCAGTAGTGTGCACCTGTGGCCCCAGCTACTCGGGAGGCTGAGGTAGAAGGATCACTTGAGTCCAGGAGGTGGAGGTTGCAGTGGGCCAACATCATGCCACTGCACTCCAGCCTGGCAATGGAGGGCCACCCTGTTGGAATGTTTATTAAAGTTGTATGGAACTTATTGATCAGTTAAGGGAAAAATTGCCATCTTAACAACATTGGAACATTGAGTCTTCCAATCTACAAGCATGACATTTCTTTAGGTCTTATTTAATTTTTCTCAGCAGTGTTTTCTAATTACTAGAGAAGATATTTTGTATATTTTACTTCATATTTATTCTAAATTTCCTTTGTATTTTTCCTGTTAGTGTAAGTTGTATTTTGAAGATTTATTATCCAATTTAGTTTCTCATGTTTAGAGAAATAAAATTGACTTTTGAACATTGACCTTGTATTCTGTGATGGTATTAAGTTAACTTCATGCTTCTAGTACCTTATTATAAAATACTTAGTATATTCTATATACATGATGAGGTTGTTTGCAAATAAAGAATATTGCATTGCTTCCTTTCAAGTATTTATACCTCCTTGGATTTTTAATGTGCACAATCACGCTTTCCAATCTTGAGGACTGTTATTTCTTTATCTTACTTTATTGCACAGTCTAGGGCCTCCCATATGACAATGAATGAACATTTTGAGAGTAAATATTCTTATCTTATTCCTGTTCTTAGGGAAAAACCATTCATTATTTTGCCTTTGAATAGTGTGTTAGCTAGAGGGTTTTTATAGGATGAGGATGATCTATTCTTCTTCCTAGTTTGAGAATGGTGTTTAGTATCATCAAGTGCTTTTTCTGATCTACTGATAGGACAAATTACATGGATTGATTTTGAAATGTTGAACGAACTTTACATTCTTGAAATAAACCCTACTTGTTTACGCTAGGTCACAGGGAAGGTAAACCCACCTCTTTGTTCCTGAAAGAACATCTTCATCTTAAGACCTATTGTAGCTACTATTATTACAAGTCCCGATGGTAGCTAATAGGCCTTATATCTTGATATCTCTTTTTTCTAAGCTTTTATTTTCTTTTATTTTTAGATGTGTCTCTTGTTATGGCTAAATTTAATTTTCATAATAAATCTGTCTCTTTGTTTTTTAACTTGTGAGTTCATTTATGTTTATTTTAAAGATTAACCAATATGTTACTGTTTCTACCATAAGAGTTTATTATTTAGTTTTTCCCACTTTTTCTACTCTTTAAAAATCTCCTTTTTACTCTTCTTTTAAACAGGTATCTATGCCTTTTCCTAGCTTGGATACAACTAAAACAAGAACTTTCACATACTCTCTCCTTTCTTAGTGTTCTTCTTTTCCACAATATCAGACGTTTTGCTAATATTGTCTAAATTTTTAATTTAGATTCTCTTACAAACATATTTATGTATTTCTATTTATTTGTGTTTGAGTATGTGCACATATGCATACATAAAGGCATAATATAAATATAATAATATTTATTAAGTTAAAGATCATAACAAATGTATTTAGTTATCCTAAAACTGGAAAGTTATCTTGAGTGTGTATCTCTCTATTTTTAAGTACTTTGTCCAAAAATTCTCATTGAAGATATTTGTGTGGTAGCTGTCCTAAGGCATAAATGTATATGTGAAAATATTTCTGAAAGATTTTCTTTGTCATGCTTTGTTATTTAAAGAAAAGTTCATCCAGATATTGATTCCTATGCACTGGTTTTTTTTTTTTTTCTTTCAACATTTTGAAAATGTTGTCTCATGGCTTTCTTAAATCCAGTATTGAATTTGAAAAATCTGATTTATGTCTAATTTTTGTTTCTTTGTAAATAATTTGCTTTTTCTACCCATAGCTGTCAGACTTTTCCTTTTTCTCTAATAATATGTGATGTGTTTAGTGTGCGAATTTTTTCTTATCTCTCTTCTTTGACACTTTATTAGATCTCTTTTGATACACTTTGGATTCGTGTACTCTCTAAATCTCATGTTGAATTGTAATCCCCAGTGTTGGAGGTGGGGTCTGATGGGAAGTGATTGGATCATGAGGGTGGATTTCTCATAAATAATTTAGTGCAGTCTCCTTGGTGCTGTCCTCATAATATTGAGTGAGTTCTCCAGATATCTGGTTATTTAAAAGTGCGTGGCACCTCTCCCCTGCCTTGTTCCCACTCCTGCCATGTGACATGCTTGGTCTTCCTTCACTTTCCGCCGTGATTAGGAGATTCCTGGGGCACTCCCAGAAGCAGATGCCACTGCAGAACTATGAGACAATTAAATTTCTTTTCTTATAACTAACCCAACCTCAGGTATTTCTTTATAACAAAGCAAGAACAGCCTAGACATCTTTATTCTGAAGTCTTTCTTAATTATTCAAATGTATTAATAATGTTTACTGGATACATTAACAGAAACTCTTGTCCCAAATACTCCACCATCTACTTAAAAATCAAAATGGGGTCCAATTTAAAGACACTGAACTGTAAGAAAGACCTTTGCATCAATGTTCCTAAAGTTATTAATGTAAAAGTCACGTTTTTTTATTATATAACAATTTTTAAAAAATAATTTTAACTTTTAGATTTAGAAAGTAGATGTGCAGGTTTTTTACCTGGTTATGTTGTGTGATGCTGAGATTAAGAGTACTGAGCATAGTACCCAAGCATTAGCTTTTCAATTCTTGCCCCCTCCCTCCCTCTGCTCCCCACTCCTCCAGTAGTCTATTGTTGCCATCTTTATGTTCATGAGTACCCATCATATAGCTCCAACTTATAAGTGAGAACATGTGAAAATACCAACTTTTAAAATACACTTTGCAGTGAAAATTTCTGATAATTATTCTTAATACAGGCTTATTAATGGACTCTATAGCAGCAGTGTTAGAGTAATTATCAAAGGACATTCTCCATATGCATTTCCCAAATGTTCCACTGAAAAGACTGTACATGCCAAAGGTGTGCCTAAATGGAGTGCAAATTATTAATTTTATATCATCTTCAAGGGATATCTCAAGCCAATTAAAAAGGGATATGTGGTTGTGTGTGTATATATTGATATTAATTTTGGTATGTGTACTTTTAAATATGAATTTGGCTTCTGTCATCATAGAAATTTAGAAAACAATAGGATGCTTAATTCACAACAATCTTTTGTGAATATAAATACTTTATTTAATATTCATATTAGTCTGTTTTCATGCTGTTGATAAAGACATACCCCAAACTGAGTAATTGATGAAGATAAAGAGATTTAAAGGACTCACAGTTCCACATGGCTAGTGAGGCTTCACAGTCATGGCAGAAGGCAAAAGGCATGTCTTATCTGGTGGCAGGCAAGAGACTACTTGTGCAGGGAAACTTCCCATTATAAAACCATCAGATCTTGAGACTTATTTACTATCACAAGAACAGCATGGGAAAGACCCACTCCCATGATTAATTACTTCCCACCTGGTCCCTCCTACAACACATGGGAATTGTGGGAGCTACAATTCAAGATGAGATCTGGGGACACAGCCAAACCATAGCAATATCCAAAAAATCAAAAAGTAAACTCAAGAAATGTCACAGCCCAGAGCAGTCTAAGGGATCATGATATCTAAATTTGATGTGGTATCCTGGGTGGGATCCTGGAAACTGAAAATAAATATTAGGTGAAACCTCGGGAAATATGAATAAAGTGTGGACTTTAGTTAAACATAATGTATTACATTGGTTTATTCATTGTGATAAATGTGCCATACTAATGTAAGATAATAATAGAGGAAATTGAGTGTCAGCTATATTGAACTTTCTGTACTATATCTGTAATTTTTCTATAAATCTAAAATTATTCTAAAGTAATTTTTTTTATTTTATAAAGTAAACTCAGGGAAGCACATTTTACCTCTTGACATTTTTATTTTTCTTAGCTATATATGAGATAAAAAAAATCTTCCAGTTTAAAAATTAGTCATCAATATGGCATAAATATTAATATTGGCACATTGAATTTATATGAGACTGCTGTTCCTGAAAACTGTAGTAATTGTGCATTCATTTTTATAACATTGGTAAGTATGTAAGTATTAATTTTAGTTTTTTAACATGAGAAATTAAGAAAGGTAACTTTCTTTCTGTACATTAGACTATCTCAGGTGACTATAAAATCATTTAGCAAGATCTCAGGTGAAATTTACTAAATGGATCATGGCTATTCAGAGTAATTCCTTTATTTATTTATTATGATTTTTTAAAGATATATAACCCAAAAAGTGAGTAATTTATATTAACTATCAAGAGAATTAGGGCCATTAGCTGTATCATCTGTAAAATGGATTTAACTAATCAAAATAAAAGTGTAATAAAAATGCAAACCCTACGATAGCAAATTTCCCAGTGCCTGTTGTGAATACCAGTGGAATTACACATCCACAAAGCAGGAAGCAACGTTGACAAAATGCATATGAAAATATTCACTTCCAGTGTCAAAGTCTCTTTCCAATTTACTTCCCTGATTTCTGAATTTCTACTGGTGCGTTCTGTTCTATGGTCACTAATCTCTTAGGTTCCACAGTGTAACATAGGCCTCTACTCCCATATGTGTCCAGGTGTGTTTTCTGAAACACATAGTATAGGTGCAACTGAAAATCTAACTTTTCTTCAAACAACTTCAATGATTGAGGAAAGTCACTTTGCGACTGAGGAGCTAAGGTCAGTCCTTTGGCTATGACAGTGAACCAGAGGAGAACTGAGGAGACTTTGAGGGTCACACTTAGACACAAATAAGAAAGTAAAGTGTATGAATATGTATATAAATAACCCCATTGTGAATTTATGAATAAATTATAGGAAGTTAGATTCATCTTCAAAATGACCTTATTGACACTTCCAGTCTAAAAATAGTCATATCAACTCTCTTTATCTAACTTACAGAAAATGTCTAAAGACATCCTCAAGTTAGGAATAGTTTCAGTGGTCACAATTTTCCTTAGAGATGTGGGTATATATACCTCTAGCCAGCTCTGAACATGAATAATTTACATTTGAGATGAGTTTTACAGGGGGCTGTTCGCTCTTTCTATGCATCTGCTTTGGTATACTATTCCAAGCCACGGAATCCCTAATCCCAAAGAATTTACACCCTCTGGTACATTTTCATTTATGTTAAAATATTTGAGAATGGCATCGTGTTAATAATTCTTTCCATTTTTATGTCATTCCAGACACTAAAACATTCACTTGAACTGTATTTCTCTTCTTAACTGCAGTCTCAATGGTGATGTCAAAGTGTACATATCACACTGCCATCATTTTTTTTCTAATTATATTACCATTCCAAGGACAAAAATCTGTCTGGCTTTCCAGATTTTTCCATCTTAGTGATAACTGCTATTATATGTCATGTCATCTCTTTTAAAGCTATTCTCAAAAGAGACTTAACTAGCGTGTTTCCCTGATGGTCTGTCTTTGTCTTCTGAGACAAGTCTGTGAGCTTGTTATTTTAGGTCCCCAGACTCAGTAAAATCTGCCAACATTTGCAGTAAAGCCTTCATGTTTGTATAAATGAACTCACATTTGTCAAAACTACCAGTCAACAGCATACTTAAATATCAAAATTAAACTCTGTGTATTAGTCAATTCCAACTCCTGATCTGCTCAACAGGTTTCCATTAAAAAATAAATAGATTTGGCTGGGTGCGGTGGCTCACGCTTGTAATCCCAGCACTTTGGGAGGCCGAGGCGGGCGGATCACGAGGTCAGGAGATCGAGACCACGATGAAACCCCGTCTCTACTAAAAATACAAAAAGTTAGCCGGGCGTGGTGGCGGGCGCCTGTAGTCCCAGCTACTCGGAGAGGCTGAGGCAGGAGAATGGCGTGAACCCGGGAGGCGGAGCTTGCAGTGAGCCGAGATTGCGCCACTGCACTCCAGCCTGGGCGACAGAGCGAGACTCCGTCTCAAAAAAATAAAAAAATAAAAAAATAAATAAATAAATAAATAAATAAATAGATTTTGCTGGATGTGATGGATCACGCCTGTAATACCAACACATTGGGAAGTGGAGGCAGGAGAATTGCTTGAGTTTTGAGACCAGCCTAGACAACACAGGGAGATTCCATTCTCTACAAAAAGAAAATAAAAATAATAATAAATTATCCAGGTGTGGTGGTGTGCACCTGTGGTCTCAATGCCTCAGGAGGCTGAGGTGGGAGAACCACTTGAGCCTAGGAGGTCAAGTCTGCAGTGAACCATGATTATACCATTGCACTCCAGAATGGGCAACAAAGCCAGACCCTGTCTCAAAAAATAAGTGAATAAATAAATAAATTTTAAGTAGGACATGTAATCTGTATTAGTTATTAAATGAATCAAAATATTAGATATAATCACAATGGAAAAGAAGGGTATAAGGCTAATTCAAATGGGTTGATAATCAAAGTATAATTTATATTTGGTCGTATACATCTTGGCTGACATTTTATAGAATCACAAATTATCAGGTTTAGAGAAAAACTAGTATGTAAAATGATTTGCCCACCCATCTAATGTTTGCATGTCTACAATCCCTTGGCAAATAATGACTAAAGCTATACTGAGTTTTAGTGCTGGGGAACTCATTCAATGCAGTTGTTTCTAGGCATAATTTTAAGTCACGATCTTAATGGACTGCATAGGGCATTGGTGTATAGGTCTATAATCCTTTATCTGACATTCTTAAAGCAATTTGTGTCTTGAAATTTTGAATTGTTAGATTTTAGAACATAACATACAAAATCTAGGGCAGTGTGACTCAGTCAAATGTTTTTCTATCGCACATATATATCTAGACAAAAAGGCATAAAGAACATAAGATTCTCATGCCAGTTCAAATCAAGTTTTTCTGCCAAAGAAATTCAGGTCAAGTCAAGTTTTATAATCACGTGAATTATAAAAATGTTGCTGTTTTCTGAGCTTTATGGATTTCAAAATTACAAAGTTCTGGATTATTATTTTTGCTTTTTACTCCTTGTATTACATATTGTGCAATAAAAATTTTGAATACATTAAGTTTTGGTGGGCATATAACAATACCTTACTGCTAAATATCTATGGTACCGAGGATTATGAATTTTTTTCAAAGACCAGTGGACCAGTAACTATTTACATTCAAGCAGAATCTCCTCATTCAAGCAAAGGTCATGAAGCTAGACATAAGATGGAGGAACAAGGACAGTATAAATCTCTGTACACTAAGTAAAAGACTTTTTTACTCCATCAGAAAATTATTTTTGATTATACCCCTCAATGTTGTACATGTATAAATTATATACATCCTTAAGCAAACAAAATGAAAAAGGAATGAAGAAAGTGTAAATCCATATAAATGCTTAGTATTTTCAGCACTCCAGTGAGTCATTTGATGTGCTCCCTGTGGTTCAAATCCCTTTGTAACCTGCTGTAAAACTTATGCATATTCTATATCCTCTGCTCCATGGCTTAAACCTATACTTTTAGGATGGGAAATGGGATAGCAGAAAGGTATTTCCTAAACTCTGGCTAGGTGACACTGGTGATACAGGAGGTAATTTTAGGTGACATTTTAGGAATATTTGAAAATAATTAATAGCAAATTTACTTAATACATTTTAGACAGCTTCCATTACATTTATTTTAATACTTAATTAACAATGTTTAATTAACACATTAAATTCTTGATTTAATTGACATCCTTGCTTATATTAAGGGTAAGTTTTGAAAAGTTGAATTAATATAAAAAATTATTTTAAAAAATATGTGTTTTGTGGTTATAGCGAGGATTGAAATTATGAATTGGTATTGTGAATGACTGAAAATTGGGAAACAACACATACTGGCTAAAAATGGACATTTTAGCACCAGTCTCCCTAGGTTGATTTCCTGAGACAATGTGTGGAAAGTAGCTAGTACAGCACCTGACTGAAAGAAAAATCTAATGGATGGCAGTGCTACATGAAAATTCAGTAATCATTTATTCTGTTCATCTTTTTCCCCAATCTACTGGTTTTAATGCCAGAGACATAGGCAAGTAACATAAAAAGAACTTTTGCAAAAGGTCACCACCTATGCACTAGGTGTACCTTCTATCTACAAAGCAAATATCAGCATAGTGTTCTGACTACATTTTTAAAAGCAAGAAAATAGTTTCCCATTCAGGGAGTTGCAATGATTGTTCCACTGAGAGTCAACTAAAGAACATGAACATATATATAAGAGCAACAACTTATTCGTGAACATGAATTAACAATAAGTAATTGCTTTTGTTTTGTTTTAGTATATTTCATTGAACCTGTGTTTTTTGGGAGGTGCCAGCTTTATATTATCCTCATCAATTTTGGACCAATTAACAAAAATTAGATAAAATTTTTAAAAATAAAAAACAAAGACAAAAAAAGGCTAATCCTAAAATAACTGTCACACACTGTGGAATGAGAGCACCCCATTCTTTTAAAGAACAAAGAAAGAAAATTAGCATCATTGAGCTTCGTAGAATGGGGATTTTCTGGGATTGAAAATAAAGAACATGACAACTCTACTATTATGTTTTATATGATATATATTATATCATATATAATTATTATATTATAAATAACTTATATAATATAATTATTATATTATAAATAACATATGTAATTATTATATTTTTATAAATAGTATAAAATTGTATCTATCTTAATATTTTAATATTGCTTAATAGATAATCTATATTACTTTACTACTTCATTTATTATTATCTATATTATCTATATTACTCCTTCCTTCCTTCCTTTCTTTCATCACTTTGTAAAAAGAAATATGGCTACATAGTGCTGTTGTGTTGAAGATGCTGATAAAGAGGCAGGTGATGGTATCCTTCAACTATCAGAGACTCTCCATGTGCACCTGAGTCTGACAGTGAAGAGTAAGCTCATCATGGCCTTGGCCCCTGTTAAAACGGGTCACCAGAAAACATCTTGGACTTCCAGATAATCTTCCATTCTCTAGATTCTAATATTCACTGGACTCTTCATAGTGTTTTTTTCTGCCTCTTATCCACTCTCCATTTATTCAAATCATTTCTTGGTGTTCTCTGAAACTCAAAGTCAAATATTAGCAGAATCACTTTTAATTCAATTACTTCCATGAAAGTTCCCTCCACCTTCTTGCTGTAATTAGAACCCGGCTGTCTATTATTAACACTACTTCCTTGAAGATTCTGTTTTCTTTTCACATGCCTCATAGTCTGGAATCCAGAGTTACTATGTTTGCTATTTCTCAGAGCCACTAGATACGTTCTCATTCAGGGCTTTTGTACCTACTCTTCCTTTTACCTGGAATGCTCCTTTGCCCTCCACCCCCAATATCCAAGTGGCTAAGCCCTTTACATCCTTCAAATGGCATCTTCTCATTGAGCTTTCTCTAGGTCCCTGTCTAAAACAACAATCTTCCTTGTATACCTCATATTCCTCTCCCTGCTTTATTTTATCACCTTATGATAATGAGATCCAGGTCAAGAAATAATGCAAGCCTGATACTTGCTTGATGTTATGCTGCAGATATTACACATATTATTTAATAGTCGTTTGGTTAAGTGACTGCTATATGTCAGGTTCTGTGCTGTGGTTCTGTATATCTGAGATACACAGTGACAAATGAGATACAGTCCTTAACTTCCTGGAATTTGGAGACTAATGATCTGACAATCTCCTACTACATTTCAGGCATTTTTTTTTTTTTTTTTTTTTTTTTTGAGACGGAGTCTTGCTCTGTCGCCCAGGCTGGAGTGCAGTGGCGCAATCTCGGCTCACTGTGAGCTCCGCCTCCCGGGTTCACGCCATTCTCCTGCCTCAGCCTCTCCGAGTAGCTGGGACTACAGGCGCCGGCCACCACGCCCGGCTAATTTTTTTGTATTTTTAGTAGAGACGGGGTTTCACCATGGTCTCGATCTCCTGACCTCGTGATCCGCCCGCCTCGGCCTCCCAAAGTGCTGGGATTACAAGCGTGAGCCACCGCGCCCGGCCCATTTCAGGCATTTTACACATAATCACTGTAATCCACAAAGTAACCGTTACCTAATCTCCCTTGTTCAGTATTATTTTTTCTTCATACTACCATAGGAATTGATCTGAAACTTCAATCTAAATTTTCTCCTCTGCTTAAAAACATCCAGTTTCCTCCATTTGGAACATCCTTTCTCGACCTCATTACTTGGTGAGATTCAACTCACTGAACATTCAATATATAGTGTACATTCACCTCAAGGAGAATAAGCCTCCTTTCTCTTTGCTTTGTTAGATTCCTTTCATGTGTGCTCTGATAGTTTTCATTATATTACTTCTCACTCTATCACAAAACCATTGTTTAAGATCCTATGATATGTATGAGCTGTGACTTATTTGTGTGATTTTCCCATCAAACAACACAGACATTTAACAAATGTTTGATAAACAAATGTTTGATAAACAAATTAACAGCTACTAGGGAAAAGACAAATAGGAGGGGGGACTAACTTGCAGCTTACACACAGACAGAGCAGCATGTGGAGACCACAGCATGAACTTTTGTTCCAAGAAGCACCACAGGAACATACCAGGAAAGCCAAGAGAATCCACAGATCCTTTGAAGGAAGTGGACTGTCACTGCAGGCTCAGTGGGACAGCCTAGGAACTGTGAGTCGGCTTGCTTTCTCTGCTGTGAGACTTGTAGCCTGGGGCAAGTTCTCAGCCCTGCTCACCAGCTGCCAGAAATAAACTTGGTACTGTCGTGAGGGGCATGGTGGGAGTGAGACCAGCTTTTTGGACTGTAGGCTGCATGGGAACTGAGTGAGGCCTTTGGGTGCTGGCTTTTCCTCACTTCCCTGGTGACCTGTGTGATACAGTAGAGGCAGCCATAATCCCCCTGGGAACATAAATCCATTAGCTTGAGAACCACATCGACATCTCCCACAGCAGCCACAGCAAAGCCATGCCCAAGGAGAGTCTGAGCTCAGATATGCCGCAGCTGATGGTGTTTCTCTACCCACCTCGGTAGTTAAAGACAAATGATATAATCTCTTGGGAGCTCTATGGCCTCACCCAGTGCCTGATTCTTCCTATACTACCATAGCTGATGAGCTATTGAAAGCACCACCTCCTGGCTGGAGGGCAACTAATACAAAACCAGCGCACTTAAAAACACAACCGAGGATCCTCACAGTGTCCACTTGGCTCCCCTGCTACTTCCACTGGAGCAGGTGCTGGCATCCACAGCTGAACAACCTAAAGATGAATCACATCACAGGACTCTTTGCTGACACGCTCCCCATTACCAGCCCAGAACCTGGTAACAGCCACTGCAGTTTAGCTCTCAGGAAGCCCCAACCCTAGAGGAAAGGAGAGAGTACCACATCAAGGGAGCACCCTGTGGACCAAAAAAATTCTGAACAACAGCCCTTGAATCACAGAACATCTGTCTGACATAGTCTACCCAAATGAGAAGGAAACAAAAAAACAATTCTGGTAATATGACAAAACAAGATTCTGTAACACCCAGAAGATCACACTGGCTCACCAGCAATGGATCCAAACCAAGATGAAATCTCCAAATTGCCAGAAAAAGAATTTAGAAGGTTGATTATTAAGCCAATCAAAGAGGCACCAGAGAAAGGTGAAGCCCAACTTAAATAAATAAAAAAGATACAGAATATGAAGGGAAAATTCCTCAGTGAAATGGACAGTATAAATAAAAAACAAACACAACTTCTGGAAATGAAGAACACACTTAGAGAATTGCAAAATGCACTGGAAAATCTCAGCAATAGAATAGAACAAGTAGAGGAAAAAACTTCACAGCTCAAAGACAAAACTTTCAAATTAGCCCAATCTGACAAAGACAAAGAAAAAGAATTTTAAAAAATAAACAAATCCTCCAAGAAGTTTGAGATTATGTTAAACAACCAAACCTAAGAATAATTGGTGTTTCTGAGGAAGAGAAATCTAAAAGCTTGGAAAACATATCTGAGGAAATAATCAAGAAAAACTTCCCCAGCCTTGCTAGAGATCTAGACATCCAAATACAAAAAGCTCAAAGAACACCTAGGAAATTCATTGTAAAAATACCATCACCTAGGCACATAGTCATCACATTAACTAAAGTCAAGATGAAGGAAAGAATCTTAAGAGCTGTGAGGCAAAAGCATCAGGTAATCTATAAAAGAAAACCTATCAGACTAACAGCAGATTTCTCAGGAGAAGCCCTACAAGATAGAAAGGATTGGGATCTGTATTAGTCAATATTCATGCTGCTGATAAAGTCATACCTGAGATGGGGTAGAAAAAGAGGTTTAATTGAATTTACAGTTTCACATGGCTGGGGAGGCCTCAGAATCATGGTGGGAGGTGAAAGATACTTCCTACATGGTGATGGCAAGAGAAGAATGAGGAAGATGCAAAAGTGGAAATCCCTGATAAAACCATCAGCAAAATCAGCATAGAAGGGACATACCTTAAAGTAATGACTATCTATGACAAACCCACAACCTACATTATACTGAATTGGGAAAAGTTGAAAGGATTCCCCTAGAAAACTGGAACAAGATAAGGATGCCCACTCTCACCACTTCTATTAAACATAGTATTGGAACTCCTAGCCAGAGCATTCCAACAAGAGAGAGAAAAAAAAGGACATTCAAATAGGTAAAGAGGAAGTCAAACTCTCAATGTTTGCTGAGAATATGATTACATAGGTAGAAAACCAACCCTAACGACTCCTCCAAAAAGCTCCTAGAACTGATAAATGAATTCAGCAACATTTCAGGATACAAAATTAACATACCCAAATCAGTAGCTCTGCTATACACCAACAGGGACCAAGCTAAGAATCAAATCAAGGACTCAACTCCTTTTACAACAGCTGCAAAGAAAATAAAATACTTAGGAACATACCTAACCAAGGAGATGAAAGACCTCTACGAGGAAGGCTACAAAACACTGCTGAAGGAAATCATACATGACACAAAACAAATGGAAACACATCCCCACTCATGGATGGGTAGAATCAATATTGTGAAAATGATGATACTCCCAAAATTCAAGGCAATTCCCATCAAAATACCACCATCATTCTTTACAGAACTAGAAAAAACAATCCTAAAATTCATACAGAACCAAAAAAGAGTCTGCATAGCCAAGGCAAGGCTAAGCAAAAGGAACAAATCTGCAGGCATTACATTACCCAACTTCAAACTATACTATAAAGTCATAGTTATCAAAACATCATGGTACTGGTGATAAAACAGGCATACAGGCCAATGGAACAGAATAGAGAACCCAGAAATAAAGCCAAATACAGTCAACTGATCTTTGACAAAGCAAACAAAAACATAAAGTGGGGAAAGGACACACTATTCAACAAATGGTGCTGGCATAATTAGCAAGCCACATGTTGAAAAATGAAACTGGATCCTCATCTCTCATCTTATATAAGAATCAACCCAAGATGGATCAAAGACTTAAATCTAAGACTTGAAACCATAAAAATTCTAGAAGATAACATCAGAAAAATCCTTCTAGACATTGGCTTATGCAAAGACTTCCTGAGTAAGAACCCAAGAGCAAATGGAAAAAAAACACAGATAAATAGATGGGACTTAATTAAACTAAAAAGCTTCTGTACAGCAAAAGAAATAATCATCAGAGTAAACAGAAAACCCATAGAGTGGGGAAACATCTTTGCAATCTATACATCTGACAAGGAATAATATCTAGAATCTACAAAGAACTTAAATCAGCAAGAAGAAAACAAATAATCCTGTCAAAAAGTGGGCTAAGGACGTGAATAAACAATTCTCAAAAGAAGATATACAAATGGCCAACAAACATATGAAAAATGCTTAACATCACTAATTATCAGGGAAATACAAATCAAAACCACAATGCAATACCACCTTACTCCTGCAACAATGATTATAATCAAAAAAATCTAAAAATAATAGAGGTTGGAGTGGATGTGATGAAAAGGGAACACTGTTGGTGGGAATGTAAACTAGTGCAAACATTGTGGAAAACAATTGTGGAGAGTCCTTAAAAAACTAAAAGTTGAACTACCATTTGATCCAGCAATCCCACTACTGGGTATCTACCTAGAGGAAAAGAAGTCATATGAAAAAGATATTTGCACATCCATGTTTATGGCAGCAAAATTCACAATCACAAAAAATATATCAGCCTGAATGCCCATCAATCAACAAGTGGATAAAGAAAATGCAGTGTATTTATACTATGGAATACTACTCAGCCGTAAAAAGAAACAAAATAATGGCATTTGCAGCAACCTGGATGGAATTGGACACCGTTATTCTAAATGAAGTAACTCAGAAATGGAAAACCAAACATTGTTTCTCACTCGTAAGTGGGAGCTAAGCTATGAGGACACAAAGGCATTCGAATGATACAATGGGCTTTGGGGACTCAGGGGAAAGGGTGGGAGGGGATGGGGAATAAAAGACTATACATTGGGTACAGGATACACTGCTTGGGTGATGGGTGCACCAAAATCTCAGAAATCACCATTAAAGAATTTGTTCATGTAACCAAACACCACCTATTTGTCAAAAATCTATTGAGTTTTTTTTTTTTTTTTTTTTTTTTTTTTTTTTATTTTTTTTTTTTTTTTTTTTTTTTTTAAGACGGAGTCTCGCTCTGTCGCCAGGCTGGAGTGCAGTGGCGCAATCTTGGCTCACTGCAAGCTCTGCCTCCCGGGTTCACGCCATTCTCCTGCCTCAGCCTCCCAAGTAGCTGGGACTACAGGCGCCGCCACCACGCCCAGCTAATTTTTTGTATTTTTAGTAGAGACGGGGTTTCACTGTGTTAGCCACGATGGTTTTGATCTCCTGACCTCGTGATCCACCCGCCTTGGCCTCCCAAAGTGCTGGGATTACAGGCGTGAGCCACTGCGCCCGGCCTGAGATTTTGTTTTAATGAAAAAAAAAAAAAAAAAAAAATTAGCACATTGCACTTCTCTGTGAGCATACTTCCATGGGGAGGAAATGTGAGAGCTCATGGGATCCAGGTATTGAGCTTAGCTATGTAGGTGAAGGAACTTAGGAGATAAACACTTCCTTCTCTCCTGTGCTTTGCATTTTCATTGCTGCCATAACTATAGGCCACTTGGGAACAGATAGCTCAGAAGAGGAGAAGCAGGAAGGTAGGTGAGCTTATTTTAAAAAAAATGTAAATAAGAGGAGAAAATGTTTGAAATCACAGATATTTAGAACAAGAAGAGACTTTGAAATAATCTAATTTCACAGATATGATGAACTCCATAGTACAGAGAAGGAAATAGGACTCAAAGAGATTAAGTGCCTGCCCCAATGTCACACAGCTGGTGCATTTTGGAAAACTCATTTAAATTCATATCACAAGGATTTCTCTCACCATATGAACCTCCATTTAATTTCTGGGAAGTGAAAATGGTGTGGAAATCTATATGGGTATCATGAAACATGATTCACTCTGAAACTATTCATGCCTTTATCACCATCCATACTACTTCTTCTTCTCCTTCTTTTTTTTAAGATAGAAATCTCCCTTTGTCACCCAGGCTGGAGGGCAGTGGTACAATCATAGCTCCATGCAGCCTTGAATTCCTAGGCACAGGTGACCCTCTCACCTCGGCCTCCCAAGTAGCTGGGACTATGGGCATGCTCCACCACCCCTGGCTTGCTGATGCTACTTTTATGAGTCAGCCTAGTGCTACAAAAATTCTACATGCCCAGGAGAAATAGGCTTATTATCTCAGGTGTGCACCTAGTCTATTTTACACACTTTGTCTTCTCAATAACTCATCCGACCACTTACTCGTGATTAATTACTTTTTCCTACTTTCCTCGTTTTGTTTTCTCAAGATTTCATGTTAACATTTTATTCTTCGTTCTTTTACTTGCTATGGTTACCTTTATTTATAAATAATTTTCTTGGTAAGTTGTATTTTTCTTAAAATCCAGATGTTGTTATAGATGGTAATGGGGACCTGTGGAGTCTTCCTGGGTGGCCTAGCACAAGACCACTAGTGCCGAGTCTCCTGGTTCCAGTGATGCCTAAGCAGAGGAAACTGCACTCAGTTGCCTATAATATTGCTCACATGTATTTGTCCTCAACAGGCAGTTGCCTGCCTATAGATTTACTTATAATGGGATTCTGTGACTCTCTTGAGCCCTTAACAGCTGGTGCTTATGGTGAAAAAAAGCACCAGAAGGGAAAAACACAAATCTAAGAATAATCCCTTATAAGTTTCTAATATTGCAGTCTTATTGGAGTCTTTGTGACAGCAGTTTATCTCAAGGGAGAAAAAGTCTGTGCATGAAGCAGGGCAATTCAAGTCATGAAGGTATCCAAAGATCCACTTCCCAGAAAGTTTATGTGAAATACTGTTCCTTTACCTCTCCTGCGACACACTCTTTCTGGAATCTATGTATTCCCATGGAGCAAATGCTTCATTCTCTGGAGGCTTCTTATCAGAGCTTCCTGTAGTCTTAGCTTTCACTCAGTGTCCCCAAGTTTTCTCTCCCTGAAGAACATTTCCTTCTTTTTTGTATAACTGCTGATGGGAATTCAAATATTCATAACAAATGAAAAGAGACTATTTCTCAGCCTGTGCTATAAGCTCGGAAATAGAGACCATATTATTACTACATAATGCATATTTAATATAGTAACAATAACTAGCTTTTGATATTGTTCAAAAAATTTTATTGTACATTGTATATTGACAAATTATAGTTGTATGTATTTATGGGATACAAAGCAGTGTTGTGATTTTTTGAATGCAATGTGAAATGATTAAATTAAGCTAATTAACATATTTACCACTTCAAATATTTAACCGTTTTTGTAATGAGAACATAAGAAAGAAGTTTTAAAACCCCTTTTGACAAAGCAAATATGCTACAGTCCCTGGTGATAAGCAATGCTATTAATAGGAGAGGTTTTGTTAGATTTCTGGATATTTCTTTGACTACAGGCGGTTGAAAATGCTTACACCCTCTCACTTTATTCATGTCTCTAGGGACTAGGCTCATTCTACTCTTAGTCTGGTGCAATTTCACATGCTGTTCTCTCTTTTGTAAATCATGCTTCAAATTCACATGATTTAGACATCAGTTGAAAATCAATTGCTCATGGATCAATAAGATCTCCCTTCTTTTTTCTGTTTTCATGGAAAAGCAAAGGTGTCTTTCACATATTTCATTGCAGTTAAGAACACAGTGAGCTTCAAACTTTTCTGTAATATCTTTGTTATCATTTCTTCTGCTATAATCAGAATTACTCCTTATATCCTGAGATTTTGTTTATTTTTTATGGAGAAATAACAAGATCTCTCAAATGCATTACCTCCACATTCAATTCTAGGTTGCTTAAATTTTTGCTTCTATTTGCTCCAATTTTCTGCTGCATTTCTTTTAAAGCTTAACTTTCTTGGAGGCTTTAATTGGTCCATTTTTAATCCCCTTCGACATGATGTAATTATTGGTTTCCCTTGTAGGAAAAAAACATACCAGACTCTTGTTGTTAAATATAAAGTATTTTATTGTAGGACTTCTGTGAGCACTTCAGATTGACCTTTTGTGTGGTATGTATGGAGTCAGCACTGTACAATACAGCCCCATGTCGTATTCTAATATTTTAAACAGATCTCTACTTGCTACACCAGATGATCTCTTGCTTAACTTATGTTCCTCCAGAATATTCCTGCTATCTTTATTACAGTGACCTTGAGGCTGTATTCACTTCTGGCCAATTACGCTGTAAATCAGAATTTATCACTAATAGTGGTGCAATTATATGCTGCTGTGAAATTGCTCAGCAAAGAGAGATATCTGTATACATTTAGGTTTTGTTTATTTGCCAAAGAACAGACAAAATTAGAGCAACTGCAGCCTGCTAGACTCCCTCACTCACTCAAAAAACACAGGAAGTTTATCTGGTATATTTATACTTCATTCTCCTAAAAATATGTACCATATCCTATATTCATTTATGTACATTTAGTAAAATTGACTCAAAAATTAAGTTTTATTAGACATAAAATATAAACTTATATGTATAATATTGAACTATATTTAACCATGTAAAATATAAAACTTCGCTAGCCATTGGTGTTTAAAATTGTTGCACTTTCATTAATTGTATTGACACTGCCAAAAGCACAGGTTTGAATGGCTAATTGCTTTTTCATTTGAAGGATGAAACAGGCAATCTGTGTTGAATTTGGTCATGAGATGTTCTCATTTACATTTGTAATTTGTGTGAGCTCTAGTCAACACAGGAACCAAATGTCAACTCTCTAAAAGAAGGCCAGAAATCTAAGCGAACACAGGACAATTATGGGAAGGTGAGCACATTTTCATTTCTCTATATTTCAGAGAACAGAACACTGTTAGGAGTATAAACAAGTTATAGCAGAGGCTGGAGCATCAAATGCACTGTGAGTGAGATGTCTTCTGATATTTCTTTGAAACAAGATCTCCTGTAAATCTGTGATTTGTTGTAATGTTGCTTGATATGATTGCTGCTTTGGCACACACTGTCAATCATTTAAATATGTGATTCAAGGACATATATTATGAATATATTTTTACTCCATGGATCACTTTATTATGTGTAAGAACACTCAGTTTTTACTATGGAGAATATCTGTGTATATATTTAATATTTTGGATTGTTACAAGTGTACTAAATTTAAACTGATGCTGAGTGTTGAAAATCACTGATTTAGAGGTTAAATCCTTATGAAAGAGAGAATCAACGTCTAAAATATTTAAAATTAAAGAGAAATTTAAAAGTTTTGTTATTTACATTAATTATAAGTCATTTTACAAGTTAGGTATGTGAAAATTATCAAGTAACACAAAATTATCAAGTAACTCATTTTATAAGAAACAACGTATTTACTTGAAGATAACACTAAACTCAATGCCTTTGCTATGCAAATGATGTTGTAACTGGCATAATATCAGAAAATAGTGTAATAGCCTCATAATATCAGGTCCATTAGTTAGAAAAATGTGTCCAACTATTTCCTCAAGAATTAATTTAAGATAGAACATGTTAAAGGTAGGATTTGGTTTTAGTGCATATTAATGTGTATTTGGGGGTCATTTAAAATATAATTGATTATATCCTTTCTTGTATTTCTCTTGATCACCTTTAAGTCATGAGATGAACTTAGATTCCTTGGTATTCTCCACTTAAAATATACTTATATTTATATATTGCATTTCAAACCAATTTTTAATTTTCTTTAGATTATCTATATTTAAGTAAAAATGGTCCCCTCCTTTAAAAATCTATGATTAATCTAGACATGGAATATAAGCTATTTTAGTTTCTCCAGAAATTCTCAAAAATAGGCATGTACTAGGTACTCTAAGGGATACAACAGGGAATCTAAAAATACATCCTTTAGAAAGGGAAAAGAGACCAATGTACCTATAACTGGAACACAATGTAAAAAGGATCATCATAGATTACACAAATCCTCAAAGAAAGACATTGAGCAGATATGGTTTGCAGTAGCATGGGAAAGGGATGGACCATAAAGAGGAAATCTAGAAAATGGTTTCTGAGTTGAGCTTTAACAAAGAAGACTTTGATACACAAAAGTAACGTGGCTTGGGAAGATTTTCACGATGTTTTCATTTTGCAAAATAGAAGGAGGATGACTCAGTGAATGACTCCGTGTGGCAAGGAAGGATCATATATGGATAGAAAATGTGGGCAAAAAGGTAGACGGAAAAGGTAGAAGGCTACAAATATCAGGATAAGTAAGAATTGTGGGCTTTACCTTTATATTTTGGAGAAATCCTGAGGATTTTGAAAGGATAATTATAATTTCATTTTAAAAAATTTAAATTGGCCTAAATGTTCAGTATTGACTACAACTGGCACAAGGGTCCCTAGAAAATACATGAACTAAAGGCAGGAGTTTATAAAGACCTGTTTTAGGTTTTATCCAGGAAATAGAAAATAGGCCACACATTTGATGGGTGTGATACATAGAGCTAATGTCAGAAAAATGTAAAGTTATGAGAATATATAAAATACCAAGGAGGAAAATAGAAGTCCCAAGGCAATAATCTTAAGAAAACTCTTAGGAGAAGTAAAAAAAAAAAAAAAAAAAAAAAAAGTCTATAGGCCAGGAGCAGTGGCTCACGCCTGTAATCCCAGCACTTTGGGAGGCCGAGGCAGGCGGATCACCTGAGGTCAGGAGTTTGAGATCAGTCTGGCCAACATGGTGAAACCCCATCTCTATTAGAAATAAAAAATTAGCCAGGTGTGGTGGTGTGTGCCGGTAGTCTCAGATACTCGGGAGGCTGAGGCAGGAGAATAGTGTGAACCCGAGAGGCAGAGGTTGCAGTGAGCTGAGATCATGCCACCGCACTCCAGCCTGGGTGACAGAGTGAGACTCCGTCTCAAAAAATTAAAGTTTATGAAGAGGAGAAGTTTTATTAATGTTATATGGGCAAGTTCATATTCTGTATCTTCATAAAGCCATTTTAAGCACTAGCATTAATTGGAGTTTCATTTTTTGGAAAGGCAGGTAAGAGTAATGGAAGTTTGCTAAGCTAAGAAATAGACAGCTAGGTTTCAAATCCATGATCAGATACAGGATTTCACGCAAGTCACTGAAATTCTATGAGCTTGTATAAACTCATAGAATTATCCACCTTTAGGCCAGGCATGATGGCTCACACCTATAATCCCAACACTTCTGGGGGCCTCGCTGGGAGGATTAATTGAGCCCCGGGATTTGAGAGCAGCCTGGGCAATATAGTCAGACCTCATGTCTACAAAAAAGTTAAAAGTTAGCCAAGTGTGATGGTATGTGCCTGTAGTCCCAGCTACTCAGGAGGCTGAGATGGAAGGATTGCTTAAGGCCAGGAGGCAGAGGTTGCAGTGAGCCAAGATTGCACCACTGCACTCCAGCCTAGGCGACAGAGTAAGACCCTGTCTCAAAATAAATAAATAGGAATAACTCTGCCTTTACAATGTGGTATATCTACTAACTTAAATACTTTTGTGTGATAAAGTTATGTTTAACCCCCACATTTAGCCTGGCATCTGTAAAGAGAAAACCTTCATGCATGTCAAGAATCTAATCCAGTTCTTCCCAATTAATGGAGTTACAAAGCTTAAAATCACAACTTATAGCTCTTCCAAAATACAGCATTAATTTGGCCATTTATTTATCCATTCAATTAAGCTATATTAATAGAGAATACCTTATGTGTCAGATACTGTGTTAGGAGAAGCACAACAAGAAAAGCTAAAAAGGTCTCTTCCCTCAAAAACTATAGATCTTAGTTACAAAAAAAGGAATAAGCAAATTAAAAATTTTAAAAGCTACCCTGAAAATAAACAGTGAGAAACTCAGGAGGGTTGTGGTGGTGGTGAGCAAGAGAGTAGCTAGCTATAGTGTGGCCAGGGTAATCCCTGAGGTAGGAAGAATGAGCAAGAGACCACCATGCTTGGGAGAACTTTCCAGAGAGATCATTTATGCTCTGTCACTCACATCTCAGCTATCTCAGTTGCATGATACATCCCAAGCAATGTGCTTCTAACAATACTAATCATAATCAAGCTATTTTCTCTCTGCCTTAGGTTTCTTATTTTTAAATTAGTCTAACACTACTACCTGACTCTTAAAATTTTTGTGAGCATTAAATCAGCTAATGTTGGTAAAGTGTATGATATGTAATGAATTCAAGTTATTTACTAATAACAACAGCTTTGAAGTCTATCTGTGATTTCTTTTTATACATATATGCATACCACATTGTGCAAATTTGCGTGTATCTATGTATATGTATATACAGGTACATAGAATAGGTACAAGGTTGTCTTTAATAGCATTCTTGTTCGTTTTCTAGTGAATTTTATTGAGCATTTTAAAAGTCGTAGCATGAAAACTAACATTAGAATTTGCATTCAATACAGAACATGCCTGTTAGGATGCTGCAGTAACAAAAAGAACTCAGAAGTCTCAGTGACTTAATGAAATACAGTTGACTTCTTACACATGCAAAGTCTGAAGCAGGTCAGACAGTCTTCTCCCATATTGGTGGCTAAGCCATCAGAAACAGGGAACTTCAAAGATACACCAACAGGTGAAGAGAAGTCTAGGAAACAGTAGAAAGTATAAAGAATAGATCCAAAAGGGACCCATCTCAGTTCTGTCCACATACCTTGGCCAGAACTCAGTCATGCCACCCAAACTAGCTTCAAGGGAAATGGGTGACACAGGCTTACAGATATCCCATGTGCCCAGAAAGAGAAAATGTGCAGTGTGTTTTTTATATATAGAGAGAGTAATATTTATGGTTACAGTAATGTAAAAAATAAATTTATAACATTTGCATTAACAGACAAAATAATAAGTCATAAATCTGATATATGTGAATTTAGTTCTATCTCTTAAGATTTTAGACAAATATATTTTATTTATTGGCACACATTTCTTTTTCGTTTTAACACCAATTTGTCTCTATTTCTAATTATTGTGCGGAAGAATTAAGAAAGCATATCTAAATATGCATTATAAACTGTAATAACTATAATGCAGTAGAAAACCATAGAATTGGTGACAGTCAATATATAATATTTATCAAATATATGTATGTACAAGTATACACTCACACACATATTGTCTTACAGAAACTCTTAAATTGCCATCTGGCTCTTTTATTTAACTTATCTTGAATCTTTTCACAAATCTCCAACAAGACAGTAAAATCCTTTAAGGTATTTGGAGTTATAAGAGACTGAGAATGCTAAACACACAGTCAATTCTCAGTAAATATTTGTTGAATGAGTAAACAGGGTCAGCTGGTGGAGGAGATTTCATGCCTGGCTGAGGAATTTGAATTTATCCCACAAGGACAACCATAGAAAGTTTTTTTGCAGAGAAGTAGCATGATGAAAATAGTAATTTAGAAATGTTACTATGTCATTGGATACAGAAATAATGAGAGGGGAAGGCTGGAGAGGAAAACTAATCCAGAAGCTATTGCGGTAATTCCATATGTGAACCTGGGCTTGAATAGCTGCAGTTGAAAGAGAAATAAGGAAGAAATACAAGAGATATTTTAAATAAAACTTGGTGAATTATTAAATGGCAAATTATTGAACATACAGGGAAAGGAAGGCCAAAATCAAAGATTACTTGAAGGTACTGAGTTTAGAAGCTAGGAAAAAGGAGTCACGCTGTTGATGGAGAAAGGGCCACTGAAATGAACTGATCTGTAGGGATCATAAGCGCCTACATGTTGATCTCAGAGACAGCTGTGTTACTACTCACCAGTAGTTCTTCTAAAGACGTGTGAAAGAATGTATACACATTAGTACTTTTGAGTTAAATTTGTTTTATTCTAAACAACTTCATGTAAAGAATATTAAACATTATTTTGGGAGACTGGAATAGCATGTTTTATATTAATTTAGGTTCTAAGGTTGCAAAACACTATTAATACAATGCTCACAAAACAGCATTTTTCAAGGAAATAATCATTTCCATTTCTAAATAACCTGTAATTAAATTAGAAGAGAAATATTTTTGGTGACTAAAAGTGAAATGGGAAAAGTTCCCTTGTTTCCCTCACAGGGCATGTGACGGGGGTGTGACTCACTTCTTCAGTGCCCCGCTGCTCAAAGCTCTAGGTGAGCAAACAGACAGGCAGGCTGTGGCGCTCTCACCCCACGGCAGTGTCTAGGGGTGAATGTTTACTGGGGCTTACCTCTAAAGCCCCAGTGGGCATGTGTTATAGGGTGCTCTTTTAGTTTAGCCATCTGTAGGCAGCTTGTGTTAGTCGGCTCGATTAGATCCCTGCATTATTATAAGGACAGAGGGCTTTCTGTATCTCAGAGTTCTTGCCTTGGTGTACCGGAAGAATCAGATCACACATGCACTTGGAGAATGAGTGCAAGGTTTTATTGAGTGGAAGTGGCTCTCAGCACATGCGGGAGCCAGAAGGGAGATGGTTTTTCCCCTGGAGTTGGGCTGCTCCGTGGCCAGGCTCTCCTCCCACTGCCCCAGCCAAACTCCATGTCATTCTGCCAGTCAGTGGCCTGCTGACCTGCGAGCACCTGTTGGTGTGCTTTTCTGCTGGCGTGATTCCCCTCAACATCCTGTGGAAGGTGAATGGTCACTTTCTGAGGCCACCAGTCCTTCCTGTAAATAATCATTTGGCCAAACGTTTGCGCAGAGGGCTGTGAGCCATTTTTCCTCCAGATTCTGAAAGTCAAAGCAGTCCCAGTTGTTCAGGACACACTCCCAAAGAGTAAAAGATGGGAGTGGCGAAGAGAACTGGTTGCTCATTCTGAAAGACAGGGAATACAGGTGTCCCTCATTCCCTTCCTTCTTTCAGAGAAAACAGCATGTGATGGAGAGTTTAGAAAGCCAGCATCCTCTTTTCACTTTCCACCTCTTGTCTCTGAGCCCCAATTGTGTCCGGAATTGGTGGGTTCTTGGTCTCACTGGCTTCAAGAAGGAAACCATGGACCCTCGCAGTGAGTGTTACAGTTCTTAAAGGTGGTGTGTCCGGAGTTTGTTCCTTCTGATGTTTGGATGCGTTCGGAGTTTCTTCTTTATGCTGGCCTCGTGGGCTCGCTGGCTTCCAGAGTGAAGCTGCAGACCTTCGCAGTGAGTGTTACAGCTCTTAAGGCGGCGTGTCTGGAGTTGTTCATTCCTCCCTGTGGGTTTGTGGTCTCGCTGGCCTCAGGAGTGAAGCTTCAGACCTTTGCCGAGAGTGTTATAACTCAAACGCAGTGTGGACCCAAAGAGTGAAAGAACAAAGCTACCACAGTGTGGAAAGGGACCCGAGTGGGTTGCCATTGCTGGCTCCAGCAGCCTGCTTTTATTCCCTTATCTGACCCCACCCACATCCTGCTGACTGGTCCATTTTACAGAGAGCTGATTGTTCTGTTTTACAGAGAGCTGATTGGTCCATTTTGACAGGGTGCTGTCTGGTGCATTTACAAACCTTGAGCTAGACGCAGAGTTCAGTGGGCCCGCCGTCCTCAGCACTTGGGCGGTCAATGGGACCCCGCGCGGAGCAGGGGGCGGCGCTCATTGCGGAAGTTCCGGCGGCGGCGCAAGAGCCCACGGGAGCGGGGAGGCTCAGGCATGACGGGCTGCAGGTCCTGAGCCCTGCCCCGCGGGGAGGCAGCTGAAGCCCGCGAGAATTCGAGCGCAATGCCGGCGGGCGGGCACTGCTGGGGGACCCAGCTCACCCTCCGCAGCTGCTGGCCCAGGTGCTAAGCCCCTCACTGCCCGGGGCTGGCGGCACCGGCCTGCCGCTCCGAGTGCGGGCAGCGGAGCCCACGCCCACCCGGAACTCACGCTGGCCCGCGAGCGCCGCGTGCAGCCCCAGTTCCCGCCCACGCTTCTCCCTCCCCACCTCCCCGCAAGCAGAGGGAGTCGGCTCCAGCCTGGGCCAGCCCAGAGACGGGGTCCCACAGTGCAGCAGCAGGCTGAAGGGCTCCTCAAGACTGGCCCGAGGGGACGCCGAGGCCGAGGAGGTGCTGAGAGCGAGAGAGGGCCGCCAGCACGTTGTCACCTCTCACAACGACCTTGGCAGATGCCGGCCATGGGTCCTGATGCGGTATGTACCCATGAAACAGGGAACACCTGGAGAATAGGAATTAACCACCCTCACCTGTGCCTCCGTTTCTCCCTGATGTTGGCAAATTTTGAGTTCCTTAGGCCTGTTTATGCCATGGAGCGTGTCCTCCTTCCGTGGGGTGGAGCTCACTGAGCAGGAATTGGTCCCGCTCCTTTACATTGTGCCTGTTGTTTGGATCCCTCAGACCTGCTTTTGCTTTCTAGGTCCGCAGCCTAAAGCTTGGAATTGAGTTTGGTACTGAAAAGATGTTTTAGAGTCTGTATTTGTTTAGAGCATCTCAAATGTGCCCTGCCGGATTTGCATTTCTCAGCCAGCAGGAGTTGTTCCTCCGTTAACTTCCCTATCAGGAACAGAGTGGGGCACGGGGTGGAGGGGCTCTCATTTAGAAAAGGAAAAAAAGAGAAAAACTGTTAAAGGGGCAAAACAGGGAGATGTTTGGAGAAGAACACCTTGCTCAGTGCAAGTGGGCCCCTCTAATAGTCATAACTTTGCCATCCTTCCCCCAGTTTGGATCAGGTTGAATTCCTTGGCCAGGGTAGGAAAGGTTCTGTTGCCGCAGTGGGTAAGAAGCACCCTATAGGGTCCCGACTGTTGCCTCAGCTTCCTTTTGCACCTCTCATGGATGTTGGGCTTGGACTTTGCCTGCTGCGGGCATGCCCAGGCACCCGAGGTGAGAAGAGAAAGGGTAACAGAAGATGCCCTGCGCCATGGGTGCCTGCGGCTGTCAAGGTGGAGGCATACATGGCACCTTTAGGAACAATTTGTCTGTTTTGCACCTTTGGCAGCTGAGCCAAACAGTCATTTTACTTAGTAACATTACTGCAGCCTGTAGCAAAACTCTTAACATTATAAAGAGAGAGATATGAGACATTTTAAACCATGTGAGAGGGAGAAAAGAGACAAGGTCTGGGGCTTTTGACTCACCCAGTTAGGGCAGAGTTTTTAAACTCCATGAAGAAAAGTAGAGCCTCTTACCTGCAGGAAAGAGACAGAGATGGCAGGATTTTGGAAGAGAGGCAGACCCAATAGTTTCACATTCGTTCATACTCACCTTCCAGGATCCCAGATAAGCCCCAGTTGAAAGGGGAAAAGGTCCCTTGGCCCCCTAGCAGGGCTTGCGATGGGTTGTGCCTCAGTTCTTCAGTGCACCACTGCTCAAACCTCTAGAGGAGCAAACAGACGGGCAGGCTGTGGGGCTCTCACCCTGCGGCAGTGTCTAGGGGTGACTGTTTACTGGGGCTTACTCCTGAAGCTCAATGGGCATGTGTCACAGGGTGCTCTTTTAGTTTAGCTGTCTGTAGGCAGCTTGTATTAGTCAGCTCAATTAGACTCCTGCCTATTCACGAGGACAGAGGGCTTTCTGTATCCCGGGGTTCTTGCCTTGGTGTACCGGAAGAATCAGATCACACGTGGGCTTGGAGAATGAGTGCAAGGGTTTTTTTGAGTGTTAGTAGCTCTCAGTAGATCAGGGAGGCAGAAGGGAGATGGTTTCCCCTGGAGTCGGGCTGTTTGGTGGCCGGGCTCTCCTCCCACTGCCCCAGCCAAACTCCCTGTCGTTCTGCCAGTCAGTGGCCTGCTGGCCTGCCAGCATCTGGTGGTGTGCACTTAACACTGCTGTGGCCTCTCAACATCCTCTCGACATCCAGCCATTTGTGTCTTCTTCCACCAATATGCTCCTCTCGATGCCCAGCTAGCTACCTGTGTGTCTGCCTTCTATGGTCTTGGGTTTTTATAGGCACAAGATGGGGGTGTGCCAGGCCAGGGTGGTCTCGGGAAATGCAACATTTGGGCAGGAAAACAAAATGCCTGTCCTCACCTAGGTCCATGGCCACAGGCCCAGGGGTGGAGCCCTAGCCAGGGACCACACCCTCCCCTACCCAGCATTTCCCTTCCCCCTTCCCTGTCATTTTAAGGGACCATGCCTTTTCTAGCACTTCTTTTTCGTATCATAAGTGGATCATAAAATATGCCACACAGATTTGGTCTCAATTAGAATTAGCCAAAACCATTGTATAAGCTATTTTCCATTCCAAAAGTTAGAATTGTTCATGATTCCTTGGTTTTGCTTTATTTATTTTATTTTTATTTTTATGTTTTTATTATACTTTAAGTTTTAGGGTACATGTGCACAACGTGCAGGTTTGTTACATATGTATACATGTGCCATGTTGGTGTGCTGCACCCATTAACTCGTCATTTAGCATTAGGTATGTCTCCGAATGCTATCCCTCCCCCATCCCCCCACCCCACAACAGGCCCCAGTGTGTGATGTTCCCCTTCCTGTGTCCATGTGTTCTCATTGTTCAATTCCCACCTATGAGTGAGAACATGTGGTGTTTGGCTTTTTGTCCTTGCGATAGTTTGCTGAGAATGATGGTTTCCAGCTTCATCCATGTCCCTACAAAGGACATGAACTCATCTTTTTTATGGCTGCATAGTATTCCATGGTGTATATGTGCCACATTTTCTTAATCCAGTCTATCATTGTTGGACATTTGGGTTGGTTCCAAGTCTTTGCTATTGTGAATAGTGCCGCAGTAAACATACGTGTGCATGTATCTTTATAGCAGCATGATTTATAATCCTTTATATACACAGTAATGGGATGGCTGGGTCAAATGGTAATCCTAGTTCTAGATCCCTGAGGAATCACCACACTGACTTCCACAATGGTTGAACTAGTTTACAGTCCCACCAACAGTATAAAAGTGTTCCTATTTGTCCACATCCTCTCCAGCACTTGTTGTTTCCTGACTTTTTAATGATCGCCATTCTAACTGGTGTGAGATGGTATCTCATTGTGGTTTTGATTTGCATTTCTCTGGTGGCCAGTGATGATGAGCATTTTTTCATGTGTCTGTTGGCTGCATAAATGTCTTCTTTTGAGAAGTGTCTGTTCATGTCCTTTGCCCACTTGTTAATGGGGTTGTTTGCTTTTTCTTGTAAATTTGTTTGAGTTCATTGTAGATTCTGGATATTAGCCCTTTGTCGGATGAGTAGATTGCAACAATTTTCTCCCATTCTGTAGGTTGCCTGTTCACTCTGATGGTAGTTTCTTTTGCTGTGCAGAAGCTCTTGAGTTTAATGAGATCCCATTTGTCAATTTTGGCTTTTGTTGCCATTGCTTTTGGTGTTTTAGACATGAAGTCCTTGCCCATGCCTATGTCCTGAATGGTATTGCCTAGGTTTTCTTCTACGGTTTAGATAACATTTAACCTGCTCTGACCTACAGTTTTTGTTACGGAATTAATCTAACATTTTCTATGACTTCATCAATTAAATAACGTAGTTTATCAAGTTGTCTTGATTTGAACTACTATTAATATAGAATCTAGCTCATCCAATAAATTGTTTTCTCATAATGTTATTCAATTAAGTGAATTCTCGCCCTATATAGAGAGATTCAATGCCCAGGTCCTTATTGTTCTATGAATTAAGAAGAGGGTTTGTAGGAACTATTAGGGAGCCTATCCCTCTTTCCTGATAGAATATACAGAAGGAGGAAAGAAAAATGTAAGAAGAATTATAAATAATACATTTTTAGGGCTCAGATTCTTCTTGCACTGAGCCTGCCTTTCTGAGGGTTTGTGCAAAAATATCTTTACTTCAAGTGAAATATAGTGAAAATTCCTGCAGTCTCATCTGAAGACTTACTGAATATGTTGTTTTCCAGTGTTTTCTAGAGAGTACCTATTATCTAATAAAGGAGGTGACTGTAAGTGAGACCATTTATCACATTATGTGCTCTTTCCACTGAAGGCTAGAGGGCCAGTGGAGGGGAGGAGGAAGCACAAACATTTTCTGAATAGCTAAAAAGTACTTTGTTGCAGAAATGATCTGACTGAATCCTCACTAACTTTATGAAATTGGTTCTAATTTTATTGTCTTCATTTTATAAATAAAGGAACAGAGGTTTTTAAGGTAAAGTCATATAATTTATGTATCTTACTAAATCCAAATCAGTATTGTTTTAAGACATTCTTTTTCTTAAGTATTACTAAAGAGAGAAAAAACGATTAAGAAAACATTTAAAGAAGTGTTTCTATTGCAGAAATATGCAAGTGTTAAGCACATATGGGGGTAACAGCAGCAACATAGAAAGACTAGAAGAAAGCTACAGGCCCTTCTTCCCACACAGAAACACCAAGTTAACAATTATATATGGATAAGAATACGTCTGAGGACTCTAGGAACTGGTTGAGAAGCTACAAAACCCAGGCCCTTGAAAACCAGGACTAGATTTCAGTGAAAACAGCAGAAAAATTTGTAGCAATTGGCACATCTGTTTATGACCTCCTTCCACTCCCCCACCTCCCCCCATGTATCATAGCCAGAGCAACTGGATAGAAACCCACTAAACTTAGGATCTTCCCTTGGAATGGGAACACAATAGTGAACTGTGAGACCAAGTAGTACAACAAAAGAGTAGACCATGTGATTAATGGGTCTAGGGGTTCTCCAAGGGACTAGTTTCTTTCCCACCTGACTCAGAGAGCTGACAAGATAGTTGCCAGAGTTTGGAAGCTGCTAAAAACAAAAGCAAGCAGGAAATCTTAGACAAAGCATTCAGAAAAGAGAAAGAAATAAAGGGCATCCAAATTGGAAAGGAAGAAATCAAATTATGCTCTTTTGCAGATGATATGCTCTTATATTTGGAAAAACCTAAAGATTCCACACACACACACACACACACACACACACCCCATTAAAAGTGATAAATTCAGTAAAGTTTTAGGATGTGAAATCAATATACAATAATAAGTAGATAGTGAACAATCTGAAAAAGAAGTCAAGAAAGTAATCTCATTACAGTAGCTACAAGTAAAATAAAATACCTAAGAATAAACTTAACTAAAGCAATAGAAGATCCCCACAATAAAAACTATGAAATATTGATGCAAGAAATTGAAGAGGGTATAGAAAAATGGGAGGATATTCCATGTTCATGAGTTGGAAGAATAAATATTGTTAAAATGTCCATACTACCCTAAAGCAATCTACAGAAGCAATGCAGTCCCTATCAAAGTACCAAGAACATTCCTTACACAAATAGTAAATATATCCTAAAGTTTATATGAAACCACAAAAGACCTAAAATAGCCAAAGCTATCCTGAGCAGAAAGAACAAAACTAGAGGAATCACTTTACCTGACTTCAAATTATACTACAGAGCTATGTAACCAAAACCACATGGTACTGGCATAAAAAGAGACACATAGACCAATGAAACAGATTAGAAAACCCAGAAATAAATCCATACATCAATAGTGAACTCACTTTTGACAAAGGTGCCAAGAACGTACATTGGATAAAGGATGGTGTCTTCAATAAATGGTACTGGGAAAACTGGATATTGATATGCAGAAGAATGAAGCTTGATCCCTATCTCTCACTGTACATAAATCAAAAAGGATTAAATACTTAAATCTAAGACCTCAAACTATAAAACTATTAAAAGAATCCATTATGAAACTCTCCAGGGCATTGTTCTGGGCAAAGATTACTTGAGTAATATCCTGCAAGCCCAGGCAACTGAAGCAAAAATAGACAAATGGGTTCACATCAAGTTAAAAGGCTTCTGCACAGCAAAGGAAACAATCAACAAAGTGAGGAGACAACCCACAGAATGGGAGGAAATATTTGCAAACTACTCATATGACAAGGAATTAATAACCAGAGTATATAAGGAGTTAAAACAACTCTGTAGGAAAAAAAGAAATATATTAAATCTATTAAAAATGGGTAAAAGGTGTGAATAGATATTTCTAAAAAAAAAGACATACAAATGGCAAACAAGCATGTGAAAAGGTGCTCACCATCACTGATCATCAGAGAAATGCAAATCAAAACTGCAATGAGATATCATCTCACCCCAGTTAAAATGGCGTTTATCCAAAAGACAGGCAATAACAAATGCTGGTGAGGATATGGAGAAAAGAGAACCCTTGTACATTGTTGGTGGAAATGTAAATTAGTACAAACACTATAGAGAATAGTTTGGAGGTTCCTCAAAAAAAACACAAATAGAGCTACCACATGATTCAGCAGTCCCACTGCTAAGTATATACATGAAAGAAAGGAAATAAGCATGTTGTCAAAGAGATTGCACTCTCCTGTTTACTGTAACACTATTCACAAATGGAATGGTATTCACCTGCACAAAGCCAGTATACAAAGACTGGAAAAGATGGGTGTTTTCAAATTCCCAAATCCCAGTAAAAAAAAATTACAAGGCATACAAAAAAAAAAAAAAAGAAAAAGAAAACATAGTCAATCAAAGGAACAAAATAAAACTCTAGGAACTGACCCTAAAGGAATGTGGATCTAAGAGCTGCCTAAAAATTTAAAATAACTATTATAAAAACACTCAATGAGCTAAAGGAACACAGGTAGACAACTGGATAAAATCAGATAAATGATGCAGGAAGAAAATGAGAATATCAACAAAGAGATGGAAACAATAAAATAGAACCAAATATAAATTCTAGGTTTGACAATACTGAGCTAAAAACATTCATCAAGAGGTTCGACAGCAGACTTGATCAGAAAGAAGAAATAGCAAACTTGAAGACAGGTCATTTAGAATCATTGAGTTAAAAGAGCAAAAGGAATAAAAAAAATAAAAGAGAGTAGAGCCTAAAGGGCTTATAAGATGCCACCAAGTAGACCAATATGTGATTTATGATGATCTCAGAAGAAGAAAGAGAGAAATAGGCAGGAAGCTTATTTGAAGAAATAATGCCTGAAAACTTCTTAAATCTGAGGAAAGAAATAGAAATATAAATATGGGAAGTTCAAATGACTTCAATTATATAAATTCAGAGACCCATAAGTAGATACATTATAATCAAACTGTCTACAGTCGGAGACAAAGACAATCTTGAAAGCAGAAATAGAGTTACTCATCAGAAACAAGTAAGTTTTTATAAGATTATCAATGAACTTCTGAAAAAATATTGCTGGCCAGGAGGGAGTAGGATGATACAGTCAAAGTACTGAAAGAAAAAAGAGAAAAAGAATTGCAGCCAAGGATACTGTATCTGGCAAAACTATGCTTCAGGAGAAGGAGAAGTTAGGATTTCTCCAAATGGATGAAAACTGAGGGACTTCATTGTCACTAGGCCTGCTTACAAGAAATGCTAAAAGGAGTTCTTCAAGTTGAAATAAAAGAATAGTCCACAAAAACATAAAGCTGTATGGAAATATAAGACTCTTTAGTAAAGGTAAATACATGTAAAAATTTAGTAGCCAGTATTATCATAACTTTGGTGCATAGAACTTAAATGGCAAAAATAGAGAACAATCTATAAATCCATATTAATAGATTTGTATATATATACACACACAAATATACATATTTGTGTACATATATACAAATATATATTTGTGTGTGTATATATATATATATACACACAAATCACATCTCTCTTTCCCTGTGTATACATATATATATATATAGATGTCATCTATAGATGTGATTTGTGATTTGTGACATTAATAGCATGAGTAGGGGAGGGTATAACCAAAAAGACTAGAGTACTTATATACAATTGAAATTAAGTCAATAATGGTTTAAAATGCAGTACTACAATTTTAAGATGTATTATGTCATTGCAGTGTTAACAACAGCGAAACTATCTGTAGAATATACGCAAAGGAAATGAGAATCAAAGCAAATTACCAAGAAAAAAAATCAATAAAATGCCAAAAAAGCACTGTTGAAGGACAAAAAAAAGCTGTAAGACAAAAAGGAAACAATTTTTAAATGGCTATAGTAAGTCTTTCCCTATCATTAATTACTACAGATATAAATGGATTAAACTGCCTAGTCAAAAGACATAGATTGGTTATATGGATATGAAAACCCAGATCAGGCCAGGAGCAGTGGCTCATGCCTGTAATTCCAGCACTTTGGGAGGCAGAGGCAAGTGGATCATAAGGTCAGGAGTTCAAGACCAGCCTGGCCACCATGGTGAAACCCCGTGTCTACTAAAACTACAAAAATTAGCCAGGCACAGTGGCAGGTGCCTGTAATCCCAGCTACTTGGGAGGCTGAGGCAGAAGAATTGTTTGAATCTTGCTGGCGGAGGTTACAGTGAGCCGAGACAACACCACTGCACTCCAGCCTGGGCAACAGAGTGAGACTCCATTAAAAAAAAAAAAAGAGAGAAAAAAACCCAGATCACATTATGTATTTTATACAAGAGATGCATTTCAGATCTAAGGACATGCATAGGCTGAAAATGAAAAGGTGAAAAAAAGATATCTCATAAAAACAAAGAGAGCAAATGTGGCTATACCAAGAGCAGAAAAATAAACTTTAAAAGTTTTATGAGAAACAAAGAAGGATAGTGTATAAAGATAAAAGGGACAATTCACCAAGAAGATAAAACAATTATAAATGTTTATGTAGCAAACCTCAGCTCTCCTAAATATATAAAACAAAGTTTGGCAAAATTGAATGGAGAAATAAGAAAATAACAGTAGAAAACGTTAATATCAGTTTCAATAATAGATATCAAAACCAGAATGAAGATTAATAAGGAAATACAGAAATAAACACTATAGACCAAAGTGACCTAACAAACGTATACAGCACACTATACTCAGTAACGGAATAATGTACATTTTTCTCTACTACGCATGTACCTTTCTCCAGGTTAGACTACATGTAGACACTCAATACAAGTCTTTACAAATTTAAGAATAAAATCATACAAAGTGTCTTTTCTGTTCTTAATACAATGATACTAGAATTCAACAGTACAAGAAAAACTGGGTCAAAAAACAAGTTACAAGGACAGTTGGCAAACACCTTGAGACAAATGAAAATGAAAACACAATATACAAAAACTTCTATGATACAGCAAAAGTACTGCTAAGATGTACATTTATAACTATATATGTGCACATAAACAAAGAAAAATGGCGAATGAAGAACCTAAATTTTACTTCAAGAAAATAGAAAAAAACAAGAGCAAACCAAATCTAAAGGTAGCAGGATGAAATAATAAAGATTAGAACAGAGATAAAGAAAATAGAAAGAGCAGAAAAAAGACCAAAAAACCGCTTAGCACTTTTTTTAAAGATCAAAAAAATAAACCCTTAATTAAGAAAAAAATAGAGGAGACTCATATGAAATCAGAAATAAAAGAGAGAACATTACAACTAATGCCACAGAAATAAAAACAAAAATTATCAGAGAATACTATGAAAAATTGTGTGCCAACAAATTGGATAACCTGGAAGGAATGTATAAATTTCTAGATACACAAAACCTACAAAAACAGAATCATGAAGAAATTGAAAATCTGAACAGACCAATAGCAAGTGATATGGTTTGGATCTGTGTCCCTACCCGAATATCTTGCTGAACTGTAATCCCCAAATGTTAGAGGTAGGAGCTGGTGGGAGGTGACTGGATCAAGGGAGTGGATTCCCCTCTTGTGCTGCTCTTGTGATAGTGAGTGAGTGCTCCTGAGATGTGGTTGTGTGAAAGCATGTGGCACCTCCCCACTTTCTCTCTTCCTCCTACTCTGGCCATGTAAGACACGCCTACTTCCCCTTTGCCTTCCACCGTGATTGACTAAGTTTTCTGAGGCCTCCCCAGAAGCCATCATGCTTCCTGTACAGCCTGTGGAACCGTCATCCAATTTAACCTCTTTTCTTTGTAAATTACCCACTCTCAGGTATGTATATAGCAGTGCAAGAATGGATAGCAAGTAAGGAGGTTGAATCAGTAACGAAAAACTTTCCAAGAAAGAAAAGCCCAGGATCAAATGGCATCACTGGAGAATTCCATATATAATTTAAAGAGGAATTAACACTGGTATTCCTAAAATAATTTCAAAAATTTAAACAGAAGGAATCCAAGGTCATCCTATGAGGCCAGGTTTACTCTAATACCAAAACCAAGCAAAGACAATACAAGAAAAGAAAACTACAGACCAATATCCTTGAAAAATATTGAAAAAAAAATTCTCAGTAAGATGCTAGCAAATTGAATTCAACAGCACTTTAGAAGGATTATATGCTATGACCAAGTGGAATTTATTCCTGGCATACAAGGATGATTCAACATATGAAAATCAGTCAGTGTAATACATCTCATTAACAGAAGTGTTATTGGCATCCTGGGTTCTTGTACTCTCCCAGGACAGAATTCAAGAGAGATTACCAGACATAGCAGCAAAGAGAAAGACAAATATTTATTTAGCTTGTGCACAAGGAAGTCAGCACTTCAAAAGGGAAAGGATAGGCTGTTCCCTGAGGGTAGTCTGTGGATTGTTTTATAGGGCCTTCCAACAGGGAAGGGGTTAGTCAGGGCATGTATAGAAGGAGTTTTTCTAGCCCTTGCACAGTGGCTTTACCAGTTTCTTCATACATACATTGTGTGTAACATTAAGATTTTAAATCTCCACCCAGGTTGTAATTTTTAACATTAAAATTAGGAAAGGGGTAACTATAAGTTGAATCTAACTGCACATGTGGGGCCCTGGAAAAGTCTTTAGCTGCCTAAAGCAGCAACTTGTGGTTAATAATTTATTGGGTCTTTTGTTGCTGATTGGCTGGAAGTCAGATAAGCTACAGCTTGAGTAAGAGGCTTTTGTTCTTTTTCTCTAAACTGCATCAAAACAAGAAACCAGCCAGCCTGCCTGTCTCAGAAGGAGGGCCAAAAACCATATGATCTTCTAATTTGATGGAGAAAAACTATTTGACAAAATTTAACATTTTTTGCATGTGAAAAACACTCAACAAACTAAGAAGGAAATTACCTCAACATAATAAAGACCATTTATGACACACTCACAGCTAACATCATACTCAACAGTGAAAGCTTGAAGAGCTTACCTCTGAAATCAGGAACAAGGAAAGAATGGTCATAGTTGCCCTTTCTATTCAACCTAGTACCAGAAGTCATAGAGCTATTAAGCAAGAAAAGGAAATCAAAGGAAGCCAAATCAGAAAGAAGTATAAATATTTGTGTCCATAGATTAAATGATTTTATATGTAAAGAAACTCTAAAGATTTCACGCATACAAACCTGTTAGAACTAATAAACAAGTTCAGCAAAGTTGCAGTATATAAAACCACCAATATCAGTTTTATTTCTATATACTAATGCTGAGCAATCCAAAAAGGAAATTCAATTTCATTTTTAATAACATCAAAACAAGTTAAACACTTGGGAATAAACTGAAACCAAGGAGTCAAAAGACTTGTATACTTGTTTTATAGTCAAAACGTTGTTGAAAGAAATTAAAGAAGGCACAAATAAATGAAAGAAAACTCCACGTTTATTGATTGGAAAACGTGATATTGTTAAGGTGTTCATACTACCCAAAGTGATCTCTGTATTCAATCCAATTTTTATCAAAATCTCAAGTCTTTTTTTGCAGAATTAGAAAAAATCATTCTAAAATTAATAAGGAATTTCAAGGGACCCCTAATACCTAAATAATTTTGAAAAAAAAAAAAAAAAAAGAACTAAAGTAGAGGACTCATTCCCTGATTTGAAAAAATGTTACAAAACTATACTAATCACAACAGTGTGGTATTGGCATAAAGGGAGTCAAGAAGACTAATGGAATAGAATAGAGAGCACAGAAATAAGCCTTCATGTAAATGGTTATATGATCTTTGCAAGGATGCGAAGGCCACTCAATGGGAAAAGTACATCCTCTTTAACAAATAGTGCCATGAAAACTGGATATTAACATTAAAATAATGAAGTTATTTTTGTGATGGTTAATTTTTCATGTCAACTTGACTGGGCCACAAAGTGCCCAAATTAAACTTTATTTCTGGGTGTGTCCATGAGGGTGTTTCTGGATGAGATTAACATGTGAATTGGTAGGCACAGTAAAGTAGGTTGCTCTTCCCAGTGTGGGTGTGGCATCATTCAATGCTTGAAGTCCTGAATAGAATGAAAAGCAGAGGAAAGAAAGATTCGTCTCCTACCTGCCTGCTTACTTGAGCTAAAATATTGTCCTTCTCCTGCCCTTGGACTAAAATTTATGCCATCAGCTCCCGTGGCTTTCAGCCTTCAGACTTTGACTGGAATTACAACACCAACTCCCCTGGGTCTCCAGTTTGCAGATGGCGAAATGGTGGGGCTTCTCATCTTCCACAATCATGTGAGCCAGTTCTTTGGAATAAACCTTACAACTTATAAAAAAATGAACGCAAGATAGAGTAAGGACCTAAATGTAAGATCTAAAACTATAAGAAATAAGACATAGAGAAACAGCTTCATGACATTGAACTTGGCAATAATTTCTTAGATATGACACCAAAAGCACAGACAACGAAAACAGACAGACAAATTGGCTACTCAAACTTAAACGCTTTTATGTATCAAAAAATACAACCAGGAGTTAAAACACAACCTATAGATTGGGAGAAAATACTTGCAAATTATGTATCTGATGAGTTACTATCTAGAATACATAAAGAATTCATACAACTCAACAATAAAAACAAATCATAAAACCTGAGTAAAAAATGGCAATGGACTTGAATAGACATGTTTCCAAAGAAGATATACACATGGCCACCAAGTGTAAAAAAATGCTCAACATCACTGATCATCAGAATATTATAAATTATACCCACAATATCACCTCACACCCATTAGAATGACAACTAAAAAAAAATGATAATTTTTGGTGAGATTATGAATAAATTGGAGCCCTTGTGCACTGTTGGTGTGATGGTAAAATAGTGCAACTGCTATGGAAAATAGTATGGAGTTTCATTTAAAAATTAAGAATAAAATGACCATATAATCCAGTAGTCTCACTTATGGGTTTATATCTAAAAGAACTGAAATCAGAATCTTGAAAATATATTTGCATGCACCTGTTAATATCAGCACCATTCATAATAGCCATGATATGGAAGCAACCCAAATGTCCATGGATAAATGAATGGTTAAGAAAAATATGGTATATACATAAAGTGAAATATTATTCAGCCTTAAAAAAGGAAGGAAATCTTGTCTATACTACAACACGGGTAGAAACAGGTATCAGAATGGTGGTTAGAAAAAGCTGAGGGTGGGAGGAAAAGGAAAGTTATTTAACAAGATTCAGATTTGCAAGATGAAAAAGTTCTGGAGATATGTTTCACAACAACATGAGCATACTTATCACTGTCACGTTGCACATTTAAAGTGGTGAAGATGATAAATTTATGCTAGGTTTTTCACAATAAAAAGTGAATATAAAAATGTGAGCACTTCTGCATCTAATAGCAATTAAATACAGACATAAATGGTAAATCAGTGATTCAGAAACACATCTAAGTTCAAAAATAGTCATTTTTATACAGTTCCAATCTACATAGCTAAATATACATTTTCTCAAAATCCGTTATTTCAAACAGGTAGGGCGAAAATATTTATACTCTTACCTTAAAAGTTCACATATATGACAGAACAAAAATATTTTTATATTGTTTAACCTTTAATAGGCTTCTGGTTGCTGGTTGTCATACATCTAAAATTTCATAAACATAGCATTAAAGTTTACCAGATATCAGGGAGTAGAAACTCTGGGAAGTAAAGAGGAAGAAAAGGAAGGAAAGAAACAGGAGGAAGAGACCCTTTATCCAGCCAGCCTATTAAATGGCAAAATGCACAGTTTAATCATTAAAACAAGGAATCCAACCCAGGAGTCATGTGAAGTCATGTCCCTGTCGTCTCTCAGTGTCACTGTATTTCAGTGTTCTCAATATTACCTGCAAGGGATTGCTGAAATGCAGCCTCATGGGTTATCTTCAGTTGTATTATATCAGATTCACTGAGGGTAAGTTGAGAAATCTGGTGTTCTACAAACTCGCAAGATAATTCTTATACATACTAATAGTTGGGAATTACTGTTGATTCTCTTAGTTTAGGCTAGTCTTCTTCTTGGGCAATTTCTAAATATCTTGAAAATATTTATGTGTGTTGTACAGTTTCTTGTGGCTGTTGTAACTAGCTACCATAAACTTTGTGGCTTAAAGCAATGCAGATTTTGTCTCAACAGTTCTAGAAATCTGTAATTGGTTACACTGGACTGAGACTTTGGTGCCAGAATTTATTTCTTTGCCTTTTAAAATTTCTAGATCTGCATTTTGTTTCGTTTTGTTTTTGAGTTGGAGTCTCACTCTGTTGCCTAGGCTGGAGTGCAGTGGTGCAATCTCGGCTTACTGCAACCTCTGCCTCCCGGGTTTAAGCGATTCTCCTGCCTCAGCCTCCTGAGTAGCTGGAATTACAGAAATGTGCCACCACGCCTGGCTAATTTTTGTATTTTTAGTAGATGAGGTTTTGCCATATTGGCCGAGCTGGTCTCAAACTCCTGACCTCAGGTGATCCACCCACCTCGCCCTCCCAAAGTGTTAGGATTACAACCGTGAGCCACTGCGACCAGCCTAGATCTGCATTTTTTGATTCACATCACTTTCCTCCATCTTCAAAGCCAACGGAGTTGCATTTCAAATCTTTCTCTCTGCTGAAGTCATCACATCACCTTCTCTCTCTGCTGTAATAGAATGTTCTTCTGCCTCTTTCTTATAAGGACAATTGTAGCTGCATTTCAGGCCCAGGACAAATTAGGACCTGGAAACCTTTGGGTACCATTATTCAGCCTACTGCAGATGTGTTTATACACACACACACACACACACACACAGACCCACAGCAAAAGAGACTATAGATGACTTTGGAGTCACTCAAAATACATACATGTATTATAATCTTCCATATGAATTTTAAGATATTTATAGTGCCTTGATAAACATACTTTGCTTCGGGACAGAGGAGCTAATTCCAGTTTACTACAAGAACAAGTGACGATAACAGTGGTGGGCTGGGGGAGGTCCCCAAAAGCTAGTGGGACCTCGACCCCACCTGGTGTCCAGGCGCTTGACAAGATCGCGAGAAGGAATTGAAGGATGAGTCTGAAAATAGTGAAATTACAGAGATTTATTGTACAGGGAAAAGTACACACTCAAGAAAGGTGAGTGTAGGCATACTCAAGAGAGAGATGTGCTGAGATTTCTATCATTATGGCTTTATTTAACCAAGGGGGTAGAATATTCATGAAAATTCCTGGAAAAAGGTAGAGATTTCTAGTAACTGTGATGTCGCCCGTGTTTACCCCAAATATAGGTTTCCCCAGAACTGTCATGGGGCAGGTAGGTTGCTGATTTTGTATATTAGTGAGTGTGTAATGAGGTCCTAGGTGAAACCTAAGTCAAATCCAGTGCTATGTTGGGTCCAGCCAGTCTTAGTCAGCTTGATCCACGCCCTATTTTTCAGGTTCTCATCAACCCATAGCCTCAAGTCATGTGAAACTGCTGCCTGGAATTTTTTTTGTTGTTCACCTGTGACCACCCTGTATTATTCCTGTCTCAAAATATTTAGGGATGACAAAACTCCCCTTGTCTCAAGGTTTTTCAAGGTTTACTTTTCTCCTCAGAATCTCTGCATGCTAGGTGTTCTAAAAATAGCAACAAACATAAAATTGATGCCTGGCATCAGTAGTTGTCAGAGTATGGGGACAATTAATGAGCCTATCATAGGTCAACACCTATTTGATCATCTATCCACTTCTCCTCATAAGTTCATCATTCTTTACATTAAATTAGACTCAGAAAAATAAATTACAGTCGTTCTCTATCAGCAACCCTTGGTTACACTTAACTTGATAGTTGGAAATAACAGGACTATTTTTAAAAGTTGTCTGGGTTTTGCAGTTACCTAATGGAGGTAATTAACTTTACTTTTTATCTGATTCCAGTAAAACGATTATGAAAACATATCACAACTGCTCTTCTATAAAGCTTTGAAATATGTTTGAGTCCTTACAGTGTTCTAAATTTTGATTGTTTAAACAATTACAGGGAAGTCCACTTAGAGGGCACAGCAAAAAGGAATCATAGACTTTGGAGTAATTCATTACTATTCTTACAATGACCTGTTGGATTTCTGTTGTCAGCAAATGTCCAACTCATTGATACTGCACTTCTGTCTTCAGAAGGCAGCTGCTTCTTCATGAACTTGCTTGGAATTTGGCTGCAACACAGCACTGTATTCGAGGACTCAGCTGTCTCCACTGAAAACATTTTCTTTTGTGGTGTGGCTCCCTGATGGGTCTCCTTGTGTTACATTTCTGCTTTGTATGACATCTACTGCAAATAGCTGCTTATGCTCTATTTTATGGTGTCATGCTTTCTCTTTGGTATATTAACATCTTGAAAGTTTTCTATTAGCTGTTTTCTACTTTAATTAGTTGCCTGCCACTCTTGTTTCTTAGAGTTATGTAATCTCCAATAGGTAGTAAAGTAAATTATCTGGCACTTTTCTTTATGCCAACTTGTTTTAAAATATATCTTAATAGTTTTTAGAGGGCATATATTATCATTAAGATAACATATCAATAAAGACTAAATATTCTTTCATGGCCACATAGAATATAAATATATAAACAAACGTATCTTTAAAAAGTGAGGGAGAATAAACTAGTTCAATGCCAAAAAGAAATTGACTCATAATTAAACAAGGTAAATGATAGGTAAGGAAGACTTTTGATAAATATGTAAAATATGATTTTGGGATTTGTTATTTATGCAACTGAAGTAACACCCATCTCATGTAATATTTACAAAGTATCAGCATTTTGCCCTAAAAATAGCAGATATCAATAAAAATTAATTATGTCATATCATACCATATCATATAGAAGTGTGTTCATTTAATTCAATATAAATCTTTTTTGTGACTACTAGGTATCAGATCTGTGCCTACTATGTGACTGTACTGTGATCATGTATCATACTAATTTTAATTAACTCATTGCCTAAGAGATGAATCACAAACTTTGATTACACACATAGAACATGGTTTAGAGGAAGAAATTGAAAGAATCATTATATGCATTTTATATGCAGGGACCATGTTTTCTACAATAAATTAATTCCACCTCCCAACTTCTACTGTTGATGATGTTTTAAAAGATTGTTTCTCTTCTGGCCTCTCTGAAACACCCAAATACTGTTGCTCAGCAAGTTTTATTACATTCTCAAGATTTTAGGAAGCACTAGCAGTATGTATAGGCAAATGCTTCAAACACAAATTACTTAAATCACTCAAACATTTTGAAATACTGTGCAAATTTACATTTATCAAAGAGAGCCATTAAAATGTCTATAGAGATAGAGCCGTCTTGTGGAGTGGCTAATTCTGCCATTTTCTTCCTCAAATGAATCCAAATAACTTTTACAGGCTGCCACTTTCATTGTTACAGTGACTCCCAAATACTTTCCCACACAGTATGTGATTTTGAATTATGCCCATCAATGATCTCCCTTCTATTTCCGCTCACAAAAAAGCACAATAAGTGACTTCTATTGATCTTTGCTGAAGAATAAAATAGTGATCTAAAGAGGTTCTTGACAGCACAGTTGTAAAATATAGGCCCCTTCATCATGTGTCTTGTAAATTTTGGAACCTAAGGAAATAGAGATTTTTTTGTGTGTGTCTATAAAACTAAGAGCTTGATACAGGATTGAAAGGGTTATCACATAATTAAGGTTTTACAAAGTGCCATATAATATACGTACTGCATTCAAAACACTTTATAATGGTGTCTAAATGTTTGCATTCTGGCCACAACCAATGTTTTATAATAACTTAAAATGATTTAAATGATGTAATGTAGGTGGTAAAACAGATAAAGTGCCACTGATGTGTTTTGTAACATTATCTCTTATGTTCTTTGTTGTTAGATATAACATGGTTTATCAAATTTGATTAAAGTTATTAAAAAATGTAGACAAGTGGCTCGACAATTGTTTTAACTATAGAACTTCAACAAATTTTAAATATGACTAAGGTGTTAGAGGCAGCAAAGCAAGGCTTTAGGAACTCTGATTCTGCTCCATTCAGCCTGAATTTAGTGTCTAGGCCTGACATTGTTAGCTCTGTATCTTGTGCAAATCAGTGAACCTTTCTGTGCCTCTGTGTTAAAATACAGAAAATTGAGATAATCAGATCTTATAGCATTATCATGGGAATTACTAATTTAAAACTTACGAAAGGCTTAGAGTATGACACATAGTGAGTACTCACTAAATTGCAACTTTTACTTCTAAAACTACAGATAAAACAGGCATATGTCCTAAATCCATGTTATGTAGCAGCAGTTCCCAAGGCCCGTTCATGTAATACCAAATGTGAAAATATCATTAACATTAACAGAGAAAATCACATGCAATATTTTTTCTAGTAAATTCATTTTTACCAGAATAAAGTCACATTCTAGTCACTATAGCTAATACAGTTTATGTCGTAGTCTAAAATTAAGAAAGTTTTGCAAACATGACACTTTAGATACATTCACGTATTAATATCTTACCACATTATTATGCCATCTTTTGAATTTGATTATTCTCTTTTTTTTGGATTTGGAGGTTGGCAAATGAGGGCAAGAGGGGCTTTCTTTGAGACAGTGTTACAGAAAAGGGGTCCTGATCCACACCCCAAGAGTTCTTGGATCTCGCTCAAGAAAGAATCCAGGGCAAATCTATAAAGTGAAAGCAAATTTATTAGGAAAGTAGAGAAACAAAAGAATGGCTACTCCATAGACAGAGCAGCCCTGAGGGCTGCTAGTTGCCTATTTTTATGGTTATTTCTTGATGATACGTTAAACAAGAGTTGGTATTCATGTCTCCTCTTTTTAGACCATATAAGGTAACTTCCTGACATTGCCATGGCATTTATAAACTGTCATGGCACTGATGGGAGTGTAGTAGTTAGGACAACCAGAGATCACTGTCATTGCCATCTTAGTTTCAGTGCGTTAGAGCCGGCTTCTTTACTGCAAACTGTTTTATCAGCAAGGTCTTTAAGACCTGTATCTTGTGCTGACCTCCTATCTCATCCTGCGACTTAGAATGCCTGGGAATATAGCCTGGTAGGTCTCAGCCTCATTTTACCCAGCTCCCATTCAAAATGGAGTTGTTCTGGTTCACACGCCTCTGACAATGGTGTACAAGTATATTTGCTCCCCTTACTGAGGCAGATTAGAGGTTTTTCTTCATCAATTTATGAACCAACACAATCTGATCTGTATGACTGCTTTGGGACAGACTTGATACCCATAGATTTTAACATAGGATCTGACTACCAATCAATTCTCATATCCTCAATCATTATTTATTTAAAGAAATGAAAGATGGGCCAAAGGTTAAAAATTCTCCTTTTATCATTTTCTTTATAGTCAAAGCAAAAGGGGTGGTTCATCTACAATGATTCTTTTTCCAAAAGGTAACGTCTTTGATGTTTAAGGGAGGAAACAAGCCTTCTGAAAACTACTATTCTCACTCCTCAGGAAAAAGAGAAAAGAAAAGGAAAAAAAAAAAAAACCTAATCCAAACACTAGTCTTTTGAAAGAGAAAAATTCTTTTGGGTGTACTAAAGCCTATTTTACCACTGAATTTTGAACATATTCTCAAGTTTTATTAGAACATAATGTATTTTCACTTTAGTGTTAGGCCAAATATTATATTAAGTAATGCCTTTACCAATTCAGTTATGAATTCTACAGTCTATAATCCTCCTTTGTATGCTTTAGTAACTCAAAATCTGCTCTATTTCTTCTAAGAATAATTTTCTGATATTCTTCTTTTTCCACTAAAGCAGACTATTTCTTTTTATTGAAGTTCCATTTTGCAATGTTCATTAGATGTTGAATGTCTGTCAGTATCCACAAGTCTCTATGTTCCCCATCCTTTGTGCCTTTCAACTTTCATTTTCCTCAGTGCAAACACTTCCATATTTTTGCTTTCATATTATTCTTTAAGGACTTGAATGATGACAAAACCACTTTCAGAAAGAGCTGGGTCAGTAATATAAGGCATCTTTTAAAAGATTCTCGACCATGCATAACAGAGCAAAACAGGAACCAAGAGAAAGCAAACTAGAGTTGTGTGAAATTGCTCATTTATTCTCAAATAGTTTTCAGTTTTTCATGAAACTGCTGAAAAATTCACAAATTGTATTCCAATGAGATCAATGTTTGTTTTCTAAGTTTTCATCAAAACTTTCGTCTTTGGGTACACATTGTATATGCATAAGACATCCTGTTCCTATGTGTGTTGGTAGTACCTGCTTGTTCATAGGCATGAAAATGAAAGAAGGATATTAAATATGTACAAACTGCCTGACTGGATAAGGAAAAATGCAAATAGTGCTGTGTGTAGTGAATACACACTGATGTGTGGGTGGGTGTGCACTTTTTCCCCTTTTCACAAGTCCAAAACAAAGAGACAAAGTTTAAAGATTTTTCTAATAGATCATTTTTTCTTGATTTGTTCTTTTTACCTTTTCAGCTCATTTTATTGTGAGAAACCAATTTATATATCAGAATCTCTTCACTTTTATGCATAGTAAGGAAAAAATAATAATAAATGGCTCAGATGCTTTGACACTTTCCCAGCATTCTTAGTTTCCCAGGTATAAAATTTCCTTTTGATGATAATGTGAGAATTCTTTCCTGCTTCAGGTTGTAATTTTCTGAACAAATAACTTTAAATGTCGTTGTCCCTGTATTCTATACTATGACAGCAAGTTTGAGGATGTGCTGGTTTGAAATATATATAGAGGGCACATTAAAATTGGTTTTCATTTATGTGCATTTAAATAATATTGAAGTACTGCTTAATTTGGGTGAAGTAAATTATTCCCTCATATAACACTGACTGAGATATTTGCTATAAAATATTTTATATATTTGATATAAAATGCTATTTTGAGCCACATAAGTGATTTTTCTTTCCTCCTCCCCTTCCTTCTTTTCCTCTCTCCCTTCACTTCCTTCCTGCCATCCTTTCTCTTTTTCCTTTCAAGTTTTATTTTCCATTTCTTTCTTCACTGTCTTCCTTTCTTCTTTCATTCTATTTTTATCTTTTCTCTTTCCTTCCATTCTTTCCTTCTTTTCTTCCTCACACCCTCCCTCCCCCCCTCTCTTTTTACCTTTTTTTCCAAAATCTCAAACCTTCTCATATTTCATCTTCCATCTTCACAAAAGGCCAGTCAAAAAACCTAAAGTGAAGTTGGATAGAGGTAAAGCAGTAGGATATAGCGAGGTCTGTGGACACTTGGAGTCAGTGTGCCCAGCCTAAAGGCTTTAAATTGTAAAAAGTTTTATAATGCTCTGGGAGGTGTATTCAGCCTGCTTTATTCAGTTTGTAGTGCCATGCTAAAGCTTTGAAACTTTAAAAAACTTTTTGTCTTGATTTCCTATACCTCCCATCTACCAATGGATTCTTTTATATTCTTGTAGGACTTTCATGGTTTTGCTTATTGAGGATAGCTTGATAAGAGATTATCACAGTCACCCATATACCATGTCTTCTCAGCATACACAAGGCATCTTTGTAAGCATATGTGAAAGGTATTCTGCATTTTTTTATTTGTGCTTTTAAGGAAAGGAATTGCATGCTGTTTGTTTTTCATTGCTACTCTTTTTAGGTTCTTGAGAGACAGATATGCCCTTTTGTTTTACCATCATATTTTAGAAGTACTTTCTCAATGTGAAAGTAACATAGTGAATGCTTTTAACTTAATTGTTCCTTTTCATATCTCTGCATCTCTACTTCTCATTTTAAGCATTTTATTTATTATATCTGTTTTGTAATTTCAGTAGGTAAGCTTGGAAGGGATGTATACAAGAGTTCTGTAAACCATTTGTGGTTCTGCATTTTACCAATTCTGGTAGCCATCTGTAACCAATATATGTATTTACATTCTTAACGGGAAAGCTTGAACAGATTCAGAAATCTCATAACTGTATCTGGCAAGGTAAGCACAGATGCTCCTAGACCTGTGATAGGGTTAGTCCCTATAACCCAGTGTAAGTTGAAAATATCATAAAGAGAAAATGCATTTAATACACCTATCTTACCAAACGTCATTGCTTAACCTAGCCTTTCTTAAATGTGCTCAGAACACTTACATTAGCCTTCAGTTGGGCAAAATCATCTAACACAAAGCCTATTTTATAATAAAGTGTTAAATATCTCACGTAACTTACTGAATTCTATACTGGAAGTGAAAAACAGAACAACTGTATAGGTACTCAAAGTGTAATATTTACTGATAATATTTATTACTTTTGCACCATCATAAAGTCAAATATCATAAGTCAAACCATCATACATCGGGGACTGTCCCTTTAATGTTCAGATTTTTTCTGTGTTACGGTCTACCAATTACATGCATTTTCCTATTTAAGGCAGACTCAACTAATTCAAATTTCTCAGGCCATCAAACAAGAATGTAAAATCCCGTTTCTTTAAAGGGCTTGAAGAAAGCACCAGTTATCATCCAGAATACCTTTTAGTTAAAGTGATACCTAAACTTTACCAGACTAATGAATTCAGACCATTTCATATGAATATTATTCTCTACCCCATTTATTTAATGCAGTATCTAAAAGACTGTACAGTCTTCGGCTGCCTAGTAAGAGGATATGTTAGATACACATCTATTCACAGCTCAAAGTCACTGTGGATTCATTAATAGCCCTTCTTATTGTAAAATAGTACATTCTGCAAACACTTCACATGGCCTATCAATCAATCCAATTATATTTATGAAGTGTCCTTCATGTGTCCATCCCATGGTGAAATGTGGACTTCATATAAAAGAAGATACAATACATATTTAAAAGGCTAAATCAAACAAATAAGTTTTTTAGTTAAACCTTACAAATCAACAGTAATTTCAAAGTTCTCATGCATAAAAGAATAGATTCTTGAGTTGAAAAGCCGAGTGTGAAAGATTTTGTGAACTTAGAATCTTATTAGAATCAGACTGAAAGGTGGCAGGTGGAGGTCACTGATTGTAAATCGTGGCAGAAACTCTCCTGGAATCAGGAAATCTTTATGTAACAGATCCGCACAGGATGGGTACAGAAAGAAGACTGTATGGTTAATAAAACGTGCACACACACACCTATGCAGTAATCCTAAGGTCAAAAGTATGATTTTAGAGCAAAGAAATCACTCTTTTAAGGTTACCAGGATAGACTACATTTTAAACATTTATCCTGGAGAACCAATCAGTAGCAACACAATTTTATCTATACTAAATTCAGGGAAATTTGAAGACATCCATGCTTGAATATCACACAGACAATTATGCAAAACATCAAGCTGCTTCATAGGTCTGCAGAGACTGGAAAGAATATCTGAGTATCGTCTGCATACATATGACACTGCAGGCCACAGCATTGAATAATGTTATTCACTAAAAATATCTAAATATAAAGCTAAATAGGATTTGAAACAAGCCCCAGGGGAATCTGAAAGTAACTTGGCAAAGCATAAACCATTCCCTAAAGGAGCAAATTGTAAGGAGAATAGAGAGATAAAGAAACTATCCAAGCAAACCATGTTAATTCCAGAAAATTCAAAAACATAGTTATGTCAAAGAATGACACGGTGAGCAGTATTCCAGCTAGACAAATAGCCTTAAAAGGGTACAAGAAAATACACATTCAGCCAACAAAATGTTCACAGACATTATGTTCCAATCTAAGTCTCAGGGCCAGTAGGGTGTATATTTAAAATGAGGTGCTAAAATAATATCCTAAAAAATTTCAAGCTATAATGCCTCTTTTTCTAACAATTAATAAAAATTTTAAATTGGTGATGAAGTTAAAACAAAAGAGTGTAACTGTCTAGTGTTTCAGATTCTATTAAATGTGTTTTCCATAATCTTGAGACATTTATTTCATGCTACATTTTGGGGAAAAAAATCTATATATATGTATGTTATATGTCTATTAATCTAGATCACAATATTTTGATGATTCTCTGTAAAGAACTTAGAATTCTTAAGGGAAGAAAAATGATATTGCTGCTATCATTATCCAATACTGTAAAAGTCATTTGGTAAATCTTCTTTCCACATGCCTAACCAGCCATCACATTTTTTACATTTTATTCATAACCTGTTTGTCTTGGAGTATGTTAGGGAGAAGACTGGTCTATGATTAGGCCATCTGCGTTTGCTAATTGCCGCTTATCCCCTATCCTATATCGAAGTCAGACTCCTAGCTTCCCACAGAAACTGGGAGATAGAGGTGCTATCTTCTTTGATGATTACATTTCAAAGGATGGCTCCCAGGTCCTTGACAGAGACATTCCTGAGTTGTGAGACTGGCAAGAAGCTAGGAGATGATATATGTCTCAAAGAGGCAGATAAAACTGCAAGGTTTCTAAAGGCTCTAAGAAAAGGGAGGTCAGGGACCTAGAGTCAGGAAGAAGCCTGGCTAAAGTTTAGTCAAGCTGTGGAGAATGTGCAGGCTGTCTTGGTCAACCATCGGCATCTCAGAAAGCATTGCTGAACTGCTCTAGAAGCTTCTCTTTTAGAATGATGGCAGCTGAAAGTTTTCAAAATAAATCTTGATTAACAGAATAAAGTTATCAATTTCTATTGAGGAATTAAACAGCTACCATTACAACATAGAATAATAGAAAAGTATGGTTGTGCATATGAATGTGCTTAGTGTAATGAAACAAAATCATATTTAACATCATGGTAATAATTATCAAAAATGAATAAGCCTCATGTGTTTCTACCAACATTATATGAAATTAAAAGATGCTAATAGAAGTATTTTCACATTTTTACTTAGGTTATGAATCATCTGAAGTCAATAGTCACGAATATGTTTTATAATTTTAGAACTTTGCAACTTTTTGAGGTTTAGAAGAGTGAATATAGTGCTGCATAGATGTGCTACAATTACCTGTCTATATTGAAGAAGAGAAACCAATTCTTGGCCACAATTAGTTTTAAATGAATACTGCCACACCAGTGGGCAAAGTGAAACCTACCAGATTGATTTTCTTTGCCCTGAATTCTTCATAATACAATATTCATACCTATATGCTCTGAGAAGTTTGGCAGAACACACCTGAATTAACATACCTCAATGCTTCTCTTTGATGGCTACTAAATTAGAAATTTAAACAACGTAATGGAAAGAAGTCTTCAGTGATAAACAAACTGTGTTGCTGCGGGCAAGCTCAAATCCTTTTTACTTCTTTTCCTGGAAGCCGTGCTTGCCGGTAAGCTTCCCACCTGGCCACTCAGGCTCTCCCTGGGAGAGGAATCTTACTCCTTCCCAGAGAAAACTCGATTCAGTTTTAACAGCTTTGTGTAATTTCCTCTTGAAAGAAAAACTAAAACTTGTTGGGAGCTTTTTCTAAAGTCGCTGCAGGTAGTTAACAGTTTGGTTAAAAATAATTAAGCCAATTTGTTAATATGAAACTTAAACTCCTTCATACAGAACACTAAGCTCACAGGATAAAAGAGATTGCTTAAGTGGAAAGTTCTTGAGGGAGGCTTGGAGCCAGACCCAGCATGAGGTGCTTTATTTTCTGCTGTAAATCTTCACACTTCTGCAAAATTGTTGGAAGCCAGTACCTCTGTGGGTAGTTTTTGCTTATTTTTTCCACATGTCATTGTCCCTACTGGGAGTACCTCTAGTTGCTCCTAAGCAGATACCCTACAGCTAGCTCAAAGCATTAACAGAATGCAGAGTGAACCGAATACAGTGTGACAGATGCCTCCAGAAGAAATAGCCAAGGTAGAAACAAAAGACAAAGAATAGCTAGGATGCACTGCGCTCGCCACTAATCAAGATGGAACTGAAGAGAATTCCCCAGAATAGGGAAACAGCTCATTCAGTTGTGTTAGTGTTATTTATACTTCTGAATCATCTGAAGTAAATTGTTTAGCTCTCTTTAGTCATAAATACTTGTCGGTAAATAGAAAGATGTTTGGTTTTGAAATGGTGTCATTTGTTAACTAAGATATTAAGATACAACATTTCTTCTTCTTGTAACTAAGCATCTACTTCAGCCTCAACCACTGATATGCATATTTACAGATATGTTTATATATATTATATTTATTCATTCGTTTTTCCATTTAGTGCATATTTATTGACTGCTTTCTCTTGCATCAGGCACACTGCGCTTGGCACCACGGATATTGAAGTGAGACAGAAACCCACATGCCCTTGTCCATCCAGCCATCAGATTAAAGTAATAAATTCCATCATGGTGATTGTTTTAAAACTGTTGATTTCAGTTTTAATAAATTTGCTCTTCAGTTACAAGTCTTCAACTAACTTTTCTTTGTGCATAGGAGGATATTCTTTGCCAATCTGCACATAATAGGTCCATCAGCAAGCATATACTGTTTCTTATATGAGCATGTCACCAAGATGGAGAAGTTTCTCAACAGGACTGTATGCCCCTATGTGTCCGCCTGTCTGTCCACACTCATACGCATGGTTACAACCATCTAAAATGTGCCTATAGAGTAAAAACAATGGAATTTCACATAGGCTTTTGAAATCAAACAAATTTTAAGCAAAAAGTCTATAAAATTCATGTTACAACATTTATATGTAGATATTCAACAGTAAAAAGGTAATTAAATTACTATTGTATATATATTCAGAAGTATTTCTGACATAAGCTATATTTATACTAAAAGAAAGATTAACCCATTTTTAGAATAAAATAATGCTGTACTGTTACTGTTGTAATAATACTGTTACTAATACATCAATTTCTTTTTTTTAATTATTATACTTTAGGTATTAGGTTACATGTGCACAATGTGCAGGTTTGTTACATATGTATCCATGTGCCATGTTGGTTTGCTGCACCCATTAACTCGTCATTTAGCATTAGGTATATCTCCTAATGCTGTCCCTCCCCCCTCCCCCCAACCCACAACAGTCCCTGGAGTGTGATGTTCCCCTTCCTGTGTCCATGAGTTCTCATTGTTCAATTCCCACCTATAAGTGAGAACATGCGGTGTTTGGTTTTTTGTCCTTGCGATAGTTTACTGAGAATGATGGTTTCCAGTTTCATCCACGTCCCTACAAAGGACATGAACTCATCATTTTTTATGGCTGCATAGTATTCCATGGTGTATATGTGCCACATTTTCTTAATCCAGTCTATCGCTGTTGGACATTTGGGTTGGTTCCAAGTCTTTGCTATTGTGAATGGTGCTGCAACAAACATACGTGTGCATGTGTCTTTATAGCAGCATGATTTATAGTCCTTTGAGTATATACCCAGTAATGGGATGGCTGGGTCAGATGGTATTTCTAGTTCTAGATCCCTGAGGAATCGCCACACTGACTTCCACAATGGTTGAACTAGTTTACAGTCCCACCAACAGTGTAAAAGTGTTCCTATTTCTCCACATCCTCTCCAGCACCTGTTGTTTCCTGGCTTTTTAATGATGGCCATTCTAACTGGTGTGAGATGGTATCTCACTGTGGTTTTGATTTGCATTTCTCTGATGGCCAGTGATGATGAGCATTTTTTCATGTGTTTTTTGGCTGCATAAATGTATTCTTTTGAGAAGTGTCTGTTCATGTCCTTCGCCCACTTTTTAATGGGGTTTGTTTTTTTCTTGTAAATTTGTTTGAGTTCATTGTAGATTCTGGATATTAGCCCTTTGTCAGATGAGTAGGTTGCAAAAATTTTCTCCCATTCTGTAGGTTGCCTGTTCACTCTGATGGTAGTTTCTTTTGCTGTGCAGAAGCTCTTTAGTTTAATTAGATCCCATTTGTCAATTTTGGCTTTTGTTGCTATTCCTTTTGGTGTTTTAGACGTGAAGTCCTTGCCCATGCCTATGTCCTGAATGGTATTGCCTAGGCCTTCTTCTAGGGTTTTTATGGTTTTAGGTCTAACATGTAAGTCTTTAATCCATCTTGAATTAATTTTTGTATAAGGTGTAAGGAAGGGATCCAGTTTCAGCTTTCTACATATGGCTAGCCAGTTTTCCCAGCACCATTTATTAAATAGGGAATCCTTTCCCCATTGCTTGTTTTTGTCAAGTTTGTCAAAGATCAGATAGTTGTAGATATGCAACATTATTTCTGAGGGCTCTGTTCTGTTCCATTGATCTATGTCTCTGTTGTGGTACCAGTACTATGCTGTTTTGGTTACTGTAGCCTTGTAGTATAGTTTGAAGTCAGGTAGCTTGATGCCTCCAGCTTTGTTCTTTTGGCTTAGGATTGACTTGGCGACGCGGGCTCTTTTTTGGTTACATATGAACTTTAAAGTAGTTTTTTCCAATTCTGTGAAGAAAGTCATTGGTAGCTTGATGGGGATGGCATTGAATCTATAAATTACCTTGGGCAGTATGGCCATTTTCATCATATTGTTTCTTCCAACCCATGAGCATGGAATGTTCTTCCATTTGTTTGTATCCTCTTTGATTTCATTGAGCAGTGGTTTGTAGTTCTCCTTGAAGAGGTCCTTCACATCCCTTGTAAGTTGGATTCCTAGGTATTTTATTCTCTTTGAAGCAATTGTGAATGAGAGTTCACTCATGATTTGGCTCTCTGTCTGTTATTGGTGTACAAGAATGCTTGTGATTTTTGTACGCTGATTTTGTATCCTGAGACTTTGCTGAAGTTGCTAATCAGCTTAAGGAGATTTTGGGCTGAGACAATGGGGTTTTCTAGATATACAATCATGTCATCTGCAAACAGGGACAATTTGACTTCCTCTTTTCCTAATTGAATGCCCTTTATTTCCTTCTCCCGCCTGATTTCCCTGGCCAGAACTTCAAGCACTATGTTGAATAGGAGTGGTGAGAGAGGGCATCCCTGTCTTGTGCCAGTTTTCAAAGGGAATGCTTCCAGTTTTTGCCCATTCAGTATGATATTGGCTGTGGGTTTTTCATAGATAGCTCTTATTATTTTGAGATATGTCCCATCAATACCTAATTTATTGAGAGTTTTTAGCATGAAGGGTTGTTGAATTTTGTCAAAGGCCTTTTCTGCATCTATTGAGATAATCATGTGTTTTTTGTCTTTGGTTCTGTTTATATGCTGGATTACATTTATTGATTTGCATATGTTGAACCAGCCTTGCATCCCAGGGATGAAGCCCACTTGATCATGGTGTATAAGCTTTTTGATGTGCTGCTGGATTCGGTTTGCCAGTATTTTATTGAGGATTTTTGCATCAATGTTCATCAAGGATGTTGGTCTGAAATTCTCTCTTTTGGTTATGTCTCTGCCAGGCTTTGGTATCAGGACGATGCTGGCCTCATAAAATGTGTTAGGGAGGATTCCTTCTTTTTCTATCGATTGGAATAGTTTCAGAAGGAATGGTACCTTGTACCTCTGGTAGAATTCGTCTGTGAATCTGTCAGGTCCTGGACTCTTTTTGGTTGGTAAGCTATTGATTATTGCCACAATATCAGAGCCTGTTATTGGTCTATTCGGAGATTCAACTTCTTCCTGGTTTAGTCTTGGGAGGGTGTATTTGTTGAGGAATTTATCCATTTCTTCTAGATTTTCTAGTTTATTTGCATAGAGGTGTTTGTAGTATTCTCTGATGGTAGATTGTATTTCTGTGGGATCGGGGGTGATAACCCCTTTTTCATTTTTTATTGCATCTATTTGATTCTTCTCTCTTTTCTTCTTTATTAGTCTTGCTAGCAGTCCATCAATTTTGTTGATGTTTTCAGAACACCAGCTCCTGGATTCATTAATTTTTGAAGGGTTTTTTGTGTCTCTATTTCCTTCAGTTCTGCTCTGATTTTAGTTATTTCTTGCCTTCTGCTAGCTTTTGAATGTGTTTGCTCTTGCTTTTCTAGTTCTTTTAATTGTGATGTTAGGGTGTCAATTTTGGATCTTTCCTGCTTTCTCTTGTGGGCATTTAGTGCTATAAATTTCCCTCTACACACTGCTTTGAATGTGTCCCAGAGATTCTGGTATGTCGTGTCTTTGTTCTCGTTGGTTTCAAAGAACATCTTTATTTCTGCCTTCATTTCATTATGTACCCAGTAGTCATTCAGGAGCAAGTTGTTCAGTTTCCATGTAGTTGAGTGGTTTTGAGTGGGTTTCTTAATCCTGAGTTCTAGTTTGATTGCACTGTGGTCTGAGAGACAGTTTGTTTTAATTTCTGTTCTTTTACATTTGCTGAGGAGAGCTTTACTTCCAACTATGTGGTCAATTTTGGAATAGGTGTGGTGTGGTGCTGAAAAAAATGTATATTCTGTTGATTTGGGGTGGAGAGTTCTGTAGATGTTTATTAGGTCCACTTTGTGCAGAGCTGAGTTCAATTCCTGCGTATCCTTGTTAACTTTCTGTCTCGTTGATCTGTCTAATGTTGACAGTGGGGTGTTAAAATCTCCCATTATGATTGTGTGGGAGTTTAAGTCCCTTTGTAGGTCACTCAGGACTTGCTTTATGAATCTGGGTGCTCCTGTGTTGGGTGCATATATATTTAGGATAGTTAGCTCTTCTTGTTGAATTGATCCCTTTACCATTATGTAATGGCCTTCTTTGTCTCTTTTGATCTTTGTTGGTTTAAAGTCTATATTATCAGAGACTAGGATTGCAACCCCTGCCTTTTTTTGTTTTCCATTTGCTTGATAGATCTTCCTCCATCCCTTTATTTTGAGTCTATGTGTGTCTCTGCATGTGAGATGGGTTTCCTGAATACAGCACACTGATGGGTCTTGACTCCTTATCCAATTTGCCAGTCTGTGTCTTTGAATTGGAGCATTTAGTCCATTTACATTTAAAGTTAATATTGTTATGTGTGAATTTGATCCTGCCATTATGATGTTAGTTGGTTATTTTGCTCATTAGTTGATGCAGTTTCTTCCTAGCCTCGATGGTCTTTACAATTTGGCATGTTTTTGCAGTGGCTGGTACCGGTTGTTCCTTTCCATGTTTAGTGCTTCCTTCAGGAGCTCTTTTAGGGCAGGCCTGGTGGTGACAAAATCACTCAGCATTTGCTTGTCTGTAAAGTATTTTATTTCTCCTTCACTTACGAAGCTTAGTTTGGCTGGATAGGAAATTCTGGGTTGAAAATTCTTTTCTTTAAGAATGTTGAATATCGGCCCCCACTCTCTTCTGGCTTGTAGAGTTTCTGCTGAGAGATCAGCTGTTAGTCTGATGGGCTTCCCTTTGTGGGTAACCCGACCTTTCTCTGTGGCTGCCCTTAACATTTTTTCCTTCATTTCAACTTTGGTGAATCTGACAATTATGTGTCTTGGAGTTGCTCTTCTCAAGGAGTATCTTTGTGGTGTTTTCTGTATTTCCTGAATCTGAATGTTGGCGTGCCTTGCTAGATTGGGGAAGTTCTCCTGGATAATATCTTGCAGAGTGTTTTCCAACTTGGTTCCATTCTCCCCATCATTTTCAGGTACACCAATCAGACGTAGATTTGGTCTTTTCACATAGTCCCAAATTTCTTGGAGGCTTTATTCGTTTCTTTTTATTCTTTTTTCTCTAAACTTCCCTTCTTGCTTCATTTCATTTATTTCATCTTCCATCACTGATACCCTTTCTTCCAGTTGATCTCATCGGCTCTGAAGGCTTCTGCAATCTTTGCGTAGTTCTCGAAACTTGGCTTTCAGCTCCATCAGCTCCTTTAAGGACTTCTCTGCATTGGTTATCCTAGTTATCCAGTCGTCTAATTTTTTTTCAAAGTTTTTAACTTCTTTGCTATTGTTTTGAATTTCCTCCCGTAGCTCAGAGTAGTTTGATCGTCTGAAGCCTTCTTCTCTCAACTCGTCAAAGTCATTCTCCATCCAGCTTTGTTCCATTGCTGGTGAGGAACTGCGTTCCTTTGGAGGAGGAGAGGTGCTCTGCTTTTTAGAGTTTCCAGTTTTTCTGCTCTGTTTTTTCCCCATCTTTGTGTTTTTATCTACTTTTGGTCTTGATGATGGTGATGTACAGATGGGTTTTTGGTGTGGATGTCCTTTCTGTTTGCTAGTTTTCCTTCTACCAGACAGGACCCTCAGCTGCAGGTCTGTTGGAGTTTGCTGGAGGTCCACTCCAGACCCTGTTTGGCTGAGTGTCAGCAGCGGTGGCTGCAGAACAGCGGATTTTTGTGAGACCACAAATTCAGCTGTCTGATAGTTCCTCTGGAAGTTTTGTCTCAGAGGAGTACCTGGCTGAGTGAGGTGTCAGTCTCTCCCTACTGGGGGGTGCCTCCCAGTTAGGCTGCTCGGGGGTCAGGGACCCCCTTTAGGAGGCAGTCTGTCCGTTTTCAGATATCCAGCTGTGTGCTGGGAGAACCACTACTCTCTTCAAAGCTTTCAGACAGGGACATTTAAGTCTGCAGAGGTTCCTGCTGAATTTTTGTTTGTCTGTGCCCTGCCCCCAGAGGTGGAGCCTACAGAGGCAGGCAGGCCTCCTTGAGCTGTGGTGGGCTCCACCCAGTTCGAGCTTCCTGGCTGCTTTGTTTACCTAAGCAAGCCTGGGCAATGGCGGGCGCCTCTCCCCCAGCCTTGCTGCCGCCTTGCAGCTTGATCTCAGACTGCTGTGCTAGCAATCAGTGAGATTCCGTGGGCATAGGACCCTCTGAGTCAGGTGCGGGACACAATCTCCTGGTGTGCCGTTTTCCAAGCCCATTGGAAAAGCACAGTATTAGGGTGGGACTGACCTGATTTTCCAGGTGTCGTCTGTTACCCCTTTCTTTGACTAGGAAAGAGAACTCCCTAACCCCTTGCGCTTCCTGAGTGAGGCAATGCCTCGCCCTGCTTCGGCTCACGCACAGTGCGCTGCACCAACTGTCCTGCACCCACTGTTTGGCACTCCCTAGTGAGATGAACCCGGTACCTCAGACGGAAATGCAGAAATCACCCATCTTCTGTGCCACTGAGGCTGGGAGCTGTAGACCGGAGCTGTTCCTATTTGGCCATCTTGACTCCTCCCCCCACTAATACATCAATTTCTAATGTGGTATCAAAGTATTATATTCTTCTACTCTAATAATTGATAAATAAATTTTAAAACCTCAGTGTTTATCTTAAAATTCACCTACAAAAATTTTAATATTGAAGACAAAGAAAATACTTCATGGAGTGTGATTGAAAGAATGCTCATAAGTGGAGGAAAACAGAGCACACTGGAAAAATATTTTCGCCCCCTCTCTTGCCTATGGTTTATATGTCTCAATTTAGTAAATATTAATTTTGAAAGCCAAAAAATATATGGTGACAATTTCAAGTGAACAAATCTGGCCTAATCATTACAGAGTTGGATGTAATCCATCTGGGAAAATAGTTATAACCATTCCATGAATGAATAGATGGAACAAATCCTCAATGTGAAACAGTATTGGGATTTCTAAGTAAGTGTTTTGTCCAAGAACTCTACATTGAACAAGTATAGCTTCTGTTGATACGGTCATTGCAGCACATTCAGAGACTAAGATGATCAAGGGACACTTTTTTTAAGTTTATATTTCATCCACACAAAAAAAACCCAGCTAGATTACAATTATTTTACAATCCATTTATTCTAAATGTGTTTTTAGTCTTTGAAACTGTTTCAAAACATTTCTTCTAAACTTCTCCCTCATACTTCAGATTAATTTTTCTTCTTTGCCATTTATTATTAGCACTCCAACAAAATAAAGCACCCAGTTGTTTATTCTACCCCAATAATTGGAAAGCATTTATTTAACACACACTGTGTACGTAGCGTTCAAGAGACTGTCTAAAAGAAATAACACAAGCCCTGACCAAATGTGCAGTCTTTTTGAGGAAATTTAAAAACATAACTGCACATCTGAGCCAAACACAACATGTGCAGAACCATAATACCAAGTAGCACTGTGCCATTAATTAGCAACTATTGTTTTGTTATAATACAAAGATGTTTATTGTGCACACCACTCTTTACTTAATGCCAAATGATAATAAAAGAATGACCTAGTCCTTGTCCTTAAAAAGTCAAGTCACAAAACACGTTAAAGGTGTAGTACTTAAGATATCACTTAAGCAAGCCCCTCACTGCCCTGATGAAAAAAAACTGATTTATGCAGAAAATAGACAGCACAGGAGAAGAAAATTTACTTACACTGCATATACTTGTAATACCAAAAATGATGGCTGTGGGGTAGAGCCAACTAGCTATATACAAGGATTCCAGAAATAATTTTATTTCCACACAAAGTAGATGAAAATCCCCAAGAAGACGACAAAGGCTATGCATTAATCTATATAAGGAAATAAATATAAATGCAAGAGATTTCACCAAAAATATAATGCCAGTCACACAATTGATAATGAAAACACTGAAGTCCGTCAGATAAATGAAAAGAATTATACAACATGGGAAGTACAAAAGATTAATTTCTTATTTATCAAAAAATGTTAATGTTCATGGAATTAATGAAGTATTTAAGTATCATTTATTTACATATGATAGTCATAATTAAATTCTATTATATGATACTCAGGCTCTTAAGAGTTTATGACATTAGCAATCATTTAGTGATAAAGTATAAATATGAAGAATTTCTGGAGTAGCTAATGCAACATTTTTTCACCAAAAAATAAAAAATATTTGTATCTTACATCTTAGCAAATCTTAGAAGCTGTTTTGAAGAAACCCATTCAAAATTTTAGGCATAAAGACAAGATTGTGATTTTACTTATATTAGTACAAGCTTGGAAATATAAAAGAAAAACTAATTAAATATTGCAACTTAAACTATACAATAGAAATTGTATATTATGCACCCATTAAATATTTGTTTAGACATTTCAAAATGTGTATAGTTATCGTTTCTAAATAATAGGGATTATGAATGGATATTTTTCCTCCTCATATTTCTTACTTTACAAAAATGCCTTCATTGTATGTGCTCCTTGTAGAAAAGTCAAAAATGAGAAAATAATAAAGTTAGGTTGAGTGCAGTGGCTCATGCTTGTAATTCCAGCACTTTGAGAGGCCAAGAAGGGCAGATCACTTGCACTCAGGAGTTCAAGACATGCCTGGGCAACATGGCAAAACCACGTCTCTACAAAACATTAGCCAGGTGTGGTGGTGCACACCTCTAGTCCTAGCTACCCAGGAGGCTGAGGTGGGAGGATCACTTGAGCCCAGGAGATGGAGGCTGCAGTGAGCCATGATCAAGCCACCACACTCCAGCCTGGGCGACAGAATAAGACCCTTCCTCACATAATAATAATCATCATTATAATAAAGATTAATTTTGCTAACTTTGGTATGTAAAATGATAAGTGATATTGAATGAATTATTAATAGGGCTGTGGATGAAGAACTGAAATGTGGAAGGGTATGGCTGACATATCCAGGTTAAATTAAAGTCCCATTGTAATAGCTAACATACTAGGTTCTAACATGTGGGGCTACAGTATAAAGTGGTTACCTGTCTCTGTTACTATGTTTTATGGTGACCTCAGGTCTTAATCATAGAACCAATGTAAAAGATTATTGCATCACTCCCAGTGTCCCACTAAAATATCAGAAACATTTACCTGCATTCACTTTCAGACGTGTGAGTTAATGACATGTGAGACTAGCTCATGCAGATTTTCTAAGATTCTATGCTTGAAAATGGCAATGTGTGGGCAACGGGATATTCTCCACTAGTTATTCAGATATTTCAACACTTTCAGCTCTTTCTCTGATAAGGCCTAAAGCTGTTGGATATATATTAACAGTTTCTGGCATCAGTTTGCAAGAAATATTACCATTTCACTACATTAGGTATTTTCATGTTAACATTTTATATTGTAAAGCTAACTGTAATTTGGCTGATAGCAAAAAAAAGCAGTTATTGTTATTGGAAAATTTCACTTACAATTTGTTTATTCACAAAATTAATCTTTGTTAAATAGCATAAAGTGACTATAAAGACATTTCTTATCTATTTAAATAACTTTTATCTCTCTAAGCAATCAACCTATCATGAGCACAACTGAACTCTTTAATTTCTGGATAGTCAAGAAAAATTAAAGAAATATCTGACCTGTGTCACTTGCATTAACAATATCTGCCATGCCTCCTAACATGTGGGAAGTGTATTCATTTCCTTATAAAACTTATTTTTAACCCCTTCAAATTAAGTTGACATTAGCAGTTGGTAGTAATGATGTCACTAAAATGTCAATATTTGACCCAATACCCTGATGTTTTCTCTACAACAAAAAGAGAGAATTCAACCTGGAAAAATATTGAAATTCCAGCCAGAAGAATGCTTAGAATCCACTTTTCACAATATATACTTTCAAGTTTGCCTCAAGAATAAAATGCTAATAATGCAAACAAAATGGCCAAAGTATTATTCCTTTTTTTCTTTTTGTAAAAGAATATGATCAGTAATTGATTTAAACATTTGGATATAAATCAGCCAAATTGCTACTTTGTGTCCAACTAAAAGAGTAGCTAAGTCTCTGACAGCTTTCTATATATAGCTTTTTCCACAAACCCAATAAACTATAACCAATATGCATTTATTGTTATTTCATTAGCACCAATTTGTTTGAAGTCAAAAATTGCATCAGCACTATGTTGTAGCACCATTTGCCTGTTTGTGTTAATCCCAGTTAAAAATAAATATTAAACATTTCTTAAAATATATTTTCTTTAAAATTATTTAATTAATTAAATTATTCTTTATGTATTCAACCAGTAATTATTTTGTAAGAAATTGAATTTTACCCGGTGGTTGTAGTGGAGAGGGAAGAAATGCAAAATGAATGAGATAAAGCCCTTTCATTGACAAGCTCATAAAGCAGGGATGGGGGAGGCAGATTACAATGTACTAAATTCCATGCAAGCAATATTCACAGAGTGCTCTGGGACCTTACATCCTGAGGATGTCGAGAGTATCCCCAGGGAAGGGAACACTTTAGCTTGTCTCAGAAGATGAATAGGGCTTTTCTACCGGCAGAGAAGAAGAAAGTAGAGGGGTTTGATAGCAAAGGAGAAACCTTAAAAGAATATGCTATATCAGGGAAAAGTTAAAACTTGAGTATGGTTGGTATAGAGAACACTTGCTTGATATTAAATGATACAACTGCCTTCATGTTGGGCTCTTTTATATAGGAATTAGAATTGCTTCTGTTTTCTAAAAGTAAGGCTATCTGGTCCTATTAGGGCCTCTTCAGATCGCTTCAGGAGAAACTCTTCCTTTCATTTAATGTGTTGTGACCACACATTTCTTTGAAAATACTACTTAAGTTCATGAAGCTTTTGAGATTTTAAGCTGGCTGTTTCTTTTGATTGGAACCCTATTCTTCTGACTGTTCACATTTGGTTCTTTCTCATCATTGAATCTCAACTTACAAGCCATCTCGGTAGCAACTATATTACTCTTTCTCACATAACCATACTGCATTTTCTTCATAGCAACCATCACTTTTTGAAATTTTCGTGTCTGTTTCTTATGTACCTGTCTATTGCTTGTCCTATTTACCTAATTAAGTATATAAAATTCTTAAAGCCAAGAAACAAGCCTATTAATACACCCTAAAACTATCACATACAAAGGAGAGTTAGGCACATAGTAGGAATTACATAAATTACTTAAACAAAATAGTGAATGATACAAAAGGAAAAACAAATGCAATGTATACATTCTAAGAGCAGTCAATCAAATAATAAATGCATTTAATATGTCAGCAATCAACATTGCATTCTCACCCAATGGCTTCTTAAGATTGGACTTCATCAAGGAGCACATGGTACAAGAGAATGAATAGACCATGGGAAAAGAGAAGGATGTCCTGCATTTTGCAAATGTGGTTAAATGAGTCAATATAATAGGTGTATTAATATTTATTTTATTTTACTTGTATCCAAAGGTAGATGAGCCCTGGTGATGCTGAGTTTATATTTACTTTATCTGTATCACAGAATATGTGTAAGATGCAAATGAGAAATAAATGTAAAAGTATCATAAAATGTAAGAGATTGAATTTTATTGCCTTCTTGTAGTAAAAGAAATAAAACATACATCCTTCTGGAATAGAAAGAAAAACAATTTAAGATACCAATTAAATAGACTACTACTGGTATATTTTCCATTACCATCTGGTTCTTCTCAGTCTATGAATTTAGTCAGAAAAACAACAAGTAACAGAATTATAAGAAATAGATCTTTTGTTGATCTTCAGAAAAAATGATTGCATCATGATGAAAACTGTTCTTTTTTAAATGTCACACAAAATTGTGCATAGCCAGAGTAAATGAGCCAGTAAATGGGCTGGCATTAATAATTATACTGACATGCATGCAATTTCAATATTGACTAATAAGATGATTGATAATTTTCAGATAATTAAATTTAAAATTATGAAAGAACTTTAAATAAGTGTGACTTGTAGATTTTATAATGTTTAATTAAGTACATGCTAAATGTAGCAATAAGTTACTTCATCAGTAAAATTTTGTAAATAAATATGCAAAGTAAAACAATTTCAACAAGAATATTAGTATCATAGGGCTTTAAATGTCATTTTTTTAAATAACAAGTATTTTTTATTACCCTTGTTTTTCATTTTGCTTGACTTCATACTTCCATTAAGCTACAGAATTAAGCTTTTAATCCTACTTACGAAAGCCTTTCTGAAGCTCTATCAATATGAATTTCGAAACAAATCAACAAAACAGCCTAGAATTTTTTAAGCTAGAAGAAGAAAAAGAAATAAAAGGAGAAAACAGCCACATCCAGGAGGACCCTAAGAAGTTATAAGTATTAAATGTGATGTGGTATCCTGGACGAAATCCTGGAACTGAAAAAGGATAATAGGAAAAAACTGAGGAAATCCAAATACATTATGGACTTTAGTTAATTTTAATGTATAACTATTGGTTCATTAATTGTGCCAAATGTACCATATTAATGTAGAGTAAACTAGGGGCACATATGAATTTAGTACTATCTTTGCAACAATTTTGTAAATCTAAACTGTTGTAAAATTTGAAGTTTATTAAACACATTTAAGAGGAAAAACTACACGTGAATTTAAAAATCACTCTAATGCTGTCTACAGGTCAAAAATAGGAATTTTTTTACAAGCAAAGAACATTGGAACCACTTTGCCAATGGATAGCAGGCACATACTATTAGAATTCTGAAAACTAATATAATACTTTCAGCTTCAAAAGATACCAGTATGCACGCACATACATTATATGTTAAATACTTTTCTATAAGGGCCCTAGATTGCCCCTGCTGAGTTATATACCATAAGATTTATCCAAACCTGGGCTTCAACTGATTAGATTAGGTGTATAAACCTGATTAAGGAAAATTGATCCATATTCTGGCCAGTGAACTAGGGCTGCGACCTGGTTCAAAAATACAAGCAGAATCAGAAAACTCCCCTCTCTCAGAGAAAAATTTGACTATGAAATAACAGATGATATTTGCCAGTTTTCAGTAGTGGCAAAAATAATGTACCCTGTGTTGTCATGATGGGAAAGAACCTGGGGTAATCATTACGAGAAATGAATGAGAAGAGTAATCAAGAGAACCTAAATGAAAGAAGGAGGGAAATGAAATAAATTGAAGAAACCAGCTGGGCATCCACAGAGTGAGAAATGGGAAAGAAAGAGAGAAAAGGAAACAATAAGCAGAATCTGCCCTTGAGTGAATGGCATCCTCGTCTAATAGCTCTCCAGTTTTCTCCTTTGGACTCAGTAAGGTCTGGCTGTATTTTTATTTCTGTCTTGGACTCATTTTCCTAGAATAAATCCTTCATTTCTAGAGCAAGTAGAAGTTAGCTCTTACACCTACAGTAAAAAAAAAAAAAAAAACAAAACACCTAAGACATACTTCAGATTACACAAGCCACTAGCACCCCCTATTAAACCTACTCTGTAGCTGTCATGCTTCTTTTTTTTTTTTTTTTTTTTTTTTACCAGGACAAAAGGAATACTATCTTTACTGAGGCCATTCCTAGAAGCTCTGAGCTTTGGACAAGGGCAATTCTTAACTTACACACTTTAATCTTAAGAGTTAATAATCTAAAGTACAATTATTAAATAATAAAGTTGGTATTTAACAAACATGCCAGAAATTCTACATCCAATGATTGCTGATCATTCAGTCACTGCACTTGTAAATATTGAGTTCAACAGATATTGTTAAATGATCCATTTTCGTCCAGGCGAAGCAAACATTAACCCCAATGACGATACGGTAAATGTAGTTTTATGCTTTTGCACAATAGATAGTTCCTGAGTTGTTATATGAATTAGACTTCTTAAAAACTAAATTGTTATTAATATCCTAAAATATTGACGTTATAAATGCTACAGTTATCTATAAAGTGATTTATTATATGTGAATTAAGTCAATATTAAAGTGATTTAAGTTTCCTTGCAGTAAATCTTTTATATAACTATTTGCCTTAAAACAGAAATGAAGTAGTTTTTTGTTTTTTAAGACAGAGTCTCACTCTGTCACCCAGTCTGGAGTGCAGTGGCACTATCTCGGCTCAGTGCAGCCTCTGCCTCCCAGGTTCAATCGATTCTCCTGCCTCAGCCTCCCACGTAGCTGGGATTATAGGCAAGTACCACTACATCTGGCTATCTGGCCATGTTTTTTTTTTTTTTTTTTTTTTTTTCACTGTTTTTTTTTTTATTATTATTATACTTTAGGTTTTAGGGTACATGTGCACAATGTGCAGGTTTGTTACATATGTATCCATGTGCTATGTTGTTTTGCTGCACCCATTAACTCGTCATTTAGCATTAGGTATATCTCCTAATGCTGTCCCTCCCCCCTCCCCCCACCCCACAACCGTCCCTGGAGTGTGATGTTCCCCTTCCTGTGTCCATGAGATCTCATTGTTCAATTCCCACCTATGACTGAGAACATGCGGTGTTTGGTTTTTTGTCCTTGCGATAGTTTACTGAGAATGATGGTTTCCAGTTTCATCCATGTCCCTACAAAGGACATGAACTCATCATTTTTTATGGCTGCATAGTATTCCATGATGTATATGTGCCACATTTTCTTAATCCAGTCTATCGTTGTTGGACATTTGGGTTGGTTCCAACTCTTTGCTATTGTGAATAGTGCTGCAATAAACATACGTGTGCATGTGTCTTTATAGCAGCATGATTTATAGTCCTTTGGGTATATACCCAGTAATGGGATGGCTGGGTCAAATGGTATTTCTAGTTCGAGATCCCTGAGGAATCGCCACACTGACTTCCACAATGGTTGAACTAGTTTACAGTCCCACCAACAGTGTAAAAGTGTTCCTATTTCTCCACATCCTCTCCAGCACCTGTTGTTTCCTGACTTTTGAATGATGGCCATTCTAACTGGTGTGAGATAGTATCTCATTGTGGTTTTGATTTGCATTTCTCTGATGGCTAGTGATGCTGAGCATTTTTTCATGTGTCTTTTGGCTGCATAAATGTCTTCTTTTGAGAAGTGTCTGTTCCTGTCCTTTGCCCACTTTTTGATGGTGTTGTTTGTTTTTTTCTTGTAAATTTGTTTGAGTTCATTGTAGATTCTGGATATTAGCCCTTTGTCAGATGAGTAGATTGCAAAAATTTTCTCCCATTCTGTAGATTTCCTGTTCACTCTGATGGTAGTTTCTTTTGCTGTGCAGAAGCTCTTTAGTTTAATTAGATCCCATTTGTCAATTTTGGCTTTTGTTGCCATTGCTTTTGGTGTTTTAGACATGAAGTCCTTGCCCACGCCTATGTCCTGAATGGTATTGCCTAGGTTTTCTTGTAGGATTTTAATGGTTTTAGTTCTAACATGTAAGTCTTTAATCCATCTTGAATTAATTTTTGTATAAGGTGTAAGGAAGGGATCCAGTTTCAGCTTTCTACATATGGCTAGCCAGTTTTCCCAGCACCATTTATTAAATAGGGAATCCTTTCCCCATTTCTTGTCATGCTTCTTATTTTCCACTTTCACTAGCTGTTTCTGGCTTCTCTCAGAACCAAAATGACATTATTTCCAATATTTGATCAAAGTCTTTAAAATGCCGTTTACACTTGTAACATTATAGTGGTTCAAAAATTATACTATCCCCTATCCCTTGAATTATTTTTAAATAATTCTGTCAGAAAACAACTTCCTTGTTACCATGTATCTTGGTGTCAAAGATAAAAATCACAAAGCTGTAGGCTTGTGTAGTGAGCCCTCTTCAACATTATCAATGTGAAGATTAAGTACATTAATTAAGTGATTACCTTTAGTCCCTAAGTCTATGCTTATTAATGTTTTAAAGATTTTCAATAAGAAGATAGAAAAATAAACACAGGATATGTTGATAGACATCAATCTCATCACAATAAATATGAATGTATTAATAAAATCCAAAAATGGTCCATCTGCAAACACTCCAGCTTTGTACTATTTTCACTAGAATGATAGATACAGCTAGAGTGAAAGGAGAAGATACACCACTTGTAGCAAATAATGTCAGCAGGAACTACTTCAAATACAATCTCTCAGTTTTTCTTAGCAACTGAAAACTGATTTTCTTCAAATGGCAATTTGTCAAACTTAAAACTGCATTTTCCAGGCTGCCTTGTTGTAGGTGTAGCTAATGAAGCATAAACTGTGGATTCAAGGAACTCTCTTTAATAGACGATCAGTCAATTAGAAGGAAGACCTATTTTGTACTTATTCCCATTTTCCCTCCATGATGTCTGGAATGTGAACATGAGGTAAAGTTAAAAATTAAAGCATTGTGCTAAAAATGACATAAGAAAAAGAGATAAGGAACTTTGTTCCATGGGCTGTCATTTCCGAGCTGTCTCCAGACTTCTTTTACAGACGAGAAAAAAGCAGCCTTACAGTTCACTTTGGTGGTTTGGTTACATGTAGTGGTACTAAATCCTACGTGGCATATCACAGAAATAATCAAAAGAATGCTGGTGTGACTAGTTATGACCAGATTATTTTAGTAATCTATGGAAGATTAATAAGTAATCTCTAAAAAGCAGTTTAAAATGTTATGCTTTAGATTCTGTGGGTCAGTAATTCAAACAATGCATCCAGACCACCTGTCTCTGATTCTCAGTGTCTGGAGCCCTAGCTGGAAAGATTCAAAGTCTGGAGTTGATTCAATGGCAAAGAACAGATATCGTCTGGCTATTGGCCAGAAAACCTGCATGTGGCCTCTCTTTGTATTATCTCATGTTCTTTAGTTAGGGCTTCCTCACAACATGGCAGCTCAGTAGAAACGTTATTGCCTTTTACGATCTAGTTTCAGATGGCACATTGTGTTACTTCCCCCTTAATCACAAGTTTCCCAGGTTCGAGAGGTGGGAACAAAGACCCATCTCTCAATGGAAGGAGTGTCAAATCATATTGTAAAAAGAGTCTATAAGATAGGAGATGTCATTGCAGTCATCTTTCCAAGATAGAATCTTCCACACAGAGAAAATAGATAAATAAGGTTACAATGTAGTCATGAAATATTCAATTCACTAGGAAGATATGCAATTTAAGTCTGCATACATAAAATAATATAGCTTCAACCTATGTGACACAAAACTAATGAAAATCACATGAAAAACCTGACAAACCCAACATCATAATAGGAGTGTTTAATATTTCAGTATAATTATAGATAGAAAAATTAATCCGTAAGAATATCAGAGATGTGAGTAACAATTAACAGGATTTTAAAAAATGACCATAGATATAGGGAAGAAACACAATTGTAGAGAATGAATTTTTTTTCAGAAATTTTAGGGAATGAACATTTTAGGGAATGAGCTTCATAATTTTAGGGAATGAACTTTCTTTTCAAAGACTGGACACATACCAGGATATAAGGCAATCTCAACAAATTTAAATGAATCTGTATAACTCACATCATGTACTCTAATTGCAAAGTAATTAAGCCTGAAGTAAATAACACAAAGGGAGTTAGAAAATAAGATGTCACCAGGTTATAAATTTGTAATACACCCATACTTTAGAAGTATTCATTGGTCAAGGAAAACATTCTTTAGAAAAATTAAAAATAACTGAAAAATAATAAAATATCACATATCAAAATTTTGTGATTCAGCTAAAGTGATATTTAAAGCAAATGTATACACTGAAAATCTTCTGGTGCAAAAGAAGAAAGGACAAAAATTAGGGAGATAAGTCATCTAATAGATACAAGTGACAACACAATAATACAAGATACAACACAATAGATACAAGAGACCACACAATAAAAACATAGAGAAAGAAAATAAACAGTGATGATAAAAGAAGCAAATGAATCATTAGAATTATAAAAATTGTTTATGAAATCATCAACCTGTGCCAAGATTAATACAAAAATAGAATTGCAAAAGTTATCTCATACGTGTGTGTGTGTGTGTGTGTGTGTGTGTGTGTGTAAGAGAGAGATGGGGAGGGAAGGATGGAGGAAGAGAAAAAAGAGAAATGAAAAAAAGGGGTATCTATAGATACAGCAGAAATCAAACAGTAAATAAGAAACTATTATAATTTGATAGCAAAAATTTAGAGAAAGTTAGCAAAATAAACTTATAAAAATATATATTCAAGAGGATATATAAATCTGAATAATTCTATAACTGTTAAAAATTAAATTGTTAAAAAATTACTCCACAAAAATCACCAGAGTCATATGTAAAACGTTACTGAAAAACATTACAGAATACCTAAATGATGATACATCATTTCTCCTTAAATATGTCTATCGAGTCAATTAAGTTCTAATTAAAATCTCAAGATTTTCATGTGTGTTCTTTTATCTTTCTTTGAGACAACTTGGTATGTTGATTCAAAATGTTAATGGGAATAAAAAGAATCAAGAATAGCCAAGAGCCTCCTGAAGAAAACAAATTGGACAAAATTTCATTTACAGCAAGACTTACATAAACTAAAGTAATAAAATAAGAATGGACCTGGACACAAGAAGAACAAATTGACAATGGGGCAGACAAAATACAGCATTACAGATCACTGTCAAAGAATGGGATATCCAACTGGTGTTAGGACATTTAGCTATTTACATGGGAAGAATTGAATGCCTATCTTATTCATTCATAAAATTTAATTTCCAAAGATAATAAGAAACTCGATATCACTTCAGAATATAAAAAGATTTCTAGCTACAAAATCCAAACCATAAAGAAAATATTGATGAAGTCTGATAATTTGAGAATTTCTATTAACCAAAAGATGCTAAAAAGGGAGACTAAAGAGAAAAATCCATAAACTGTGGTGTTTTGGCAAGTTATATGCAAAGGCTTAGTATCAAGACTAGCGACTACTGTAAGTAGAGTAAACACAAATAACTTGGAAGAAGAAAAGGGCAGAAATCTTGTTCTCAGAAGAAAATAAATGGCCTTTAAGCATTTGAAAATATTATCAACCTTATTTGGAAACAAAAAAATGCAAATTAAAACCACAATGATATTGCCACAACATGGGCAAAATTAAAAATGTACATCCAATTTTAATATGAATGAAGAACAACAGGAAATTTCATCTGATAATTCTCATACAAAGCTGGTAGAGATATTAATACAGCCTATTTTGAAAACAATTGAGCATTATATGAATGAAGTGGAAGATCTATAAACTCTAAGAACCACCAATTCTATTTGCATGTGTGTGCCAAGAAATAGATACAGAAATTTTTATAGTAGCATTGTTTAAAATAGCAGAAAAAGACAGTAACCTAAAAGTCTGTTCATAGTGACATGGAAAAATAAAAATGGAACATGGAAAAAAAAACGCAGTATACGGTAATGTTTATTACTGAATTACAACCACATATTATCATGACTGAATTGAGCAAGTCAAAATGATTTTAAAAAGCAAGTCATAAGAGAGTATATACAGCACAATCTAATTTATATCAAGCAAAAAACATGTCAAACCAAATGACATGTTATTTAGGGATAGCTACATACATGGTAAAACTATAAAGAAAATGTGGGGAATAATATACATAACATTCATATTGGCAGGTACCTGTGTGAATGGGTAGCAGGGAATTTCCTGGGGAAGGGGCTTACAGAGGCTACAAAGTTCTTAGTGGATAGATTGATATTTCTTTTTTTTATTATTCCTTATGCCCTACAAATTTGCATCAACCAAGTATTTTATTATAAAAATTATATTTGCCTCAAGGCATCAATAATTTCATTAAAGTAATGGCCTGTGTTCTCACACTAGAAATATACCCTTAATGAAATGATCAAATAAGTACAAATTTACCTGCTTCCTGGTTAACACTTTCCTATTTAGCTTTTACATTGGTTTTCACAGAATATGGAACTAATAATAATTGAAATTAAAGGAAACATAATTTTCTGTTTGTTTTTTATAACTTTGTATTCCTCTGAATTGAAAAAATATAGACATAAATTCTAGAAAATACATGCAACATTATATACACATATAGACATGGTTAAAATTAGGGATCAGATATATACAATGTTTGAAATATGATATGAAGTATACAAATATAGAATATTTTATAGAGTATATAATTATAAAACTTTAAATAATGCAAATATATACTCTCAATTAACTCAACACAAATATGTATACAATTTTTGCAATACTGTTTTGGTTTAAACTACCTGTCAATAAGATTGTTACAATCCCTATATCCTGGGAATACAAAGTATAATGCACTTTTTTAATAGACTACAGTGTATTTTTGTCTTCAGAGAACATGATTTTATATTTATGAAATAACAAGAAGGAATTGCCTTTTCTTTCATCTCTGTTCATCATTTTTTTTTCATCTAGAGGATGGTGAGTATAGTTAGTTCTGATAATAGAAATTATGAGAAAGCTAGAAGTGAAGTGAACAGTGCAGTAGTACTAGCTAATCTCACATACCAGCCATAGATGAAGAAAAGACTGGTACTTTAGAACTATAGTCCATCAGCTGAGCAAGTTGGAGCTGATGGGGGATTAACAGCATTGACATGAGCAGGTCAGAGTGCTCTGCTAGGGCCTTCCAAGTTGTAACAAGGAATTACATGAACAGGGCCATATGCCCCTTCCAGAGCAAAGATAAGGGCTAGAGAAATAGCCCACAGCAAATAGACCGTGAATCATTTTTACCTATTGCACCTAAGTATGCTAAGAAACAGTCATCCAGATCTTTTCTATTGAAAATATCCAGAACCATAATTAAAACAGAAAATGAATAATTGCTGTCCTCCATTAAAACCTCAAAGGATTGAAAGCAATGGAATACTGGCAATGATATCTATATGAATACTGAAAATAAAGAGTTTAGGGCAGAGTTTACCAAATTAATGTATCTTGGATAATAATAATACTATAAGTCAATATTTAAAAATACAGGGGTTTCAAGGCCACATAAGTACATCCAATTGGAACTTTGAGGACATCTTCAAATATCAACTCGAGAATTTCTGTGGTAAAGAAACATATTTACTTTTTCTAAACCAAGAGTGAAAATTAACTTGACAAGTTTTTTTCTCTATAATGCTATTTACAGAAATAGCGTTTAACTATTTGGCTGGTCATTTGGTTTATAACCAGAGGTATATGAAAGTCTTGAGGCATGGAGAAGTTTGTAAGAGTCTAATTTTTGAAATTTGACTTCATCTGAATCTGTAACTCTAAGAAGTATAAACGTGATGAAAGGAAGTAAGTTTTAAGTTTTATGGAGAGTTGAAGTTTTAATTTTCTGAAAAAGCTTAAATTTTCTGAATCCAAATAGGAATGAGTACACACACACACACATACATCATATGTGTTGTGCTTTAAATAGTTATTGAAATGAGGATGAATATTATGTGTGTATGTGTTTATGTATGCATTATGCTGTATTAGCCACTGTATACATAGGTGATGAACAAGAATGTAGTCCTTGCCCTCATTAATTGCTGTTACAGGAAGAAGATAAATTTCAGTAAGCACAAAATTTAAAAACTCTGAAATTTAATGCATATATTAAAACCTCACTATTAATATTATAAGTAAAGGCAAAATATAGATAAGCAAATTCCCCCAACCCCAGCAGGAGATGGAAACTTAGCAGCCCCCTTCCCACCCACATTTGTAAAGTAGGAGAAGAAATGAGCAGAGAATAGGAACACACTGCAGTTTTATTACATCTAAATTTGGGTTGTGTGGCCTTTCTTCTGCGCAAAATAGGAAATAGATATGGGACTCATACAGAAGATAAAAGAATCAAAGACTACTTTAGATAAATGGTGGCTAAGGAAAGCCTGGCTGAAAATGAGACATTTTTTCTGAGATGTAATGGAAGAGAAAAATGTATTCATTGTTTGGTAATGGTAAAATGTCGGCAAGAAGCATTCTAGGCAGAGAAAAAAAACGATGGTTGGACAAAGCTTGGCATATTTGAGGCATTAAGAAAAGCACTAATGTGATTAAAGAACTATGACAGGAAAGGCACCATATGCAGCCCTTAGACAGCTGTAGAAACAAGTTTGAATTGTATTCTAAGTGCATTGGGAAGCCATTGAAAGATTTTAAGCAATTGGGTAGCATAATTCCAACTACAATTTTGCTACAAATAGATAATGAATTGATGATGGCGAATATGAAATCAAACACTACTCTGCAGGCAGTTGCAGCAACCCGGGTAAGAAATAATGGTGGCCTTAACTGAGGAGAGGTCATTAGCTGGCAGTTAAAAGAAGATGTATAAAATAGATGGTGGGCTGTAGGAGTGGGAAGCTATGAAATCATCTGTGGGAATAGGAAAACAAGCTTACTAGAGAAATAAAGTTGGGGGGGCCAAGAATGTTAATTGAAACAAAGCAGCTGAATGTTGTGGCATTCTCTGTCAATATTTGACTGTTGAGGAGAAGTCATGGAGGCTGCAATATGGGCTTATCCAGGTTGGAGCTTACTAATGCTGTATGATGAAAGAAACTAGAGGAAAAAGAATTGAGAATATTTCTTTTTTTTTTTATTTTTTATTTTTGAGGCAGAGTCTCACCCTGTCACCTGGGCTGAAGTGCAGTGGCACGATCTCAGCTCACTGCAACCTCCGCCTCCTGGGTTCAAGTGACTCTCCTGCCTCAGCCTCCCGAATAGCTGGGACTGCAGGCGCCTGCCACCATGCCTGACTAATTTTCGTATTTTTAGTAGAGACGGGGTTTCACCATATTAGCCAGGATGGTCTCGATCTCCTGACCTCGTGATTTGCCTGCCTCAGCCTCCCAAAGTGCTGAGATTACAGAATGGAGAATATTTCTAAGAGAAGTTTACTAGTGCTGTATGATGAAAGAAACTAGAGGAAAAATAATTGAGAATATTTCTAAGAGAATTGTTGAAGTAAAGTATCTCAGAATCTAGGTGGTCAAAAAGGGAAGAGAAGCCAGAGGGGGGTGGTGGATAGAAAGGACAGTAATGAATGAGAAAAGAAGTTTCCATGTCTTCACAGTTAAAGATGCATGAAGATATGATAACATAAAAGCTCCTACTTGAGAAAATTACAAAGGAACAGCATTTTTAAGGTTTAATTAAGGCAAAAAAAAAAGTGGAGAAACTGATTAGAGAAAAAGATGTGTGTGTTGGTTAAAGGGATACCTGGTCCCTGAGCGAGCATTCCAGAGATGGGAGGTGGGTGGACGCTGGATCTGTTTCAGAGCTGTCCAGAGTAGTGTGGGAATTGTTATCACTATAAAAAGAGATGCCCAAGAAGGGGATATAAGAATAATTCTTATAATCACCAAGATAAGTGTGGACAAGCAGACCTACTGCTGTGTTCACAAATGCTTCTGCCTGTTTATGAGATGGCATTTCTCTGATGCTTATTTGTGCTTATGGGATGTTGCCAGCTTTCTGAGCGGGCTCCATGTGGGATAATAGCAGTTCTAAGCAGCAGTTCCCTGTGGATAGGCATAAGGTCATGGTGAGCTTTCTTGCAGCTCCCAAGCAGCTGTTCATAGAAGTTCAGAAGAACAAGTTTTTGAGGCTTTTCAGGGTTTGCACCCTCAAAGTGAAAATCATCCAGTGTCGCTTGCACCCTTCAGATTCTCCCTCCACCGCTCTAACCAAAGGATCTACCTACAAGATAATTCGAGCCTATGATTTACCCACTTAAAGTAAACCAAATGTTACCAAGGCATTGATTCTTTATTTGTCTTACATCGGAATCATCTTTTGGAAAATAAAAATCATGGGTTCTATCAATTTTGCATCATAATTTCTGGAGATTAATGTATTTAACCTACTTTATTCAGATTTCCCTGATGGAATTGATATGCTTAATAAGATTTCCCTTTAATTCTTATAGAGCAGGATCTACACTGTTCAATACATGGAAATTTCAAACTAGGTGGGATTTTAAAAAGGCTTACATGATCTAGATCCTGGCTACTTCTCTGTGTGTTGCCATTCAATGCATCTAGCTTGACTTTCAAGCAATACCTGTCTATTTTGGCTTTATCAAACACATACAGGATCCTGGGCTACAGAGTGTAGTTAAAAGTTTGGCATTCCTGTTGAGAAATCAAGTTGCACCTGACCCCTGTGCACTGAGTGCACTAAAGATTCATTGCAAGTCTTTGCCTCTGCACCCTCCACATTGCATTGAATAATCTGTGTGTCTGTTTTCCCACAATAGGTTTTCAATTTGTCAAAGATAATGAGGTAGTTGCCCTCCGCTTTGTATCTTCAGCATTTAAACACAGTCCCTGCCATACATATTGTTTGTTTGATGCTTAAATAAAACAAACTGAAAGACCTTATAGTTAAGTGAAAGATAAATACAATTAAAGTGTTACTGGTATGTATGCTCTGGAAATAGACATGGGATGGTTAATATTGAGTGTCAACTTTATTGGACTGAAGGATGCAATGTATTGATCCTGAGTGTGTCTGTGAGGGTGTTACCAAAGGAGATAAACATTTGACTCAGTGGACTGGGAGAGGCAGACCCACCCTCAGTCTGGGTGGGCACCATCTAATCAGCTGCCAACGCCGCTAGAATAAAGCAGGCAAAAGAAAGTGGAATGAGCAGACTTGCTGAGTCTTCCAGCCTTCATCTTTCTCCCGTGCTGGATGCTTCCTGCCCTCCAAAATCAGACTCCAAGTTCTTCAGCTTTTGGATGCTTAGACGTACACCAGTGATTTGCCAGGGGCTCTTGGGCCTTTGGCCACAGACTGAAGGCTACACTGTTGTCTTCCCTACTTTTGAGGTTTTCAGACTTAGACTGGCTTCTTTGCTCCTCAGCTTGCAGATGGCTTACTGTGGGACTTCACCTTGTGATCCTGTGAGTCAATACTTCTTAATAAACCACCTTCATATATACATCTACCCTATTAGTTCTGTCCCTCCAGAGAACCCTGACTAATGCAAGATATAAGACACTCTCAGCATTGGTAAGGAATTCCCAACTTAGGTTTGAATGTGGGGTTAAAGATAAGAGAAAACCTCACAAAAGATGTGAAAGAAAGAAATCAATGTTTGAAAATTTTTAAACTCAATTTGGAAACGTTCATGTAAAAGTAGAGAAATGTGTCAATCAAGAATGAGTGTCTATTTAAGGGTAGGGAAATGATAAAAAATGAAGCATTGAAGAAGCACAAACTGCTGCTAATGATAGCTCAGAAATAGTCAGATTCAGCTCTGTGGCAGTATGTTTAGGGTACATTTTAACACTTTTATTCCCTTCTTATTGTAGTCTCAACATGAGGATCTACCCTGTTTGCTTGGTCCTCTGCAGAACATCTACTCCTGAAATGTAGCACCTATTGGTAGAAAAAAATGAAGGGATTTGAAAATAACAAAAATGTGTTTGAACCCTGCTTCCTCCATTTATTAGCTTTTTTTTTTTTGGCATGAATTGATTTCTAAATTTTCTCTGAGACTCAGTTTGTATAAAACAAGAAGAATGATTCCTACTTTGCCACTGAGGTTTTGCAAAGATAACATGAGAAAACTTGTGAGAATATGATTAATAAACTGAGAAATGCTTTACAAATGTAAAGTCCTCTTATTTTTGTTCTATTCTCATTTTGTGCCTGTTTTGTATTACATTCTTCTCAGTTTTTTATACATCATCAGGAAAATGCAAGTCAAAATCACAATGAGGTATCATTTTACCCTAGTTAGGATGACTACTATTAAAAAGTCAAGAAATAACAGATGCTGGCAAGGATGCAAAGACAATGGAACTCTTATATACTGTTAGTGGGAAAGTATATTAGAACATCCACTGTAGAAAACAGTATGGACATTTGTCAAAAAAATAAAAATAAAATTAGTGATGTTGGCTTTTTTTTCATATAACTGTTGGCCATTTGTATGTCTTCTTTTAAGAAGTGTGTATTCATGCCTTTTGCACACTTTTGAGTGGAATTATCTATGTTTCCTGTTGAGTTGTTTGAGTTCTTTGTATATTGTGAATATTCGTGTTCTTTCAGAAAAATAGTTTGCAAATATTTTCTCCCATTCAACAAGTTTCACCCTGTTGATTATTGCCTTTGCTGTGCTGTTTCTGTGAAAAACGACATTAGTATTTTGATAGGAATTGCATTGAATCTGTAGTTTGCTTTGGGTAGTACGATTATTTCAGTGATGTTAATTATCTCCATCTATGAACATAGAACGGGTCTGGTTTTGGTATCAGGGTAATGCTGGCCTCATAAAATGAGTTAGGGAGAATTCCCTCCTCTTTAATTTTTTAGAATAGTTTGAGGACAATTTATGTTTTTGAAAATTTAGTAAAATTTAGCAGTGAAATCATCCAGTCCTGATGTTTCCTTTTTGGGAGACTTTTTATTGCTGATTTAAATTCATCACTAATGAGTGATTGGTCCTTTCAGGTTTTCTAATTCTTTTTGATTTAATCTTGGTATGCATCCAAGACTGTACCTATTTCCTCTATCTTTTTCAGTTTGTTAGTATGTAGTTGTTCATAATAGTCTCTGGTGATCTTCTGTATTTCCATGGTATCAGTATCATACACCTAGTCTTTTTTTGTTTGCTTCTGATTGTATTTAATTGGGTCTTCTCTCTTTTTTCTTCGTTAGTCTGGCTAGTGGTATATCAATTTTGTCTATCATTTCAAAAAACCAACTTTTGGGTTTTCATTTCTGTAACTGGATGCCTAAATCTCTCACTAGACATAGGACATTTTCATCTATTGTTTCATTAAATAGTTTTTCTATCCATTTTATTTCCTCTTCACCTTCTGGTTCACCCAAAATTCAAATATTTGGTCACTTTATGCTATCCCATATGTCACATAGGCTTGTTTCAATTGTTTAAATTATTTTTTCTTTATTTTTGTCTTACTGAGTTACTTCAAGAGACCTATATTCAACTTTTGAATTTTTTTCTTCTGCTTGATCTAGTCTGTTGTTGAAGCTTCTGGATCTATTTCGTATTTTATTCAATAGATTCTTCAGTTACAGAATTTCTGTTTGTTTTATGATATCTATCTCTTTGGTAAATTTCTCATCCCTATCGTCAATTGCTTTTCTAATTTCTTTGGATTATTTTTCTGAGTATTTTCACTTAGTTCTTTATTATTATTATTTTGAGCTCTGTTTCCAATGTTTTAAAGACTTATTTTTGGTTGGAATCTGTTGCTGGAGAGATATTGGTTTCCTTTGGAGGTGTCATGTTTCCTTGCTTTTCCCATGCCCTTCTCCTGTGCCCTTATATCTGCACATCTGGTTGATCAGTCACTTTTGAATTTCTTTTATTGAATTTATTTCATGAGGGAGGATTTTTTTCCTCCAGATGTGTCTATGCTGTTGGGTGGGTAGGGCACTTAAGCTTTGATTCTGGGTACATGCAGTAGTATAGTCTTTGTATGATTTCTTCAGCTGTAAACAATGTCACAGTGTCAGTAGGGTCTACGTTTCCTCAGTGTCTTAGGGTGTGGTTGTTAGTGGAGGCTATGGTGAAGTTTTGCTGTGGATGAGGAATCCTAGGTAGGCCAGTTCTTGGGCCCCAGTGGTGGCCTCAGTGGGCCTACTGTGAGTGTTCTTGGGTCCCAGAGTAGTGTACCCTGGCACCAATGATAGCACTTCTGGGCAGGTCAATTCTTGGACCTCCAGGCAGCTGGCTCAGGTGCCAGCAGTGGCACTTGTGGGCTGTGTGGGTTGCCAGACACTTGGGTCCCTGAGCAGTGGACATGGCATGGACAATGGCAATAGCAGTGGTGGGATAATTCTCTCACTTTCAAGCAGTCTGCGCTGACATTGGCAGTAACTGCCTTGGGTTGCATAGGCCAGTCCCCAGGCCCACCGGTGGTATATGCAGGTGGGTGCCAGCTGTTGTGGTAGTGGTGGATTGGGTTGGCTCCTTCTTAGGCCCCAGGAGAAGTAATCATGTGTTGGATGGGGCATGACAATCCCCAGGCCCCTGGAAGGCATGCTTAGGTATGAGTGGGGATGTGGGGGCAGGGTAGAGTCAGGCGGAGCATGCTTGTCCTCAGGTCCCCCAGTGGTGCATGCACGTGCTTGCTATGGTGGAGAGGAGTGGGGTAAACCCCAGGCCCCTGGTGGAAGGCTCAGGTAGGGGATGCAGCAGCTGGGCTTCTGTGCTATTGTGCTGCTGCCCTGCTGATGGGGAGGCTGGGGTTGCTTTCAGTGGCAGTAGCTGTAAATAAACAGTTGTGGAACATGTGCTTTGGCCCCAGGTGGCAGCTTCAATAGGGTAGCCTTTCCCAGGGCACTTTTAAATGTGTGTGGGTTCTGCTACTGAGGATAGCTACAGTGGGAATGTGGACTGCTGCCAATGGCTTACACTTCTGCCCTAAGAATGTGGAGATGCCAGGGCTGTTGTGCCCCAAAACTGAATAGAGTCTGGCTAGCCTGTGCTCTCAAAATAGCACTGTGCTGCAGCTGCTTGGGACTCAGGGTTGTGTGGGTAAGCTCATGCTGAAGTAGATAATCACACTTCAGATAGATCAGCATGAGCTCCCTCTCTGAAGCAATGTTGTCATGTGGTCCCCAGGCAGCTTTTAGAGCCCACAAGGGTGGAGGGGTACAGGAGTCCACAGTGTGAATGTGGACTGCTGGGGGGCCACTTACTCACCCTTTCCTGGCACTGGGGAGCTTCTCCAGGCTCCCAGCCAATCCCAGCCAAGCAAACTGCCTCGCTTCCCTCTTTTCCTTGTCTTAGGTATTTCCTGTCTCTGCTCTGTTGAACTCCAGCATTCTCTTTTAGATGATCTATCTGAAGTGTGATTACCTACTTGCTATTTTGGTTCTTCTTTGTGGAGGGGTGAATACCAGATGTCTTGCTCTTGTCAGTCATCTTGAAGCCCCACCTTGAAAAAATGCTTTGAATTTATTCTTCTATGAACTTGAAATTTCAGGGGAAAACATACGTATCAAGCTGGTGAGAGAGTAATAGTAAATTTCAACATAATAATCCTCTTTAACCATGAGAAAATACTTATCATTTTTGAAGTATTAATTTGTACTTTCTACACATTATTTTTAAGGCTTCATGTTTGCCAGGCACTATCTAAGCACTAAGTAGAGAAATAGCATGAGAAAAATCCTCGCCACCAGCAGGAGGCATATAACATATTACAAAAGACATATAACAATACATAATTACAATAAGTAAGATAAATGTGCCTGGTGATATAAAAAATAAAGCCATAAAACTAAATAGATGCAGATACTAACATTTGAAACTTAGAATTAAGGAAAACCGTACTTTTAAAGGCAAGATACAAAGGCTTAAGATCCTAACTGTGTTTCAAAGTCAGCCATCTGGCTATCTCATGATATGTCAGTTGCTTTTTGAATGCTAGTTCCCAATCCATTCAGATTTAGGTTATTTAAACCTGCTCTATTTGTTCAAATCAGGCCCAGATGGCCTGATTTATTTTCTTTAAAGGAATAACACAGTACTTAATTCAAATGAATTTAATAGGCAAGAAGATGATGCCATTGACATGAATAAAGCCAATATTAAAATAAAACAAGAATTCTTTAAAAGAAACTTGAAATATTAATCTAATATGAATAATTATATTTTGTAAGAGATACAGTGACAAAGTAGTCATTTCTTTGTTATGCTCTTTAAACCCTGAATAAGAAATTCATACAATTAAACTCCAATAATGAAATGTTTATATAAGATCTAACATACTCTTTCACTGATAAGAAGCTATCTTTAAGATCTCAGGTTGGTCTGCTTCAGAAACATGTGGCTCTGACAGATAGACAGTCATGCCCTGCCAAGCAGGCTAAATCTTAGAGTGCAGGTATCCACAAGTGAGCCAAAGTCAAACTCAGAAAGACAATTTTGGCAGCTCAATAAAACACTGGAAAACTTGTTTGCAGAGGTTGTTAGGATTATTATCTCTTGCAATCCAACATGTTATTAGGGCAGTTTGCTAAATTTTGTAGCTTTTGCTTTCTATCATTTCAAGCATTATTTATCAGAAACAAATTCTATTTCTCAATGGTTACTCTTAAGTACTGAAACAGAAGTCTTGCTCTGCTTCACTCTTATAGTTAAGAGTGAAACAAAGAAAAGAAGTGGCTTTCCTTTGTTTCACTCAACCACACACATAAAGAATCTTTTTAAATCAACATTTGTGAAGCCACCTAACAAATTTTTTAATACTTATATTCAATTTTGTATGAAAAAAGTGTCTGACACATAGTAGGTAATTAGTGGATATATATTAGACTAATGAACAGGTATCCACAGAGCTACCTTAAATAATAAAATAGTATGAAAAAATGATGGGAAAAGCATAATTATAGTGTGAAGGGAAGACTGTTCCATGATCAGTTGAGGCAGAAAAAATTAAAATTTGATTTATTCGCACAAATAAGATTTTTTAAACCAGTTCTATCACACCACTGTGCTTCCTTTAGTAATGAAAAATGGAAAGGCTTTGCCTTGTCTCAGTACTGTGCAGAAATGACAATGAGCTCTTGCTACAGACCACAAACAAAAGGATTCAAAGATATATTACTAAGACAGTGCCAAGCCAACTGCTGTCTCTATCTACAAAAGGTATATGACTAAATATAAAATGGATTTTTGAAATAAGGGCCATATCTTGCCCAAATAATTACTGTATTAAAACCAATGTCATTTTGGTGGAGAGCGGGCGGGTGAAATATTTAGCTGATGACAGTCTTATCACATTACAGTCCTTTTGCTGTTGCATATTTCTCCCTTTGTTCCTTGCCTTGATAAAGATGAACAGTAGAATGTTAACACAAGCCTCAAAAGTTCAATTTCCACCTCATATAATGTGTTTGACTAAAAAAATGACATGTTTGGCAATGTCCTGCCTCATCACTATTAATCATTATATTTTCTTTGAATTCGTCCTCAAAAATCCCATCTACTGTCTGTATCACACATTCAAGGACTTTATATCTTTTTCGCTTCCTGGTCTTTACTTTTAATATTTCTTGCTGTGACTTTTTAAAATAAGAATCTTGAAAGAATCTATCTAAAATAAAGGCAATGCATAAAATATGAGCACACCTTCTAGCAACTTAGGTCACCCATATTATTGTGGCAAAACAAAAATGTAAGACCAAATGGCTGAATTGGATTATAATCAGGATTACTTCTAGAAAATCACAAAGTTTATCATCATTACAAGTGGTAAAGTTAGAAAGGCAATTGAAACTTAGAAATGTATTTTTTAATGGTGCATAGGAAAAATGCACAATGCACTAGATATTGAATTTTCCCTGACTTGGGAAAAGTTACAATCGTTTCTAATTTTCTTTTATGTAATATATGACCATCTGAGTTCAAGCAAATAGAAATTTCTAAATGTCAATGTATAAAGTATTTTATAAACAAAAGACACAGCCAGAAAGTCTGCTGAATTTCAGGAAATGTTCTCCAGACTCTAAAATTGATAAGGCAGCATACTATTATAGCATTAATTACAGCCATCAGAATAGAAGAACATTTCTTTAAGACTTTCTGAATTAAAAGAAGTATGATCGACACAAGCTTCTCTGCTTTTATGGTAAGCTGTTATGTGATCATGAAATCAAATTTCATGATCATATAACAGAAGCATTTTTACAACCATTTTTCTAATACTGTTGCATTGTTTGCCTCAAAATACTTCTACCGTATGGATCTTCCTTTTCCTTGTAGGAAAGGGAAGACCTGGAGTCCCTGCCAGAGCATTGGTGCTTGTGATGGGATAGGGGGGTCTCTAAAGGGCATGCAGCAAAAGACAACCAAAACCAACTCCTGTGTGACTAGGCAATTCTGGACTTTAGGCCCCATCTGAAGCAAAAGGCTTTCAGTTGAGGATGGATTTAAAGGCATAGGCAATTTAACTCACAGACAAGCTAAGAAAGATTCATGGAAACAACAGCGGGCGAGAACCAGAGTGTCTTTCTATGGTTACTACTGTGGCAATGTTCAGAAGCTATATAGGGGTCTGTACAGTCACAGGCTCGAAAAAAAAATTCTTCAATTAATAAATACACTGGGAGTAATGGGTATTACAGTAACCATAATTTGTGGTTGCATGAGTGCTAGAGGCTTGTAAAGCTTAGAAGAACAGACACAGAGAAGGCTGAAATGAGTATCATCTTTGCCTTCCCAAAGCCAGCCGAGTGTTAGCTAGAGCTTTTCACAGCTGTGACAAGCTTTCCCCAGCCCTTGCTGGTGACACCTAAGACTAGTACCATGAAGTAAACTGATACTCTCCTGGTTTCCTTTGCACAGGGCAACCAACAGTTCTCCTTTCATTTCTTTGATTGGCCTCAATAATTCTGAATATATTCGGAAGTTCAATCAAATGTAGCTTGTAGAAGCAGCAGCCCGCCACACTTACTATATGCCTGCTCACATTCATTTAAATAGATCTCTTCCACATTCTCTGAATCAAAAGCTACCTGGTCCAGTAGCCATGTTACCAAAGTCTTTAATCTCTGTATTAACACGCACTGCTTTCCATTATCTGTCTGACAAGTGATTCTCAAGTGATCAGCATGCCCTCAAATCTATTGTGAAGATTTACACCATTGGGCCACAATCACTGAAATATATGACTCCTGGTCCTGAGACAGCAAATGGTCTCAGAGGCCCCAGCTCTCAGGTACTCAATATGTCACTGCCTCTACACCACTGAGCAGTGTTTTCTAACCAAGATTGAAACATTTCCATTATACTTAGGGCTCATTTTTTGTACATAATCCTTTCTGACACATGCAAACAGCTATCTGTGCTGCCTACCCCTGTGTGTGAACTGTACTTTGAGTGGTAAATAGCCTAAGCCTCCATCTAATGCTTTTGTTCATTGTGGATCATCTTTCAAACTCAACCTGCACAGTCCACTAGTAAAACTCAAATCAGCAAGGACTTCAGTATCTATAGTTCACTTCTTCATGGCACATGTCCAAATCAGTTGTCTCCAATTCCAGTGGCTGAAATCTATCTATGATGCAGATTCTACCTGCACAAGGACTGTAAAAGTTTGAGTTGAATGTCTTAGCGCCAGATATAAATCTTTGCTCAAATAATATAATTAAATCACAACTCAATACATTTACAAACTAAATAAATTTTTATGAAATTATATTTCCCTTACTATGTGTGATGAGCTCTGGTATATTTTTATCTTCCATTATACTCTACACTTGTCTACATTATTTCATTTTTTAAATGCTGAGCAAAACCCACTAAATCAATTTCACAATCTATTAAAAAAATTCTTCTTCGACATGGAGAATAAAGAAATAGCATTTAAAAATGAATGATCTTGATGTTAATAACATTTTTATGTTTAAATATATAACATTGTCAAGTCTACATTGTGGTAGTTTTGGTTCTGAGGAATTTCAGGTTTTGTTTGTACACATAAAATTTCAGTGTCTGGCAGCAGATGTTGCAAGAATGTATGTTTTTTTTCTAAACGGTACCCAAGGATTTTGTAGACAGAGGAATATTTCAAAAACTAAAAAGAATGAGAGAATTTTTTTTGTATTGAAATGTACAACACATGCCTGAATGACATTAGACAGAATATTTCAAATAATAATTGTCTTAGAAAATACAGGAATACTGCTTACCAAAATGATATAAAATGTTTTCATCTTTAAAATGAATTTCATATTTATATTTTAAATCACTGTCTGATTTCTAGTACATTAACATTCTGGACACTGCAAATGTGCTTATATGAAGTCATGTAAATGTATGGGTCAAGGAGTTCATTTGGTATTTCTCTGGGCATTAGCACAAAGATACTTGCTCCTTTCAATATAGTCTGTAATTCATTTAAGTATTACATTTTCAGCTCTCAATTAGGTTTTCAAATCTTAGTAATTTGATGAATTTTCTTACCATCATGTCTTACTTTTAATAATTTAGTCCCTGACTCCACTTCTTGATTTTATGGGATGTTGTCATGGCCTACTCACTGATTTTTAATATGCTTTTCGTATTTATGTGTATATGAATCTTTAGAACATTTAGCATTTTAACTATCGATATTATATGAATTGGAAGTATTTCTAATTCTTTACTGCAGAAATAAGTATTCATGAGATTAGATGAAAGGTATGAATTATAATTCTACTTTATTTATTAATAAAATAGCCTCAAAGATTCTTCATATCCTTTTCTGAAAAAAACATGTTCAAAAGCTTCATGTCCTTGGTGATCATTTATTTTTATTTCAAAATAAATGTAGATGTAAAGTTGTATCATTAAATTTAATTCCCCCAATGGATAGAACTTGGAGGGGGGGAAAATCCTGTTTTAAGAACTTTTACCACCCTTTACTTTCCACATATCTTGTTTCCTAAAAAAAGAAAATCAACTTAAAAGGACTAGTGATAGAAGTTTGCTTTTGTAAAACTTACAGAAGATATAATACATACAAAATGAATATTAAACATTTGAATATGTTTAGGAAAACCTTGAAATGAGCTCTTCTGGAGGGTTATAATGGATCTGTATATAAATTATTTCACTATCTTAGATTTCTTTCTTTTTTTTTTTTTTTCTTGAGACAGAGTCTCCCTCTGTCGCCCAGGCTGGAGTGCAGTGGCCACGATCTCGGCTTACTGCAAGCTCTGCCTCCTGGGTTCATGTCATTCTCCTGCCTCAGCCTCCTGAGTAGCTGGGACTACAGGTGGCCGCCAAGAGACTGGGTTTCACCATGTTAGCTAGGATAATCTCCATCTCCTGACCTCGTGATCCTCCCGCCTTGGCCTCCCAAAGTGCTGGGATTACAGGCGTGAGCCACTGCGCCCGGCCTCACTTTCTTAGATTTCTAAGAAAGAAAACTGGTGGTTGAGATTACTTACCTGTTGAAATGAAAACTTCTTAAGAGTATTAGAAAATTAACAACAATAAATGTTTATAAGGTGATGACAATGAACATATAAACAACCCAGAACTTAAGGTTCTAGCCAAGATAAAGCAGCTCATTCCTTTCCTTTGCAGCTAAAAAACCCTGTACATAACACAACAAACAAGTGTAAAAAGCCTCTGAAAGGTAGAAAGAAGAAGGAAAACTACCCAGAACCTCAGAACTTGAGGAATGACACTGCAGGAAGTTCCTTGGGTTTTCTTATTGCTACCTGTAACTCTGTGACAGGATGCTGCAGATACCCACAACCCAGAGCTACCAATAGGCATAGATAAAAATAAGCTCCAAGGAAAGCCTGCTTTATCTGAACAAAGGGACAGCGAATGTACCAGAAGAACCCTCCAAGTCACCCCTTGCAGTTCCAGCAAGGCCAAAAGGGAGTTGATTTTCTACCATCTCTTGATCCCATGGAAGCAGGCAGTGTATTTCTATATCCCCACCAGGTAGCGTTAGTATCTAATCATTATCTAGATATCTAATCATTTCCTTCCATCATTGAGTTATGTGAACTTCTAGTGATTAATAACCATGCATTGTTTAGAGACTTCTATAGATTATAACCTCTAATAATTATATTAGATTAAAAGTAACAAGGGAATTAAAATATCCCTCCCATGGCCCTACCACATTCCTCCAACAAATAAAATCAATGTGTCATTTGCTGAGGATACAGCAGTGAACAAAATGAAAAGTGTCTACAAGGAAAGGCAAAAAATAGTCAAGAAAATACATAAAATACATAGCGTATAGGATGCTGATGAGTATCAAAGAGAAAAAAACATGTAGCGTGGAATGGAAATATGAAGTATTCAAAAAAAGAGGACAGAGTTAATTTTTTTTAGATAGGGAAGGTTTCACTTGGGATATCATTTGAGTAAAGACTTATGGAAAGGGGAGAACCAGGTTTGAGAGAACTAGAGAAAGACGTTGAGAGAAATATGTCTCACATATTCAAAGAGTGGACTGCTGAGGAAGTGAGTAGCAAGATGTAAGAATTGGAGGCTGTCATTCAGGTGTATATTATGGGAATAATTGTAAGAACTTTGACTTTAATTCTGATTGGCAATTGAAACTATTAAAGTATTTTTAGCAGAAGGGTGACATGATTACCTCACATGTTAATTTGATTACTTTGGCTGCTCCATTAAGAATAGACTATAGCAAGGCAAAGGCAGACGGAGCTATTCCAATAATTGGGGATAATATGATAATTGGTTGGTTTAGGAAGAGTTAGTCTTGGGCTGTGATTGAAGATAGAACCAATTGGATGCACTGATAGATTAAGTATAGAATGTGAGAGAAATTAAGGAGTGTAGGCTGACTCCAGGTATTTTTACCTGGACAGTTAGGCTATGGAATTTCCATTTCTTGAAATGAGGAGTATTATGACAAGCAGAAGTTTGTGGGAATTTTTTGTCTTTTGTTTTCTGCTATAGGCTATGTTTTCGTTCTTGATTTTGGTGTTGGGATAGGCAGGAGGTTTCAGAAACAATAAAGAGGAACCAAACGTAAATGTAGCCAGAAGAGTAAAAGGAAAATAAAATGAGCATAATGACTTGGAAAACAAATGAAGAAAGTATTTTAGGGAAGAGGGAGTGATTGACTGTTTAATGCTGCTGATATATCACACAAAATGGAACCAAAAATTGACAATTAGATTTACTAATGTGAAGGTCACTAGTGACCTTGACATAGAGTAGTGGAGATTAAAGACTGATTGATGTGGAGTCAAGAGGGAATTGCTGGAGAGAAACTGGAAACACTAAGAATGGAAAATTAACATAAAGAGAAAGGGAGTGTAGACAGCATGAATAAAAGTAGTACCAGCTCAAGTTTATTGAGCCTTTTATGTGTGCCAACATAAATACTTTATGTATTTTGTTTCATTGAGTCCTTATAACAAAGCTATGAGATAAATATTATTACCTCCACATTTTATGGGTGAGAAAACAGGTACATCAAGGTTAGAAAACTTGTCCAAGATCACAGAGAAATGATTTTTAAGCTCTATGTTATGCTAACAATCAAGTAGTAAAACTCTATTGCTTAGAACATTTTTGCTTATTTGTTGGACTTAAAGCAAAGAGGTCCATCAACAAATTTCATATAGCAGGAAGTCTGATGTTGCATTGTTAGAGGTTTAGTTAACTCAGCAACTCAATGTCAGAGGTGCTGTTCTGGTTCTTTGCAAAAAGTCTACAGCAGCTTTTAAAAATCACATTTTCATAGAGCAACACTTGAAAGCTGGAAGGAAGGGCAAGGAGATTCTCTCAGTGAGTATTTTATAAAGTGAGAAAGCTTTCCTAGAATTCTCAACTTTTGTGCCTTACTGGCTAAAATAGAATAATTTACTAGAGTGCTTACTGCAAGGGAGGCTGGGAAAACTAGCACCCAGCCTTTTCAACCTTTGTAACGAGAGTTGAGTCACACTAGCAGAGAGAAGGAAGTGAAGAAGTTCTGCTGAGTTAACAAACGTAGATCTGTCAGAAAGAACATTCAGGTCACACATACAGAGAGAAGCATGATATATCATGCAACTAAACCTATTGAGTAAAGAGACAGCCAGCACATCGAGATGGTATTACAAAGGAGTGGCAAACATTGTAAGCTAGACTTAATATAAAATGTGAGCATTTTTGGTTACCAAGTAAGTGGTCTAAAATATCCTAGGGCTGATCAACATAGAAAAGGCATTAGAAGACTGTTCCCTATTCACTTACGCAACTTGTGCATTTATCCACTCAGTCCTTTTAATTTACCACAGACAGCCATGATTCAAGTTTGCCTCACAGTCAATGCCCTCACAAAATTTGTAGTTCAGTATGGTTCCAGAAGTTAAAATTGTGTTAAAGTCAATTATAGTAAAAGATGTGTGTACTCTGGGATTACCGCACTATTTATGTATTTACCCTTTCACATTTCTCAGGTTTTAACCTAAAGATCATTTCCATAGCTAGCCCTCTCCTGAGTACTTTTTACCATTGATGAGTTTCTCCTCTGTTCTATTGCATATGCCTTGTCTTATTATCTTAGACCCCCTATTTGGGTATGTTTTCTCTATATGTCAGCAAACACATTGAATTTTAATTTCATCATTTGTGTATCGGATTAGACTAGATCTCCCAGGTCTATTCGACAGTAAACATTCTGCTAATTATTTAAGTGGGAAAACAAGGTAATTAAATAAAACAAATACAAAAATTTGCAACAGCATGTAAGCAAGTATGTTTGGTATTATTTCACTTGCACCAAAAGATGTTTTTTATTTACTCCCCTGTTGTCCACCTAGATTTCTTGTTAGGAAAATTTAAAAGGAAAGGGGAGGTAACTACACTTGTAATCTTATTGGAGGAAGTTATTGATGACAAAGAGTTATTTGTAATGTAGATAGATATTGAATTAAGAAAAAAGAAAATTTAGTGTATATGGATTAGAAGACTTAATATTAGTAAAATGTCTGTACTACCCAAAACAATCTATAGATTCAATTCAACCCGTACCAAAGTCTCAATGTCATTTTTTACAGAAATTTAAAAAAAAACTAAAATTTTTATGAAATCTCAGGGGACCCCAAGTAACCAAAACAAAGGGTAGCTGGAGGCCTCAAACTTCCTGATTCCAGAACATATTTCATAGGCAGAGTAATCAAAAATGTATGGTACCGACATGCAGGAGAAAGAAAAGTCTCCAACAGTTGATGGTGGGAAAATTGATTATCCACATGCAAAAGAAAGAAGCTGGACCCTCATTTTAGACCATCTAGAAAAAAAAACTTGAAATGAATTAAAAGCCTAAATATAAGACCTGAAACGATGACACTACTAGAAGAAAACATAATGGGAAAGTTTCAGGACATTGGATTTGGCAGTCATTTCCTGAATATAATAGCAAAAGCACAAGCAACAGCAACAACAAAAAAGGCAAAGATAATACACCAAACTTAAAAACCTCTGCATAGTAAAGGAAACAATAGTGTGAAAAGATCATCTATGCAATGGGAGAAAATATTTGCAACCCATATACGTTATAAGGGGTTAATATTCAGACTATATAAAGAATTTCTATAACTAACAATGAAACCAAATAACCAATTACAAATGAACAAAGGACCTGAATGGATATTTCTTCAGAGAAGTTATGTAAATCACCAACAAGCATAGGAAAAGATGCTCAACATCACTAATCATCAGGGGAATAAAACTAAAATTACAATGAAATATCATCTGCCACCCATTGGTATGACCATCATTTAAAAAAAAATAACAATTGCTGGTAAGGATTTGGGGAAACTGGAATTCTTGTACACTGTTGGTGGGATTATGAAGCAATGCAGCCATGATAAAAGCAGTATGAAGTTTCCTCAAAAAATTAAAAATACTATATGATCCAATAATTCCACTTTAGAGTATATATCCAAAAGGAATAAAAATAGGATCTTGAAGAGATATTTGCAACCTATATTTATCACAGTATTATTCTTAACAGCCAAGAGGTGGAAGCAACCTAAGTGTCTATTAATGGATGACTGGACAAAGAAAATATGTTATATGCATATCATGGAATATTCTTCAGCCTTAAGAAAGAAGAAAAGCCTGTTATATGCTACACAAGGATGAACCTTGAGAACATTATGCTACAAAAGGACAAATATTGCATGGTTCCACTTATTTGAGGTATTTACTCAACCTCACAGAAACAGATAGTAGAATAGTTGTCATTAGGGGCTGGAAAAAGAGTGAAAGGGGAGTTGTTCAATGTGTATAGAGTTTTAATTTTGCAAGATGAAAAAGTTCAAACATCTGTTATATAATAATGTGCATATAACTAACGCTACTGTACTGCATACCTAAACATGATTTTTTTTACTACAATAAAAATGAGCACGTGAAATTTTAGCCAGAAGAAAATTACGTGTATTCACAGTGATCTAAAAATTGCTCAACTATAACGAAAAATTTCATACTGAAAATTTACAATGTGTTGGGTGCAGTGAAGGAACCTGATAGGGACTGCTTATGGTTCTATTCTACCAATGAGGAAATCAGGTTAGAAGATTACGTTTTTGGCCTAAAGACACATGTCTCAGTAAATGGTTGCATTATTATTCAAACTAAGGATAACTGATTTTAAACATGGTAAATATTTTGCAGTGTGAACTTTTGGTATAGTAAATTTTATTAACTTTGCCAAGCTCATCAAGTTTATAACTATACAGTAGTTCATCTTATTTACAATATACAAATATGTATATATACGAGTGGAATAGATATAGATACTTCATAACAGCAGTGCATCCTGCAATTCTGCCTCTAACGATCTTTACCTCGTTTGCTACATTTTACTACTCTTTCTCCCATGGTATAAGAGGAAAGATGGATTATTATCTCATTTTGTTGATGAAAAAAATGATGTTAGGAGAAGTCAGAGTAAGTTTATCAAAGTGAATATTTTGTTAATAGTAGAATCAAGAAAAAAAAAAAAAACACATCTTCTTGGTCTTTGTCCAGTGCTTTTCTCAAAAAGTATGTTACTAGCTACCATTTGGTAATTTTACGCACTATTAAAAAATGACTAAAGTGTCCTCAATGCTTCACAAAAATTTAAAAAATAAAGCACAAGCTTTCCAAGAAATGTCTAGCGATGAGCTTCTTAGGACTTTATTCTTTTTCTCCTAGGAGGTTTGCATTATGTCTCATCTATTATAATAGCACTCATATAAAAAATTTTAGAAGCCCTGTTTAAAATATTTTCTTAATCTATCTGTTGCCATAAATACATCTATGGAAATAGAAATTACCCCTTAAAATCTGTATGAAACCAAAGCCCATTCTTTCATTAACTCAGTTTGTGATATACCAACTTTTTCTTTTCTTCCTTTTTTTTTTTCTGAGACACAGTTTCACTCTTGTCACCAGGCTGGAGTGCAATGGTGAGACATTGGCTAACTGCAACCTCCGCCTCCTGGGTTCAAGCGATTCTCCTCCTTCATCCTCCAGAGCAGCTGAAATTACAACCAGCCGCCACCATGCCCAGCTAATTTTTTGTATTTTAGCAGAGATGGGGTTTCACTGTGTTGGCCAGGCTGGTCTCAAACTCCTGATCTTGTGATCCGCCCACCCTGGCCTCCCAAAGTGCTGGAATTATAGGCGTGAGCCATTGTGCCCAGCGATACACCAACTTTTTCTTAGGCTGTCCTTGATTTATGTTTGTTATCTATATAATCCTCTCTGTCTCTCTCTCTCTCTCTTTGTATCTGTCTCTGTCTTTCTATCTTTCTCTCTCTCTCTCTCTCTGTATTACTATTTCAGTGCAAATGACACTCTGTTCCACATACCTCTGTTCACTTCTTCCTTTCTTAGCTCTGCTTAGTAATTTATTGTTCCCAGACAGTTTCCATTCTTACGACCTTCCCACATAGTAGATGTGCTTCCTCAGCTGTTTATGTGGTTCCCTGACAATATTGTTTATACTGCAAGCCAACTAAGAGAGGCTTTAGCTTCTTAGTCTCTTCTAATTATTCAGATTTGCACTCTTTTAAAGTCAGTTGAACAGAGGAAGACAGTGGATCAGATGCAGCTTGTACTAGTTTTTTAAGATTCATCTTTTCTTCCTATCTGTGCCTTATAAGAACAGTATTTATTTTATTATTTTAATTTATGAGTAATTCATTATTTAACTACCCTTTCATTGTATACAATCTCTCTTTTTCTCTGTAGCTTCTATTCTATTATTTCTTTTAAAATGACATTTCAAAATAAATCTGTGGTATTATTTGAAGTGTAGGTTTAACTGGAGGCATAATCGAGGCTTTTACCTCTACCTTGGTTTTATTCTTTAAATAAGTACTCATAGGACCATAATATGTGGAGGAGGTAATATACAGACCACAGACATCCGCTACTACTTAATACAAAGAAGGAAGGATCTAAGTCCATCCAGAAATCTACTAAAGTCAACTAAGTCTTAGGTGAAACAAAAATATAAGAGCAGTGATTCGGAAAAGAATATGAATGGAGAGGAAAACATGCATTTGGGAGAATGAATTTTTAGTTATTATTTATCCAAAATGTAGAAGATGAGTACCTGTGGGACATGAGTAAACATCACTTTTTTTTCTAATTTGTTCTTCATTAATAGTTTGCTATTGTTCTCTAGCTCTTTGTTTTCCATAATTCGATTGTAAAAAGCTCAAAGAGCCTCATATGTGCACCGTAGGCATAGTAATGGCTCAGTGACTGATGAGAAAACAAATGGTATGCATTTTTTAATTTCTCAAAAATATTATGATGTTATTTAATTTCAAAATATACTAGATAGAGAACATGAGTCTTTGAAGCCATTTCTCTTAAAAAAATAAAAATCTTGAGAGCTTCTCTCATTCAGCTAAGAACTTCTGGCAGAAGCACTAATAATAATTTGTCTTATATTGAGTTAATTTTTTTCCTTCTTTATAATAGTGTTTTATTAAGGGATTATCCTCAAAAGATAGTGTTCAAATTTATTGCAGATTAAATTCCTGGAAAAGGGATTGTAATTTGAAATAACGGTACTCACATCTTATTTTCCCAGTGGAACAAAATTATAATAGAATGTTACATTTATAACCCTGAGAGAGCCTGATGCCCATTTTTATAGAAATAGCCACAAATATCATGTTTAATCAACTATAAATGATACATCAATATAATTCGAGATTTAGAATTCTTTGTATTCTAAAGGATATATACTTTGGGGAAGGAGAACAGCACAGTGACCCATCACATAAAATTGCATTTATATAATAGAGTACAACAGAATACATTAATAAAAACTTAAAATAATGGATTATATGGTGGGGCATGTGAAAGTATTTTAGAGGCACAGAGCCCAGCCTTTAAACTTTGGAGCCAGTGCCACAATACCTTGAGGGTCAGAATACCAGGCTACTGGCCAAAAATTCCTGTGCCCAGAGTGCTCTGGTTCCTGTAAATGACACTGGAGTCAATGGGAACAGCAACTAATTCCTTTGAAAACCTTGTTAACAAGTGTGACTTCACATCCCCGGTTACTCTAATCACCCACCACACAGCATGTAAATATCTTCAGGTATCTGTGCCGTCCCATATTCTTGTCCAATAATAGTCTGTGTTTCCTCTCTCCTAACCTTGCCTGACAGTGTTCTTCCTCCCTAACCTTTGCACTTGGACTTGGTTTCACTGAAAATTTTATTTACCATCTTGCCTTAAGAAAAATGTTTTCTCCTTAAATACACTACTAGCCCTGAAGCACCCACAAGTAAAAGCTATCTGTGACAAAGACTTGTTACCTGTTCATCAAAACCTGTTTTTGTTTTTGTTTTTGTTTTTCCCACTTGGCCTAGCAGCCCTCGCAAGTAAGTGTGACCATGTGCCAATGTGTGTAAGGAAAAATGTGAGTGCTGCTTCCAGTTATGGCCCATAAAAACTTCTTATGTGCAGTCTTGTAAAGGATCTTGCCTTTTCCTGCTGGCTTTATTGGAGACCACCCCAGGGAAGCCTTGGGAACCACCTATGGAGATGACAGTAGAGCCAAGGTCAGAAGGAACCTGGGTCCTTAAATCACTTCTTGGAGGAGAGCCAGTCAGAAGAGCTGACAACTGAGATTGTTGCATGAGTGCAAAAAGTAATAATAATTTTTGTTTTAAGCCACTAAATTGTGGATGCTTTTTTGTTACAACAGCGAGCAGTGCCCTGATGAATACGCTGCCAATTCACCCACACCATAATGCCCTAGGACTAAGAGGCATTTTTTGTATACTCCTTGTTTTGTATTCCCTAATGCCTTTTCATCTCCAGTAAGTTTCCTCCTTTTCAGTTTATTTTCCCATGGCACCAAACTGAAATTTATCATTACCCAGAATGTCGTTATCTTGGGGATATTAAATTCAAACATCCCACTCTCCTATCACAGCCTCCTTTTAGCTCATTCATTCAGTTATTCTTACTTAGCTTGATTTTCATCTTCCTACAGTACTTACTTCCTTGACTCCTCCATTTTCTCCCTCCACTCCTTAACTGCTCTCTCTGTCTAACTTAGATTGTGTGGTCCAGCATGTCCATCAGCCTCTTGGTATTGGCAATCCCATTTGCCAATTTAATCTCCTCAAGAGATTAGTGGCATGAACCTACATGGATTGGTGCCTTTATCAATGCAAGGTCTCTGATGTCAATGAAGTTCTCAACGTGCCTGGAAATAATTCTATATTTTCCTACTCCGCTCCTTCTACTGTCCGCAGATGTTATTTCAAACTGTCTACATTTCCCCAAATCTCTGATACCACAGTTCTGCCTCTCTCCTAGCCAGGGCCTAGTTCTCACTTCACAAAAAAAAAAAAAAAAAGAGTTGTTAGAAAGGACTATCTAATAACTTCTTGATCTGAAACGTAAACTTAAATCACATCTTGTTACAATGGAAACTATTTTTCTATTATATTTAATTCTTCACCTTTGATAGAGATCTCTTAGGGTTGGTAGATAAAATATAGGATTCCCAGTTAAATTTGACTGTAAGATAATAAAATTATATATATATATGCTGTATATAATTATGACATATGTAATAAGTCATATAACATATTATATATAATAAGTCATTGGTAATATTTAGAACATACTTGTACTAAACAATTATTCCTTGTTTATCTGAAATTCAAGTTTATCTGGGCATCCTGGTTTTGTTTTTTTTTTTTTGTTTTTTGTTTTGCTAAATATGGCAACTTGATTCACTTCGCTTCTATTTTTTCTCCAATTTTTCACTAAATATTCTATTTTCTTTTCTGTCTTCAGTATTAGTTATTCCCCATAAACATTCAGGTTATTCAGTTATCTCCTAAACTAAATCGTTTTGCATGGGCTGCATGGTCCTCTCCAGTGGCTCCTTATGTCTTGTGCTTTGTAACCTATTGAAAGTTGTGTAGGCACACTATTCTGTCTTCACTTCACATTCGGTAATCTGGCCTCTACCTTTACCAATCTACTGAATTTTCTCTCATCAGAGTTTGTATTAATTTTGCAAAATCATATGGACACGTGGTCTTGACCTTACTTGACCTTTAACTAGCATTCCACCCTAGTGAACTACTGTCTTGTTTCTTGACCTACTTTCTTTCCCTGGACATTCATGATACTGGAGTGGTCCTCTTGCTTTTGTCTTTCTGACTGTGCTTTGTATGCTCATTTTTGAATCTCTCTTCTGCCTAAGCTTAAAGGTCATTGATGCTGAGGCCCTCTGCCTTATGCACCCTTTCTAGGAAAGCATCTATCCCAAGGCTTCAGTCATCATCTCTAGCACACTTGGAGCCCTGATCTCTATCCTGACATTTAGGTATGTATTTTCTGCTGTCTTCCAGACATAGCTACTTGGGTGTACTTCAAGATCATCAAATCTAATATGACTATAAGTAAACATCATCTCTACCTCCAAAGCGTATTTACTTCCTTGGTCTAGATCTCATTGTAAGGCAGGAGGAAACTGAGTCTCATCTTTAAACACCCCAATCACTTCAAATCTTCAAACTAATTTATCTCCCAGTATTAAAAACTTTATTTTCTACACATACTTCAAATTAAGTCCCTCACTCGCACCCCCTGTCTCCACTTTGAGACTTGCACCTTTACTTCAGACCCAGATTTCACACAAAAATCCGTACATGGTCCCACAGGACAGGAGGATTGGGATCGATCTGCTCCACCTTCTCTTCTCGAGAATTTTTTTATCAAAGTGTGTGAAACATTTTGTTTACTGTTGCCATTGAAAAACAAGTGTTCTGCCTTTGTAAATGTCTCAGATGGTGTAATGGAGTTAATGACCGGTTGCCTTCACTGTCAAACCTTGGCTCCAAGAAAGAACATTAACAATGTCCCGACAACAGATAATCCAGCTATTACTAGCTTTCTGTTGTCCTATCTGATTCATGGCTTATTTAAAATAACTAAAAGTTAGGCCAACCATAGAAAAAAGGAGTTATTTGTTATTTTGTCAAATGCTTAACAGAGAGATATTCATGGAATAATGAGTTAAATGATCCGTAGCCACAAGGATATTGCACAGATATGAAGTATACAGTTCCAAAGCAAAATTTCTCGACATTATGTAGTCTTGATTACCTCTAAATATGCATTATTATGAGGTAGTGCTTTCTGCTGTCTCCATTGGTAGATGGAAATAATCTTTTCATTTGGAGCAAATGAAAGGTATCACAAGGAGCTCTCGAATGTGTTCCTTCCCATGGTCCCATCCTTATTCCTTTCTTCATGGGGAAACTATGTGGGGGATATATCTTGGGCTACTTTCATAGCCAATGTATAGGCATTGTAATACTTATAACCAGTTCCCCAGCCTCAGCACTATTGGACATGCTGGTGGCTGCTCTGAGCATTGTAAGATACCTAATAGCATTCTTGGCCTCTACCTATCAGATGCCAGTAGCATCCACATTCAAGTTGTGACAATAAAACATCTCCAGGCATTTCCAAATGTCCTCTTTGAGTGAAGATGGGGGAGAGCAAAATTGTTCCAGGGTGAGAATCACTGTTTTATACATTATCCCATTAATGTGTATAAGATCTGCTCTTCCTGAGGCAGAGCTCCTCTTCCACACCTCAGAAAGTTCATACACTTCCCTGAAGGGCTTACTTCTCCCATCCACCATCTTTGCACCTCCAAGTTGATGCAGTAGGCTCTTGGCTAATCTACCACCAGTAAAAAGGAACACCCTATGCTTTGGTTGCATAAGCCAGGACTGCTGGCATTCCTTGGGGTAACCCCAGCCTGTCATCCTGTGAGCCTTTCCAGGTGACAATGCTTCACTAGAAGGGTGTCCATTGACTGAGAATGAGGCCAGTAGCATGTGCATTCCCTTTGTTCATTCCTGAGAAACAATACTGATTATTTTCACCGAGATTTGCCACCTAGTAGTACATCCAATCTGATATTGATAAGGAAGTAAGGTAGTCATCTTGGTCCACATAAAATGGTGTTCTCTCTAGGATAGCCCATTTTAGTACTAGTTTAATAAGCAAGATACCAAAGTTTGATGTCAAACTTTTTGGGACTATTGCAAATTCTGAGGGTCTTTTTCCCTGCCATCACCCCTGATATCATTCTTCTCTCTAGTTCCTCCAATCTGGTATCAATGTTTGTTGGGGTTAGCAAATTAGATTTAGAAGCATTTTCTAGTTATTTCAGAAAAATTCAGAATGGCTCTTCAGTGAAACCCCTACTCAAATCCTGCATGACAAATTACTCTGGAGGCCTTTATATATAGAATTACATCATAATCAACAGTTAGCAAGGGGTCTCAGCACTGTTTTCTCTACATGGTCTTACATTGTCTAAGACCTTAAGGAATCATACCTCATGTTCTTACAAATTCTTTCCAAAAATGCTGCTATCAACCACACCACATCTCCCAACAGCGTTTATTCCTGACTACTTTCCCATCAACTTCCCTGAAAGATGATGAGATTTCTGGAGATAGTACAAGTGCTTTCAAACTGAAAAAACAAATAATAAAATACAAAATTTTAACTTATAACAAATGAAGTCTATCTTTTTATATAGTGAAATACTCATGCCTCACTGCAGCCTTGACCTCCTGGGCTCAAGAGATCAGATCCTCCCACCTCAGCCTCCCTAGTAGCTGGGATTGCAGGTGTGTGCCATCAACCCTGACTAACTTTTTTTGTATTTTTTTGTAGATACATGGTTTCACTATATTGCCCAGGTTGGTCTTGAACTCCTGGACCCAAGAGATCCACCCACCTTGCTTGGAGTGCTGGGATTACAGGCATGAGCCACAATGCCTGGCCAACATTTCTTTTATTTTGTCCTTAAATGCTTGACTTTTGACAGAGTAGTTCTACTGAAACATGCCTTAAATGCTTGGGCTCCTACAGCTATCTTCATTGTGTTTTCATTCTTTATGCTTATATCCCACTGATGGAGAAAGAGCTTTTGATTCCCTTCCTGCCATCTTTTCTTCCATTTCTGTAACACTGGAAAATCAAGTAAGTCAATACTGTGCAAATTTAATTCCAGAGCAACTTTTTCCCATCAGGTGCCTGACAACTGGGCCTACTTGGGCCTAATTGGAGACTGACTTGCTGTGTCATCTGACCCTATTTGATGGCATGTGTTAATCCAAATGGCATGTCAGGGTTAGGGAACTAAGCTAAGAATCACTTTACTTTCATCCAAGATGGACTAGAACTTGGTGAGCTCACTTATTTCAGTGAAGCTTCTTGAGGCCTGACAAGTCTCATAAAGAAACACATACTATGTATGTCATGACTAATATATTACAGTTACAGTGGCTAGAACACCCCACACCATTGCTGAGTACTTCAAAATCACAAATATACTCTAAAGTAACCCACTGGTCTTTAACATCAGACTGCATAGTCCATTACCAAAACATGGAGCCCAGAAAAAGGTATAAAGAAAGTTATTTATTTTAGTCTCAAACTATTACAGTTCTTATGAAATTCACTCTGAATACAGACTCAGGAGAGCCTACTATACCGTATCACTCTGGCATCTGCCGCTGCTCCACATTCTCAAAGTGCAAGTGAGACCTTGTGCTTCTATGGGTGCCCACAAAGCAACTCATATCTGAGATCTCGGGGAGCACATCTACCTTTCCAGATTCATGCGCTTTCTCATTTCCTCTTCCCCTACTATCTTGTCAGTCCATAAAGGTTTCTCATTCTTCTGCTTAACCATTACCACTTTAGAACAAAACCACCCTCTTCTCTCACTGGAGTGTCACTTTTCTGTGGTCATGAGTGTTTCCTTATCATTATTCTCTACATAGAGGTCGGATGATTTTTTTAGATGTAAATCCAGTTATGGCCCTCTTAAAATCATCTAATAAATGCCCATCCCTCTTAGAATCAAATCCAAACTCTTTGCAAAACCCCAAAACACTGTGTTCTGTGTTCTGGCCTCTTTCCGACCACTGTCCTCTTCAATGTACTCTTTCCAGTGACTTTCATGTGTTTCCTAAAACACATTTAGTTTTGTCCTTCTGTCCCTCAGTATCTTCCCTCTGAGGGTTATACTTCTCTCTAATGAGATAGCCCCTCATCATTTAGGTCTTTGTTCAAAGTCACTTTCTCATAAAAACATCCTACCAACTTTATCTGGAAGAGTATCCGTCCTCCTTGCCAGATATTCTAATTTCTTGAAGAAATAATCATTTTATGAATTGTTTTCATGTTTGTTAACTTCTTAAGGCATAAACATTACATGATTCCTTACTCTATCTCTAGCAACAAAGTAATATCTAGCATATAATAGGAGCTCAATACATATTTGAATGAAGGAATGCCCACCTCCCACTCCTAATCTCTGTACTGTCTTCTCCATTTAAGCCGAGGTGATCAATTATTCCAATTTCCATCTTTTCTTTGTTTTGTTTTGTTTTATGTTTTTCCTGGATGAAGCTGGAGGAAGATTTTAAATACCAGGAAGGGAAAGAAAGAAAGGATGAAAGGAAGGAAGGAAAGAAAGAAAGGATGAAAGGAAGGAAGGAAGGAAAAATGGAAGGGAAAGAGAGAGAAAGAAGGAAGAAGCAAGGGAGGGAAGGAAGAAAGAAATTGTGATTAGAAACTTCAGAGTTTGTTTGTTTGTTTGTTTATTTATTTATTTATTTTTTGAGACAGAATCTCGCTCTGTCGCCCAGGCTGGAGTGCAGTGGCGCAATCTCGGCTCACTGCAAGCTCCGCCTCCCGGGTTCACGCCATTTTCCTGCTTCAGCCTCTCCGAGTAGCTGGGACTACAGGCGCCCACCACCACGCCTGGCTAATTTTTTGTATTTTTAATAGAGACGGGGTTTCACCGTGGTCTCGATATCCTGACCTCGTGATCCGCCCGCCTCGGCCTCCCAAAGTGCTGGGATTACAAGCGTGAGCCACCGCACCCGGCCAGAAACTTCAGAATTTAATTGGGCAATTTATACAAGAAGGGGGTAAACCTCCTAGCATGTTTTTAATATTTTCTAATACAAAAAGATTCTTCTTTATTCTCTGATTTTAGTTGCATTACAGAAGGTTCCCTTGAATTTTCTTGTGTGTTCAGTTCTGTATTCAAAGAAAGGCAGTGGGGATTATCCTATGCACCCAGACCTCAAGCCCTCAGGCTCATAGATGCCAAATAGAGGATAAAGAAAAAGGAAAGTTATTACTGCCTCAAAAGCTAAGATATTTTAAAGGAACTAGGAGAATAGCCTGGGAAATATTGAGATGTGGAAAAGAGTAGGTAGAACAGAAAAACTTGCTGAGTGATGGACATGGACAATTAGAGTGTGGAATCAAAGAGTGTAGGTGTTTTGCTTGACAAACTGGGTTAATATTGGAATAATTTTGTAGATGAAAAGTTGGAGAAAAGGTAGGTTAGGAGAATGCTTTTAAATATATGGTTCTATATTTGTGATGTCTATTAGAAATGGAAATATTAATGTTGATGAAAAGAGTCAAACTCTGTAAAATATTTGAAGAGATTTATTCTGAACCAAATATGAGTGATGAATGGCTCATGACACAGCCCTACAGCCTTCAGGAGATCTTGAGAACTTGTGCCCAAGGTGGTATGGCTACAACTTGGTTTTATACGTTTTAGGAGCATAAGACATAAATCAATACATGTAAGATATATCTTGGAGGATCAGGAGTTGGGGGGGGGGAGGGGGGGGTGTTGGGGAGAGTGCAGGAAGGCTCCTAGGTCATAGATTTTCTGATTGGCAATTGGTTGAAATAGTTGTTATCTAAAGACCTGGAATCAATAAAAGGGAATATCTGGGTTACAGTAAGGGGTTGTAGAGACCAAGCTTTTATCATTGTACATGAAGCCTTCTTGTAGCAGGCTTTAGAATAGATTGTAAACATTAATATTTCTTATCAGACTTGAAGAGTCTGTTCTATCCATAATTACAAAAGTGAGAAGGGTATAATGAGGGCTGTCTAGCTCCCCCTTCCCATCATGGCCTGAACTAGTTTTTCAGGTTAGTTTTGTAATGCCTTTGGTCAAGAAAAGGGGCCTGTTCAGATGGTTGCAGGGATTAGAATTTTATTTTTGGTTTACATTAAGTTGGTGGTCAAAGGTATGATTCTAGGTTAGGGCAGACAGAAAGAATAAAAATAATTGATAAGATATAGAATGTTTTGCAAAGCAAAAGCATGTGAGATCACCTTTATGATTTCAACCCACTCATGTCCATTGCATTATATCATAACATATTTTAAGAGCCATTGTATTACCCTAATATAAAATTTACATGCTAAATATCCTTTTATACCCATAGTTGTCAAATTTATACTACTTTAATAAGTATAAAGAAGAAATAAAATAATTTAATTTATATTATTCTTTAATATACATTTCAATATCAAATGTTCAGATATGGCTATACTAAATATACCTTATCATATATAAGTTCATAGTTGAATAAGTGAGACAATATTCCATTTAAAAATGTACACAATTTTTTTTCTATTTAACATTTTAAAATAAGAGGAGAGAAGAAGGATTTGGAGGTCGATGTTTGATATTAATATACTTCAAAATCAGAAGATAAAGTAAAATTGTATTTTAGTTTCCTATTACTGCTGCTAAGAAATTACCAAAAACTTAGTGATTTAAAACAACACAAATTTATTTCTTTTAGTTCTGGATATCAGATATCCCAAATCAAGGTTTTGGTAGGGCTGCTTTCTTTTCCTAGGCTTCAAGGGAGAATCTGTTTCCTTGCTTCCATATTCTAAAGGTCACTTGCATTCTATGGCTCACAGATTCTTCCTCACACACACCAATCTTTTGCTTCACTCCAAGCTCTTCTTCCATTGTCACATCTCCTACTGTCTGACTCTGCCTCCTCTTGTATCCCTCTGTTAAGCATCCTGTGAGTACAATGGCCCCACATCCACATGAATAGTCCAGGGTAATTTTCCCATCTCAAGATTCTTGATTACAACTGCAATGTCTTTTTTGCCATGTTACATTCACAGGTTCTGGAAATTAAGACATGAACATCTTTGGAAGAGGGAGGGGCACATTATTCAGCTCACCACAGTTTTTGTTCTGGTAGCTTCTATTTTCCTCAATTAAAAAAAAGTGAGATCATCCAGTGAAAATGAGAATAGGGACAGAGATTGTAAGAGGTTCGAAGAAAGAAGAGAAGGTGTGAAAACATCAACTCAGAGAGTGGAAAAGGAATTGACCTAGTGAACAGAGTAAAAATACTTGGTGTTTCAAGGACCATCTCAAATTAGAATGATTAATTTAAAATAGTGCCATTACCACAGTGTAATATGCCTCCAGCCTTACTAATCTTCTTGAATGCTGGTGAATAGTCAGGAGACAGCTGGGCTTAACAGGATTGGAGTTTACCAGATTAATGCCGCAGAAGGAAAGGGAGGCTAAACTGAATTTAAAAGAAAAGGAATAGATAAGGCATATAGACAGTGGGGAAATAATAGGGTCAGTCAGTGATCACAATTGGTGGGAGATGGTTGGAATGTGGGGCCATCAAAGATGAACTATGCAAAATTGCAATATGGAAGGTATTAAAGTTTTGATCATGATAAGGTCTAAGTTATAACCATGCAAAAGAAGATAACTACTCTACCCCTAGGCTTTGCATATCTGAAGTATATGTTAATAGCCATGTACCATAACTGCCATTATAAAAACCATAAACAAAAATACCTGTGGAAAAGCAGTGACTTTAGGAGAATGATTTGAAATACAAAAAAAAAAAAAAAAGATTAATGGAATGTTTACAGAATAAATTATGTATATAGGTTTCAAAGGCTGGGATTTGTCTTCCAACAATACCTATGTTGAAGTCCTAACCCCCAGGACCTCAGAATGTGATTGTATTTGAAGATAAGATTTTTAAAGAGGTAATAAAGTTAAAACGAAGTCATTAATTTGGGCCCCAATTCAGTATGATTAGCACCTTTATTAGAAGAGGAAATTTCGATACAGTTATAGAGAGAAGACCATGTGAAGAGACAGGAAGAAGATGGCCATCTATAAGCTAAGGAAAAAGGCCTCAGAAGAAATCAGTTTGGAAACACCTTGATCTCAGATTTCTAGCCTCCAGAATTGAGGGAAAAAAAGATTGATGTTTAAGCCATGCAGTTTGTGGCACTTTGTGATGGTGGTCCTGGCAAACAAATACAATCTGAGTTCCAGAGGATGTGGTCAACGGGTTTGATGAGTTGAGATGGGGAGTGATCAGATCATGAGTCAAATTACAGAACAAGCAGAAAAAGAATGGAGATAGGAATATGGTGATATTAAATGACCTAGAAAACTCAAACTTCTTGTATTTACTGAAGAAAACAGAAATACAAGATACACCAGGATTAAACCTGGTGGTCTTTTATGAAAAGAATACTACTTAACTCTTAAGTGTGGTTTGCATCATGGAATTAATCTTTTAGATAGTAGTGAAGAGGCAAGAATTTTTAATGATATTAACAGTCTTATCACTACATGATTATTAATTCATAATACATTGGGAAAAGAAGGATTTCTGATAAACAGTAAACTAGTAGCTTTTTAATTTGATGACATAGCTAAAGAAATGAGTGATGCTGACAAAATTGTCTGTAGAATGTAGGACTAACCAAGTCCAATTTAAAAAAAAAAGCCAAAGAAATAGAGCACATGACACACAATGCCATATATATATATAGAGAGAGAGAGAGAGAGAAATCTTAAATACTTGCTGAAGAAAACAACACATGAATTAGTGCCACTGGAAATAGCCGGACTGAATTATGAAGAAATGTCAGCAGTGGAAAATAAGAGAAAGTTTAAGTCGGTCATTTAATTCACGTACAATTGTGATACACTGCAAACAAAAGCCCTAAGAAAAATAGCACAGTGTAGGAGAGTAAAGTCACTGGAAATCGCAGACCAACTTTTCAGATAATGAGACCCAGATTTATAATTGTGAGCTGCATTTTCTGCAATTTTCTGAGGGAATATCTTTTTAACTTTCAGCAACTGAGGGTATTGGCAAGTACTTGACAACTCATATCTTAATAAGCAACAAAGACCAGCCAATCAATAAACTGTGAAATGACAAATATTAGCAATTAGTGTTGAGTCTAAACTGTAGCCACATCAGAAGGTAAATACTCTCCCAAGCATTGCTGCTTTATTTTAAGTACTGGTAATATGTCCAGGCTTTGATGTTGTATTGCAAATACAGTAAGCCTCAGCCTAGAGACTCTTGCATTAATCACGGCCTACTACCCTAACCAATATATAGTGGCATCAGACTTTTGACATAGCAACTTTCTAATCACTAGGGAAATTAGCAGCATTTTCTCTTGTGTTGCCTGCAGTTCCATTAACTCCTACTTGAATCTATTTTGTTTCTGTTTTGTTTATTACACATATATAGCAGGTACTTACGCTGCTTCATTATTCAGGATAAATGTCCATCTTTGTTTCTCCTTCTTGCCATACATGAAGGAAACAGTATATAAGGAGAGGCTTGAGTTTCCTCCTTGAATTTACCAGATACATAAAAGAGAAGATGAAGTTGTCCTTAACATTTCTAGAAGAACTTTATGACTAAATCGTCACCAAACAGGAGAAATTATACTAATTAATGTGGCAAAATTCAAAAGCTACCCAGTTGTAGCCAGCAACTATAAGGAATAAGTGAAGTTAATATTGTTGGAGTTTAAGCTGTTAATAGAAAGCAAAAAGTGCTCAGTTTTCCATTTGTGAAATGGGGAGCTTAGAGTAGTGAATATAAAATAAATAGATAAATAAAACGAACTTTCAGAGGAAGGTCTTAGAGAATGATGTCTAAGAGGAAGAGCCATAGGATTATACAGAGCTCTATCACTTTATAGCTTTGTACATTTAATTCACTAAATTTCTTCATTTCTAAAATGTGGACAGTAATAAATATGCCTTGTATAGTTCTATAAGGATTAAATTAGAGTATAAGAAGCATTCATAACAAAGCCTCAGACATCATAACATCCAATAAATATTAGCAGTGTTGTGATTATTATCATAATTATAAATAATTTTACTAATATTTATTGCATTTCTACCATGTGAAAAGTGATTACAATAAAAAGCAATTTACATATCTTAAGAGTGACAGTCAATTTTAAAAGTTCAGGTTGAAATTTTATCACCCAATTTTTCCCCCTCCGCGATTTTCACAACTCCAGTCTAACCACCTGAATGCAAAATTATACTCCTCAGCAATTTAAATTATGCCATTATTCCTTTGCTCATTTTTAATCACAGATTTAAGCTCTACAGTGCTATGAAACCTGCAGACACAGAAGTTCATGATTTATGTATGTATTTGATAGCCTCACCCCTGACATCCTAGCCTCAAATCTAGACTCTTAAACTGCCTGCTTAGCTCTGTTAACTGATTTTAATCTTGCATATTAGAGAAGCCATTCAAATGTTCTTAGGCATTATCATCTTGGCACTTTAATTGAAATATATCTTTACATTTTTAAAAAAAGGAACATAACAGTGAATAAAAGCAGCCCTTTATTCACCCAATGTATGCTAATGTTGACCCAACTGCTCTTGGCTTTTCAAAGGACTCCTGTGATTTCCTGGAATTTCCTGAACTCAGCACTTTGATGATCATGGATATTTTAACTTCATTGCTCTCCCAATTGCAAAGGAGCTTTTGACATTTGGATTTTGTGTTCATTTAATGGCAACTGCAATTAAAGCTTTCTCACATCAATGAGCTAACTTTCTAAGGCCACTTCAAAGGGTGAATTCAATATTCAAATTCCATGATGCTTATTGATCTGTGTGCTACTATTTGTGTGACTGGAAAACTACTCATTAGAAAATTTCCTGATGCCATTGATACAGAATAGTGAACAGAACTAATTTCACTCAAGTATTCTGCATTTGTGTAATGAGAACATAGCTTAAGCCTAAATAACACATTGGTTAACATGAGGCATATATATATATATATATTTAAAAAAAAAAAAAAGCCAGAATCTCAGGCCTGACCAAACAATGCTTATTTAGAGAGGATGAGTATCCAAGCTGCAGTTATGGATTTCTGAGAGTGCATAGTCACTTCAGAATCACTTTTAAACATTCTCCCAAGAATCTGGAGATTCAGAAAGCTCAGAGCCAGAAGCTTTCCACTTGAGCCTCATGAACTCAAGTGGATTTAGGACTATGTGATACCCACCCCAGTTTCACATGGTAGAAGTGAGCATTTCCTTTTGTACGTCCTATTGACATTTAACACTAGATTTTTATGTTGCTGCCACAAATATTTTCAATTTCAGTTTGATTTTTACCAGATAGAACGACACAGAAAAAAAGTAAAACAAAGAACCCCAGAACAATTTAGGACTGCGTTGTTTCATGAGGACCTGCCCAGGATTATGTCTACATATTAAAAAGTAGATGGGAGAATTATTATAACTCTCTGAGTAAGTATGCTGTTAAACAATTCATCTTTGTTAAAACATCTATTCACATAATTTCCAAACTTTTTCGTAATGCATACTGCCAGGTGAGGTGTCACAGCCCTCTCATCAGGAGGTGGTCAACTGGTAGGTTGGTAAAAAGAATTTACTGACAACAACATAGGTTTGAAAAAGGAAAGTTTATTGGAAAGAAAACGCTGCAGAAGAGTGCAGCATGGCACCTCAGCAAGAGGGCTGAGCGTGCCATGGTGGATTTTTCATTAGGAGCATTTATGGACCTTAAGGCAGGCGCTTAAGGGAAATTTGGACCATATTAGCCATGTAGGTCATGATAAATGATTACATTCGTAGACATTTTGGTACCTTAATGTCAGCAAGGGTTGAACAGTGAGTTTTGGCATGGCATTCGGGAGATGTATAGAAATTCTAGTTACTTATAAATTTTGCAGGGGCAGGGAAAGAAATCTGGAACCAGATGCCTGCTTTAGATAGTAGGGAAGTCTAATTACCTCTAATTTCCCCAGATAAGGAGTTTTGACTTTGGATGGCCTGTTTGATAGCCACCAGGTGGTCTTTGCTCCCTTCTAAGTGCCTCAGATAAGGAATTTTTGTCTCTAGGGCCTGTTCAATGGCCACTAGGTGATTTTGCTCTCCCCACGTACCTACAAAGAATCTTCTCGAATTATCCGGTAATCAGATGAGGAATGAAATGAAAGCTTTAACTCAGCTAACATTTTTTCCTAGGCTTGGTATCTTTTCATTCACCAAAGTAAAAAACTATTTTAATTACTTTGGGCATGTGTACTTCTATAAGCAAGAAATAAAAGAGACTATAGAATAATCATAATCATTTGGAAATTCAGATCCCGTTTTTCTGGAGCCCTTTTTACTTCAAGTGAAAAAAAGGAGAATAGGTCAGTATCCTCAGATTCTGTGTCCTGAACTTAATGCAGATGTGCTGAGAAAAAGCAATAAATTTTCGCTCATACTTAAGTAGGAAGTAAATATATGAAAGAAGAGGAGAGAATTAGATATAGACATATACTCCTGCCAGCTCATCTTTGCCTCAGAGTACCCAGTGACAAGAAAGAAGCTGACTTTTGCTAATACTCTCTGTCTTTTCTATTAATAGCTAATAAATTGCACAGTTGTTAAAGAGACATCAACAGGCGGTACACATTAGTGTTTTAATGTTGTTAAAAGTAGTAAATTTGTGAAATTGTTAAAGGATTCCTTCGGTGCCACTTTGCCAGCCAGAAATCTCTGCGCCACCACTGCCTTCGTCTGGGCCTCACTCAGGGCCCACTGGACTCACTCCACCTCCTCGGCCTAGCAGGCTGTGCTGAGCTTGTAACCCGGCCCAGATCCCTCACCTGCCATGGCTCTGTGCTCAGCCCGTGGCTGGACCAGATGTGCCATGAGCAGCTTTTGCCTTGGGTGCCAATGTCTAGATGAGAGAATGAGATAGCATTCAAAAAATAGGAGATGCCAGCAATCACAGAGACCCAAGGGGTGTTACAGCTCTTACTCAGGGAGTCCTGAGATTTGAGCCCCCAAGAGATGTTGCAGCTCCTCATTCCCACAGTATGGCAGCCTGGCGTGTGTCTTACAGCTCTTTTTGCACCCCCTGTTCAACAGGTTCTGGGTTCTTGTCCCGCAACCAGGAGGAATGAAATATGTGGACACGGGAGAGTGAGCAAGGCAGACAAGAATTTTATTGAGTGACAGAAAAGCTCTCAACATGAGAGGGGACCTGAAGCAGGTAGCCATCTGTGAGGCTGAGTCTGGGGTGATTATGGGCTTAGAATAGGGGAGTGTGTACTGATAAATCCATGAGTGGGCTTTGGAAAAACACCACTCCATTGGTTAAAAGGCATCATCCAGAAGGAATCAATACAATAGAGAGAAAGGGTAAGACAGGGATAGAGTTTCTCACTCTCTCTCGTCCTGGACTCTATCCAGAACTGGCAGCTCACTTTTCAGGTTTTAAACTGTCTTTGGCTTGAAGGTCAGGTTTCACCAGGGACCTGTCCCTGTCTGACTAGGAATTTGTCTGTTTCATGTTGCTATCAAAATGTAGCAGTAGTACAATTTTTATAATTAGGTCCTCATATGGTTTCTTGCAATGATGAGTTTGGTTATTATCATCTCTGTTTTACAGATGAGAACATTGAGATTCAGAATACTCAATGACTAGCCTTGGGTAAGCTGGCCAGTCAATGGCATAAATGGTAATAGCAACAGATATTTTCATAGCTATGTGGGGCAAGATCATTATACACATGTAAGGAATATGCAAATTGTTGTACATGGAGAAAATATGGAGAAAAGGAGACAAGCAAATGTATAGAATATATAATTTTTACTGAAATTATTTTTCTGTGTGTGTATGTGTGGAAAGAGAAATTGAGAAGCAATTAGAGTAATAATTGTGTGTCTTGTTCTAGAAGACCAGAGAGGAAAAATAAACCAATAGGACCATAAAAGCAAAAGCAAAAAGAATTGCTTCCTAAGTTGATTGGTAATCATCATAAAACGATAAATGTAATTCTGTTTCACTTTTCATAGTCTATTCTACGAAAAGACTATTTTATCTAGGTAACAATACTGGACATTTTTCAATACGTGTTTTGAGTTTTTCTTTGTATGATTTGAAAACTAAATAATATGAACAAAGAAAACTCTCATTTAAGTAGACAATAAACTCTTAAGGTTTCTTTCTACTTACCATCTATCTAAATAATATTAGATTGGTGCAAAAGTAATTGTGTTTTTTGCCATTGAAAGTAATAACCAAGACCAATTACTTTTGCACCAACCTAATATTAACAAAATATAACCATATCTATCAAAATATGAAATCATTTATATACATTTTATTAAACACAAATATAAATATTAAGTCTCTCTCTCTAATTTTCTAATTATAACCAGATTTCTACATACCATTCTTCTAAGATGAACAGGTTGGGGGTAAATGATTTTGGGAGATAACTTACAAAATGAAAAATATGATTTATTCATTCACTTACTCATTAAGTAATGTTTCATGAATGCCTACCACATGATCAACATTGTGCTGGTTTCTAGAAATGTCAGGAACTAGAACATATGTTCTCTACCAAAAGTAGATGATTAGAGGAGACAGACAGTTGAACTGAAGATAGCTCTATAGTGTGATGCTTAGGATAACTGAGGCAAGTATCCTTACCCCTCATCTAGTTCACCACAAATTACTATTTACTCTGCCTTCAAAATGCATTATGAGTCTATCCACTTCTATCCCACCATTAGCAAATTACTCCAACCTTCTACTAGCTCTCTTCTCAACTACTTCAATTGCCTCCTACCTGTTCTTCTACAATGTGATGCTTAGGATAACTGAGGGAAGTACAGTGTGCAATGGAAGCTTACCAGGGAAATCTTAACCCAGACTGGAGAGATCAAGAGAGACTTCCCCAGGAGATGACATCTGAGCATCTGAATCTTTATGAATGACAATGATGTAGCCAAGTATCATGGAGTAAGTTTTTGTGGGGAGAACCAAGATAGTATTGTAAGTCTCCAAAAATATTCTTAGGGTCATATTCAAGACATACTGAGTGCAGAGTGGCTAGATCAGGAAGGTCTGTGAGTGATATACTTTGTCTAGAACATTAGATATATAAGGAAAGATGAAAGGAGACCAAAATCCAATAGATCACAGAGAGACATGTGTGTTGTATTAAAGGAATTATTTGTGTGAGTGTGTTTGTGTATATAAGAGTCTGTTCAATACTTGCCTTTTTGCCTGAAAAAGATGTCTATTTGTAGTTTGGATTTCATTTTGAAATATCTACTAAGATTCTTGAAAATGAGAATCACAAACAGAATCTCTTTTTGGTCAGAAAAATATTTTCTATTGCTCACCTATCGCACTCCTTCCCACCACAAACTGGTGTTCTACAGAATTATCTGCATCACTTTTTTCAGGAAGGATAGTTTTATCTTCTTAAAAGATAATAACAAACATATGTCATAAAGAATAGGGATTGATAATCCTTGTAATTTTATCTGTGCTAATGTAAATACAAATGCTATTCATATTTCTCATATATTGAAGATTTGTCACAACAAAAAAATAGGTAATACAAGTAGAATATTAAAAGCACTGTTGCAAATAGTCCTTCTCAACAAGGTAGTTTACACTCCATTGTCAGTAGAATATTTTTAAGTTGTTTGCCTGAATAGTGTGTAAGGTAAAGAATTTGACAGGTTAATTATACATTGCTTTAAAAAGTATTTTCTAGCATTTTATTTGAAATTGGCTGTGTTTTAATTTCTTTGATTCTCCTGATGCTCTTTTATTATGGAACCACAAAAACACCTTTTTATCTGAGAGAGAAACCCTTCTCCCCTCGTTAAGAGGCCTCTGTTCATACTTTCTGTTGATTCCTCCCCAAGGCAAAACAAGTTACGGATCTGCATGGCCAATGCCTGAGAAATTATTTGAGGGCAAATTTTACTACTAATGCCTTAGAAATCGTGCACCATATTCAATTTTCAAATTATAAGCACCTCAGTACGTTTTCTGTCCAGTTAGCTCTTCTGTTCTGTTCTGACTGTCTTCTTATCTTACTTTCTTCTTTCTTTTAACTTTTATTTTAGGTTCAGAGGTATGTGTACAGGTTTGTTATAAAGGTAAATTGCATGTCAGTAGGTTTAGTGAACATATTATTTCATCACCCAAGTAATAAGCATAGCACCGAATAGGAAGTTTTTTGATCCTCTCCCATTTCCCACCCTCCACCCTCAAGTAGGCCCCAGTGTCTGTTGCTCCCTTCTTTGTGTTCATATGTTCTCAGTGTTTAGCTCACACCTATAAGTGAGAACATGTGGTACTTGGTTTTCTGTTTCTGCATTAGTTTGCCTAGGATAATGGCCTCCAAATCCATCCATGTTGCTGCAAAGAATATGATCTTGTCCCTTTTTTTGGTTTCACAGTACTCCATGGTGTATATATACCACATTTTCTTTATCCAGTCTACTGTTGATGGGCATTTAGATTGATTCCATGTCTTTGCTCTTGTGAATAGTGCTGAGATGAATATACTCGTGCATGTATCTTTATGGTGGCATGATTTATATTCCTTTGGGTATATACCCAGTAATGAGATTGCTGGGTTGAATGGTAATTCAGTTTTAAATTCTTTGAAAAATCACCACACTGCTTTCCACAGTGACTGAACTAAAAGAAACTGTGTTGGACAAGGATAGGACACAGTCCCACCCATTGTAGATTCAAGAAAAGGGAATTGAAACGAAAAATTTGATTTGGTTCTTGTGACTTAAACAGTGTTCTCCATTTCAGCTTTATCACAGCTCTATCTCAGAAATTGTTCAGGATTTGGCTATTAATAAAGCTGCACTTCATTTGCTATGTGGCCATGGCTCCTGGTAAGTGTCATTCTTTCAGACAGAACTGCAGAGTGGAGGAGTTCTGAATGTCAAAACCATTGAGAGACCAGCTATACAACAGACCAAATAGCAGCTATGCCCCTCAAGCCATTTTTCTGTTTTTGTTTTTTTTTGTTTTTTTTTTTTTTTTTTTGAGACGGAGTCTCGCTATGTCGCCCAGGCTGGAGTGCAGTGGCGCAATCTCAGCTCACTGCAAGCTCCGCCTCCCAGGTTCACGCCATTCCCCTGCCTCAGCCTCTCCAAGTAGCTGGGACTACAGGCACCTTGCCACCACGCCCGGCTAATTTTTTTTTTGTATTTTTAGTAGAGATGGGGTTTCACCGTGGTTTCAATCTCCTGACCTCGTGATCCACCCTCCTCGGCCTCGCAAAGTGCTGGGATTATAAGCGTGAGCCACCGCGCCCGGCCTCAAGCCATTTTTCTATTAGTTATAAGGTACTTTCCCTGATCTTTGATCATCACGAAGAAAGGTATCCACAAATCTATTGGTAGACTGATAATTTTTATTGGATATCTACTATAACTTTATATATTTCCCATTCATATCTCTTCAGTATACTCCAGATTCATATTTTCAAAGTCTGTGTGATATCACAACATCTACATCTATTAGGTGTCATGAATACATGCAGACCAAAAGTCTGTGCTTTCAAAAACCTTCCCCATCGTAGTCAAACTTGATTTCTCCCCCTACTCCTTACTCATCCCTTACCCCTCATTTAGTCCACCACAAATTACTATTGACTCTGCCTTCAAAGTACTCTATGGGTCTATCCACTTCTGTTCCACCATTAGCAAATTACTCCAAGCTTCCATCAGCTCTCTTCTCAACTATTCAATTGCCTCCTACCTGTTCTTTTTGCTTCACATTACTTAATCTTCACACACAGCGATCAATCAAATTACAGCATTTTACCGTTTAAAACTCTTCATTGTCCTCCAATATATACTTTTTGAATAAATTCAAACTCAGTGTCTTAGCCTAAAAGATCATTCAAATGACTAGCCCAAAGCCTTCTGTCCCAGCCTCCTGTCTTACCATTTTCTTCCTCCTTGATTTCTTTGTCACAAATACACTGGATTTTTATTGATTTACTTATTTATTGCCTATGCTTAGAACATAACAAGAACATGTAAAATTACCAGCTACCCTTAGGCCTCTGCATTCGCTGCCAAGAAGTTCTTGTTTTTTACTTGCTGGCTCAAGTTTTCACTTGCTGGCTCATTGTTACCTTCATGAATTTGAGGCTTATTTTATTTATTTGTATCACATATACTATCTAATAGATGCATTAAAGTAATACATTTTGCTCTAAGTAATATATTCCTTAGATTTCTAAATGTAATACACTATAATTCATTTTTAACAGGCTCTAATGTCTGCTTTTTTGCTTTACTTAACTATTCTTTAGGAAGGGCATTATTTAAACTCAAGGTCAAGATGCCATTTTTTCTTCTGCTGTAAATTCATTAATTTAATATGTATTTATTTGCATTATGATCAGAAAATGTAGCTAGAGTGGCATGATAATACTGGCAGTTAGGCAGTTTTCTCTGTGACTACATTTTTAATGATATTTTCCTTAATGTTTCTAGGTATTTTAGAACAATGTGTGCTTTGGCATGCACAGAAACACACATAGCAATGTAGTGTCTTATATAAGGTTATGAATCTACAGTCTGTGTAATGAGAGTCAGTGTTGTTGAAACGTTCCTTGAGAATGTTCCATTTTGGTAACTTAAATACCATTCTCAGAGAGCAACACTAGAACAGATTGATGGGTCTTCTGACGAGCACAAGATGAAGTTACTGGTTTGCGTTTAGAGATCTACTTTTTACTTTCAAAAATGTATATTTAAACAATAGAAATATTCTTACCCTAATGCTATACACCATAAGGAGCAATGGAAAGCTAAAACTAAATGAGGCTTACATCTCGAGCTCCCTTTGAGAATATGTTCATCAACGGAAAATGAGTTCATAACAATCAGTTTTACTCTTCAATTTTTGATCTTGTTCTTCCTTTTTCTCTACCTATCAACCTTCTAAGTTTATTTTCCCATTGAAGACTTTTTGCTATATTTCTTATTTTGCCTGATACTAAAATTCACACGTGTCAGTTTCTTTAACTTGAGACCTGCGTTTGACAATCTCTTATTTTCAAAGGTTTTGTGTCTTTGTTTTAAACATAGCTCTAGTAAAGAAAGGATAGCTTTATTCTACATATTTATTTTACTAATTTGAGAGTCTCTCCTTAGATGATGTAACATCCAGCTTTATTGTTATTATTCTTTTTATTTTTTCTTATTTTTGTAATTTGAAATTTATATATTATATTGCTTTTCCTGTAAGTTTCCTTTGGACTTTAAAATACATATTTGAATATATATTTTCTATTAAAAGCTTCAGCAAATTTCTATCAAAATCTTTTTACTTCTTTTAAAATAACCCAGAATTGCAAATCTCTTTTGACATCATTCTTGGGGGAATACTTTCTAACCAGTGCTTTCAGTTTTACAGACATATTATTGACTTTTCTATATGTAAATATAACTTTCTCAAGGGTAATAACACCTGTGGCAAACACATGCTCTATATGCTGAGGAAAGAATCTTTTGTCAGTCTTTCTGCTAATCTTCTTTATGAGAAGTATGGCTCTAACCGTTGCCTAACCCTTTCTCACATGTGTTTGGATGATATTTTTCTCTGCTCAGATATCTCAATCACATTCCATCTATTTTCTATGTTCTAAATAAATTTTAAAAATACCAAATGGAGGCCAGGAGCGGTGGCTCACACCTGTAATCCCAGCACTTTGGGAGGCCAATGTAGGTGAATTACCTGAGGTCAAGAGTTCGAGACCAGCCTGGCCAACATGGTAAAACCCTGTCTGTACTAAAAATACAAAAATTAGCCAGGCATGGTGGTGCGCACCCATAATCCCAGCTACTCAGAAGGCTGAAGCACGAGAATAGCTTGAACCCAGGAGATTGCGCCACTGCACTCCAGCCTGGGAGACAGAGCGAGACTCTGTCTCAAACAAACAAAAATACCAAATGGCTTTTCTCTTTGTTTTCCAAAATTATGAGTTTAATCTTTGTACAACAGCTTTGTTGCCTTTTGTGGTTGTAAAGTTTGGGCTTGAGTAAAAACATAGTCTTAGTCTACTGTCTTGCACTAAAAATTTAAAGTTATTTCTAGCTCTGGGGAACTTGGTGAAGAAAAAAATAATAAAGTCATATAATTTCTGAAATGTTCTTTTGTCTTTCCTTTCTTCCATCATGGTCTAACAAAACTCTTCCAACTTTTCAAAGACAATTCTTTGCACCACCTCTAGGTACTTTCTCATCAGAACATCTCATTCACTATTACACTTTTGGTCTTCTTGGCATATACTTCCTCATTACTGACATACATTTTTATCTTCGTCTCTAAGTTGATTCTTGAGGGTAGAATCTGTATTCATATTTTTAGGATATATTAGGTGCTATTAGGACCTAGCACAATACTTTCTAGAGAGTAAATACTCAATTAATACTTGATAGAAAAGAAAAATCTCAAATTTAAAGCATAACAGACCCTTGGAGATTATATAGCCCAATATTCTCACATTGTGGGTGGCATAACTGGAACCTATTACCTCAAGGCCAATGCTTGAATCCAGACCACACTGCAAGTGTGGTCTTTATACTGAATGATGAACTCATAGACTCTTATACTTACAAGAAAATATAAAATTACTTAGTACTCAAAGTGGAAATTTACAGCTTTGCTAATACCTTGACATGGAACTATTGTGTGAATATTCTTAATGATTAAAAATGTCTCATTTGTACAGAGCAGAGTATATCATTTTTAAAAAGCTGTGATACAATGCTTTTACCTTAGCTGAATGAGACACACTTCACTAAATTTTCTTCTCATTAAGAACTTAATTCTGATATATTATCTCAGTTCAGTTCCTCATCCACGGAACAGTCCTTCAATTATTTTTAGCAATAACATTACACATATGTCAGATACTACAAATGTATAGCAAACATGCTACTACTCACCCCATCATGATCATATAACACAAGCCACCTTTCTCACTGAATCTAGATCGAACTTCAGAATCCTTCCTAACTCAGTTTTGTGGGAAACCACTGTCAATGGATAGCCAGTGCCATATGTGATAAATGATATTATTATTTAAAATATTTACAGCCTCTTACTGGGATGCTAATTCTATTTCCCCATTCTCTGAAGAATGATTATACAGCATCATCTCAAACTCTGGAGTAGCCATTTGACTCAATTTGGCTAATGAAATGTGCATGGAAATGAATATGTTACTTGCAAGCAGAGCTTCAGGATCTAGTTTGGTTCATGGTTTTTAATGTCTCCCTTCACTATCCCGTAGGATCTTCTCTTTTAGTGAGGTCCCTGGAATGAAAAACATATCGAGAAGAATTGCAACAGTATGAGTAAAAAATAAGCCTCTGTGTTGTTAGCAACTGATATGTGATGACCACTTATAGCTACAGCATAGTCTATCCCCTCTTCACTTGTAAAGCATGTCAATGCATTTATTTATTTATTCATAAAGATGTATTCTCTAATCACATTATTAGGTTCTGGGAATACAGCTGTAAGCAAGATATACATGGTCTTGACTCATAGACCTTAACATGAAAATGAAGAAGCTTTTGAAAATGTTTTTAATCATAAATAAAAAAAAAACTAGAGATTGAGATAAATGCTATGAATGGAACTAATTAAATTGCTATGTAATAGAGAAAAGGGGGGATAGAAAAGTTGGGGTCTGATTTTGATACTGAGTTTAGAAAACTCCCTTCCAAGGAGATTACATTTATATTGAAGGTAGAAAAATATGACAGTTAACAAGCTATGAGGGATCTGATTTAAAGTTGTAATGGATAAAGGATTATGGTAAAAAAAATCTGAAGACAGGCTGGGCGCTGTGGCTCATGCTTGTAATCCCAGCACTTTGGAAGGCCAAGACGGGCGGATCACGAGGTCAGGAAATCGAGACCATCCTGGCTAACACGGTGAAACTCCATCTCTACTAAAAATACAAAAAAAATTAGCCGGGGGTAGTGGTGGGCGCCTGTAGTCACAGCTACTCAGGAGGCTGAGGCAGGAGAATGGTGTGAACCTGGGAGGTGGAGCTTGCAGTGAGCCGAGATCACGCCACTGCACTCCAGCCTGGGTGGCAGAGCGAGACTCCATCTCAAAAAAAAAAAAAAAAAAGAAAAGAAAATTATTGAATAGATTCCAGGAGGAGTTAAAGCATACTGAGCAATTAATTTATTCTAAGAGCAATGGGAGTCAGTTGAAGGATTTTAGGCAAGGATGTGATGCACATTTATTAAAGATCACTCTGACTACTATGGTTAGAAAAGACAAAAGTGGAAGTAAAAGAAATAGCTAAGAGACTCTTGAAGTAGACTTCGTTAACAATATGGTGGCTTAGATTATGATGGTAGCCATGGAAATTGCAAGCAAATTAAGGGTTTAAGAGTGGAATCGATGGGAATTACTAATGGAGTAGATTAGAATGTAATGCAAATAGCAGAACAAGAATGACTCCTGAGTGAAGTGGTGTCATTTCCTGACAGTCTGGCATAGGAAGACATTTTAAAGAGTGTTCTGGCAAATGGAAATGAAGAATTCAAGTTTGGATCAACTCAGTTTGCTTTGTTGTGAAATGTTCGAATGGAGACACCAGGTAGACAACTAGGTACATATGGCTGAAGTTCATGGGTAATATATGTGCTGGAGATACAGATTTGTGAGTTATCAATAGAAATGCCATTTAAAAGTATGGATATAAATATCACTTATTTGTGAAGACATACAGAGAAAGGCAAATGAAGATCCAGATTAAGCCTTGGACAATGTCAAAATATGGGAGTTGAGGAAAGACCACAGCCAATAAAGGAGACAGAGGATAATCAGTTATGAGAATTGTATAACATAGGCATCATTAAGACTTTCCAAAATAGAAGGAGTGGTCAAATCTGCAAATTCTGTTGTGATACTAAGTAAGATAACAGGAAAAAGTGTTTATTAAATTTGGTAATATCAGAAGTGCTTATAGATTTTAAAAATAGTGGAAAAGGCAATCAGGACTAGGAGGACGACACATGAGTTATAACCAAAGAAGTGTGTGTCTCTCTTTGGAGAACTGAGACTATTGAAGAGGATCCCAGAAAGAGAAAAATACTGGAAAAGGGTTATGCATCAGGGAAAGATTTTTTAAAGAATGAGAGGCACTAAAGCTGGTTATATTGACGGAACTACCCTATAGGAAAAGAAAGATTTACGATATACTAGAATGAAATCATAGCCATAGGCATGAATTCTTTGAGGTGATGGAAAGGGATGGAACCCAGAGCACACATGAAAGAATGTTTAATAGGAGGATAATCCATTCTTCACATGAAGAAGAAAGGGACGATGGGATTTCAAAAGCAGGTAGCTTTGCAGATAGTGTAGTAGGAAGATAAGGAATCTGGGATTCCCTAAGTGAAGCATGAGTAAACTGAGATTGAGTAGAGAGCAGGAGAGAGAATTGTGATGATAGATGAGTATGTACATACGTTGTATGAAATAGTTAAGGAAGAATATCAAGCTGATAAAGTATAGCAGACTCAAAATGTTGATTTCAAGTGTGGCTGCCAATGTGGTTGTAAAACTGCCTTTGCAGGATAAAGAAAAACAAATGCTGTGCTTTATCCAGGGTTGTGGTTTAGCTTGAGAGTATGACTGACAGAGAAAGGGGTAAGCAATTATATAAGCCACAAGATCTAAGCTAGAGAACAGGAAAATAAAGACACAAGGCCAATGGGTTACAAGTTGTGGGGCAAAAGTATGGGGTCAAAGGGTTATAGCATGGGAGTAGTTGGGCAAGTGAGTTGGAAAATTAGGAGGTAAAGGTCAGAGCAAAGGAAGCAATTTCTAATGCTATGTGTTATCCTGGTCTTACATCTTCCCTACTTCATCTGTTAACACAACTGTGATTCATTTATTAATCCCTGTTTTACTTTTTATTTGCTCTTTGCCTCCAGTAATTTAACTATATGTATCCTCTTACACTATATGCATTTTGGTCAGCAATTAAAAAAAAACTTTTTGGAACAAAGCAAGGCATTAATTAATTTGCACATTTCAGTATACTTCTTTATATGATGATTTTTAGATAAATTGTCATCTCTGTCTTCCTTCTCTAAAAGGATTTCATTTACTTTCAATACTCTTAATTAAATGAAATACCAGAACTGTGCATAATCACCTAGAGATAAGTTAAAAGTGTCACAGTCAGCAACTAGACATGCCAAGACTGGGACACAGGTCTCATAGCTCTTGTTCTGTCTTTTGACCTGCATAGATAATTAACAATAACTGCAAATACTTACTGAGTGAGAACTTTCCTTCACAGAGTGCTTAATATTCTGCAAGGTTCGTTGTATTTCTCAAAAATAAACACAATAGCCCATTTTAAAGATAGAACAACTGAGGCTTAGGAAAGTTAACTTGTTCAAAGTCATACAGCTAAGAAGTAATAGAAACCAAATAAAACTTCAAGGAGTCTGAACCTGCAGTCCACCCTCCTTATCTCTGCCCAATTGTTTTCTGTTGGTAGGCTCAAATGGTATTTTTTTTTTTTGCCTTATCAACCACTCATGCGCTCATATTGAGTTGACAATGAATTACAATTACTTGGTTGCCTTCGCATGCAATCAATCTATCAGCTTCTTCTCCTTGCATGGTGCCAGAGACATAATAGGTACCTAATAAATATTTGATTCATTGAAGTTCTGTTCAAACAGTAGATTGGATAAATGCACTTCGCATATCTCCATTCCAATAATTAATTAAAACACTGATTAGAATAGGACTAGAAACTTCTCTCCATTATTCTTCTAGCATGAATGTTTAATTTACTATACCTATTTTAACTGCATATAATATACAATCTCCAGTATACATTCTTCATCTTGTCCACAAAGATAATATGAGAGGCTGTTAAAATTAATAATAAACTAGATTTTTCACTGTAATATTTACTTGATCTATCTAGGAACCATAGCCAAATTAAAAATGAAAATAAATCGACTTGTTTTGGGGAACCCATGGTGGTTTCTATTGATCATTGCTAGCTCTTCTGAGAATACAAAGACCATCTTTGTAATCTTTAATTCCATATATTTATCTCCAACATGTCCAGAAATCATGTTGTTCCCTTTCATTTTTCCTAATATTTGTGAGCAATATCTGTCCCTTAGTATCATTAATATACTTGGTCTCTCTTTTCTTTTCCATTTTGTGCCAGGGTTGGGGGGGGGCACTGAAGACTTTCACCAATAATTGAGTTCATTTTTATTTTTTGCTGCTTGTTTCCATAGAATACAAAGAGTTCTTCACAAAGATGCTTAGAGTAGACCAACAGCAACATTTTACTGTAACATAATTGATATGGTTTGGTTCTGTGTCCCCAACCAAATTTCACCTTGAATTATAGTCCCCCTAATTCCTATATGTCAAAGGCGGGACCAGGTGGAGGTAATTGGATCATAAGGGTGGTTTCCCCCATGCCCTTCTCATGACAGTGAGTGAGTATCATGAGATCTAATGGTTTTATAAGTGTCTGGAATTTCCCCTGCTTGCCCTCACTCCATCCTGCCCCCCTTTGAAGAAGGTACCTGCTTCTCCTTTGCCTTCCATCATGATTGTAAGTTCCTTAAAACCTCCCAGAAATGCAGAACTGTGAGTCAGTTGAATCTTTTTCCTTTATAAATTACCCAGTCTTGGGTATTTCTTCATAGCATGTGAGAACGGACTAACACAATGATTTAAAGTATTAGCATAGTTTAAGAAAGAATATATCACAGCACCAAAGATGAGGATAGGGTAGGGTTGGCCTATAAAAGAAGCAAAGGAAAAGGAGATTCAAAAAGGAAAATATAGTCTGTAACACCATGAAGTTCTGCCAAGAGAAGAGAGATTCTCGTTTTCTTTTTCTTTATTCTTTTTATAATTTACAAAAATTTGTATCTTTATGGTGTACAAAGTTGCATTAGTCCATTCTCACAGTGCTCTAAAGAGCTACCTAAGACTGGCTAATTTATGAAAAAAAGAGGTTTAATTGACTCATAGTTTCACAGGCTGTACAGGAAGAATGGCTGGGAGGCCTCAGGAAACTTACAATCATGGCAGAAGGTGAAGGGAAAGCAAGCACATCTTACCGTGGTGGAGCAGGTTCAAGGGGGAGGTGATACACACTTTTAAATAACCAGATCTTGTAAGAACTCTATCACAAGAACAGCAATGGCAATGGGGAAATATGCCCTCATGAATCAATCACCTCCCACCAGACCCCTCCTCCAACACTGGGAATTACAATTCAACGTGAGATTTGGGAGAGGACACAGAGTCAAACCATATCAAATGAGATGTTTCAAAAAATGCATACATTGTGGAGTGGCTAAATCATGCTAATTAACATATGCATTACGTCACATATTGTTGTGGGAAGTCAGGGAACCTGAACAGAGGGACCGGCTGAAGCCACAGCAGAACAACATAAATTGTGAAGATTTCATGGACATTTGTTAGTTCCCCAAATTAATACTTTTACAATTTCTTATGCCTGTCTTTATTGCAATCTCTGAACATAAACTGTGAAGATTTCATGGACATTTATCACTTCCCCAATCAATACTCTTAAAATTTCCCATGCCTGTCTTTACTTTAATCTCTTAATCCCATCATCTTCATAAGCTGAGGATGTATGTCACCTCAGGACCCTATGATGATTGCGTTATCTGTACAAATTGTTTGTAAAACGTGTGTTTGAACAATATGAAACCTGGGCATCCTAAAAGAACAGGATAACAGCGATTTTCAGGGAACAGGGGAGATAACCATAAAGTCTGACTGCCTGCGGGGCCAGGCAGAACAGGGTCATATTTTTCTTCTTTCAGAAAGCGAATAGGAGAAATATCACTAAATTCTTTTCTCAGCAAGGAATAACCCTGGGAAAACGAATGCATTCCTAGGGGGCGGTCACTAAAATGGCCACTTTGGGAGTGTCTGTCTTATGTAGTTGTGGATAAGGGATGAAATACGCCCTGGTCTCCTACAGTGCCCCCAGGCTTGCTAGGGTTAGGAAATTCCAGCCTGGCGAATTCTAGTCAGACTGGTTGTCTGCTCTGGTATCCTGTTTCCTGTTAAGGTGTTTATCAGTGACAATGTGTGCCCAGCAGGACATGGAACCTCATTAGTAATTCTAATTTTGCCCTGGCCTTGTGATCTTGCTCTGCCCCCATTTGCCTTGTGATATTTTATTGCCTTTGAAGCATGGGATCTCTGTGACCCACACCCCCTTTGCACACCCCATCCCTTTTGAAAATTGCTAATGAAAACTTGCTGGTTTTGCGGCTCAGCGGCATCACGGAACCTGCTGACATGTGATGTCACCCCCAGAGACCCAGCTGTAAAATTTCTCTCTTCGTACTCTTTCTCTTTATTTCTCAGACCAGATGACACTTAGGGAAAATAGAAAAGAACCTACACTGAAATATTGGGGGCTGCCTCCCCCCAATATCTGGTAAAGAAAAAGGGCATTACAGAACCTGCCAACATGTGATGTCATGCCCCGGAGACCCAGCTGTAAAATTTCTTGCTTTTGTACTCTTTCTCTTTATGTCTCAGACTGGCCAACACTTAGGGAAAATAGAAAAGAACCTACGTTGAAATCTTGGAGGCTGGCTCCCCCGATGACATATATATTGTTTTAAGTGTAAGAACATTGCAAATCTACTCTGTTGGCCACTTCAAGTATAAAATACACTGGTATTAACTGTAGTCACCATTCTGTACACTAGAACTCATTCCTCTTATGTAACCGAAGTTTTATATCCTTTGACCAACATTGCACGAACAGCCCCATCCCCCAACCTCCAACCCCTGATAATCATCACTCTACTGTCTTCTTCTAAGAGCTTGACTTTCTTAAACTCCACATGTAAATAAGATTATGTGATATTTGTCTTTGCAGAAAGACAAATGGCTTATTTCACATAACATATTGTCTTTCAGATTTATCCATGTTGTCACAAATCACAAGATTTCCTTCTTTTTAAAGGCTGAATGGCATCCTATTGTGTATCTATACAACATTTCCCTTTTCCATACATCTGATAAGGGGTTAATATCCCAAATATATAAGGAACTCAAACAACTCAATAGCAAGAAAACACATAACCCAATTAAAAATTGGCAAAGAAGCAATAGATGTTCCTCAAAAAATAACCAATAGGTATATGAAAAAATGCTCAACATTACTAATCATCAGGGAGATGCAAATTAAAACCACAATGACATAGCACTTCACACCTGTTAGAATGGCTATTAAGAAAAAGATGAAAGAAGAAAAGTGTTGGTGAGGGTGTAGAGAAAAGGGAACTCCCACACAGTGTTACTAGGAATGTAAATTAGTATTACAATTATAGAGGTTCCTCAAAAAATTAAAAATAGAACTAGCATATGATCCAGTAGTCCTGCTACTGTGTATGTATTCAAAGTAAGTGAAATCAGTATGTCAAAAAGGTATCTGCACTCCCATGTTCACTACATCATTTTTCACAATACCCAAGATATGGAATCAACCTTAGTATTCATCAATGGAAACAGAATTTTATTTAAGAGACTTTAACATCTCTGGTCTTATCGGAAAATCATCCCCATTGGAGTTACTAAGTTGTCTTAGTCTCCAGTAAATATTTTACTAATATGACTTTCTCTTATTAAATTAATCATAATAAGATCTTCTAAAAAATGTTTCATATTATATTACAGATTGCTTACTTACAGGGAGAAAATATGCTAATTTCATGCAAACATATGTGTTTCAGTTTCTGGGAATTAATTTCTTATTTTAAACTAAAATATTTTGGTATCAGTCCAGAGAAAATGCCATATCCTCACCAAACCATTTCATTTCATATATCTGGAAATGTCATGTAGTTGTAGAGGTAGCAAAATGAAATGTTTTAGTGACCACAGTATTGCATCTAGAAGAGTTCATGTAATTTATTTTCATCTATTGAATTTGAAGGGAAGTGATCTGTCTCCTATAGTCCTGAACAAAGACAGGTACACATTCTCCATGTTCTCTCATCCCTTCCTCCAGCAACCATAGGAGCCACATATTCCAAGTATGGCTACACAGCTGAAGAGGTAGGCAAAGTTCAAGTTAGGGCCTCACTAAGGAAACTGAATTGTATCCCAGAGATAAGGAACCACCGAAATATATAAGAAGGGAGTTAAAGTATTAGAATATCATTTTTAAAGTGTACACTAGTCACAGAATGGAAAATTAATCTGAGGGAGGACAAATGAAGTGAAGTGGGGCACTACAGAAACAAAAGGAATAATAAGAACCTAAAGTAAAAGAGTGGAATTGTTAATGGAGATGTTTGATTAAATTTAGAGCTGTTAAGAGAGTAGAGTTGACAGGATTTTATGATCAGTGGAATGAGAATCAAGAATCAAGGATAATGCTATATTTTTGACTTAGGAAGCTGACTATGTAGGGGGATACATTATTATATAAAAGTAACACAAAAGGAAGGAAAGATCCTGTTTGAGTTTTCTTCAGAGTTGTCAGTTTATATTTTTATTTTCATTCTTGCATTTGTACAGTTTATGAGGATTTTCAAACTACTTTCACAATATTAAACTAGGTAACTAAACTACAAAATATTTTTTACTCCCTGCCTGGTCATCTTTTTTAAAATCATAATTCTACATAACATTTAATGGAAATTTTTATATATATTTTTTCTATGTTAATTGCATTTTAATATCTTATTATTTTTAAATTCCAAATATCAAGACCTATACCTGTTTACTTTCCACTCTATGCCTAAACAAATCCATGAGTTCATGCAAAACCCAGATCAGGGTCCCATGCATTTGAGTCTTTACTGAATGTTACCTTCAATTTTCCTATGAATCCTGTCAGCTCCAGCATTAGTACAAATACGGTTATTTGAAGTATGTAGAACAGCTACAACAATTTGAACTATGTAGAAGAACTACAATATTTTGCGGGCAAAAACAAAAAAATTGGACTCTCAATCAAGTTTCCTTGGTTTAATGCTGACATATTCTTAAGCTAAAAAACTTCACAGGTAATATTAACTGTATCTTGCAATATTGTCTTCATTTATTGTCCTCCAATTCCACATCTCATTTACCACAACTTTGAAATAAGACCTCATCCGCCATGGTCATTCCTCGGGGATGTTTCCCATGACCTTCCTGATCAGGTTGACATTCCCCATATACATTTATATATGATAGCCAAGATCCAGTTACCATTCCTTTGTAGCCATTAGTAGAGTTAAAATTTCCATTTTCTTGTATCATACTTTAATTACTATTTGTTTTCTCTACCTGACTCTAAGTCCCTTTATTTATTTTCATCGTAATATTTCTCAGTGATTACCAGTGTAGCTTAACATTTAAAGGCATTTGTTAAAAGTTTGTTAAGTTAATCAATACTTAAAATATTTTGCATTTTCTGTAAATCATTATCTTATATTATCTGAAGTTTATGTTCTTGTTTCTTTTTCTAGTTTTCATTGATAAATATGTGTAATGCTATTCTGCTGTTAGCTGTCTTTATTGGACATTTGCATACTTATTACAAATGTAAGCATAAATACGGTTTAAAGAGTGTATGGAAACTCTATTTTACAAAAGAACCAAAATGATCTCTGTTAAGGCTTTTAGCACTTAATAACTCCAAGGAATCATTTAATATCAGTAAAAGGTGATGCAACAACCTCTAGATCTTCGTACTCAGCAAGATACTGCAAAATGACTTAAGCTATTGGTTCTAACAGTTTCATATTTTTATTCTCTTCTTCCCTTTAGGAACCTCTAAGACAAGAGGTTAATTTAGCCCCATTTTATTTTTTAGAAAAGAATTTAGTGTTCTTGACAGGTGTCAGATTACAAGTCCTTAGAGACAAAGGTTTCCTGTTTGGCCATCACAGCATTTATAACACAGACAGCTGTACGTGGTTTCCCTTCCTCTTCCCCAGTTCCTTACCTTATCCACAGACCACAAACCCTAACCCACAGAGAGCAGCTTCAGATGCAGGAGGGTAATTCAGTCTTTAGGCTATTAAATCAGTGACTCCTTAGCACACTCACTCTACGGGGATGGCAGCAACCACTCATGATGATGTTTCTTGTGTGAGGATTGTGTGATGTTGTACCTTTTTCCCTGTGAGGTAGATAACAATGTTCAACACATTACACAAAAACTACTGAGCAGGCATGCAGTCAATACTCAATCCTTTTTTGTTGTTTTCATCAATGTCATTTTCAGTGAGTGCTTTAAAAATCATATTAAATTTGTTTTAATGATCTCAAATTAGTGTCAGAATTGTGATCCTTTTTCCTACTTATTAATTGTTTTGGTTTTTAAGAATAAATAACTTAAAACTGCCACAGTGTCAACAATAGTGGTCTATAAAATGCTTCTTTCTTCCTTTATATTGATATTATTATTCAGTCTTTGTAATTTTCTGGGGAAGCTCCAATATTCTTCTTGTCAAATGTCTCAAGAAACCCTAAAGATATGGTTATCTCGTATTTATTTTCTCATTTCTTCACCAGGCATATGGAAGGGGTAAATGTAATACATTAAAAAATAGTAACACTAAAAGAGAGGGCATTTTCACAGAGTTCTGGTCAGCCACTTTTTTAGATACTAATTTTATATTCACCATCAACTGCAATAATAATCAGGAAATCAGGAAGGTTCACTGACCTTTGCATGTAACCATATTTTTAACAAAGACCTTGGGTCCTAAAACCTCAGTGATGGCATCATAGTACTCATTGATCTCAAATTTTCCCAGAAGATATTAATGATATGGTGTTATCAAAACCCAGATATAGCTAAAGAATTCCTTTGTCATCTCAGTGACCTCCCTCAAACTCCTTATTACTCTTCATATTAATTCCATCACTTTTATACATCAAGTGGTCAGTCATGTTAAACTTGTTAGAACCTATGCGTCCAATGGCCATGGTGTTGATATATGTCTTTTCCTTTCCCGCCTTTGTCTGGATTTAGGGATGGTTTCCGTAGTGCTTGGACTCTGACTAAGGACATATTGTGAAAGGCTTATGTATACTGAATGTTAGAGAATGTAATCTCTAAACTGCTGTTCTATTGAATATTGTCGGTTATTACTTAGTAACATGCTCATAGTCAGACTCCGTAATATCTAAAGCTTCTATTGGAAAATTAAATTATTTTAATAACCTCCATAGCACATTTTAACTATGAATGATACACTCAAAATATCCTCCCCAGATGCCTTAAGTGTCATCCTTTGCATCCACCTGGAATCATTTCAAAGCATATGAACACAGAAAGAAGTAAATATTGATTGAGCACTTTCCTATGCTGCAGGCATGGCAGTAGGTGCTGGAGATGCAGAAATAAGATATTTTCCTGAAACCTACAACCCAGTAAGACACATTCAATTGCTCCATTCATTTAGTGGTGTGATCTCACTGTCCTTCTTTTTCCTTACAGTGGATGCTGACAAAAATTGTACAAGAGAATTTATGAACAAAAACAAAAGAGACAAATGGCGAAAAATATTTGAAGTACTTTTTCTTGGGCTGGCTCTTCTCCAAATGACAACTGATAATTAGGTAAGTAAATGAGAACTTACTGAAACAAATGACTTTCTCTGATTAAAACACCACGCAGAAAAATGACATATTGCAGAGAGAACAACCTTTCCTCTTCAAGCTCACTATTCTTTTGTTGAGTTATCATTCAGTATTGGGTAGAGAAGCAGCTAAATGCACAAAGTTTAGGGTCAAGTGAAAATTACCCAAAGCTTTATGGATAATTAGGTTGGGTTATATTAGGCAAGGGAGTATTCATTAGTTACAATGCAAACACTATGTGGTTACTAGACATTCACATCCCGGCATGGTTCCTAGTTCAGCTCATAATTACCTATTCACCAGATGATCAGTTTTGCAGCCGGGTGAAGAAGAAATCCTCAGGAAACACTGTGGTGTCACCCTGGAAACGTGGGACTAGCAGAGCTAGTGGGCTAAACAAAGTCTAATTATTTCTGGAGGGAGAAAGGACACTCTTTGGAATTTCCCTGCCCCTAGAGAGAGCATTATGAATCATTTGGGTAAGTGGTCTCCTACATGTGATTCGAGAGTTCGTTTATGAGAGGACCTTTGCTCTAAAATATCAGCACTAGTGATTGTCGCATTACCATTATAGATTCATTTCCTCAAATGTTGAATGCCTTTCAAATCAAGAGTCACAATGTAAAATTCAACTTCTGCCAGGAAGCTAGTATATTAAGCTGGTGTCAGCTAATCATTTAAGTAACCATTTAAGTAGAGTGGCCACGTATCTGGTTTACATGGGACAGCCTTGGTTTATACTCATGATGTGATAATTAATACCATTCCCATTCAGTCTCAGTCTGGGTTCGATGATGATAAAGTATATGACCTCTAAGTCTAAATCCAGTTGAGATTAATGCTTTCAGACAACAAAAATAACTCTGGCTAATTTAAGTTTTGATTGGTTGAACGAAGACCAAATATTCAACCTAGAGTTGCCAGAGATGAGGGAGACCAAACAGGTGGCTTCTAGTTAGAGCACTTCATCCAGATAAGAGCTTGTGTGCAGACTAACCAAACCAGAAAAATGGAGTCAGAAGCTTTCAGCAAAAATACAAATTTGAACCAAAATTATTCTTCCTTCTGGCTATTGCCTGATATGTTGACTTATAACTTCAAGATGACAATATATGTTTGCCAACGATATAAAGAGATATTAGTAAAATGGGAGAAGGAACTGTAAACCAATAAATTTCTCCTTCTTTATAGTATGGCCTAGAAACACCTCTCACAGCTCTGATCAGAACCCTAAGCTCTGTGTAAATGGATAAATGCCTTAAGTTTGTTGGAAGAACATTCGGATCTATAAAGTCCTAGAATAAAGGAGTAGTAACTATTTCTGGAAATGTTATATTAATGTATTCATGAAAAATCATTTTCCTAATATATAGATTGTACTAATATCATTGCTAGTATGTTGGTTTATTAGTCATATGTGCTAATTTTGTAAAATAAAAAAATTCTACGGTTTGAGATTTTTAAGAATCCTTAGCTAAAAAAATTATGTGTAAGTATAAAGCTACAATTTGATTTTTAAATACAAAATTTTGTTTTTATAATGACCTCACATTGCAGTTGATAAATATTTAGAAAGAAGATCAGAGACCAGCAACAATACTTTGGGAGGAAAACAAGCTCAGTTCATAGATGGTAATTAAAAAGCCTGTCCCATGCTATACCAAATGTGTTGATAGAAAGATAACCATTAGTTTCTAATCATTGGTCTTATAATAAAATTGGGAAAATGCTGATATACAATATTAAAATACACATCATATGACACTGAAGAAGGAAGCTTTGATTTTTGTTTGATAAAGAAGCACACATTTCTCTCAGAGTAACTTAAGTTCTCCTCAACAAATGCGCATTCATGCAGTATACCCATAGAACAAAGAGAAAATAAGACTGTATTAATCCTTTGTAATTCGAATTGTGATTTGGGAATTAAACCACCTTCATTCTGTTCACTAATTCTTTATGTAACCATAGTCTGGGAGCTACTTTCTGCTCACCGTAACATCTGTATCAGTAGTATGACTGTAATACTTCTTATATTAATACAGCATCCTGCCATACCATTAAATAGAGCTCAAGTCTAATTTTGAAGGCCTAAAAGAAAAACAAACATACTATATGTGGATTGATACCTGGCCCCACTTTAAAACGAAACTAATCTTTCATAAAAGCATTTTTCTCTGCCAGGCCCTTTATAACTATGTTTAAACATGCAATATCTTTTCTAATTGTTTTTCTTTACTTCTATATTTCTTCATTGATGATAAAAATGAACTTTAGAGACACGTTAAGAAAGATTCCCGGCTCCTGGAATCCCAGCTACTCGGGAGGCTGAGGCAGGAGAATGGCATGAACCCGGGAGGCAAAGCTTGCAGTGAGCCGAGATCACGATACTGCCCTCCAGCCTGGGCGACAGAGCGAGACTCTGTCTCAAAAACAAAAAAGAGAATCATTCCCATATAGATTTTGCACTGTAAAATAAATGCCTCATCACAATGGGAGTATTTGTAAGTGATTTATCCAAATGGAAGGAAAACATAACAGATTCTGTCTGTCCTGCCATTGAAAGTTCTTCTGAACATGGGCAATTGCTAATTGTATGCTCAAGACAACAACAAAATAATTCAGACAGAACAGGCTCCCTTCAAACTAGGAAGTGATGAGTTTCATACCAGTAAAACATACACACTTCACAGTTTATTAAATTCTTCACGTGACAAAAAATTCCAAACAATGTGAATATTAGATAATATTTTAGTTAGAATAGGACTTAAGCATGTGGGATTAGTATACTGTGTTCAATATTATATATAATTATACTATAAAAGGTATAATTTAACCCAATATTTAAGTAAACTAATCTTAACGATTTTCATTTTAGAGCATAGAAATGTCCTAGAAATGAGGTTAAATCTAACCAAAGTCGCACCATTTATTACTTTGGGTTACCATATCACTAACCAACTTAGAAATTAGACTAAGGACAGATTTTCCCTAACTAGTTAAAGAAAATAAATTATGTTAAAGTGTATACTCAAAATGACTGTAACTTCAAAGCACAAAAACTTAAATAGGTACAGAGATAAATATGGAAAGAAACAGGATAATTCATGTGTGTTCTGTACTCGCTAAATGTCTTTATAATATTCTTGCTATCTGTATGAATGGAAGTATATCAAATTTTCACAGAATTTTACCAATGAATAAATTGCATACTTTTTAATACGCACAAAATTGCATACTTTTTAGGATGAAATAGTAGAGATATTAAACAAAAATTACTACTCATTGCATATGTCACTAATAAAATTCTCAAAAGCCAAAGTTGGGATTTAAGAGTTCTGTGCTCCTTGTTCTGCCACAGATTGCCAGAACATTCTATTCTTTAGATAATACATTAATTGCATTGTATAATTATACCATGTGAGGCTAATTATTTGATGAGCAATCATGAATGCAAACAGAAATAATCCAATAGTGAATTCAAACAAAAACTTCCCACCAAACACCTTTTCAATTAAAATATGTCATTACAAAGCTCAATATCCATTTCAGGTCTCTCTTCACTATGAATTTCCAAATAGCTTAATAGCTGATCTTATGAAAAAACGTCTTATACTTTTCATTTATTCCTTGACAAATGCATATCTGAAATTCTAAACCTCATCATTATAAATGGTATGATTCTCAAGCTGGGTAAAACATAGTCAGAATTTATTCCAAAGATGCTACTAATAAATAACAGAGAGAATTATTAGATACCACACTATGTACTTAGCTCAGAGAACTAAGTCATAATTACTTTCATGATTTGTATTATGTGCATAAAATATAGATATATGGGTAATACTATATGTATATATTTTTAAAAATCAATTTATATTGAATTTCACAGAGAACAAATGATTCAAGATTTAAGAGAGTGTATGACATAAGTATAATTCTATATTTGTAAAAAGTCTGATAACATGCTAGAAGTAGAAAAGATTTTCTCTAGCAGGTTTTGCATCGTGCTATGTAAAAAAGATGTATATTTTCTCTTTTTTTGCTTTTAATTATTTTGCTTTTTTGAAAAAAAAAAATGGACCCCTCCCTATATGCACACTACTTCTTATATAGCCAAGACTTCCCTCTTGTGGCTGGTTGATGTTAATATATAGTTCTTTATTTTTTAAGTGACCACTTTTTTAAATTGTTTCAGCAAGGAAACTGAAAAGACAAAACTGCATAGCTTAAGATATGTGAAGTCAAAGATAAATACAATATAAGTTGAGTAAGCTTATCAGATTCTCTGAAATATTCTAGATTTTTAATTTTTCCAGTTAAATTTTCAGTATTCTTTCTAACACTTCCTTTAATATCTTTGCCTTCCTGAGTATTAATATCCTACTTCTGCTCCTGACTTAAATTTCTAGGAATGTCACTTTAATCAAAAACTATTAAATAGCTTTTGAAATTAAGGACATTCTATGTCATTTAGACTATGTTTCTCTGTCCAAATTTAAGTAGATCAAAAAAATGGAAAACAAAGTAATTTTTATTAACATTGCTTAAAAAAAAAAAAGCCCTAACTTTCTTGAAATTTAGAATTTACCACGTAAGAATCTGAGCTGAGAAGAAAGACTTTAACTTTTAAGTCACTACCATCTTGAGTTAAAATAAAAACTTCACTTGTACAAGGAAAATTGGTAAAATTTAGAAACACTAAGGGGAAATAAAGAGAAATGGAGAAACTACTTCAGGTGTCTTGCTTTACAATTTGTGTATCAGTTAATACTCATAAAACCCTGAGATTATGCTGCTAACTTCCTTCTTGTAGATGAAGAAATTGCTGTTTTGATAATTTTCATGAATAAGCCCCAGCCTGGAACACTACACTTTTCGCTATCAGTTGCTATATTAGTTTTGCTAAAAAATTTCCCCCCCTTTTTTTTTTGCCTATGCTTTTTCTATCTAAGCGTCATTCTCAACATTAGTAATATTGAAATAAAGAGGTTAAATGGTTTGGTCAAAATTACAGAAAAAAATTATGGCCCATTTAGGAAAATAAACCACACAGATTCTTTACCTCAAAGGGAAAATATTAAGGATATATTTTCCTTTATGACAATAGACTTTACCCCATTCTAGCTGAGATGACTATTCCTTGGATATTGTGAAAAAACACCTATCCAGAGTGAAGTAAAAATAGCAGAGGTGCAACAGACTTGCTTAGCATGAGATTCAAAAGTAGTCTATTTTATGATAAAAGGAACTCCAAAATATTTTTTAGAATAAAATTGCAAGAACTAGAGGTAACATATTTAAACATTTCTGTAAAACTAAAGCTTAGAGATGAACTCAATCCAGGAAAAAGCCATCTGAATTATTAAACAGCTTGTCAGCATTTGCTGTTTCAGGGAGGAAAGCTAGTTGTTATGCCTCGTTTTTGATAAGGTTTAAGGAAAAAAAAATCATCTTAATGGCAGAATGTAATTGAGGCAACAATTCACATACCATTGCCTGTCATATATGATGAATTCCAAAATATGATTGCCACACTTTAGAACACTTATTCTTCTGAAAATTGTAAAGCAAAAAAGGGAAGATTTGAAAACATGTAATATAAAAATGAAATTATTCTTCTAGAATGAAAGTGTCCTATAGGAATTAGTATGTTAAACAAGAAAACTGCTTTATCGTCACCTAGAAAGTTGTAATACATCATCATTGATTGTTCTCAAGTTTATTTTCTTTGCAGCAATCTGTTTCCAGTGATCCATAATTAAAGCCATTCTAGGCATGAATAAATATGTAAGAAGGGTTGAAATCTCACATTATTTAAAATATTATTTTCCCCTCCATTTTAATGAACAAGAAGTGATCTGAGAAATATTTGCTCGCTAATGCTGGCAGAGATTTAAAGTTAACAGTGAACATGAAACTTCCTTTACATTGCTAGGGCAAACTATCTTAGAGGTTTTTGTTCTTCAGAGCTGAACATGCTTTTTGAGTTTCAAATTGTTTGAGTTATCTTTAATTCCATTAGAAATAAAGCATGAGACAGTAAAAACTGCCCTATCTGAGAAATATCATCTTTCTTAATTCAGTGTCATGGGGAATCTTTCAGAGGAATATCAAGGGTTGTCAAATACTGCTAAACCAATGGGCCATATTAGATTTAAACCATGATGCATACTTCTGTTGAAAGCAGTATTATATTAGTAGAGCATACAATAGACTTGAATACAGAAGACAAATCTGGCCATATATTTGTCATAAGGTATGCACTCATAAGTTCTCTATTATTTCAACTGTCATAAAGTAACAAATGCATCTTACTGAACTCTTGTGTTAAAAAGATAGATATATAATGCACCCTATGTTAACAAAGATACTTTAACAAAATAGGTCATGTCTACAGGGTTTAACTAGACATTAGACCATGAAATACTTGAGTTCTTACGATTACAACAGTGACAAATCGGTGATTTCAAACTTCAGTTGGCAATTCTGTAGTGAGGTGAAAAGTTCGTTGTTTCTTGTTTTTTTGTTTGTTTGTTTGTTTTGGTCATACTTGGCAACCATGTTTCAAGGAATAACCTATTTCTTCCTCATATAGTTTTGGCTACTTAGATTATCCCCTGAGTCATGTTTTTGGTAATTAAGCCTCCATATACTTGTAAAAAATAATGAATCCATTCTGCCCTTAGTAGCTTAATTCATTTTTTGAAAGAAACAATAGAAACAGTTTTAGAAAAAAATGCTATATCAAAAAGTGGAAAATTATAGTGGACAAACTAAGAAACCAACAGTCAAGAGCATAAATCCAAAAAGCATGGCATAAATCAACTTTGAGAAAATATTAATAATACGGGGATTTTATATAATGTGTCATATTTTCTAAATATTCGATTTTAATATTCAATATTTATTCAATTTTATTCTGTTTTTCATAACAACTCTTTAAGCTAAGAGATATCCATTTTTTAAAAAATTAAAAACTTGTAAATTGTTGTAAGCTTAAGCACAGTAGGGGCAATGAAATTAAAATTCTAGATCGATGGGTTTGCATTTTATTTCATTTTATTTTTATTTTTATTTTTATTTTTGGTAGAGACCGGGTTTTCACCATGTTGACCAGGCTGGTCTCGAACTCCTGGCCTCAAGCTATGTGCTCACCTCGGCCTCCCAAAGTGCTGGGATTACAAGCATGAGCCAACGCGCCTGCCCAGTGGGTTTGCATTTAAAAAAAAACAAAAACTAAGAAATCTACTATGAGTTCCTGAGCAAGTGTATGACATCATTTTTTAAACAATCTTAGCAACACTGTATTCTTAGATACTTTGATATATAAAATGATGTTGAAGAAATTGAAAATGCTTATTCTGAAGAAAAAAACTTTCAGAAGATAAATTTGGAAGGACCTTGTTGTAAAATAGATTTATTCCTTTTTTCTTCCAAATGGCAGAATAATAATCATTAGGAATTTGTCACAAGGGAGCTTAAGTAGGCTTCAATGTCTGATAATTTGTGTCCTAGAGGGGAGTTTCCCATTACTGCGAAGCCTAATTATGTAGGAAGTAGCAGGAATTTTCAAACTAGAGTTCTGGAGTGAGAGTGTCAGGTTCAGATCCCAGTTCTACCACTGAGATTGAGCACTGTGGATAACAAAAGTACCTACATTATTAGGTTGTTGAGGAATAAATAAGACTTAAGAAAACACTTAGCACAGGAACTTTACACATATAGCGTAAGAGATCAGTAGGCCGGGTGCAGTGGCTCATGCCTGTAATCCCAGCACTTTGGGAGGCCGAGGCGGGTGGATCATCTGAGGTCAGGAGTTCGAGACTAGCCTGACCAACATGGTGAAATCCCGTCTCTACCAAAAATACAAAAATTAGCCGGGCATGGTGGCACACGTCTGTAATCCCTGCTACTCGGCAGGCTGAGACAGGAGAATCTCTTGAACCCAGGAGGCAGAGGTTGCAGTGAGCCGAGATCGTGCCATTGCACTCCAGCCTGGGCCACAGAGTGAAGCTCTGTCTCGAATTCAAAAAAAAAGTAAGAGAGAGAGAGATCAGTAAATTTTAATTATTATTATTTCCCCCACATACAAGCTTCCTTCTGCCTAGAAGGCATTGACAAACTGCTAGGCATTAAACAATGACGTATCACCTAAAGTGTAAAGTTAAATAAGACGGTTCGTGCTTTTGAGAAGTTTATTGTTCTCAAATTAAATAAAATGCCAAATCATTTTAACATGACCTGCTGTGTGCTAACCAGAGACTGCGAAAACATAGAGGAGGCAGACACTGGGCTCACCTGAATTTCTAAGCAGGCTTGCTCTGCAGCTGCTAGGATGCCCTCCAAAGGATTCATGGCTCATAGTTGCTTTCTTTCTGTGTGCCCTAGATTTTGATCAGAACTGGGTAATTCCAAATTATTTAGGTGATGATTTCTACAGATGGCTAATCTCGTCATCATCTTTTGCTTCATATGAGTGTCACCGTTAGAGGTAGCCTTGTGCTCAGTAATGACTTTACATTTTCTGCATAGAAAGCTCTAGAAATGAGGTTGGAAGTTAGGACTAGAACATTTATCTGAAAGCTATGTTTCTGTGGCAAGTAAATCCATTGTCAAATTTACGATGTCTTTTTTATTAGGATGGGTTTGGGAGAAGTGACAGAGATAATGGGAATCAAACACCCCACAAGCCATTCCTTGATACCTCCACTGCTGAGTTTATAATAAAAAACACAACTTAATCATTTTTAGTATTTCTCAAAATGTCATTTTATTCAAACCTGAGATTTAAAAAAAAAAAAAAACCTGTAATTTTGAGAAACTGCCTTTCTTTCATTATAGTGCACACAATTTGTCTTCAACATGATAAAGCATTCCTTCCATTTCAAGAACTTTCTCCACTGTTCATCTTTCAGGATCTTTTGCATTCCTCAGATACTCACTGAACACCATGTCCTCTGATTTTTTTGAACAAATGGATCTTTTCTCTTAATGAAATATTATACAAATACCATTTTTATGTTCTAACACAATTTTTATTCCTAATTTAGTGGTTTTGTAGTTTTCTTGTCTTTTCTGAATCTTACTGACCTATGCATCATTCATAGCCGCTAAAATTGTACTTTGTCCTCAGTAAGTGCTCTATAAACATTCACTAAGTAGTGAAATTAAATAACCATTGCTTATTTCGGTTTAATAATAAAAGGTTAAAAAGTAGCTATGACAAATATTAATAATTTTAATGTAATTCTAGTTTTAAAATCCCTCACAATATAATTTGAGTTCAAATAATGTGGCTCATAAAAATGACTAGTTTTATATTTCTATCAAATTTCTTTGTTATGTGATTGCTAAATTACAATTCAGTGGCCAATATCCTGTGTTTCAGATTTACCCTTTGACAAAGCTTTAAAAAATGTTGTGGATCACAGAAAATAAAATGACATTTTCAAAATCATAGAGCTAGCAAATAAAAGCACCTCATTGGCATATGCTTTTGAGCTAGCATTTCATCGTGATAAAAAGGTTCCCATGTCATTCTAATATATATTAGGAAGGATCATTCCTTCTCTTAGGGAATTGATATCTCCTCAAAAAATTATGTTGTCTACAAATTTTACATTTAGAAAATTAATAGAAAGAGATAAGTAAAATAAAGATGTCCAAATCATTTAAGAATTTCATTGCAACTAACTATTGCTCCTAAACAAATTTTCTAATTTTGACATTAGAACAATTGGTTGTCTATTTATAATTCCTACAGAGAATACCTGTAACCATGATGGCAAGTTTGTGATGAGATTTAGAAACTTCAAGACTTTAGTTGGCCTAAAGATAGACAGTCAGTATGTTAGAATGGCAAAGTTTATTAATAAAGCTATTTGCTCCAAGCTAGTAACTGCACCATTGTTTCTTGCTTTCACCCTGCCTTTTCTGTGCTGCTTTTTCTATTTTATATTCTCATTTTATTTTAGTTCAGTAATATTCACTGAAAGTAGCATTTACTTAAGTAGTTTTCATGAAACAGTAGTTCCATGACATTTGTTACAATAAAATTAAACTTTTGTCACACAGGCTCTAGAAAATAATACATATTCCATTGTCATCCTTAGCCATTTACACATTAGAGTATTATGTCTATTTGAATATACATCATTGTATTAAAAGTTTTGAGAAATCAACAGTAAAGAAACTTACTTAACTTGGTTAACCATCATGTTATAATTTATATGACTTTTTACCAGGTAACTTATTAGAAATAATAATATATATTATAATATGATACACGTGATATATATTATATTATACAAAATAATGTTATGGACCGTGGGCCACATTAAACGCTTTACCTGCATTATATCGTCTAATCATCACCACAACTTGAGGAAGTATGTATGATTATTACCCAAGTTTGCCGATTAAAAAATGAAAGCTTTTCAAAATTAAGAATTTGCTGAGGTTGACAGAGTGGTAAGATTCGGGACTTGATTTGTCTCAAGGGTCCATTCTTCTACCCACTGTGCTCTTCTATCTCAATACAATTAAAAACTCTTATAAAGATATTTTAGATTTCAGGGACAGGAGGAGTATGATAGGGATGTTAATTTTTTCAAATTTTGTTCTCACTTTGAAAAATATTATTTGAAGATAAGACAAGATAGTAAATAAATAGAGAGACCCAAAGGAACTCAAAAGTTTTTATTTATCCTGATGCATTGATCCTCTGTGTTATACAAATTCTCTTTAATAAGATTCTTATCTTCACTCTTATCTGTTTGAATATATGCTTCACTCATCTTTTTCTTTTATTGATTTCTACCTTAAGATTTTAATATCTTGTTTATATAATTCAGATTTACAAAGTGCTGAGTAATGTTTCAGCTCAAAGTCAGACTTAGACTTCTCTCCCACTTCTGCTTAATAATTATCATTTCCATAAGATTCATTTTCAGTTAATCGAGCTCAGCAATAAAAAGAGAATGTCAATAATTGATAACATATATAATTAATGTATATGACAAATTATTGGATTTTTGGAAGACTTAAGAGATTCAGTTAACTTTAGTAAAATTTTACTTTGTGTTGGGTATTATACCAGAAACAGAGATAAAAATTAAAATGAAATGTGGAAAAAAATAAAAAATAAAAAAAAAATAAAATGAAATGTGGATCCGGTCTTCATGAAACAAGGAGTCTAGTGGGGAAAAATAATCCTATAGAAAAAAAACTCATACTCTAATACAAAGAGTGATAAATAGAATGAATCAAGGATGCATAAAGAATTAGGGGACCATAGAAAAGAAAATACCACTCTGATTTAGCCAAGTAAGTTAGCCAAGTGAAAAAAGTAATAAAAGAATGTGGTTCCAATGGAGAGAACAGCATTCACTAATCACACAGGTGAGAAACAGCCGTGTGTGTGTGTGTGTGTGTGTGTGTGTGTGTGTGTGTATTTGTGTGTTTGAATAGTAAGCATCTCTTGATTGTTAGGACATGAAATGTGTAAACTATGCAATAGCACAACAAGAGACTGGATAGGTGAAAGACACAGAACAAGCCATGCAAGTCTACTATATTGTGCCAAAAGATTTGTGAAATCCACTGAATAATTTTAAGCAGAGAACTGACATGTTTTGACTTGCATTTTGGACAGATTATGATGACTTCAATCTCGGGAACAGATTTTCATGAAACTTAACTGATGATTAGACCAAACTGGGCCTTATCATGATTATTGAGGTGAGACATGATAAGAACTTGAGTTAGAGCAATGGTAACAAACAGGGAAATTAGCAGATCAATTCTTGCAGCATTTAGGTGGTAAAACTGGATGATAGAGGGTTGCATTTGATGTATGTGTGGAGAGAGTGTTATAAACTACTAAAGTTTTGTGTCCCCCCAAATATTCAAATGTTGAAGCCTAACCCCCAGTGCATTGGGTTTTGGAGATGAGGGTCTTTAACAGTAATTAAGTTTAGCACTTTGGGAGGCTGAGGCAGGTGGATCACCTGAGATTCGGAGTTCGAGACCAGCCTAATTAACATGGAGAAACTCCGTCTCTACTAAAAATACAAAATTAGCCAGGCATGGTGGTGCATCCCTGTAATCCGAGCTACGCAGGAGGTTGAGGCAGAAGAATTGCTTGAACCAGGGAGGCGGAGGTTGCAGTGAGCTGAGATCGTGCCATTGCACTCCAGCCTGGGCAACAAGAGCAAAACTCCATCTCAAAAAAAAAAAAAAAAAAGTAATTAAGTTTAGATAAAATCATGAGGGTGGGGCTCCCATGATGGACACTGAAAACGAGGAGAGACCAGAGCTTGCTCTTTCTCCACCATATGAGAAAACAACCAGCAGACACCTTCTTCAAGCCAGGAACAGGGACCTTGATAGGGTTTGACAGTGTCCTCACCCAAATCTCATCCTGAACTGTGGCTCCCATAGTCCCCATGTGTTGTGGGACAAGCCTGATAGTAGGTAGTTGAATCATGGGGGCAGGTTTTTCCTGTGCTGTTCTCATGATGTTGAGTGGGTCTCATGAGAGCCGATAGTTTCATAAAGGTCAGTTCCCCTGCACACGATCTCTTGCCTGCAGTCATGTAAGACGTGCCTTTGCTCCTCTTTCACCTTCCACCATGATTGTGAGGCCTCCCCAGCTGTGTGGAACTGGGAATCCATTAAACCTCTCTTTCTTTATAAATTACCCAGTCTTGGGTATTTCTTCATAGCAGTATGAAAATGGATTAATACAGACCTCATCAGGAACCAAATCTGAAAGAATTTTGATTGTGGACTTGCAGGCCTCCAGAACTGGAGAAATCAGTGTCTGCTGCTCAAGCCACCCAATCTACAGTATTTTGTCATAGCAGTCTAAGACAGAGGATGAGATTAGAAGCTGTCAAGCTTGACTCTCCCATTTCTAGTTTGTGTGAAGGGCTGAATTTTGGAGGCACAAACTAAACTGGAGAAAACAGAAAGAGGATCATGTTGGGAAAAATCATCATAGGTTTCATTTTGAGCACAGTTAAATTTGAGGTAATGATATGTTATGAGCAATTTCATATATTTAGAAAGTGATACATGACAAAAAGAAAAGCAAAAGCTACTTTAAGATATAAGCATGTGTAAATGTACCTCAAATACTCCTATTTATTGAGTAAGATAAAAGGTAAATTAGCCTTAAACTCATTGAAAAGTTAAACAAATATTTTTGCACACTCAGCCTCTTCTTCTTGTTGAACTTTGCCTTTTCTTGGTGGTATTTTACTTTCCTAAGGATGAGTTATTTTGGAGAAGCCTTTATTGGATGTAAGTAAGAAAATCATTAAAGAATTCTATGCTGGCTTCTCAATAGCAACCAAGAAACCAGGGAGAAAACCTGTCTGAAGGGAAAACTTTTTATAAGTTTGTAGTGTGTCTGACTCAGAACTTTTTCTACTGCAAGAGAATGAAACCTAACTCACTCTAATTTAAGAAAGAAAAATGAATTATTGACTCACATTACCAAAAGATCCAAGGGTACCTAGCTTCAGGCATTGCTTGATCCAGAGTCACAACAATATCAAGATTCAGTTATTATCCTTTTTTCTGCTCTATTTCTCCCTGGAGAACCTTTTTCTCATGCCACTTTTCTCTACTTTAGGGCCCCCTAGCAGCTCCCTCTTTATATTATCTTAATAATTCTATTAGGAAAAGTCTCTTTATTTTGACTTCCAAAGAAAATCACAGATTGAGTCTCATTGTCCAGGCTTGGGGCATGTGTTTAATCCCTTAATCACTCTTTCCAGTGGGGATGGAATGTATTGGTTGGCCCAGCTTGGATCATTTGCCAACAGCAAGTGCTGGCAGAAGGAGAGAAGGGATATAGTTCAGTAACACCGAAATAGAGGAGTGCCCCAACAGGAAGTCAGATTCTGTCAAGAAGAAGGAGTGGATACTGGGATGGTGGAATCAACAGCTATCCACTACAGAGCCACACAGCAAAAATTACCAGATTGGAAGGAACAGCATGTGTGCCTGTAGGTTGTGTCTATTTGAGTGCTGGTATATGTACTCAGTGACAATAAGAAATGTCCATGGCATGCTACCTCTCTTCTGGTCTGTTTCATTTGGGATATTTCTCCCTCAACCCCAGCAGAATAAAAAGATCCTTAGTGTCCCTGGCTCCTAATAATCATATTAGCTCTTGAGAAGCAATCCCTGGTTAACTTCACTCCTATCCTTCCTTCTCAATGTTCTAATATCTCTCTCTGAAGCTATATATTCAAAGCAAATAAGACCCTATCCAACTTAGCATCAGAGAAGCTTAAAGTAACTCATTTTCTTTACACTCACTCCCCAAACATTTGGCACATCACGAGAAAATGTATAAATGACAGCTCTTCAAAAGTGAGGGGATAGGGGTTAGGTGTCATAATATGATGAAAGCAATACAAAATTTAAAATCTTTTTACAGCTGCTTTTTTCCCTTCATGAAGTCCACACATCCGTAATTCCACTCCCTCTTTCATTTCCTTGCTGTCTGCTTCCTTTTCCCATTAAATTAACACAGAGACAGTTCTCAATCATGCATAGTTAAATGTGAGTAGCTCTCAGACTGGCAGCCTTGCATTCTGTCCCTCTATAAGCTGCTGGGGACCAGAGAGTCTGTGGAGCTGAAACTCTGTCCAGAGCTGAAAGACAATACTGTATTTTGCTATATTTTAGTGCAAACATATATCAGTTAAATTACATGTCGATGTGCCCTAAGTATCTAACTACTCTTTATAAAATTTAAAATGTATATAATTATTTCTTCTGTTACATGTCTAAATTCCAAACAATTTAATTTTAGGCAGTACTGTTATAGGGAAGAAAGAGGCATAGTACATCAGAAACCATGTGGCATATAATTGGCACTCATTGAACATGTGTTTCTAATATTCATGCATAGTATAATTAGAGTAAACATAAAAAATAAGTATCTGATCTGTAAAGATATTTTTTCTATTTGTTTAACTGCTCTTTGTCTAGCATCCATTGCAGTGTCTGACACATAGTAGGTATTCCATAATTGTTCGTTGAATGATTCAATGAAAGAGAATTCCAAGTGTGTAATGTATGGAGACAGAAACTGTAACTAGAATAACTATTGCAAAAGTTATTTACAAGTAAACCAAAAAAACAAAAAGGGGAGCAAAAAATACCACCCTGCTGAGCTACAGCTACACCAGTCTCAATTAATAATCAAGCTTCTATAATGCTAGAGTGAAAATTTTTGAGAGAAAAAGTAGATTGCTTCCTGAGAGCTTCTGTAATGCTAATACAATCTTTAGACTCCATTGTCACACTGATGATTCACTGGTAAAAAGCAGGCACACTTTTTTTTGGCCTTCATTATCAGCCCATTTCTGGCCTGATTTGCTTTAGATGATTTAGACTCTTCTGCACCTGAACTGTGACTTTCCATATCAGAAAAGGGAATGAAATATGAACAAAGACAAAAAAAAGGGAGGGGGAAGTAAGAATAAGAAGAAAAACCAAGGCTATAAAATTAAAAACATAAAAAAATCATAGCAGTCTGTCTACTCTGTGCCTGAGGTTAAAATTTTAAGTATTTTCAGGGCTTCTACTCACCCCTTTACCCCCCAAAAACTTCTATTTTCTCGTATCTAAAGGACATTGCTTTATGGTGTGTGCAGCAAAATAGGTTTTATTTTTTTTTGAGATGGAGTCTCGCTCTGTCACCCAGGCTGGAGTGCAGTGGCGCAATCTCGGCTCACTGTAAGCTCCGCCTCCCGGGTTCACGCCATTCTCCTGCCTCAGCCTCTCCGAGTAGCTGGGACTACAGGCGCCCGCCACCACGCCCAGCTAATTTTTTGTATTTTTAGTAGAGACAGGGTTTCACCGTGGTCTCGATCTCCTGACCTCGGGATCCGCCCACCTTGGCCTCCCAAAGTGCTGGGATTACAAGCATGAGCCACTGCGCCCGGCCTATTTTGTTTTGTTTTTTAAGCTGTCTGCAGTCCACAGTAGAAGAGTCAGGGAATCTGGCTACACTACAATGCTCCTTTTGGCATTCTTCACTGCAACCATTCATTGTGGCAGTAGCTAACATTTGTCAGTTTAAGCCATAAGCACATCTCTTGGCCATTACCAGACAACTTCAATAATTTTTGAATAATTTTAAATCACTCCAGTGCCCAGGAAGACCCGAGAAAAAGCACAAGCCAAGCTCCTATTTCACAGTATAGCTGCTACTCCTACAACAGACACTGGGCATAAATGAAGTTCTGAATGACCTGTGGTAATATGGGAATTTGGAACTAGCCACGAGCACATCATTAAAAAAATAATAATAATAAGTATTCAAAGCTAAAGTTACTTTACTTTACCCAAATACCCAATGATAAGACCAGCAGCATGGAGAGCCTCAAGTATCTCCAGTATTTATTTGTGAGATTTACACTCAAACACATGTAATCATCATTTTCAAGACCAGCATTGAGGAGTAGAATAGAGATCCTCAATGAGCATAAATAATATTACACAAGAGGTGAAAGTGGGAACCCTGTTTTGATTTGTATTAATGTCATATTTTTTATGGTTTCTTGAGAAAACTAAATCTGTGACACTATGCACAAAATGATGAGACTATAGTCTGGTTGGCCCAGGCATATTAGTTTATATGTGGATAGCTATAGTAAGTTGCTACATTCATGCAATAAAAATGTCAGAATTCTTGAATGCAGTGCCTCTGATTAGGTGAAACAAAAGGCTGAACTAAATTCCCAGTTTGAAAGTATCAATCTTATTGCTGCATTTCTGAGTGAGTCCTGTCCTCTCCTCTTTTTCCCGTGATCTAGCCTAGCTATATCAATCTATGCTGTATGTAGAGCATTTTGTTGTGTGAAAGCTTTCTGGCTGTGTTGGAACAATGAAATCCCCTTTCATTTAAATGTTTGTGAAATCTGTGCAGTCCTCCTTCCCTGAAGAAAAAAACCCATGAAGCCTCTCTATGAAAATATGAATTTTAAGAGAAATCACACTTACTCTTAAATGATCAAAAACAGAGTAGGCTACATCTCAAAAATCCATCAGAAAGCCATCATTTCCTTTAATGCACTAGATGTTATGAATTAAAGCTTCTTTTCCTGGCCCTTCTGCACATTAGCATTTTTGATTGTTGATTAGTAAACATAAACATTTTAATGGCCTCTTCTAAGACAACTTTTAAGAATCTTTACAGAGGTTCTCTGGCTTATTTACATTCACAAAGATTAAACAATCATCACACTTGCAAAAAAGTATACTGTCTGTAAGATAATAAAAGCCAGATTGCCACCATTTTGTCCAGTAATAAGTGAAAGAGAAAAAAATAATATTCACTTTGTTGATAATTGTTTTTTCCTCCCCACATTTTTAAAAGTACAACAAAATTGCACTGTACTATATGCAAAAGAAAATTTGTCTATGACGAGAGAGCTACCATGAAACATTCACTGATACTTCTGCATGCTTCAACCAAAAAGGAGTTGTAATTCTGCTTCCTTGGTTTTCTCCATAGAGAAAAAAACAAGGAGTTTATCATAACTGTATAGTGTGATTTTTATATGAAAAATAAATGATTCACTTATTTGTATCTGTAAAGGTTTTGATTGCTTTTTTTCTTTGAGTTATTCTTAAGGCAATTTGAGATCTCTATCAGAATTTAAAAGATAGGTGGTAAGCTTAAAAATGAACACAAACTCAGAGTGAATACAGTCAGTACCAGCTCCAGTTGTTATCTACAAATTCTGTAACTACATGTTGTCAAGAGCTAGTCAAGTACAATTAAGGCAAAAAACCAACATAATCAAAAATCGTAAGTTAGCATGCAGTGTTGAGGTTAAAATGTAAATTTAATCCTGACATATATAAATAAGCCAAAAGAATCTAAGACACACAAGGTCACCTCCTTATTCATATTGCAGCAAAGAAAAGAAAAGTGGAAAATCTACTAATTGATTGGAACAATCCTAGGAATTATAACAGGACAAGTGAGGTTTTAATACTCCTTCAGGCTACCACTTATTCTTCCAACCCTAATCTTGAGTGAACTTGCCCTTACTATCTCTAAAACTGAATTTTTAAACTCCACAAAGCATATTAAGAGAGAGGAAGTACATTATTTATATTGACTCCTGTCTCGAGGAAGCAGGATGGATTAATGAAATCATCTTGGGCAAACCTGTTTTCATCTTATATTAAACTTAAATGAACTTTTGCTGTTGACAATGCACATCTGGAATCTTAGTTCTTTCTTTTGACTGGGTGAAGGATCATGGGCACATCATTACACATTCCTAGGCCCCCGTATCTTCATCAATATACTAAGGAAGTAAGAGATGTATTCTTTTTTTTTGAGACAGAAAAATTATCCAGTTCTGTTGCTCAGGCTGGAGTGCCATGGTGTAATGGCGTGATCTTGGCTCACTGCAACCTCTGCCTCCCAGGTTCAAGTGATTCTCCTGCCTCAGCCTCCCGAGTAGCTGGGATTACAGGCAGGCACCACTACACCTGGGTAATTTTTGTATTTTTAGTTGAGTTGGGTTTTCACCGTGTTTTTCAGGCTGGTCTCAAACTCCTGACCTTGTGATCTGTCCTCCTTGGCCTCCCAAAGTGCTGGTATTACAGGTGTGAGCCACCGTGCCTGGCCAAAATGTATTCTTGACTAAGATAATTCTTGCAGTGACAATCAAAGGCAAAGCACTTTATTAACTGTCCGCAAACTAATGAAGAACAAAACTTTATATGATCTTATTATTTTATTTATTTTATTTTATTTTTTGAGACAGGGTTTCACTCCTGTCAGTGACATGACCTCAGCTCACTGCAACCCATGCCTCCCAGGCTCAAGTGCTCCTCCCGCCTCAGCCTCCAGAGTAGTTGGGACTACAGACGCACATCACCATGCCCAGCTAATGTTTGTATTTTTCATAGAGACAGGATCTCATTATGTTGACAAGGGTGGTCTTGAACTCCTGAGCTCAAGTGATAAGCCCACCTCAGCCTCCCAAAGTGCTGGGATTATAGGCGTGAGTCACCACACTCAGCCTAGATTGATGTGTCTTAATTCTTATCTAGGTTCTGTGGATTACAAACTGTAGAGCCAAGGGCTAGTTATTTAAATCCTTCTGTGCCTTTGTTTCCTCATTAGTAAAACAAGGATAATAGTACTACTTACCTCATGGAGTTGTTTTCAGAATTAAATGACTTCATTTAGGTGCTGAATTTAGTGCCCTCACATAGTAAGTGCTATCTAAGAATTTGATGTTATTATTTTAAATATTATATTGAAAAGTCTGACATAGTTTTTTCTCATGCCTAAACAAATCCTTATACTGCAGTTTAAGCACATACACATTCTGGTTAGTGGGAAAAGAGCTTGAAGAAAGTGATTCACCATACCAAGACTGAAAATAATCTCCCAAAAGCTAAGGCAATCATTGAAAAGTTCGCCAGGATTTCATTAACCAAAGCTGTCAATTTATTTTATTACAGTGCCCCATAAAGATAGTGGTCATTATGTTTTACTAAAAAAGTAGCTGCCTTATATTACTTTTCAAAGTACATGCAAAATACTGTTATTAACAAGAATATATATAGAATACATATAGAGCTTTACAGTAAATATTAAGCTTCAAAAATATTTCTACATTTTCCCCAATAAAACCAAGAAAGAGCTGGCTAGGAAGATGATAAGTAAATAGATGAGTAATTAGAGATTACAGATAATAGATAGTTGAAACTTCTGGATTGATGTCAGTTTTTATCTTAGTGATTACTCATTCCTTTGTACAGAAGACCAAGGAAAGATAAAGATTTTCCCACAAATTAACTTTGAATGGCTCAAGCAGCAATAGCATTGCAAGAAAAAAATTTATAAAAGAAGAAGCAGGCCAAGTGACTTTAAGGAGACCTGCAATCATTTTCTACTATAAAACAGGAAAATTGAAAAGCAACAGTCTGTTTAGATTTACAAAAGAAAAAAATTGCATATAGATATTTTCATACATATTTACAATATTATGTGTATTCACATGCACACACACAGTACAAATTCATTTCACATATAAAAAGTGTGAAATGTGAAATGTCAAAAGTTTCATTTAATTCGTGGGTATATGTATGTATGACCAGGATGATCACTTTATTTCTCTTCTAATGAGAACACTACAGCAGAAAATATGGCAATTTCTAACACAGGATATCCATACATTTGATCATAGGCTACCTCAAAAGGAAAACAGGCCAGGCACGGTGGCTCGCATCTGTAATCCTAGCATTTTGGGTGTCCGAGGTGGGCCAATTACCTGAGGTTGGGAGTTCAAGACCAGCCTGGCCAACATGGTGAAATCCTGTCTGCTAAAAATACAAAAAAATTAGCCAGGTGCAGTGGCGCATGCCTGTAATCCCAGCTACTCTGGAGGCTGAGGCAGGAGAATTTCTTGAACCTAGGAGACGGAGGTTGCGGTGAGCCGAGATCACGCCACTGTACTCCAGCCTGGGCTACAGAGCGAGACTTGGTCTCAAAAAAAAGAAAGAAAACAAGCTTTTCTTACTTTTGAGGTCGTTGTAAAACTCAGTGACCTATGGAGTTAAGAAATGACTGGATTCTGTTGCTCTGGGTCATGAATCTGACTGCTGTGTCGTAATAAGGCAAAAAATGTATACTTTTTAAAAGTGCACTCTAGTCAGCGTCCATTATCACATTTTCACTGTGTCAACCAATATAGTTTTAACCATAATAATCAAGTCATTGAAAAAATGAATTTTATGTTTTAAAGACTTGGCTATAAAATACAAGTGAATTAATTGTGCAAGTAAACTCAAAGTGATTTATACTTTAGTGGAAAAGTATATGACAAACTTTCAAAATAAATAATTTGCTATTGATAATGGGGAATAGCCGTGTATAAAGGGAAGGCACATCATTTGAAAAGCCTCAAATACTAAGGTTTGGAAAGGCATCTTTTCCACTATTCTAGGGACCGTATTTCAACTGGTAACAATCTTATAATTTAAAATTCCACTGAAATTGTTATATCATGCTTAGGTTCATTGTTTGGCAAGGTAGAATGGCAAAAACTGGGGGCCAGAAGATTCAAAGTTTGTTGAGACTGTCACTAACTCTGTCGGTATGCCTTCAAACAAATCCTTTCACATCTCAAGGCCCTTGGTTGCTTCCTGCAAAAAAGGGGGGCAACTAGACAAAAGATCTAGACTCTGAGATCTAGCTTCTGACACAAGATGAGAAATTAGTTTGAGTTTCTAACTCTCAGATTTGCTATCATATTCTAAACTGCTCAAAATGTGTAAGGACCATAGATTATACAATTTGAGACTGGCGGAAAGAACATGAAAAATCACAAGACCAATTTATTCTGTTCACATGATGCTGACACACATTTTCTCACGATGACCAGTGTGGAAAGCTAACCTCACTTAAGCATATGACATAATGTAATGCTCTCAAAAATGAGAATCACCATCAAATTCTTCTTCAAGCTGAAACTCATTAATGGTGGTTCAAAGCCATTTCCAACCAAGAGGAGAACTGAGTCTGAAAAACCACCCCCAAGATCACCTCTACACAGGCACACACATACCCCAAGCTCCTGATAAGCCCCAATGTTCTTCCAGTATTATATTGTCCCAAATTCATCCTTATTTTGGTAGCCAGATTCAGATTTACATGAAAAACAGAAAGTAGGCAATGCTTAAGACAGTTAGAAACCCTTAAATGTGTTTATTTCTGGATAGTTTTTGTAAACTGTCCTGACCACTGGTGTTTAGGGGTGAAATCAAGGTTGCGCTTTGCAGGGCTGGGATTCAGTGTTCTTGGGAGCCTGTGCCCAACTATTTTCAAATGTATACTTTGAAATATCATATAAACACAAAACACCATCACAAAACAAAGCATGATCATCGCCCTCTAGGTCTCTAGGGCAACCAAAAAGGAAACAAAAGGCAGAATATAGAAGTTGTTGGATGTTTTTGTCTTTTAATACATACAAAATGCATTTACTGGCATGAATAGATTATCATATCTCTTTATCTTTGAGGCTTATCTGTAGCATTTTTTATACAAATAGATTTGATTTCTTAGTGTATCTGTGATTATTCAGTGCATAAAATAAATTGAGGGTGGGGTTCTTATACTCGGTCTACTGAAAACAAGTTTTTTACACAGACACTGCAACAATCATCATTACATTCCCTGCCTCCTCATACTCCTCTAACTAGGTATCTGCATTAAGTGCCAACAATATTTTTGAAAGCCAAAATTATTTGTGAAATTAATAATCTGAAAAATGACTCTCAGCCAGCTTCAAATTGGCCTTTTGTCTCATTTGGTAGTGTTATTCATTACTCACCAACCTTATGAAATTCACATAGAGAGAGGCAGCATTATTGGTTTCTGAAATACCATTGTGACTTAATTTCTCCAGTAAATGGGCTAAAATAGATGCATTTAAAAAATAATGGTGGATGGGAAATTTTGATATGAAGCTTTCATTAAGAATCCAATGCCTGCCGCATATGCATTGGCTTATTACTTTTCAAACATGTTTGCTTTTTTTTTTGTAGACACAGGCTTAGAGTCAAACACTCTATAATTGACTGCTTATGAATGTTTTCTATCAAATCGTTGACACTGGTGGTGTGTCACAGCTTGAGAGAGTGATCCACAAAACTTCTGTGCCACCACTGAAAGATCATAGGAATATTTGCCATTCATGTCTGTGCTTAGAATGGTATTTGATGAATACAAAGCCTTTAAAGATTGTTGGATACATTTACTATTCAGAGTCAAACTGAAGTTTTTTAATATTTTTATCCAATACTCTGAGGGAAAGTTATTTTTGCATTCATAGACACTTAGCAGAGTTGAATGTACTGTATACATGTTATTTTCCAGATATAGTAAATGCTAAGGTCTGCTTTTTTATTTCTTTTTTATTTTTTCAAGAAAACAGCTTTCATCTTAGGAACTTGGTTATGTGGCATTCCTAACATAAAGAAAAACATTCTGAAGGATGCATTCATTCTTGATTTTAAAACCAGTTGAAAAGGAATTTTTCAAAGGTGATAATATATACCTATTGAAGTAGAGTTCCCTTAAAAATAGTTATTTTCCAGTCATAGTCTCCCTATTTTCCCTTTAAACAATGCACACCAGCTATAGAATCAAAAGTATTAGAGCTAGAAAACATCTTAAAGATTCTCTATTCCAACCGCATCTTATGACACAGCATGATTGAGAGTTGTCTGTGGCCATGAAATAAGTTTTTCTCTACACTAATAACTGAGCTGAATGGAGAGTGAGCAAACAAAAGTCATTAAAAGCAATTAAGTTTGTACCATATTGTTTAGCAATTTTAGGCTGCATTGCATCATCACCATCCTAATAGCACCTTTCTCTGTGAGACTCTTTCAGAACTGAGCTGCTACAGATAATCATTTCACCAATTTCCAGTAGTTCCTGCTCTAGAACACAGAATAAAACAGGTCAATGTCATGGCAGGCAAAATGCAAAACAAAGGCAAAAGCCCAAGCTTGTTAATTGTTTTAGTTGGAGAAATTTTTGGAAGGAATGAATATCAAATAACTTACAACATAGAAGAAAGCAATCACTACTCACCAGTAACCAAAATGAGAGCTATCTTTAGATATGTTGAAACTGATGAATTGCGATTAGTGAATTTCAAACTTTGGGGAAGATATGGAAAGGAAGATGTTGGCATTGCCAAAATCCTAAAGCTCATCCCCCTGAAGTCATCACAAAAAACACACTGGAAGATTCTTCTCCCTCGCACCTTCACCCTGTGCACCCCATTCCGTCTATAGCATGCCCTTTTGTGACTGCTTTTTCCCTTTAAGATTATCTTGGAACTTTTTATTTTGGGAAAATGTACATGAGAAATGCGGGGAGGAGTGTGAGAAGAGAGAGGGACACTGATGTGGGAATGAAGAGAATGTATATCAATTATTTTTGGTCCTAATTCATTTAGAGTCTTCTGGAAAACATCATCTGTATTTTTCCATTGTTTGTGGAGTTTTTTCTTTGTTTTTTACTTCTTTTTTTTGTATTATTATACTTTAGGTTTTAGGGTACATGTTCACAATGTGCAGGTTTGTTACATATGTATCCATGTGCCATGTTGATTTCCTGCACCCATTAACTCGTCATTTAGCATTAGGTATATCTCCTAATGCTGTCCCTCCCCCCTTCCCCCACCCCTCAACAGTCCCCGGAGTGTGATGTTCCCCTTCCTGTGTCCGTGAGTTCTCATTGTTCAATTCCCACCTATGACAATTAAATATTGTATCTATTTATGGTGTACAGCATGATGTCGTGGTCTATGTAAACGTTGTGGAATGGCTAAATGAAACTAATATGTGCACTAGCTCACATACTTACCATAGTTTTGTGATAAGAACACTTAAAATATACTCTCTTAGTGACTTTATGTATACAATATATTATTATTAACTATAGCCAGCATGATGTACAATAGACCTCATGAACTTATTCATCCTGTTTAGTTAAAATTTTGTGTCCTTGACCAACATCTTCCCAATCTCCCTATGCTGTTTCATTTCTTAATTTGATTCCATTGACATTTTCCCACTCAGCTGTTATTTCACATCAAACTGATGACTCCTGACAAGATTCTCAATAGAAATTATTATTGGAGCCATTATAGATACCTTAAACTAAAAATTTTTTAAAAAACAATAATGTCAAATGGATGGTAAGAACTTTCATGTTGCTATTCATACTGCATCTTTTTTTTAATTTGTAATATGGGCTTTATTATAGTTTATGTTTCTATAAAACCATTAAAAATGATTATTTTTAATGAAGAGATTATTTTACAGTTTTAGTACAGATTTTGCTTGTTTTATTTTTATTCAAGATCAAAGTTTAAACAAATAGAGCAATGATAGCTTTTCTAGAAAAACATGAACATCATTCTTTGATAATAAAAATGTCTTTACTGTTAAACAGTAGGAATTTTAATTATGCAATGAAAGGTACTAGACATTTCAGGAAGGGGTTTATACAAATATCCTCATCTCAGGCTATTATTTCTGTTAAAACAATCCCTGAAAGTACTTCAGCCAAAGTTATATCAGACTGAGGAAACGTAACGTTTCTAGTGTGTGCCACCATTACAAGTATGCTGATGAGAACATGGAAATCACCTTTGAGGCCCTCTTATTGGGGTTTTCCTTTTTGAAAAGAAGAACAAAAAAACAAAAATTTTTTTGTTTCAATGTGATTGTGTCATTTTGATAAATTCATTTCCTAGTCCTGACATAGCCTTAAAGTGTGAAACTTTCTCTTGCACATAGAACTCTTCATGGGCTTCTTTTTATTATTATTATTGTTATGCTTTAAGTTCTGGGATACATGTGCAGAACGTGCAGTCTTGTTACATAGGTATACATGTGCCATGGTGGTTTGCTGCACCCATCAACTCATCATCTATGTTAGGTATTTCTCGTAATGCTATCCCTCCCCGAGCCCCCCACCCCCTGACAGGCCCCAGAATGTGATGTTCAACTCCCTGTGTCCATGTGTTCTCATTGTTCAGCTCCCACTTACAAGTGGGAACATGGGGTGTTTGGTTTTCTGTTCCTGTGTTAGTTTGCTGAGAATGATGGTTTCCAGCTTCATCTATGTCCCTGCAAAGAACATAAAGTCATCCTTTTTTATGGCTGCATAGTATTCCATGATGTATATGTGCCACATTTTCTTTATCCAGTCTATCACTGATGGGCATTTGGGTTGGTTCCAAGTCTTTGCTATTGTGAATAGTGCCACAATAAACATGTGTGCATGTGTCTTTATAGTAGAATGATTTGTAATCCTTTGGGTATATGCCCAGTAATGGGGTTTCTGGGTCAAATGGTATTTTTAGTTCTAGATCCTTGAGAAATTGCTACACTGTCTTCCACAATGGTTGAACTAATTTATACTCCCACCAACAGTGTAAAAGCGTCCCTATTTCTCCACATCCTCTCCAGCATCTGCTGTTTCCTGACTTTTTAAGGATCCCATTCTAACTGGAATAAGATAGTATCTCATTGTGGTTTTGATTTGCATTTCTCTAATGACCAGTGATGATGAGCTTTTTTTCAGATGTTTGTTGGCCACATAAATGTCTTCTTTTGTGAAGTGTCTGTTCATATCCTTCACCTACTTTTTTATGGTGTTGTTTGTTTTTTTTCCTGTAAATTTAAGTTTCTTGTAGATTATGGATATTAGCCCTTTGTCAGATGGATAGATTGCAAAAATTTTCTCCCTTTCTGTAGGTTGCCTGTTCACTCTGATGATAGTTTCTTTTGCTGTACAGAAGCTCTTTAGTTTAATTAGATCCCATTTGTCCATTTTGGCTTTTGTTGCTATTGCTTTTGGTGTTTTAGTCATGAAGTCTTTGCCCATGCCTATGTCCTGAATGGTATTGCCTAGGTTTTCTTCTAGAGTTTTTATGGTTTTAGGTCTTATGTTTAAGTCTTTAATCCATTTTGAGTTAATTTTTGTATAAGGTGTAAGGAAGAGGTCCAGTTTCAGTTTTCTGCATATGGCTAGCCAGTTTTCCCAACACCATTTTTTAACTAGGGAATCGTTTCCCAATTGCTGGGTTTTGTCAGGTTTGTCAAATATCAGATGGTTGTAGATGAGCAGCGTTATTTCTGAGGCCTCTGTTCTGTTCCATTGGTCTATATATCTGTTTTGGTACCAGTGCCATGCTGTTTTGGCTACTGTAGCCTTTTAGTATAGTTTGAAATCAGGTAGTGTGATGCCTCAGCTTTGTTCTTTTTGCTTAGGATTGTCTTGTCTATATGGGCTCTTTTTTGGTTTTGTATGAAATTTAAAGTGGTTTTTTCTAATTCTGTGAAGAAAGTCAATAATAACTCGATGGGGATAGCAATGAATCTATAAATTACTTTGGGTAGTATGCCATTTTCATGCTATTGATTCTTCCTATCCATCCTATCCATGAGCATGGAATGTTTTTCCATATGTTTGTGTCCTCTCTTGTTTCCTTGAGCAGTGGTTTGTAGTTCTTCTTGAAGAGGTCCTTCACATCACTTGTAAGTTGTGTTCCTAGGTTATTCTCTTTGTAGCAATTGTGATGGGTGTTCACTCATGATTTGGCTCTCTGTTGTCTATTATTGGTATGTAGGAATGCTTGTGATTTTTACACATTGATTTTGTATCCTGAGACTTTGCTGAAGTTGCTTATCAGCTTAAGGAGATTTGGGGCTGAGACAATGGGGTTTTATAAATATACAGTCATATCCTCTGCAAACAGAGACAATTTGACTTCCTCTCTTCTTATTTGAATATCCTTTATTTCTTTCTCTTGCATGATTTCGCTGGCTAGAACTTCCAATACTATGTTGAATGGGAGTGGTGAGAGAGGGCATCCTTGTCTTGTGCCAGTTTTCAAAGGGAATGCTTCCAGCTTTTGCTTATTTAGTATGATACTGGCTGTGGGTTTGTCATAAATAGCTCTTATTATTTTGAGATACGTGCCATCAATACCCAATTTATTGAGAGTTTTTAGCATGAAGGGGTGTTGAATTTTATCAAAGGCCTTTTCTGCATCTATTGAGATAATCATGTGGCTTTTGTCATTGATTCTGTTTATGTTATGGATTACGTTTATTGATTTGTGTTTGTTGAGCCAGGCTTGCATCCCAGGGGTGAAGCTGACTTGATCGTGGTGGATAAGCTTTTTGACATGCTGCTGGATTCGGTTCGCCAGTATTTTACTGAGGATTTTGGCATCGAAGTTCATCAGGGATATTGGCCTGAAATTTTCTTTTTTCGTTGTGTCTCTGCCAGGTTTTAGTATTAGGATGATGCTGGCCTCATAAAATGAGTTAGGGAGGAGTCCCTCTTTTTCTATTGTCTGGAATAGTTTCAGAAGAAATGATACCAGCTCCTCTTTGTACTTCTGGTAGAATTTGGCTGTGAATCCGTCTGGTCCTGGGCTTTTTTGGTTGGTAGTCTATTAATTACTACCTCAATTTCAGAACCTGTTATTGGTCTATTCAGAGATTCAACTTCTTCCTGGTTTAATCTTGGGAGGGTGTATGTGTCCAGGAATTTATCCATTTCTTCTAGATATTCTAGTTTATTTGCATGGAAGTGTTTATAGTATTCTCTGATGGTAGTTTGTATTTCTGTGGGATCAGTAGTGATATCCCCTTTATTATTTTTTGTTTCTGTTTGATTCTTCTCTCTTTTCTTCTTTATTAGTCTGGCAGCAGTCTAACTCTTTTATTAATCTTTTCAAAAAAAAAAAAAGCTCCTGGATTCATTGATTTTTTTACAGGGTTTTTCATGTCTTATCTCCTTCAATTCTGCTCTGATCTTAATTATTTCTTGTTTTCTGCTAGCTTTTGAATTTGTTTGCTCATGCTTCTCTGGTTCTTTTAATTATGATGTTAGGGTGTTGATTTTAGGTCTTTCCTGCTTTCTCCTGTGGGCATTTAGTGCTATAAATTTCCCTCTAAACACTGCTTTAGCTGTGTCCCTAGTACATTGGGTCTTTGTTCTCATTGGTTTCAAAGAACTTATTTATTTCATACAGCTAGCTTTAGAAAATTTTGCCAACTTGCCTAGACAGGTGTCTTAAAAGCTTTCATTAATTGGTTGATCTAGTTTTCTACGATTGATGACATGCTGGTTTCTTGAGCTTGGAAGTAACTCTATTGATATATGCCTACTTGCTCACTGGTTTGTGTTTCATGTTGCTGGTATCATCATCTCTGTTTGACTCTTCTCATCTGTCTTGCCCACTGTTCCTAGTTGTCTCTCTCTTTTCGTTCTAGACTTCTAGTTAAGTATCTTATTGTAAGCATCAGATGGTAAATTATATTTTCTGTTTCTTGAGCTAAATAGGTTGATTCCCATCCCCACTTTAAATCTCAGAAAGAATTAAGAATATGCCGTTCTTGGCAAAATAAATAGAAAGCCATCTCTGATTCTGACCTTCACCTATGGACAGAATACAGTAGAAGACAATTTCCAACTGTGGTAATTTATCAACTCATTAACATATCTCTGATGAGGCACTTTGAATAATCCATCGGGAGATAGACTGGGAAATGTAAACACTACTTACAAACAATTACTAGTGCTGCCCGACTATATTCTTGGCACACCATTTTTATATCCCCTCGATGGGAATAGTTTGAATCCACACATAGTGACTACTCATATTTTAAGGCACTCCTGTTTGGTTTTTGTTTTACTGTTTTTTTTTGTGCCAACAGGCATTTGGGAAACAACAGAAAGTATGAACTTATTCACTGTGCTAATGGAATATATCTTTGGTCTAGTGAGTATTCACAGTATTAAAATCAATGACTAGCTAGTGAGATGTTATAGAGAATACGGAAATATATACATCCCTTTTCTGGAAAGACACTAATCTAATCACCTGCTGACCTCAGAGCTACAGCTAAACTTTGAGACAATTGTAAAGCCTACGTCCCCTCACCATGTGCCTCAGCACACCCATAGGACTGTCAGCATTAATGCTGATGCCCCAACTCCACCCACTCTGCCTTTCATCACCTAAAGCTCTCAGCCAGAAAGTGGTGACAGAGGCGGCCGGCATTGTATGTCAACAGATTATCAGGATGGTTAGTAACATTTCCTTGCTAGGAACCTTTTTAAATCCCTGCATTGGCAATCCTAAAGCTCTGTTGATTTTTGTTACTTGCTGATAAGGCTTTTAATGGCCAAAGCCAGATATATTTTTAGATCTTTTGTCACCCTGGGTCCCCTGTCACTCACTGAGGTTGGAATCAGCAGGCTATTAGTTTGCCCAATGTATAATCTCAAGTTCTATGAAACAGGGGAATGCAGCAAGTAGGCCTCCTGATTGTGGAATTTACTTTTGCTTTTTATTCATAGGGCACTGTCATTTCTGCCTTTAAAACTAAAATGAAAACATCTGTCTGCAGCTGTGTTAGAAATCTCATAAGGAAAACATATTGTAAAGCATCCTGTGAATTTTTATTAAAGCTATATATGTATGTGTGTGTGTGTGTGTGTGTGTGTGTGTGTGTGTATAAAATGTCTGTTTGCTTAACACATCAAAATACATTTCAAATATTTTAAAATTACTGGTTGGTTCTTTTTCCCCTGTGATAAATACTTAGAATCTTTTGTCAAATTAAATTGCAGCATTAAAAAAAATAGAAGATAACAAAACCGTCAAATGAAGGAACTAGATGAACTGTAGGGAGAAAAAAAATCTTCAGCACATCAAGAACTATTGGACCAGTGTCCTTTAAAATATATAATATGAAAAAAGAATCCTTTGCTCTGGTGAACATTTCACCACTGAAATGTTCTTTAACTGGAGGTTTCTCGTTCATAGAAATAAATCCCTGTGGGTAATCTCTCACTTGTAACTGTGACTGTCTCCCACTTATGCAGAAGAATGTAACAAGAGTAGAAAGAAGTATAAAAGAGGAATTTGAAGGGGTTTTTGCAGTGCAGTTTGTTGGGGAAGGAGCAACACTAACATCAAGGTAAAGGAGGCATGCAGGAAGCAGTCCGTCAGGCAAAGGAAACACATTGTGGACTTGAACTAGGAGATAAACACATGGCAAAGCTCAACCCAACGAGAGGAAAAAGGAAGGTGTCCTGTTGAGTATGCAATGTCATACTTTTCAGAAATAGTGTGTTTTAAATGTTTAAATTACAAAATCAAACTGTCAAAAAAAATTGATAGAGTGACACTACTTTATTTAAAGATCCTCGATGGTCTCCTTTTAGAGAAAATTTTAAAGATAAGTCCTCTATCTCTATCGAAAGATAGGCACCTCTCTATCAAAAGATAAGTCCTTTTCTGGTAGAGACCCAAAACATGTTTCATTAGTAGTACAGTGAGTAAGGTCATACTTTCTGTTGTTCCACGCAGAATGACAGGTAACACAGTGGGCAGGACATGGTAGAGACAAAAACCTCACTGTGTTAAAATGTAATGAAAAAAACCCACATGGAGAATAATGTGCTCATGTGACACACAATGAAGTTTTAGAAGAAAGTAACTCAGAAGAAAAGAGCCTTTTAATAGAAAGTGCGAACATAATTTGAAGACATTGTGAAATGTGATGATTATACACTAAAATTTCCTAGAAAAATGAGCCAGATACAGCCTAAATTGCATCGTCTCATCCAGTTGTACGTTTTCTGTTGGTCCTAAAACTATATACTCCCTTTCACTACATCTTAGCTACTTCCTCCTGCAAAACCTGCGTCTTTCAGGATAGGCAGCTACCTCACTTTCAAGAACTAACACTAACCCATATCATTAACAGCTGAAGAGACACAAAGAGAGAAAAATAATGTACTAACCCTGACACCTAGGAATGTGTGGGGCACACAGTAAGTGTTCAATAAATCTGTGAACTAAATGAAGGAAAGCAGGTAGTTGCACTGGGTGGGAGGGTAGGATCTGTCAAATATGCTCACCAGGGATCCTGTTCACTCCACTTACTTCGCATCAATTTTCAAAGGAATAAAGTAATATGCAAGTTTGGAATGCTATGCAAACATCACATTTCTCCCCTCAGTATTGGCCTCTAAAACTCAGCAATAGGAATTTCCTACTATGTTTTTCCAAGGAATTCTATCACTTCCAAAATAATGAAATTGCACTTACTGTGATGATTTTGATATTGCCAAAGCTAAAATTCATCTTTATGTTGATTCTCTCTGACTCGCTCAGTTTTTTACAAAGTAGATTACAATTATGCAGAAAAACTCTTTTTAATAGCCACATACTATTTTGTCTCCTTTTCTATATATATATGTATTTTTTTTTTTTTTGAGGCAGGGTCTTGTTCTGTTACCTAAGCTGGAGTACAGTGGTGCAATCATAGCTTCGTATCTTTTTTATACTTCCTTAATGTTTTATTTTGTTACTGATATGACTTGGTTCTGAGTCCCCACCCAAGTCTCATTTTGAATTGTAATCCCCAGTGTTAGGGGAGGGATCTGGTGGGAGGTGACTGACTTATGGGGGCAGGTTTCCTCCTTGCTATTCTCATGATAGTGAGTAAGTTCTCATGAGATCTGACAGTTTAAAAGTGTGGGGCACTTCCCCTCTCACTCTCTCTCTCTCCTCATCCACCATGGTAAGATGTCCTTGCGTCCTCTTCACCATAAGCCATGATTGTAAGTTTCCTGAGGCCTCCCAGTGATGCTTCCTCTTATGCCTGTGGAACTGTGAGTCAATTAAACCTCTTTTCTTAATAAATTATCCAGTCTCAGGTAGTTCTTTATAGCAGCGTGAGAGTGGACTAATACACTTACTAGTACTAGAAGGGCAATAATTACAAGAAAAATACTGATAACGTGACCAGGGAGGTAGGAATATATCATAACAAAATATATCATTTTAAACATGTCTTATTTTTCCGCACAATTTTTTATTTATCTGTTTTTGTAAATAAGTATGTATATAATGATCATTTTATATTTTATGCTCTATGAAGGATATACAAATAAAATGCATAGACGTGCCATTGAAATATTTGAAATCTAATTATAAGACAAAGTATATACATGTGAAATAATTAGAAAGAGGATACTATGAGGTTCAAATGCATAACGCACAAACTGTGCGCTTCATTATTTAGATGGTGTAATATCAGGACATCAGGAAGTCAGGTTTATCTTCAAGGCATCTTGGATAAGGTAAAATTTGAACCAGATTTTTCTTAAAAAATGGTGTAGCCGGGCGCGGTGGCTCACACCTGTAATCCCAGCACTTTGGGAGGCTGAGGCGGGTGGATCACGAGGTCAGGAGATCGAGACCATCCTGGTTAACACGGTGAAACCCCGTCTCTACTAAAAATACAAAAAAAAATTAACCGGGCAAGGTGGCGGGCGCCTGTAGTCCCAGCTACTTGGAGAGGCTGAGGCAGGAGAATGGCGTGAACCCCAGGAGGTGGAGCCTGCAGTAAGCCGAGATCGCGCCACTGCACTCCAGCCTGGGTGAAAGAGCAAGACTCCATCTCAAAAAAAAAAAAAAAAAAAAAAAAAAATGGTGTAAATACTTTGATTAAGATGGACAAGGACTTTCCATCCAAGAGAATAGCATGTATAAAGTAAATTACTAGCATAGAAATTTAGAGGTAAATGCAGATTGATCTAACATTGCTCTAGGCCCATTGAATATTTCTGAATACGATTTTTCAGTGTGTTAAATTTAACCAGATTGAACATTTTAAGACCCATACTACTGAACAATTTTAAATGAAGGATTTACTTTGTAATGAGGCATTTGCATTCAATCATAAATTTGGAATGCAACATCTTTAACTTGGTTATTTCTACTAGAATAGGTTCTTTCAGGGTATTATGCTTATCCTGTAGTAAAGACATAGATTCCTCAAAATTTATTTCAAGTGTAAAAGATGAGAAGAATACTTATTTATAGAGAAACCCGGAAAATATAGTACTTACAATAGCAAACTAAGAGTTGTGTAATAAAAGTTTCAGAAATGCTATCACTAAACTATTTACAGAAGCTCCAGAGCACTATTTTTGAAAGAAAGACAGAAACAGAAATTTTAGAAAAGTGATTCACAAGTCTGAAGCTATTGATAGAGAAAAGCTGAAGTACTAAGGAACAGATGAGTCAGAAGCAAATTTAGGAGAAACACATCAAAGAATGTCTTAAAAATTTATCATTTGGGAGGGACTATAATTCACTCTAGCTAGAAAAAGCAAAAAGAATAGAAGAAAGTATATTTACATAGAATTAAACTTAAATTAGCAAGTATTCTTAGGAATTTTTTAAACTGCCTGCGTCTTCTTTTTTAAATAAAAGCTTCATTGAGATGTAATTTACATATAATAAAATTTGCCCTTTAAAATTTTTTAATCCAGTGGTTTTTAATATATTCACAGAGTTATGCAACTATCACCACTATCTAATTTTGGAACATTTTTATCATTCTCAAAAGAAACCCCATATCCATTGGCCATTGTTCCTTATTTTTTCTCAATTTTCAATGCCCCTGGCTTTGGCAAGCAATAATCTACTTTTAATATCTTTGGAGGTACATATTCTGGATATTTTATATAAATGAAATCACAAAATGTCTGGTCTTTTGTGACTGGTTATTTCTTCACTTAGCATGCTGTGGAGGTTCATCCCCGTTGTTGTGGTGTGTATCAGTACTTCATTCCTTTTTACTGAATAACTTTCCATTGTATGGATACACCATATTTTCTTTATCTGTTTATTAGTTAATGGACATTTGAGTTATTCCTAGTTTTTAAAGCTTCACCACCTGATTCAAACCTTAAGGCCCAGGACATGTCATGGCATGTTTTGCTTCTTTATTCTGACAGAAAACAAAGTCATCAGAAACTTTATCTTCCATCTAACAAAACATTAACTCCTACAATATGGGCACCCACCCTATTTTCCTTGCTTCCTGTAATAATGGAAAAATGCTTCCTCTTTCTTTCATTTATTTATTTATTTATTTTGAGAGGGAGTCTTGCTCTCTCACCCAGGCTGGAGTGCAGTGGCGTGATCTCGGCTCACTGCAGCCTTCGACTCCCTGGTTCAAGCGATTCTCCTGCCTCAGCCTCCCGAGTAGGTGGGATTACAAACCATGCACCACCATGCCCAGCTAATTTTTGTATTTTTAGTAGAGATGGGGTTTCACCATGTTGGCTAGGATGGTCTCAATCTCCTGACCACGGGATCCGCCCGCCTCAGCCTCCCAAAGTTCTGGGATTACAGGTGTGACCACCTTGCCTGGCCTTCTCTTTCTACATAAGAGTATTCCCCTGCACCCTGCAGTAGTCCCCCCTTATCTGAGGGAAATAAATTTCAAACATTTTAACCTGTGCTTTCCATGCATCCATCCAATCCCATGTCACCATACCCTCTCCATCCTATGGCATCATATCCTGGATTCCAGAGAAACTTACAGTCTATCTGTTCCCTCAGTGTGTTCAAATACAACTTGCCAATTAGTCCTTCCTCAATATTTTAATAAACCTTTCAACCCACTTCCCTTCTAATAACTCCCTGTATCTCTCTTCCTCATCTTGTTAAACAGAAAGGACATTTTTATCCTAATATCTCTTGATTTCTCAACAATGTTTAATACATGTTTCTTCTTGAAAAGGTGTCTTCTCTTGACTTCCATGAAACAATAATCTTCTGTTTTACTTCCTACCTTTCTGATTTCTCTCATGTCTTTGTTTAGGCCCAGGTTCCTCTACCAAACCTTTATTCACTAAAGTTATTTAAAGTCCAAACTTAAACAAAGTCCTCATGTGAGTCTGATACATGAAAGGGATCTTGATCCAGACCCCAAGAGAGGGTTCTTGGATCTCATGCAAAAAATAATTAAGGGCAAGTCCATAGAGTAAAGTGAAAGTAAGTTTATTAGGAAGTAGAGGAATAAACGAAAGGTTACTTTTACAAATAAAAGAGTAAAAGAATGCTCCATAGATATAGCAGCCCCGAAGGCAGCTGGTTGCCACTTTTTATAGTTATTTCTTGATTATGTGCTAAGCAAGGGGTGCATTGTTCATGCCTCCCCCTTTTAGACAATATAGGGTAACTTCCTGACATTGCCATGGCATTTGTAAACTGTTATGGCGCTGGTGGAAGAGTAGCAATGAGGACAACCAGAGGTCACTCATCATCATCTTGATTTTGGTGGGTTTTAGCTGCCTTCTTTACTGCAACCTGTTTTATCAACAAGGTCTTTATGACTGGTATCTTGTGCCGACCTCCTATCTCACCCTGTGACTTAGAATGTTTAACCATCTGGGAATGCATCCCAGCAGATCTCAGCCTCTGACAACTCTACCCTCTCCTCAGGCAATCACATCTATGCCCACAATTTCAATTCCCACCTACATATATTTGATTTCAAAATTTATATATCTAAACCAGACTTTTTCACTTCTAATAAATTTTCTATTTTCACCTTTGAATCCCTAAGGTTTCATGAGCTGAAAAGGGTCTGGATTTTACCCTACTTGAAAGCTAACAGCTTTTCACAGTTTCATGGATGCTGACAGAAGACAAGGTTTCTGGATCAGAGAAAGGCTGTGCAGTAGTCCCCTCTTATCTGAGGAAAATATGTTTCAGGATGCCCAGTGGATGCCTGAAATCACAGATAGTACCAAACTCTACCTATGCTATGTTTTCTCCTATGCATACATACCTATGGTAAAGTTTGAAGTTATAAATTAGGCACAGTAAGAGATTAATAACAATAACTAATAATAAAACACAGCAATTATAACAATATACTGCAGTAAAAGTTGTGGGAACATTTACTTCCAGAATGTCCATTTAATATTCGTGAACCATAGTTAATGCCAGTAACTGAAACTGAAAACAAAACTTCAGGTAAGCGGGGAATACTGTATTACTCACAACAGAAATGGTAACCAGAGGGCCAGCATATTTGGGCCAGTTTTCCCAGTCTCAATTCACACAGGATGACAAAAGGGACCAAATGACACCTGCATAAGCAGTGAATTCTGTTAAAAAAAAAGAGAAACCCAGGGCCAAGAATCTAGTACTTTTGGGCAAGCCACTAGAAGTTTACTTTGCCCAGGGACTGAGTTACCTGGTAACCACACTCTCCTCACTTTGACCTATTCAGCTGCCTATGTGACAAGCAGAAGTTTTGTAACCTGGTGCACTCAGAAAGAAAGGGCAGGGATGTTCAAGACTCCTGGCAGATGTCTCTTCCAGCATAAAGAACCTCAAATTCTCTATAACCCTAGAACATTGAATCTATATCTGTTTTCCAAACTACTGTTTTTCTCTGCCATTGCAGAGTCTTTGCCAAGGTAGAATTATTTCTATACCAGGAATTCAGTTTCCACTGTGTCAGAATCAAATACATTTCAAGGTGTTTTGTATTTGTCTGAAGAAGGTGGCATTAAAGTGAAAAAGTAGTTGAGAACAAGAAGAGGAAGACAAAGGCTTAATGCAGTGGGGAAAAGGGAAAGCACACCTACAGCTCCTATTGAAAAATAGTTGTAAAGAAAATAGGCTATTGATTTAAATTGAAATCCATAAGCTATACCATTAATGTTTGTATTTTGTGCCCTGGCATTATGAAAATTACCTAGTGAGTTGTTCCAGAGAGTTATCATTTCATTTCTTTCCCTATTTCCCAAATTGTTCATGCTTGTTCCTCACATCATTTCATAAACATATTCTCCATGAATAGCCTAAAAACAGTATGGAAAACATCCTGCCATTTTCTCCTTTCTGAAGAAAATCATTCTGATTCTGAATTTCCTCTGTGGTGTCTCAAAGGTTAGCTTTGCTTTACCCCAGGCTAAGCTGTGGAAATGGATCATGAGCTTTTCCAACCTACTGTGACTCTTTCTTCCCCCCGCACTGACTGTAAAACTTCACTGAGGCAAGGAAAGAATGTTAAGTTAATATACCTAGAAAAGCACGAGTCAAGGCAACTTGAAAGAATCCCCCATAATCATTCTTATGAAAATATACAAACCTAATCAACAATTCCCATTTAGAACTTGGCTACCTCTATCTTGCCAATCAGTTAACATCTAGTTTGCTGACAATGTGCTTAGCAGTCTTTTAGAACGTTTATGCAATGGTATAGTTTCTTTTTTTATTTTTCACTTACCAACTTGTAATTTTTCACCGAGGTCTAAGAATTTTAGTAAATGATATATACGCAGGCATAAAATGTCCTTTTAATATTTGTTGTCATTTGTACATTTAAAAATAGGTCCTCTACTTTTACATTTCTACTTCAGCTGCTTATATTAGCTACTATTTTACCTTTTTCTCTAGACTAAAATTGATATTGCCACCCCCCAGAGCATAACATGGCTTTACTAGCGTTAAGACATAATTAAGAGACTGAATCCAGTGTTTCCTGGCTTTCTAATATTGGCTCTTTAAAATATAAATTTAGTTATGAGGCTCTGCCCCTCAGGGGAAATACCAGTGACAACCAAATCAGTTTCTGGCAGTTACGTTTCAAATAACAGTGGGGTTTCTATTTTCTGCCAGTCAAGAATCTTCCCTCAGATGCATCATTTGTTAAAACCATGTAGGGGCAGAGTGTTGATTGACAATATAAAGTGTGATTCATTGATATGATGCCAGATCCATGTACAAACAACAAGAACATTGATTAGCAACTTTGTAATAGTTGAATTCAAATATTTGAATATTTTAACATATATGTAACTAAAATCATATATACACACCTCTTACCTAATGGTGAGCATATCCTGGCATTTGAGATAGAATGTGTTAATCATGGAGATCTAAGCTTTAGGGAAAAGTTTAATAAAGATAAAAGAGTGACTTGAATTTTATAAGGGAAGTATTTAGTAATTAAAGATACCACAGCTGCTAAAGATAATATAGTCATGAGATTTCATAATTATAAGGTCCTGGCATCCCTGCTTACAAACCTCATACTCAGTGGTAATATAATCATGCCCATTTGAGAATTGAAGAGATAAGAGAGTGTGTGGTGTGCAGCATCCATTACTAGAAGGTCTATTATTTCACAGCAATGGGAGGGCCAGAATGATCCACAGCAGAGAGAATTTTTGTTTTGTCATTCAGTAAACATGTCACATATTTCTACAACCCAACTTTTCAAGCCACATCTACTATATACATGTAGGGAAGATTCATTAATGCAATGTCAGGAGTACTCTAATAAAAATAAAATGTCTGTTCCTGGGAGCCACCAAGTGGCTGCACTTGTATATACCTCCCCAGTTATGATAATTTAGTGTATTGGCAGGGTCCAGGGAGTATTTCATTACATTTGTTTCCTCTTCCTTCCTATTTGCCTCACTCAGTAAATAATCCCTTTAGACCATTTTTCTCAAGGATGTAGAGAGAGAACCAAATGGTATTTTCAGTCTCCATACATGTACAATTTGAGACACACTTTCTTCTGTACTATAAGAGAATATACCAATGATGACATTCAAAAAGTGATATAATTTAGAGGCACAACATATAAACTTTATTTTGTATTAGAGAGCGTTTTTAACCCTATTTTAATTTTATGTTTTCTAACATTGGTTTCCAATTTACTTGCTTTTATCAGTTTTTTAATAATTATTTTAATCTGGTTTAAAAATACAATTTTTATTCAACCCTTGCTTACCAATAAACACCAGCAAAATATTATTATATAATTTCAACTCTTTCTTGGAATTTTATTTTCATTAAATGCTAAATAATAACCCTGCATTTTAAGTCAAATTAATTCTGAGATCAAATTGATGGCTTTGCAAAAAACATTGAAGTAAGTATCTACACAAGTAAACAATTAAGTGCATTAATTGAGATTCAGCATTCCGCAAAATATATGTGTTATATGCATATCTTGATATATTTCCTCTACAGCAACGTATATTTAATCAGTATTTCTCTAAAATAGAAAATAATCCACTAGATCCTCTGAAGGAGACCTGTGCCTTTCATACCAGTAAATCACTGAATATATTTGACTACATAACTTATTTATCAGACTCTTAATTAACAAATTTTTTGACTATTGGATATTAATCATGACATATACTGGGCATGTTATAGATTTATATTCTGTAGTATTTAACAATTAAGGTAATTCATTTTCCCCAAAGTATGATAACAATTATTTTAATGAAATAAATCTGTAATATTGTGTTTTACTGTGCACTGTTAGCAATAACCTAAAAGTTATTCTGGTATGTCTCAGGGGTTTATATAGACTTTCGTGAATCCACTCATTCAGTTTTCACCTCTGGGCCTTCTCCAGAAGTCTGTGGAGATGGACTAGGGTTACATTCAACTCAGAGACATCACACTGGACTCAAAGTAGCTCTCCTCTCCAGTTTTTGGGGGCTTTCTAAGGCCATGTGTATCATGTCTGGGTTCTTCTTTCCTTAAATGTGTTCTCCCCAGAAAGATGCTGTTTCATCTCTTTTGAAAAAGGATTTCTGGCAGGGATATTCCACCAAACCGAACTATTTTTGGATACCAGGCAAGCTTAAGCTAAGCTTTGCTATGTGAACTTCAGATAATTATCTTAAATTGCTGAACCTCATTTTAGACTGAAACAGTAGTACCACGTGTTTCTAATTCTAATATATTTTCATACTATGTATAAGATCACATCAAGCATGATTATTATGTTTATTTAGCATTCATTTTTTGAGCATTGCCATGTGCCTAGCTTTGTTCTAGTTTCCAGGGACCCAAGGGGGGGGAAAGACCCTAAATTTGTGAAGCTTATTTTCTACTGTAGTCAGTACATTCCTACACCATAAAACAATTTTTTTCTCCAGATTCTTTCTAATTAAACATTTAGTCACCATAGCCTGTGCAAAAAAAACACGAACAAAAAAACTCTGTTAACTCTAACCAATATTTCTTAATAGCTGCCCGTGAATGGGAAAGGTAACTTCAGACTTCACTTTGAAGTAGCAAAGCAAAACAAGAGTATGTAAAAACAGACAAAAAAAATATTTATAGAAAATCACCCGCAGTGTAAAAAGAAGCCATGCCAAATACATTTGAATTCCAGAGTAATAGATATAGGTTTTGATTCAGCAACAAACAAAATCTCACATGTCAGAACATCAGTAAATAAAATCCCTAGATACGTATCAACCTTAATTTACAGAACCACGCTATAGTGGAATGACACCCTGTGATCTATTTTATTCACTTATTTAATATTTCAAAGAAGAATATAAGAATGTTATTAGCCTACTAAATTGTAAGTGATAGATCTACAGTCTTGTTTCCACTTACCATACCCTATACATCTTGCTGACAGCTTACTTTTTGGAAGAGTTGGCTATGAATTACTCTTAAGCATCTGAACGGTCTGATCCAAAGTTACTCTTCTATCTTCTCTTCCCTAGTGATGAAACATGTCTTTTTCTCAGGGGCCTCTTTTGTAAATTATAATCATTCTTATATAGTTCCCTTTGTTTTCTTGTTATTCCTTATTTCTCACATTGACGAGGAAGTGGAAGGATAGGTTATCATATATATTTAACATTTCCTGAGTGGTAAAGGACATTTCACTGATCATGATGTAACATTTATAGTCTAAAGATACTAAACCATGTGCCCCAGAAAACTTCCTCAAAGTTGTTGGTACCGTCTTATACCTTACTAGGCAGTTTGCTGTTCTCAAAGGAAAACTGAGACAGAAAACATATTTGTAAAAATAATAGAGATTATTTTACTGTTTGAAAGCAACATATAAACACATATATTTTTCAAATACATTTGAAGAATCTACATTGAAAAAAATCATTTGGCTCTTAAAGAATATGTTTTAGAATACATGTTTTTAGAAGATAATTCTATTGCTCTATAAGGAAAAAAACAGGAAGGGAAACAAAGTGGTAAGAAGTAAAGAGTACTTTTCATATGCTATATTTATTTTATCTATATTTATTGTATCCATACACACATATACACAATGTTAATATATTTAATAATAATCCAAACAAGTAATGCATCTTGTTCAAATTCCTATAATTATCATGTGGTAGAGGCTGCAAACTGTTCTCTTGCCTCATGTTACCAACTCTGTAATACAGATGTTTCTCGACGTAGCATGCCATTGTGTCCTGGTAAACCAACCCATCGTATGCTGAAAAGTCAAACATAAGTCAAGCATAAGTAAAACATGCATTTAATATACTCAACCTACCCAACATCATAGCTTAGCTTAGACTACCTTAAACATGCTCAGAACACTTACATTAGCCTACAGCTGGGCAAAATCATCTGGCAATACAGTACACTGTAGAGTATCTGTTGCTTTACTGTGGCTGACTGGGAGCTGTGCCTCACTGCCACTGCCTAGCTTCATGAGAGAATGTGGAACTGCTTTCCATTAAATGCATATCACTTTTGCACTATCATAAAGTTGAAAAAAATGTAAGTCCAACCGTAATAAGTTGGGACCATCTGTGCCCAGTCCATCCCGTCTGTATGATAGAATCTATGCCAGCTCAGAGAAATGGAAAATAAAAATTCATAATAGACAAAACTCCTGCACATAAACATTGAAAGAAAACAAAACAAAAAAAACCCTTCCTATGAAATTTAAGAGGAAGGAAATGTCATATTCCCTTTCTGAGAAATAGCTGTTGGCCTCAGACTGCAAAAGAGGACCTGAAGAACAAGGCAGAAGATAGCCTAGCTCAGCCAGCAGGACTAATGAAGCAGGTGTGTGGGCATCTCATTGATGCTATGGTAAGAAGAGCCATTTTCCATATTTGGAAGTTTTCCAAAAGACATAAAACATTTTCTCTTTAATCACATCTATTACACTCTAGAATTTTTCTTTTTCTTTTATTTTTTTTAAATTTTGCTTTAAGTTCTAGGGTACATGTGCACAACGTGCAGGTTTGTTACATATGTATACATGTGCCATGTTGGTGTGCTGCACCCATTAACTCGTCATTTACATTAGGTATATCTCCTAATGCTATCCCTCCCCCCTCCCCGCCCAAGCAGGGCCCGGTGTGTGATGTTCCCCACCCTGTGTCCATGTGTTCTTATTGTTCAATTCCCACCTATGAGTGAGAACATGCAGTGTTCGGTTTTCTGTCCTTGCGATAGTTTGCTCAGAATGATGGTTTCCAGCTTCATCCCAAATTTTAAAAATGTTAGCTATTAGAGACAATTTCAGAAACTATAGCCTCTACTTACGAAAACTAGTGCCAAATCTCAGAGTTTAATTACTGTAAAATCTTCCCCAGCAGCAAATGAAGGAAATACATGCCATTGAATTCTGAGTTGAAAGCTTTGAGTTCAGTCAATGTTTTCGGAAAATGAGCTCCCACAGGACCACCCACAACTGAATGCTTAGATTACATGTCATTGGACTCTGAGCCAAATGGCAAAGTCTAATAATTAAATTATGCATAAATATGTAAATATAAATATGTACACACACATATACAGCTAAACTTATATGAGGACTTACAAAAGAAAATCCTAGTAAGTTCATGGCATAGGAGCTTTATTGTCACCCATAAAGCCTTCTGAAAATAGAGAGGAAAATGGAACATTCAGAAAAGTTAGGTGGTGGTTTCCAAGTTGCATTTATAGTAGATATATAAATTAGATAACCTTGTTTGGCAAAACAGTTGCTTAATATTCTGAAAATTCTACAAATACACTTGTTGTGAACATGTTTCTTTTGAAATCTGAGCAGAATTTTACAAGTTGAATTATTTTAAACGTAATTCTAAAAGACAGTTTTCATATCTTTTGGGCATTTCATTAATTGTAAAGGCTACCCATGCTTTATTTAAAATAATACTTAAGTTATATTTTACAGTGAATGTGTCAATGTGCCAAGTGACACCCACTGCTTTCTCTTTCCAGTAAACTTCCATGGGAGCAATATTTAATGACCCTGTTCATAAAAACAGGCTCCTTGCTGTCTGATAGAGTATTATTACTATGAATGAAGAGATTCCCTAAGTATTTAAAGCTATCCAGAGATTTGCAAAGTGTCTGTTAAAAACTGCTTTCATCTTTGCTTTTCTTTGGTAACTACCTTTTGTTGATGTTGTTCTTGTTGTTATAGTGGTGGTTGCTATTAGTGTTCACTGAAGAAAACAAGCTCTTACAAACAAAAAAGCATGAACAAAAAGAAATAACTGGAGTGGGGGATGGACTCAGGCTTTTTTATGTGAGTTCTGTTCTCACTTTTACCACTATTTTCTTTTTATTTATTGAAATGATTCTGTAGCTCAGCAAGGGGAAAACAAAAGGCATGAAAATTCATTTAAGTACTCTCTTTTATTTATGTTAACATTTCATCATATGCTGTTTAACAATTTACTAAATGTTTATTATGCACAGAGTTGCATTCTCAAGAGAATAAATAAGTTTCTGTCAGCACTTCTTTTAAGAAATCCTATTTTGGTTGTGGATTTTAAAAATTCATAATAAACATTTCCTTCAGGAAGAAGCCAAGAAAGAAAATGCTTTGACACTGCTGATAAGTGAGCTTGTAACTAAAGAAATGGAAAACAAACACGTGCATAAATATTCACTGTGTGTATGTGTGAAGGGAAAGAGGAGGGAGGGAGACAGAAGAAGAGAGAAGGAGAGAGGAAGAGAGAGAGAGATAGAGAGAAGGACAGAGCATGTGAAAGAGTGACAGAATAAAAAGATAATTAATTCTTCAATTTTATGATCTCCCTGATTGCTTCAGTGTTAACATTCCCACAGTTTGTCACCAGTCATACTTGCAAAATAGAAAGAGAAAAGCACAGAGAATAGACTAGATGATGTCCAAGGTTCTCTCAGCTCTGAAGTTTTATTATTAAGAAAAATATAGAATAGAAAATAAATGTCAAATAAATGTCAAAAGATGAACAATGGCAATCTCTAGTACTTTCATATATCGTACATCATTTGACTCATGTGGAGATTATGTGTGTATATATATATATATACACACATATATACACACACACACACTCACACACACACACACACATATACATACATGAAATTTACCAGCTCTAAGTTTTTATACTGAAAAATAAGAGAATTGGGTTGGAGGAAGAGTGACATTCTTGTCTTCCCTTCTTATTTAATTTTTTAAAAGGAATGAGAACATTTACCAGTAGATTATTATTTGTCAGGCACTCTTAGAAGCACTATATTAACTTATTGATATTTTTAATAACCTTATAATCCAAGCGTATTATGATAGTATCCTGATTTTTTAGATGCACAAAATTCAAACATGAGCAGTTAAAACTTGCCGAAGTCACAGTGCCTCTAAGTAGCAGAGCAGGGTTTCTCAACCAAGTAGTCAGGTTCTGAGCTTATCCAGCACATCAATCTGTAACTACCCAGTGGGTTCTCTTTGTCCGCTGCCTAGACAGAGCTGATTTATCAAAACAGGAGGATTGCAATAGAGAAAGAATTTAATACATGCAGAGCCGGCCATATGGGAGACCAGTGCTTTATTATTACTCAAGTCAGTCTCCCCAAAAATGCAGGAATAGGATTTTTTAAGGACAATTTAGTGGGTAGGGGGTCAGAAAATGGGTAGTGCTGATTGGTCGGGTCAGAGATAAAATCATAGAGAGTTGAAGCTGTCCTCTTGCACTGAGTCGGTTCCTGAGTGGAAGCCACAAGACTAGATGAGAATCTTGCAGCCTCTAGCTGCATGACTCCTAAACCATAATTTCTAATCTTGTAGCCAATTTGTTAGTCCTGCAAAGGCAGTCTAGTCCCCAGGCAGGAGGGGATTTATTTGGGGAAAGGCTGTTATGGTCTTTATTTCAAAGCTAACCTACAAAGTAAGTTCCTCCAAAAGTTAGTTCATCCTACACCCAGGAATGAACAAGGACAGCTGGGAGGTTAGAAGCAAGATAGAGTTGGTTAGGTCAGATCTCTTTTACTGTAATAGTTGCCTCAGTTACAATTTTTGCAAAGGTAGTTTCAAATCTAGCTCCACCTCTCCAAAGAAGATTGTGACATGACTCTCTCACTAACCACATGCAGGTTTTGCTGTCTAACCAAAATGTAACAAAGAAAAAGACATTTTTCTCTCTATATAAAATAGTTTTCTGAAGGTGAAACCAAAATAAACATCTTCTATAAGCCTTTGGTCCAGATACAACAGTTCATATCTTAATGAATATTCTTACAGTTTTGGTTTTATAAAGCTTCACTGTAACTTATCAATATAGTGAGCATTTCTCAATGTCATTAAATCTTCTTCATTGAGTGCATGCTTTTGAATGTTCATTTAATTGTGTCAAATTTATTTGATAATGGCTGCTTTTAAAACACATAAACATAGCTGGCTTACTGAATCTTGCTCAGAAGCCTCAGTTAAACATCTTTAAGTAATTAAATTAACCAATCTGTCTGCATTAGTTTTCTGTGCTGTGTAACAGGTTACCAGAAAGTCAGTGGCTAAAAATTACATACATTTTTAATAAAATGGCTTGTATGGGTTAGGAGTCCAGACATGGCTTAGCTGAGTCATCTGCTGTGGGTCTTAAGGCTACAGTCAAGGTGTCAGCAGGCTACATTCTCATCTAGGGGCTCAACTGGGAGAGAATCAGCTTTGAAGCTTCCTCAAGTTATTGGCAGTATTCATTTCCTTGCTGCTATTGATCAGATAGCTTCTGTTTCTTGCTAGCTATGTGCCATAGGCTGTCTGGCCACAAAAGGTCATCTGTAGTTCCTTGCCTAGTGGCCATCTCCATAGCAGTTCACAAGTCATGTGCTTTTTCAAGGCTAGAATGAGAACCAGAACTAGCAAAAAGAGTCTTATATAATGTTTCACAATCATGGGCATGACATCCATCATGTTTGTTGTATTCTTTTGATTAGAAGTGAAGATGATAAGGATATGCTACTCCAAAATATGCCAATTTGGCATAAGAACTATTTTGAGTTCCTGAAATCTATTATCTCTTTAAAAGCCTAGCTTCCCAAAAGAACTAAAAAGAACTAAGTTGTCATAAATCCCTTCCCTGAGGGCAGCTTTATTCTTCTTGGACACCACATCCAGACAGACATTGTCACAAACTAACACATTCCCATGTAATTTCTTGAGAGCCCAAATACTCACTTGCTTTTCCATAAGTGCTCTTTCATCACCTCTTTCCCCTAGGAAGTTAGGTATATCAACCCCAAATTCTAACCACTCCTTTGGTGGGTAGGGGTTCAGAAATTTCCAGAGCTGAGTTCAAGTCTTGAATATCCTTGTTAATTTTCTGTCTCATTGATCTAATATTGACAGTGGGGTGATAAAGTCTCCAACTATTATTGTGTGGGAGTATAAGTCTCTTTGTAGGTCTCTAAGAACTTCCTGTATAAATCTGGGTGCTCCTGTATTGGGTGCATATATATTTGGGATAGTTAGCTCTTCTTGTTGCTTTGATCCCTTTACCATTATGTAATACCCTTCTTTGTCTTTTTTGATCTTTGTTGGTTTGAAGTCTGTTTTATCAGAGACTAGGATTGCAACCCTGCTTTTTTTGCTTGTTTGTTTGGCTTTGCATTTGCTTGGTAAATATTCCTTCATCCCTTTATTTTGAGCCTATGTATGGTTTTTGTTTGTTTGTTTATTTGTTTGTTTTTGAGACAGAGTCTTGCTCTGTCACCCCGGCTGGAGTGCAGTGGCGCAATCTCGGCTCACTGCAAGCTCCGCCTCCCAGGTTCATGCCATTCTCCTGCCTCAGCCTCCCGAGTAGCTGGGACTACAGGCGCCCGCTACCACACCCGGCTAATTTTTTGTATTTTTTAGTAGAGACGGGGTTTCACCGTGTTAGACAGGATGGTCTCGATCTCCTGACCTCGTGATCTGCCCACCTTGGCCTCCCAAAGTGCTGGGATTACAGGCGTAAGCCACCATGCCCGGCCGAGCCTATGTGTGTTTTTGCAGTGGCTGGTACTGGTTTTTTCTTTCCATATTTAGTGCTTCCTTCAGGAGCTCTTGTAAGGCAGGTCTGGTGGTGACAAAATCTCTCAGCATTTGCTTGTCTGTAAAGGATTTTATTTCTCCTTCGCTTATGAAGCTTGGTTTGGCTGGATATGAAATTATGGATTGAAAATTCTTTTCATTAAGAATGTTGAATATTGGCCCCCACTCTCTTCTGGCTTGTAGGGTTTCTGCAGAGAGATCCGTCAATTCATCAAATTCATTCTCTGTCCAGTTTCATTTCAGTCTGATGGGCTTCCCTTTGTGGGTAACCCGACCTTTCTCTCCAGCTGCCCTTAACATTTTTTCCTTCATTTCAACCTTGATGAATCTGACAATTATGTGTCTTGGGGTTGCTCTTCTGGAGGAGTATTCCTTGTGGTGTTCTCCATATTTCCTGAATTTGAATATTGGCCTGTCTTGCTAGGTTGGGGAAGTTTTCCTGGATAATATCCTGAAGAATGTTTTCCAACTGGGTTCCATTCTCCCCATCACTTTCAGGAACACCAATCAAATGTAAACTTGGTCTTTTCACATAGTCCCGTATTTCTTGGAGGCTTTAATTGTTCCGTTTCATTCTTTTTTCTCTAATCTTGTCTTCACACTTTATTTCATTAAGTTGATCTTCAATCTCTGATATCCTTTCTTCCGCTTGATTGATTCAGCTATCGATACTTGTGTATGCTTCACGAAGTTCTCATGCTGTGTTTTTCAGCTCCATCAGGTCACTTATGTTCTTCTCTAAACTGATGATTCTAGTTAGCAATTCCTCTAACCTTTTTTCAAGGTTCTTAGCTTCCTTGCAATGAGTTAGAACATGCTCCTTTCGCTTGAAGGAGTTTGTTACTACCCACCTTCTGAAGCCTACTTCCGTCAATTCATCAAACTCATTCTCTGTCCAGTTTTGTTCCCTTGCTGGCTAGAAGTTGTGATCCTTTGAAGGAGAAGAGGTGTTCTGGTTTTTGGAATGTTCAGCCTTTTTGCCCTGTTTTTTTCTCATCTTCGTGGATTTATCTGCCTTTGGTCTTTGATGCTGGTGACCTTCAGATGCAATTTCTGAGTGGATGTCCTTTTTGTTGATGTTGATACTATTCCTTTCTGTTTGTTTGTTTTTCTTCAGTCAGGCCCTTCTGCTGCAGGTCTGCTGGAGTTTGCTGGAAGTCCACTGCAGACCCTGTTTGCCTGGGTATCACCAGCAGAGGCTGCAGAACAGCAAAATTGCTGTCTGTTTCTTTCCAGAGGGGCACCCACCAGATGCCAGCCAGAGCTCTCCTGTATGAGGTGTCTGTTGACCCCTGTTGGGAGGTGTCTCCCAGTCAGGAGGCATAGAAATCAGGGACCCACTTGAGGAGGCAGTCTGTCCCTGAGCAGAGCTCAAGCACTGTGCTGGGAGATCTACTGCTCTCTTCAGAGATGGCAGGCAGGAACACTTAAGTCTGCTGAAGCTGCGCCCACAGCCGCCCCTTCCCCCAGGTGCTCTGTTCCCAGGGAGTTGGGGGTTTTATCTGTAAGCCCCTGACTGGGGCTGCTGCCTTTCCTTCAGAGATGCCCTGCTCAGAGAGGAGAAATCTAGAGAGGCAGCCTGGCCACAGTGGCTTTGTGGAGCTGCAGTTCAAACTCCCTGGCAGAAATTTCCTTTTTTAAAATTTTTTGAGGCAGGGTCATGCTCTGTCTTCCAGGCTGGAGTGCAGTGATGCGATCATGGCTCACTGCAGCCTCAATCTCCTGGACTCAAACGTCCTCCCAAATCGGCCTCCCAAGTATCTGGGACTACAGGTGTGCACCACCATGCCTGGCTGATTTTTTTCCTTTTTGTAGAGTTTCTTACTTCTGAGTACTCCTATGTGTCTGCAGGATGCACATATAAATAAACTTCCTTTTTTCTCATGTTAATGTATTTTTGTCATCCTAATTTATAGGGTCCCAGCTGGATAACCTAGGAGGAGATAGAGAAGCTTCCTCGACAGGTCGCCGCCACACTTAATGGGGAGAGCAGATTACTGAAAGGCACGAACGTGAACAGGTAGGGATGTGGTTCCTCACACTGTTCCCTCTTCACTGGAGCTTCCTTGGTATATAGAGTTGCTCAAGAACAAAGCATCTCTGTGACAAGTGTTACAGGTGAGGGTTTCTGTCTCAGTGATCATTAAGTTAAGGCTCAAACAATGGTTAATTTTCCCTTCCAGGAAATCCTAATATGTGTGGTAAGTGTCTGTAGACAGGCAGTTCAGAGATTCAGTGATACCTTCTTTTTCCTCCTTAGTTTCAGCTGATCCTGAGGAGTGCAGAAGAAAGTGCCTTCAGCTCTCCCCAGAGTAAATTTCATGAAAAACAGGTAGTCAGTAATTGCAGACAGACTACACGAAATGTATTATCAAAGTCAGGTGGCAATCTATCCACCCTTTCTGTGTACTGGGATTACAAATCTATCTTGCTTAAGGAAATAATGTGATTTTTAGAGGTTTTTTTTTTCCCAAAGAGCAAATTTTTTCATACCACCTACAAAATAGCCTCTTTATTACTTATTTACTCACTTATTCATTTATTCATTCATTGATTTAATAAATACTCTTGAGTTACCAGGAGTAATTTGTTCAGCCTCTTTGTCAGAAGCTATGAATACAGTGGTGAATGAGATATGATTCCTGCCTCAAAAAGGTTAGAATGCATTGGAGAAAACACATTAGAAAAACCTAAACAAACATCTAAAATAGTAATTAACCATGTGACAATAGGAGATACAAAGCAAACTAACAGAATTCTGTATTGTATCATAAAATAAAATAATAAGGCAAGTTTTATTTCATTAGTGCACCCCAAGCAAAGAGGCTTAGGTTGTCCAAGTATCTGCCCGAAAAGCTTCTCAAGATTTTAAGCAATGTGTACAAGCAATAAAAGGAATTATCTTCTGAGCAAACTATCCCTTATCAGAAATCCCTTATCTTTCTCCACTTTTTTCTAGTAGAAAACATCAAGGGTTTTTGCGCCCACTCCCTTACACACACACACACACACACACACACACACTCGTTTTAATCTGGCATATGGTATGCCAAAACATAATTGAACAATTGTCGCTTAATGATTCAGTAATATTACTCGATATGTTCACAGAAAATTCTTAATAATTCTATTTGATTGTAGTAGCATAGGTAGAATCAAAATTATATGAGCAGTAAGGAATATAGGGAGGTCAAGTGTTTTCTAAGAGCATTTTGTCCCATTATAATCCTACACATTAATTGGGAAAGAAAAGGACTCTTTACATTATTCAGGCTTTGCATACAGAAACATGGTATAGCTCTCCATGTAGCTAAATATTTCATTTTTCTCAGTAAAGTTTTAAGTTCTCCCTATAGGTCTTACCCATTTTCTTTTTAGGGTTATTTTAAATAATACATAAGTGGTTTTGGTTGCTACTGAGTGTAAACAATGCTTGCCATTATGTCTTCTAATGGTTGCCACTGGTTTGAAATGTAATTGATTTTTGCACATTTATCTTATATCTGACCATTACTAATTCCCTAAGTTTTGACAGTCGCTTGAATGGAAATGACATTCACAAAAGGTATGTCAAGGCTCACAACACTAGTTTTGAGCTCCATTTTTACTAACTAGTTATTTCAGAAACTATTTTTAATTTCTAAATGGTTAACTTTACTTTGTTTAAAGTCTTAGTATTACTTTTTAGCTTTATAGAATGTAGCATACTTAGACTATTGAGACAAGCACAAAGATTTTTTTAAGAATAAGAATACATTTTATAAATGCCCCTTGAGACTTTGAACATCTTTCTTTTTATTCTTCCTCTTCTGTCTTTTTTGGAATGGTACAGTTTTTATTAGTTTCAGGAATATGGAAGGTATACAATTTTAAATTTTCAAAATTATAATTTTATTTGTATATTTTGTCAATGGCAAAACTGAGATGCCTTTTTTGATCCATTCCTTTTTATAGTTCTTCCTACCCCTTTCACTGCTTCCTGTCTATATCACTGTAATTTAGTAAAAAAATTTATTTTAAAAATATTGATACACAATTATAATGTATATGAAATCATTTAGATGAGTATTTAATGACAGTACTATGTATTGCAAGTCCGTTTCCATTATGATTCTCTATTTTGAGCTTTTAATTTAGTTTCCTCTCTCAGACTCGAAAAGGCGGTGTACTGTATAATTTTTTCAGTCTTTGCATAGGTGATTTTCTTTGCACAAGAAATGAGAGAGTAGACCATACCATTATTTAGCTACAACAAGTAAAAGACTCTAGTATTTTGTTAATAAAAATGTTCACGTGTTTACAAGCCCACATTGAAGATACATATTGCACGGTGTATAGTGTACTTACAATTGTTAGGCTTAATTGGGTTAAGTATAAATATCTAAGAATAGAAAGAAGCAGTGGAAAAGTTTCTTTTAAACACTGAATGTTGTATAAAATCTATAAAGGTCTGGGGATGTCCTTGACTAGAAACTTTCATGAGGAAGAAATGAAGCATTGAACTGACTAAGTCTTCCCCTCGTGTTCTTCCGAGTAAAAACACCTGTGGTTTCATCTGCTAAATCTTTGCTCAGGGTGATAGGTGAACACAGGCTTTCTTCTTTCTGTGCTTAAATATCTTTAGAAACTTAAAGGCCATCTGTACCCTAAGTTAGGTCATGCATAAGTGAAAACTCTCCTGCCATGTAACCCCACCCACTGCCCAGGTACATAATGCCATGCTTTCATTCCTGTCTGACTTTGTTCCCTTGGTGCTGGGTACACAGTTCCGCCTCTATGATTTAGGCCATTCTGCAACTTGTCACTGGCAAAGACTCTTTATAGTTGCCATTACCACTTCTCTCTACAATTACACCCTGTAAGAGGTCAAGCTGAATATATCAGGGGCCTTATACACACTGCCTACCTATATCTTAACTCTTGTAAATCCCAGATGTTGCACTTTAGCAGAGCACTTCTTTGGGGAATATTCAGGTTGTTATTTTTCACTTTCTTAGCAACGAGGTACTCTAAGGAGGTATTTTTCCTTTCATTTCACTTCTATGTCTGTTCTGGTTTATTCTGCAGTGTTAACAGGTGAAAGAATCTGGGGAAATGTGTCTTTGATGATAGGACTCGTCTCTGAGCCACTTCTCAGTGCTCAAAAACAGCTTGCAGAAAGGTGGAGTTTCTGGAGGAGGAATGAAGTGGGGAAGCTTTTTCTTTCTCAAGAAATACTGTCTTTTGTATTTTGTCACTACTCTTCTTCCTCTCCATGTTACTATTTAGATGGGTCCAGTGCTCGTTTCCACTCAGGAGGATCTCTCTTCTGTTGAACACTTAGCTCTTGGAAGGTAAAATAAGGAGTAAGAAGCCATGGTATGGGTGGCTTAAGTGAGTTCTGTCTAAGAATTGGATTCGAGTGGCCAATGTAATACAGGGCAACCAGTTCCATTTGAATTTCAGATAATCAGTGAATACTTTTTTTTCAGCATAAGTATGTCCCAATTATTGCTAGGTATACACTTACACTAAAAATTATTCTTTTTTAAATCTGGAATTCAAATTTAACTAGGTGTTCTGTATCATGTTTTTATTTTCTAAAACTGCCAATCTCAGATTGTACTAATGGTCAAGACTGACATGTTGCTCATCCCAGATTACAATGATAGAAAATGTTATAATTAGAACCAATTTCCAAACTCAGGATAAAGATTCTGTATTTACAATTGTATTATATAACCCATTTAAAGATACACAGGATTTAGGGAGGTAGGGAAATGGAGGTGAAATTTATAACAGCTGTGTAATTTGAAAAATTGGGGATTTGGTTGGTAAGTAATTAATGATTTTTATGAGAATATTGGTTTTGATTAATATGAATTTTATTTGTTATAAGTAAGGAGAGTAATGGCAACATTTTTAAAGTAGTGTTTTAATGAGGGAAACTGATAGAAGGTTTTTATGGGGTGATGGAGAGGGGAGGAGGTGAGTTATTAAATGCAGAGGAGGGACTTTGGTAGTGTAGATGTAGTGAGTTATGTCGGTACATAGGTTGTATGTTATGGTAATAAAGTTATAGTTTTTGGGGGAGTGGAGACTTTAATGTAGTAAGGAGGAATGTTTCTTTGTATTTATTTATAAGTTGTTGGGGTTTGTCAGAAGTTGGCTTTAGTTGACGAAGTGACCATGTTTTATATAGAGTTAGGAAGAAAAACAGGCTGTAATGCAGGAGACTGTCATGCCTAGAGACCTTCCCCATCTGCTTACACTTGGAGAAGGTTTGGAAATTCAAAATCCAGAGGAAATTTCAATACCAGAAGATATTACTAATAATCACCTTCTTGCCCTGATTTCACTTTAGAAAATCAATCTTGCCAACGGGAGGAATTAAGCATAAAAGTATCTGTTATCACACAACCCCCATAAGCCTCAGAACATAACCTATAATGTATGCTAACACCATTTTGGCAGAATGAGCAAATGGTATTTAGTTTTTAATAGAAAATGTTTGAGGAAAATAGAAACAAATTTTTCAGTGCAAGACATGAAGTTACAGCATTCTATCTCTGCTTTCTCAAGTGTCTTTCATCGCACCCTTTTTAACTAGACAATTTCTTATTGCTCAAATCTCACATCACCTACTACAGAGAGCCCTCTATGGATCACCTCCCTCTCCCATGGAGAGTTCTTTGAGGACAAGGATCATTACTTATTCAGCTCTGTATCCCTAGAACCTAGTGAGAGTTGAAGCCAGCTGGGCTTTTGGGTCGGGTGGGGACTTGGAGAACTTTTATGTCCAGCTAAAGGATTGTAAATGCCCCATTCAGCACTCTGTAAAAACGCACCAATCAGCACTCTGTAAAATGGACTAATCAGCGGGATGTGGGTGGGGCCAAATAAGGGAATAAAAGTTGGCTGCAGGAGCCAGCAGCAGCAACCTGCTCTAGTCCCATTCCATGCTATGGAAGCTTTGTTCTTTTGCTCTTCACAATAAATCTTGCTGCTGCTCACTCTTTGGGTCTGCACCACCTTTAAGAGCTGTAACACTCACTGCAAAGGTCTGCGGCTTCACTCTTAAAGTCAGCGAGACCATGAACCCACCGGAAGGAAGAAACTCCAGACACATCTGAGCATCTGAAGGAACAAACTCCAGACACACCATCTTTAAGAACTGTAACACTGTGAGGATCCACGGCTTCATTCTTGAAGTCAGCGAGACCAAGAACCCACCAAAAGGAATCAATTCTGGACACATTAAGAACCAGCGAAGCTCAAGAAATATTTGTTGAGTGAATGAAGAAGTGAAATCTGCAATAAAATTGCATGGAAACAGTAACCAGTAAGCAAATTTTGAAATAAGGAGAGTTGTGGAACAATCCAAAATGCACAGTTGCAAATCTTTAAAACAATACTGGAAAATCATTAAACTAAGATAAGAGTTAATAGGAATTAAGAGCATGAGAGACTTTGAGCCCCATGTTAGAAAAGTGATGTTCAGTATTTAACCTTAATGTGCTTAAGTTTTAATCAGACATTTCACGTACTGCCTTCTTGACCAGGCCCCATTCTTTGGAACAGAGGACATTCAGCACAGGTAGATATTTATAAAATAAATTTTCCCTATTTTCTAATAAAATAAATCAATTGAACCATAATCGCATTGTGTTATTGAGGTCTCGTCTAAATTTGTATGATCAGATATAGTGAGTGGCAATATAAAGTGCCACTACATTTTAGAAAATGAAACATTTTTTAAAAATCCCTCTTCACTGCCCCACTTCACCTGACTAGCTAAAAATAATAATCATGAAATATTAAAAATAAATGAATAGGAGCAGCAGGAAAAAGAAGAGGTGAGAACAACCCCCAGACCAACCAAAGCCCACTGTGCAACCAAAACCAAGGTGAAGGAAGAACCACAGAGAAACCACAAAGCTGTCTGCTAAACCTGCTCCTCCAAAGCCAGAGCCCAAGCCTAAAAAGGCTCCTGCAAAGAACGGAGAGAAGCCACCTAAAGGGAAAAAGGGAAAAGCTGACACTGGTAAGAAAGGGGATAACCGTGCATAACATGGAGATGCTAACACAGACCAGGCATGGAAAGCTGAAGGTGCTGGAGATGGCACATGAAGTGTGTGCATTTTTGGTAACTGTGTGCTTCTGATGACTGTATAGTTTGAACTACTATTTTTTATCAAGTTTTATTAAAACACAGAATTTTGTTTATTTTTCTGTTAAGCTATGTGATGTGGTTTGGCTGTGTCCCTATCCAAAATCTCATCTTGAATCGTAGTCCCCATAATCCCCACGTGTCAAGGGCAGTACCAGGTAGAGGTAATTGGATCATGGGGGCGGTTTCTTCCATGCTGTTCTCCTAATAGTAAGTGAGTCTCAGGCGGGCTGATGGTTTTATAAGGGTCTGGAATTTCCCCTGCTTGCACTCAATCTGTCCTGCCACCCTGTGAAGAAGGTGCCTGCTTCTGCTGTGCCTTCCGCCATGATTGTAAGTAAGTTTCCTGAGGCCTCCCCAGCCGTGTGGAACTGTGAGTCAGTTAAACCTCTTTCCTTTATAAATTTTCCAGTCTGGAGTATTTCTTCAAAGCAGTGTGAGAACTGACTAATACACTATGTTAGAACACAGAACACTTTACTGTTTTTTGGGGGAGGGGCAAATGTCACTAATAGAATGTTTCTGAAGCTGGATTAATATGGGGAAAACCCCTTTCCCCTCTAGCTCTGAGAGACTTTTCTTGGCTCCCAGGATAAGGGATTCCCTTCTACCTGACTTTGACCACACGCAGCCACTTTGGCACAAATGCATTGTGGTATGGAAAAACAAATTCTTTTCGTGTCCTCTTCTCCCTTTCCACCTTCAGCGAAGACTTAATTGCTTTAAACCCAGACGCCTGTTGGGATCCGACCTCCAATAATTGGTTACCAGGGTGTCAGGCAATCTGGACTTTCCGATGATGCCACTGAGATGGTGCCCCTCAAAAGATCAATGGTTCTGTTTCTCGATTGTGGATCTTCACGTGAATTCTGCCATTTTTATTTCACTTCCTAAAAGTCAGGGTCGACTTGTGAAAAGTTGTAAACGACGTGCTAAATGTGAAGTGTCGACCCTCACTCTAAACTTTCCCTGTTCAGAGCATCAAATGGAGACTTCATTGGGTTTTATAGTGGCTTTCTGATTTTTGGTAGTCCATTGAAGAAGGAAGTTTAAAAGTCGTATACTGTTAAGGATTGCCCATGTCCTGCCAGAAATATCATGACTGTTTATGGAAAGTATCTTTAATAAAGCTGGATACTGTTTGACTTGAATAAATTAATAAATTAATTAATTACATAAAATCTGAAAATATTCTTACCCTTAAACACGGGAATTATATTTCTAGATTAATTCAAGTATAAAACGATTTTTATCGACAAAGAGGTATATTGATTCATTATACATTGCAACACGGGACAGGAGACAATCTAGCTATCCAGCAATCAGAAAATGGTTAAATAAGTTATAATACCTACGTTCAACTAGAAATTACTTAGCTCCTTAAAATATTGTTTAGAAAAACATTACTCACAAACCATTTATAATACTTCATTGTAAAATTAAATATAATCAAAATATAATTGATACAAAAAGATTATTAGGAAAAGTAATTGGAGAAAGTAGAACAAAAAGAACATTTTCAAAAAAAATGGTTATTTGACACTTTTTATGTGCCAGACACTTTTCTAAGTATTTCAAATATGTTAACTCATTTAAGCCTCATAACAGCCCTATGGAATAAGTACCATTATTATCAACAGTTTTACAAATAAGGATGTAAGAAACAAAGATGTTAAGTAACTTGCATAAAGTCACACTTTAAAATCAGTAGAAGAGAAAATATTCAAACAGAGGCTACCAATAGCACAGTTATAAGTATGCATCCATGTTGGGATTTATCACCTTTTAAAATTTTTCTTTATGTTGTGTCATATTGTATATGAAATTATTATATATATAATTTCATTATTCATTACTTAATATTTTCAGAAAATAATATTTAATTGAGCAGGACTTTGAGACTTTAAGATGAACTGTGCTGTTTCATCTGAACTTGAAATTTTTTTAGTTCTGCCTTACGAAAAAGCCTTTTTATACCCTGATATCTGAATATTTAGCAGTGAGGTCCACCATGGATATTAAAATCTTCTCGATGGCAAATAGCATACCAGGAAATAATTTAATTGCAATCCTGGAAGGTAACAGAAAAAGATGAGATCACACAGGCCATTAGTCTCGAGGCATAGGTGGAGATCAGTCAAGTGAAAAGGAAGCAGGTGTCTAAGTTAGATGGCAAGAGACACAATTAGTAGTTCCCCGGATTTGCACAGGAGCCTCCTGAGGCTCACGTAACCGCTTCCCAGCAGGCACGCAGTCTGACACCTGAGATGGCAAGCTGAGCTAAGAAAACTCAGGATAGCAGTCACCTAGCTGGAAACAGGGTTGCTGCCGGTGGGAGGAGAGGGGTATGTGGCAATGCTCCCGCAAATCCCTAAAGAGCGCTGCTCCATTTCCCTGGGCTACAGTCTCTGCAAGGTGTGCTGTAAACACGCCCTGGAAATGCATCCGTTCTACAGTTATTTCCATCCTAGTGTAGCACTCCTGTAGCCTTGTTTCAAGGCTTGTTTCAAGGTTGCAGAAGTGCTACGCTAGGATTGAAATAACTGTAGGACGGATGCATTTTGTTCTACAGGTTCAAAATGCTCATACTTAAGTACAATCTAGGGACACTTTATTCTAGAACCTGTGTGACTGAAATTATAAATGTGAACACTCCCTTATATGATTCACTTTAAAAAAAAATTCATTGTTGTCTTTTGTACTTTGGCATTATCCAGTCAAAATTAATAACAACAAAAAGCTCTAAGGTATTATTTTTTTCAAGATGAACAGATCTTATAATCTCACTCGGTAAAAATAACTTTAATGTGTTGAATCAGGTGAGATATCTAGATATCTAGCTTTCTAGTGTTATTCACATGTTTTAGAAGCACGCCTACCTCCATCTCTGTTCCTTGAAGTATGAATATTATCAACGAGAAAGGATATCTGAACAACGGCACCAGAAGTAAAGTGATAGAATTTAGTTTATATATTCAAGTCCTAGGCTAAGTGCTTTCACAAGTATTAACAAGTGAGAAGAAAATATTCCTCTTGGAAGTGATTGCCACATCATATCCTCTAACGAACAACTTTCCTTCACCTGATATTTTCTTATCATAAATAATGTGCATGCATTGCCAAACACTGTAATCTGATTTTCTCTAGGTAACAGCATGAGACAATGAAATACAACTCTGCTTTTTCTTTTACTAAATAATCGACTTAGCAAGTGTTATAGGACCAGTATTGAGATTCCTCTTCTGGATCATTAGAATTTCAAATATTATCCTTCCCCATCCCCGCCCATTAGATAGGCAATACATGGGAAAAAAGGTATAGCTATAGATACATCTCCAAGGACAAATGCTTTGTGTTTTATATGCTTAAACAGATTTTAGGATTGCAAACCCTTTTCAAGTGCCATATTGCTGTAGAAATTAGTTATAATCTGACAATATTTGTTCCAGTAATGCCCTGCACAAACACATATTGGGGTTGGGTGTTCTAAGTTATATTAGTACTAAATCTCTATGAAGACAACTGCTACAACCTAATCCCTCTGTCTTCTGGGTAAACTGTATGTCAACACTGTGTACACTTGGCTAAATTTTCAATGTCTATCAATTGTGGATTTGGACAAACTAGGCTCCTCTATAAATGTTCAGTCCTTACAAAGTTAGTTAGAATAGAGTTTATTCTATTTATCAAATTGACTGCAGTATTAGTAAAAGGGAATACTGCTATAGATACTTAGGATGAATGCCATGTCTTTCTTAATAACATTTCCTGATTAATGTTTAACATAATGTGCTAACAGAGCTTGCACGTGGAGAGCAGGGCATCAGAATGCTTAAATACAAGGCCCACAGTTGCTAGCTAAAAGTCATGAGCCCTGGATAAGTCATTTAACTATTCTAGAATCAGTTTGTTAGTGTCTAAACTATCTCGGAGCCCTCAAATCCGATCAGTCTATGTATCTCTTCTAAGACAAGCCGTGGGTTTCTATTATTTATCCAGTAAACAATTCTTTAACCTCTATTACTATTCAAACAATGTAGGATGTATAGCATTGCACAAATTCCTTTCACAGATATTACCATGTAGATGCCAAATCATACAAAATGCAATAAATTATTAAGGACTGTAATCAGCATCACAGGAAAGATGAGACGTTTTCTGGAGTTTCAAAGAAAGGAAAGCACACTGCATCCCATAGTCAACAAATAATAAAGATCTACCAGATGACAGACAATGTGTTCAAGCCTCGCGTTTCATAGATAAAAAGCAGGCTTGTTCCTAACATTTGTGAGGCACAAAGCAAGAATATAACTGGAGGCCTGCATGTCACATGTCTTTATATTTAGAAATTAGACTAACAAACTATTATACCAAGTATGTACTATCATCCTACCATGATGAGCCTAATTTTACAAGGACCTCAAAGAGCAAATAAAAATTAAAATTCTCAGACTTTTCAGACTTCCTTACCCCTGGCTCTGCCCCTACTGCTCCATTCTCTCCCTTTGTTTTCCCACCTTTTATTCCTCATCATAACCTAAGGGCCCTCACATGCACTCGTGTGGACACTCCAGGCCTGTGTGTCCAAGCTCTTTCAGTAAAAGAAAAAACTACCATTGAAGAGCTGAGGAGAATCGTAATAGATAACATTAAAATCATACCATGTGAAAAAAATATTAAAACTCTTGTAGAAGGAAGTTTCTGGGGTTGGCTGCAGAATGTGGAATTGCTCAGTTTGGTTAGAGTTTCAAAAAGAGAAAAATATTAATGCTAAACCCATAAAAATAAGCCTAGATCATAGTGTCAAAAGCTAGAAAGTTTGAACTTTATTTGGTAGGCAACGAAGAGGGATTTGAAGGTTATTGAGCAGGGGTGACATAATCAAAGCTGTACTTTAGGAAGATTAATTTGGCAGCCGAATGCAGAATGAGTAGATTAGAAGCAAGACTGGAGGCAAGGAGAAGAGTTATAGCAGTAGTTTAGGTAAGCAGTAATAGGACTGTTAACTAGGGCTAAGGTAATGTACAAGAAGAAAGGGTAGTGTGAGACAGTAGGGAGAAGGAATTGACAGCCCCTGATGAATCACTGGTGATAGGGGAAAGGAGAGAGATAAATCAAAGAGCACTCAGAGGTCTTGAGCTTCTGTGACTAAAAAAGAATACTGGAAGCCATCAGCAAAAAGTCAGGGGGAGGAACCAAACTGTGGGGTGAAAATGGTGGGTGGCATTGATGTGTGTTGTGTTAACAACATTAGCAAATCTCCACCCAGGTGAAAATGGCATTGAGACTTATTAATGCAGATCTGGAACATGGGAGAATCATCAGGAAATCTCATAAAGAGGTGAAACTCTTAAGTCTGACTTGTTTGAAATTAGTTGTGGAAGCTATTCTTTATGCAATCTCAATGTCTACAGGTATTCAAAATTTTCTCTGGCTCATAGGTTAGTTCCTTGGATTTTCAGGTTGCTAAAAATATATGTGTATTCTGAACAGTTATTTACAAACTTTGGACCAGTTAATTCACTTTGGCAAGTTCTACCTTATAATTGATAGCACTGTGGTCTGCTTTGTCAGGATTTGGTGATAACAGTTCACATTTTTTTTCCTGCCACAAGTCATTTCCCAATACCAGAACATTCAGTTCTGGGAATTTTGACTTTGTCCAGATTTAGACTTTATGCATTTGTCTAACTTAATGCTTATAAACAGTGAGTCAGCCTTTGGGCTGACAGATCTCTCAAACCTGCTGCGAGGTGCCAGAAGCTCTTATGGCTCTCAAGTGACACATCTATTTGTTGATTACAAAAGTCGTTGCCTTTTGTTCTCACTCATATTAGCCACTAAGATACAAACACCCAGACATGCACACTCGCGCACACACACAGAGAAGCACACGCACACACAGAACTCACAATCTCAAGCAACAGTAAAGATGACTTAATTGAGTTAATGCCTTTACTCCTGTGTTCTCAATAACATTACCCAATAACTCCTCTTCAGTTGTTCCTGATGCACCCAAATATTTCAGTCATTGTTGAAGGTCTCAGGATGGCTGCCATTGATGCCAGAATGGAGAAAGAAGCCTTACTACAGTGAGAAAATCTCAGTCTTTGGGCAAACAGAAACAGAAACCAGCAACTGTGTGGCACACATTTCCGGGGAGGGACAAAGTCTATGTGAGGTCACTTTAGGTCTCTGCTTGCCTCCACTTTAGGAAAAATGCCGCTGCCAAACCCTTTGACTCTATCAGTGCCTCAGCTTTCAGAGTTATAGCTAGACCTATATCCCTAATTATCTTTTTATAAGTCTCCTCTTTCACACGTATCTCCAACCCAGGCAGCATGGTGGAACATACAGTTCATAATGAGGGAATGTGGACTCCCTCATGTATTTCAGGGTGAAAGCAAACTGTGGGTGTTAAAAGGGAAAATATTAATTTAAAGATCAGTGGTGGTTTTCTGTTAGCAGAAGTGTCAAGTTTTTAAAGGCGACATGTGGCACTAATAAAAGAGCATTTCATGAATAAAATATATAAGACAGACAAAACCAAAAATGGAAATAATATATATAACATGCTATATAATGACTTTTGGGTTGGCCAGTTACCTATTGCCTCCCACAGCAAACAAAATCTGAAAAAGAGCAGACATAGATACACAATCTCCCGTTGTTGCTGAAAGGAATGCTCTTTTCATCAGAACTTTGACCTACTTCTTATATATCTTGCCAATGTTTGCTTGATCATTCGTTTATTCCTTGAATCAATTCCCAGTCAAGCCTAGTTCTCCTTACCTGGCCTTCACCTATTAAAGCCCTGGACAGACTGACTCTATTTGCTTCTCTAACTTTCATAACTTTTCAGGATGCTCTTGACCCTGAGTCATAAATATACATACATGTAACTGAAGAGTCATTTATAGGCCAGCAGTCATCAAAGGGACAAATATGCATGTTCCCAAAGTATATTTAACTACTTTGAAAAAGTAAAGAGGCCTTAAAACTAAATTTCTTAAAACCTAGGGGGGGAAAAAAAAAAGAGAGAGAATGTACCATAGGCAATATATGAGACTTCATTTGATCTGGGTTTGAATTATGAGATAAAACTAGTAAGTGCCATTAGTGATTCTGAAGATTAGTTGATACAAACATTTTCAAAAAGTAGTAAAGGATTTTTTTAATATTTATCTTCCTAACTCACTATATGGTATTTTCTATAGCAAATTACATTAAACAATCATTTATATCTTCTATTTTTACTAATAAAAGAGAAAATAATTAGACTTTGGATTCGCAAGTACCACATTGAAATTTATGATTTTCATTAGATTGCTAACTATTTTTTAAATGCCAGGAGTACTCTTACCACTATCTTTGAAGATCCTAGGAATCTGATGCTCTCAGTTGGGAGCCATTTCTTAAGTTATTAGGCAGGTGAAATGGATTAAATGCTGAGTTAAGGCAGGCCACTAAACCCATGATGAAATTAGAGGGGTCAGGATTTATGACCCGACTTTCTTTAGCAAAAGAAGGGAAGGTGAGCCCAAGCAATAGACAGAGCTTGATGAATGAAGGAAACCAGGTTGATGAGAGATGCTAAAGTCAGACATCAGACTCATAGGAAGGAGGAAGATAGGGTAGTCAAGCCATCGAATGATCAACACATAAGCCTACAGTGTGTTGAGACGACAGTGGCTGGTTAAGTGGAGTAAGGCAACCTTCCTGCTGGGGAATCGATAGTGGTCAGGTTACAACAAATTCAAGTGGGGAAAAATTACATCCAAGTTACACATCTAGTGGGACAACTCAAAATCTCCAGAAAACCCTGTGATTAGGGGAGATAAGTCATTCTCCTCTTAAAATGATAATTCTTCAAGTAGGTTTTCACAAAAGTCTTAAAAACCATGAAAAAGACTAATAGTAACAACTTCAAGCATTATAAATTAAAAATAAAATAAATTAAAAGAATCACAGGTTTAGCTCCACTGAACTATATATACAATAGGCCTCTGGCACAGCACAGCAAGGATTCCCATTAATTTAAATAGGGTAAAATGAGAAAGAAAATTCACATCAGAACATTCATGAAATAAAAATGCAGGTTCTGAGCAAGTCAACACAAGTTTACTGTCAAGGCTCAAAGCCTCCTGTACCTACTCCCAATGGGGTGCCACCTTAATGCTTTCTGCTCAGTGTCCTATTGTGTTTGAGTTTTGCCAGTTTGATCTTTAACTGTGAATTTCCTCTTCCTGATTGCACTAAGGCAGAATGCAATCTCTTTTTGAAGTCACTTTTGCTGGGTGAATATTTTAAATCTAGATCTGTGTTATATAGAATATACAGAACATTTGTACCAGTTTACAGAAAAGCTTTAGCAATCACATCACATCTGTAAGCACTATTAATGTCAATGGAAAGGCAGTGAGCCTGATGATCCACATATATCTGCTAAAACTGCTGGAGCAGAGTAGACAATGAAGGAAGGAAAATACAGTATAGAAAACCAGCAAGGTGCCAGTAAGGTTGAAAAATATTGTAACGCTTTGCTTTTGAAATTTTTTACCTGTATGATAAATCCATCAAAAATATGAATATCAAACTATGTATGCTGAAACTAGTATTTTAGGGGAAAGTCTTTTGTTAATAAAAATTTTAATTATTTGCTTTTGACTTTTATTTGTTCAGTAATGTTTTGCTTGTAATACATTAAAAGAAGAAAACACAACCACACAATTGGTAGATTATGTAAGACAACCATTGAGGTGGAAGAGTTTTCTCATTTCCAAGTTACTATGAGCATAACTCATAATTGTTAGCAGTTAACGGGTTAAATACATATTACCGATGCATACAGTTTTTTTGTTTGTTTGTTTGTTGTTGTTGTTGTTTCTTGAGATGCAGTCTCACTCTTCTTGCCCAGCCTGGAGTGTAATGGCACGATTTCAGCTCACTGCAACCCTCTGCCTCCTGGGTTCAAGCAATTCTCCTGCCTCAGCCTCCTGAGTAGCTGGGATTACAGGTGCATGCCACCACGCCAGGCTAATTTTTGTATTTTTAGGAGAGATGGGATTTCACCATGTTGGCAAGGCTGGTCTCAAACTCCTGACCTCAGGTGATCCACCCTTGGCCTCCCAAAGTGTTTGGATTATAGGCATGAGCCACTGTACCCAGCCTCATAAAGTTTTATAATATATAAATTCAGATGGATTAAAGAGATAAAGTAGTTTTTAAGAACATCATAATTTTCCTGGGAAAAACAAATACGTATATATAGGAGCCTATTTAGTTTTCATCAATGATGACTGAACTCAGCATAAAATTGATAGAAAAATTAAAGAAAAAGGATGGTAGAGATCTAAGTTTTAAAAATTAAGAAATAAATAAAAATAAGATGCAAATTACAAACCCTGTGCAAAAAAATCCAATATACATGGCAAAAATTAATATTCCTAATAGAAAAGGGAGTCTTAAATGGAATATTAAAAAAATTCAAAAAATTGAATAAAGGGCAAAGATCTGAACAGCTAATTTCAAAATAAAAAATACATACAGTTTAAAATACAAAAAAATTATTTAACCTTATGCTATGAACTGAATTGTATCTCCCTATTCCACCCCCTAAATTCATATATATTGAAGCTGTAATCCTCAATGTGATGATATTTGAAGGTAGGGCCTATGGGAAGTAATTAGGTTTAGATGAGGTCATGAGGATGGGATCTTGTCTAAACCTTATGATGGGATTAGTGTCCTGAAAAGAAGAGATGACACAGAGCTTGCTTCTTCTCCCTCTGTTTCTGTACATGTGCACTGAGGAAAGGCCATGTAAGGACATAGCTAGAAGGTATCTGTCTGCAAGCCAGGAAGGGAGCCATTACCAGGAGCCAAATAGGCCAACATGCCAAGCATGTTCACTCACACAATCTCAGAATTTTGGGAGGCTGAGGTGAGCAGGTTGCTTGAGCCCAGGAGTTTGAGACCAGCCTGGGCAACATGGCAAAACCCAGCCTCTACAAAAAATACAAAAAAAAATTAGCTGGTGTGATGGCGCACACCTGTAGTCCCAGCTACTCGGGAGACTGAGGTGGGAAGATCACCTGAGCCCAGGAGGTCGAGGCTTCAGTGAGCCATGATCGTGTCACTGCACTCCAGCCTGGGCAACAGAGTGAAATCCTGATTCAGAAAAAAAAAAAAAAAAAAAAAAAAAAGCCAACACCTTGATTTTGGACTTCTTAGCATCCTGAACTATGAGGAAGAAAATGTCAGTTTTTTAACCCACTCAGTCTATAGTATTTTGTTATGGCAGTCCAAGCGCACTAAGACACCTTATTTGTGTCTTTTGTTATTTGTAATGAATCCCTTTGATAATACCTGAGTTTATGCTAATGAGGTGACTTAGGATGGGATCCCTAGATAGCCTCAGGATGGAACTGGTCGCCAGAAAGGCCAAATGATCAGTAAGTTGGAACTTTCAGCCCCACCTACTGATCTCTGGGAAGAGGGTAAGGAGGCTGGAGATCAAGCTCTATAGAAATTCTTCAGCAGCAAGATTTGATGAGCTTCCAGGTGTCTGATGCTAAACATATATGGAAATGCTGGGAGGGTGGCATGACCAGACAGGGCATGGAAGTGTGGAGCCCTACCCTCCTACCTTGCTCTATATAGCTCTTCCATCTGGCTGCTTATCAGTATTATTTGTAACATCCTTTAAAATAAATAGGTAAATGTAAGTAGTGTTTTGCTGAGTTGTGTGAGCCACTCTAGCAAATTAATTGAACTTGAGGCAGAGATTGTGGGAGCCCCAGTGTAGAGCTGATTGGTCAGAAGCAGAGGTCACAACTGTGGCTTGCAATTGGCATCTGAAGTGAGGACCGTGTTGAGGGACTGAGCCCTGAAAACCCATGGGATCTGATGCTACCTCCAGGTAGATCGAGTCCGAATTAAATTAAGTTATAGGACATCTGGTTGGTGTCCACTGGCGAATTGCTTGGTGATGGGGAGAATCTCCACGCACATTTTGGTAACCAGAGGTGAAGTATTCTGTGTCGAGTATTGAATATGTTAAGTGTGTAAGAGTAGGAAAACACTTTCTTTTCCTACCTCAAATAGAAGCACAAATCAAAATCCTAGGTAACATATTTTTCATATAAAATTAGCAAGTATTTAAATATATAGTAATACCCTGTGTACATGAGGGAATGAAGACTATAGATGTTTTATATACTTTAGGTGGAAGCATAAGTTGGTATATATTGTTCACAATTTGTCAGTCTGTATTGATTCTTAAGTAGCTATGACCTTCAATCCTATAATTCAATTTCTAGGAATTGAACTAGAAGGTAGTTCATCAGAATGTGATTTAGGATAGGAAACAATTTGAAATAATCTACACATCCAGTGTTAGGAAGGTCACTAAGTAAATTGTATGCATAGGATGGGATATTTCATATCTCTATATATAATTTAGATTTTCAAGTTCCTGTTTTCAGGTAACAAAACGAAGACTGGATTTTCCATTTCTCTTCTTGGATATCAAAACATGAAGTCAAAGATAATAGAAAGATCAATCTTTACTCAATCTTTGTAATGCCAAAAATATCTGTAGCCTCAAACACAGTGAAGGTTAATGAGGACTGCAGAAAGATACTAAAGAGGAGCCTCAAGGTTGCAGATTTCAGACAAAGTCAACAAAGTGTAGTTTTTCAAAGTAGGTGGCATATACTAATGGAAGAAATCCAGCAATCCAATATTTAAAAAATATGACCCAGCTGCAGGCAGGAAGCTTCCTGGTCCTAGATTGGCAACAAGTTGATGCCAGAAGGACCAGCCCAAGTGAGAAGTAGCAGCAGCCAGCCATATTTACAGGAAGCAGTCTGCAAGCAAGGCAGAGCAAAAGGGAGAATCTCTACATTTTGAGAAGCCCTGAAGCTTCTGATCACTGTAGCTAACAGAAAATAAGAGCCAGGGTCATGTCTGACCCTGCTTCAAAAGAAACTTTATTATGAACCAGAAGAAATTCCTACTCATGTAAAATATGGCTGTAGCCTGACCCTCAAGTGATTCTCAGGCAAATACCTGGGCAAGAATTAACTTCAATCAAATATGTGTACAATTTGAAAAAGAAACAGTGCAGAAGCTATATATGTACAGCAGATTATACCTATATATAATTATATAGAAAATTATAAGTGATTCAACAAAAACAAATTGCATATAATTAACACAAGAAAAAATTATTATGTCTTCCATGTCATGGAAGATATGAAAATTGTCATCAAACATAGCATAGCAAATCAATATTTTAAATAACAACCTTTTAGATAAAAAATCTTAAAGCAGATAAATGAGTTTAGAGAAAATATGTATAATAAGACAGTGAAACAAGAGAAATAAAACCAATCAGCAAAGACATGAAATGGCAGAGATGAGGAAAGAAGTAAGAGATAAATAGAAACTATCATGGAGATGAGAATCTCACCAGAAGAGAAAAACAAACTGGAATGCCAGTGAGGAAGAGCTTGGGAAAGATGAGCCAATAAAAGTCAAAATAACTATTCAAAAGAAAGTTACCGTTGAGGAAGAAGGCAGAATAAATGGAATTTTCAAATACTTTCAAGTAATGTTTAGTTTTTTTAAATTTCCAGAAATGAAAGATAACTTGCATATGCAGATTGAAATATCCTATCATGTCCTAGAAAAATCTGATCCAGGATCAAAATTGAGTCAAATGTTGGAAAAGTTTCTGGACTTCAAAAGTAAAGGGTGGGGAGGAAGAATCACTAACATTTAACTTAGGAAAAATAAAAACCCACATAGATGCACAAGCATATGCGAAAGTAAAATGGTCTTTGCTTTATGAAGAAGCTGGCCTAGGTAGGGTTATAAATGGGTTTTACTGAACTTAAACAGCTAATTCCTGCGTCTCTGAAAATAATCAGAATAGAAAAATAAATGGAAAAATTTCAAACCCACTGTAAGAGACTAACATAAATCCAATTCCAAAAGCTGTTAATTATACCATCTAAAAAGAAAACTGTCGACTAATCATGTGTTTACAAACCAAAATATTAACAAATTAAATATAACAGTGTATTTAAAGAATAACACACCAAAATCAGCATAGTGAACCCCAGAATGCATGTAAGCTTATACTAGGAAAACCATTAATGAAGTTTTTGACATTAGCTGACTAAAAGAGAAATATGAATAAAGAAAAAAAGACCACATCAATTTCTAATTTTAAAATGAAAGGAAATAAAATCAGGTAAAGTTTCCCTACAGAAATCTAGAAAGGAAACGTACCTAGAAAGAAATAGGAAGTAATTCTACTGAACTTTGAATGATCAATGCCATCATTCATTATTTCATTTGCACTCTTATAAAACAGAATAAAACTTGGGAAAGAAATCATTGACATGCTTGTTAAAAAAGAAAGCGACCTAGCTTTCACTAGTTACAATCAATTTAGATTGAAAAACAGATAAACACAAAAGCGTATACAGACACAAATAATCCATGAAATAGAAATTGAAACAGAAAATATTTTCAAAGATACTAGAGGATAAATATTTTCTAAAATACAGGAAGAACTTAATGTGCATATGAATGAGCATAATATCTCTTAGAAATACGTTCATTTATGCTCAATAATCGGCACTCAGACAGAGCCTATCAATGTTACTGGATTTAATATGTTAAATAAGCAAGTCACATATAGGAGAAAAAAAGAAGTTAAAACATAAAAAAATAGACAAAAGAATGGACATAGAAGAATTAATAACAATTTAAATATATGTCCATATAAATATGTATTATATTGTGAAAACAGAGTGATGTATGATCATTTCAACAGATACAAAAAGTTTTGATTGAACTGAAAAAGAATTGACTTTTAAAATTTGAAAAATGGTTACTTCCTCTAATTTTTAAAAAAATTACTATGTACAAAAGAACTGAAGCCTGTTCTGTCAATTCAGGATGACTCACAACAAGTGCTCTGAGGGGCATGTTTCAACCTCCCTAGCTGCAGCCAGCTCACTTAACCTACTTTTTTTTTTTTTTTTTTTTTTTTTTGTCTTTTTGACTACAGGCATGTTTCTAGTGGCCTTTGGATGTTGGATTTTAACAACAACCTTAGAGAAATTGTTAAAAAGATTTATGTACATACTTAATATGGAATACTCTGCAGTTTTAATAACGCAGACAGATCTCCAAGACATACTTTTATATGAAAAGGCAAGTTGCTGAGCTATATGAAAAGTATGTTCAAATTCATATTTTAAAAAAATTACATATGTAAAAGAATTCATGTACTCAACAGTTGAATATCAAATTATTCATTTGGGAAGAAGTAGAGGGAGATTTGAATTAAACTTAGATGTTTTATTCCATATATTTCTGAAATGTTTGGATCTGTCCATAAAAATATTTTCATGTATTCGGTGTTTAAAAATTAAAATACATTTTTAAAGGATTATCTGATAAAGGCCTAAATTAGACATCGCCAAGTGCTAATTACTCTAATGAATTGTTAATAAGCTTGAATCTGCGATGTTTTCTTGTAAATAGCTTTTGTGAGGGATTTTTGTTTGTTTGTGGGGTTTTTTGTTTTATTTTATTTTTTTGAGACGGAGTCTCGCACCATCGCCAGACTGGAGTGCAGTGGCGCCATCTCGGCCCACCGCAACCTCCGCCTCCCGGTTCAAGCTATTCTCAGGCCTCAGCCCCCATAGTAGCTGGGACTACAGGCACTCACCACCATGCTGGACTAATTTTTGTATTTCTAGAAAAAATGGGGTTTCCCCTTGTTGGGCAGGATGGTCTCGATCTTTTAATAAAGTGCTGGGATTACAGGCATGAGCCACAGCACCCGGGCAGGGGTTTTTCGTTTTAGTATTTTTCTTCATTTTTGTTTTTGCAAAGGCATTCTAAATGATAGTCTATAAATTCAGAAGGAAAGGCATGATACCTGATCCCAAAAGTATTTACCCTATCTACTAATGGGTAGCTAAAAGAAAACATACGTTTAGCTTAAACAACTTTTTATCTCATTAAAATGTGTAATGCCCTGAAGTAGATAGTACTTTAAGTAATCAGTAACTGTATTTAAAAGCAGACGATTTTTTATCCCTTTCTTAGGAAAAGGAAGACACTGAGAAAACTTGAAATAGAGAGTGAGAATATCTAAAGGAAAAGAGGGAGAACTGCAAGTCTAGAAATACCATAGATAAACTTACGTACTTGCTAAACAATACCTAGGGCTTGAATTGTAAGTTAACACAATCAGCAAGTCTTCTGCATTAAAATATCAGAGGAGAAGGATGAACGTGGTCACACGAGGAAAGAGTCTTAAATCATTAGCTATTTTTAATATTTTAAAATATAAAACAGAATTTGGATTTGGTAATGTTTAAATGAAAAAGAAAAATAAGGAAGAATCATTATATAAATACTGATGTAATAGACTCCAACAGGATTACAGCACATTTACTCTTTACTATCAGAGCACATTTTTAATTTCTGATGAATATTTTCCAAACAATTTACACTTTAAATTTGACAAACAACTAAATATCGAAGATGTGAAATATGGCAGGAACAATTGTCCCAAGCATTCCAGTCTGCATAAAAAAAATGTTATAAAACTATTAGGTTAAATTTAAATCCAACATAATTGATTTGGGATTTAAAAAACAAGACAAAAAATAATTATATGCACATTTTTTTAAAAATACAAAACAAAAGGAAAGTTTGTCCAGGCTAGACTGTCCAAACAGAAAAAATTCATGTTAGTCATAATGTGGTGTTATGAAAGGTATTATAAACTATTCACCTAAATATTGCCCTACTCAAACATTTTCATTCTCTTAGGGATTTGAGATAGACTTTTAAAAAGGAGCAGATTGTTACTAACTTCTTCACAGTGTATGTGTGTGTCTATTAAAAACAGAGCATTCTTCTCAGTATTCTAAATATCCTCTGACTTTTAAAAATAATGTATTTGCAGAAATATTAACATACTCCATTTGGCAATAAAGGTGGGCAGGAAATTTAAGCACTGCATGGGAAGGATAATAAGATAACCTTTAAAGACCCTTTCAACTCTGGGAGTCTGTGATTCCAAACCAAAGGAGGCTGCAGTTAAAATGTAGATGTGAATTGAAATCATCTGCTAGTTTCAGACAATGCTTATAAGCTAAATTTTAGGCTTATACTCCTCTTTATCTAATTTAATTAAGAATGAGTTGGGTTTTAAATAAAAATATTAGTAATATCCTATTGAAAAAAACAAATGATTCTATCCAGGAGACATCATTCACAACTGGGAAATACAAACGTTCCTTAATATAACATTATATTTTACAGCCATCTGGAGAAGCACCACAGTCTCTTCAATCGCTCTCATCATTTGCTTGCTTTTACTTGCAATTGTATACCATGCTCACGTTTTTCAGCAAATAATTGTTATTTGAAACTCTCTGGCTTCTGGTGAGAGGTCACTGGCTTTATAGAAGACATTTATTTTTATATCTATTATTCCTGGTTTTATTTTTATGACTTTCAATTTTGATACAATTTTAAACTTACAGAAATTATGCTGAATAGTCCACGAAAGTTCCCCATAACTTTTAATCTGCTTCAACAACTTTATAATTTACTTCTTGTTTTGTCATTCTCTCTGAACATAGACACACACACACACACACACACACACAGTTCTACAGCATTTCAGAGTTCCTTGTAGATTTCTTGCTTCTTTATCCCTAAATATTTGTGTGTATTTTCTAAAAGCAAGACATTCTCCCACATAACAGTAATACAATTATCAAAATCAGAAAATATTATTATCTAAAGCAAAGGCTATATTCAAATTTGTCAATGTAACGGTAATGTCCTTTTTAACTTCCTCCCAACCCCCACCACTGGTCTAGGACCCAATTCAAGTCACAATTTGCAATTAGTTGCTATATCCCTTTAGTCTCCTTTAGTAGAATTCCTCAGTCTTTCTTAACTTCAGTATTTTAGAAGAATACAGGCCAACAATTTTGTATAAGAGTTACAGGCCAAGAAGATATTAATGAGATTGATATCTAATACCTATTCTTTTGGGAAAACCATGACTCTGGGAATTATAAGACAGATAAAAGGATGCCTTCTTTTTTCAGACTCATTCATCCAAAGGGGACACTTTTATGCAATTGACTTATTTTATCTAATTGATTCACCCTTTTTCAATCAATGCACCAGTTCCACAAGATGAGATTCAGCCACTCTTAGTGTCTGCTTAATGCTATAGACAAACAATAAGATTGAAATTTTTAAACTTCTTTTTATATGGATCTGCTATGGTCTGAATGCATGCTAAAAATGTCATGTGTTGAAAACTTAATCCTAAAATCCATATGTTGACTAGAGGCAGACCATTGGAAGGTAATGAGAATTAGGTAGGATCATCAGGGTGGAGCCCCCATGATGAGATTAGTGACTTTATAACAAGAAGAAGACAGACCTGAGCTAGCAGCTTGCTCTGTTTTGCCACATCATGACACAGCAGGACAGCCCTCACCAGAAGCTGCTGCCATGTCCTTGGACTATCTAGCCTTCTAACCTTACAAAATAAGTTTATCATGAGCCAAATAAACCTATTTTCTTTGCAAATTACCCAGTATCAAGTATTCAGTTATAGCAACAGAAAACAGACTAAGACAGGTTCAATTAAAAAAGTCTATTCAAATACATAATGTGTAATGACTAAAATTTTTTATATAATTATACTTTTAACTGACACTTTTTTTTCTCTGCATAGAATTGATACTGAACAAATGTGAGTATTTTGAGTATTTTTATAACTTAAAACTAACCCCACATAGAATTATCACTAGTGCGAAATGATTTGGGTGCCAGTGATTTCCCTTCCTTGTTTTGTTTAATTCTTCTGTGTTTTGTAGCAGTGTAAAAGAAATGTTCCAGGTTAAATCCATACGTCACATTGGACAATGTTCCAGGCTAAATCTATACCTGACACTGGACTTTAAGAATTCCAAAGTCCTCTTCTGTAAACTCAGAGCATTTCCTATTGTCACTGGTGTCAGGGGTTAGTAACTTTAGCCATGAAACTCTAGATTCAAAGACTTAACCAGAAAACCCAACTCATGAAGCAGATGACATCAGCTAATTCACTGCACAAATTAAAGCTAAATAGAGGAGGAGGAATGGAACAGCATTCACCTGTTGTACAACAGCTTGGAAAGGGCCATGAGGAGTTTAGTTGAAATTCATTACTCTGTTTAATCACTCCCTGGGTTAGCTTAAACTGATTTATTCTGTCTCTCTAGTGTCCTTAGGATATCTTAAACTCCTCTTGGGTAGGTGCTGAGTTGTCTCCCTCCCGGGACATATCACACTTCTTTGCTGCTATATATAATATTAATAAACATGGGTTGTTTGTTGAGCTGAGTAACTTTATAGTCCATATTATTGTCTGATATGCATAGCTTTAAGATATATTTGATGCTCTTTAAAAAGATATGAAAAATAATTGTCAATCAATTTTAAGTTCCTCAAAAGCATTTAGGTATCTGAACATAGGCACTTTTCCACAATTTTACATCATCAACAGCAAAAGACATCCCCAAATTCATTGAAACTTTGAAAGGATACAGTTCATTAAAGTTCTGTGAGGATAATGGCTTTTCAAAATCTCAATTTTTTTTTTACCATTCTTCAAATAGTCTAGTTTTCTGATGTTTTTCTCCATTATTAAGTCAATAAAGAATAACAACATTTGAAAGATGCGGTCCTTTGAAAAGGCTTCACAAAAGAATTAAATAAAAATACTTTAGCCAAACATACTGACAAGATTATAATAGCTCTCATAATCTAACTTACACTTACTCTGTAATTACCCAGAAAAAGGTGCAGAAGTATAATTCACTGATGTTGCAGAATAGCAAACAAAGAGATATGTGATGAAACCGTGAACTAGGAGATAAAATTAGTCACTGCTACTCTTGCTGTTTTTGATGCCACCAGCACTACTGAAAGCAAATGCAGAATGCCATCCACAGCTTCATTCCTCACATGCCTTCCCAGTAATGCCTTTTTCTTTACCTGCTCTATGAACAGTTGTTCTTCTCTTCCTAATAGGATAAAAAAATGCATGTGAATTCATTGAAAACCATAGACAGCCTTATCACAAAAAAGGCTGAAATTTCAGCAGTGCCATTGCAACAATCTGCAGTACAAGACAAAAAATTGAATAAAAAGAAAATGTAGAATTAATTAACTGGTGATCTTATACCTTAGAATAATTAATGATTGAATTCAAATTAGACCATCACCCATAAAGATTCTTAGTCTTTTATGATTATATTATCACATATTAGATTTCAGTTAATTATTAATTCTGGAAAATATTAAAAAGATTCAGTGAATATCTTTTTTTCTGGCTTTCATATTTAAATGAGACTGTGTTCAAAAATTTTTTAATTAAAAAACCGAACTCAATTTAGTTTCCAAATATTTCAAAAATTCAGATTAGTAAATGACCAACAATTTTTAACTCCTTTGATACAATTTGGATTGTTTACTTTAAATACTATCTTGAATATAGTAATACAAATAGTAAATTAGCTGGATGCGGTGGCTCATGCCTGTAATCCCAGCACTTTGGGAAGCTGAGGTGGGTGGATCACGTGAGGTCAGGAGTTTGAGACAAGCCTGGCCAACATGGTGAAAACTGTCTCTACTAAAAATATAAACATTAGCTGGGCATGGTGGCGGGTGCAGGAGAGGCTGAGGGAGGAGAATTGCTTGAACCCAGGAGGCAGAGGTTGCAGTGAGCCGATATGGCGCCGCTGCACTCCAGCCTGGGTGACAGAGCGAGACATCATCTCAAAAAAAAAAAAAAAATGTAAATTATAAAAACAGTATTTCAAATAGAAAACATACACAGGTTGGACATATAAATATTTATTCAAAACATGTCAAGCCATTGAAACTTGGAAGAGATGATAGTATATACACAAGATGTATGACATCTATAGTGTTCCCCATTGGTAATCTGCTTTCTACTCAGCACCAAAGCAGTAGAATCCCTCCAACTAAGAGTGGGGAATAATGCCATCATTCTTACTGTACTGGGGCAGAAGATACATAAATACATAAAATAAAGGCAACAGGCTAGAAAATGAAGCATTTAGATTATAGCACTGACATGTTTACCATTCATGCATTCTAAGCTCTCTCCTTCACCATCAGAATACTTAATAATGGTAGGGAAAGGGAGAAAAGAGATAAAGTTAACACTTTTTGCTTAGAGTGTTAAGATTCTCTCTAGTTTAAAAAAAAATCCAGATATTTTTGCTAAAATTAACTAATGAAAGAGACTTTGGGGACTTTTTATGGCACTCTTAAGATGATATATAATATTAATTATGTAATTGGTTCAAAACTTTTTTCATTATATAGACTCATAGAAGTATAGAAATGTAGTGAAAGCTATGAACCTACTCCCACATGAAGAAAATAATATTATTTAGGTGCAGCAGATTCATAGATCCTGTAAAGTCTAGCCATAGACCCTCTTATTCTGTGGTCTTTGGTTTGTGAGCTCTTGATGCTTAGGAAGTAATCTAAATATTGATATTGTCATCATGGGGAAAAAGATATGTTTCAAATTCCTCTAAAGCTTGTACTTGAAACCCCTGAGGTTCACGAGATAGAAATTTTTTATTTCTTTATTTTAAAAACCTACAGATTTACTCCATAGTACCAGTTATTTCAAATAAGCTCTTGACAATTGAATATATGAATGAAGAACGTACACATAGATTCTATTTCTTATTTTTGAGTCAAAATTCAAATAATTGTCTTGTTCTATGATTTATAACAAAAACTCAAAATTATCCAAATCAGCCCTTTAAAAGAAATAGCAGCAAAACTTTGTGTTCTTTATCAAATTTGTTTTTTTTGTGACCTTTGACTGAATGCATAAGTGACGACCAAAGCTTTCCTGCAAATAGTGATACAAGACAGCAACACTCCTCAGAGACAGTGGCAGTGTGAGCATAATGTGGCATATACAGTATGAGCATCTGATTTGCACAGTACAAGAATGCATCCGGGCTAAAACAAACTGAGGCTATTAGCCAGCTCTGCTTGAGCATGTTTTTACAATTTCTTAATTTAAGAAAAATTAGAAGTTTATACCGGAACCCCACTATAGGTATAGACACAGACTTATCATATACTTAGATACTCACACATAGAGATAATTATGCTTGAGTCCATTAAAAGTCACGCCTCCAGAGGATATACAAATGGCCAAGAAACATATGAAAAAATGCTCAACAACACTAATTATCAGGGAAATGCAAATCAAACCACAATGCAATACTACTTTACTCCTGCAAGAATGACCATAATCAAAAAATAATAAATGTTGGCATGGATGTGGTGAAAAGGGAACACTTTTACACTGTTGGTGGGAATGTGAACTAGTACAACCACTATAGAAAACAGTGTGGAGATTCCTTAAGAACTAAAAGTAGATCTACCATTTGATCCAGCAGTCCCACTCCTGGGTATCTACCCAGAGGAAAATAAGTCATTATAAGCAAAAGATACTTGCACACACATTTATAGCTGTACAATTCGCAATTGCAAAAATATAGAACCAGCCCAAATGTCCATCAATCAATAAGTAAATAAGTAAAATGTGGTATGTGTATGTGTGTGTGTATATATATATATATATATGTTTGTATGTGTATATATATATGTTTGTGTATATATATGTTTGTGTATATGTGTATATATATATATAAAATGGAATACTACTCAGCCATAAAAAGGAACAAAATAATAGCATATGCAGCAACCTGGATGGAATTGGAGACCATTATTCTAAGAAAAGTAACTCAGGAATGGAAAACCAAACATCATCTGTTCTAGCTATGAGGATGCAAAGGCATAAGAATGGTACAATGGACTCTGGGGACTCAGAGGAAAGGGTGGGAGTGTGAGGAATAGAAGAGTACACATTGGGTACAGTGTACACTGCTCAGGTGATGGGTGCACCAAATCTCAGAAATCACCACTAAAGAACTTACTCATATACAAAAATAAATACATAAATAAAACACAAAAATAAAATAAAATAAAAAATAATTTAAAATGTCGCTCCTCCAGTTCTCTAGGGAATACTTTTTAAAAGAATGAACTGAGGTTATAACTGGATGGTGGAAGAAATGAAAAGATTATTGCCTTAGAACTTTGAAAGAGAAAAAAATGAAATGTGAGGCAAAATTGGGACTAGACATACACTTCTGCTTTTGTTGAAAAAGATGGAGCCATATACATCTATATAAGGAATGATAACACGTGGCTGGAGAAGTTCTCTGTGTGATGCTAAAATAAGATAACCCTGTACGTTTAGGAAGGGCTTGTAAAATACCAATTTACTGATTTGGAATATGCAAGCATGTTAAGCAAATGTTACTCAAAGCTCTTTGTACCTTGAGCATCCAAACTGCACTTTGTTTCTGAAAATAGGGACCCCAAGAGACTGGTTCTCACAGGGAAGACTTAGGACATGGAAGTTAATACCTCCCTTAATAAAAACCAAGAAGGCCTGAGATATTTTAATGTGGAACTAGAAGCAACACAAAACAAAACAGCCTTTTAGACTGCAAAAGAAAGCAAAATAAATTATAAGCCCCCATCAATACAGAAATAAGTAATAAATAAAAGTGGTTCACAATAATCATTATTTATTTACATTATTAAGTAAAATATTTTTTCATAAAGTAAAAATTATTTTATATATATTATCTCCTTGACCCTAAATTCCCCATAACATTTTAAATTTCTTGATTCCCAATTCTACCATCACTAGTAGTTGCAGAAGAGGCTAAGAAAAGGAGAGTTGACTATTCATAAATAATTGCCTGGATGGAGTGAATATTACCTGGCCATATATTTCAAGATTCTAGAACTTCAGATGGGAAAAATTATGTAAGCATTTGTTGGCACTCTACTTCAAACAGGAAGGGAATGACGAACCATAAACAAGGGAATATACAAGCTCTCGGCTGGGCACAGTGGCTCACGCCTGTATCCCAGCGCTTTCGGAGGCCGAGGTGGGCAGACCATAAGGTCAGCAGATCGAGACCATCCTGGCTAACATGGTGAAACCCCATCTCTACTAAAAATACAAAAAAATTAACCAGGCGTGGTGGCAGGCGCCTGTAGTCCCAGCTACTCGGGAGGCTGAGGCAGGAGAATGGCGTGAACCCGGGAGGCGGAGCTTGCAGTGAGCCGAGATCACGCCACTGCACTCCAGCCTGGGCGACAGAGCGAGACTCTGTCTCAAATAATAATAATAATAATAATAATAATAATAATAATAATAGTAATAATAATGGGATATACAAGCTCTCAAAGGGTCAAAAATTGGCTGGGACTCATCCCTAAGCCACATTGCAGAACTGCTGGCAGGTACATTTTTACTATCACATCTTGCCCTACAGACACTGAGTCCAGAATATGATCCCTAGAACCACCCCTCCTGGTGCAGCTGCTTTCACTTATTTAAAGACAGCAGCAATGCAGGCTCCATATAGCACTTCTTGACAACTGCTGCCTTGCTCAGCTGTTTCTGACTCCTGGAATCCAGATCATAAGCCTTTGTCTCAGCTGCCACAGAGGCTGGAAGTAATGAGGACGTTCTTCTTATGTAAAGAATTAACAGAGAAGGTGATTAAAAGATACTGAGTAACAGAGTATGACAAATGCTCACTACAGATCACACTTAACATACTGCTCTCAAAAGCCTTAGTTCTGCCCAGGTTTACAACATGTAACACTCTAAAAGGTGTTACATAAGACGTATTAATAAAATAAGCCCTTCTGGAAAGAATCACTCCTTCCTGATATGACTTCCCCTACTGTCTTTTCTCAATAGCATCCTCATTAGCCATTACAATGGCTCTTTAAAAATATATACATACGTACGTATGTATGTACAGAAAATGTTTAAACATGTTTATTTCTCCCCCTTCAATTGCTAAACATGTAAGCTAGTAAATAACCCATCATTTGACTGTTCTACTACTCTAAGCTACCTTTCTAATACTCTATATCTCTTTTCATCAATTAAAAACTTATGTAACCATTGTTTTCCTGTCTCTCTAATAGCTTTTTGGCTTCTGTCCCCACCATTCTCTGGACACTGCTCTCCTGAAAGTCAAATGACCAATTCTTTATTACATCCAGTGGCCTTTCAGAGTCTCACTCTCCTTGACTTCCCTGCAGCACACAGCTCTGTCAGTAATCTTCTGGAAATCCTTCTTGTATTTCTTTCCTAGATCTCTTCCTATTTTCTCCACTTGATCACTGTCATCTATTTTTATATCCTGTAATACCTCATCTCTAGTGGCAGCTCCTAAAATTCTTTTCCCTCTTTTGTCTTTCTCATTGAGATCACCCTACTCACTGTTTCACTGTTTGCTTCTTTACACATTCTTTCATTTGTTCAATATGTATTAATGGTAATGGCAGGCCTCTGCCAGGTCCCGTGAGGAGGATAAGGAACAGGCTCTGCTCTCAAGGAACTCAGAGCCTTTAAGAAAAGAACACATAACAGAGACACTTCTTATTAAAAAACCAGCCAGGCGAGGTGGCTCATGCCTGCAATCCCAGCACTTTGGGAGGCCGAGGTGAGCGGATCACAAGGTCAGAAGACTGAGACCATCCTGGCTAACACGGTGAAACCCTGTCTCTACTAAAAATACAAAAAATTAACCGGGTGTGGTGGCGGGTGCCTGTAGTCCCAGCTACTCAGGAGGCTGAGGCAGGAGAATGGCCTGAACCCGGGAGGCGGAGCTTGCAGTGAGCCGAGATAGCGCCACTGCACTCCAGCCTGGGCGACAGAGCGAGGCTCCATCAAAAAAAAAAAAAAAAGAAAAAGAAAAATCTAGAAACTGTATGGCTATAGCTGTGCACAGATTTGGAATCAACCACGTGGTAGGTGAGTGGGGATGTAGCTCAAGGCAAGAATGAACTCCCTGGAGGAAGTGAGAATATCACTTTCCTAAGCATATCTTCCATTAGCACATCCCCATCTCTGCCATTATGCAGTTTAGTTCCACCTTTCTCCCTCCCTGCTGGACACCTGCACCTTAAAACCCTTGAAGAAATTAGGTTTAAAACCAAACTTTTCATTCTCTCTGCAGCATTTGATTCCCCTCCTGGTTTTCTCGTTTATGATCACAGCATCAATGTTTGCTTAGCCATGCTAGCTCTAGCACTCTGAGTCATTGTGGACTTGTCTCTCTGCCTCACTTCTAACAGCTGCTCTTTCACTAAATAGTGTTGATTCAATAGCTGCATAGGCTGAGTCTAAAACTAAAAAAAAAAAAAGAAAAGTCACTTAACTGTGCAGCTGTAGGCAGATTATTTTTGTGTCTCAGTTTCCTCTTCTTTAAAATGGAAATAAGTTGTTCTTTACCTGTTTTTGAATTAAATAACAAGAAAAAATGGAAATAATGATTCTGACATCACAGAGTTGTAGTAAAAATTAAATAAGATGCTTTCCTGAAACATATCGAATATTGATCATATGTCATCTATTGTTGCTCCTAATTTCTACTTTGTCCATTTTTACTCTTCCTATCCTTCTACCTTGACCTTGGCCCCAAATTTAAATCATTCACACTTCTCTAATTATTTGGTTGAAGAAACTGAACTGGACAGGTTAAGTTTACAAGGTCACTTGATTCTTTTTTCCCACTGTCTCTTCACCCTCACTCTATGGAACAGTTCAATCCTTGCCCCTCAATGAAATCTCAGTCAGGTTAAAGAGCTTTTCAGTCACTTTGTTTTACAAGGACACTTAATTCTGGTAATAATAACTGCGGTTCAGTGTAATCTTCAAAATTCCAAGCTCTTATTCAGTTTGGAGCTTCTCTCTTTGCCTGCTTCATAGCACTTCAAGCCTGTAAGGGTGCATGAGTGGAGATGGAGGTGGGATGAGGTGTGGTTTAATGTCATTGCTCTTTAGTCTACCCAATTCTCCCCAGACCCAGAAGCTGCTGCTGCTGATACCTCTAGGCCTAGGCCCACAGGGAGAAAGAATTAGGAGCTGATATTGTGGGGGGTTTAGGTTAGGGCCCTCTGGCTTAAAAGAAAAGCATTGGAAACAGATCCTTTTTCTTCTAGAGAGCCTAGGTGAGTTTTTTAGCTTTTACTGCAGTCTTTTTGATACAAATAGCTCCCCTGGGAAGACATCCACAACTTTCTCCTTCTGTACTTGAACCTCGCTCCTCTGCTAGGTCACTTGGTCATTCCATCCTTCCCATCCTGACTCCGGCACCCTCAGGCCAATATCCTCTCACAGATCCACTTGGCCCAAGGAAAAATCCATACACCACTACTCTGGGCATTTATAGAGGGCTCAATGCCAGAGCACACCTGAGTCAATCTCTGTATCTCTCTCTCCCCACTCTACTTTTTCCTCCTCATTCCTCTCCTCCTTTCTCAAAACTCTGTTATGTTGAGAGTCACAATCTCTCATCTCTCATCTCTCACCTTAAGATTTCTCATATATGTATAAGAACAATCTCCCATATCCCGTCAAACTCCCAGTGATAAAAATCAAGCTCTTCCAAATGTCCGCTTGAACAAATGCCCCCCTCAGACTGGGTTTCCCACAAGTTGGAAGAGGAAATGCTCCCAATTTCCAACAACACGATCCAGAGAGTGTTTTGTATTGGCTCCATTGCCGTCCTGGCCAGTCCCCCAGCCCTGCCTGTGTGTCGCTGAGAGAGATGACGAGCCTCACAAGGCAGATTTGGGACAGCCCCTTGACAAGCACTACAGACAAGCCCGTGTGTGAGGACTTGGCATCCATTGCTCTCAATCTTAGGGCCAAAAGTGAGACAGAAAGGGTTCCACTGTACTATCCGGTGACACCTGTGTTAGTATATTCTCCATGAATCTCATCTCTGTGTCTACAGTCCTTCCCCCATCAACCAGCAGATCACTTTCAAGCACCGCTTTTTAAAGCTCCCCACCCTAGGAACGCCTAGTGAATCCCTCTGCCCATTGAGGAGTTCTGCTGCTTCTATTTGGTATGAGGACTTTTCACGCTTGGCTTATTTTTAATACTCAAAGATAGGATTCTTTCCCAAGTGGCTCTTGAATCATTACCATTACTTTTTAATAACTGAGAGAGAACAATCTATTAACAATTAATTAGAGTAAATGAAAGGGGACTGTCTCTGCATAGATGAAAGCAAACTGTTCATGTTTAGGGAAGACTTACTGAAGTACTTCAAACTGTAAGATAGGCAATCAACAAAAGGTGAAAATATTTTCATCAAACTGTGACCAGAAATAATTAAGAACTTCTCCACAGATTAGAAGCACAAACAAGGAGCAGCATTCATCTCTGCATAAATTAATATATATGTATATATTATCTTATTTATAAAAAGATCTATGCAGCATGTCCATAGATTAGAAAACTAGAGTAATAAATAATTTAGACTTGCTACTTGCTTGTTGAAAAAAGAAAAAACACTGCCACTTTTCCCAGTACCAGTACTTTTTTTCACACATTGTATTAGGCTGTTCTCACATTGCTATAAAGAAATACCTGAGACTGGGTAATTTATAAAGATGTACAGGAAGTATGGTGCCAAGATCTGCTTGGCTTCTGGGGAGGCCTCAGAAAACTTAACAATCATGACGGAAGGCAAAGGGGAAGCAGACACATCACATGGCCAGAGCATGAGCAAGAGGGGTGGGGAAGAGGTGCCACACACTTTTAAATGACCAGATCTTGCGAGAACTCACTATCACAAGGACAGCACCAAGGATACAATGCTAAACCATTCAGGAGAAATAGGCCTCCATGATCCAATCACTTCCACCAGGCCCCACCTCCAACACTGAGGATTACATTTCAGCATGAGATTTGGACAGGGACACAGATCCAAACCATATCACACAACAATTATTTGTACATTATACTTATTTAAAAGCATCATACAAATGATATATTTTGAGTGTAGTCTGTTCAGAAAATCTTTTAGGTATAAAGAGGATGTTAAAGTACTTAGGAGCTGAAGAATTGACATTCATTTTAATAAATTAATAGATTTCAAATTAGATAAAACTGCAAAAGTTTCTCAAGCTTTTTAAAATTCAGTCTTTGTCTTTCTAAATTACCTGATGTGAGAAGACAAAGAGAGGGGTAAATTTTAGAGGAAAAAAAGTGTCCCGTGTGATTGGTTCCAATAAAATCTAAAATGCAGAAGTCTGAAGTTGGCTAGAAGCAGTTAGACAAATTGTGATTCTTATTTTTGATGAGTCATAATGTTCAAGAGGAGGGGTGTCTGAATATAGAATGAAGTTGTTCTAATTTCTTGATATTATCCTAGAGGCCTTTTAATATATTACTTATACCTTTTTTTCCACTTGAAGAAAGAAATGATCTGACCTCTAAGAGGCACATTTTCAATAAATTCCATAAAACAGCAGGAGAGAATGCAGATTGAAAATGCAGTTCCAGCATCTTGCACTTTAAAAAGCTTTTAAAGCCTGTCTCATGCATTTATCTTTTAACAAAGATGAATGTGCAAGACACCTCGAATTCTACCCTGCTTGGTAAGTCAGTGATAATGTTAAATCAATGACACAATGATCAAAAATGAGAATGGAATCAATATTCTGATCAACTGAATTGCTTTAGATATTAGAAAGTAATTATTCCCCCACAAGACTGCATTGGTGAATGTAAGAGCATGTCTGACTTGTCTAATAACTTTCACTTTAAATATTGACAAACTCTTCACAAATAAAATAACAAATTTGGGGGAATTGTATTGAGCACGAAGTTATAAAATGTGTCTGGAACAGATAAAAATACAATTATATTATTTCACACATAACTCTGTAAGGGGAGATAGCCCCTGCAAAATAGAAGTTAGTCTAATTTATTATCACATTTTGTAATGAAAAGCAGGCATTTGAGTAAAACTAAAAAAAAAAAAAAAGAAGAATGCAGCAAAGGTCCTACCCTCAGCACCAGATATAAATCAAAGCTGCTAAGCAGCCATCACAATGCATCGATTTATGGCTGCAGGTGAGCAGCACAGTAGGCAGAATTGGAATTGGTCCCTGACCTTAAGGAACTTACATTCTGGTTAGAAAGCCAAGGCTAAACATATGAAACAATGTGAGAAAACTTACAGAGCAAAATAAAGTAATGAAAGCTAACTTTTACTGACAGCTTACATTGAGCCAGATACTGTTCTAAGGACTTTGTATGTTGAAGTGAATTCTATCAGTGGGCTGCCCAAATCTATTTTAGTAGTGTAGAGCACCCAACACCTAGCAGCTGTACATGTTGGCTATGAAACAGCCCAGGCTCTCCTATTCTCCAAAATAAATTACCCTCTTTAGAAAGAAAGCCAACTAGCCTTGAAGTTTATGCACTGCCACCCGCTGGGAGCAAGCTTGCAGCCAGTGGCTGATGGATATGGAGGTATACAAAAGGCCAATTCTGTGGTGTAATTTGTGGTTCTCAGCTCTCCGTAGGATCAGGCTGATGTTAGAATCCTGCTGAGAGCCTCTCTTTACCTAGTTATCCCCACACCCTTTCCTCCTTCCATCTCTTTCCTTTCTCTGAAATCCTTCCCCCAATAAATCATTTGTACAATAATCTTTGCCTCAAGCTCTGCTTCTAGGGAACCAGACCTAAGACACACATAGGAACTCATTTAATACTTGCAACAAACTCATGGGGAGATTATTACTATTATACACCTTCATTGAGGCACAGATGGGTTAAGGGCTTAGGCAAAGTCACTCAGCTTATAAATGGTAAATCTTGACTTTGATTCCAAGCACTGCCGGCTTGAGAAATCATGCTCTTAATCTCTATGCTCCTTTGAGAATTTTCGCCATGTGAAGGCATCACTATGCATGCAGAAAGAATGTAGGACTTAAGATTAATGTTCATGTGAGTGCTTTACCTTCCTAGCCTTGTGACTTTGAGTCATTTGATTTTAAAGAACATATTCATAAACTAGGCATAATAATATGAAGTGGTTAGAAGGATGAGATCAAATGTGTGAAATATCTGGCCTAGAGCAGGTCTTCAAGAATGTTAATAAAATTTTGAATTTGAGAATACCAATAGTCCTTTAAAAGTATGCAGCATTTTACAACTTATAAAATGTTTTATTTAATGATCTCTTTTAGTCTTACAATAGCCTTATGATAAAAACGTTATTAGATATATTTTCTTGATTTTTTTAAATATTGGAGTTCAAGAAACTCTCAAAGTTAGTGGGAGAAGCAGGGCTCAGAGTTAAGATATCTAACTATCATTCTGGTTTTTTAATCTTTGTACCTCAGCTACTTAAAATAATAAAGTATAATTTGAAAATACTCTACTGATTACTTTTTTTATTTTATTTTTTCTTTTATTCTTCCCTGGATTTTTGAAAGATATATCAACCTTTTGAAAGTGGTGAGTACCATTAGTTCCCCAATAATCCACAAAGGAGAGAAGGTGTGGATGGGAGTTCATGGAAGCAATTTCAGGGGACACTTCATGAAGGACAGGCATTTGAGCTACATTTAAGCTCAATTTTTATTTCTTCTACAGGAAAATATGTTTTGAGGACCTTTTTATTTTTTTCAATTGACAAATGAAAAATTTTATATGTTTATGGCATATAACGTGATGCTTTGATCTATGTATACATTGTGGAATGATCAAATCAAGCTGATTAAAATATCTATCACCTCACATACTTATCATTTTGTGATGTGAACATTTAAAATCTACTTTCTTACCACTTTTCAAGTATGTAGTACCTTATTATTAACTATGGTCACTATGCTATAGAAAAGAACTCCAGAACTTATTCCTTCTATCTAGCTGAGACTCTGAACTCTTTGACCATCTTCCTATCCCCTAGCCACAATCTCCAGCCCCTGGTAACTGCCATTCTATTCCACTGAGTACCTTTCGTCCTTTAAACACTGTGTAAAATTTGGGAAGACAAAGATACAAGGTAAGGAAACAACATAAGTTGAAGCAAATAATCAGAAATAAAAACATGTTTAAGAAATAGGAGTACTATAGTACAGAAATATGGAGGAGAATAGTGGAACAAAAAGGACTAGAAAGTTCATTTGGGGCAGATATTTGGGGACAGGGAAAGACTGGGTTAGGACCTAAGGCTTCGTTTTGAAGTTGGGGAGACCAAGTGAGCATGGTGGGTAACTGGGACATGATTCAAGCTATACTTTAGGGTCTATACCAGTGAGCAAAATGGATTTGAGAAAGTAGAAGATGAAAAGAAAGAGACACATTGAGACTACAACAATAAATAAGTGAGAAGCGATGAACACTGACAATAGGATAATAGAAGGAGGATTATGTGGCGGGGGCTGGGGTGTAGAACTTTTCAAAGGTCAAATACGCAGCATTTGTTGATTGACCAGCGGCAAGAGGATGAGGAAGAAGAGAATCACGCAAAGTTCAAAAATAACTTTGCGTGCATTTTATTTTTATAGCACAGTAGTTATGAAAACAGGATCTAGCCCCAGACCTTGACTTGTGTCAAATTTCAGCTCTATCAATCAATTACCAACTAAAATAAAGTTGGGCAATTTCCTTTTTCTGCTTCTGTTACTTCATCTGTAATAGAGGATGAAAAATTGTGCCTACCTCCTAGGGTTGTTGTAAAAATTAAATTAATTCTAAAAGATACACCTGCTGCAGAGTAGCGCTCGAGACCTTCCATCACAGTCTCTCCCCAGTATCCACAGGTCATTGGTCCCAAAACGTCACCAGAATGCCGTCCTGTTTCTGTGGATGCAAAACCTGCAGATACCAAGGGACACCTGTACTGTGGGAGGAACACCTTGACACAAAGCAAAAAGAAAAGAGATCATTTACAAAAGGAAGCAAAAGTTTCATGTGGGAAGTTGATACTGTCAGATTTGAGTTTGTATCCTGGCATTGCCTTTTATTTTGGAATTTTTTAAAATAATTCCTTTGCTTGATGTGTATGATTGCCCAAAAATGAGAAAGACTAGTCTTTTTAACTCCCTAAAATACATAAAGATCAACAAGACCAATTAAATGATCCATTCAGATAATGGTACTAGTCTATCAGGCACAAAAACACAACCTTGGGGACTCATACATTCAAGCGTTTCCCTGTGCACAGTCCTATCTCCTAGTGACCAAAAGTACTGTAAGTTAATGAAAGTGGGTGAGCTGGAAAAACAAAAAGTGTAGCATTTTAGTGATATTACTGGGAAATGTAGAGTCAGTGATAAAAATCCAAGGCAATAAAAATATGAATAATGAAAAAAATGAATATACAATTTAAATTTTCAAAAATATTTTTACTGACTAGCATTTGTTTCTTTCTAATAACACAATGAGATCAGTCCATCATTAGTCTTCTGAATCTGTACTGTTTTCATTATCTATAACTGATTCTAAATAACATTCTAACAAATGTGCCCTCTTTTCTAAAATTCATGATTAAGTAATATGCAATTTCTCCACCCATCCTCTATCCTTGTTTATAACATTTTATTACCTGGCTTGCTATTGATCCTTTATTTTTCTATTTTCATTTTAGTGAGGGTTACTACAGCTTCCTTAGGGAAAATACTCCTTGATCATTACATCAAAACCAAGTTTTACATGTACTTAAGGTAAAAGCATGATCTAAGAAAACTTATATTCTAATGATTTGAGCTTTGTACATTATGTACATACATACACATATATTTTATGTTTTCTCTTATTTGACATAAATTAATTAAATTTAGCAAAAATATAGTGAGCTCCACTTAGGTATTCTTATAACAAAATATTTTCAGTATGTTTTAGTTAGGAAAATTTTGCTTAGACAGCAAACCCCAAGTCTTAATATAGTCTTTATGTTGTCTATAAGATGTTGAACAATTTTTCAATCAGGTATTCGGTAATAACAAGAGAACCTGTTAGAAGAAGGGTTGGTGAGTGAGACATTGGAAAAGAAAATACAAAATTATAATACATAATATTGTAAAATCTTACTTGATGCTTCCCAAGCAAATTTAAATATTTCTTGCTCTATTGAAGAATTATCACAATAGTTAGAAGTTTTATTTACATGTTGCATGGACAGGACACAGAAAACCTACAAAATGGCCATATCTGACAGCCTTTTTCTTGTCCACTCTTCACTATAGAACAGGCTTCCTTAACCTAAGCATTTTGACATTTGGGGTAGGAAAATTATTTGTGATGTGACAGTGGTGAGGAGATTCCTGTGCATTGTAGGGTGTTAAGCAGCATCCTTGGCCAGGACTTGCTGAATGACAGTAGCACTTCTACCCTCAAAATAGTGACAACAACAAAAAAAATACGGTAGCTCACATCTGTAATCCCAGCACTTTAGGAGGCTGAGGCAGGCAGATCACCTGAGGTCGGGAGTTTGAGGCCAGCCTGACCAACACGGAGAAACCCCGTCTCTACCAAAAATACAAAATAGTGCCGCAATAAACATAAATGTGCATGTGTCTTTATAGCAGCATGATTTATAGTCCTTTGAGTATATACCCAGTAATGGGATGGCTGGGTCAAATGGTATTTCTAGTTCTAGATCCCTGAGGAATCGCCACACTGACTTCCACAATGGTTGAACTAGTTTACAGTCCCACCAACAGTGTAAAAGTGTTCCTATTTGTCCACATCCTCTCCAGCACCTGTTGTTTCCTGACTTTTTAATGATGGCCATTCTAACTGGTGTGAGATGGTATCTCACTGTGGTTTTGATTTGCATTTCTCTGATGGCCAGTGATGATGAGCATTTTTTCATGTGTTTTTTGGCTGCATAAATGTCTTCTTTTGAGAAGCGTCTGTTCATGTCCTTCGCCCACTTTTTGATGGGGTTGTTTGTTTTTTCTTGTAAATTTGTTTGAGTTCATTGTAGATTCTGGATATTAGCCCTTTGTCAGATGAGTAGGTTGCAAAAATTTTCTCCCATTCTGTAGGTTGCCTGTTCACTCTGATGGTAGTTTCTTTTGCTGTGCAGAAGCTCTTGAGTTTAATTAGATCCCATTTGTCAATTTTGGCTTTTGTTGCCATTGCTTTTGGTGTTTTAGACATGAAGTCCTTGCCCATGCCTATGTCCTGAATGGTATTGCCTAGGTTTTCTTGTAGGATTGTAATCGTTTTAGGTCTAACATTTAAGTCTTTAATCCATCTTGAATTAATTTTTGCATAAGGCGTAAGGAAGGGATCCAGTTTCAGCTTTCTACATATGGCTAGCCAGTTTTCCCAGCACCATTTATTAAATAGGGAATCCTTTCCTCATTTCTTGTTTTTGTCAGGTTTGTCAAAGATCAGATAGTTGTAGATATGCGGCATTATTCACAATAGCGAAGAGTTGGAACCAACCCAAATGTCCAACAACGATAGACTGGATTAAGAAAATGTGGCACATATACACCATGGAATACTATGCAGCCATAAAAAATGATGAGTTCATGTCCTTCATAGGGACATGGGTGAAACTGGAAAACATCATTCTCAGTAAACTATCGCAAGGACAAAAAGCCAAACACCGCAAGTTCTCACTTATAGGTGGGAATTGAACAATGAGAACTCATTTACACAGGAAGGGGAACATCACACTCCGGGGACTGTTGAGGGGTGGGGGGAGGGGGGAGGGACAGCATTAGGAGATATACCTAATGCTAAATGACGAGTTAATGGGTGCAGCAAAACAACATGGCACATGGATACATATGTAACAAACCTGCACATTGTGCCCATGTACCCTAAAACCTAAAGTATAATAATAAAAAAAAAAATACAAAATTAGCTGGGCACAGTGGTGCATGCCTGTAATCCTAGCTACTCGGGAGGCTGAGGCAGGAGAATTGCTTGAACCTGGGAGGCAGAGGTTGTGGTGAGCCGAGATCGCGCCATTGCACTCCAGCCTGGGCAACAAGAGTGAAACTCCATCTCAAAAATAAAATAAAATAAGAATAAGAATAAGAATAAGAATAACTCCAGACATTGCCAAATGTTCCCTGAGTAATAAAATCACAGCTGGGTTAGGATTACTGAAGATAAATAAAATAAATACTAACTTTTCCAACTTCCCTACTGGCTTGGAGGTGACAGATGACCAAGTTATAACCAATGAGATATAAGAAAAATATAAAGGAACTATTCTGAAAATTATTGTCCTTCTTAGAGAAAGCTCCTGTTTCTCTGGTTTGGTAAGGTGCCTCGCTTAGAGCTGAGGTTGCCATTTTTTGAGCATGAGAGGAATGTCAAAAGCATACCTGGCATGCTGATTCAGAGCCTGAATGTTGTGAAGCTCTTGCTCAAAGCCAGCAGTCACCTACCCACAAACTTGTTGCCATGAGAATAAAATAATCCTGCAATTACTATAAATGCTTTAGTCAGCTTCTCTTTTACCTGTAACTGAAGACATTCTGCATAACCATAAACAAGGTATTATTGTTTTTGAAACTTCTCACAACTATCAAATGGGGATAATAATACTGGCAAGTTGTAGAAATTGTTCACAGCATGAAAAAAAAGACAATATGCATTAAAAAGATAAAGCTTAACACGTAATAGGTGCTCAGTAAATGGTAGCTATTGTCATTGGCATGGTGTCAATTGATGAATAATAAATATACTTTTAATTCCTCCTTATTCTTTCTAGAGTAATATTTCAAAAGAAAGTTCCCAGAACCTCCTATGTTAAAAGGCCTGAAATGACAATTCCTACTGGGATCTAAAAAAAAAAATTCCTATTGGGATCTAATTAAGGATTAATGGAGTTTCTGAAATTATATTTGAAAAATTTAAATTGCATACATGCATTAACTCAGGACAGAGTCCACTGCTTTTAACAGGTTTTTAAAAGGGGCTCGAAACCTGTTTATCCAAAAATGGGTTAATAATGAACACTTCGAAGCTTCTTGGCTTGGTAAGGTTACTATAGTTAGTTAATTTAGATAGGCTGCTTTTGAGGAAAAATAATATGTCAAGAAGTTCAGAAGGAAAAGAGATTTGCTTATTTCGAACTTATAACCTGGGTGGTCTGATGAAAAGAAGGCAGGCTGTATAAGCACAGGAGTGATGTTAGCGTTTGAAAAAACACCAAAAACACCTCTTTAAGAATTTAAAATGAGAACTTTCTCTTCAAGAAAAGACAAAAAAAAAAAAAGCTTCCTTCTTTAATGAATTTTGTTTCCTCAATTACAAGACAAAATTGGGAAGTGAAGACAAGACTTTCTCCTCCCTAAAATGGCATATTTGAACTTCCTTGAAAACATAATATAAACAAATACATTGATTATATTTGATTCAATACAATGAGAACAAACCTAATTTGAATTAAATTTGCCGGGCATCATGTTTTTTTGCCTAAGGCATACATTATTCTGGCCTGACGATTATGAATACAATAATTGAAGGTAATTTATCCTAAGCTTTAGCTATCTTTCAAAAAGTATTATCAATAGATTTTTTAAAAAAAAAACCCTTCTTTTGAGGAATTCATCATTCTTCCTTTTACATATCTGAGAAAAGGATACTTTCTTCAGAGGAAACTATGGAAAGAAATGATCACAATTAGAAAATGAGAGAGAAGACAAGAGCTGGGAGAAGAGGATGAAGGTTAAAAAAAGATAAATCTTGGGAAATGAAACCTAATCTTGTGGAGCATCTTCGAATTCACTATTTTATTGCAACTAATAGCATTTTGATAGGCTTAATTTACCTTACATGGATAAGAAAGGTACTCAGAAAATATTTTGTCCGCCAATGCTAAATAAAATGAACTTGATTTATATGTGAAATTAAATATACTTACTGAAACTTTATTATAAATTGTCAATTTGAAAGCTAGGTGGAATACTAGAAATTCTCCTGTTATTTGACAGAATTTAATTCAGTTATCTGGCACGCACATTTGCCACACATTGCATTTTCTTAAACAATAGAACAACCTGTTCCCTGAACCATTTCCCTGAATGAGGCTTGTAAAAATTCCTATAATATCACTGAAGGTCATTGTCAAGTATCAGAGATTCTAACATTTTTTTAGATTTGCCAGTAGAGATACCTAAGGAATACTAACCAACTCAGTCCTTCAACAACAATTATCCTTATTAAATAAATGTATCAGATGAATCTTTAGCACAAAGAAAATTAGAACTACTATGGCAAATCTGCAGTGTAAATCCATGGCAGTAACTGATTTTCGCAAGAGAATATTAATCAAGAAAAGTTTTAACTTTATCAACTCCACTAATGAAAAGACATTTTCTGTTACATATCACACAAAGCCTGATGGGGTGAAGGAGTGTAAGCCTTAAGCCTCTAGATTTTAGCTGATGTATTACTTCTCCAAATTCACAATGCTTTTGAAGTGCCTCAGATCTTAAATCAAGGAACCTGCACTACAAAGAAGAGAGTTGCAGTGAAATTAACTTTTTCCTATCCTTGTATATGGCATTATTTTTCTTGTTTTAGTACCTTAACATGAAAGATGTATAATACCGACAGAGGCAGTCATTTTATATAAAAGACTGGAATAGCTAATTTACTGAGCAAATAAATGGTGGCACAAATCCTCCTGCTCCTTTAACCCATCATCAGGCATTTTAATCAAGCTAGTCTGTTCCCAAAAGAGAATCTCATTGCAGTTGCAATTATTTTCTTTAATGTTGATGCCCCAAAGACAGCAGAACAAGCATATTGCCAAAATTCAGTTTTAAAATGAGCAGAATTTCAAGATGACATATTCTCTCCTCTTGTTCTACTACTGTTTCGCGTTTCTCTTAATCTTAGTAAGCATCTTCATCAGTGAAATTCAAATGCTAAAACTGACCATCTCATAGGTTTAGCCTGCTTCTTAAATGAGACAGTGTATTTAAATCAGTCAGTATTCAGTGCCTGACATACAGCAAGTGCACAATACACATTAGTTTTGGGTTTTTTAGCACTCACATTTTACAGATGACACATTCGTTTTTACTATTGTTATTTTCTTGCCAAAATTTTTGAGGGAAAAAAATAATTATCTTTGCAATTTTCCACTGTGATCACAGTTTTAATTTATATGCTTTGAAAAATAAACTAATCAATGAGAAGAGAAAATATGTCTTCATGTGTCTATAAAATATGTTTTGTTTGTGCTAAAGTTCATGGAAGATTGAATTCAAGAAGTGTTAGGGTGCTTTTGATTGCTTCTAATATCCGAGATGGCAGAACGGGTACAATATTAAGGATTGCTTCTCTATGCCAGGGCAAATTTTTCTTACTGCATCCTTATCTTCTGTGTCACTCACAACCACTGGCTCAGGGAGGATTTGGCAGGTGGTTGATAAATGGAAGTTCTGGCTTCTTAGGGCACTTTCTGGAAAGTCCCCAGAAATGATATGAGATTGACACAGTAATGCATGTAATGCAGTAAGTGGAGGAAGATGCCAGGGTGGCCATTGAGAGAAGTCAAAAAGAAGAGGGAAATGAGACAGGATACATGGGAAGTTCATAATACAAGTGATCAACACATATTTAACAATCACTTATTACTTGCTAATTACTGTACAGCACATAGTGATATTTGTATAGGGAACTAGCGGTGAAAATGAGCAAAATACAATGCTTGTCCTTAAGAAGCCCTGAAATGACTGGTGTAAAAATAAGCACATGTATGTAAAACTAAACAGTGAAATACAATGTGTAGGTTCTAACAGACAGTTTTTGTCAAATCTATTAAGAGATATGGAATATGAAAATGAGCAAGTCGCGTTTTCTGGGAGAGTGGAAAAGGGTGATATTTGAGCAAAAGATTAAAAGTTAAACAAGAAGTGAAAGACTATTCCAGTGAGAGGAGCTAGATGAGTAGAGTGAATCTGGACATGGTGTATGTGTTTGTGACTGGAAATTACATCAGGGAGCCAAGCTGGGGTCCAGCATTTTAAAGCCTCCAGTTTCATGCTAATATACCAGGCTTTCATCCAGTGACAATGGGGGACTACTGGAAAATGGTTTACAAGGAATTGGTATGGTTGCATGTTTTGAAAAAATTACTCAGGCAGCTGTGAGGAGGAATTTAAAAAGGACAATGCTTGAGGCAAGAAAGCACCCAGCATCTGACTATAATGGTCCAAGGGAGAAATGTGTGCCTGAGCTTGGGACGGGGATGTATCTGAGAGCCACATAGGATGAGATAAAAAGAAACAAATGGGGCCAGTTGTGGTGGATCACACCTGTAATCCCAGCACTTTGGGGGGCCGAGGTGGGTGGGTCACCTTAGGTCAGGAGTTCGAGACCAGCCTGACCAATATGGTGAAACCCCATCTCTACCAAAAATACAAAAATTAGCCAGGCGTGGTGGAAGGCACCTGTAGTCCTAGCTACTCGGGAGGCTGAGACAGTAGAATTGCTTGAACCTGGTAGGTGGAAGCCGCAGTGAGCTGAGATTGCACTGCTTCCGTCCAGCCTGGGCAACAGAGTGAGACTCTGTCAAAAAAAAAAAAAAAAAGAAGAAGAAGAAACAAATAGGTTCAATGGGGATGCAGAGTCAGGCCCAAACTAACAGAGACAGCAAAGCCAGATTAGCTTGTTAGACACAGTAACAATGAATGAGACACATATAAAATAATTCAGAAGCATTTCAAAAAAGGGAATGTCTTTTATTTTATGAAGTAGCTTAAACGTGCATACTGCCCACTCCCTTTTGTTTTTGATTTTTTTCTTTCAGCAAGTGCTAGCTATACACTCTTAAGTATTAATAATTCTGCCATCGCCTTTTTTTTTTTTTTTGCAACATTACCTGTCTCCCATCATGTGCTAAACACCGTACAAAGAGTTCTATGTCTGTTAGTGACTGGGCTATGCAATGCCCAGACATTTGGTCAAACATTATTCTGGCTGTGTCTGTGAGTGTGTTTTTGAACAAGATTAACATTTGAATCAGTAGACTGGATAAAGCAGATTGCCCTCCCTAATATGGGTGGCTTTCATACAATCAATCAAAGACCTAAATAGAACCAAAAGTCCATAAAGAAAGAACATCTGCCTGATTGGTTGACCTGGAACATCAGTCTTGTGCTGCCCTCAAATTAGAACTATAGCATCAGCTCTTCTGGATCTCCAGCTTGTGGACTACAGATCTTGGGACTTCTGGGCCTCTGTAATCATGTGAGCCAATTCCTTTTAATAAATTTCTTACTTCTGTTTCTCAAGAGAACCATGCCTAGCAGATGATTACAATGATCTAGTCCCCGTAAAAATATTTTAAGAAAAGACCTGGCATCCTGATTTTAAGATGAAGAAAGTGAAGTGTAGAAGGACTGAGGAATTCATCCAAGGACACACAAGAGTAGAGTCCAAATTCAAACACAAGCACTCAAATAAAGCTCCAGAGTCTCTGCTCTACTACTACACAATGTTGCACCCAATGCCCTTGCAGGTATACATTTAACAACAGAGAGGAAGAGGCGCAGCATTAGCTATTGATGACATAATTATGTAAATAACTATTTCATGTTGTGACAAGCTCCACAAAAAGATATAAGACCGTTTAAGTGTGAGGAGTCTTGCCTGTTCTGGAGTTCAGGAAATGCTCCTTGAAGTCCTATTTTAGAACTAAAAGGACTCACAGGACACTGAAACAGTATGTCTAAAGACGCCAGAAGGGAAGGCCCATGTGGCTGATGTTAGTCGAGAAGGGAGGAGCGTGTAACAGAAGTCTGGATGAGGCCGGGCGCAGTGGCTCACACCTGCAATCCCAGCACTTTGGGAAGCCGAGGCGGGCAGATCACGAGGTCAGGAGTTCAAGACCAGCCTGGCTAACATAGTGAAACCCCATCTCTACTAAAAATACAAAAAAAAAAAAAAATTAGCCAGGTGTGGTGGCGGGTGGCTATAATCCCAGCTATTCGGGAGGCTGAGGCAGGAGAATTGCTTGAACCTGGGAGGCAGAGGTTGCAGTGAGCCAAGATCACGCCACTGCACTCCAGCCCAGGTGACAGTGTGAGACTCTATATCAAAAAAAAAAAAAAAAAAGGTTGGATGAATAGCCCAAAGGTGGATGACACTTGTACAGAGTTTTTATTTCTTGCTAATATCAATGTGAGGTAATTGACGGGACTTAAGGGATGCAGATATTGTAATAGGACTATTTGCATTTGGAAAAGCTTTCAGCTCCAGAGAGACCTGGATGAGAGTGGGGTAAGTGGGTTTAGAGAAGGGTGCTTTAGGAGCCATGGCTGTGGTTGAAGTGAGAGATCACACAGGCTTCCAGCAGTGCTCCTCAATCTGCAGTGGGAATGTCTGTCCAGGTTTTGGGTTGTTTTGGTTTGGTTTGTTTTTAAAATTTATTCCAGACCAAGTGAAAGACTTGAAAAATATTACATGCTTAAACATCTCTCAACATCAAATTTCTATAAAAATTTGTAAATGCTTACTTTATATTTTGATAATTCATTGCCCCAAAACAATAACAGCAACAACAACAGTTTATAGGCTAGCATTAGCCCATGGATCACTATTTGAGTAGTAGACTAGATGGTTGCAATATTACATATTAAAATAAATCTACATGGTATTTACATATTATTTACATATTAAAGTGGATATTACTTAATGAATAATTAGATTGAAGGGTTTGTATTGAGACAGAGGAAAGTGGCAAGAATGACAATTAGATTTTTGGCATGAGCTATTGAATAAATTACAGAATTCTTTACTGAAAAGAGAAAATTGGAGGGAAAGCATGTTTGGGCAGATGTAGAAGGTGTAGATGTAGAGAAAAAAGAATGTATTCAGGGTAGGAATATTGATTTTGCAATGACTCTGAAGATTTTGAGTAGGCAGTAGACTATATCAGTTTAGAATCCAAAACATTGATATTAACAAATAATACCAATAGTAATGAATAATAAATATTAATAATGAATATTTATGAATAACACATAGCCCAGAAATAAGGCCACAAACCTAAGCCCATTTGACCTTCAACAAAGCTGACAAAAACAACCAATAGAGAAAGGACCCCCTATTCAATAAATGGTGCTGGGAGAACTGACTATCCATACACAGAAGTTTGAAACTGGACCCCTTCCTTATACCATATACAAAAATCAATTCAAGATGGATTAAAGACTTAAATGTAAAACCCAAAACTATAGAAACCCTGGAAGACAACCTACGCAACACCATTTCAGACATAGGAACAGATAAAAGATTTCATGACAAAGGCACCAAAAGCAATAACAAAAGCAAAAATTGACAAATGGGATCTAATTAAACTTAAGAGCTTCTGCACAGCTAAAGAAACTATCAACATAATAAACTGACAATCTACAGAATGGGAGAAAATGTTTGCAAACTATACATCTGACAAAGGTCGAATATCCAGCATCTATAAGCAACTTAAACACATTTATAAGAACAAAACAAACCCCATTAAAAAGTGGCCAAAGGACATTAACAGACACTTTTCAAAAGAAAACATACATGCAGCCAATAGCATATGAAAAAAATCTCAATATCACTGATCATTGGAGAAATGCAAGTCAAAATCACAATGAGATACCATTTCACACCAGTCAGAATGGCTACTATTTAAAAGTCAAAAAATAACAGATGTTGGTGAGATTTCAGAGAAAAGGGAATGCTTATACACTCTTGATGGGAGCATAAATTATTTCAACCATTGTGGAAAGGAGTGTGGCAATTCCTTGAAGAGCTGAAAACAGAACTACCATTCAACCCAGCAATCCCATTCTTGTGATACACACTGAGAAATATAAATCATTCTACCATAAACACATATGCATGCAAATGTTCATTGCAGCACTACTCACAATAGCACAGACATGGAATCAACCTAAATGCCCATCAGTGACAGATTAGATAAAGAAAATGTGGTACATACACACCATGGAAGCTATGCAGCCATAAAGAAGGATGATATCATGTCTTTTGCGGGAACATGGATGGAGCTGGAGGCCATTATGCTTAGCAAACTAATGCAGGAACAGAAAACTAAATACTGCACATTCTCACTTATAAGAGGGCGCTAAATGATGAGAAGACATGGACACATAGAGGAAAATAATAGACACTGGGGCCTCCTTGAGGGTGGAGGGTGGGAGAAGGAAGAGGAACAGAAAAATAACTATTGGGTACTAGGCTTAGTACCTAGGTGATGAAATAATCTGTACAACAAACCCCCATGACACAAGTTTACCCATATAATAAACCTGCACATGTACCCCTGAACCTATAATACAAGTTAAAAAATAAAATAATACCTCTGTACGTATGATAATTATCTAAGAAATGTAAACATTTAATTCTTACCACATCTTATGATATTTTTTTTTTTTTTGAGACAGGGTCTCGCTCTGTTGCCCAGGCGAGAGTGCAGTGGCGCAATCTCCACTCACTGCAAGCTCTGCCTCCCGGGTTCATGCCATTCTCCTGCCTCAGCCTCCAGAGTAGCTGAGACTACAGGCGCCCACCACCACGCCTGGCTAATTTTTTTGTCTTTTTAGTAGAGACGGGGTTTCACCATGTTCTCCAGGATGGTCTCAATCTCCTGACCTCGTGATCCACCCTCCTTGGCCTCCCAAAGTGCTGGGATTACAGGCATGAGCCACCGTGCCCAGCCCCGATATGTGTACTATTTTTGTGCCACTTTACAGATGAGAAAACTGAGGTATAAGCAAGATGAATAATTTATTTACTCAGAGTCACACAGCGAGAAGCAGATGCCCACAAGGAGAAAGAGAGGCAGCCAGAATTCTACACACTGTTTTGCCTCCAGAAGAAGCATGTAAATAAAAAATATAAATTTAGGTTATGAGGTTAGGTTTTCAAAGAGCTCTGTTTTAGCTTATGGGCAAATTGCATAAGCTATAACATTTTGTTGTTGTTGAGTTCTGGGGTTTCCAATCTTTAGAAATGAAGATTAGTCAGAATGACCAAGGAGCCAGCTTCATAACATTTACCACTCCTTCTTATTTTTGGAACAGATAATTATATACTTAAAAGATGAAATTTTGAAGAAAGTAAATCAGAAATAACATTCTTTTTCAATTGCTTAGCATCATGTTTACTCTTGATCTGTTTTATGAACACGTAAGTGTTGTTGAAAAAAAGTATTATTAGACCTAGATTAGCTTAACTATGTCACTTTACAATATGCAACAGTAGATTGCTCTTAGTTAACAAGTAGGAAGGGGAATTTATAGCAATTATCAATAGATACTGCAGGTGGTAGCAGATTCAGATATGGGCTGTCAAAATCAATGCTTAAGCAATACCAGATAGGACCAGCCTAGGAGAGAGCAGATGTACAAGGCCCCAAATAGGCTGGGGGTCCAAACTAAATTCCAAAGACAGGAGACCTTGACTGTAGGCGTAGACCAGCATGGATATGAGTCCAGAAGATCATCCTGAAATCCTTTCAAGAAAACAGGAGGCCAGATGCGTGCACCATAACCTGAAGCTTAAAAGACTTCAAGATATGATATATCAATCCAAGAAAAAATAGCATCTGGGAGATCCAAATAGCAAGCAGTCATGCTAAAAGCAAACAAGCAAACAGTAAGAATGGGATATGTCAAGGGATTTTTGGTTTTTGGTTTTTGTTTTTTTAGATAGAGTCTTGCTCTGTCGCCAGGCTGGAGTGCAGTGGCATGATCTCAGCTTACTGCAACCTCCGCCTCCCGGGTTCAAGCAATTCCCTGCCTCAGCCTCCCGAGTAGCTGGGACTACAGGTGCCCACCACCACGCCCAGCTAATTTTTTGTATTTTAGTAAAGATGGGGTTTCACCATGTTGGTAGGATGGTCTCGATCTTCTGACCTTATGATCTGCCTGTCCTGGCCTCCCAAAGTGCTGGGATTACAGGCGTGAGCCACCACACCCAGCCCAGGGGATGTTTTTTAATCACTTTAGAAAGGCAGTAGTTCCCAACACAGACTTTGTAATCAAAGAGCCTGGGATGAAGACCCACTTGGCCAGTATTTAACCTTGGACAACTTACTCAAGTTCTGTAAACTTTACGTTCTTCTTCGTAGGATTTATAGATGAATAACAAACCAATGTTTATGAAGTGTTTAACACAATAGCTGGGTTGTGCTGAATAATCAGGAAATGTTAATTAGGGTGATGAACACCATAATGATGATGATAGTCAGGATAAGGTAGGCACCCTGCTTCTGGAAAATATTGCATGGTTTAACAGATAATATAGATATAAATATATCCTACTTTTCTTCAGTCTTTTTCACCAGAATTTTTTAACCTTTGGATAATAAAATGACAGTAAAATTTGGTAATGTAGGACTATCTTTTTCAAATGAGTCTAGCTATAGAGAAATTACTGAGCCAAGCCCAAAAGGGAGAGTGTGGCAGGATTTTCTTTTATTTAGTAGGATGCAACATATTAATAATTGACACTGTAGTATCTCAGGCTTGGTAGCCTATGTGTGTTGGGTAATCCTCAAGTCCGCAATCTTTACCCTCACCCCAAAGCTGTATCATTTTCCTGAATACTCCATGTTGGGTCTACAAGAACACCTGGGCTTTTATCCTATTTTCTGTTTGGTGTTCCAGTATCTGGAGTTAACCCCAGGTTTCTAGCAGTGATTTGCTTAGAATTACTATTAATCACCTACCTACTTTGCAGGGTAAACTGTGGATATGGAAAGAATTAACCTGTATGGAATGAAGTGTGGGACCTGCCAAAAATGTGAGAAAATAAGGCAGTTGCAGGCCACACGAGGTGAATTGCACAACTGACACTGCAAGTCCGTGTTGCAGTGGAGCTCTGGTGAATGGAATGTGGAGAAAATTATTTCAGAGTATTGAGGACAGACAATAATACTGGCACCCAGCAGGACTAGCTCAGCAAACTGTCAGGGATTGAAAGGGGACCCTGAAAAGGGATAGAAAAGCTGGAATGCTCGTGTTGCTTCTAAAAATAATTTGTGAATATTTTAGCCAATTTGTGAAAAGAGTCTGATACTTCTAAGCCCATTTAGAGTATAAGAGAGATACACTAATTCTGAATCTTTTCTGGACTCTGCATGGAGCTTAAGATTTACTAGTCAGCTAATTTCCATATAGAGACAATATAAGGGCAGCAAAACCTGAAAATTTATTGTTACACACATAAAGTGTTGAAATAGATAAAAAGCGTGTCAGCTATGATTTTGGCTAGCTATGCTCTAACTTTTTTGTACACACACACTCTTGCATGCTCACACATATGGATACATTGTCTCCTTTTTATTTCTCTTTCTCTCTCTTACACACACACACACACACACACACACACACACACACACACACTTTCTACATATTTATGATGATTCAGATAAAATGTGAGGTCATTATATCCTGTCTCTAGGCTCTCTCCCTTTAAGTGTCAGCCCCAGAAATAAATCAAGTTTCTTATGATAAATTATATCAGAATAATTTTTTAGTCAAGTTAGTAAAAATGTGATTAAAAAAATGTGATAGGCCTAGTACATCAGTGTTTAGAGAGGCAATGAACAAGATATTCATGTAGAATGGGAATGAAGACGGGACAAAATGATAAAAGCTCTGTGAAAGAAAAACGCAAATGAATTAATACTACCTGGTTTAGCAGCATGCTGAGAGAATGATAATTACAGAGAACATCACTTAGTTTAGGAATCTGACAGAAAGAACTCAAGGTATGACTTCTTAGTTTGTTTGCACTGCAGTAACAAAATGCCTGAGACTAGGTTATTCATGAGAAAAGAAATGTATTTCTTCCAGTTTCGGAGGCTGGGAAGTCTACGGTCAAGTCACCAGCAGATTTGATGTCTGGTGAGGTCCTTGTTGCTCAGTCCTTACATGGCAGAAGGGTGGAAGGACAAAAGGCTCTAGCGTGCTCTCTTCAACCTCTTGTATAAGAGCTCTTATTCCCGTTCTGCCCTCATAACCACCTCCTGAAGGTTCCCACTTTTAAATACCATCACCTTGGTGATTAGCTTTCAACATATGAATTTTGGAGGGATACCCACGTTCAAACCAAGCATATGATCTGTGATATTTATTTGTTTTAAAATTGCAGACAACTTACTTAACTTTTCTTAGCCTCTGTTTCCTCAACTCTATAATAGGGATAATAAAAGTAATAATGAAAACTTTCTTCATATGGTGTTCCTGAAGTTTAAATAAAAAAAAAATCCTTTAAAGTCCTTAACACAGACGTTTTTTAAAAAGAGCATTGCTTTCCAAAGAGAAATGCATCATCTTCAAAAGGTGTGCATTCCCCATAATAGATTGCATAGTTCAGAAGTCCTTTTCATAGGGATGATACAGAAAAGAGTCAAATATCAGATAGGTGGTTGGATGAAACGACCTTAATATCCCTTACCTATGATACTATCATTTTATGGCCAAGTTATTTGGCAGTTGGGATTCGAGGGATCTTTTGGCAGATTTCAAGTGTCCTCCACTGGGTAGTAAAAGGCTAGGAGGGTTGCACCATGGAGCAGTTAGAAAGTCTTCCCATTCAAGTAAGAAACATCTCCACTCAAACTGGCTCAATTAATTATTATTATTAATATAATTATTTCAATCATAACAGTCCAATAATATATTAAGATTAGTTGATTTAGGGCTTCAGAGATAACATCTAGGAATTTTCTTATTGCTAGTTCTACCTTCAGGGTCAGCTTCATCCAAAAGTGGGTTTTCTTCATGGTCCTAAGATGGCTGCCAGCAACAAGTGGGGAATATGGTTTTCATTCACCTGAGCTTCTTCCTCTAACTGTCCTTCCCTTCAGTCCAGTTGAGCCATCCTAGCGTGGCTTACCTTCAGGAGATTAACAGTTGCCAGAGGATTTCAAGGCACTGACTGGCCTACACCAGTGAACAGAATCACCATTGTGGGAAATGTATGGCTATGAGAGGCAGAAGTCAAGACCTAAACCAAGCACATGTCTTTAGAAAGGAAAAAGAAATCAGTGAATCCTGCCTAGGCAACCAGGCTCATTGTAGGTAATTACTTCAGAATTAAGAGATTAAGTAAAAGATAATCAATGCATTCCCTAAGACTAGGTGATCTAGATCTATAGAATAAGGTCAGGGCAGGAAAAGAATTGGTTAAGTTCAGAAGGAAGCAGGGGGCCATTACCTAGATGTTTGAATAATTTTCTTCCATCCTAATAATATTTACGTAAAAGTGAAAAGATTAAGGAAAGCTGTAAAGAAATAATGCAAGTTAAATAGTAATAGGCACTTAATAGATCATTTTTCAGTATGTATGATATAATTATAATAGGGAAACATTTTTCTGAGTACTCACTTTGTGATAGTGCTGAACATGCTGCATAAATTATTTCATCAATAGATAATTTTGGCTAAATGAGTGAAAAATGAATGAACCAATATGTTAATAAGAGACACCTATATAAAGGAAAAGCCACAAAATCATACCTCATTCAAGTTTTGCTTTTTTATATGATTGGTTAAAGAGGTTGTTAAAAATTAATTCAAATGTGAACTGGGCTGTGGAGAAGCCAAACACAGAAGTCATGTCTCAGTTTGACAAAAACACAACTTTACTGAAACCAAGATGAAGAGTTAGAGGAATCAGTGATAATTTGGAGGTAGTGAACATAATAATGCCCTATAGGCTGGGTGCGCTGGCTCACGCCTGTAATCCCAGCACTTTCAGAGGCCAAGACGGGTTGATCACAGGGTCAGGAGATCGAGACCATCCCGGCTAACACAGTGAAACCCCGTCTCTACTAAAAAATACAAAAAAATTAGCCAGTGTAGTGGTGGGCGTCTGTAGTCTCAGCTACTCAGGAGGCTGAGGCAGGAGAATGGTGTGAACCTGGGAGGCAGAGCTTACAGTGAGCCGAGACCGTGCCACTGCACTCCAGCCTGGGTGACACAGTGAAACTTTGTCACACAAAAAAATTATAATAAAAAAATGCCCTATAATATTTTATAATAGCCCTCCACAAAATAAAACCTTTCAGACTAGTATTCATGGTGGTTAAAACCAAATAACAAAAAAGTCACAAGAAAAGTTTTATTAAAATACATGAATGTTTTTCTCCTTGGAAAAGTCAACAAGGTTTTGCAATAGAACCTCAAAAATTCTCAATGTCTGGGTCCCTATTTTCTAGATTTGTACTTAAATCTACCATGTAACTATTATGTTCTTTTGTTATTAATATGGAATTTTATTAATTATAATTATACCAAGTTTGGTAAAATAAAAGCAAAACATCAAATGAAGGTTGGATGTATATTACATATAGCTAACACCAATGGGCTCTGAATTTTTTTGTTTCCCACGGCCTCCATTCTGCCAGCTCTGGGGTTCTATTGCCATTTCTTGCCAAATTATATTTGCTGTCTGTCAGTGTCCACTGGCAGTTTGACAAAGTGCTGAATCTGCAGAAACCACGGCATGCTGTGCAACAGCTCCCATAGCAGATTTTTGACAGATTTTCTTCCCCTGCAGTAATAAGGCTTGTGCTACATTTTGTGAACAGGGACATAGATTAGTTAATATTTCTAAAGCATTTTGAAGATGAAAAGTGCCACATACATACTGATTTTTACTAATAATTTCTCTTGCTGTAAGGATCAAAATAAGCTCAGAAACATATTAAGCCCTACTCACAGAAGCATTAACACTTTGCTAAGATTGTCAGAATGCCCGACAAAGACAAAACATTGCATTTGCCTTCACATTTGACAACATTTGCTAAAACTGACAAATCAATGCCCTGGAAAAAAAACTTCATCATTTATCACAGTCATAATTTATTTGAATCATGGATAAAGTGCTAACAGAGATTCTGTATACGTTGACAACGTTGTGTATAGTCACCTGAAAATTACATAGCACAGTCTCAATACTTAGTTCAAAATCCTTTAACTAAAACAAGCATTTGTCTTTCTGTATATTTATCTTTTATTTCACAGTTGAGACTTCACTAAACCAAAGATTCCCAACTGACAAGGACAGGCCTAATTAGTAAAAAGGTCTTAAGGCTCAGGTTAAAATGACCAATTCTTGACCACATCTCAAAGTACTAAATCAAAATCTTCAGAAATGAATCTAGAACGTTTGTATTTTAAACAGGAGTTCCTATTGTTTTGGCTTTTGAGTTGGGCATTAGAAACCTCTATTAGCTAATTCCTACACTTCTGAAAGAGTTTCTGGTTTCTAATAGCCTATACGTCTTTCACTCTTAGAAGTTAGGTGTGGTTTCCTTATTCCTAAGATTTGGATTAAATTGGTTCGAATCATAGGAAATTGAAATTTTGTGGAATTTATGTATCTTCTTCTTACCACCAATTAACATTCTAACTTTAGAAAAATCTTTCTTTTCTTTGTGTCTTTGGTTATTTCTCTGTTTCCATCCTTGCTTGCTACAAATATTTGGTGATATCAAACCTACAAATTCCACCTATAGTCTTCAGTACAGCTGCACCCTTTGATTTCTACAGTAGCCCTGATTCTTGCTCTGGCACTGCACTAACTTCTTGCTTTTAACTATTTTAAATTCAGACAAAAGACTTAACTTAGGCCTTTGAGGATATTCTGTCTGTTCAATTGAATTTTGTGTTTTCACCTTGTCTACTTTTACTGTTTCATCTCATTTTTCTTTAAAGTACTATCTGTCAATGTATCTTTGTTTTATTTATTTTCATCCACCTTTTTGTTCTTTCCTTTTCAAATGTGGAACAAGAGGTGCAGGCATCAGATGAACAGTCAGGTGCATTGCTGGCCTATGCCAGATCAGTACAGTCAACCCCACTCACAAACTAGGCTCCTGTTGGTACAACAGCATCACCTTTACCTCATTTCCAGAACAATGCAGAGGGTATCATGGTAGAGATAAAAATGCATAAGATCTGGGATGAGAAAGTCTATCTTTAATCCCTGTTTAGTCCCCTATTAACTGTGACCTCAAACAAGAAATTGACTCCCTGACTTTGTAAAGGAAAGGTAATAATAAAACCTTTGTCTGCTTGCTGGGATGATTATCAGGGTCAGATCAAATTATGGATCTAAAAGAGCCTTAAAAACTTGTTAAGTAGCTGTTATTCACGTAAGAAAATCTGTAAATTAAAAAGCCATAGTTTTAACATAAATAAGCACTAGGAATTGACTAATTTATTCCATCTATCTCTGGATAAAGAAGGGACCAGGTGGAAAAGGGTAGAGAAAGGCAACACTTCACTGCATGAGAAGCAGGACTGTGTGAAGACTGATAAGCCAACACAACAGAAAGCAGAGTGGTAAGAAAACTGGGTGGCATTATTGAGCCACAGGATCAGGCTTGACTGACACAACCATACCTCGGGACTTTTCAGATAAGTAAGCCAACACAGGCTTTGTTTTAATACTGGCTTTAGTCACATGTTTTATCACTCATGAGAAATCATAACATAAGGAATCGTAACTGGTTAAGTGCATCTGTTAGTTGGGAGTACTAAAGCACTTGTTGGATCTGGGATTTAGAAAGATAGATCCAAACAATTTGACTTGAGAATAAGGTTATCGTTGCTAAAAACATGTTCACAAATTTCAAATATGCTCATACAATTCAACTTAGAAAGGATGAATGAGGACCTCCCTGGGGAGGATTATACTTTGGAATGCCACAGAACTGGGCCCCTTACTAAAATGTCCTTTATAAGAAAAGTGAGGGTCTCAGATAAAGCTATTCCATTGTTGACCATTGCTAAACATCTACCCTATTTTTTATCTGCACTTGTGGAAAATTTTCACCTTACTGAGAAGATATTTGAGAACAATACAAGCCTTTGTCAGCAGTATTGATCTACAGTTAGCCTTTGATTCTATAGACAGGACTCACTGTAGGCCAAGCTATGTGATCTCAGCACAGATCTCAGGCTATGAAGATTCCTTCAAAGTCTGAAGCATAATACCACTGGGAGAATCAGAGCAGGTAGGAATGGACTCTCCACATTAAATTCCAATCAAAATCCAAGAAAGATATCCTAACTGTACTTCTTTTTAATTTATTTCAAAATAATTTGATACAGCTTTCAATTGATCTAAATGAATACCCTTCTGCCACAGGACACAAGACAAGCACTTACTTCTGTACTGATAACATAGGTTTCTCATTATGAGGTTGCAGGAGATGCCTTAATAATCTACCAAGCCTGCTGGCTACACACTGTCAGTTTAATATCTACTGTGCCAAAACCAAAATTATTTTAGATAGACACTCCAACATGCAGATAGAAAATATGAGTGAAGTCTATGTAACAAAATGATTAATTTGGCTATCTGGGCTAAGTGGTAGGGTAGTACAACTTGCATTTAACAATTCAAGAAGCTCATAAACATTCATTTATTACACACATCTGTATTTTTTAAAAAAATAGATTTCCAGTGCCAGATTCTGTGCTAGGAAAGCCCTGTGGCTGCTTGGTGATTAAGATTCAGCCTTTGCCCTTAAGAAGCTTATATTTTAAGGTGAAATGTCAGGATTATAGAAATTCTATAAAATTCACACTATAATATGGAGACTAAGGCAAGAAAAAATAAAACTATTGCATACTTTCTTTGATAAGACAATAAATAGCAATGCAGTATGTGCCTAGTTTATTATAATGCACAAAGTTAACAAGTATTCTTAACTGATAAGTATTTAATCTTTTATTTTAGTAATTTTTGTACGTTTCTTATTTCAAGTATCCTTATATCTTTTTGATTTTTAAAATTATTTTGAAGCGTAGATAACATATTTTGTGTTTCTGCATAACAGTTTCACTTGCATTATGAGGTCACCCCTTGCATAATTTATATTCCATTCATTGAAAAACCAAATAAATGAGAACATTTGTTATAAACAAGGGAAAGAGACAGTGATACAGTTCACCCCATGAGTACATAAGGCCAGTCATCAAGTTTAGTTCAAAACCATTTGAGAAGGTGACGTTTGACAGAATCCTTCATAATATTCCTTTGAACAAGGCAGAGAAATGAGGTCTAGCAACAGTACCCACAGTAGACTAAGAGATGGCTACACAAAGTGGTGACTCCTGGATTATGTTCAATCTAGAAACCAGCCTCTGACGGCACATCTTAGAAGGTGTCCTGGGTATTGTCCTATGAAATGTTTTTAATCATAGATCAGATGAAGCCACAGAATCTGTATCTAAGATATTTTTGAGATGCTGTAATTTAAGAGGAATAACTAAATTATTGGATGGTGGAATCAGGATATTTAAAGTTTTCATTTAAATTCTATGCACCCCTGTTTTGTTCAACAATTAAACATAAAAATACAGGCTGGAAGAAACAGTAATTAATTGCAGTTTGGGTAAAAATGCAAGAGGCTTAGGTAAACATGAAAGTAATTTGAGCCAGAGGTATCATATTGTTCCAAAAAAGGTAACAAGGCTGTAAGGGGAGCTTTCCATGCCTTTATTTAGGTCATGGAGTTAAGCCCAGAAGTGTGCAGGAAATGGGAGCAGGAGTGGTGACGAGTCCCAAAAACCATACCTGTGAAATGTGGAATGTGGAATGTTTAGCCTGGAGACAGAGAAGTATGCTTGACTGAAATCTTCAAATATGTGAAAGTCTACTGTGTGTAAGGGGAAGTAGACTTATCCTAGGAATTTCCAGAGGTAGAAACTAGTATGAATAAAAGTTACAGAGATTCAGATATGACTCCTTATCAGGAGGACATTTAAAATGATATGGACTGGTAAATGGATTTCCTTCTAAGAAGTGAGCATTGGGGAAATGATAAAATGTTGAATGACCATTTGCCAAGGATGTTGTGGAAAATTTCTTAATTGTGAAAAAATTAGGATGACATGACTCCGAAATTTTTTTCTAACTGTAAGGATTTATCGTTTTATATTTTACCTGATTCTTGGTATATATAATAGGCCCCAGGTAAATATCTGCTCCCAGTTATGCTCTTGTAAGTACTAATGAACATGTCTCTTTTTTTGGAGCGACAGATCCTCAGATCTTGCACCTCTGTTCCTGCTTGGTCTTTGTATCTATTCCATAGGCTAGACGTATTATCAACACAAGATACTAAGAATATCTTAGCAACTGATAGACTCCCTCCCTGTGTAACCAAAAACAAAACAAGACGAACAAAAACATAAGAAACATCTAATGCTAAATGACGAGTTAATGGGTGCAGGAAATCAACATGGCACATGGATACGTATGTAACAAACCTGCACATTGTGCACATGTACCCTAAAACCCTGAAGTATAATAAAAAAAAAAAAAACATAAGAAACAAATTTGGAGTTATGTGTTTTCTAAAACGTGTGTAATAGTTTTTCATACTTAGATAGGAGACTAAAAGAAACAGCCTTTTTTCAAGTTGATAAGGATGTTTGGAGGACAATGGTTTTTACTCCAATAATTCCTTTGATATTCGCCCTAACCAAAAACCATGTCAACAATGCATAGAGCCAACAAATTATTTTACATGAAACAACCAATGCCCTTGGCTATTTTTTTCACTTCCAAGATTATCTGCCTAAAGTTTCATATCCCTCAATGCTTTGTAAGTTTTTAGCATTACTTCCAAACTCTATGTTCCATATTCTGCAATACATTTTTTCCACTTATTCTTCATCTGGCAAACTCCTTCTTAACTCTCACTACCTTGCTTAATTTTCCTGTCTCCTACAAAGTTTTGCTGAGCTTCGCTGGGTGGAAATGCTTATTCCAGCTTTGACATCAATAGCTTCCTTCAGAACTCTACTATGGCACTTGTGATGCATTATTTACGTGTGAGTCTTCCCATCTAGGTTAAAAATGCTTTCTTGAATACAATTTCACTTTGTTAATCTTTATGTCCTCTTCAGAACCCAACATGAGGGCACCTAGGACACTACAGGCATTAAACAAAAACAGGAGAAATGACTGAAGCAATACATACAGTAGATGAGTAGATATAGGAAAAAGTAAGAAAAACTACATATAGGAATTATGAACTTAAAATTATGACAAAATATTATTACATGGAATAAAAACACACCTAAAGGAAATCTGATACACAAGATATCTGAAAACAAACTAAATTTTTGTGCTCTGCTATTATCCACTGTCACTTACAGGAGTAAACATTAAATGGTGGATATCTTATCAGCTAATTTGTCTAATTCTAGGGAAGGTATTCAGATAGGAGAAGTACGCAGATAATGAAATTTTACTTGTTTTATCTATTAAATTTTCATTCTTTCCCAACAAGAAAATTATAAAGAAAACTGAGTAATTTCAGTCACTTTAAGGCCATAGATATGTTTGTTCATCTTTGCGTCTGAGTCCATATATGTAGGAAACAATAACTACTTGGTAAATGCATTCATTATTATACATTCGGTGACAGGTTTCTTCTCTCCTTTCTTTAGCTAGCACTTCTATTAAAAATGTCTTCCTAGCCCGGGCATAGTGGCTCATGCCTGTAATCCCAACACTTTGGGAGGCTGAGGTGGGCAGATGGCTTGATCCCAGAGATTCAAGACTAGCATGGCCAACATGGCAAATCCCTGTCTCTACAAAAAAAAAAAAAAAAAAAAATGCAAAAATTAGACAGGCGTGGTGGCACATATCTGTAGTCCCAGCTACCAGAGAGGCTGAGGTGGGAGGATGGTTTGATCCATGAAGGCAGAGGTGACAGTGAGTTGAGATCACGCCACTGTGCTCCATCCTGGGCAACAAAGTGAGACTCTGTCTCAAAAAAATAAATAAATATTTTCCATGACCTCCTCTTTCAAATTACTGTCTTCGTAGATTAAGAAATTAAATAATATGGTTACAATTGTGTGTGTAATAACATTTTTTAAATTCTGAATTATGTGCTTTTCTATGTATTAAAGTCAGAGATTTACTTGGATGTTTTCTTGATGGTTACTAGTATTGCTTATTTTTAGTCATTGCTACCTCTCTTGTGTTTGATATTGTTTGAAATCTGACTGAAGCATGAATGTTTTCAGGTATCTATTGCAATCAGGTACCTACATGAGAAGAAAGTATTGTTACTGTAGTTCTTCAGACAGAATCTTCTGATTTCTGCATAAAAGTGTTGTTGGTGAATACCAGTATTTCTAGAAAGTTTAACTCCTTATATGTAGATTTGAAAAATAACCTATTATTTTCTCTGAATGAATACAAATAAATTTTAATACCATTTAGCATATATAACTTCGATGGAAAAACAAGAGCCATACATACCAGTTAACAAAATTTTTGTGACATTACTAATTAAAATTTCACATATTTCACTGCAAATATGGGCAATATTACGTGATGGGAATATTATCTATAGAACTATGCTGTGGTGGGTATATTTTTTCTCAGAAAGAACGTTGCCTAGGCTGTATCACTTAGCAGCATAATGTTGTTATTTGAAATGTAAATAGTAGGTGCTACATGGGGTACTTGTTGAATTGGACACATTCTGATTTGAGAGCATTTTAATCAGTGAAATTCATGGAGTAGCAGTATAACACCCTTCTGATACCTATGCATTTAGTGTTAATGCAGGCAGCAGTACTGTTGTATGCTTGTTGATTGCTGAAGCGAGAGGTATGCCACATGTTATGTGTTACTTTCTTAGCAGCTGAAGAACACTCTAAATGCTATACTGGAGATGAAATACTATGTCTCCTGTGCAAATCACATGACTCTTACTTCCCTAACAAACACTTATAACACATGTCATAAATGGATTTCAACTGTATCTCACACTTCAGATGCGCTTTATAATTTTGTTTATACATTAAAGCCATAAGGTGTTGCAAAACAAGTTAAAGGAGCTCTTCTTATTAAGGTTACAGAGATAACTCTTAGGTAAGAGAAAATCTACATAAGTGAACCAAAGAACTTGTCTCTATTTCATTCCAGGTCTAAATTCAGTGCCATTTGGAAGTCATTTATATTTTAATTGTTTTGCATGTGCTTTTATTCCTATGTATTTGCACTATATTAAATGATTTTAGTAGTTGCAAGTGAGACCCTGTGTGCTTGAAATTATTTGCCAGCTTCTTAGAATATAAAGTTCAACACAGGAAAATTAATAACATGATCAAAAAAAAGAGAGATGTTGTTAATTGAGTGACTTTAGATGTGCCAATGCTATTAATTTCTTATCTACTTAATCCTAACAACGATTCTATAAGACACATAGTGTTATCTCTAACCTACATACAAGGAAACTGGGCTTTAGAGATGAGTGGCCTGCTCCAAATCACAAGGAGCTGTACAAGGATTTGAAACAGTACTACTTTTCCCTGCATCACAAGGCAATAATCTCTGCCCAGTGCTATGCCTGAGAATAATGTAACAAATATGTATGAAAAAATGTTTCATTCTAATGCTGCTTAATATTGATTTAAAGAAAAGGCTAAAAATATACCCAATTATTTTATGTTACTCTAACGTGTGAGATTGTTTGTTCCATATTTATTGACAGAGAAATATAGAAAAACAGTAAAAGGGGAGACAGTAAATGTTAATCCTGACTTTATACCCATCTTGAGCCAATACTTTGTCTAGCTTTAAGGTCTTTTGAAAGTTTTAACAATGATCAAATGACACTCCACAACCAAATTGGCAGGAGCTTTCCTGGATCATCTTGTTAGTGTGCTCTTGAAGGGCATCCTGACCTATGTTGCTTCAAGTGTCCAGAAAGCATCAATTTTCTACCTTGATTTTCTCTGATTATTGGCAATTTTCTCTGCTACGGGCGTTTGGGTGATGAGACAAACTTAATGTGATTGGCCATGTTAACAAAGTGAGAACATTCCAGTCACTCAGTATGTACCTCGTTAGTATCACTCTCTCGTAATTCATGAAACGATATATTGAAATATACAAAAGAACCTTATCATAAGGTAGAAAACACTTGCTTGTTTGTTCTTACGCACATCATAGTCTGTAGTATATTATTTGATGATAAAAGTCTAAAAAGACTTTTTTCTTTATCTTTATTCCTAGGTCCCTCTGCAATTTTTTTTTACTATCCTTTCATACTTGGAAGTCTTTATTTCATCAACCAATATAGTATAAGTATTTAATATTTAAATCTCTTTTAGTTATATATTGCTATGCACAGCAAAATAAAGAGCCATAAAAATCTTGAAAAAAGACTTCAAAAGGCATAGTCTTCCAATTTATTTTAAAATATAGTTACTTGTCAATAAAACAGGAAGCTGTGTTTATAATTTGGAGTAACTAGTAGGAAAGATTGTCATTTGATAACAGCAGAGAGTATTTATTTCATTATAAATTTTCTAGCTTTAGCAAGAATCCTGGTCTTAAAGTAGTATTGAGCTTTGAAAAATGGCCAAGAATGTATTTAAAAGCATAGAGAGTATATACCTAAAAACAGATAATAAAGCTTAATGTAGACTAATGCTTGACTATATAGTCAAACTAGTATACTGTGTATCTGGAATAAAATACCATTATTCATAAAATGGCTGTATAAGTAGGCTCCAAGTAGAGTCAGATAAATGGCACTATATAAATTCATAAAACCCGATGGATTACTATTGACAATTATCATCAAGCTTTATTTTACCTACAAAAGAAAAGCGTTTTTAAAAATGGCATGCTATTGGTTGCCACAAATGTCACCTATTTTTCTTGAGAACTGTAATTGCAAATCAGCTTTTAATACTCATCAAACATCTCTGCTTAGTTTTACCTATTTAGATGATATGCTAAAGGATTCTGGAAATTTTAAATAATTGAAAAAGAAGAAAGTGTTGCAGAGGAGAGGTCTTTATAAGAGTAATAAACTATAAAATATTCTTTTTTTAGACCTCATCTTTCATGAAATATTCAGAAAAAATTTTGATTAAATAAGTTTACAATTAATAGTTATATATTTAGGGACAATGTACTAAGTTGTGGAAACAGTACAAGTATTTAAGAATGTTGACTGGTGGTGAGGAAATCTCAACTGCCAATAAATATAAAAAGTGAAAGAACAGGACTTTAAACAGAGCTTACTTAGCTATGGGTCTCCTCCCCACACACAAAAACTCCCTGACTGGCAGATAGGCTACAGTTCCTAAGACTTTGGCTCTTCACTCTAAAAGAGTTAGCTTTCCACCAGAAAAGATCCTCAAGATCCACAATTCATACTCCCAGCTGAGAATCCACCCTGGGGTACAAGGTAAGCAGACACTGAGGCAGCTGGGCCATCCTGGCCCTAATTCCCCCAGCAGTGTCCACACTGAGCACTGCTGCCCTTGTAGAAGGCAGTCATTGGCTCATCTGCAGGGTGAGTCTTGTGCTGCATAAAGTGAACAGGAGGGTGTTCGCACTGGGAACATGGCTGGGCAGGAGAGTGGACGTTCTCTTAGACAGTTGCTCTCCCAGGCAGCTGCTCCCCCAAGCACATTATCCACTTCTTTCAGCTTTGGATACTTCCAATTTGTGATCTTGTAGGTGATACTGTACTAGAAGGGCAGGTGTTGCAGGTGGAGCAGTGACAACGCTGTCCCTCCTCCAGGATCAGCTCATTTTCCCAGCCTGGGCAAAACAGCATTATTGTCTCAGACTCTGACCCACAGGCTCCAGCTCCCAGCCAGAAAATATTCTTTAAATAATTTTATAATTTCCTGATTGTATTCTAAAAATTTAATAGGAAATATTTTGCTCTCTAGTAGAAAGTCAGTCATTAGATTGAATGCTGAACCAAAAATTAGAATATCTCTTTGTGTTATCAGGATGGCTGCCTATAATATTTTAAGTTAGGTTAATTTCTCTTTCATTGTATTATATACAAAATTGTGGTGTTTGTTTATATTTGCAAAAATTGTTTTAGTATTCTAGCTTATAAGATTATGATATCTATGAATTTTAAAAATCTTTAGAAGTAGATACAGCTTATATTTTATTTGACTATATTATTTTAGAAGAAATATTTAGAGATCATAAATTTAATTTTGGGAACATATTTTTGACAGGTTTTCTCAAGAAATAATACTTGAAAAAAGTTAGTTGCTTGCTGGCATTAGCACATGGGTTGAAAGCTGTGTGAATATTTATTAAAGTGTAGTAGCAAATAACAGTTTATCAAGTTGATTGGAAGGATCTTGTATGTGTCACTGGGACTGTTGTTAGGTCCAGTTAGGCTCTATTAACAGCTTCATCAATGGTCAGGTGGAAGAAAGAGACAACATATTAATTACATCTCTGGAGCTATTACGCCCAAGTATCAATCTATAAAAAGTGTCAGCCCAGAGTGCTTAGTTCAAATATGCTCAGAAATAAACTTTAAAACAAAAGACTGCTACAGAATTTGTATTTCAACAAAAATTTAATGGAATAATGTTTTAAATTTTGTATTGCAGAGATACTTTCTAAATTATCAAAGAAATTGGACAAAGGTGACTTTTTGTTTAAATATAATCAATATCCTTAATGTGTTTTTATTTGCCCATAGAGATGAAAGTGAAAATTTTATAAGGTGTACAGAGAAATTGCATAATTACATGCAGACTTAGACCATGAAACTCATTTGTTGTTGACCATCAGCTTTTCTGTATAGCTAAGCACTATGAACCGTCATGGCACTGCCAGCTTTGCTTCACTCTTTCAACAACGCTGACTATAGCTCATGGGCCTGGAAGAAAGTCCATCCAATAATCTAGAGAAAGATGGACAGCCCAGAACCTCTCTGCTAATCTGGGCTACTGTTGCAGCTCAGTTATAAAACTGAGTTCCTGCCGTCTTCCTGAGTCTAACTTGAAGCCCTTTTCCACCTTTCTCCCCTGTGCTTGCTTTAGTCACATCTTTATAATGCCACGGCTCTCCAGTTGCTGTGGCATGAGTTTTTCCTTCTTCTTACTAATCATACATCCCCTTCTCACTCTAGGAACAGGAAATTTCTGTTTCTGCATCCCAGTCTCTGCTTCATGCTGGCAGACACCTGTGACACTATTTAAGTGGCTGCCTATCTGCTTCCCCAAATATAAATATCTCTAGCTGCTCCAACATTCCATTTTTCTGTGTTCTATCTTCATGCTTGTTGAAATATTCTGTTACTCAATCTTTCTAATAGCAACAATTTACTACCACAAATGATGAGTAACATATACATAAGTGTAACTAATAAACAAAATTACAAAGAAATAAAATGTTTCCTTAATTTTAATACAAAGATAGCAATGTGAATTTATTTCACTATTATCATTAGAAGTACATATGAATTTTAAATGGAATATTCCACATTTAAAAAAGCCTAAGTGGACGTAACATATTTATTTGCTATTAGGCCAGTCTCATTTACTAATTTCATTAAGGGAATACATGTATTGTTTTAATCTGAATAAATTTTCTAATATTCAAAATTTTTCTGATTGGGGCAATTTTCCATTACATCCAGGCTTTTTTTTTTAGTTGTAATTAGAATTTTGCACTCAGTAATATGCTATGTATCACTGCTATTTTAAAAGTGATAATCTAATAGTACTAATTCTTTTGTTAGAAAATAAGGCAGAAGAAGTATCCTATTGCTCACCAGTCCATGCTCCACATAGTATGCCTGGGCACCTGCCAATTTATTATCATACTTCAGCCATGCTTATCTACCCAAAGGGACCTTTTCTAGGCATGAAGCATGTAAGAACTCTTCAGTTCTCTATTAAGCTATCTTCTTGGCACCCTTTGCCTATTGTCCAAATGCTTTTTAAGGCTAGTTATCCTTCCTTCCCAAACACCCTTCTTGAATTTGTTCTCATATTTTACTATCTATGGGAACCCTGCTTTCTGACTTCCACAATTCTGAATTTTGTATGCATTGGTATGAGTGTAAATATTTAACAACCAGCTCTGCTAGAGAAGCAAAAGCCCCAATTCATACCATTTAGTAGTTTTAATGACAGAAATGTCCACCACCATGAACAATTTCAAGCTACCAAAGTGACTTCCCTAATTAGGAGTCAGGACATGTGTGTTATTTATTGCTGCCTAAAAAAACTAGCCAGCTAGTTTAACAGCTTAACAGCTTAAAAGAACACTTATTTGTTGTATCACAGTTTCAGTTGGTCAGAAATCCAGGGTCTCTCAAAAGACTGCAGGCAAGGTGCCAGCCAGGGCTTTGGTCTCAAATGAAGGTTTAAATGAGCTAGTATACAGTTTCAAGTTCACTCATGTGGTTGTTGGAAGAATTCAGTCTTCTTAACGTCATCATTTCTATGTGCTTATTGCCCACTTGATGAAATCCACTTACCTGGAACTCTTGCCTACCTGAGTTAAAAACTGGTCAGGCAGGGGACTTGTTCTGGCAGATCCTGTACTACCTGGACTGGGTTGTCCAACTCTCCCTCATTATACCTAAGTCTCAGCAAGATGACAATGAGTCCAAACACCAAGATAGAATCCCATCCTTTTCCCCACCACATACATACACAAAAAATTCTTTTCATCTCAAGGCAACTGTTTAAACCTGAAGCTATCTGTATTAGTCCATTTTCACACTGCTGATAAAGACATACCCAAGGTCTAATCGGCTTACAGTTCCTTGTGGCTGGGGAGGCCTTACAATCATGATGGAAGGCAAAGAGGAGCAACTCATGTCTTACATGGACAGTAGTAGGCAAAGATAGCTTGTGCAGGGAAACTCCCCCTTATGAAACCTTCAGATCTCATGAGACTTATTCACTATCATGAGAATAGCATGGGAAATACCTGCCCCCATGATTTAATTACCTCCCACTGGCTCCCTCCTACAACACATGGGAATTCAAGATGAGATTTGGGTGGGGACACAGCCAAACCATATCATTCCACCCCTGATCCCTTCTGAATCTTATGTCCTCATATTTCAAAACCAACCATGCCTTCCCAACAGTCCCCCAAAGTCTTGACTCATTTCATCATTAAATCAAAAGTCCACAGTCCAAAGTCTCATCCAAGACAAGGCAAGTCCCTTCTGCCTATGAGCCTGTAAAATCAAAAGCAAGTTAGTTACTTCCTAGATACAACAGAGATACAAGCGTTAGGTAAATACCATTCCAAATGGGAGAAGTTGGCCAAAACAAAGGGACTGCAGGCCCCATGCAAGTCAGAAATCCAGTGGGGCAGTCAAATCTTAAAGCTCCAAAATGATCTCCTTTGAGTCCACATCTCACATCCAGATCACACTGATGCAAGAGGTGGGTTCCCATGGCCTTGTGCAGCTCCACCCGTGTAGCTTTTCAGGGTACAGCCTCCCTCCTGGCTGCTTTCACAGGCTGGCGTTGAGAGTCCACAGCTTTTCCAGGTACACAGTGCAAACTGTCAGTAGATCTACAATTCCGTGGTCTGGAGGATAGTGACCCTCTTCTCACAGCTCCACTAGGCAGTAACCCAGTAGGGACTCTGTGTGAGGGCTCCAACCTTGCATTTCTCTTCCACACTGCCCTAGCACAAGTTCTCCATGAGAGCCCCACACATGAAGCAAACTTCTGAGTGGGCATCCAGGCATTCCATACATCCTCTGAAATCTAGGTGGAGGCTTCCAAACAACAATTCTTGAGTTCTGTGCACTGGCAGGCTCAACACCATGTGGAAGCTGTCAAAGCTTGAGGCTTGCATCCTCTGAAGTCATGGCCCAAGCTCTACATTGGCCCCTTTCGGCCATGTGGAGTGGCTGGGATGCAGGGCACCAAGCACCTAAGCTGCACACAGCACGAAACCACTTTTTCCTCCTAGGCCTCTGGCCCTGTGATGGGAGGGGCTGCCATGAAGTCCTCTGACACGCCTGGAGACATTTTCCCCATTGTCTTGGGGATTAACATTTGGCTCCTTTTTACCTATGCAAATTTCTTCAGGCAGCTTGAATATCTCCTCAGAAAAAAATGGAATTTTCTTTTCTATTGCATTGTCAGACTGCAAGTTTTCCAAACTTTTATTCTCTGTCTCCCTTTTAAAACTGAACATCTTTAACAGCACCCAAGTCACCTTTTGAATGCTTTGCTGCTTAGAAATTTCTTCTGCCAGATACCCTAAATCATCTCTCTCAGGTTCAAAATTCCACAGATCTCTAGAACAGAGGTAAAATGCTGCCAGTCTCTTTGCTAAAACATAACAAAAGTCAGCTTTGCTCCAGTTTCCAACAAGTTCCTCATCTCCATTTGAGACCACCTCAGCCTGGATTTCATTGTTCATATCATTATCAGAATTTTGGTAAAAGTGATTCAACAAGTCTTTAGGGAGTTCCAAACTCTCCCACATTTTCCTATCTTCTTCTGAGCCCTCCAAACTGTTCCCACACCTGCCTGTTACCCAGTTCCAAAGTTGCTTCCACATTTTCAGGTATCTTTTCAGCAGCACCCTACTCCTGGTACCAATTTACTGTATTAGTCCATTTTCACATTGCTGATAAAGACATACCCAAGATTGGGCAATATACAAATGAAACAGGTTTAATGGACTTAAAATGGAACTTTAAATGGAGGACTTTAAATGGAACTTAATACAGTTCCATGTGGCTGGGGAGGCCTCATAATCATGGTGGAAGGCAAGGAGGAGCAAGTTACGTCTTACATGGATGGCAGTAGGCAAAGAGAGCTTGTACAGGGAAACTCCCCCTTATAAAACCATCAGATCTCATGAGACTTTACTCACTGTCATGCAAACAGCACAGGAATGACCTGCCCCCCTGATTCAATTACCTCCTGCTGGCTCTCTCCCACAACAAGTGGGAATTCAAGATGAGATTTGGATGGGGACACAGCCAAACCGTATCACTATCGTTGGTTCTCCACATTAAATTATTTTAAATTTATTTCATTAAGTAATAGCATTACCCAATTCAATTCACCACTGTTAACTTTAACTTGGCTTTTGCTTCAAGAGGCATTTATTGCATCATTTTTGTTTTCTTTTTCTCTTTTTTATATTTTTTAGAGATAGGGTCTCACTCTGTCACCCAGGCTGGAGTACAGTGATGAGATTATTGCTCACTGTAGCCTGGAACTCCTGAGTTCAAGCCATCCTCCCACCTCAGACTCCCAGGTAGCTACAACTATGGGCATGCACCACTATCCCTGCCTCATTTTTTAATTTTTAATTTTTTTTTGTAGAGATGGAGTCTCACTATGTTGCCCAGGCTGGTTTCAAACTCCTGGGCTCAAGCCATCCTTCCACCTCAGCTTCCCAAAGTGCTGGGATTACAAGTGTGAACCAGCACACATGGCCTTTGTTAAGTTTTTAATTTCTATATTTATTAACATTATTCTGAATATACACACAAGGTTGTTGAAGCAGAAGAGATTATTAATTACTTATCGAAAATAATACATGTGTAATTCTCTTGTGCCCCAATTCTTACCTCTGGAGACATGTGTTGAAAGCTACATGTTGTCCTGCACATAGGAAATCAATATTGTAGGTGAGAAACCAAAAATACATAAATCTGGAAATTTATATAAGAGAGAGACAGCTGCCTCCTCCTTTCCTGAGGATGTTTCCTTAGAAATATAGCAGAAAGGACTCTGGGTTCTAATCTTTTGGACAGTAAATAAATTTTCCAAGGGAAAGGTAAGACCAGCATATTTACAATCCAAGAGTATCTCCACAGTCTCAAGTCTCATCTCCTCTTAAAATATAAATTCATGGCTCTGGGGAGGCAAATCTCTCCGGATGGTCTCTCATTATCTACTCAGTCATAAGATAAGTTAGGCTTGTCTTATAATCTAGGTCCCAAGTTTCAGAAAAATTTGCTCAGAACTCCCTGCCTGTGCAAAAACATAAAAATATTTTCCTTACAGTCTCCCACACTTCTGTTTCTCTGGAACTTTCAATGCAGCATTAGCAAACTTCTCTGAATCCTCACATTCCTCTGAGTAACTCCTATACCCCTTGCCTTAACTCTCACCTGGATATTCTTTGAGGTCACTCTTTCTCCTTTAGTCCATACAAGTAAAGGATGTTCTTTTTCTCAATCTCAGCAAGGTCCCATCCATTCAGGAGATGAGGATAAGTGTCCTTCTCGCTCTCCTGTTGCTTTCAGGTCATTTCTCCCCCTTCCTTTTTGCTAAATTCTGCACTGTTGAAGTACAAGTCATTTTAGCCATCTTACAAGTTTCCCACCTCAATCCTGCCATTTTCTTACTTCCCAACTACTTCTCTTCACTCAACAAAAGCCTTACCTTCTGGCCCACAGCCTTGCTTTCCATAGCAACTTCTGTTGTCATTCTCAATAACAGTATCATATTCTGGACTTCCAGTCCATTGATCTATTCACTAGAAATAATGTTTTCATCCCTAATATAATTCAGTTATCCATTCTCATGGTAATATCATAAGTTTGTCATCAACAAAACTGTGTCACTTCCAAAATAGTTCCAAACATTCCATTCTCTGTTGACCTCTTCCTGCCTTTCCAGCTCATGTTTCATTACACCAAGTCCAATGTTCTTCCAGTTCTTCATGACCTACAATGCACGAACTTCACCAAATTTTCATCATCTATCATCTGTGTGTCTTCATTTCTCTCTTTACTTAATGCATACTTAATAATTTACTCAATCACCATCTTACCACATTCATTTGATGTTTCATCTCAAATTTAATAAGACTACAATTTCGCTCATGATAGTTCCTATACCTAGGCATCCTTAGAATCCTTACCTCAATAAATGACACCATTGTACTTTGATTAATAAATCTCAAAACCTTTCTTTATTTCCTGTATCAAGGCCATTCATTCACTAATTCAGAAAAATTTTCCAATCCACTTTTAAGCACCAGAGAAACCATAGTTCAGAATCGGAATGTAATATAAATCTCAAACCAACTCACTGCCAATGTTCGCTCTGTGGCCCAAACCTCTATTATTATTTAATCTATAATTCTGAAATAACTCCCTAACTAATCTCTGCTCTTCCACTCCTGGCCTATCCAAACCATTCTTCATGTGGCAGCTAACATGTCTTTTTACAGAACTACTGAAGACTTCTGTAGCTGTTCCTTGCACTTATAACTTCATAGACACGTGTTACCATGAATTAAACCTGTGTAAGTTGGCCCTTGGTCACCTTTTCTCCTCAGTACATGACACTTGCTCTCTGGGTCTCTATCTAGCTCCAACTCTGTGTGCAACAGGGTACCACGGTTTTTCAGGTCTCAGAACTCAGCAACCTCTTCACTTCTGCTGGTCTTTGGGCTTGCTGTTCTCTCTGAACATATTTTTCTTTCTGATCCTTGCATGAATGACCTCTTCTTGTCCTTCAATTCTAAGAGTAGATATTTTCTCCTCCAAAAGGCCTTTCATAAAGAATTCTTCAGCTTTCCCTTATTACCCTCAATTACAGGACTTTGCTTATTCCGTCCATTGCATTTATTGCAACATATCATTTTATTTCACGTTTATATATTTTTATATATATAGCATTTATTTGTATAAATTCATTTGTTTGTTATTTATTTCCTCATGGCAGTGCAAGCCTCATGCAGACAGACATAACAATGTGCCATGGTTACACCTGCAGTTAATATGCCAGTAACTGCATATTAATTGGAATATATGGAATATGGTGACCCTAAATTCCACCAATATCTATGGCATGAAAAAAGGATCTCCCGCCTTTCAAAAACCTACAATCTCCATTCAACCAATAGTGTTTTTAAATGGTTTCCAGAGCTCAATAGTTTTCTGAAGTCAGCACATCTCAAAGGTAGAGCACTTTTCCACATATCCTAAAAATGATTCTTAACTAGACAGGGCAGTGAGAGGTAATGCCCTCCTGGCCAGATATATAATTGAACTCTTCTAGGTACGTGGAAGCAGAGGCAATTTGAATAAATCCCCAAAGTCATTCTGAAACATCACCTCCTACCTCCATCCCCACTGGTGAAGAATCAAGAAATTCTAGGTAAAAATCTGATTTTGAAACTTCCTTGTTGAAAGCCCACAAATGGTTCATTAAGATGGTGCACATGATTTTCGATGATCAAGTCTGTGTTCGTGTCACCAGCTTCAACTCACGACTCCCTGACTCATGCTGTACTCTGCATCGATAAAAGACTGTTATCTTTCCTGCACACTGTGTATACACACACACACACACACACACACACACCATATATATAGTATTTATATTTAGTTATGTTAAATTTCCAAAGATACACAAACACACACCTTCAATAATTTAATGGTTTTGAGTGGTTGAACTTTACAATCATTTGTCATCCAAGTGATTCAGTCTCCCAAACATTCACACGAAGGATATTTTATTCAATTAAGCCAACCCGAAGCAATGAGTTTCTCAGTTACTGAAATACAAAAACTTGTATAAACCATTGGTTCTCACCTTGTTGAGGGAGTCTGCATCCAAACTCTCTGGACAGCTTTCTTCAAAATATAGCTGCACATATCCCTATTCCCGCCTTGCTCCACCTCACAGCCAGATTATATTATTCCTTAGTTATATGGGTTGGGGAAGAATAGGTATTTTGAAAAACCCTCTTGGACATTCCGCATTGCTCTGAGTGTTCTGCCCTAGATAAAAATGGCCAATATAGACTCAATCTTAATGGATGCTTATATATTAGAACAAGATAGAAAAAGCAAAACAAAAATTATTTTGCATCAGGAATTGAACCTAATCAGTAATTCTGTGTATCTGGATAGCTAAGTTTTTCTTCCAAATTTGTTTACCATAAATAGCTGCACCTCTGCTTTGTATCACTTGCCAAGATTAACTTATTAATTACACAAATATTTATAAAAGCATCCACAATGTGATAGCTCTGTGCTATGTGCTGGTGATATAAGCAATGAGCAAAAAGTACATAGTCCCTATACCTAACAAGCTTCCAGTCTAGGAGGGGATTCATATATTAATCAAATAAACACATTGATGATATATAATTACCAATCAAGATAGGTATAATGAGGGAAATAATGACAATTCTGTGAGAGGATATTTCATATATATATCAGATTTATACTAGGAATCAGGGGAAGCTGCCTGAAAATAATTGGGCTGTGACATTAAGGATGAATGAGTTAACACACAAAGAAGGAAGAGGAAGGGTGTGCTCATGACAAAACAAAAAACAAAAAAACAGTGTAAGTAAAATCTCTGTGGTGAAAGTGAGAAGTCAGGTCCCAGGTATTCAAGATTGATAGGGTGAACAGCAGAGACCCAGGCGGAAACCAGAGGCATCATGGGTAGCAAGGGGCTAGACTATCAGAGCCGTGCTGGTCATTTTACAGATTTTTTTTCTAAGATCAATGATATCTCATTGAGAAGACAAAATATAGAAAAATCTGTTTTGAGGCAATTCTGTATTCTTGGCAAAAGAGAAGTTTAATTTGGATTATGATGTTGGTAATGGAGATAAAGAGAAGTGGATCAATTCATGAAAGAAACACAGATTGGGCTTGATATGGCAGTTGAGGTAACAGAGGAGTCAGGGATTGCTTCCAGCTCTCCTGTTTTACAAGTAAAGTGTCATTTTTTTAAACTCGGGGGCAGTTTGGTGATAAAGAGTTTAATTTTGTATCTGATAAATTTGAACTATTTTGAGTTAGTCAAGTAGCAAAATGTTAAGTTGGTAGTTAAACATTTAGGTCTGAAGCTCAGAGAAGAGAATTGAGCTGGAGATATATTCAAAGATGTTCATTTTACATGCGGTAATTGAAATCATAGCATGGATGAGGTTGCATAGGTAAAGAATACAGAATAAGAATAGAAGAAATCCGGCCGGGCGTGGTGGCTCACGCCTGTAATCCCAGCACTTTGAGAGGCTGAGGCAGGTGGATCACGAGGTCAGGAGATAAGACCTTCCTGGCTAACACGGTGAAACTCTGTCTCTACTAAAAATACACAAAAAAATTAGCCGGGCATGGTGGCACCCGCCTGTAGTCCCAGCTACTCGGGAGACTGAGGCAGGAGAATCACTTGAACCCGGGAGGCGGAGCTTGCAGTGAACTGAAATCGTGCCGCTGCACTCCAGCCTGGGTGACAAAGAGAAACTCCGTCTCAAAAAAAAAAAAAAAAAAAAAAAAAAAGAATAGAAGGAATCCTATAATAAACCTTAAGAAATTCCAACATTGAAAAGCCACGTTAAGGAAGATGACCCTGACAAGAGAGACCAGAAAAGAAGGCATAGAGGCAGGAAGAAATCCAGGAGAATAATGTGCTGGAAAAGCCAAGGGAGGAGAGAGGTTTAAGGATATGATCAGCGCTGTTAAATGATGCTGGATGGTCAAACCAGAAGATGACTAAAAAGTGTCCACTGAACACAGAAACATGGAAATCTTTAGTGACGTAGTGAGAGCTTGTTTGTGGAATAATGGAGTAAAAGTTCAGTTGAAATAACTTACGAGTGAAAGATGAAGAAATGCAAACAGCATGCATAGATAATTCTTTCAGAAAGCTTGATTGCAAAGAAAAAATGGGCAATACCTTCAGGATTTATACAATGAAGATGGTGTTTTATTTGTTTTAATAAGAGGCATTCATATATATATATATATGTACACACACACACACACACACACACACACATACATAACATACGACACAAAGAGAGGAGGAGCAGAGAAAAAGGAGGAGAAAGAAAGGGTACTATTGATAATGAAAGATTCCTGAGAAGATAGGGCAGCAGGAGGAGACCAAAGCACAAATGGAAGCTGTCACTTCAGACAGGCATTCAGGGAACTTCTCTATTGTAAAAACAGTGAGGGAGAAGAGATGGGAAACAAATGCAGGTAGATTGGGACATTTGATTAGCATGACATTTAAAGGTGAATTCTACACATTTCGTAAAGTGGGAAGATATCTGCCAAGAAATGGAAAGATACTGGGGGAGGTTTGATGATAGTGGAGAGGGCTTGAAATAGTTTGGACTGTGATTAGAAGAACCTAGAGTAACTTCCATGCTTCATGAAGTCCTGGGTAGGATTAGGAACTAAACTCAGATTGTTGATCCTGAGGGGAACACCTTTTATTTCTTCAATGTCTGTTCTTCCCGAAAATTACAACCCTGTTTGCCAGCTCAAATTTGGGATCTTAATTTGTAACCCTCTTATACCATACTATATTGCTCTGTGTGGGTGTGTGTGTGTCTGTGTGTCTATGTATTTGTGTTTATCTTCCAGTAGGATCATAGCACCTTAAGAAACTTAGCATTAATTTGCCATCCCTATATACACTTGGTTTAACACACTATTTACAAATTCAACACTTAATAAATATTTGCTTCGAATAAATATATAGGTATTCGTTTGAATATAATACAGGAAACATAAAATGTTTCCAAGGTTTTAAATCTCAAACATCAATTCCTAGATTTAGTCCCAGACATACAAAATCTTCAATTTTATATATAATTCCAGAATGCCAAATATCTGAACTCACATACATACACTATGACTCTTGTCTGACTGTAGATATATTTGAACTAGTTATTCTATAGAGTGTGTGCCTGAATGCTTTTTGCAAATCTTTCTGCAAATTGTCTCTAAGGAAATAACATCACTGAATCAGATGTATACTTAATAAACAACCACAAGTAAGAGCATTTTACATGGAAACATAAATGTCTTTTTAAATAAGCAGGTAGAATAAAAGGTTCAGTTATAAGATATTTTGATTTAAGTTTTGTCATTGAAATTAAGGAATCTCATACTTAACCTTCAAGAGCTGCTATGCTGGTGAATGGAAAATTATTTTTGATTACAAAACAAGCAGTTAATGTGCTTTGCTTTAAAAAGATTTGCTTCAGAGACAGTGAGGTTAGCTGCTATTTTGAATTTCAAAATGAGGCCCTGATTTCCTGTAGTGGAGATTCTTGCTGACATGTCCCCGGGTTCCACAGCTATGCCTCGCTGCTTGAGTTTTGCTTCACTGTGTCCTTCTGCCCACATACTTGAGGGCTCTGTCCTCCATTTGCCATCGAGCAGCTACCTAAGAATCCGTCTGTCATCCGTCTTTCACACGTGCACCACCCAAAGGAGTCCCTCCTGCAACACATCAAAAGTACTCCTGTGCTGAGGAACTGTCTGCATTCAAAAGCCGGCAGAAAATAAGTTCAAGGGGAGACACTAAGAATACATGACTAGTTTGAAATACCAAAATAATTGCAAATGGAAATAATTTAGAAAAAGCATGATAAGTAGAATGGCAAAATGACTAGTTATGTACACCTAATATATTAATATTCAAGGAAAAGGGGTGAAACAAGGTAATACAACACCAACAGTTTTTAAACATATGAATAAAAAGTAGAAAGGTAAATTAATATATAGGGTGGGCACTTTGATTACTGAATACAGAAATACTTCTGTTAAGGGATAGAAGACATTTAAAAAATAAAAATATAAAATAGTAAACTAATTTTTAAAAAAAAGATATTTCCAACAATAATTATTCATGATAATGCCAATATATAAAAAAGGATTTTAACATTTATGTTTTGGTATAAAGTTTGCACTGGTCTATAACCTGAAAGAAATTTGGTGACAAGAAACCAAGTCACTGTCTTCCTATTGTCTCATAGGTCTCAATAGCCATCAGCATCACTAACACCTCATAAAATGTCCTGTGTTTTAAATGGGTGGGGAGCTCATTTGATATACTGTTTATCCCCTTGATATTAAAAAGAACTGGCAGAAGTGCATTTGTGCAAGGAAGGGCAAAGATAATAAAATTTAAAAAACCAAGGCTATTAGTCAAAAAGAATGAAAAAAAGAACCCTAAGTTCTTCAAGGAAAAGTGATTAAAAGCATGACACTCAAAGGTCCAAAGGGAATAAATGATTCAAACAAGGCTAGAGTGTTAAAATATACATCTAGAAGGATTTGACACCTACATTTCTAAAGGACCTGAATGATTTTCAACAGACCTCAGGCTAAAAATTTGTAATGAGAACTTCTCAGAAGCAAATACCAAGGGGGAAAAAGTCAGTTGTTAATAAAAAGGAATTTGTATTTGATTTTCATTAGTTCACATTCATTTAATTTTCCTAAAAGAATATGAGTTTAAAAAGAATAAAAGAAAATAATAGTTTGTATTGACTAAATAGAATTTCTGATCATTTTGCAAACATTGGTATATTAAAGTTCTTTATAACTCAGTGACATTCAACAAATATCATGGAAGAAATAACAAACCAAACAATGCAAAAATAAGCAAAACTGTCTACCTATAGTCCTATATCAGATAGACACTGAGGAGACATGATTTGAAAGCCATAGAGACAGTGTGAATTAGGAATGTCTTTACAAACATAGGGGAGAAAGTCAGCCCACTTACAGAGATTCAGAGGACAAGCATGAACACCTTCCCTAACTGTCTACCACCAGTTATAATATTTGAAATTCAACCAGCATTATTTCTTTTTATTAATTTAAAGGTATTTAGGATTTAGTAATCATCTCTTTTAATTCTAGAAAAAAAGAAGTTTATAGCAAAACAAAAGCAAAAAGTCCTGGTAAAGATCTTGATGGATAGGGCTTGTCTTTTGGAGCATCTTGTAAGGATGGGTCATGAGAAAGCAGAGTAAGGATGGAGTTGAATGTAAAAAGAGTTCAAAAAGAAGCATTGAATATTTCCCAGTTTTACAAGGCTTGCAACATTTTCAGCTTTATAACATCTGTAGGCAAAATGGAAAAATGAGTCATTGAAGGAAAAAGGTAACTCTGTGCCTACTGAGAGGAGAATGCTAATCTCATTCCATCATTTTTCAAACTATTGTATTTCATCGAAGACACCCTTAGCATTATAGCACAGTTATGCACCACATAGCAATGTCTTAGTCAACAACAGATCTCTTGTATACCAGTGACCCATAAGATTATAACAGAGCTGCAAAGTTGCTAGAGCCTAGTGAGTTGTAGCCACAGTAATGTCACAGCACAACACATTACTCACATTTTTGTGGCAGTGCTGGTGTAAACAAACCTGTGCTGCTAGTCATAAAAAGTTGTACACATACAATTATGTACTTGATAACAAACGACTATGTTACAAGTTTGTATCTTTACTAAACTATATTTTATCATAATTTTAGAGTATACTCCTTCTACTTATTTAAAAAAAAGCTAACTGTAAAACAGCTTCAGGCAGGTCCTTCAGGAGGCATTCCAGAAGAAGGCATTGTTATCATAGGAGATGACAGCTCCATATGTGTTATTGCCCTTTAAGATCTTCTAGTGGGACAAGATGTGGAGGTGAAAGACAGTGGTATTCATGATGCTGACCCTGTGTAGGCCTAGGCTAATGTATGAGTTTGTGTCTTCATGTTTTTTTTTTTTTTTTGAGGTGGAGTCTCGCTGTGTCGCCCAGGCTGGAGTGCAGTGGCGCGATCTCGGCTCACTGCAAGCTCCGCCTCCCGGGTTCACGCCATTCTCCTGCCTCAGCCTCTCCGGGTAGCTGGGACTACAGGCGCCCGCCACCACGCCCGGCTAATTTTTTGTATTTTTAGTAGAGACGGGGTTTCACCGTGGTCTCGATCTCCTGACCTCGTGATCCGCCCGCCTCGGCCTCCCAAAGTGCTGGGATTACAAGCGTGAGCCACCGCGCCCGGCCTGTGTCTTAGTTTTTAACAAAAAAGTTTAAATAGTAAAAATAAAAATAAAAGACTTAAAAATAAAAAGCTTATAGAATAACAGTATGAAGAAAATATTTTTGTACAATTATACAATGTGTTTGTATTTTAAGCTAAGTGTTATTACTAAAGAGTCCAAAAGTTTTAAAGAATTAAAAAGTTTATAAAGTAAAAACTTTACAGTAAGCTAGGGGTAACTTCTTATTGAAGAAAGAGGAAGTATTTTTATAAATTCAGTTTAGTCTAAGTATACAGTGTTTATAAAGTCTACGGTAGTATATAATAATGTCCTAGGCCTTCACATTCACTCACCACTCACTCACTAACTTACCCAGAGCAACTTCCAGTCCTGCAAGTTCCATTCATGCTAAGTACACTATACAGGTGTACCATTTTGATGTTTTATACCATATTTTTACTGTACCTTTTCTATGTTTAGATATGTTTAAATGCACACATAATTACCATTGTGTTACAATTGTCTACAATATTCAGTATAATAACACAATGTACAGGTTTGTAGCCTAGGAGCAACAGACTACACCATATAGCCTAGGTGTGCAGTAGACTATACTATCTAGGTCTGTTAAGTACGTTCTATGATGTTCACACAGTGACAAAATCACCTAATGACCATTTCTCAGAATGTATCCTTGTCTTTAAGTGATGGATGACTGTATTTACAATCTGGTAGGAGTCTTTTGAGCTCTTATAAAATCTCTAACATTTTACTGATGGGAAACACAGATAAAGTGCTCCTTACTAAATTCATAAACCAGTTAGTTATACAGCTAAGACAAGCAGCTGATTTTCTCAATTCTAGTGGATTCACAACACGTCTCACTGATTTTTTTCCTAAATTTTTCTCCCTCAGATAAACCTATTGATGTAGGTGATGTCACCAATGTTATTAGAGCATATCACTGTGTTGTATCTACCCTACTGAACTGGTATCCAAAAGTACACTATGATTCAGTGAATCGAAGTGGAACATTTCATTGCTTATTTCATGAAAACATTGTCATAAATTTCATTTTATTTCTAAAAATAATGGATGCCATTGAAACTATTTTCAGTGGAATTTTACTTTCAGACTTAGAAATGTTTCACTTGCGAAAGGACTGTGCCTACCATAGAAAGGTATCAATGGTGAAATATTGTAATACTAGTAAGTAAATAGAATCTCTAACTGAACTGTAGATTGTTGCAACGCCTATCATGAGTTGACCATTCCATTTCAATTGTGGTTGAAATAGCTGTTTTTTGTTTGCTTGTTTTTGTTTTTTATTCAAGTTGATATCAAAAATAAGAGAGATTACATGACTGAACCAAAATGTTCCACACCCAGGCTCTTGTATATACTGTCGTCTGGGTGTTCTAGCACTGTGTTGTCATTAATTTCAAGGTTACACTTGGAGTGCATGGAATAACCATAGGAAATTTTCTCCATGTGGGAGCCACTTTACTTGTTGCTTCAGAAAAGGACTTGATATCCATAACAGCCATCCAGTGCTAAAAGAGTGATAAGGAATGTAGTCATTCTTTAGTACATTGACCACAGAATGACACCCTAAAAATGCAAAGGGCTTCGCCTATGCCTGACTCTATAAACAATGTCTAACATGATTAGAATTCTTTCACTTATAAAACTTCCACACATCAAATTTTTCATAAATTTCCACAGGCAAATAATATTATGCCATCCCTGTTTCACCCCACCATTCCCATTATTTGAGTGATTAACTTTTAAAAATGAAACCATATTAAGAAGTTTTGTTTAAATAACAACAAAGTAACAGATTACACAGATGTCTGACTTATAAGAAAAAGAATGCATAAAAACAGTGAAAATTATGGGTGCCTTTGGCCTCCAAATTCATTTATCACATTACAACAAGCAATGATGTTCTCTGCTACCCAGAAAAAAATGGAGGCCTTGGATGACCCTCTAAATCTGTGTTCAGTGTTCCAGGAATTTCTAGGACTCCACTACAGAAAGAGTACCCAGCAATTCCCTTCAATTCTCATCTCAAAACTGATCTCTCCTCTTCGCTGTGTCTGTCAGTTCAGGTTGTTGCCTGATGCATGCCTTTCAGGGGCTGTGTGACTCATGGTGAGTTTGCCTTACTTTACTCCCCACTTCAAGGGGCAGATGCCAAAATAAACTCTGCACGATCACAGGGAGAAGCTGTTTCCATTCACTGGAAATGGAAATCTTCATCTAGTTTTTACTTCCTTTAATTCTTATGCTGTTATTACCAGAGTCCTCTGATAACCTCCCTGGCCTGTTCTCCGCTGTGTCTCTATACTTCTTGTATCAAACTTTTGTTTCACTTTCATTTATTTATTCAACAAATATTCAAAATGGTACTATGTGCCAGATACTTCTCTAGATGCTTCAAAAACATACAACAGGAGAAAGCACTCCTTGTCCAAGAAATTCACAAATTTTGAGGATCTACAATTTCAATGATGACATTCTAACACAGGAGAAAGAAGCCACTCTTTGATAGAACTCTCTACACAGTTATCTCTAAAGTCATTCATTACTCTTAGAAGATGCAATTATTTGCTACAATATAGATTGATGGTCTGGTATAGTGAAGAGTGGTGGAAATAAAATTAGGCCACCCCAGTTCAAATCTTATCTGCCATTTTCTGGCTATGTGACTTCACAGGTCTCAGTTAAGTGGTTATTCCCTAAGCATGAGTGTCCTTAACTGTGAAATTGTTATAACAATGACCTACTCACAGGGTCATGTGAAGACCACTTGAAATAATTTATGGAAATTGCAGCACAGCTTCTGGTCCTTAGTAGGCACTCAATAAATGTTGTTTTAGTCAAATACATTACAATAAAAATGATACATTAGATGCCAACCATGTAATAACTCCTTAACTGTTTGAAATAATTTAAGACTTAGAGAAAAGTTGTAAAGCAATACAAGTTCTCTCATAGCCTTTGCTCTGATTCCTCAGATTATTTTATATATAGTATTATCATATAAACAATATTTCAAAAATAAAATTTCTACATTTTTGAAAGTAATTTTCAGACATAATGTTCCTTCACTCCTACAGACTGTAGCATTTCTCAAGAACAGTAACATTCACTTATACAACCAGAGTAGAATTATCAAAATTAGAAACAAACATTGATACATTATTATAACATAATCTATAGACTTACTCATTTCATCAATTGTTCCACTAATGTCCTTCATAGCAAAAGAAAACAAAATGTTTTCTGGACCCAAATTTAATTTAGGCCCACACATTCCATTTGCAAGTTATGTTTCTTTAGTTCCTTCAATCTAGAAAAATTTCCCTACCTTTCTTTGTCTTTCTCAACCTTGATATTTGAGGAATACAGGTCTGCATTTTGTAGACTGTTTCTCAATTTTGATTTGTCCATTTTTTTCTCATGTTTACATCAGTTTATGCCCTCTTGGCAAAGCAGTACAAGAGTGATATTGCATCCTTCTCAATGCATCATATTAGGAGACATATAAAGTCAATTTATCCCACTAATAATGATATTAACTTTGACCACTAGATTAAGGTGGTGTGTGAATAATCTCCACTATAGAGTTATTCAGTTTCCTTTTGTAACCAATAAACATCTGTGAGGAGATATTTTAAGACCAAGTAAATACTCTATTGTTCACTATATTTTTGTCCACTAGTCCCACCATGCAATGATTTTACCTAAAACAGTTATTGCTATGGAAATTGCTAAATGATGATTTCTAATCACTTCTACATTTATTAGACATAATCATATAACAACATTTACTGTTAACTGTGAACAAACTAATATTTAGTTGATTCATCTAACAACCAATGTTAAGAGAAACCACCCATTTAGGTATCAGAGGAAAATGTTTTTTATCTGTTAAATATGACTTTTATCAAGCTATGTTATCATCATAAAAACAGTATCTGCTTAAAACTTATTTTTAGAACTGCATTAAAACCTCAGCACAAAGAACACTAAATCCCCACAAAAATGACTGTCTGTAATAGGGAACAGGAGAATAGAACACACTAAGAACAAAATTAGCCAAATAACATTGTCCGAGTGACCCTGAGAAGTAAGAGAATGGTGTCTAAATATATTTATTTACTAACACGCCCTATGCTTCTGTTTTTCTTTTTTTTTTAAGTCATCTTATTTCTGAAGGAATCTATGGGCCTATCTTCACTGTGAAGATAAAAAGAAAGCTAAAAAAGATCACTATATATTTGTGAAAGTAGATTTGTTATTGGTTAAGGGTAAAGAATCCAGAGAAAAACTCCTTTTCACTAGAAAATATGTGAAGAAATATCTTCGAAGGTGCTTTTCTATATGCTTGGAAGTTCAGATATTTTTTAAATTTTGAATTTACACTCTTCTTTCTTAAGGTTTGTATATTTTTGCTTTTATAATACTAGTTTACTCCTAATTCCCAATACTAACTTTCTGAACAGTACAATGGAGCACCAAATGAGGAATAAGAACATTTGAAAACTCTACTATTTTATGATATCGGGTAGTTTATGTACTTCTTTGTTGTAGAGCAACATTTTACTGAATAAAATAATAGTGAAAAGTCTTAATTACATATTAATTGTTGATAAATTAAATTTTCAGCTTTTAAATATTTATAGTAAAACAAACTAATTGGTCCTGCTAGATGCATTTTGCTGTCTATATAGATTAGAGATGATCTGGATAAATAGATGGAGTAAAGCACTGGTACCTAATAGTCAGGAGACCAGTGTCCAGATTGAGCTCAATACTAATTAGTTATGTGATCTTGTGTGAGTAACATAACCGTCACTCACCATGGTTATTTATCTGTAAAATGAGGAAGTTGGATCATGTGATCTTTTGTGGTTACTTTAAGACTTAAAATTCTATTTATTGTAAAGAAGAAGTATTTTGATTCTTATTATATTTCTGAAATTCTGATTATAGTTCCACTTAGCACATTATATCCAAATGATGTGTAACTCTAGCCTAGCCTCTTCTCAGAGTAATTTTTGATTTAGTCATAATCAAAAAATGAAATATCCCTGATTCAAATTATCAACATCCAAATCATAATATTTTACTACACATAGCCTGCATGTATTTCCTTTGTGTCAGTAAACATTTGCATTACTCAACTAAATTTTTCTCTTTTTTATTATCCCCAAACTGCCTTCTTCATATAATTTGGCTTCCATAATAATTTGCTTTCACAGGCACTGCACATTCTAATCTGCCTGATAATTTTCACAATATCAATAAGATACATTCTGGTGAATATTTTATCCTTATGTGAGTTTGGTTAATATGAAACGACTTCATGTTCTGATTTTGCTACAAAACTGACAAAAGTCAAGTTTCTGAACCACTGGGTCAGCAGAGCTATCATCCCGGGCCCTGGTAAATTCACCAAGACACTGAGATCTGATAACAGAGAGTCAGCAGACCTTGCCCCAGTGATAACTCCACTTCACCATCAGTTTCTCTTGGAATATATTACTTCCTGAGTTCTGCGTTGGACATTTCTGCAGGCTTCAAGCCAAATATCGGGGCTATTCAGGTAGAAACGGCTCTAGTAATTTTGGACCAAATTCTTAGAGGTTTACTTGATAGAAAAATACTGTTAGATATGAGCTGCCAATCAAAAAATTCAACCTTTTCCATTCGAATATTAAGAAAATGTGAGCAAGATATAATCATAAAGGCAAACACTCAAAGTGGTGATTCTAGGACCAGGATATTAAAGTGAATGATGGAATGACTCAAACTCAAATCATTAAGTTATATCGAATATTTAGTTTTTAGTTTTATCTAATAACTTATATGTCTAACACCAAATTCAGGCAGTTCACTAGATGCACAAAGCCTAAAGACAAACTATTTTACCTCAAAGTGTGGATTTTTTCCATTTAGAGAAACCATACATCTAATTCTTAGTCACCCCTGCCAAAATGAGCAGGCATCAGCATCCTGGATCAAACTTTTTCTGCCATGCTACTTTCATGACCTGCTTAGAGTCCACTCTAAAATTTGTACCAATGTATCTAGGTAATAACCATCACTTATCTCATAGCCAGGTCATTGTCACGCATTGCTGAAGGGTCTAGGGATGTGTTAATAGGTCAAGCCATTTTAAAGACACCTTCTACAGTCATCTTTTGATATGGATATAACTCTCACCTAGGTCCAGCCATGTTTGTTCCTTCTGCTTTGTTTGTTTTTTAAGACAGAGTCTCCTTCTGTCACCCAGGCTGGAGTGCAGTGGCATGATCACAGCCGACTGCAGCCTTGACCTCCCAGGCTCCAGCAATCCTCACACCTCAGACTCCGGAGTAGCTGTGACTACAGACACATACCACCACAGCTGGCTAAATTTTGTATTTTTTGTAGAGACATGGTTTCACCACATTGCCCAGGCTGGTCTTGAACTCCTGGGCTCAAGTGATCTGCCTGCCTCGGCCTCCCAAAGTGCTGTTTCTGTTTTTCATCACTTACTTCTCAGGATGCCTTCAGTCTCCTATATGAAAGCTCTGCTTCTATTTTTAAAATAGTACACATATAGATATATTCCAAATATATGCCTTTGCACCCTAACACATGATAGATAGATGGATGGAGAGATATAGATATCTTCTTATGCATTTTTGTCTATTTTGTTCTCGCTCCTAAGCACTTTTGTCTCCCCCAAATAGGTTAAAGCAACTATCCACTATCACAATCTAAGTCCTAGGGATTCTTGTCCTAAAATTAATAGCTCAATATTCTAAAAGGCAGTAAATCATAGAACTTTCTTACCAAGCTAGAAGATAACCTAGTAGACCTTTTGGGCTTTGAATTTTCGTCCAACTCCTTTTCTCCTGATTTCTGCACTCTATTTCTTGTTGCCTCCAATACCATGATCGAGAACAGACGTTTTCAGTATTATCTCATGTGATATTACCAACAAGCATACCAGGTAGTGAACATTATCCATATTTTATTTGCAAAGATGCTGAAGATGAAAGAAGAATGGTAGCTGTCCAATGCATCACAGCTCATCAGCAGTAGATTCTGGTCTGCCTGACTCAAATGTCCATGCCTTTCCTACTATAAAACACTGTCTGGCAATGACAGTGTCACCTGTATGCTTTAAATCTATCTGTGGTATCTAATAAAAAATAGATCAGAGTCAACATGGTCCTAAAATTTGACTTTGTCAGTTTCAGCTTTAATTATTTTAATACTACATTATAAGCAAATAATTACATGAGTGTGTGTATGAGTGTATTTGTGTGTAAAAAAAAGCTCTAGATGGGCTTATTTAGGATGTCTTTTTAAATTATTATGGATTTAACATTTGTAAGCATTGTCATAGAAGAGGTTTGATTGAGTGTAGCTGAATTTATTACATGCCAATCAAATTAGTGCAGTACACAGGTAACTTTGTGCTTCAGGATGGCTCTGGGAATCTCCCTTTGATTTGGGGATTGCCATTTACCCATGCCTGGGAGGAAAGAATGATGGCTGAGGTGATTGTGGGTAGACAATGACCCCATTAATCATCGTGCTATAGATATGAGTTGTTCCTTGCAGTGACTCATTACATAGTGCATCAAATAATAAACACTGACAGCTAGCGAGGAGTGAGGGAAGACTGACAGATGGTCAATAAATTCAGAACTGGCATATTCTTGTAAATTGATTGTAGGTTTGAAGGCTTGCAGTGCTTTTCACTACAACTTTAAATCAGCAAAGTTGTCTTCCAGATTAAGCAATTAAAATTTAAATATGAAAAGTTCTAATGATTCGAGAATGAGATATTGCCTATTCTCTCATGCCACTGAAATTTGCTCAATTATTTTTACCAGAAAAGAAAATCATCTTTAGAGTTTCTGGGGAAAAAGTGTAGTGACTAAACTGCAGATACTTTTCTTTGAATGCCATGAAATATCTAAGTAAAATTTTTAAAAATCATCACAAAATTGTGAAACATTTTTCCTGAAAGTTATGATTATTTCTAATCTAAACAGGTAATATTAAAAGGAAAATAAATGCAAAGCTTGAATAATGTGCGGTACTTTATAAAATACATTTCACAAGTCTAAATATTCTGCCACGTAAGATGTAGTTACCACAGTTGAAGTTCCCTCTTCCTATAACATCCAAAATTGCATGAGTCTTATTTTAGTGGTTTGGGGAGATTTATAAAGAGCATGCCAATTCCAAAGCCTAGGGCAGTACAATAAAGGCAACAAACTTGTCTTCTGTGTTCAGACAGCCGCACCAGTCACTCTGCTTTGATAGCCTTTTCTCCACAAAGCTAGATTACAAAAGTAATCTGTTCTCAAAGAAGATGAGAAAATGCTCATTTCATTCATTGAATTAGTTGCAAGCTTATGTTTAATATCAACTTTATAAATAAATACCCCACACATACCTTTCTCTTCCCATGGTGTTATGTGCTGGATCTCTTCTGTTTGTCCTTCCTAATGTACTCTGCTTCCCATCAATTATGGATTTGTGTCCTGCAAAAAGGTACGTTTAAATCCAAACCCCCAGTAACTATGAGTGTGACCTTATTTGGAAATAGGGTCGTTGCAGATGTAATCAAGTTTAAGATGAGGTCATATTGGATTTTGGTGAGCCCTAATGCATATGATTGGGGTCCTTATAAAAGAAGAGAAAAGACACAGACACATAGGGGTAAAACACCATGAGATGACAGAGCCAGATGTCTAAGCAGCAGCTGCAAAGCAAGGACCATCAAGGATCACTGCAAACCATCAGAATCTAAAAAGATGTGAGGAAGGATTCTCTTCTCTAGGCTTCAGAGGAAATATAGTCCTGTTGAAACCTTGATTTCAAGCTTCTAACCTACAGAACCCTAAAACAGCAGTCCCTAACCTTTTTGGCACCAGGGACTGGTTCCGTGGAAGAGAATTTTTTTCATGAACTGCAGGGTTGTGGGGATGGTTTCAGGATGAAACTGCTTCACCTCAGGTCATCAGGCACTAGCTTCTCATAAGGAACGTGCAACCTAGATTCCTCGCTTGCGCAGTTCACCATAGGGTTCGCGCTTTTATGGAAATCTAATGGCCAGCTGATCTGACAGGAGGTGGAGCTCAGGTGGTAATGCTTTCTCACCCACTACTCACCTCCTGATGTGCAGCCCAGTTCCTAACCGGCCACAGGCCCCTACTGGTCCATAGTCCAAGGGGTGGAAAATGCTGCCCTAAGACAATAAATTCCTGTTGTTTTAAGCCACCTGTTTTGTAGTACTTTGTTACAGCAGCCCTAACAAATGGATACACTGTTCATTCTGCTTAGTGCCCAGGAAGATGGCCCACAGAGACAGCAACAGTGAGTCTCCTCTCACATCTGGTTCGGGTAGGTCAAAATAAAGCTCTGGAAGGAATGCAAGGACAGTGGAAGATTAAGGCCACTAAGTATTCTGCCAGTTCCCCCTGCTAAGTTGCTTTGACTTGTTTGTTCCCCTCCCAACAGCTACAGCTCCAGTCCCTCTCCATAAAGCTGACCTCTGGAGTTTGGTAACTGCTTTGTCTCCTTCCCCGCTCAGACCTGGATGGTAGTGGCTCCCAAGTGTCATCATCTATATTAAGTATCAATTGCAGCATAATCAATTGCCATGAATTTAGTGGCTTGAACCAACACACATTAATTATCTCAAAGTTTCTATGGGTCAGGAACCAGGCATGGTTTAGCTGTATCCTCTGACTCTGGGTGTTGCAGCAGAAGCAATCAAGGTATTGGCCAGGGCTGGTGTTCATCTGAAAGCTCCACTAAGGAAGGATTTAGTTCAAATTCATTGTTGCTGTATTTATTTCCTTTTGGATTGTAGGACTGAGGGGCTCAGTTCCTTTCTGGCTATTGACCAGAGGGTATCCTCAATCCCTTGCTGTGTAGCCCTCTCCAGCATGGCAACTTGCTGCTTCAAAGCCAGCGAGGGCAAGTGTCTGCTAGCAAGATATAAGTCAGAGTCTTTTGTAATTTAATCATAGAAGTGGCATACCCTCAAAGTACTGACACAACTTAAGGGGAGGAGATTACATGAGGCAGTGAATAGCACAAGATCAGGATCACTGGGGTCATCTTGAAAGCTGCCTACCATCCCATGTCTTGTTAGAGTACTTAAATTCTGCCCACACCTTAGTAAATAGCCCCCTATTTAAGTGTGCCATCAAATAGGGGGCTATTTACTAAGCCCCCTATTTGAGGATGATAAATTCAATTTAATCACTCTTCTTTCTATTCACTCTGATGAATTACTGTTCACTCTGAATAATGTGCTAGTTTCCAAGATTCACCAAAACTAAAGAAAGCTATCAGCACTGAACATTCTCAACATATTCAGTCATCCAGGCCAACATGGTCTATAAATGTAATAATTTGCCTAAGTCATGAAATAAAACATTTTTTTCTAAAATAATTTACATGTATACCTGATTAGATCAAAGGAGAATTCATGAGAAATTGTGTAGGATATCAAGGGTCTTGTAATGGTTAATATTGAGTGTCAACTTGATTGGATTGAAGGATACAAAGTATTTTTGGGGGATATGTTATAAGGGTGTTGCCAAAGGACATTAACATTTGAGTCACTGGACTGGGAGAGGCAGACCCGCCCCCAATCTAGGTGGGCACCATCTAATCAACTGCTGGCATAAAAGCAGGCAAGGAAAGAACAGACTTGCTGAGTCTTCTGGCCTCTATCTTTCCCCTGTGCTGGATGCTTCCTGCCCTCGAACATCAGACTCCAAGTTCTTCAGCTTTTGGACTCTTGGACTCACATTGATTTGCCAGTGGTTCTTGGGCCTTTAGCCACAGATGGAAGGCTGTACTATCAGCTTCCCTACTTTTGAGGTTTTGGGACTTGGACTGGCTTCCTTGCTCTTCAGCATGCAGATGGCCTATTGTGGGACTTCACCTTGTGATCTTGTGAGTCAATACTCCTTAATAAACTTCCCTTCACATATTCATCTATCCAATTAGTTCTTTCCCCTTAGAAAACCCAGACCAATACAGGCCTATACAATTGTGTGGTAGATTCAGCAATAGTATGACTAGAACAAGTGAAAATGCTGTAATCAAGAAAACTATTAAACATTTTCATGGAGAAAAGACAGAATTCAAAGCTTCTGACTTCTTTTGGGGTTGGAGTGGCAACACAAAATATCATGGCCAAGAGATAAACAAAGACAATAAACCAGTAGATGATTCAAGAAAAGAGGAGATGAGAATGACTGGAGAAGCCTGGGAGAGTGCAGGACAGGACTATCAGAACGATAGGGAAAGAAGCTCATGTGCCTTTGGGACAAGTGTATGCCCACTGTGTTAAAGACTCTTGCACAGACATTTAAGCCCGATGCAGGAGACGCAAGTATATTAGTGACTCTCTTTATAAGAAGACAAGTAAAGGGTGGTTTGATTTTTCTCTCTTTTTAAAAAATTTCTTAAGTAATGCATTACAAATACGGTTTCAAGGAAAGAACACCAAGCCAGAAGCAGAATTGAGAATACAGTTCCTTCTAGCTCCAACGTAAATGTCAAGGTCCCACGTGATTCAAAGCAATTCACTTAATATTTTAATTTCCTCATCTAGAAAACAGAATAACATCTACCTTGCCTACATCACAAGAATGTTGTGAAGATCAAATAAGACAATGAATACTAAAGTACTTTGAAAAGTAAAAAGCATTAAATAAATATTATTAAAAATATTTTTCAAAACTCAGTCATGTAGCATACATTTATGACAGTTATAGGTCTCAGAAAAGCATCTTTTAATAGGCTTTCCTAACTGTTGCCATTAAAATTTCAAAAGCCTAAAATTTTCTTTACTTTGCTCATGATTGGGGCACTTTAGTAACCATTGAACTAAAACATATAATATATAAAAATATATCAACTTAATGGCACTAGAAATTTTTTTCTAAAATATGATCCAGTGATTTCTGTCAGTTTGATATTGTAAAAAATGAGGATAATATTTTCTAATATTTCCTGACATTGTTTCCTTCTCATAAGTACATCCCTGGAAATGCTATCTTGGAAGGAGAAAATATGACACAGAAAATATTCCTGAAGACAAAAAAATAAAGTAGGAGTTTTTGCAAGGGTAGAGGGCAAAAGAAGAAAGATAAAAAGACAGATGCTAATCTCATTCTCTGCCCACCTCACATGCTTGAGTAGAAAGTTTCTAGATAGTCTAGAAAGTTCTAGATAGTTTAGGAGGAAGGTAATCCAACGAGCTTAGGTCCCTATAAGGGATCTTATGCCCTACTGGGAAAACATCTTCTAGAAGGCCTCCTGTCACCATGTACTAGCCACTGCATAGAATCGGTGGCATGAGAGGAATAGAGAAAGGATGATCTGGGACTAGTGCTACAGAAATTCCTCACCTTCCATGGGGTTTGATATTCCCAGTGGAGGCATCGGAAGTAGCTGAGAGGTCAGAACTAGCCTGCCTACTGTAGGGACACTGAGGTAAATATCATAATGAACCCATGTCAGGGTGGAGAAGAAAAGCCTAAAGCCTAAGTCAGCAAGTGTAGAACTTGGTTAAGCCTCAAAGGAGTCAGAGAAACAAGGCAAGCCTAGGAGAGGCCAACTCAGCCCAGGAAGTACTCCAAATGTCACCAGCTTTCCTAACTCTGTCGGAAATGACAACAGGATGCCTGATGAGCAGCTGCAACAAAAGCCTTGTCACAGAGACCAGCAAGGAATCAAAAGGGGCTCACAAGGGCCTGTGTGAGAGCTAAGCTCCTGACCCTCACACTGAGAAAGGGCTCAGCAGTCTCCCCCTCGAGCCCACACAGTATCTTGGGAATTTGCAAAGAAAGAAACATCTCTGAAATAGAGATGAGCTCTGTAACCTCAATATTTATCCAAAAGGAGAGAGGCTTAAGCCAGAAGAGACTGAAATACATTAACTTAGTAAGTTTACATATTATCTAACACCCTGTGGATACAGGTTATGAGAAAGTTCAAATCAGTTACAGAGGAATTTTTGTACATCTGAGTGTAGTGTATAAATTTGCAAACTTACCACTTTCCAAACCTATTTCACATATACATTTTAAAAGAAGTATCACATTTCAGACCCACAAAGAATTTAGCCATTCAACATGAGCAAACATAATTTGCATAAATTTCTGCCTTACTGTGGAATGGCAGATTCTGACATGAATTCATATGTGTAACACAGTACATTATATGTGACAAGTATCAAGAGCACAGGGCAAATGTCTTCAGGCAATAGTGCCCTCCATTTTCCAATGAGATGTGAACCCTGTAAACCAAAGGGCAGTGGAGGTGCAGCCCATATACTTATCTTCCAGTTCACAGACTTTTTCAGCGCAGTAATATAGTTACAAGCCCTTTTAAGTAGAAATTTTGAATTAGAATTCCAATTAAGCCTTGAGAAGAACCTCGCATTAGGACAATATCAATAGGGAATAATTTAGGACTTAACTTCTTTTTTTTACTCCGTTCCAGATTTATTCTTTATGAGATGTAAATATCAGAAACGTGGAATACTGAACAGATTTTTGAAAACCTGAAGCAAAAGAGAGCATGTATTAAAAATGGAAAAAAATGTCCAATTCTGGCATCAGAAAATCATATTAGTAATCTTGTTACTAATCTTGTATTAGTAACCTTGTTATACTTACAATTAAAACATTTTATCTTCAGAAGCTCATAGGAAAAAAAGAAGTAATACTGGCTCATCTTTTAGGAAAAATTTTTGTGTTTAAATTCTTAGAAGATATTACTTCAGAAGCTAACCTAGAATGTGTATGTCTATAGACAATAACAATAACACAATAAAACAAGTACAAACAAAGTCTAGAGTTTCTGGTTGATCAGTGGTCTTAGTCCACAAGAACCAATAGTTGCTTTCGTTGATTTTTTTTCATGAATAATTTCAACAATTTCAAATTTCAATGCTATTGACATTTGTTATAAAACCTAAAGGTTTATTCAACTAAAGGCAAGATGTCAAATGTTCCTGTGATAGTAACCATCTGTACCTTCCCTCAAGTGACTTCATGTTTTCCTGAGGTCCAGCTGTAATTATAAGATTTTCAGAAGTGGAAAGAGTCTTAGAGAAGATATAACAGCTAGAAATCTCCAAATAGTAATAAAATTTTTGATTTATAAAATATACATTTCCATTCCCTATAGCAATGGATGGATTATGGCTAATACTTAGCTAACACAGCTACTCACAAACTCTGTGTGATAAACACTAAATAATAATCACTTGATTCATTTATTTTCCCCCTGAAAATTTTGAAGCATCCAGTATTCACCTTTTGGGGCAATTGCTCTGAAACCAGTGACATAATTGGTTCCTTGATTTTCAGTTACAAAAGCCAGTTATTAAATGAAGATGGAATTTCAGTTGCCAGTATTATACTTCTATAGATTTTGTATATTTGAGGGAATTGCTAGTAATTTTGTGGCATACATTTGTAAAAGTCATTCTTTATTTTTCTTATATGTGTGACATTCAAAAAAATAAGAAAGCTTGAACTTGCCTGTTCCTTCAGCTAGGGAGTAGCCACTTTTGAAATAGGTGCTAGCTATGAATGAATTTTAAGAGTTAGTGAAAAGGTTGAAGAAAAACACATAGCTAAATTGAATAGAAAATATTGGGTCAGACATAAATGATCATGCTTGCTTTACACATTTGCTTACGCTTGCACTAGTTCTGGCTTCTATCGTACATCTCAAGTTACTTCAGAAGTAGCCAAAGTATATTGAGAATAAATTTCCAGTAGCTCAGGATAAACTGTATCCAGGCTGGATACTTTAAATATTTTAATTTTTTTGAAAATTCATGTATGGTAAGTCACATTCACACTCCAAAATTTATAGTCCCTAAGTTGCAGTAATTCCTGCTTTGGCTGCTGACTTACAGCCCTGACAATTCCATTTTTTTTTTTTTTTAATATCATGAAACTTAACACTGCTGGCTCTGGCAGGAAGGTAAGACCCACAGTTATTTTCTCTTCCAAATTTAGTATTCACAAACTAGATTGATTAAAAAATTGCTATGGATGTGACTTATCACGTATGGTACTGCCTTCTGACTAGCAAAGAAACTTAAATACTAGAAAATATCAACAGCATGATTACATATAGAAGAGAAAAGAGATGATACTCATTTATCCTTTTGAAAGCCATATTTAGCTATGCAACATTATCAGCAAAGTACAGACGAGGTATCTCTGGAGGGTCACTCCATTTTACTTTGTTTAATTTAGAGCAGCAGTCTCCCATCATGGTCATTTCCAATCTCTAGGGCTGGTGATCACATGAGAGATAAGATTACACACCTTTTAGGGAGTGTAAAAGGAAAAACATAAAAAGAGCATATTTTTGTTTTCATATATCAAGGAGTTTACTTGGTAATTAATACTTTCTATAAATATTCATATTCCAAAAACTATTTCTTTTGGGTCTAACTTCATACGCTGGGACTTTTTGAGCTATAAAAGTGTGATAAAAATGGCCAGTGTATGAGGAATTCTGTTTTGTTTTGTGTTGCTATTGTTGTTAGTCTTAATCATTGGAACATAGTAGAGTACAGGATGACTGGTTAAAATCGGACATTTCTTTCTTATAATAAGCTCACTTTATGCCCCTGAGGAAATAAGTTTTAAAAATCCTTGTTCTCTCCATTTGTTAAATAGGTATGAAAGTAACCATCAATTTCAACAGTATGTGAGGTATATTTTAATTGGTTTATGTAGATGAACTTTGAGATGTCATCTTAGAATCTTCTATGGAAGTATCAAGTAAGATGACATGTTTATAATTCCAAAGTTATATTTCATCTTTTGTTGTATTTCAATAACTATTAAAAAGTAGAGGTCTAAAGCAATGGTTTTCAAACTTGAATGAGTATGAAAATCATGTAGAAACCTTGTTAGAACACGTAATTCTTGGCCTGTCCTTAGAGTTTCTGATTCAGAAACGAACATTCTGAATAGAAACTAACATTCTTAGATGAATTTACATTTTAATTTGCAGACTAGCTTTGTTTTGTGAACACACATAAAAATAGTAACTATAAAATATATAAAATGTGGCTATAGAATAAGATAAACATTTTTATCTCTCTGCTTATTTCTATGTCAATTTTTGAGACCTTTGCTAAGAAGTGGTTCGGACCACAGGAAAAAAAAAATCATACAGCCTGGGTTACTTAGATGAATTACATGCTTAGCAAGAGAGATGTCTGGCAAGCTATCAACATTAGATCATTGTACCATAAACTGTATTTTCTCCAGCACACAATAGCTAGTAGTCCAGCTAACTCAATAAAAACAATATTAACGCTGTTACATTACCAGACAATCACATTCCCATTAGCAACAGCCTCTGTGAAAGGTATTCCCAAGTTGGAAGTTAGCCAGACTCCTTCAGACAATCTCAACTTACAACACAATGTAATTTGGAAATGGCCATATGGCAATAAATATGGCTGCAAAATACTGCACAAGCTCTTGCTCAGCCTTCTTATGTGACAGAGAGAACTGAGCATCTAGAGATTGCCTTAATGGTAGTCTGTCTTTATATATATATGGAACATATTAGCATAATCTTTGGCCCAATAGCCACAGAAAAATAAACATTCTTTCTGAAATTGAATAAACAAACATTTTATCACTCGAGTCAGTTTTAATACACAAATCCTTGCCTGTGCTCACGAAGATATAAGCAGTAGGGAAAATGGAGAGGATTACAAATAGTGTTTCTTATATTGTACAATCAGCCACATTTTCTTCCATGGAAGAGATTGTTTACACACCATTTTCTTGTATTTGGTGAATGAAAAAAATGAATGCTGAAAAGATTAAAGCAAAAATATTTAAAGCCTGTTAGAATCTACAGTGAGATCTGTTCCGATTTTTTGCTACCCTGTGTCTATCAGGTAGGCAACTGTAGTGGTCTACAGTCATCATAAGAACTACCTTTTCTATTCTCTTGCCTTTTTAGCATTATCCTTCAAGCAAGTATCCACCTGCCCAGACAATCAACCTGACTTTCTATGACTTCTCAATAAATGAAGCTCACTCCACTAACCCAAAGGTACTGTCAGTCGAAAATATCAATATGAAAGCTTGAATTGCACATTTTATGATCAGCCAACTGTACTTAGGCAATAGCCATATTTAGAAGAGAGCCATTTTCTTGTCTTTTATAATTATGTTCTACTTCGCCCTCACCAACATTAGAACACTATCGTTTTGCATATTAAATGCCGCATGGTCAAAAATGCAGCAGAATAAATTGGTGACTCTCTTTCAACCCACAGAAATCTCCAGAAAACAGCATAAATATTTTTAAAATGTCTTCCTAAAAATGTAGCTGAAAAATACAAAATTGGCAAGTATGTATTCTAGGCCATTAGCCCTATGCTAATTCTCACTAATGTTTCTCCTTATTAAGACAGTTATTTTCCAGATGGGTTTATAGCAGAGATCGCCTACTTTGTTGGTGGGAAGATAGGGAAACACCACCCAATATTTTTCAGCCCTTTGTAAGGGCAAGCTAGATTTTACTACACATTTTTCTACCCATTTACCTGGTGAATGTGACAGGTTATCAGATACTTCCCTCAAGATAGAACATTCTGATTCAGTAAGATTGGATGCATATTAAGTAAGATGGTGGTATTTTAATTTGCGTTTCCTTCTTTACCTAAGTCAATTTTTAAAATGTCTGTCTTTCCATAACAAATGAGACTTAAGCAGAAGCTAAATCATTAGCAAAGCAAACCACAATATGGCTAATACTGTATTTTCTACCATCTTAAATGTGAACTGGTTCAGTTCTCACTACATCAGTTGAAAATACCAACTCAAAATTACTTCAGGCAGTGTTACTGCCCCCACTGAAACTCAGCTGTTATTTCCTACCTATCATAATACTAACTTTAGAAAATTACCCTTTGGTCTCAATGAAAGCATAGAAGGAGAGATAATTTTCCAACCATGTCACGAGTATAACACATGTATAAGATATTAGATGAAATTAGCTATGTGTGGTCACAATGCAGTTCTGATATAATGAAATGAATACTAAACTTGTAATCAGAAGACATTGGTTTGTGACTAGGATCTATTCCTTGCTATTTATGGAAGTCTCATAATTTCCCCGAGCTTCAGTCCTCATAATAAAAGGAAAAAGGTGAACATAATAATGCCTTCTTCATAATATGGTTATGGGCATCAAAAAAAGATAATGTATTTTAAAATACCTTTGAACTATAAAATGTCCATCTATGTAAACATTAAGTTTTCCTGCCCCACTCTCCCCATCTCACTTTCCCCCTGTTGTCACAAAAAAATGGTCCCCTAGACAATCTCAACATTCAATTCATGGCTTCAGCTACTGGCTCCCATATTTCCATTTCTCATTTAAAATTCTATCCCATTCAAAACCAACTGCCTACCACACATCTATATTCTATAGTCATCTCAAGCTCCTCGAAAGCCATGTGTCAAAATCAAAATCCACCCCTTCTCTTCTTAATACCTGCCCATTTTCTTACATTTCTTGGTGACTAGAACCACCATCCATTACTATCCAATTTTCCCTACATTGCTAATGCTAGGTCATGAGTACTGACCAGTTTGATATTTTTGCCTCAAACACTGTTGTCACTGTTGAAATTCAAATCCTCACCTCATCTCTTGTGTTACTAACAGATTTCCTTGTCTCAGTCTCCTCATTCCACTTTATCCTTGATGGTGCTGTCAAAACGCTCTCATTAAGCACATATCTGCCTAGGTTATTCCTTGCTTGAAATCCCTCATTAACTGTTCATCATCTTGAGGGTAAAATACAAATTCCTTCTTGCAGACTTTCAGATCTAGCTTCCTTCTAGAGCTTCCTGTCCCCTCCAGCTCTTTACCATTCACACCCCAATGTCCAGTCATGCTGAAACTAAAAGCTCTCCCAATGCATCTCATAGCTCCACTAAGCTGTTCCTTTCCACTGGCCCCTCCCATTCCCTAAGAGTTCTCCATACTCATTTTTTGCCTTTTTTTTTTTTTTTTTTTTTTGAGACAGGGTCTCACTCTGTGGTCCAGGCTGGAGTGCAGTGGTGCAGTCAGTCTGCTGCAGCCTCAAGCCCCCAGGCTCAAGCAATCCTCCCACCTCAGCCTCCTGAGTAGCTGCGACTGCAGGCACATGACATCACACCTATTTGTTTTTGTTTTGTTTTGTTTTTTGTAGAGGTGGAGTTTCGACATGTTGCCCAGGCTAGTCTCGAGCTCCTAATCCCAAGCTTTCCACCTTGCCTGAGATCAGGAGTTCAAGACCAGCCCAGGCAGTATGTGGCCTATTCTTGTAAAAATGTGGCCTGTTAATGCGGCCTATAATAATGTGGCCTATTATTCTTGAGGAAACATTAAGTAGATGCTCTTCCAAGAAATTTGCCTCAGACTGAGGTCTGTGCTGCCAGGTCACCCTCCTCACCCTATGATATGGTTAAGCTTTGTGCCCCACTCATATCCCATGTTGAATTGTAATCCCCATAGTCTCCATTTGTTGAGGGATGGATCTGGTGGGAGATGATTGGATCATAGGGGTGGTTTTCCCAATTCTGTTCTCATGATAGTGAGGGAGTTCTCATGAGATCTGATGGTTTTATAAGGGGCTCTTCTCTCTTTGCTTCCTTCACATTCTCTCCTCTCTCAACCGCTGCCATGTAAAACATGCCTGCTTCTCCTTTGGCTTCTGCAATGATTGTAAGTTTCCTGAGGCCTCCCCAGCCCTGCAGAACTGTGAGTCAATTAAACCTCTTTTCTTTATAAATCACCCAGCTTTGGGTTTTTCTTCATAGCAGTGTGAAAATGGATGAATACAGCAAATTGATATCACAAAGAATGGGGTACTGCTATAAAGATACCCAAAAATATGGAAACAACTTTGGAACTGGACAATAGGCAGAGGTTGGGGAATAGTTTAGAGGATTCAAAAGAAGACAGGAAAATGTGGAAAAGTTTGGAACTTCCTAGAGACTTGGAGGGCTCCGAAGACAGGAAGATGTGGGAAAGTTTGGAACTTCCTAGACACTTGTTGAATGACTTTGACCAAAATGCCGATAGTGATAACAACAATGAAGTCCAGGCTGAGATGGTCTCAGATGGAGATGAGGAACTTGTTGGGAACTGGAATAATGGTGACTATTGCAATGCTTTAGCAAAGAGACTGGTGCCATTTTGCCCCTGCCCTAGAGATCTGTGGAACTTTGAATGTGAGAGAGAATTTAGAGCATCTGGTGGAATAAATTTCTAAGATGCTCAAGAGGTGACCTGGTGCTTTCAGTTTATGCATTCACAAAGAGGTGGTTTGAAATTGGAACTTATGTCTAAAAGGGAAGGAGAGCACAAAGATTTGGAAAATTTGCAGGCTGAAGATGCAATAGAAAAGAAGAACCCGTTTTCTGGGGAGAAATTCAAGTCTGCTGCAGAAATATGCATAAGTAACAAGGAGACAAATGTAAATTGCCAAGACAATGGGGAAAATGTCTCCAGGGCATGTCACAGACTTTCAAGGCAGCCCCTCCTATCACAGGCCCATAGGCGTCGGAGGGAAAAATGGTTTCATGGACTGGGTCCAGGTGGGGAACTTGGTGCCTTGTGTCCCAGCCATCCACCTGTGGCTAAAAGAGGCCAAGCTACAGCTCAGGCTATTGCTTCAGAGGGTGCAAGCCCCATACCTTGGCAGCTTCTGCATGATGTTGGGCCTGCGAGTATGCAAAAGGCAAGAACTGAGGTTTGGGAATCACTGCCTAGATTTTAGAGGATGTATGGAAATGCCTGGGTGTTCAGGCAAAAGTCTGTGCACAGGTGGAACCCTCATGGAAAGCCTCTGCTAGGGCAGTGTGGAAGGGAAATGTGGGGTGGGAGCCCCCACACAGAGTCCCCACTGGGACACTGCCAAGTGGAGCTTTGAGAAGAGGGCCACCATCCTCCAGACCCCAGAATGGTAGATCCACTGACAACTTGCGCTGTACGCCTGGAAAAGCCACAGACACTCAACACCAGCCTGTGAAAGCAGCCAGGAGGGGGCCTGTACCCTGCAAAGCCACAGGGGAGAAGTTGCCCAAGACTATGCAAGCCCACCTCTTGCATCAGCAATGACCTGGATGTGAAACATGGAGTCAAAGGAGATCATGTTGGAGCTTTAAGATCTAATGACTGTCCTGTTGGATTTCAGACTTGCATGAAGCCTGTGGGCCACTTTGTTTTGGCCAATTTCTCCCTTTCTGAAAAGAAGTATTCACCCAATGCTTGTACCCCCATTGCATCTACGAAGTAACTAACTTGCTTTTGATTTTACAGGCTCCTAGGCGGAAGGGAATTGCCTTGTCTTAGATAAGATCTTGGATTTGGACTTTTGGATTAATCCTGGAGTAAGACTTTAGGGGACTATTGCGAAGACATGATTGTGTTTTGAAATGTGAGGACATGAGATTTGGGAGGGGCCAAGAATGAAATGATATGGTTACACTTTGTATCCCTACCCAAATCTCATCTTGAATCGTAATCCCCATCGATCCCAAGTGTGAAGGGATGAACCTGGTGGGAGGTGATTGGGTCAAGGGGGTTGTTTCCCCCATGTTGTTCTCATGACAGTGAGTTCATTCTCATGAGATCTGATGGTTTTACCAGGGGTTCTTCCCCTTCACTCTCTGCTCACTCCATCCTGCCGCCCTATGAAGAAAGTGCCTACTTCTCCTTGTCTTCTGCCAGGACTGCAAGTTTCCTGAGGCCTTCTCCAGTCATGCAGAACTGTGAGTCAATTAAACCGCTTTCCTTTATACATCACCCAGTGTCAGGTATTTCTTCACAGCAGTGTGAAAACAGATTAATATACCCACTTATCATTCATGATGCACTCAAAGTGTTTCAATTATTAGCTTATTTTTCTCTCAATTAAAATGTGAGCACCAATTTTTCTTTTAATATCTAATTTACTAGTGTTAATTATGTTGCCCAGAATATTATAGATATTCAATATATTATTGCTGAAAAGTAAATTTTCCCTAGTCATTTGTCTTTCTTATTCTTTAATTTAATTTTTGTTAAAAAGTTACTAAAATGTTATAAGAACTAAATTAATGATACCTGATCTACCTGCAGAAATGCTACTTACTTGCCTTCATATATACCAAAACAAAATCTTTCTTACCAATACAAATCTCATATATGCACGGAGTTAGGAATTCCAATTCAGGAAAGTAAGTGGAATTCTTATCCCATTCTATCATAATAATTCCAGTTGTAGAAACATTATCTGATTTCCAGAACACTGAAATGAAGATTACCAAAAACTTTGCCTCATTCCAAGCTGCACTAAAGGTTGAGAGGGTGTTTCTCCAGAGAAGGGTGACTCAATGTACTAAAATTGAATCTGACCTTGGAGATTTCTTTGATTTGTAAGAACATTTATCTTTTACCTATTAATTTTGCAAGTTTAAATGGTAGTAACTGTAAAGTGTGGTAAAGTTTCTCTTTTTAAAAAAGATGATATATTTCACAGTAAAGTGTGTCTATCTTGCTTCACCCGTTTTCCAGATTTCTATACCAAAAAACATTCTAATTTTTGTTTTGTTTTCTTTGGGTTAATATAAATGGTGACAATCTCTAACTCATTGTTTAGGAAAAGGAGGACACTGTCATAAGGAAGATGATTTTAATAAGTAACTCCCTTATTCCAAAAAATGATGTTCCAAAGAAATAAAGTAAGGAAGAGGAAACCAGATAGTATGGAGAATCCTTCTTTAATGTAGACAAATAAAGCAGCCAGACAGAAACAGGAAAGCAAAACATAATTAAGGTGGCCCACAAATTATATTTCAGTTGACATAAACAACTTGAGGTCAAGACTCAAATTTACTGATTGTTTTCTATAAATAATTTTCCTTATGTTTCTTTCTCCTTTTTCATCCTGTGACCACACAAATCTCACCCTAAACACATTCTCCTATAAAATTCTGCCCCTCCAATGAAAAACAAATCTGTTTATGTAACAAATCCAATTTGTTGTCCTTAAAGATTCTTTGAAAAAAGAAAAAGTTTGCTTTACATTCCCACTCACTCTCTGAGAAAAACAGAAGTGTCTTAAATAAATTCGTTCACTTTCATCATATATGTTCAGGGCTTTGTGTTCATGTACAAAGCTAACCTCCACAATAACACTTATTTTGCAGTAATAAAAGGACAACATGGAATATGAAGTTTTTTCAATGACATCTTTTAGGGAAAGTGTAGTAGAACTGAATTTGGTAAAAAAAACTTCCTCCAAATATTCTTGGGCACTCCCATCATTAAACTTTTTATTAAATCCCCTGTTAATTAAGCAATAGTCAACTGCTAGATAGAAAATTTCTCATGTGCTAAAATAACCACCCAAACAATTTTCTGGTTAATAGTCAAAATGCCCTTGGAGATGCCTTGTTGATACTACTATTTTCATTTAAAGATGGAGGGGGTAATGAGCCTGACTAAAAAATACTCAGAATCTTCAATCCCCAATTTCTTAGATAAAGAAGTAATTCTCTCAGCAGCCTCTGAAAAATAAACTAAATAGAATTGACACAATCAAGAAAGAGTAGTGCATATATTTCAATACGTAATGTGTCTGTAACATTTATCTGTTTGTCACTAATAAAACTAAAAAAGTAAAAATATTCACAAAATAAATAAACCTCAGCCATAGATTTACATTAAACCCTTTTGTTTTTACACTGACAATTATTTATGTATACATTAATTCACTGTCTTAATAGGTTCAGGTGTTTGTATTCATGCATAAAACTATGTTAATTGAGGTTTGAAATCACTATATTTGATAATGTGGACCTTTGAAGTTTCTGTGATACATATTATTATAAGCTTTAATTTTCTAAGACTAAAATCTTTACAGCATGACCTCAGAGAGATCTTGCAACACATCTTAATGACGGCAAGGGTAAAGGTAGTATCTTTCAGAAATGGGGGAAAAAAAGGAAAGAGTAGGATAGCCCTAATTATTCAGATCTCTTTGAAGATAATGGCTAAGCCTATTAATTGCTTTTAAAATAAAGCAAATTTGTGGAGAGAGAAAAAGTGTGACACATCATGTAAACAGATACTCTCACTTTTTGACACTGGTGTTATAACCCCAAATACATGGATACTCTTTGGATTGGAATAAAGGGCACAGCATTACACAGAAATCTAAATCCCTCATGAGATAGTAATTTACTAGGGATTAATTAAATTCTAAGAAACATAAAACCCTGCTTATTTACAGACTAGATCTGAACTAAAATGAGGTTTGGGGTTTTTTCTCGTTTTATTGGTTGGTTTGGTTTTAGGAAAGAGAGAGAAAGAGAAAAAGAAAAAAAAGAATGAAAGAAACAAAGAAAGAAAGATCCAACCAAATGTGTTAGGAACTAATCTAAAACTGTTTTTCTTGAAAAACAACCATTTCCTTTGAATAATGATAAATATCAATAATTTTCTTTCCTTTTCAATGAAAAATTAGCACATTCACAATTTTCTTTAAATTTCCATGCAGTACCCATAAACATGTATATATTTATATTGTACTTTCTTGAGGAGGTACTTAGTCTACCACTATGCTTCCACATCTCATTCTTTTATTTCTTTTATTTTTCTTGTCTCTATTTTAAATTTTGTTCTTCTTTTTTTTTTTAACTTGTTTATTTGTCCATCTCCCTGCCCCAGGAATGTACAGACTACAAATGTAGCATTACATCCAGCATCTTAAATTCTGTATCCCCAAGGGCCTATTATGTGCAAGGCACAGTAGTAATGCAGTGAATGATTTAAATCTCCTTTTACCCTATTCACTTTCTGATTTCAAACCTGTCTTTTGTGATGATATCACGATGATTTTCTGCATGAAATTAAATATGCTTTTAATGTCCTAATGTGCACTCAGATATACAAACCAAAGTTCTTGAATTCTTTTCATTCTTGGTGTTTTTCCTTTATGAAATTTCCTCTGTAGGGCCTGGAATGAAATTCATTGGCTGTGACAGGCTCTAATAACAACACCAGCCCTCTTCCAACAGCAGCAACCAGGCTGACCACTTCGGGAGGGACATATGTGCCGTCATGCAGGGAAGATTTCTTCCTAACCTTCCACTACAATCAATACAGAGAAATAGGCAGGGCTGCTAACATCAGGCTCCATTAAGATGACTCTTTCTACCCTCCTGATCTGTAGACCCCAAGACAAGTGTGAAGAAAAAAAGAGAATAAGAGAAGATGGATGAGAGAAAATAAGATTGAGGAAAGGGGGCGTGGTAGCTTTTCCCTAAACCATCAATTGCCAAGGTTACTTTTGGCAGCGAGAAAAAGAGAAACGGGCAGAATGTGCCTGTCTGAAGCTTTTGTACTTCTGCCCAGACTGTGGGGAAAATGATGGGATTAAATAAAAATGCCAGCGATAACAAAAAGGAAATCTTCCCAATAGTTTTCCTTGCCTGAAGGATGAACTGCTTGAAGCTATGACCTCCCTGCCTGTCTCAATGAGGTCAAGAAACTGACTGTCAGTCCTACAATTGTGATTAATGATGTTCCCACTGGTGACATATTTCTAACCACAGTCTCTGGAGTGCAGCAAGACTCAGTTGCCTTGTGGTGTGTTGAGTCATTGCTCTGGCAAAAGATCTGTTTGCTACAGCAACAGGCTTAGCTTTCAACAAGGCATCCTCTTGATTCTTTGCTGCAACATCCTATCATGAAAGAACAGAGAGCCCAGTACAAAGAAGGACTGCTAAGAAGGATGAAACATTCATTTAAAAAAAAGCTTTTGTACTGAATGGCAAAATGCAGCATAATGAATAATTAAACAATTAATAATGTAATCCTCTTAAAAGCACACAGCCACTATGGGAGAAGATTAAGTGTTTAACAGTTTCCAGTATAAGGCAAATGGTAAGGAGGAGCCTTTCTTCCCCACTTTTTAGGGTAATGGAATTGAAAGCACATTTCCGGATTTTAATTAAATACTATTAAATTTTCAGTATTAAGCCGGCAACAACAGTGCTGCAATATGGAAGGATTATTAAATACAAAGGTAAGTACACAGTAGCAAGACATTAACATTTCTTGGTTCTGTTTTTATAAAAAGAGGTTACTTGAACGGGTGCATTCTACTTCTAAGCTACTATGGTGCACATCACCAAACATCAAGCTAAATGCTAATCTGTGTAAGTGACTATAAGATTGAGATTTAGATTAATGTACTTCAATGACAGTCCAATCGCGGGAAAAAAAAAAAACTAGAAAAACAACATAGAATACTTGCAGAGGTTTGCAACAAAGTAATTGATACATCCAAAGTCTATTCAACAATTAATATTCTCTATGACACAGCACCTGGGCTGCTACAATTATATTTGCACTAATTCCTAAAGTATCATAGGTATGGGTTGCCTTAACTCTGTCCCTAGAAGCAGAACATGACAGAAGGGTTAAGAAAGTTCTTCCGGCCGGGCGCGGTGGCTCAAGCCTGTAATCCCAGCACTTTGGGAGGCCGAGGCGGGCGGATCACGAGGTCAGGAGATCGAGACCATCCTGGCTAACACGGTGAAACCCCGTCTCTACTAAAAATACAAAAAAATTAGCCGGGCGTGTTGGCGGGCGCCTGTAGTCCCAGCTACTCGGGAGGCTGAGGCAGGAGAATGGCGTGAACCCGGGAGGTGGAGCTTGCAGTGAGCCGAGATCACACCACTGCACTCCAGCCTGGGCGACAGAGAGAGACTCCGTCTCAAAAAAAAAAAAAAAAAAAAAAAAAAGTTCTTCCAGGTGAAACAGTGAGGCAGTGAAGGAGACACCAAAGGTGTGATTTCAAATGAACCTCAGCTAGCCTGATCATGCAGAGCCTTCGGGAGCATACATTAGGCCACAGAGTTTGCACTGGTAAGGGACTCCAGCAGCCCAAAGTCACCCTTTGAAGAAGGAGGAGGACATATAGAAACAGTGCTGGGCAGTATAAAGAATTCCAGGGATCCAAGCAGAGCACCAGCAGTATCTCTACAGAGTTATAGTAAAGAAAGATTCTGAGGCTGGGCATGGTGGCTCAGACCTGTAATCCCAGCACTTTGGGAGGCCAAAGTAGGAAGATCACTTGAAGCTAGGAATTCAAGACAGCCTGGGCAAGTTAAGGAGACCCTGTCTCTACAAAAAAATAAAAACAAATTATCTGGGGGTGTTGATATGCACCTGTAGTCCCAGCTACTCGAGAGACTGAGGCTGGAGGATTGCTTGAGCGTAGGCGTTCAAGGCTGCAGTGAGCTATAATTGTGCCACTGCACTCCAGCCTGGGTGACAGAGCAAGATCCTGTTTTTTAAAAAAATAAAGAAAAAGAATAAAAACCTCAAATTAATTCAGGAACAGAAAACTAAATACTGCATATTCTCACTTATAAGTGGGAGCTAAATATTGAGTACAAATGGACATAAAGATGGGAACAATAGACACTGGGGACTCCTAGAGGGGAAAGGGTGAGAGCGGGGCAAGGGCTAAAAAACTTCCTATTGGGTATTATGCTCACTAGCTGGATAACAGGGTCATTTGTACACCAAGCCTCAGGGACATGCAACTTACCCATGTAATAAACCTGCACATGTGCCCCCTGAATCTAAAATAAAAGTTGAAAAAAAATGAAAGATCTTTACTTATAATTATTCTTGAACTCATTTAGCTGTATAGTTGACTACAGTTTAAGTTAAAAATGCCGATTAGGCCCAGCACTCTGCATGATCAGGCTAGATGAGGTTCATTTGAAATCACACCCTTGTTTGGTGTCGTCTTCTTCCACTCCCTCACTGTTGCTCCCGGAGGAACTTCCTTAATCCTTCTCTCATGTTCTGTTTCTAGGGACACCGAGTTAAGAGAACACATTCCTGTGATACTTTAGGAATTACTGCAAATGTAATCAGAGGACCACAGGTGCTATGTTACAGAAAATATTCTGTTTGCCTCCACTCCCCATAGCTAGCACATACATGAAAATTTATCCCCAGACCCAAACGGGGCTTCAAGCAGAAGCAATTTTTGGAACTACAGGTTGTCTCTCCCTCATTCAAAATACTTGTGGACAGAAGTGTTTGGACTTTGAATGCTTTTGGATTTTGGAATATTTGTACATACATAATGAGATATCTGGGGCTTGGGGCCCTAGTTTAAACATAAAATTCATTTATGTTTCACATACACCTTATATTCATGGCCTAAAGGTAATTTTATACAATATTGTAAATAATTTTGCGCATGAAACGAAGTTGTGTAAAGTAGTTATGTGTGGAATTTTTCAGTTGTGGCATCATGTTGGTGCTCAAAAAGTCTTGGATTTTGGAGCATTTCAGATTTTGGATTTGCAGATTGGGGATGTTCAAGCTGTTTTGCCTGACCCTATAGAAGCTGGGCTTAAGTAACCTTACGTCCTGTTCTGAGAACTAAGATACATGCCTGAAGCTCGACCCCACCTGCACTCCTGTAACGTTTCCCCTTTGTTTAGGATTCCAAACAAACATCTGAGTGTTGCTTAGATCTCAGTCCTGCTAAGAAAAGAGATTATGTTTCACTCTTGCCATTCCTCCTCTGAACTTTGACTCTCAATCCAGACTTAAGACCGTAATTACCACTTCCCATTTGGTTACTTCCCTTGAAGTCTCGGGATGTGCTCCACATATAAGTTACTGAGAATCCATCATCCAAAATTGTTGCTGCTTTCTGCTGTTATGGCCTCCAGCTTTTGATTCCACATTTCAAATTCCCTTTCCTTCTGTCTCTGTAGGTGGAGCTGTATGGGTCTCTTCAGATGACAGATTTTCCTTTTGTGTCTTACCTAGTAGCAGTGATCCGGGCCCTATATAACTACATCTTAGAAGTTAATACCTGTTATGGTTCTAAAGACACCTGATTAGAAAAAATAATAATAATACACTCTTGAAGTTATTCAATAAGCAATTATAGGGGGAGAAGGAGATCCAAATGAAAAAAAATTCATAAAGTACTCCAATATAAAAGGATAGCTTAGATACTTGAAACAATGTTTGCTGTTTAAATTTTCACTCTAGGGAGTAATTCCTCAGACTACACCAGACTTGGAAGAGAAGTTGACCTGGAAATGAAAAGTAGCACTCATGATATGCAAATTTTAACCATAGAACATAATGGCAACTTACATTATTTAACCTTGAAGATGTGGACACATAAACAAAGGCCAAGGATCAGGTGAAAGCCTGAGCCAAGTAAACTAATCACAGTTAATTTTAAAATAATGTTTAAAAAGCACAGCTCAACTAATTGGTATTACTTGGTTTGTTGGCAATAATAAAAAGACAGTTAAATTTTATATTTAAACACATTTTAACATATAAAACACAGCTTTTGGAACTGCCTGGGAATATTTCATATTTTTTGTTTGTTTTATTATTTATTATTGTATTTTAAGTTTTAGGGTACATGTGCACAATGTGCAGGTTTGTTACATATGTATCCATGTGCCATGTTGGTGTGCTGCACCCATTAACTCGTCATTTAGCATTAGGTGTATCTCCTAATGCTGTCCCTCCCCCCTCCCCCCGCCCCACAACAGGCCCTGGAGTGTGATATTCCCCTTCCTGTGTCCATGTGTTCTCATTGTTCAGTTCCCACCTATTAGTGAGAATATGCGGTGTTTGGTCTTTTGTCCTTGCTATAGTTTACTGAGAATGATGATTTCCAGTTTCATCCATGTCCCTACAAAGGACATGAACTCATCATTTTTCATGGCTGCATAGTATTCCATGGTGTATATGTGCCACATTTTCTTAATCCAGTCTATTGTTGTTGGACATTTGGGTTGGTTCCAAGTCTTTGCTATTGTGAATAGTGCCGCAATAAACATACGTGTGCATGTGTCTTTATAGCAGCATGATTTATAGTCTTTTGGGTATATACCCAGTAATGGGATGGCTGAGTCAAATGGTATTTCTAGTTCTAGATCCCTGAGGAATCGCCACACTGACTTCCACAATTGTTGAACTAGTTTACGGTCCCACCAACAGTGTAAAAGTGTTCCTATTTCTCCACATCCTCTCCAGCACCTGTTGTTTCCTGACTTTTTAATGATGGCCATTCTAACTGGTGTGAGATGGTTATCTCATTGTGGTTTTGATTTGCATTTCTCTGATGGCCAGTGATGATGAGCATTTTTTCATGTGTTTTTTGGCTGCATAAATGTCTTCTTTTGAGAAGCATCTGTTCATATCCTTTGCCCACTTTTTGATGGGGTTGTTTGTTTTTTTCTTGTAAATTTGTTTGAGTTCATTGTAGATTCTGGATATTAGCCCTTTGTCAGATGAGTAGGTTGCAAAAATTTTCTCCCATTTTGTAGGATGCCTGTTCACTCTGATGGTAGTTTCTTTTGCTGTGCAGAAGCTCTTGAGTTTAATTAGATCTCATTTGTCAATTTTGGCTTTTGTTGCCATTGCTTTTGGTGTTTTAGACATGAAGTCCTTGCCCATGCCTATGTCCTGAATGGTAATGCCTAGGTTTTCTTCTAGGATTTTTATGGTTTTAGGTCTAACACATAAGTCTTTAATCCATCTTGAATTAATTTTTGTATAAGGCGTAAGGAAGGGATCCAGTTTCAGCTTTCTACATATGGCTAGCCAGTTTTCCCAGCACCATTTATTAAATAGGGAATCCTTTCCCCATTTCTTGTTTTTGTCAGGTTTGTCAAAGATCAGATAGTTGTAGATATGCGGCATTATTTCTGAGGGCTCTGTTCTGTTCCATTGATCTATATCTCTGTTGTGGTACCAGTACCATGCTGTTTTGATTACTGTAGCCTTGTAGTATAGTTTGAAGTCAGGTAGCTTGATTCCTCCAGCTTTGTTCTTTTGGTTTAGGATCGACTTGGTGATGCGGGCTCTTTTTTGGTTCCATATGAACTTTAAAGTAGTTTTTTCCAATTCTGTGAAGAAAGTCATTGGTATCTTGATGGGGCTGGCATTGAATCTATAAATTACCTTGGGCAGTATGGCCATTTTCACAATATTGATTCTTCCAACCCATGAGCATGGAATGTTCTTCCATTTGTTTGTATCCTCTTTTATTTCATTGAGCAGTGGTTTGTAGTTCTCCTTGAAGAGGTCCTTCACATCCCTTGTAAGTTGGATTCCTAGGTATTTTATTCTCTTTGAAGCAATTGTGAATGGGAGTTCACTCACGATTTGGCTCTCTGTTTGTCTGTTATTGGTGTATAAGAATGCTTGTGATTTTTGTACATTGATTTTGTATCCTGAGACTTTGCTGAATTTGCTTATCAGCTTAAGGAGATTTTGGGCTGAGACAAAGGGGTTTTCTGGATATACAATCATGTCATCTGCCAACAGGGACAATTTGACTTCCTCTTTTCCTAATTGAATACCCTTTATTTCCTTCTCCTGCCTAATTGCCCTGGCCAGAACTTCCAACACTATGTTGAATAGGAGTGGTGAGAGAGGGCATCCCTGTCTTGTGCCAGTTTTCAAAGGGAATGATCAACAAAATTGATAGACCGCTAGCAAGACTAATAAAGCAGAAAAGAGAGAAGAATCAAATAGATGGAATAAAAAATGATAAAGGGGATATCACTACCGATCCCACAGAAATACAAACTACCATCAGAGAATACTACAAACACCTCTATGCAAATAAACTAGAAAATCTAGAAGAAATGGATAAATTCCTCGACACGTGCACCCTCCCAAGACTAAACCAGGAAGAAGTTGAATCTCTGAATAGACCAATAACAGGCTCTGAAATTGTGGCAATAATCAATAGCTTACCAACCAAAGAGAGTCCAGGACCAGATGGATTCACAGCCGAATTCTACCAGAGGTACAAGGAGGAACTGGTACCATTCCTTCTGAAACGATTCCAATCAATAGAAAAAGAGGGAATCCTCCCTAACTCATTTTATGAGGCCAGCATCATCCTGATACCAAAGCCGGGCAGAGACACAACCAAAAAAGAGAATTTTAGACCAATATCCTTGATGAACATTTATGCAAAAATCCTCAATAAAATACTGGCAAACCAAATCCAGCAGCACATCAAAAAGCTTATCCACCATGATCAAGTGGGCTTCATCCCTGGGATGCAAGGCTGGTTCAACATACGCAAATCAATAAATGTAATCCAGCATATAAACAGAACCAAGGACAAAAACCACATGATTATCTCAATAGATGCAGAAAAGGCCTTTGACAAAATTCAACAACCGTTCATGCTAAAAACTCTCAATAAATTAGGTATTGATGGGACGTATCTCAAAATAATAAGAGCTATCTTTGACACACGCACAGCCAATATCATACTGAATGGGCAAAAACTGGAATCATACTTGTTTTTAAAAGTTCATCCTAAAGTAAGGTCCATAGATCTTACATTTTCCTTCTCCACCAGGTAGGGCAGGGTTGCTTCATATCATCAGTACACAGTTCAAGTCCAATAAATTAAGGCAAAATCTTGTTTTCAGCAGGTATTTGAGGTCCAGAAGATGATGGGCAAGATGAAAAACCTGATCAACTGAAGAAAAAAAGAATCAGAAGTACAGCCAGGACCAGATGCTGAAGAAGATCAATTTGATGTGGATTCATAGACTCTATGGGATAAATCAGGCAACAAAGCCAGTGGAAATTAAGAAGCAGGCAGAAGCAGAGCCAGGAGGTACACAGCTGATTTAGCATCTTTATAGCTATGAGTTTTCTTTTAAGCTCATTCCCCTCTAAGATACATCTATTGGTTTTGAAGTTACTGCTCCCTGAGACCAATCTCAATGGCGTTCTTGAACTTGAAATAAAAAAGATCTGCATCCTCCTTCCAGCTCTGACATGTATTAGCTGCATAAACCTAGACAAAATATTTATATTATTTGAATTATAATGGGCAACATAATATCTCACTCAGAAATATTATGAAGATTAAATAAAATATTGAGTGTCAGCTACATGGCACACTGTAGGCTCTTCATGATGTTATTCCCTCCCTGTGCATTCATGCTTACAACACCCCTGAAGCCCTCTGGAATGGAAAGTATCCAGGTTTCCTGTTGTGGTGATAGGGGAAAATGGTCATATGATAGAGGTGTTATTACACTGGTGGAAAGTGTGATGCCAGGTAAGCCACTTAAAGATGCAACCCGCTCCTAACTTAGCAGGTACGGAGACCAGCTTCAGTGCCAGCGAAGTTTAATACCCACTCCCATGAGCATGGGACCCAGCAGGGTCAAAGGTAAGATGAGTTCCTCTAAGTCGGGGTGAAGGAGAACTCATGCTATACAAAGCTTATGTGGAGAAGACTAGGAGCAGGAGATACAAAGTGTGCAAGTCAATCATGACTGTTAATAATAAGCATATATATATACACGCACACACACATATAGATATGAAAGTAAGCACCTGCCATGTGCCAGAATTTGTGCTGGGAGTTTTACATCTCATTCATTCTCGTTAATTCCTGCACAGTAAGTATAAATATTGCCATTTTATAGATGGGGACATTGATCTTCAAAGAGGTAAAATAACTTGTCCAAATTACACAGCCAGCAAGTAATAGTAACGAGTCTGTTCAACTCTGTATCCTTGGATCTTATTTTTGATTCATTGATTTATTTTGGAGGCTGAAATAATGTGGGGATTTTGATATGGTTCTTCCACTACAGGGACCAGTTAACCAGAGATTTAACCTGAAATTTTGATTGCTGTTGTGTAGACCCCTCCAAATTTAACTAGGTAATAATTGATAATGAATACAACAGTGAAGCAGTTGAGTGTGGGGAGAATATGGGGGAAAAAATTATCCTAGATGTCATATGTATATATGAGATACATAGTTTGGCATCAAAAAATTTCTCTGGATTTAGAAGATTTATTTACCCTGGAGAATACATTTCTAGAGTAGGGAAAGTACTGAAGAAAAAATATATATTGCATAAGAAAAAGAAAGGTTCCCTTGTCCCCCTCGAGGGCAAGGTGTGTGATGGGGGTGTGGCTCACTGAAGTGCCCCTGCTGCTCAAACCTCTAGGGGAGCATATAGAAGGGCAGGTTCCGACTCCAAGGCAGTGTCTAGGGGTGAATGTTTACAGCTCCTGAAGCCCCAGTGGGCGTGTGTCACAGGGTGCCCTTTTAGTTTACCTGTCCCTAGGCAGCTTGTGCTAGTTCAATTAGACCCCTGCCTTATGGCAATCACAAAGGCCTTTCTATATCCAGGGATTCTTGCCTTGATATATCAGAAGTATCAGATGATCACGTGTGGGCTTGGAGAATGAATGCAAGGTTTTATTGAGTGGAAGTAGCTCTCAGCAGATGGGGGAGCCAGAAGAGAGATGGTTTTCCCCCGGAGTCAGGCCACTGGGAGTTCCAGCTTTACTCAGAGTTCCGACTTTTCTCCAAACCACGCCTTCCCCGCAAATCTGCATCATTCTGCTCCTTGATGGCATGCCAGCGTGCCAGTGTGCTCCCACGCCAGTGCATCCCTCTCAACGTCCAGCCCTGTGTGTTCCTCCACTGATGTGTTCCTTTCAACGTCCAGCCACCTCTGTGTCTGTCCGCTGGGGTCTCGGGTTTTTGTGGACACACGACGGCGTGGCAGGCCAGGGTGGTCTTGGGAAATGCAACATTTGGGCAGGAAAACAAAAATGCCTTTCTTCACCTAGGTCCATGAGCACCGGCCGAGGGGTGGAGCCCTAGCCAGGGACCACACCCTCCTCTACGCAGCACTTCCCTTGCCCTCTTCCATATTGTTGAAAGGGACCAGCCCTTCCCTTCCCAGCACTTCGGTATCACATAGAGGAAGTAACTTCCAAAAGTTCTAATGATGTTATTGTACTTTAATGTTCAGCATATAATATTATAATCCTCTATCTCTGTCCAAAATTTTCAATGCAGTCTCAGCTCCTTTTTGTTTGTCTAAAAAATGTAAACTCAATTTCTAATGATAACTGATGAAAAAACCTAATTTGCTTGTAAGGAACTATTTTTCCAGTCAAGTTTGCTGGCATTCACAGTTCTCAACATGTAACTACCCCATATTGACATTTGAAACCATTTTAAAGAAAAAGGGTATCATATTTGGATGTGAAGAGAATTGGGATAGGTGTGAAAAGGCTAAGACCTCAGAGCTTCTTTTCTTAAGAAAATTAGCATTATTGATATTCACTCTTTAAAGAAAGAATGGCAGAAGATGAGTCGTGAAATGCAATCTGTGCATCAGATACCACCAAGAGCTTTGCAGCCAGCTTAAGTAAACCAAATTTGAATAAGATCAGAAGTGCAAGCACGTACCTGTAATTCCAGCACTTTAGGAGGCCGAAGAGGGAGGATCACTTGAGCCCAGGAGTTAGAGGCTACAGTGAGCTATGATCTGCACCTGCACAACAGCCTGGGCAACAGAGTAAGACCCTGTTTCAAAAATAAAATAAAAAATCTGTTATCACATCTGAATTAGACTAGGCTCCTCAAATTTCAGCCAAAGTGAAAAATCCAGGAATAATATTACTAGTCAAGGATGTGGATATTTTTGCCCAGTAGGACTGATTAAATTTTTCCCTGAGGAAAGACTGAGGTTAAGAGAAGACTAACACTTTGAGGCAGGTAACATAAATAACAAATTTATTCAAGTAGCACTCTTTGTTAAGGACTGTGATCTGTTTGCACCAGTGCCCACGTGTGGATGCTGTCATGTGTGGGGCCCCAAAATCATGGCATCCGCAGGGGCAGAGGGCAGAGAGCCAGGGGAAGAGCAGCCGGCAGGAGAAAAGCCCATTGTTTCTCTCCATCCAGCTGCTACTCACTTTCTCAGCCTAAACACAAAACTCACGTAATGGCTGTTGAATTCCTTTTTGAATGACAATATAGATACTTCAATCTCAGCTAAATCTCATTTTATGCTCATTTCACTTTGCTGCAGCATTTTTTGTCTTCCATGCTGCATTTTTCTTGAACAATCACCAAACTGGCAGACTCTGACTAGCTTGTCAGAAAGGAAAAGGAATTTATGTTTCATAGGAAATTAATCCAATCAGTGGAACATTTATGAGAAACCAAGCCAGACTTGTTTACAAATGAACAATACCTGAAGGGAGAGATTTTAATCTCATTATAATATGACCTTCCAAAGATGAGGACACAACTGTTTAATTCTCCTTGTTAACTCATTGTGTTTAAAGTTTACTGTGTCTTATGGTTATCACGGAAAATAAGGAAACTAAAAATCACCTTATTCTAATAAAATAGGAAGTGGGAGGAGGTAAACCAATAATAACCTTTAATACTGTGATGAAAAAAGCCTTCCATAAAACAAGGATAAACAACGTTGCAGTCTAATTTACCTCTGCATAAAATGTAAACTAGAACTCAGTGTGCAATAAAATATTAGTATCTTTACCGCCAGCATAATCTTAACTAATCATTTCTTATGTTATTTCTGTAGTTACAGTAAGTCATCTGCATGAAATTTGACTGAGTAAGGTTAGCCCAGCAACTGAAAGTACTGGGGCTTTCCTCTTTTTCCATTTCATAAAATCTTTTTCCATTAATGTTCTCATACATTTCTAAGCTATCCCCAAACTGGATCAGCCTCTACTCTTTTCAGAATGTCACCAACCCAAAACAGTTTTCTTCTTAACAATCCCCTTCTTTGTAATACATAAACACATTCTTCAGGGGCACTGTAATTATCCAAAATGAGCTTTAGTACTGCAAATTACTTCAGCACCCCTATGATTTATCTGTAGTAAACATACTTTATAATATTTATATTCCCATTAAAACTGCCACTAATAATGAATCGACAGTACGTAAACATTTATATGATAGGGCACGGACAAATACCGGATGCCCCTGTAATAGTTACATTCCTTACTCTTCCTATCATGTTGGGAAAAACCAAGCCTTGGCATTTTGCCATGTTTATGAAAATACCTTTGAAAATGGCTCAGCACATTGCACTTCACATTTGCAACCATTTCCTTTAAAAAGATGGCATTCGTCCGTACTTATGAGGTCTGGGTTATTGCATTTCCATATTATGCATCATTACTCCGAGTAGGTGTCTTATCAGCAGCTCCAGTTGCTGTGGAGAAGATTGGAATTAAGCACTGGAAGCTTTTTATTTATTTTACATGCTTTATTCCTACAAGATTTTCTGCATATAAGCTCCTTTGTTCAGCTGAGAATTGGATACATTGCCAAGGCATTGTAAAATTTACATCTTGCTTTTTCTCCTGTATTCTTTCCAAAATTGGATTGAAAACAAAGTATAGTTTTTAATTAAAGCTCTGACCGACAACAGACATTTTTTCCCCCCCAAGCATTGGCATTCTTGATCAGTGGTGAGGTTTCATAAAAGCCTAATACAAGATGTTCACTGCTTAACCACAATCAGCCTTCGAGCAGTTTATATTTCAGTTAAAATCTGGGATATTCCTGACGATATTAATTTAAAGATAACTGTCACTAAAGTTGATCCAAATATAATCAACAAGACCATGGACAAATCTGAAACAAATTCACCTTTCCTTTTTAGCATCATGTAATCCAAAGTGATGTTCCTGCTGACTTCAACAGAGAAAAACTGAAAGAGAAGTCTGTTATTTTTTCAAGCAGTTTCAGAATAGACTTCTGATTACTATTTTATTACTTGGATCAATCTATCATGGCTTATTTTATCCTGAAGCAGAATCCAAAAGTCATCATTTTTTGGCCTTCAAAATGTCTTAATGACTTAAATATCCTCAGTAAGGCCAGTAGCAGCCAAATCATCTGAATACAGGTTTAGCAAGTCTGAAGATCATAGTAAACCTTGTTATGTGATTTAAGGCTAAGCTGGTCAAGAAATCAGTGGCTCTGTCTTCCCATTTGTAAAATGAAATTGGCAAACACTCTTCCTACCTGGAAAAAATTTGCCCTTCTTTACGGAAGTTTTGGGTCCTTTGCCTTCTGTAACACCATGAATTTCCTCTCTCTCCCTGGGCTATCTGCCTCCAGCACCCAACATTTAGATCTTTAAATTCTTCAGGACTCAGTCATAGCTCTTTATATTCTCTTGCCATACTTTCACCTGAGGTGGTCTCATCCATTTTTCAGAACTTCGAAAACACCTAAGCCAATGATACCTGAATTTTTATGTTCATGGCAGGGCTTCACTGAGATCCACACTTTTTTTTTTTTTTTTTTTGAGACGGAGTCTAGCTCTGTCCCCCAGGCTGGAGTGCAATGGCAGGATCTCGGCTCACTGCAAGCTCCACCTCCCGGGTTCCAGCTATTCTCCAGATTAATCTATGCAAGACTAGATTATTACATTTCTCCCTAAAGGTAAATAAGGTATTTTCTTCATGCCAGATGAAATTGCTGCTACAAAAGAAGGTTGAGATGAAAAAAGAAATGAAGAAAAAATAAAATGGTAAATTTGTAGGCAGCTCTAAATAAGTATTAACTGTATAAAACAATATGTTTAAGAATTTAAAAAGATAGTGAATTGGAATTTATGACAAAAATATCAGTTACCACATTAAATATAAATAAATTAATAATGGTAAAAGAATCACCAAGAAAGTTTAACAGTTTAAAATATACATCCACTCAATTACATGACCTCAAAATGCATAATTTTATAAAATAATAAAATTATAAGAAGAACCCAAATGCACAGTCAGTGGCAGTTTGCATATATAAATTCAAGAAGGATACAGAGAACAAAAGATTTAATAAATATTATAGCACCCAAATGCAAAAATAGAAAAATTGGACAATATCCTATGCCATAAAGCAAATACAAATAAATTAAAAAGGTATATGTTTTTAACAACTATTAATAATCAAAATATACCTAGAAAGTTACTATGTGTTTGTACATTATAAAAACACATATCGAAAGGAAATCATGAGAGAAAAAAGAAAGTATACTAAACTGAATGATAATGAAAATGCTACATATTAAAATTTGAAAAGTACAGCATGTAAAATGTATAGCCTTAGAAGCACACATTCAAAAGAAAAGATGGCTTAAAAGTAATGCTTTAAGCATCTGTCTTGAGAAATTACAAAAGAACAGCAAAAAAGACAGTAGAAAGAAGAAAGCATTAAAGAAAAAGAGCATTGATGAATGATGATGAAACTAATAATTAAATATAACAGAGAAGACAAAGCCAAAAATTGGGAGGCTAGTAACATATATATATATATATATATATGTTATATATATATATATATATATACACATATATATTTTTTTTCAAGAGAATAAGGAAGAAGAGAAAATTAACTTACATCAGGAATAAAACAGGAGATTCTATAGATATTACAAAGATAAATGTATATAATAACTTTATTTCAATAAATTGAGAACTTAAGAAGAAACTGTCCAGAAAATTTCTAGAAAACTACCACTTATAAATTTGACAAAAGATATAATAAAAAACTGAGATAAACATAAAGAAACTGAAACAGCAATATAAAACTTCCTCCAAAATAATGTTTAGGTTCAAACATCTTTACTAACAGGCACAATGAAAAATTAATATCAATCCTACACATTTCCAGAGAATGACAAAATAAGATAAACTCTAATACATGGTATCAGACTGGATTTTCTTGATACCAAAAACCAATAAAGAGAGTATGACAAGGGAAACATACAGTCCAATCTCATTATGAACATAGACCCCAAAATTCTTAAAAATGTAAACCTAACAGTTGGTAAAAAGACTTCATCATAAGCAAGTTGGTTTATACTAGAAATTCAGGTTAGCTTAACATTAGAAAGGCAATGCAATTGGTCATATTAAGAATAAAATAAAAAATAGATATCACCTTATTGATACATAAAAAGCATTTGATGAGTTTTAAAATCCATTCATGATAAAAGTTAAAAATAAAAACTCATGGCATACTAGAACTAGAATGGAGCTTCCTCAATCTGATAAAGGCTAATTACAAATTAAAAAAAATAATAATCCACTGCAAGCATCCTACCTAATGGTGAGATTTTCAAAGCTTTCCTTTGAAGTCAAGGATGTCAAATATCATCACTTCACTTCAATCTTCTACTGAAGGGCCTTGATAGCACTGAAAGGCAAGAAAGAGAAATGAAAGGTATAATGATTAGGAAAGGAAAATTAAGATTGTCGTTATTCTCAGTTAACATAATTTAATTTGTAGAAAATCTAACAGAATCTACAGATTAATTAGAAGTATTTTGTAGCAAGGTTGCAGAAAAAAATCAGTTATATTTATATGCCAGTATTAAACACTTAGAAAATAGATTTTTTAAAGTCACCATTTCATTGGGGAAACTTTAAGGACATCTGTCTAGGCAAAGAATTATTGAGTAATACCCCTGAAGCACAGGCAACCAAAGCAAAATTGTACAAATGGGATCACATCAAGTTAAAAAGCTTCCACACAGCAAAAGAAAAAATCAACAAAGTGAAGAGACAACCCAGGGGATTAATAACCACAATATAGAAGGAACTCAAACAATTCAATTGGAAAAAGAAAATATAATAATCCAATAAAAAGCGGACAAAAGATCTGAATAGAAATTTCTCAAAAGAAGACATACATATGGTAAACAAATATATGAAAAGGTGCTCAGTATCATTGACCATCAGAGAATTGCAAATCAAGGCTACAATGAGATATCAACTCATCTCATTTAACATGACTTTTAGGCAGTAACGAATGCTGACAAGGATATGGGGAAAAGGGAACCCTCGTACACTGTTGGGAATGTAAATTAGTACAGCCACTGTGGAGAAAAGTATGGAGGTTCCTCAGAAAACTAAAAATAGAACTACCAGGGCCGGGCATGGTGGTTCCCACCTGTAATCCCAGCACGTTGGGAGGCTGAGGCAGGAGGATTATTTGAGGTGAGGAGTTCGAGACCAGTTTGGCAAACATGGTAAAACCCTGTCTCTACTAAAGATTAAAAAAAAAAAAAATTAGCCAGGTATGGTGGTGCACACCTGTAATCCCAGCTACTCAGGAGGCTGAGGCACAAGAATTGCTTGAACCCAGGAGGCAGAGGTTGCAGTGAGCCAAGACTGCACCACTGCACTACAGCATGAGTGACAGAGCAAGACACTGCAAAAAAAAAAAAAAAACTACCATATGATCCAGCAATCCCAAACCTAGCTATATACTCAAAAGAAAGGAGATCAGTATATCAAAGAAATATGTGCACACCCAGGTTTATTGCAGCACTATTCACAATAGCCAAGATTTGGAAACAATTTCCAATTTCTGTAATAATGACCCAGTGAGAGCCAACACCTAAAATCAGTAATGAACTTATACGCAGAGTATATTAAAACTTCCATAATCAACAATAAAGAGCCTGAAAACCCAATAGAAGAATGAGCCAATGACTCCAACAGGCTCTTCAAAGAAAATAAAATGCAAATGGACAATAAACGTGAAAAAGTGCTCAAACTTATAAGTAGGAAAATGTAAAAAAAAAAAAACAGTGAGAAACTACTACATACTCACGAGATTTAGGGGGGAAAAGCAACAATAACATTGTCAAAGAAGTGAAGTGATGTGTTTCTCTTACATGCCATTGGGATCGTAGATTAGAACAATCACTTTCAGAAACACTTTTGGATTATCTGCAAAAGCTGGAAATTGACCCAGAAATTCAAATTCGAGGCTTATTCCCTAGAAAACTCAGACATGTGCACCTGGATACCTACAAAAGATTGCTTATAACAACATTGTTCCATTTGGCTTTATACTAAAAATAAATAAAATGGCCATCAATAATAAGATGAACAAATAATCTGATGTTTATTTATTAGATGGAATACCATACAGTAATGAAAATGCACAATCTATAGCTACACCAACAATGGAAATAATTCCTACAAGCATAATTCATTTGATAAAAACTCAAGAACAGGCTGAACTAAACCACATTATTTAAGATTGCATACTAGGCAGTAAAACTGTAAAGAAAAACAATGAAGGAATTACCATATAAATCTGGATAGTACTATTCCCAGGAAGGGGAGAAGGGGATTGTGATCAGGAGGGTGTTCAGTTGCTTCTGGAGTGAGGGGAATGTTATGTTTCTTGATCTGATTTCATGGTGTTCACTTTATAATGCTTCGTGAAATTGTAAAATTTATGCACTTTTGTGTAAGTCTAATAATTCACATTAACAATTAAAAGAAAGAAAAGAGTTATTCTCTCACTGCAGAAGGCCATACAGAACAATAAAAATCTTACTCTTTTATGAAATTGTTTTTTGTTGGAGGTTGGGAGGTTGTTATTAGCTATAATTTTTTGAACATGTGAGAGGGGAACTTAATGAGAAATGAAAATGAGGCATTTTTACTTTACTGATGGGCATTCTAAATGATAAAATATACTTTAAGAAATGTATTCATATTTTCAATTAATGCTGTAAAGAGATATTTCAAACTAGGTTAACAGTTGCCTTGAAGAAAGGCTTGTTTTAGTAAAGAAGAATAATAATGGTCAACTACGCTATCCATTTAAATAAAATAGTGGACACTTTGTCTCTGTTTTCTTCCATTCAGTTTCATAATTTCCTAATTAGTGTCATTTGAATTGGTGAAAGTGTATCATCTTGGCCCTCCCCATCCCTCCACCCCACTTCTCATGTGCACTCTCTCTCAATATTCTTTTGTATTTTGTTTGACTGTTTTATTGAAAAGCCATAAACAAGCAGTATTAGTTTGCTAGGGCCACCATAACAAAATACCACAGACTGGGTGGCTCAAACAACAGAACTTTATTTTCTCATTCTTTTAGAGGCTGGAAGTCCAAGAACAAAGTGTCAGCAGGTTAGACTTCTCCTGAGACCTCTCTTTTTGGCTTGCAGATGGGCTACCCTCTTGCCATGTCCTCACACCACATTATTTCTATGTGCATTCCTCCCTGCTATCTCCTTCATTTCTTATGATGATGTCAGTCACACTGGATTAGAGCCCCATCCTTATGAATTCACTTAAGCTTAATTACCTCTTTAAAAGCCCCATCTACAAATATAATCACATTATGGTTGAGGACTCTCACATGCAATTTGATGGCACACAATTCAATCCATAACACAAGCTCTTTCATTTTAATAATATTATACCTAACCACTCTTCAGAGTATCCAGTGTGGTACAATAAATGTGAAATTTGGCAACTCTACACTGTTGCTCAGAAAATGACAAATCATAAGACCTATCATCTAATCCTCTCTCCTTTTAATGGCAAAATACAGATAGTACATTTAAATAAATTGAGTATATAAAATGGGACATGAAGCTTTTTAGAAGTTCCAGTTGAAGATTGTAGATACATTTCAAAAGGACCTGGAGAGGAAATGGGCAATAAATTATGAGCTGCAGCTCTTCCTAAAGTCATCAGAAAGGCCTTTCCTTCTTCCTTTAAAAATATCTCCTGGTAAGTCAACCTGTTCTTCCTTTCTGATACCTACTTCAGATAGTGGATGTAGCCCTTAAAAAGAGAATCTCATTTTCACACAAAGGGAGGAGAACACAAATTTAAAATACAAGAAGGATACTAGGTCCCCACTCATAGCCCACACCATAGCCCACACTATCTTTATCTCATGCTTCCAGGCTCTTCCCGCTCACTTCAGCCTCCACAATGCCAAGTTATTGTCCAAAAAATAAATCTAATCATGTCATCCCCTGTTTAACTATTTGAATGTTTCATTGTTTCCAATAGACTCAAGTCTATATTTGATAGCTCAGGATATAAAGCCCTTTATAAGCATACTCCGGCTTACTTTGGCAAATGTATTTCTTGCTACTTCACTCCATGTGTACTCTGATCCAACTGCATAAAACTCCTCAGCAGCCTCCAGGTTCATCCACTACCTTGCCTAGAATTCTCTTTCACTGCATCTGTGCCCAGGACACTTCTCAGCTTTAGGACACAGCTCAGAGGTTACCATATGTGGTGCCTCCTTACTGTCTTACTGTCCAAGCAAGCTTAGTCTTGCTTCACGCTACCACAGAACATTTTCTTACCTCAATTATAGTGCTCATGATGTTACACTGTAATTGTTTATTTATAGCCAAGCCCTGCACTCTAGGCACAGGCAACTTGAACACTGTGTCTTGTATATATTTGCAGTCTCAGTTCTTGGCATATGGTAAGAAATAAAACCATGATAACTCCCACTAAATATGGTTTTAATGTAAAAATCAATGCATTCTTTTATTGCATCAACAAATATGCATATAGATATCAAGGGTCCCCTACAAAAAATACTCACTGAGGCTGTGGAGATACAGCTGTGACTGTCAGATGTATACATGAATCTTACATTCTAAAAGAGAAAGATATTAAACAACTTACTATATGATTGATTATTTCACTGAGAACAAGTTCTACGGAGGAGAAAAAAAAGATGTGATGTTACTGAACTATATCATAGGTAGCATGATTTCATCTAGGGAAGAAATGGCTAAGTGAGGTTTTCTTATGAGTTACCACTAATAAAAGAGAGAGACAGACAGACAGAGAGAGGTGAACCAGGCCATTATACCCAAAATGCAGTTAAATGTAAATGATATAAATTATTATTACACAGTGTATTTTAGTGTATTTGTTTTTAATAACTTTCTCTTAATTATGGCATATAATCATGATTTTATTTTACATTTACTGCAATGATATTAGATTTTTTTCTAGTATATTAATTTTAGCAAAAATGATTGATTTAAAGAAATTTAGCAAATTAAAGGAAGATAATAGTATCAGTATATAGAGACATGGCAAAAATTTATATATAAATAACTAGTGCTAAATTCCACACAATGCAGAGGAAAAGGAAAAGAATTTCAGGTAAATGGGAAAAAATGAGTGAATGCCTTACAGAAAGAGCCTGGCATGTAGAGAAAATGAGAGAAGTCCAGCATGAATGAAGCTCTGAGGGAGAAATGGCACGTGTTGGAAGATGAGGCAGGGGACATCAGTGGGGAGAATGAAAGTGATAAGAGAAGAATATTTTGAGAAAGTCATATGAAGGAGGTAGATGAACAAACAACAGAAGACTGAGGAAGAATTAATGGAGAAACAGCTTAGCGTTGCATCATGCCGACCAAGGGAAAACATGTTTCAAGAAGGGAATAATCAACTGTGTGCAACAGTGCTGACAAGATGACAACCCAAAAGCATCAACTGCTTTTGACAACATGTGGGTCATGCATGTCCTGAGCCAGATAAATGATCCTGCCTAAAGTCTCTGATGTATCCTTCTCTGGATTTTGGATAAATGAAAATAAAGAGGGTCTTAGGCAGAAGATAGGCCTTGATCTGTCTCCTGTGTTATGGCCCAATTTTTCAGAGAAATGTATTTTTCAAATTCATTTCTCTGGACATGTATTACATAAAAAGATCATAATTTCTTATTCACCAATTATTGATGATTTTCTTTGATGACAAATTAAAATTCCTTTACTAGAAGTTTGATCCTGGGTAAGTCATTTATCTGTCTGAAATTCCAGTTTCCCTTTCTGCCACATGCAGAAAATTATACTACAGGGCACAGTTTTTATGTTTAAGGATAATGTACAACCAGCCCCTTGCATAAAGCAGGTACTGCCAAGTAGCTTGGATTCTCATTCAGCTACAGTAGGACTTTCTTCTCTTACCATTGTGTTTCACTCCCCTTCTTCAAACCACAAGGAGAAAATGAGTCTAAGGTTTTATTCTTGAACATCACATGCTTACCCATGAGGTTACACAACCATTCCCATAGAGGATCAGCGTTTGATGACAATGCGTTTTTCTGGGTGTCATTGCGTTCCAAAAGTAATCAGTACTCAATAAAATACCTTTAAAAATATGTAGACAAGTAGCTGACTTCCCCACATAGGCAGTTCCCTTAAAACAAACAGTAACTCCATGAAACTCATGCAATTCTATTTCCTGAGATTAACATTCAAGAGATGTTAGGCATGCCATAAACATTGTTCAGAATATTACAGTTATTTTAACTTACTCTTTTTAAGAGTAAATCACATTTACAGAAGCACACTTAAAAAGGGCTGAAGACAATGCCATGTGCAATAAATAGAATTGTTGTTTTTGTTTCTACTCTTGTCAGTGAACACTTATTAAACACCCACTAGGTACTGGAGCTCATGGAAATGAATGTGAGTTAACACATTTCTTCTCCAAAAAGACATTTTTCAGTGACTGTATTTTTTTCTAGTATTTGGGGTAGACAAAACTGACTACATCACATTAGAAGTCAATCTGTTATCAAATTTAAGTTGTTGCAACAGCAAACATTTTTAGATTACATGAGCATGCACACACACACACACAGGCACACACAGTAAAAGCATCTGAAATAGGCTATATTCTATTATTGTAAATGTACTCCCTGACTGAGACCTGGTATGCCAGCCTGAAGCCAATTATTATAGCCTAGCTATTAACTCCTAAAAATAGGGAGCTATAATGGAAACACTTGGAGACTAAAGAGTGAGCAAAACTACTATCCCAGCAATGGTGCAGCAATGAGACACATTTGTATAGTTTGCCATGCCATGGCAGGGGTTAGGTGTCAGCCATCCCTGCCTTGTCACACCAACCTGTACTTTCGATTCTTTTTTTTTTTTTTTTTTGTCCTTTTACTGTATACTTAAAAAAAATTTTTTTTTAATAGTCTCTTTCTTAGTTTCTTTCTCTTCTCTCCTCTCTGACAAATTCTTAGGTCAGATTTGTCTATTAAGACTGTACCCCTTGTCCCCACCCAAGAAGAGGGTGGGAGCATTTGTTGAAGCAGAAGTCATGAGTAAAAATTGCTAAAGTGATCGGAAACAAAAATGCCAGAACTGTGACCCTTGGCAATTTTGTGGCACCCTTGTTGAGTGACTATATATGTGAGTGCACATTTTCTAATGCAACCCACTAGATCCTGACCATTTTCTAGAGTGTAAGACTATTTTCTTTGAGCTTATGCTAGGGCAATAATATATTGTCATCTAAATTTATGTTGTGAGACAGCTATTTACTATCTTATAATTAGGTGGGCCAGTAGAATGTGTTTGTATATCTATTTGACATACCTGAGACTTGAAACAAATCATTTGTATAGTGACATATTGTTAAGAGAAACTTGAAAAAATTAAAATATCCTATTTAGCTTACAGATTTCAAACTATAGACACAAATAGATATCTACAAAGTTTATCTGAAATCACAAAGAAAATATAAAGAATTGAATGATGCCACATGTACCTCAATCTTAAATTGAGGTATAATTTTCATACAATAAAATGCACACAGATATCATATGTGACAATTTGATGCGTTTTGAGCAGTGGATACACTCACTTGTGTAACTCACAAATCTATGATAATAAGGAACATTTCTATCATCCCAGAAACTCCTATCCACTCATTCTGTTCCCCTACCAACCCTCTTTCCACAAGAAGCAACCACTGTTCTGATTTCTCATACCATAGATCAGTTTTGTCTTCTCTAAAATTACACTAAAACGTGGAAATAAACACTTTTGTGATTGACTTCTGTCATTCAGCATAATGGTTTTCAAAGTAATTCATGTGTTTACATGTACAGTAGTTCTTTTATTTCACTGCTGAGTAATATTTCATTGCCTATATTGAAATTGATTAGGCATTCACTCATCAATGAACATTTGAATTGTTTCCAATTTCAGGTTATTATAAATGAAACTTATATGAACATTATTGAACAAGTATTTTTTTCAATGTGTGTTTTTATTTTTGTTGGATAAATACCTAGGAGTAGAACTGCTGAATCATAGGGTAGGTAATTGTAACTTTCAAAGATACTGCCAAATGGATTTCCAAATTAGATATATCAGTTTTACACCTCCTCCAACATATGAGGTTTCTGGTTGCTATAAATACATGTCAATATCTAAATATCATTTTTTTCAGCATTTTAAAATTTATCTCAGTATGTACTAATATCTCACTGTGGTTTCAATTTTCATAAGCCTAATGACTAGTGATGTTGAACATGTTTTTATGTGACATTTATCTCCCTTTTTAAGTACCTGTTCAAAACTTCTGTCCATTTATTAAAAATTGTGTTTTTGGGGTTTTTTTAATTGATTTATGAAAGTTCTTTACATAGTTTGGCATAAGTGTATAATCAGATATATATGCACAAATACTTTCTTCCACTTAGGTTTTTGATGAGGAGAAATTTTTAATATTTATGAGGAATAAATTATCAATTTTTCATTTCAGTTATTGCATTTTTCAGTTCTAGAATTTCCATTTCTTAAAGTTTTTATTTCTCTACTGGGATTTTCCATCTGTCTATTTATCATGTTCATCCTTTCCTTTAAATTCCTAAACATAATTTAAATTGCTATTTTAAATTCTTTGCTAATTCCAACATATCTTTTGTCTCCGTATGTGTCTATATTATGTTTTATTTCCCCCTGGTTATGGGTTACCCAATTTCTTGTTTTTATGCCACTTAGTAATATTTTATTTTATGCTAAACATTACAGGCACTATGTTGTTGAGAGTCAGAATTGTTTTTAAATCTTTATTTAAAGCGAATTGAGTGTTATTCTGGCAGGAAATTAATTTAATAGTGTTTCAACTTGATTGCTAAAATAGGTCCATATTATTTCTTATTGTAAGTCTAAGGTAGCCCTATTCCCAATATCTAAACGTTTAGGAACCAAACTAAATGTCTATTGTGTTTAGCAAAACTTCAACTTGTCATGACCCCATCTCTTTAGAAATGTGCATCCTCTAGAATCCATATTTATTTTCACAGTTCCCCAGCCTCACTGCCTCTTTCCCTGTACACTTACAGCTTAATATTTAGCAAAAAACTTAAAAACAATTTCTAGGAAAATTGCATTTTTACGTAGTTCCTTTCTCTGTGGTCCTTGGCCTTAAAAATTCCAATCCACCCAACAGCCCTGTATTGCAATCTCCACCTCCTAAATTCAGCAAGACTATCAAGCTCTGTTGGGCTCCACCTTCCTGCTTTGCAATCTGGAAACTGCCTCCAGGTAGAGAAAGTCATGGTGATCACGGAGCTTACTTTGTGTGTTTCCTTTCTAAGACCACAGCCCTGTGTTGCTTCTTGTCGAATGTGTCAACAGTTGTCTCATACATTGTGCCCAATTTGATAGCTGTTTGCGGTGAGTGGGCTATCCCAATGTCAGTTACTCTCCATGGCTGCAATAGAGTCTCCCAAGATCTGTTATTCATGACAGGTAATATGCATCAGAAACACAAAACAGGGTGCTAGTCAGTAAAAGGCCAAGACACACAAAAAGACCTCAAAGGTTTTGTTTTCATTTTGTTAATAAAGACTCCATTTTAAAAACCTTGCTTCCCTGATTTCAGCAACCGAAAGCGTAACAGATTCCTTCTGCATTATACCCTTCAGCTAGGTGGGGTTTCAAAGATAATATAAGCAACTCTTTAAAAAGCCATTAGTATTGGCCGGGTGCGGTGGCTCACGCCTGTAATCCCAGCACTTTGGGAGGCCGAGACGGGCGGATCACGAGGTCAGGAGATCGAGACCATCCTGGCTAACACGGTGAAACCCCGTCTCTACTAAAAATACAAAAAATTAGCCGGGCGCGGTGGCGGGCGCCTGTAGTCCCAGCTACTCGGGAGACTGAGGTAGGAGAATGGCGTGAACCCGGGAGGCGGAGCTTGCAGTGAGCCGAGGTGGTGCCACTGCACTCCAGCCTGGGTGAAAGAGCGAGACTCCGTCTCAAAAAAAATAAATAAAATAAATAAAATAAAATAAAAAGCCATTAGTATTTAAAAAGAGCCAAATACATTGTATACATTCAGGAAAAAAGAAAAAAAAAAACTATGAGATGTGATTTTTGGAAATGAGATCTGAGCTATATATGACATTTGATCTCATTTCTTTTTCTTCTTTGTAGTGAGAGCATATTCAAAGTTGAAGGTAGATTCTGGACTCTTGACACTTTTATAGTTTAAACTAGAAATATCCCAAGTTTTCCTAAACTGAGCTCAAGCTATTTTGCATCCTGCTTCTGTGTATACTCATGCCCAACCTCTGCCACCCTCACACTTACACACACTCCCACACAGATGCACACAAATGGCCCTGTGAGAGCACAGCCCTCCCTGCCTTTGCAAAGGATGTAGAAAGGCAAGGATCATAACACAATTTGAAACAGTGTCATTTCCACGATCATTATCCCTTTTTCCACATTCCATCATGACTTAGTGTTAGCTGATTTTTCTGACATAGTATACACTAAACACACATGCACGCACACACGAACTGAGAAATAAAATATTACTGATTTAAATTTAAATCATTCAAATATTAGAATAATCTTGGATAAAAAATAAGGACTCTAGGTACAGAAATGCATTTCTGTTGTTGCTTTTGGAGGGCCAATTCTGGTCCCGTGCCTCCTGACTTTCTTAGTGGTGGCCGTGGAGCTGTGTCGGGAGCAGCAGTGGTTACAGGCAGTGTCTAAAGCCTCCTGGACAGAGGACAAAATATAATCGAATCATGGAGGAGAAAATAACTAAAATTCAAACACTCTTTTACTAAGAAACCTTCAAAGGAAGAAAAGAACAGACTGAAAAATGAGCTGAAGCAAAAGAGCGGCAGAGACAGAGCACAAGAAAAAGAGATCAGGAATAAGAAATCCCTTCATCTAGTTTAAAGTCAAAATGCCCCTTAGTGAAGTAGACCTTTAAGTGTAAAGAAGTGAACTAAACTTATTTGGGTAAATGAGGCAAAGGGGGCAGTATGACGGCCTCCTTACCTTTCACACACAGTTAACTCTAACAGAAGGCTGATCACCTCACTTTGAATTGCCAGTTAAACCCGTCTTCCCTTTCTCCGTCTGCAGTCTTTAGTTCAGGTAGTGGACTAGATATTCATTCCAGTTCTTGTTCCATGATTTGCCCATGGTGCTTCTGGGTCTTCTTTTGTGCTGTCTGAGCAAGGTAAATAAAAAGATTGAATAAGGATTAAGAAAGTGAAAACCGAGAGAATTGAAATAATCTCTCACAATTCATAGAGCAAGAAAGTGGCAGAGATCACATTGTCACAGGGTCCCTGTGTGGTTCGAGGTTGTATTCTTTCCACTGTGCCTTATTCTCTTCCCTCAGGTTCTGAATATTTTGGAATGGGAATACAGTTGTGTGGGTGGTTTATGTTTGTACAGATTGGCTTTCCAGACCAAACATTGGCTTATGTTTGTACAAAATCTTTCCAAAACCAAACATTGGCTTATGTTTATACAAATGGTACAAATTGTAGTGTATGTCATGAGACAATGTCACATTTGTTATTTATTGTTAAATAATAACAACCTTTAGTCAAAGATTATGAAATTCAATGAAATTAAAGAATAAAATCTATAATGACATTAAAGCATCTAGTACAGCATTCTTTTCAACAACTGTCCAAAACTGTACAGAGCTTTTATAAAGTTATTAGTGAATGAGATATATTGCTCTGAAACTAACCTCTCTTAGCAGCCATGGAAAGTAAAGATCCCATCATTTATTTTTAAAGCAGAACTTCAATCAAAAAAATCCAGAAAGATATTATTTATCACTACAGATATTATGTTGTCTAAGTGGTGCCATTGACCTAGTTTTGCACTGAAGGGACCATAATCTTGACACTACTATTCATGGAGTGAGAATCCAGGAGTGGTTTTTAATACAATATGCACTGTTATGGCAGTACTGATTATTAAAATATTTAAATAGTTTCATTTTGATTGGTAAACATCAGATGTAACAAGCAGCAACATGATTTAATAACATAAATTCCAGCACATATAGTTTCTCTCAAAAGCCAAACATACGCTATAATTCGAGAACCTTTTTTTCGTTGATCAGGCACTGCACAGAACTGAGGCTCTGCTCCCAAATTCTGCTATTTATTCTAAATATCAGGACAGGAGAGCCAGCTTTGCAACCAAACTGAAGAGAACCTATTCTATGATCTTCCATAAGAAATGCCCATAATCTGCCCAGGAAGAGAAACAGGGACCATGCGCAAGCAGTAAACGAAGAGCCTGCTGAGGCAGTTGTCAGATACAGGTGCTGCACAGTGCTTTGTCCAGGAAAATTTTTAAAGAGCACGGGTCTTTTTAACAACTTATTTCCTGGCGGGTGGCGACTATCCCCATGAGTCAGAAAAGGTCAGGTGGGGTGTTGCCTAAATATCTGCCAAAACACATTTAATATTTAGAAGAGCACGTACCCCAGAGAGCTACAGTGAAGTCCTATTTGTCACACTCACCTAAATTTGCCACCTCGTCCCCATCCACTTCTTCCCTATGCTTATCAGTTCCCCTAATCCTAGGAACATACCAAATTTGCTGGTCTCCTGGCACATAAGCCCCCTACCTTACTCAGCTATCAGTAACTGTAATTGTACTCTCTTCCCCTCTCTTATTTCCCCGTTATTTTTGTCCCAGTTAATATGTTGGCATCTGGCAGCCCCACCTCACCTGTTGACACCAGCCTGCTCCTGATTCACCCCAGGTATTCAGCTGTCTCATGCTCTTGGGAAACAAGGAAGATAAAAGCCCTGGCCCCTGGCTCCATAATCCCAGCAACAACCAATCTTCACTCTCTTCTTGCCGTTCCACTGCTTCTCTCTCATTCTCTCTGGTTTCTGTCTTTTTGAATATTGATTTTTTACTATTCCACAGAGATAGTGTATTCATCTGTTTTCACACTGCTATAAAGACATACCTGACACTAGGTAATTTGTATAGAAAAGAGGCTTGCCCGGGTATGGTGGCTCACTCCTGTAATTCCAGCACTTTGGGAGGCCAAGGCGGGTGGATCACTTGAGACCAGGAGTTCGAGACCAGCCTGGCCAACATGGTGAAACCCCATCTCTACTAAAAATACAAAAAATTAGCCTGGCATGGTAGCACATGCCTATAATTTCAGCTACTCGAGAGGCTGAGGCAGCAGAATTACTTGAACCTGGGAGGCAGAGATTGTAGTGAGCCGACATTGGGCCACTGCACTCCAGCCTAGGTGACAGAGTGAGACTCTGTCTCAAAAAAAAAAGAAAGAAAAGAAAAGAGGCTTAGGCTGGGTGCAGTGGCTCACGCCTGTAATCCTAGCACTTTGGGAGGCTGAAGCGGATGGATCACTTGAGGTCAGGAGTTTGAGGCCAGCCTGGGCAACACGGTGAAACCCAATCTCTACTAAAATACAAAAACTTAGTGGGCATGGCAGTATGTGCCTGTAGTCCCAGCTACTTGGGAGGCTGAGGCAGGAGAATTGCTTGAACCTGGGAGGCGGAGGTTGCAGTGAGCTGAAATTGCGTCACTGCACTTCGGCCTGGGCAACAAAACAAGACCCCATCTCTAAAAAATAAAAGAAAAGAAAAGAAAGAAAAAAGAAAAGAAAAGAGGCTTAATCTGCTCACAGTTCTGCAGGCTGTACAGGCTTCTGCTTGTGGGGAGGCCTCAGGAAACTTACAATCATGGTGGAAAGTGAAGGGGAAGCAAGCACATCTTCACATAGCTGTTAGGAGAGAGAACTAAGGAGGAAGTGCTACACACTTCCAAACAACCAGATCTCGTGAGAACTCTCTCACTATCATCACAAGAACAGCAAGAAGGAAGTCCTCCCCCAAGCTCCAGTCACCTCCCACCAGGCCCCTCCTCCAACACTGGGGATCACAATTCAACACGATATTTGGGTGGGGACACAGAGCCAAACCACATCAGGGAGGAAGTAAAATGGAAAAGGAGGGGCAGAGACTTGAAGAGTGATGAGGGGAGTCATATCCCAGATGGAGAGGCTAATCATGAAGCAGCATCTGTGAGTTGGAGAAGACCGCTGTCACCTAAAGGCTGACAAGTAAGTGGGAAATGATCACAACAGATAGAAACATGATGCTGACAGGGACATTATTTATCTGGGAACTACATAAACAAAAGATCAGATCACCAATTAGTTACTGCAAGATCACTTCTGGTGTGTTTGCTCTAACAGTTGCCTCTCTGATCTCCATGGTCCTGGTATTGGATCTATATCTTTGGCAACAATAAAAGGAGGAACGTTTTCAACTCCATTGATGGAAGCAAGCAGTTTTTGAACTGATTAAGGATCAATGCTGAGAATCCATTCAGTGAGAGCTGCAGTACACTGGTAATTTGTTGAAGAAACTTTTGTCCCTCACCCAACAGCTGTTTCCAGCTCTTTCTTCTTCAATATCAAAGCCCTAAAGTTCTGAGAATAAAGATGCTAGAATTTTAATATACTTAATTTTCTTTTTTCCTGGAAGCTACTCCTGACCCAAGAGGAAGTCTATTGGAGGGAGTCCAAAGGCATTTTTTCCCGGATAAAAGATACCTGCTAGAACAAAATCTTTGTCACTCCCCTATTCCATCCCATCCCAACCTGCAACCTTTCTTCCTATTTTTGACTCACTGTAGCCTGCGGACTGAGGCTTGGAAGCTACTGAAGCCATCTTCTGACCAGGAAGCAGAGTGATGACGCACTGTAAATCACAAAGCAGAAAGCCAGAAGGGGCCTGGATCTTGGCGAGTTCTTGATCTGCTAAACTGACCAGGAAAAGGCCACCTATAGACTTTCTATACTTATCATTTTCCTTTCACTTCCGTGGACATATTTTTTCTGGTATTTCGTGACTTGTAGATGAAAGCATCCAAACAAGCTAGTGCACCTTAAAGAACCCCACACTGACCTGTGGCATGCCAAAGCATCCTATTTCCCTTTATTCTGAGTCATTAGTTTTTTGATAGACCATCAACAGGAGATAATGATTACCCCAGAAGGAACTGTAGAATTTAAAATGATCACAGAAATTTAGAATTGATGGGAGTAGACACATACCCTCTCTTCTTCATCAGCACTCTTTTCTACCAAATTGTTCTTGGGAAGTCATCAAGCTTCTGTTCAATTTTCCTAAGACAGAGAACTCATTATATCATGAAACAGCCCAACTCTCCCCTACCTTTTCTTTATGTAATTCAATTTTCCTGCCAGACCATAAAACAACACATGAGAGAAAAAGAATTCAATAACATTAATTATTTCATTAATGTGCATTTTTAAAATGCACTGATCTGTAATGAAACCACTTGAAACTTGGAGAAAGATCATATGTTGAATAATACTATATTTTTCTTGTATTTTTATAAATTATTAACACATTTTTGGATTGATTTAAAAGAGGGCTAGGCACGGTGGCTCACACCTGTAATCCCAGCACTTTGGGAGGCTGAGGTGGGCGGATGACAAGGTCAGGAGATGGAGACCATCCTGGCTAACACGGTGAAACCCCATCTCTACTAAAAATACAAAAAATTAGCCGGGCTTGGTGGCAGGCGCCTGTTGTCCCAGCTACTCGGGAGGCTGAGGCAGGAGAATGTCGTGATCCCAGGAGGCGGAGCTTGCAGTGAGCCCAGATGGCGCCACTGCACTACAGCAACAGAGTGAGACTCTGCCTCAAAAAAAAAAGTAAAGAAAGTGAACAAGCTTAACATTATCCTGTAAATAACCCAACTAACACTAGTAATGTTATTAGTAAGGCAGCCTTACTGCACTGAAATTATTAATTAATGGAATGTAATTAAGAGTAAAAGATAAAAAGAAAAAATAATTTATGAAATATAATAACACTATGAAGAAATTTTATGATATTTTTATAGCACTCTATATCAAGGAAGAAACCTGCAGGGAAGAAAACTGACTACATATTTTAAAATGTATATAACTAGTATAATATTAAACATAAATATTTACCTAAGTATCTTTTCAGAAGTTGGCTTCACTCAGCAATTTATGATCATAGAGGATTTATGCATTTATTTATTTTTTTAAATGTCTTCCATTTTAGTTTGCCTATTAAAATAATCAGAAGTTCAAAATAAAATTCACTGAATATTTCCTTGGTTATGAATTTTATTTTGATGTTTGCTCAAAGGCCATTAAAATGTGTTCAGTGATTGATGGGCTGATTTGAAATTTCTTGCATGCTTGTAATGTCATCTTGAAATATTGTATTATTCTAAGATTCCAGAAAATTTTTAACAAAACTTAATATGGCTATTTCAGTGTTATTCCATCAAATGTGAGATCGCAAAATTGCAGTATATCTTTATGCCATAAACATGAGCCATACTATATGAAAATAGAAAATGGGCTCAAGAATTTTATAGTCTAGTCATTGATCTTACAAAAGCATCTGTCTGCTGGAGCAAAGCCGAGTCCTGCACACCAAAACAGCCTTATATGTATTTAGTACTCTCTCAGTCTTCTAAGACACATGTGCCCATCTCTTAAATCCAAAATTAGAATGTGTCCTTCCGCACTACAAAATTATCTCCAAAATACGTATTGTGAATTACCTGTTTGGTCAAAGTAATAGACAAGATAACTTGTATCACCTATTTATTTGATTCTTTGTATTTTACACAAAAATATCCAACTCAATGGGGGAAAAAAAGGTAAACCAGTAAACCACATATTCAAGGTCACGTATTATGAATAAAAGAAATCTCCTTTAACAAGTTGTATATGTAGATGAAGGCTTGGAATTCCACCAGTGTCCAATTAAGTGTCACAAAATATATTACCCCATCTGTTTATGTTTTTTAGGACTAACATTTCAAACCTAAAATTTACCCTCTGTATCTTCCAATTGCAAAGGACTGACTACCACGCTAAAGTTCAGTTCATCTACAAACAATTCAGGTTTTATGATCTCACAGTTCACTTGAATAGAGACGTGCTGATTTGTGACAAATTGTGTTAGGTTAGCTTAGAATTTCCAAAAGTAACATCTGCGAACTTTCATTTTAACATTATATGTTTTGTTATATTCTCATTTTTAGTATTTTATTTGCTAGTATTCCAAATAAAAGTAATGTTCCCTGAAAACATAAAATAGAATGCAAGGTGGTGTGTGGTATGCATTTTCCAGTTGTTTTGTTGGTCATGCTATGAAAACAAAGAGCATAATTTTGTGGCTAAATACTGCCCACACCACCTTTGAAAAATGCTACCTCTAGGAACATCACTTTCTCTGGTTGATATCCTTTATACCCTCATCTGAAAGTCAAATGAACATTTCCAGGCAAAAGAAATAAGAGCTAGGGTGTGCCAGTGGGTTTATTTTTAATTGGAAAAAGAACTCCTCTTTCTTAAAAGTCAGGTAATGATTTCAATGTGTTTCTAAGCAAGACCTGAATAAAATATTAGACAATCATGCTCAAAAGCTATTAGTGGTTTTCTAATCTAATACAAGGAGCAGTAGTTTGGAAAGTAATTGGGGGTTTCTTTATTTGTAGTTGTAGAACTTGTGGAAAATTTACCAACTATACCATTGTTTTTGAAATTTTCATCAGGCAAAGCACTGAGTTTCCAGATTTTTATATGTGACTGGGAATAATATCCCCATGCATTAACTGATAGATTAACACACAGAAAAGTGCTACAGAAATAAATGCACAGTATTCATGAGATAAACTCTAGACCTGCAGACAGTGGGGGACAGGCTGTTTTTTGCGTGTGTGGGTTCCCCTCCCCACTACAAATAGTCTGTTATTTTAAAGCCTTATGATCATTTTTTAAAATTATTATTTCTGGGGCCAAATTGGAAGGCTAGAGTCTACTTTGTTCCCAGATAAATTCTTGTATTGAATTCATCAATCAAAGTATTGATTGGAATAAAATTTGGATTTGTGTTTCTTTAACTCTGGCATCACAGGTCATACAGTCTGCATGTCCACAATATATCACAAATGCTAGCACAGGAAATTGCTAAGCATGGAGCAATGGGTAACTTTTATTTAAAGGGAGAACTGTGTGAGTTGGGCAAGAAAGCAAAAATAATTGGATGATGTCGTGTGACAGAGCAAGCTGGTGTGTTTTCTTCCTCTGAACACTTCAGCATTAAATGTAGAATTTCCTTGGTTATGGCAGGTGCATGGTGTATTGGGTTCATGTTTTTAGTTGACAACTTTTGACACGTGTGCTAACTTTTAGGATGAAGGAAGAGAATCAGACAAAGTGCCAAAATATATAAAATTCCAACCATCTCACCTTTAGAAATAGGTCTCCTCTCCAAAATAAAGCTCTTTCAAGAATAGAAATCCAACTGTGTTCTCCAACTGTAGATTTTGCATAGTAGAGGTTCAGTAAGGAATACTGAGTAGGATTTATATCCATTAGCATACAAAAACTCAATTTAAGAAACATTCGAATGGTGACAAAAGAATTGCCTCCCCACTGCATCTTTGAAAGTGCACTTGGCACAGTATTTCTTGTCCTGCTGATAATCATCTTTTCTTCCTGCTGTTTACCCAGTCCCCATTTCTGAAGACTAAGTATCTTTTTTAAAAAGAAAACAGACATGCAATATTAAAATAAATCCTAATGACTTGATCTAGAGACAAAGTATAATGACCACCATTTTAAATATCATAAACATAATCTAAAAAATAAGAACTTGATATATTTTCAATATACAGATATATATTCTTTCCAACACTAGGAGGATGCATTAAAATATGTTCTCCTTAAGAGATTTCAAATTCATTACCAGACAGTTATGTTTTCACTTTAGTTTTAAAAACGGGGCTGACAGTGCTTTATGAATAAAAATGAAAAGTAAATTCCACGGTCAGAAAGTCTAGTGCCTGTGAGCCCTTGTTCCTTGGGACTTGAGATTACACATTGGGCAAACCAGTAGCCTACTGATTCAATCTCAGTGAGTAACAGAGGGGTTATAGTGAAAAAAAATAAAATAAAAACACTAAAAATATATCGAGTTCTGGCTACCAAGGGTTTTATTAGCCAGATTCAAAAATCAATAGGAAGCCTTTGGGCTCTCAATGTAGAGATTTTAAAAGAACCTATAAAGGGAATATTATCAGTCTTCCTGTTCATCTACTGAAATAAAATAGAGGTTGTAGCTCTCCTCTCCTGGCTAAGAACAGTAAAAGAATCAAATCTGAGTGCGGCAAAGGCTGCTTCATATACCCAACCTCTGAAAAATTCTCCACACATCATCGTGTAAGCCACATGGTTAAAGGTAAGGTTATGTCTGAATTTCAGACTGGAAGGGGTCTTGGATATCATCTAATTAAATGTCCTGATTTTGTAGTTGAGGAAAGTGAATTGACAGTCACTTAGCTATTTAGTCGTGTAGCCATGACTGAAATCTTCTGAATATCCATCAACAGTTTTGGAGCAGTTTCCCCTTTCCACCATACACAGCAGAGATATTTCTTGTGAACCAAGAGTCACGGTTTTCAAGCATTTTTGAAGATATGGTGACAAATACATTTCATATCATTCATTATTACCACATACACAGAAGACAAACAAAAATTTCTTGAAACAATATTTACTACATATGATACACCCAGGTTCTCTATTCCTTTCTAATATATGCTACTGTATTTCTTTTTTAATGGTAATCAAGACCCAATAAAATAATAATTTCACTATTTGCTAAGAGACTATGATTTTTTTTTTTTTTTTTTTTTGGAGACAGGTTCTTGCTCTGTCATCCAAGCTGCAATCCAATGGCATGATCATAGCTCACTGCAACCTCGAGCTCCTGGGCTCAAGCGACCCTACAGCCTTAGCCTCCCAAGTACCTGGGACTACAGGAGCATACCACCATGACCAGCTAATTGCTTTCTTTTTAGTTAAGACAGGATCTTGCTATGTTGACCAGGCTAGTCTCTAACTCCTGGCCTTATGCAGTTCTCCGAAATCACTGCAATTACAGGTGTAAGCCACTGCACCTGGCTATACATTATGAAACAATAACTGTAGTCTAACTTCCCTATTTTGTTGTCTTTGAAGAGACATAAAGAACTTTAATTGTGATTTCAGGAAATTATGCCAACAACCCAAGAGGCAACAGAACAAGGCATGTACCCTTCAGACAGAGGAAGACCCTGAGCGAAGGTGACCAGTGCTGATTTTACTCATTATGCATGACTTTCTCATACCAATTCACCCCAAATTGCTTGTTCATATAGCACTCTACCTAGTCAGGAAGAGGATGATCTAGAGAAGTTTTATTTCCACATAACTGCTTCCACCTTCCTGATTTCCATTTCCAATCATGTTTTGCCGAGTTGTGGGAAAATTGGAGTACCTTTCACTGTAGTTTTTTTCACAAGTACATTGCTTTCCCCACATTTTGCTGGAAAATTCCATTTTAATAATCCTTAAATACATGCCCATGTCTTTCATCTAGTTCAGTGCCCCATTCTGTGGACCATGGGGAACCCATTCTTCTATTCAATTCCCCTCTCTAAATGGAAAATAGGGATCCCCGTGGAATACTTACAAGTCCTTTGACTCTTTTGTAGTCACATGCTTCCTCTGTACCCCACCCTACTCCCTATCCCTCCTCCCACACACTCTCATTCTCTCTCTGGTTCTTATTCTGTCTGTCTCACAAACTAAAACATACTGGCAGGGATACATGCCAGTCTGGGGATAGGATGTACAAGTTGACTGGATTCCTTGGGTAATACAGATATGTGCACCACTCCCACTGCTGGACCCCACTATCTGTCATTACCACTGTGCACACACACACAGGCACCTGCAACCACCACCACCCAGTCTAGGGATCGAGTGATTTTTACATGGCAAGTTCTTTCTATTGGCTAGTTTTGTGATTCTGTTCACTTGTTTTCAACCAAATTTCAAGCAAAAGCCTAATACAGAAGTGAAAGAGAAGGAGCCTTTCTGGTTTAGGGGAATATCGAATGTACACACTGGCTTTGCTTCTCACCTGTCTTCTACCTTCTACCATTACAAGGCAGGCTTAGCTCCTTGGAGCAGTTTAAAAACCTGAAGTCTCTCCCAGTGGTCTCAGATATTACCAGAAAAATATAATATTCTAGTCATCTGAAATGGGAATGAAAAGGAAAGAATAAAGGGAAGAGAAATAGAGGAAATGGAGATAAATTCCTTATAATTTGTGTTAGATAACACCTGAAAGAGTTAAGAACAAAGCTGTGCTGAAGTCTTCGGCAGAGATGTTATTAGCTGTATTGTTTGTATTCATCCTTGTGTCAGTTTGTTTTTAGTAGCGCCACACAAGTGATCAAAGGGTCTTCAAAAAGAGCACTTTATTATGACAAGTATCACTCACAGTTAAGCCATCTTCGCATTCCTGAAACATGCACAGACCCTCAAAAATAACAAATTAAGTTAAAAGTAAGAAACACACATTGGGCAACAGTCCCCCATGGCAAGCATGGCATCCTTTCCTTTTTAGCTAAAATCATTTTTTAACCGGTAAGAGAGCAGACTGCTGAGAGGCTCTCTGTGGAGCAGTCACGGAGATGGCAGGTGATGCCATCCCAGCCCTCTGAATGATCAGAGAAGAATTCCTGCTTCTTCACATTGTGAGCCGGTAAGTCTACATCAGGCATAACTGCGAAATAAAAGCCATATGGTCTCAAAACTTCCCTAATGCTGCCAATGACCCAGAGATGAATTGTCTTTGCAGGGATCAACCCAGCAATCTTGACTTAAAGACACTCTAGACTTAAAGTAGCACAGCCCCATCACCTCCTCCCTATAGTGGAAAGACCTTGTTTAACCCTAGTTGTACAGTTCTTCACAAACTGATATTTGCGGTGAAAACTCCATATGCCCAAGTGCAAACAAAAAGGTTTCTTGAAGATGTTTTTGTGTCTCTCATATGCCTTTAGTTAAATGTGGATGGAAATGTTTGAGGCAACTTCCAAAGTCAGACCATTAACAGGATGGGTTTTTCTTGTTGAACATGGAGTGAAAGGTTAAGCAGTGAGAAATTTGGCAAATATTCTTGGCCAGTGGCCTCCAGCAGTGTGTTTCAGAAGGCCTTTACTTATCTATTCTCTGCTCTCAGCCTCACTATTTGTTTGAGGGTGATGAGGCACAATTGTGAGAGGTTAGATAAGGTTTCTGTCTGCACATTCCTCAAACTCAACTGAGGTTGAAATAACAGAAACAATAATGTCTGTCAATCTGAGATGCTGTAAATAAGTGACACAGAGGAGCTGTGCCCAGATGACAGGGATTTAATTTAGAACTAGGAGCACTTGGAGAAACATTGAATAGTGTCCCAGAATCATGAATGGTTTTCTCCAGAATGATCCGGCAAAGTAACTTATTCTCTTGACCGTGGCTTCTTTGGTCCCCATACCCAGCAAAGTAAGTACTTTGGATCCGTTACAACAGCAAATTGGCACATGCCACACACCTTTATAGACTTAAATATCAGAATCACTTCCATGCAACCAGCTACATTTTAAAGCCAAAGCTTTTATACAAACAATTAAGAATGTGAGCGCTTGGTGTGGCAAACATAATGCAATCATTTCATTTGAGAATAGCAATGTAATTCCCTTCCCCTTTAAAATGTATGCTTTATGCATAGACAGTTCACATGAATGTTTGTGAAAGGCCTGGTTCCTGAGCAATAACTTACTGAAGAACAGACAATTGGCGTTTCATTGCTTTGTGGCATTTGCAGTTAAATCAGATCTCCCAGGCTGAGCAATGGTTTCTGTTTGATGTAGTGCAAAAGCACAGATGCAGAAGATAATCACTGCTTAGAAATCGCCCTCGTGCTTGTCTCCAGTGGTACAACTTCATTTCCCATAGGTCTGATTCTGCGTTATGTAGAACTTGAAGACATATATTTGTTCAAAGAACACTTAGGGTTTGTCTTTGTTATTTAGTTGTCATATCATCAGCTGTGATGGACTTTTTTTTTTTTTTTTTTTTTGAGACTGAGTCTCACTCTTTTCGCCCAGGCAGGAGTGCAGTGGCGCGATCTTGGCTTGCTTCAACCTCTGCTTCCCTGGTTCAAGCGATTCTCCCGCCTCGGCCTCCTGAGTAGCTGGGATTACAGGCACCCACCACCACGCCCAGCTAATCTTTGTATTTTTAGCAGAGACGGGGTTTCACCATGTTGGCCAGGCTTGTCTTGAATTCCTGACCTCAGGTGATCCATCTGCCTTGGCCTCCCAAAGTGCTGGAATTACAGGCATGAGCCACTGTGCCTGGCTGGGATGGACTTCTTTTAGATGGGATGTAGTTCAGAGGCACTGACCTAATTTGCCTAAAAAGTGACTCTGGAAGTTTCAACTAAAGAATTCGCAATGTTTTTGCTCAATATTTGATGTATGTAAATTATAAAGAATTCCATGAATCACTTTCATTAAGGTAACCTTTAAAACCATAGAGAAAATTTGGTTTACTGAGATTAGTTTTAAGAAGAACACAGCATTTGTTAGAAAAATAATTTGAGAAGTAACTTAGATACCATGAAGGCATGCTTAGGGTAATGAGAGATGCAAACATTCAGGAGGGGAATTTAAGATAATACTGGAGGAGGAAAGGAGGTAGACTGAGAAGAAGGGAAAAAGAAAGAATATAGATAGTACAGAGAAAAGAGAAAGATGATGGATTCTATACATAGCAATGAATGACCACGTAATTTTAAAGTAAATTTGACATAAATCATGAAAGGTTTGGTGTGAGTGGTTTTCTTGTTGAAACCACTTCAGAAGCTGAATTCTGCATTTCATACTGATTTTGAGAAAAATGTAAGGGCTACATGTGGACTCAAATAGCTGATATATAATCAAAGATTTGATATATGATTTGTTGACTTAATGCTCAGAGACATTAGAAATATTTTACCATACTTGAAATGCTAGAAAATAAGAGATCATGCCTTAAACAAAAATAAATAAATAAATAAATAGAGTTCAACATAAAAAAATTTACTCCAATAAAAATTGAAAAGAAATTAAGGGAATATTTTGTAATAATTGTACAGAGAAAGAATATTTAGCAAAACAAATAAAAGGAAATTATTTTTTCTTTCACTTTAGTTTGCTAAATATTTGAATACATAAATATCAGACAATCAGCTGTTTGAAATATATGAATATCAGGAAATATTTTTAAAATTTAAAAGGTAGAAAAATTAATTGGCAAACATTGCTATGACATGACAAACAGCAAAAAGTACTCGATAAACAGGCTTATGAGCTGGAAGCCATCATCCACAGCAAACTAACACAGTAACAGAAAACCAAACACCGCATGTTCTTACTCATAAGTGGGAGCTGAACAATGAGAACACATGGACACAGAGAGTGGAACATCACCCACTGAGGCCTGTCAGGGGGTGGGGCTGGGGGGAGAGAGAGAATCAGGACAAATAGCTAATGCATGTGGGGCTTAATACCTAGGTAACAGGTTGATGGGTGCAGCAAACCACCATGGCACATGTTTACCTATGTAACAAACCTGCACGTTCTACACATGTATCCTAGGACTTAAAGTAAAATTAAAAATTAAAAATTAAAAAAGGCTTATGAAATCAATGTGGTCAATGCTAACACTTTGAGAAATATAAGCAAACAAACATCAATCCTGAAAAACATAAAAAAACAAAAATAGCAGTACCTAATGAGTACATGCATGCTGAAATACTCAATGCTCACAAGGGTGTGATGGGATGAGCACACTCATAAGCTGCCTTTTTTTTTTTTTTTTTCAATTTTACTTTAAGTTCCCGAATACAAGTGCAGAACATGTAGGTTTGTTACATAGGTGTATGTGTGCCATGGTGGTTTGCTGCACCTATCAACCGTCATCTAGGTTTTAACCCTGGCGTACATTAGCTATTTGTCCTAAGGCTCTCCCTCCCCTCTGTCCCCACCCTCCAACTGGCCCAGGTGTGTGTTGTTCCCCTCCCTGTGTCCATGTGTTCTCTTGTTCAAATCCCACTTGTGAGTGAGAACATGCAGCGTTTGGTTTTGTGTTCCAGTGTTACATAAACTGCTTTCAATAAGGTTACGAATTTTGTAGTTTTTCTCGAAGGCATATACATACACCACTTTTCAGGAATTCTGCTTCTGTGAATCTATCCCACTGAAATTATTAGAAATTCTGTGTAAATATTGCCAATTATTATATTATTATAATAAAATTCTGAAATTAGCCTTAATGTCCAGAGATGGTTAAATAATGATGCTGTGTGCTAATGACGGAACATTTTGCATCCATTGAAATGCCGTTTTAAAAGCATGCATTTGAATATGCCCATTAGCCACTTTTTATTAGGAGAAAAAAAGTGAAAAACTAAATTGTATGTATATTAGAATTCCTGTTGTTTTCCTCTCTATATATATTTAGACAGAGGGGAAAGACAATAGATACCTAAGGCTGGTGAAAAATACAGGAATATATATATCATGGTTATATGTGAATTTTTAGAGTAAGATTTTCATTTACTTCTTAATACTTTCCCATATTTTTCAAATTTTCAAAATAATTATTACTTTTGTGATGTTTACTTTTGACCATTCTTTACCCATCACAAAACACTATCCTCTTGAAGTATTGAACAAGTAAAACACTCTGAAATAAAGAGATGCTTAAGTTGAGATGGACCTAAAAAATAAAGCCTATTTGATTTTCTGCAATGTGAGAAGTGGGCTGAAGATTGCTACTAGATATGGTGTTGCCTAAGGGTAGACACTTCTCAAAGTTACACTTCATTATCAAGTATGGAAATGGTCTATCAAGGATGCATAGTTAATATAAGTTCACCTTATTTGGCTGTATATACATAACTGGTGTTTAAGTGAGGTGATGCAATGTGGATTAAGATAAAATGATATGGGAACCTCTTTGCAAATTCCAAGTCCATTTACACTTATCATACATTTGAAACCTAGTTAACCTTAACTGATGGGAACTCTATCATCATAGAATGTGCATGTGCATTTTGGGAGCCCTAACAGCCTGGGTTGTGTAGATAGAAAGTATCAAGCTACTGGCCTTGTCAAAACCCCAGGCAGGATAAGCTGAGCTCATAATTGTTGGCGCAGTCATCAATCCCAGTTGAACCAAGAGAATCAAGTCTTTCAGCCTCTGAAATGATTAAATTGAGACTCAGTCTATCTCACCTGTTTTCATCGCCCATTTCCATCAAATTTCTCAGAATTTTGGACTATCAGGTATTTCTTCTTTTTTGTATGTTAACCTCTAACCTCTTACTCTTTAGTAGTTCCTTCCCATCCATAAGTAAATGGGCTAAATTTCTCTCCCATACAATAAATACAAAAACAAAAAAAACAAAAAAAAACAGAAAATCCTTTATTGACCTCACATGACTTCTAGCAACCACTGATCTCTTTCGTCTCTTCACAACAAAACATTTCAAAAGACTTTTCTACAGTTTCTATCTACATTTTATTTTCTCACAATCACTGTCAATCCAATGACCTTCATGTAGTTAAATTCAAGTTTTTTTTCTTTTTAGTGCTTGCCTTACTGCATGTCTTCTTGATATTTACCCTTGATGCTACTCTCCTACCCTTCCCCTATTTTTCAAACACTCCCCGCCTTTAGCTTCCATGATTTTGAACTAAGTTCAATGAGTTGGACAATTCCTGCTCTGTCTCCTTGGTATAGTCAAACTTCGCCACCAAAACATTAAATGTTGGCTTGGGTTCTTTGCTTTTAAAATATAGTAATTCTCCCACTCATGCTGATGGTTTTCATTATTACCCTACAAGATTTTACCAAATTTTATCTCAAGCTCCAGCCACTTTTCTGACTGCCTATTTAACACCACCACCAGGATATTTAAAAGATGCTTCAGAACATCAAATTCAAAATCTGCCACAGTCTACTCCATCACTACTACCCATAACTTTATTCTTATGTTTTCTATATCATTGAATGGATATCTCACTTTATTCTGTTGCACATGTCACATATTTTAGCATCATTTGTAATATCTCTTCTGTACTCCCTTAACCAACTCAATACCAAACCTGGCCGATTTTTGCCTGCTAAAACACATCTCCTATTTTCTCCCTCTACTGTATCTTGACTGGCATCCCTGCTTTTATTCTTGCCTCCCTCACATCTGCTCTCTATTTTGCAGCCAGAATGATATTTTTAAAACACAAGGTTGAGTATATCATTGTTTGCTAAAAACCCTGAAAGGGGTTTTCACTGATTTGTGGGGCTTCTTTTATGTGTTTTAAAAAGTCATTGCCATTCACAGCCCTTGCCTATCTCTCCATTATCTCTCTCACTGTACTCCTTTCACTCTCTGCATGCCAGGCATGTTAACCTTCCTTCACGTCTCAAACAAAGCATGCTCCATCCTTCCAGAGTATGTCCTGTTTCTCCCACTAACTGAAATGCTCTTCACTCAGATACCCTGTCATTTTTATTTAACTCTTCATCAAACTTTTTTTATCTTAGTTAAATAATACTTTACTTTTCTCAACTAAATCTCCCCCAGCGTAGACATAACAACATAGATACAGCAGCGTATCTCCCTGCTATGCACCCTCATAATAGTCTTTTTCAGAGTTGCAATTGTAAATTGTAGTTTCAACCCCTTTGCTGTCTAAAACATATTATGAATGAATGAATGAATGACCAATTAATATGTGCTAGGTCCTGAGGTGACAAAAGCAATTTTGAGATAAATAAATCCTGGTTCCTGTTTTCCAATCTGGTGGGAAAGAAACTTACACAAAGAATTAAAGGCATAATGCAGTGTGGTAACTATTGTAGTAAAGAAATGTACCATACAAGTTTGTGGAGAGGAAAATCCAATTAATTCTACGTGGAAGGGACAGGGCATGCAGGCTTCAAAGCAAAGCTGACACTTGTGCTGAACTTTGAAGAAAGATCTGAAGTTAGTGAGGTAAAGACTTTGGGGAAAAAGATATCCTAGGCATAAAGAACAGCGTGAGCAAAGTCAAGAAGGTGTTGGCACACATGTCAGGTACAAGGAATCTGGAATGAATGCTTCTTTGTGTCTAGAACAGGTGGTGTATGGAGGAGAGTAGCCCAAGATTAGAAAAAGAGATAGCTGTCTAGAATTGCCACAGCTGTGAATTACTATGCAAAGATCTTGAGACTACACTTTTTCTGAACACAGTAAGATCTTCTCTTTCTCTCAGGTGGCATGATTTTTGCCAAATATAGTAGGTGGCAAAATGGTGGAGAGGAATGGCAATATGAGAGTCAGAAAGTCCCATAGAAACCTATTACAATCATATAATGAAGCCATAATTATAGCAGTAGCAATGGGGATGGAGAGAGAATTTTGGGATTTTTATCTTCTTCTTTTTTAACTTTTAGGTTCAGGGGTACATGTGCAGGTTTGTTATGTAGATAAATTTGTGCCACAAGGGTTTGTTGTACAGATTATTTCATCACCAGGTACTAAGCTTAGTATTCAATAGTTATTATTACTGATCCCCTCCCTTCTCCCACTCTCCATCCTAGTATCTTTTGTTCCCCTCTTTGTGTCCATGTGTTCTCATCATTTAGCTCCCACTTATAAGTGAGAACATGTGGTATTTGGTTTTCTGTTCCTGCATTGTTAGTTTACTAAGGATGATGGCCTCCAGCTTCATCCACGTGCCTACAAAGGACATGATCTCATTCTTTTTTATGGCTGTGTAATATTCCATAATATATATGTACCACTGTTTTTAATCCAGTCTATCACCAATGGGCATTTAGGTTGATTTCATGTCTTTGCTATTGTAAGTAGTGATACAATGGACATACCTATGCATGTGTCTTTATGATAGAACAATTTATATTCCTCTGGGTATATACCCAGTAATGGAATGGCTGGATTGATTGGTAGTTCTGCTTTCAGCTCTTTGAGAAATCACCACACTACTTTCCACAATGGTTGAACTAATTTCCACTCTCACCAACAGTGCATGAGTGTTTTCTCCACAACCTCGCAGCATCTGTTATGTTTGAACTTTTTAATAATTGCCATCTCAAACTAACTGGTTTGAGATGGTATCTCATCGTAGTTTTGATTTGCATTTCAGAGAGAGAATTTTTAAGATAAAATAAGTATGACCTGGTGGCCAACTGGAATGTGAACCAGGGAAGTAGTGAAAGAATGGAAGAATCAAGGACATTTAGCTTGGGTAACTGACTGGCATTTACTGAGACAGGGTACACAGTAGTAGGACAATGTGTGGTGGAGAGAACAGCCACATTTTTCTGCTCCTGAACAGTGCATGATCTAGTAAAAGAAAGACATACCACCAGCAATCACCTATGCTATGATATTAATATGCAGGAAAACCTTTTCTTACCAGCTGGAGTAAGATATCATCTTAAGGAGAGCCCATCATTTGTTTAGGAAGTGTTTTGATAAATCTGCTGAGAATCAGGGCTGACAACTAGGATATGAAGACCTGGGTGTCTAGCTATATGCACAGGAATATAGGAGGAAACAGAGACACTGTTGGGAGTTGGGGAAAGATTGAAAGAGGGAGTAACTGGCAGCAGAAAGGGAATATCTAGAGGATATTTGGAGGTGAAATGTTTGTGTTACGTGTAGTGTGGAATTCTTCCTTTGGATTCTACTATGACTTCTTCAATAAATTCCACATTTCATACTAACACTTTGAGGAGCATATTTTATTTTGGGAGAATGCAAAAGAAGTGCCCAGGGTTGTTTCATGCTTGATGGAGAAATCAGAGGAGAGTCATATCTGGGTTTCAATGTAATTTTAAAGTCCTATAAAGAAAATGTAAAGAAATACATAGACGCATAGAAGCTTAGTAGGATAACGCTCCTGTTTGAGATTTCCTGAAATGAAGAACTTTCCCTGGCAAGGAAAAAAAAAAAGCATACGCAAAGGCATAAAGATATACAATGGTAACTGATCTGGTATAATCAGTGTGATGAAGGGTGGGAGAGGGAGGTGAATAGTGAGAAGTGGCTGAAGCAATGAATTCAGAGCAAAATTTTCTATTCAATAAGGGAGTATATATTCAATTTTTTTCCCAGTAGTACTTGAAAGTGAATTTACACTGTCTACTTGCTTTCTAACTATTTTAATATTTTACTATGAATATCTACCAAAAGCCCTGAGATAAAACAATGGCTACATATAAGGCAAACGGAAGTGGAGCAGGTCCTTGTCACACTATTGTGGAAAAGACAAAAGGGTTGAACATGCAAAATCTCTTAAATATAACACTAAATAAACTTTTTAAATAATGTCAGAGAGGAACATTATATACATGGAATCACCATACCCTCCTGGCATATAACTCAGTCATTGACTGATTACTTCCTACAATATTTCCAGGATGAAAAGCATGTTCTTGCTATAAGTCAATGCTTAATAATTAAAGTAAAGGCTCTGTCTCTTCACTGAGGAAGAATTTGTAAAATTTGTAGTAAGACTATTCCTTAATGCTGATTTCTTCTCCCTACACTAAGAATTGTAGCTAACACTGTTGCATGCTTACTATGACTTTCTTCTCAGGACCAAAGCACGATCTCCTTCATGTTGTGGGGTAGATGAGCAATTATGCATGACTAATTTTGTAAAACTCACATCAAAGATATAAAGATTAGTCTCATTACGTTTCCATTATTCTTTAATAATTATTAAAACAAAGAACTACCTACTGTAGATGGCTCAGTGGACCTTGTGTTTCCTTCCTCTGCATTTGTAATGAATTGAATAGATTTTATATTTTCAACAAATCAATTGCCTATTCCCTAATTTACATTATTGTTCACTTGGAAAAGATGAAACATTTTACTCTTCAGGGCAAGGTGTACATTGAATGAGTACGGGATTTTTATGCAAATTATTCATTGACACTAGTGAAACAGAAACATATCACTTATTGTCAAAGCTAAATTAGCCAAAAGATTCATTGTTATTTTTTTCCCTCATTCTAATTTGAAAGCCCAAGATTATCAGTACACCTACTGTTCTTTCTGCGTGCATAACACATTTAAGGGAAAAGCATTCATTACTCTATCCACAATTCTCTTAAAAACATATAAAATTAAAAAAAAAAAAAACGGCCGGGCGCAGTGGCTCACGCTTGTAATCCCAGCACTTTGGGAGGCCGAAGCGGGCGGATCACGAGGTCAGGAGATTGAGAGCATCCTGGCTAACACGGTGAAACCCCATCTCTACGAAAGATACAAAAAAATTAGCTGGGCGTGGTGGCGGGCGCCTGTAGTCCCAGCTACTGGGGAAGCTGAGGCAGGAGAATGGCGTGAACCCGGGAAGCAGAGCTTGCAGTGAGCCGAGCTTGCACCCCAAAACAAACAAACAAACAAACAAAACAAAACAAAACAAAACTCTTTTTCGAGACATCAAAGAAAATATCATTTTTATATCTTTTCTACAGCTTCTTGTTTATACAGCATTTTGGCAGCTGCAACACGTTGAATCCAGAGCCATCAAAAATCCTCAGTAAAAATGACTAGTGACTAGTAGGAGGGTTTCTCACACATTTCATCCTGATCTTCTCTAGCTCACACTAAGATAAGACAGCTTTTAGAATCATTTCATTAACATTAGGTAACCACGTGAGGGAAAATCTTGTTCAGAAAGAATTAACCATACCACCCCTCTGGGAAATCACTTAGTAAACCCACACACTGGGCGAGTCAGGGTTTGTTAAGTGTCTGTGGCCTTGTTTAAATCCCAAATACACTGAAAACAAACCACACCTTCCACTGTTAACCTTACTGCTATAATGAGACTAGCTAGCCCAAATACCTGAGATAAATGTGGCACTCACAGCCCTCACCAACTGTCAATTTATCCCACCGTTAGAGCCAGACCACAGGAAAGACCACATTAAAAAGTAATCATAAAACCTTCTTGAATGATGATAAGTTATCCCTGCTATTTTTAAATTTTTCTTTATAGACTTATTTTCATTGCTATGTCAGGATTTATGACTTCCAAGTGTAAAATGCTGTAGCCCTGGTTCACAGGGAGGTTGCATTAGTTCAGCAGGTCTATCCAAACACAAATCTAGAAGATGTTTTGATGCAGAGCCCTATTTCGCAGTAGTAATGTCAGTTCTCATTTGGTATATAGTAAAGTGTATTGCAAGACCTTTTAAGTCAGCAACCATTTTGACATAACCTGGTATCAGGATAAACAGCTGTTGGAAAGAAGTGATTCTTAAGGAAAATAAAAATGTAATCGATCACCATTGAGTAAGAAAAAACAATTATAATATTTAAAAAGTTTAGCAGATGCAATATTGCTCTGTATTTGTGGGTAGTTGGTTAACTATTCTCTTCCCACAAATTAGCAAATCTCTGAGCATAATCATTCATGTTCTAATGGTTAAAGCTGCTTCATATTCTCCTCCCACAACTTTCTGTAGTAATTGTTTTCAGTCATCCATAAAGCAGTGAAAATAACACATATTTTATTCATGATACCAAAAGCAAAATTGTGGGGAAAAAAGTAAAAACAGAGCTACATATAAAAGATTTCAACTTCTGAAACACAGTATCAGTTTTTAAAAGAAAAAAGAAAACTTTCTTTGCTAATACCTTTAGCCTTACATGTCCCCAAACATGCTGAAATAAATGTAGCAAAAGACAGCTTAGCCACAAAACGGTGGTAGGGAAAATGTCCCGTAAAACAAGTAGAGAACCGAATGAGGATGAAAAGAGAAAATAGGGAAACCTCACAAGTTGCCTTCATAAAAACAACTGTGCTAATCTTCAATAAACACCAGCATTTCCAATTATTTTTAAATGCTTGTAGTATAAAATTAACAATTATATCATAAAAATACTATTATGCAATAAATTCTTCCAAACGTATTTTGTTTTACAAATAGAAACATACTTTTTGTCTGACACAAAACTTTTCATTCATACTCAAGTGACAGCCACACCTCCTGGGACAGCCTCCTATTTATTCAAGAAGTATTTCCGAGAGCCCACTCTGTGCCAGAATCTGTGACAGAGGCTCCTATCAAAAGAAATATAAATAGCTACCTTTAGTGTATTTTTTAGTAAGGTTATGTTAGGCATATTTGATTCTTAAAAAGAATCCCAAATATATTAATATGATATATAATAGAAACAACATTTCCTGAAATGGTCATGCAATGTGTGGATATATTCATTGTGAACAAGAGGTCAGAAGCCCAGAGAAACAGCAACCTGGCACCAAGAATCAACAGGCTGATAAAAAAGAATGAGATCATGTTCTTTGCGGTGACATGGATGAAGCTGGAGACCATTATCCTTAGCAAAATAACACAAGAACAGAAAACCAAATACCACATGTTCTCACTTATAAATGGAAGCTAAATGATGAGAACACATGGACACAAAGAGGGGAACAACAAACACTGGGGCCTTTTGGAAGGTGGAGGGTGGAGGGTACAGGAGGGAGAGGATCAGGAAAAACAACTAATGGGTACTAGGCTTAGTACCTAGATAATGAAAAAGTCTGTACAACAAACCCCCATGACACAAGTTTACCGATGTAACAAACCCACACTTGTGCCCCGTACTTAAAATAAAAGTTAAAAAAAAGAATAAAGTACTTAGGAGTAAATTTAACCAAGGAGGTGAAAGATCTATACACTGAAACAATAAAACACTGATAAAATAAATTGAAGAAGACATAAATCAATGAAAAGATAGCCTGTGTTCATGTATTGGAAGAATTAATATTGTTAAAATGTTCATACTATTCAAAGCAATTTACAAATTCAATCAATCCCTATCAAAATTCCAATGCCATTTTTCAGAGAAATAGAAAAGAAATCCTAAAACTCATATGGAACCACAAAATACCTGCAATAGCCAAAGCAATTTCAAGAAAGAAGAATACATCTGGAGACATCATACTTCCTGACTTTAAACTATATTACAAAGCTATAGTAATCAAAACAGTATTGTGCTGGCATAAAAACAGACACATATATCAATAGAGTAGAGGGTCCTGAAATAAACCCACACATACACAGTCAACTAATATTTGACAAGGATGCCTAGAATACAAAATTGGGAAAGGATAGTCTCTTTAATAAATGATGTTGGGAAAGCTGGATATCTACATATTCTAAAGGTCTTTATATGATTTTTAAAGACTTTATGAATTTTGAACAATATTTGTGCTTAAGAAAAAGAATCAACAGGCTGAACAGATCACAAAAGACACAAGACAGCACAACCAGAAAAGGAAATTTTCTTCTCAAGGAGCAACATCATGCTGAACAGAAACAGAGCAAACTATTTTTATAAACATGAAGATACCATCATACTCTATTAAAGATAGCATTATAATTATGGAGTTTTTTAATGTTTTAGGCTTTTACTCCTTTTCTTGTTCTGCCAAAATTCTAATATTAGAAAGCTGAGTCAAAGATAAATCAGTTGAAAACCATTGCAGTGGCTGAGTAAGGTATTTGCTTTTCTTCAGTAACCACTCATAACTCTTATGAATAATCTCAATGAGTGTGACTAAAACCTGGAGTTGTCTGACTCTCCTCAGCCAGATGAATCTGACCACTCCCTCTTTACATCCCATTCAAACTTCTCTTATAGCACATAACATTTTATTGTACTTCTTCATAAATCTATCTCATTTGCCATGACATATCATCTCGAGGGGAAGGACCTTGTCTTGTGTAATTTGGTACCCATTACCTATGGCACTTATTGAATGTCTTAAATAATAAGAAATAAATTTGTATTTGAGTTTTAAGTAATCAGAGCCAGAAAAGGAAATAAAATCAGGAGTATTACCAATATTTTGTTTTAGAAAAATTAGATTTTGATTTTTAAATGTGATATTTATTATTAGTATTGCTATGATTCTTTTGCTAAAACTGCAAAGCCTATATCTTTAAATTCTGCCTATATAATTAGCTCTCAGCATGACACAGAACAAGCCACTCAACCTCTCTGTTTTTTAGTAGTAAAAATTTTTTAAATTTACCTTACAAGAAGGGTGGGAGAAACCAGCTATGAAACAAATTATAATATAAAAGTGCTATATAAAGATTAATGGAGAGGACTATGACTTATAAAAAATGATTATAATAAAATAAAATAACTGTGGATGCAATAGCAACCTATATCAGAAACAAAGGGGCTACAGAAACAACTTTGAAGTTATCTCAATTGCTATTTATCCCAACAGCAGTTTATTCAGATCACAGCTGATGTTTATTCTTTAGTCCCTGAATATATTTCTAAGATGACTTCTCTAATATGCCTTATGTTGTAATAATGAATATATTATTGAATTTATAAAGCTTATTATTCATTTTTAAATACACAACTCTGGTACAAGATCATGATTTTTATAAGCTAAAAAAGAGAGATATATTTGGAGAGCTAAAAAAGTTCAAGAGTCTGTGGGATGCAAAGTTTTCTTTGACTTAAGATCTCTTTTGACCCCATCCTTTTATTTTGAAAAACATCAAGCTTACATAAAAATCGTAAAAAAAAAAAAATTCAATGAATACCACATACCCTTCAGCTATATTCACCAATTGTTAACATTTTGCCGTATATACTATATATCTAAACACATGCACACACACAAAGATACGTACTTTTTTTTTTTTTTGCTGAACTTCTTGTAAGTGAGCTGCACATAATAAAATATTCACCTCTAACTATTAAATAATACAGCTTATATCTCCTAAGAAGTAGGAAACCAGGCAATTGTTCTACATAGCCACACCATCATGATCACACTCAAGAAATAAAACACTGGTATAACAATATTAGCTAATCCAGTGTTTATCAAATTATCTATGGAGGAGAATCGGTATTTGTCATCTCCAATCAACTGAGAAACAATACTTTTGTAAAATAAAATAAAAATGAATTACTAAGAAAATGAGAAGCCACCTCTATGCCACAACAATGTCAAGTTACTATAGAAATTTCTACTTGTTTACTCTTAATTTCTGCACTTAACTCCTTGTTGATCAATAAAAACCAATTTAAAAAATTTAAAAGCCAATTGGCACTGTCTTAAAGGCCATACTTGTAATAGCACTATTATGACACTGAGTAAATATTCAAGTGACACCAATTACCCCATCAATTACATTTTTAATGTGACCCAAGCAAGAATTATGCCTCTTTATTCTCTTATAATCTAAGAAAGTGATTCTTCCTCTCTTTCCCTGTCTCTCTCTCTCTCTCTCTTTGACGTTTATAACATTGACCCTTGGAAGATTCCAGGCTAGTTGATTTGTAGAATGCCCCAACAGATGATTTTGTTTGGTGTCACTTCATGATCAATTTTACTTTTAAACACCTCAGGCCAGAATACTAGAATAGGTGTTTCTTCACCCCTGCTGCTGCATGACATTAGACGGCAAATGATGTTAGTTTGTTCTATGGTTAGTAATGCTAACATAGTATCTGTCAGATTTCATTATGTATATAGCTGTTTCCTTTTGCAATTCATAAATAATCTGTTTGCTGACATGTTGACATGGTGTAAATATCTCATTCCCCAGCAACATTTCATGCAATGCTTTTAGTATCTACGTATGCATTTTGCCCAAAATAGTTATTATATTTTAGGTTAAAAAATGATTATGTCTAACTTGTTTTCAAACAAAGTATTAGCTGGCATTCCTCTGTAATGAAGAGTTCTCCTTTGCCCCTCGGTCTCTTTATTTTGGGGGAAGTTAGCTCAGTTGGCTCATGGATTATTTTATTCTTTTTCATTTAATGTTCGTAATTCATTATCCTCATAATCTATTTTGAAGTTCAAAGTGTTTGAAATTTGGCCAACGAGAATTTCTTCAGGCCAGCTCTTAGGTAGGTGTGAAATGTCCCCATAAACTTTCAAGTGCTGCCTTACTTTCTGATACAATGTATCCGCCACATACTTTCCCTGCCACAGAGTAAATCATTTATCCAGTGATCCCTGGTTCCTTTGAGTAAGGAATGGTATTTAGAAGCCAAGATTTAAGTGCTAGGGGTAATCATTACTATTGCATATTATATTTTTCAGGAGTTTGTAATTTTTTAATCCTCCTCTTAACATCTCAATCAGTACAAAAATATTGTTTCATACATGGAAATACTTAGTATGAGCTCTATTAGAAAACATTACTAGTGGGAAATTGTTGAATTAAAATTTCATATCTATTTAAACATTTAAGATTTTAAATGACTAAAGCTATATTGTCATACCTTTTAGGGATGAAGTTTGTTATGCATAAATATGTAGAATCTTATTTAAATCTTTTCAAACGTGATATTTTCACACTTTCCAAATCTCCCCAATAAGATGTGATAAATCTTTCCTTACAACCCTAATAGTGTGTTGTTTATTAATATCCCATGGTACATGGTGTCTTATGCTATGAATATTTCTGGCTATTGCTCATCTAACCTCTACAGTGACTGAGTTTAGTATCTAAAGTCAGAAGACTTGGATTTGAACATCCAATCCAACACTTAACCAAATTTTCTCCTTTGAAAAATGTCACTTAATTTTCCAAAGTGTAAGTTTTCTATGTGGAAATAGAAGTAATATTATCTCTTTATCATTAGCAGTATTTATAATATCCATAAATGTCTGAGACCCTGGGAATACAGGATTCAATCAAGGTCAAAGGTTTTTTTCATAAGGCAGGAAATATATTTACATATTGTGGAACACCTGTCAAGGTAAGACCTTTCGACCTACTCATAAAGATATTTAAATATTGTAAAATATCTTTTAAAATCCAAAATCCAAAAAAATAAGCAATTTGGGGAAATTGGCAGACTTCCATGATGTCATGAAGACAGCTAAACTGGAGATTTGTGTTACTTGACCACTGGACTCTTAAAATTATAAAATCCAGAATATTATTTCGATTAATATAAATATAGGGTACTATCAGGGAAGTTAGTCAGTACAAAGAAGGCCCTGGACATCTGAAACTCCACATCACACAGTAAACCAAATTATCAGACGGTATAAAACTTCAGGTATTCAAGATAATTATTTTCTTCCTAGTCATAAACATCTTTCAAAAGGGATACATTTGTTATTAAATATATCATATTTAAAATTAAACACAGTGGAGGCTTCTTATTTCAGCTCCATCATGTTAAGAATTGCAAAGTTGTCACTCCCATCCTATAACAAGAAAATCTGGATCAACTGCAAGCAATTACTTTTCTTGCACCCATCAGAGGACTGAGGTTACAAAGCAAATTGCCACCCTGAAATCTGGAGAAACAGGTGTATCCCAAAAAGATACATAAACAAAAATCTTTGCACTGTGAGCACAGCCAGTGGAGCATAAGCTGGTAGGAACTCTTAAAGGGTAATTTCAACAAATTTCTCGAGGCCTAGTGTGGAATGGAAATGGAATGACAGTGAGACGCTTTTGGTGGCCACACTCATAAGAGGGCATCACACTTTCATGGGATCTAACTCCAGGAAGCCCACCTCCAGGTTCTCAAGATGGAGAGCTAAGAAAGATCCCCTTGAGGCTCTGGCAGGGGGAAGGAAAGAGTAACATTGTAGGACATGTCCAAAGCATTTTCCATAAAAAAGGCATACTGTCCAGCAAAACAACTTTCCTGAAGCACACTTCTGAAATGTTCCCCTCTGGGGGAAGGGAATTCCTCCCCACATCATCTCCTCTCAGCCATCCTAAGACATAAGCCCTATAAAAGATTAAGATTTAATCAACTTATCCTAAGCGGACAAAAAAGAAATAATAAAAATTAGAACAGAAATCAATAAAATTGGAAACAGGAAACCAACTAGAAAATCAATAAAACCAAAAGCGATTTCTTTGGAAAGATCAATAGAATTGATAAACCACTAGTCATGCTAACCAAGAAAGTAGAGAAGACACAAATTAGCAATATCAGAAATGAAAAAGTAAGTTAAATTATGTAATAATGGAACACTATGAACAAATCTAGGGCCATAAATTATATTTACATCATTACTTAGATAAAATGGACCCATTCCTTGAAAGACATAAACTATCAAAACTCACACAAGAAGAAATGAGTAACCTAAAGTCCTATATTTTTAAAGAAAGTGAATCAGTAGTTAATGGCATCACAAGAAAAGAAAGCATCAAGCCCATATGGTTTTACTCACTGTCAAACATTTATTGAAGAAATAGTACCAAGTCTCCACAATCACATTCAGAAAATAGAAGCAATGTAAATACTCCTTAACTCATTCTGTAAGACCAGAATGACTTTAATATAAACCAGATAAAAGCTTTACAAGAAAATAAGACTACAAACATATTTCTCATGAACATTACCAGAAAAATCTGCAAGAAAACATTAACAAATTAAATCCAATAATATATTAAAAATTATATTCCATGACCAAGTGGAATTTACTCCAGGTATGCAAGGCTGCTTCAACATTTGAAAATCAATTAATGTAATCCTACATATTATCAGGATAAAATAGAAAAATCACATGATCATATCAATTTGTACAGGAAAAATGGAAAAGTCCTCAACTTGGTAAAGACTATTTACAAAACTCCCCGTGCTAACACAATTCTTAATTGTGAGAAACTGGACACTTTTCTCCTAAGAATGGGTAAGGTCAAGATGTCCACTCTCGTTTCTATTCAATATTATACTTGAATTCCTAGCTGGAGCAACAAAACAAAATAAAAATAAAATGCATACATATTTGAGAGGAAGAAATAAAACTGTCTATTGAGAGGTCATAGGTAAGGTGTACATTTAACTCCAAGAAAGTGCCAATTTCCAGAGTTCTGTACCATTTTACACTCATACCAACAATGTAGGAAAGAATGTTTCTCCATATTCTCACTAGCATTTGGAATTGTTTTTTTTTTTTTGAAGGGGTGGTCATTTTAATAAGTGTGCATAGTATCTCCTAATGGCTTTCATTTGTATTTCCTTGACCACTAATAATGTTAAACATATTTCCATGTGTTTATTTACCATCTAGATGTCTACGTTGGTGAAGTGTCCAGGTCTTTTGTTCATTTTCTAATTAGATTGTTTATTTTTTAAGTTTTAGTTTGAAGAATTTTTTAATATACTCTGAAAATGAGTTCTTTGCCAAATATATAATTTGCAAAATATTTTCTCACAGTTGGTAGTTTTTCTTTTCATTGCCTTAACAAGTACTTTCACAGAGCAAAGGTTTTTAATTTTGAAAAGTCCAACTTAGGGATTGTTTTATAGATTATGCCTTTGGTGTCATGTCCAAGAATTTGTCACCTAACATTAAGTCAGGAAAATTTTCTATTATATTCTCTCCTAAAAGTTTTGTAGTTTTATGTTTTACAGTTAGGTCATAAGAATCCATTTTGAGTTAAGTTTTGTATGGGAAATTTAGGTCAAAGTTCTTTTTTGGGGCTATTGATATCCAATTTTTCCAACATCATTTGTTTAAAAGTATCCTTTTTCCATTGAATTACTTTGCACATTTGTCAAAAACTATAACTTTAGTTTAGCTATGTAAATTTAATAAGCTTTCAATTTAAAATCACAAGTCCAAAGCCATTATGGGGCATAGTTTCACCTTATTTAAAAATTGAATTTGTTATACTTATGATTTTTTGAGTACTTTTAAGTTTTCATTTGTTAGTCAGATAATTGAAGTAATTTAAGTAATTTAAAAGAAAATAGATCAAATGTATAAATACTTTTTAAAATGTTGAAAAGTGATTAAATGTGCAAATGAGACCAACACTATTAAATGGCCCTTGAAAATTGCTAAAATTTCCTAGAAATATTAATAGAATAAGTCTCATAAGCTGCAGTTTCATACTTAAAGATAAAATAGTCCTTTTGAATGTATGAGTATGGCAAACTGAACACTAATTCTAAAAAACAAAGTAACCCCTGTTAGAACAGCTAAAATTAAAAAAATAATGAAAATACCAAATTCTGGAAACAATGTAGAGAAACTGAATCCTTCATACATTGCTCTCAGGAATGTAAAATGATACAACCACTCTGAAGAATAGTTGTCAGTGTTTTACAAAACTAAACATGACTTATCATATGACCCAGCAATTCTACCCTTGGGTATTTATTGAAGAGAAATGAAAACTTTTGTTTACAGAAAAACTTGCACGTAACTGCTCATAGCACATTTATTTTTAATGGCCAAAAAGTAGAAACAGTACAAATGTCCCTTAAAAAGTAAATGGTTAAACAAGTCGTGGTACATCTGTGCCATAGAATACTACTCAACAATAAAAAAGGAATGAACTATTGATAGTTGCAACAACTTGGATTAATCTTAGGGAATTATGATGAGTGAAAAAAACCAATCCTAAATGATTATATACTGTCAGGTTTCATTCATATTATACCACTGAAAATTATAGAGGTGGAGAACATATTAGTGGTTGCCAAGAGTTAGGGTCTACCAAAAGCCAGGGTGAAAAGGAAGATGGTGTAGCTAAAGGCAGTATGAGAAATCCTCAGAGTTATGAAACTGTTTGTATCTTGACTGCAGTGGTGGTCACACAAATCTACAATGTGATAAAATTGCATAAAATTAAATAAACACACATGCAAATGAGCATGTAAAACTGGCAATGTTTGAATAATATTGATGGATTGCATTAACATCAATATCCTCATTATCTTACTGTACTTAGTACAGTAAGATGTTGGATTCCATTAGGAGAAACCAGGTGAAGTGTACAGGCCCTCTCTGTATTATTCCTTACACCTGTACTTGAATCTACAATCACATTTTTTTAAAACATAATAAAAAGAGAAGTAAATCTCAAATAGTCCCTTCTATGCACAAAGAACAAAAAGCAAAACTCATAAGGGCGTCAAAAAAACTGACACTAGCATAAACACACACAGAAATTGCTTAGAACAATGGATGAATACGTAGTATGCATTTAATGGATTGTACCTTCTGCTATTGCTATCACAATTATTAATATTTCTATAACTATTATCATCAATATTTGAACTTGCATTTGTTCTCATGCCTGATACTCTTTCTTCAAATAGCTCATCTGATTTAAGGGTCTGAGAATTTTACCACAAGAAACATCACTTCCTTGGCAACTTATCTCAACGAACTATGCTCCATCATTCCACTTTTCCTTGCTTCTACTCTATCCCTTTACCATGATTTATTTTTCTTCTTGGCACTTATAAACAAACAAAATATTGCATATTTCTGTGTTTATTTGTTTATTCTCAATTCTGTCTCTAAAAGGCAGGCTCTATGAGAACAGGACTTTATCTACTTTTGTTCACTGTTGCTTCCCTATTTCTTACAAAATGCCTGACCTGATACAGGTTCAGGAACAATTTATTAGGGAAACATTGTGTTAAGCTGAAGAGTGAATGTTGATGTTAAAGATAACAATGCAAAATTAACTTTTTCTTATGTTTTAAGCAACAACTTCGGATGTGTGAGAAAAATGCTAGAGAAGATAACTTCAAAAATCCCTTTGCAAATTTTTTTATTAAAATACTCATAAAACCATTTTGAAAAGAATCTTTTATGCACTTCAATGGAGAAAAAAAGATCAAGGAAATGTTGTGTTCTTCTAGGGTTTGACACTATTCTCCTTATGCCTTATTCATGAGTTTGAATTGAAAGTCTGCTCTCTTTTGGAACCTGCTCTCTTAATTTCACTTCTCTGCTTCCACTAGCTATTCAAGTTAACTGGTTCTTAGAGTTCCACCTCTTAGGGTGGAAGCTCAGTTGCCTCAGACCAAATTTGCATTTTGCCTTCAGGTTCCATATAAAGTCTCTTACTTGAAGTTTCTTTTTGCTTCTTTATGCAGGAACTTTGAAATTCATCAAGCTACAGAAGTATAAGCTCCCCCACCTTTTCCTCCCAGGATATCCACAAGTCTTTTTAGGTTCTCTGGAAAGAAGAAAGGGCATTTTAAAAATATCTACTGTGGACCACAACTGTTTCAGAGGAGGAGACAAACTGACTTTGCCTGTCTCAGTTCTTAAAGGAACATCTTTTCTACCCAGGTCCACTGTGAAGTGGTTTATAGCAACCCTCCCAATGAATCTACGTGGTTTACTCTTCATTAAAAGGATAAGTAAGTAGGGAAAAAAATGTGTCATGGGATCTATTGAGAAAGACAAACAGCTACCATTTATTGAGTATTCTAAAAATTTTATACATGTTTCAGGGTATTAGAAAGATTGGGGCTCCAAAAGATAGTTATCAGATAGCAAAGTGAAGGTAAAATAATTCCCACCCCAAATTATGTAGGATTTACAAAGGGATGGAGGAGAACTACAACAGAAAGATGCAGCAATAAGTAGGTACTGTAAATAGCTGTTAACTTAGAAATCACAGCAACCACAGAACTAAGACACATCCTTTAGGGCAGGGGTCCCCAACCCCTGGCCATGGACTGTTACTGGTCTGTGGTCTGGCCTATTAGGAACAGGGTCGCACAGCAGAAAGTGAGCAGTGAGCAAGCAAAGCTGAGCTCTGCCTCCTATGAGATCAGCAGTTGCATTAGATTCTTATAGGGGTGTGAACCTTACTGTGAACTGCACATGTGAGGGATCTAGGTTGCACACTCCTTATGAGAATCTAATGATGATTCTGAGTGGAACAATTTCATCCTGAAACCGTTCCCCCACCCCCCAGTCTGTGGAAAAACTATCTTCACGAAACTGGTCTCTGGTGCCAAAAAGGATGGGGAATGCTGCTTTAGGAAACTACAAGAGAGAAGCCAACCTGAAGTGAAAAACTCATTAAATACACAAGAAAGAAAGGCAACTTGGAAGATCTGCAGATGTAACCACCTGAGGAAGTTTTCCTGCCTGCTGCACAAAGACAGACTACGGCATTGTAGTAGAGAGTTTAATAGATACGAGGCTGGCCACATTTCATGGGAGGTGGAGTTAGTACTCAAATCATTCTTGCCCAAAGCTCCTAGATTAGGAGTTTTCCAAAGGTAGTTTGGGGGAAGGGGTGGGGGTGGCCAGGTGACGGGTGCTTGCTTCTGATTGGTTGGGGCAAAGATGAAATCGGAGGGGTTTGAAACTGTCCTCCTTTAGGCTGAATCACTTCTGGATGGGGACACAGGAGCAGTGTTGGCGGGTCCAGATGGATCCATGGGTGTCAGACATTACAACACTTGAAAAGATATCTCAAAAGGCCAGTTGATCCTAGGTTCTGCGGTAGTGATGATATTTGCAGGATTGATTGGGGAAGTTGCCTATCTTATAACATCTGTAATAATAACTGACAATTATTTATGTCTGCACTGTAGCAGGACTCTGATGCCTCTCCTCCCTCTAGGCCTGACGAACTTTCATTACCTATGTAAAAGCCTTCGAGTTTGGACAAGGCCTGTTATCATTTAAACTATAGCCAAAATATCATCCAAAGATAGCTTGGCCCAATGACCCAGGAATAATTAAGGGAAAGACAAGATTGTTGGGGCTGGTGAACATCCAGGTTATCGATGGCAAATTCATACACATCTGCAGCAACCTCAATTCTTGCCTCCTCAGAAGAAAGAATTTGATGGAGGGGCATAAGGCAGAAAAAGAGACCAAGGCAAGTTTCAGAGCAGGAGTGGAAGTTTATTAAAAATATTTAGAGCAGGAAAGAAAGGAAAGTACACCTGGAAGAGACCCAAGTGGGCACTTTGGAGGTCAAGTGTTCTGTTCAACCTTGATCCTAGGACTTTATATGCTGGCTGTCTTCCAGCACCTTGTGCCCCTTTCCCTTCATTCTTCCCTTAGGGTGGGGCTTCCACATGTGCAGTGTCCTCCTTGCGCTTCGGAGGTGAGCATGTGCAGTGTGCTCAGGAAGTTGTGCACATGCCCATCTGAGGCTTTCTTCCCTTTTCTGATGGAATGCCCCCGGAAGGTCATACTCCACTATTTTGTCTCTTAATGCTCATGCTCCAGCCCACTTGTCCAATTCCTGAGCTTTTACTGGAAGCTGCCAATGATCAATTTCAAGTGTTTTTATATACTGGGAAATTGCCTCTCCCTCGCATCTGTGACAAGCTATTATTTTAGTATCACAGCTGCTGGACCATCACCTAATGGTCGCCTGACATTCCTGGTGGGAAGGGGGAGCCCCCTCCCCACCCATGCCTGATTACCCACCTACCTACTGTAACAAGATGGGGTGTGGGTTAGCTCAGATCTCTTTCACTGTCATAATTTTCTCACGGATACAATTTTTGCAAAGATGGTTTTATGAAGGCCACTGATCTAAGTCACAAAACCAAGCAGCAATGTCCCATCCAATTAATCTCTTTCCTACTTAAATGCAGAGTGAAAGAACAGCAAGTTAGTACGGGTGGAAGACCCTACCTTTCCCACTATAGGTCTCTAGGCTGAAGCAGGTCCAAGCTAAAGGAGGAAAAAACTTAAGATATAAAAGTTAGAAGTTTCAATTATTAACAGTACTGAGCATTCTAATGATTTAATTGAGATAAGGTTTGCAACTTATTTTTCTGCAGGGCTGTGTCCTATCTAAGAATCTGCATAATAATTTTGGGCCTGCTGGAGGTTTCTTCCAGGAGCAAAAGATTACCCTGCCTGACTGTGGGAGACAAGAAAATAAAGTTGCATTTTGATCAAAATCCATGCATCACACCTATTCAACATACTGGTTACACATACATAATCTCCTTTACTCCTCACACCATCTTTGAAAGTTAGCATACAGCTTGTGGTGTTGTCCGGGGAACACATGCTCAGAAAGGTCCTGGGCTGGCTTGGTTTAAGGCTCTACTCTTAGTGTCTTGAAATTTTTAATGCTTTGGAAAAAGGAACCCACAATTTAATTTTGCACTGAGCCCTGCATATCATCATATAGCTGGTCTTGCAAAGCGCTTTTACGGTGCTGGCTGTGTTCAACTTCTCAACTTACATTGGAGTTATATGGGTGTTAAGTTTTAACCATTGGTTATACCATACATATATTTTATGCAATTTTCTGTATATATTTAATATTATACAAGTTTTAAATGTTAAAAATAAATACTTTCCCAGAAATAGATTTACTCTAGGAAACAGGGAAAAAAAATTTAATTTCTGGCCCGGCACGGTGGCTCACATCTGTAATCCCAGCACTTTGGGAGGCTGAGGTAGGTGGATCATTTGAAGTCAGAAGTTCGAGACTAGCCTGGCCAACATGGTGAAACCCCGTCTCTACTAAAAATACAAAAATTGGCTGGGTGTGGTAGCACATGTCTGTAGTCCCAGCTACTTGGGAGGCTGAGGCAGGAGAATCACTTGAACCCAGGAGGGGGAGGTTGCAGTGAACTGAGATCACGCCACTGCACTCCAGCCTGGGAGACAGAGCAAGACTCTGTCTCAGAAAAATTTTTTTAAAAATTTAATTTCTGACTCAAGTTCTTAATGAGATATAAAGCCAGGCTTTTAGCAAATAGGCAAAAATAAGAAGAGGTCAAATCAGTGTTTTTTAAATTTAGAAATTGAAATAAATTCTGCATTACAGCACAAAACAGCAGATATGACACAGCAGAAAAATAAATTTTTAAGCGTAAAAAGATAACCTGAGATGTAATTCTACAATTTAGAATGAAGACACACAATGGTGAGAGAAGATAATATATATAAAGGGTAAATGACAGAGAGCCAACTTACAGGTAATGGTCAACTCCAAAGGAAGAGAAAAATGGATCAAAACCAATTTTAAAAAAGATCTTCCCAGATTAGAAAAAAGGATCTGATACCAACGGAAACTAAGATGTCTCACTGTGTCACGGCAAATTTAATAACCAATGTATTTTCCACTAATTTTGAATTTGATACCCAACAAAATCAAAGTGATCCTGAAACCTAAACTGAAAAACAAGTAATCTTCCAGTAATTAACTTACAATCAGGAAAAGTTCAATTTTTTTGTTCCTTTCTCTGCCATAAACAATATAGAAATAGGTCTTTTGAGTTTGGCAGGGAAAATTGAAGAAGGTGATGACACAAAAATATAGTCACCAGTCAATTTAGCACTCATGTTTTAGAGCAGAACGGCAGAGCTTCAGAGTTTCAGAAAAAAAAAAATACTCAAATACTCCAATATTCCTAGGGAAGAAAAAAAGATTAAAGATATTAATAAGTCCACTGGAAAATAGAAATGAATCAAATTTAAAACTTCATCATTGAGAAGTTGTGATAGAAAAGAACTAGCTATAAATATACAGAAACAAGCAAAAAAAATCTTCAAAAATTACTAAGAATTATTGGGAGAAAGATTGATGCTGCTAGGTCTCAATAACTGGTGTAACTATGGTAACTAACATAGGATGTGAATGACAAATATGCTTTGTCAAAAGAATACCGTTTTTAAAAAAATAGCAGAGTTTGCAACCCCAGATTAAAAATATATCAGATAGGAAGAAAAAAAGCACAAAAATATCATACTTATTTTTCCATGAAATGGAGTTCAAAGTTGTCATTTTTTGTTTTTATAACAGCATAACATATACAAATTAATCTAGGAAAATTGCTAAAGTTGCCAATAATCAAATTAAAATCAAATTATCCATTTTCCAAATTATTACAAATGATAAGAAAATACTGTTGGGATTCAGAAAATAATATCACCAAATCTGTCACTTTGACATGCTGAACTAAAGCAGCAGCCTCAAGGTCTCTCTGACCTCCCCCCTCTTCCCTCCTGTTTCTCAATCTTCTGTCTCTCCCAAAACATAGGATGACTGTTCTCTGAAATGCCCTTATCTACCTAGAAACTGGACCTGCCAAAGAGGAACACAATTGCCTTCGATCCCTTCTCTAAAATTTCATTAACCAGAGAAGATTAAAACTCATATCACAGAGACTGAAAATTAAACACCACACCTACAGCCCAAATAAACTTTGTCCCAAGCTATTGTTTGTTCTCTGGTCCCACTCACTTTACAAAGAGACTCATTTATAAGCTAATTTCTGTCCATTCATCTCTCCTAAAATCATTTACTGTCTCTCTAAAATTGCCTACAGCCACCACTTCCCTGTCCCCTTTGAAGACAGTATTTAAGCTTCAATCATCTGGCCATCCTCTGATGCTTCATATTTTTTGTTCGGCTACCGTGCTTATATACATTGAGAAATTTGTTATGCTTTTCTCTTGTTAACCTTTCTTTTGTTATAGGGATATGAATTGTGACCCTTATGATGAGGAGGAAAGGGATCATCCCTTTCTGTTCCTTCCACACAAAACATTTTCTATGCAACAGAACATGGTGAAAGAAACAGCTTCACTAAAAGAGGCATAAAATTAACATAAGTCAGGCCTAGAGAAAGAATGAAAATCAATTACAATAAAGTTAAATTCAATATTAATCAAATGGTTCAAAAGAAAATACCCCCAAGCCTTGGAATAGTATTAAATGACTATTATTTCAGAGGAAATACAGTATAAAATACAGAACTACATAGAAATTTTTAAAACTGTAATAGTACAGCTCAATCTTCTAGATGAATATGGACACTCAAACTAGCAATAAAGTAACAGGGAACAGAGGAGAGACAAATCTTCCTATCCCTAGAGGTGCATTTCCTCTCCCTTTTGATAATTTAGCAGAGCTGGCTCAGGAGACTTGAGTTGCCTCAAGGGAAGAACAGGCTGATACCAGCCACTGTGTCTCTAGGGTTCCCCCTTTCTAAAAAGGCTCCTTCCAGACCAGGGAGCTTCCACTCTTAAATACACACTTATATGTTCCTGGCCCTCTGCATAAATACAGAGGGCGAGACGCTTCCCTTTGACACGTGAGCCTCTGTGCATTATGAGCCATCCATGCTCCCTAAGTTGTGGGTCTGTAAGATTTGGGGCAATATGCCTGTGCTCTACTTTTTTCTGCTGGTAAATTTCCTCCCCAAAATGTGTTAGATCTAGTCTGCTTTGCTAGTGACGTTGTCCATGATTGCTTTGCACAACAGGAATGGAAGCCAACAATTTATTATGCCACATATTCATCTGAGGAATGAAAAGTGGATTACATTTATAAAATTGATTAACATCATACGTCACATAAAAAGGATAAATAAGAAAAATTATATTATCCCTTTAATGGGATGGTAAAAAGCATTTGATAAAATATTATGCCCATTTATATTTTAAAACCCTTTAAAAAGGACAAGAAAGATGGGCTCAGAGGTTATTTCAAATCGACATCCAGCATTATACTCAGTGGGGAATGCACTACAGTCGCTTCCTTTAAATCACTAGCAAGGCAAATAAGATTTCTCTCTATTTTTAAACTAATGATATTTAAGACATTCTGATCAATTTCATAATTTATGAACCAAAAATAAGTGAAAACATAATAGAAAGAAACAGGAAATATTTTTGTTAGTTGCAGAAGACATAATGCAAAAGTTCTAGAAAAGCAATTGATTGAAAAATAGAATTCATAGAGGAGCTCATGAAAGTAGAAGAGTAAGAGATGTATGTGAAAACATCTGTTCCAATTCTACATACCAAACTCAAGAATTCCCATTTAAAAAAAAATTGTAAGCATTATTCCAATGAGAAAAGTAAGAGACCTATAGGGATAAAACTATAAACATTTATTTTATGTTTATATCTAATATATATTTCCATTATTATTTTATATTTCTCAATAGTGTCAAGATTTTAAATCTGCTCATATTAATCTATAGACTTAGTTCAATTAGAATAAAAATTGTAGTGGAATCAGTTTTTGAATATTGAGGAAATTAAACTAATCTGTAAAAATAACCAGGTGAGGCCAGGCATGGTGGCTCTCACCTGTAATCCCAGCAATTTGGGAGGCCGAGGCAGGCAGATCACTTGAGTTCAGGAGTTCGAGACCAGCCTGGCCAACTTGGTGAAACCCTGTCTCTTCAAAAATACAAAAATTAGCTGGATGTGGTGGCAGGAGCCTGTAATCCCAGCTACTGGGTAGGCTGAGGCAGGAGAATTGCTTGAACCTGGTAGGCAAACATTGCAGTGAGCCAAGATTGCACCATTACACTCACCTTGGGCAATAAGAGCAAAACTCCATCTCGAAAAAAAAAAAAAAAGAATAACCAGGTGAGAATATCTTTGACATTTTTCAAAAGATAATAACTAGCCAAACTACCAGAGGCATTCCAACCAGAGAACCTCCATCTTGAACAGGGGCTGGGTAAAATAAAGCCAAGACCTTCTGGACTGCATTCCCAGGATGTTAGGCATTCTTAGACACAGGATGAGCTAGGAGGTTGGCACAAAATATAGAACATAAGGACCCCACTGATAAAACAGGATACAGTAAAGAAGCTAGCCAAAACCTTCCAAAACCAAGATGATGATAAAATTGACCTCTGGTGGTCCTCACAGCTCATTATATGCTAATTATGATACATTAGCATACTGAAAGACACTCCCACCAGCACCATGACAGTTTATAAATGCCATGGCAACATCCGGAAGTTAATATGGTCTAAAAAAGAGATGAACCTTCGGTTCTGGGAACTCCCCATCCTTTTCCTGGAAAACTCATGACTAATCCACAACTTGTTCAGCATATAATGAAGAAATCGCCATAAATATACTCAGTCAATCAGCTCATGCTGCTGCTTTGTCTAGGGAGTAGCCATTCTTTTGTTTCTTTACTTCTCTAATAAATTTGCTTTCACGTTAGTCTGTGGACTCACCCAAATTCTTTCTTGCATGAGATTCAACAACCCTCTCTTGGGGTATGGATCAGAGCTCCTTTCCAATCCAGAAGGTTTTCTTATCTCCTTTTCCTCCTGCTTCTTTCTGGTAACAAAGCCATATATTTAAAATAAATTGTATAAGTACAGTAATTAAAACATTGGCTTACTTGTCTACAAATAAACATACAGACCATTCCAACAATTCAAGTGACTAAAAAGAAATGATACTGTATATCTGATAAAAGAGGCCTCACAGGCCAGGAGGGGTGGCTCATGCCTGTAATCCCAGAACTTTGGGAGGCCAAGGTGGGTGGATCACTTGAGTTCAGGAGTTCAAGACCAGCCTGGGCAATATGGCGAAGCCCATCCCTACAAAAAACACAAAAATTAGCCAGGCATGGTGATGTATGGCTGTCATCCCAGATACTCAGGAGGCCGAGGCAGGAGGATCGCTAGAGTCCATGAGGTCAAGGCTGCAGTGAGCTATGACTGTGCCCCTGCCCGCCAGCCTGATCACAGAGGGACACCCTGCCCTCCCCCCACAAAAAAAGAGGCATCACAGATTAAAGAATAATAAAAGGATCATCTATTAAATGGCCTTAGTACAGTTTGGTGAGGAGCAAAGGGAAGGGAGAATCCATGTACAATTCAATTCATACCATATAACATATTTAATTCCTGAGGAATTAAAAAAATAATTATTATTAAAGAAAATTAGAGAAAATTGATCTGATTATTTATTTTGGAGGCTGAGTTTCTAAGTAAAACAAGCATATTAAAAAGAGGAAATAATCCTATAATCAACCCCATAAAAATAAAAGCTCCTGCATATGAAAAAGTTAATAGAAACTAAAGGTAAATAAAAGATTGGGTTCAAATCAATAGCAAGTAAACAAAGAGGTAATATATTTATAAACCTCATTCCTCTTCTAATTTGTATTTATTTGATAACTGCTATGATTCAGCACTGTCTCACATGTTTACTTGTTATAATTCTACCCTGGTATGCTACCTGTTTATGTTATTTTATGTTATCTTACTATGTATCTGTTAAAGTCTCAATATTTTTCTAAACATTCCACATTTAGGAATAATACTTTAAATAAATAAACAAAGCAGGAAATGAATTCAGAGTACAAAATTAATTAGAAAAAACACCAAGCTCCACTAGTTATCAAAGAAGTATAAATCAAAGGTACAATTAAAAAAACTTTAAAACTTTTAATCTATTAGCAAATTTTTTTAAAAAGATAACATCTAAAACTGGCTTGCATAAAATATAAATTTTCTCTTAAACATTTAGTAATAGCAGAAGTTGAAGTTACAATTAGGGAGCAATTTATAATTATAAGCAATGCTTATAAGTTGTCAGAGATTTCTTGACAATAGTAAACCCATATCCTAAGAAACAAACAAACAAACAACATTAAAATAGTTTTAAAAGGCTATTTTTGAAAGCTTTAAAATCGTCTGTATATCCATCAGCACAGAAATGGGAAAGCAAATTATGGCCCACATACAAGGAACTCAATGCTGCCATTAAAATGATGATCATGAAGATTACGTAACAGCATGGAAATACTTATGATAATTCCATCATAAAAAAACACAAAATCAAAATATAAAATCATGTTCTTGGTAGCAAAAGAATAAAACTGGAAAGAAATCCACTAAATCAATAACTTAGTATCTCTTTTTAAACAACTGTCGACAAAGAGTCAAACTAAAATATTTGAAGAGATTTCTGAGCCAAATATGAGTGACCAATGGCCCATGACACAGCCCCAGGAGATTCTGAGAACATGTGCCCAAGCTGGTCGGGTTACAGCTTGGTTTATACATTTTATGGAGACATAAGACATCAATCAATACACGTAAGATGTACAACGGTTCGGCTCAGAAAGACAGGACAACTGGAAGCAGGTGGGGCTTTCAAGGTCATAGGTGGATTCAAAGATTTTTCTGATTGGCAATTGATTGAAAGAGTTATTACCTAAAGACCTGGAATCAGTAGAAGGGAGTGTCTGGGTTAAGATAAGGGGTTTTGGAGACCAAGGTTCTTATGATGCAGATGAAGCCTCCATGTAGCTGATTTCAGAGAGAACAGATTGTAAATATTTCTTATCAGACCTAAAGGTTCTGTTCAATCAGTCTCAAGGTCTCTGTTTTAATGCTGATGCTGGTCAGCTGTGCCTGAATTCCAACAGGAGGAGGGTATATTGAGGAATGTCTGACCCTCACTTCCCATTATGTCCTGAACTAGTTTTTTGGGTTAACTTTGGAATGCCCTTGGCAGAGGGGAGGGTTTCTCAGTTGGCTGGGGGCTTCGAATTTTATTTTTGGTTCTCTTTTTTTTTTTTTTTTTTTTAAACAGAGTCTTGCTCTATCACCCAGGCTGGAGTGCAGTGGCACGATCTCAGCTCACTGCAACCTCCATCTCCCGGGTTCAAGCCATTCTCCTGCCTCAGCCTCCCAAGGGACTACAGGCATGTGCCACCATGCCCGGCCACTTTTTATTTTTAGTAGAGATGGGGTTTCACTATGTTGGCCAAGGTGCTCTTGAACTCCTGACCTCAGGTGATCCACCCATCTCAGCTTCCCAAAGTGCTGGGATTACAAGTTGAGCCACTGTTCCTGGCCTATTATTGGTTTTCACTACAGCAAAAAACATCCAATTCTTTTTAAGTTGCAAACACACAGTCTCTACTCAGTAGTTAAGAGTACCCAGTTCCATATATTCCAATCCTTATTCCAATCTTAAGTAAAACATTCCAATTCAACACTCCAGTGTTCATTCAAAGATAGAAAAAACCCTTACTCCCTTACTCCCTCCCCAGCTGGGGCTAGAACCTGCGACTGGGAAGGGAGGTTTTCTTTATTCTCTTCCTCCTCCTCCCTAGATTACTAACTTGGGCCTTAGGGTCCTTGCTCTTTTGTTGCCCCCTCACATGCTGGACAGGTCTCCCAAGCAGGATTTTAATCAGCTCTTCTCGCCCGTAGCATCCCCATGCATGTGGTCCCCGAAAAATGCAAGTTTTTTCTTTGCCCTGTAGGGGTTTCAGTAATTAAAAATGACAACCTCTTCCTGTCTTGCTCTTGGGATTGAGTCATGAACTGAGGGAAGACACCTAGGGCGCTCTGATCCAGCTGCTGGAAGCCCACTCCTCCAGGCTTGAGGCAAGGAGGCAGTGGCATCCCCCCCCATCCCTAGGAGGATGGGAGTCTTACAATCTCTGTTTCTCTCTCTAGAGAGGCCTCATAAGTCACTTGCTCTCTCTTCAGTTTCTTCACCCTTTCAAATTGTTGAAATGGTTAAGGAGTTCAAAAGTTGTCAGGAGGATTCCTGTCCACCATTTTGTCCTCAAAAAGCTGTTAACAAAACAAGAAATACCACAGAGAATCCAACAGGTCCAAAATGGTCCCAAATATTTTCCATTTATTTGAATGGTTAAGCAAAAAATGAAGACCAGGCACAGTGGCTAACCCCTTAATCCCAGCACTTCGGGAGGCCAAGACGGGCGGATTGCTTGAGCCCAGGAGTTTGAGACCAGCCTAGGCAACATAGTGAGACCTCATCTCTCCAAAAATAGAAAAAAACAGCTGGGCATGGCTGCATGCATCTGTGGTCCCAGCTATTCGGGAGGCTGAGGTAGGAGGATCACTTAAGCCTGGGAAGTTGAAGCTGCAGTGAGCCGTGATCACACCACTGCACTCCAGCCTAGGCAACAGAGTGAGATCCTATGGAACGAAGGAAGGAAGGAAGGAAGGAAGGAAGGAAGGAAGGAAGGAAGGAAGGAAGGAAGGAAAGGAGGGAGGGAGGGAGGAAGGAAGGGAAGGAGGGAGGGATCAGGAGTCAAAAGTTCTAGATTGTCTTTGCACCCTTACTAATTAAATGCCTTGGTCAGTGTCCATATGCTTCCTAAGCTCTGTTTCCTCAACTGTAATAGAAACAATAAATTACAACTGTTCTACTTCTTTTACAGGATGCTATAAACAAATAATTTGTTTACAGTAAATATTATATCAATATACACTAGCCTTATTATTGCAATTGACTATCTCATAATAGAAATATTTCTATGGATTATGTTTTCCTGTTAATGTTTGTGAAGTGCTTTGGTCTTCTAAGTGATAAAATGATCAGTAATGAAATAATCAAAAGTGAATACTAAAGTCGAAAATCACTGTTACGACATATTCACTGAGGCTTATCAGAATATCCACCATTTTTAAAGTATTAACATTTGAAAGAAAATGACAGCTTGTAAGATATTTTTTAACTGAAATTAATAAAGAGATAAAGCATCCGAAAACAAAAGCATGTCAAAGTTTCCCTTTTAATGAGCACGAAAGACATATTGCTGAGGTTAAACACTTTAAGAAAATAGCTAAATGAGTTTAGTGTTGACAGAAGCTTTTTGTTAAAGATTATTGCTTTTATTCAGATTCAGATGAAATTGTTTGCTTTAGTTAGACAATGAATTTCTTCCTCAGGAGCAATTTCCCTGTAAAGTTATTTTTATCAGTGGCAATTATTATCTAATGTTAGGACAGAATGATAATAGAGGCACTTTGCTCTAAGTTTTCCTGGAGGGGTTCCCTCGAGCCCAGAATCCTCGTATGTCCAAAGTGCTGAGGAAGCCTAAGGAAGAAGGCACCTAAAAGACTGACCTCTGCTGGCTGCTCCTCCATTTCTTTTTCCTTATTGTCTCTTCTGCCCCATTTCCCTCCTTCCGCAGTTAACTCCCTAACAGATCACCTCTAGGTATGAATATTAGTAATGCAATGCATTAGATGCTTAACTCTTTCCCAAAGGAGAGCCTCCAGTCTACAGGAATCTTTAATTAATTGAAGAGGGAACAATTTTAAGAAGACCTCCGGAGCTTTGCCTATCCAAATCTCATTCCTCTCTTCTCATCCCTGACCATGTGGGCCATTCAGTAAGCAAATAGATTTTACCTTGGTTAGCAGCGTTCATTCAAACAGCATCACCCCTACCTTTGCTGTCTACACTCTGGCTTTCACTGCTCAAATTCCAATAAAAGCATCGTAAAACAAAATACCACATTTATTTGGATAAATATAAACAAAGAAAATATTTAAAGCTGCTAATGGGACACCCCCCAAAAAGAGTCTTCTTTCTATATTTCCTAAATGGGAAAATACATTATATACAGTACATATATATCTGCAATATGTAGTGTCTGGTTATCTCCAGATAAACATCACCAAAATAATTTTGCAATATAAGTTGTTCAATTTAAATAACAATAGCATTAGTAATTAAGTGTGATAGTTCAAAATAGCATGGAAATGTTTACAGTGTTTTTCACAGAATTATTCCATTTTAATGTTGAAAAATTATTCAAAATTATCTTCTCATTTTGCATGTGAGGACACTGAATGATGAAGTGCCTTGCCTGAAGGACTCTGCACACTCAGAACAAGAGCCAAGATCTCTTCTCTCCTGGTCCATTGTTATGTGTCTGTATGTGTTTTACACAACATCACACACCTCTTAGGTTTTTTTATAAGTCTTACTGGAAAATTGTTGAAGTGATCAACTCAACACCCACCTGGGGCCACTGTAACTCCCTTAAGGATCAAATAAAGATGAATAAGCGAATGAGAGAAACTGACAGCATTCCTGTCCTGCTGACCTCATACCCCAGAGCATAACTAGTGACATCATCTCAGTCTCTTCACTCCCCAACAGTTCATTGCTTACATTCTTTACGTGAACCCACACCCCCCTCAGGTTGTAGCAAAATGTTCCCACCATATGATCCCCCTCATGGCTGTGTGTGCTTCGCTGCTTCAGTGCCTGCCCCTCACCCAAATTCTCCTCAAATTCTGACTAAGCCTTGAGGATAGGTCGTAGAATAAATCTAGGTGTTGGCCTCTATATTTTGGGATTGCCCAAACAAGGCTATCTAGTCTCTCCAAAGAAAAGACAACTTCATTTTCCCAGTTGTGGCCTCACTGCCATTCTTGTAAATACACAGCTGCTTGAGTTCTTGGGCCGCAGGCTGCCTACACTCCATGAGTGCTTTCCCTCCGAGGATGGGGAAGCTGGGCTTGGTACCTGCATGTTGCTACTGCACCCAGGAATTGAGATCACTCCTGGGACTTCAGGCTTGGGATACTCATGGAGCGCAGATAGTAACAGCATCCACTGCAGAGAGCTGTTCTGTGAAGAAGTTGGTGCATGAAAAACATTTAGTGCACCACCTGGCACACATGAGTGCTCAGTAAATTTATACATTTCTAACACAAGATAATGGAGAGGAGTATTTCCAGTATAAAGAAAGGACTCTGAAGCAACAATACAAATGTCCTTCAATGGGTGAACATTTTAAAAACATTGGTATATTCATACCAGTGAATATTACTCAGCAGTAAAAAAGGAATGCATTATTGAAACAACTTCAACGGATTTAAAGCAGATAATGGTGAGTTAAAAAGCCAAGCATATAATCTTGCATGTCATATGATTCAATTTATATAGTATTACTTAAATTAAAAAATAATAAGGATGGAAACAGATTAGTGTTTGCCAGGGGTTACGTGAGGGGAGAAAGAGTAAAGTGGGTTTGGTTATAGAAAGACAGCACAAGGGATAGTTGGGATGCAAGTGCTCTGTTATCTTGGATAACACAAATCTACAGATAGGAGAAAATTGCATAAAATTAATGCAGACATTACATGCACTTTAAATCGCATTAAGTTAACGCAGACATACACACACTTGTATACATTAATTTAATGCAACTTAAGTGCATGTAAAACTGATAAGATTTGAATACATTCTGTGGATTATGTCAATTTCCTGGTTGTAATATTGTACTACAGTTATGCAAAGTGTTTTTTTGTGGGAAAACTAAGTAAAAAGCCCATAGACTAGCTCTCTTATTTCCTACCACTACATGCAACTCTACAATTATCTACAAAACGTCAAATAAAATACAACTACTAAAATAATTTCCTGGGGTTCCTATAATTGTCATTCCGCCTTTAGTTTTTTTCTTATTGAAGATGAAGACCTGGGAACAATGCCTAAATAATAAGGTATTTATAGAAATATACTTTAGAGATATTAAAAATCCTTTTTAAAAAATAAAAGCTTAGAATTTATAGGCAAATAGATTACTTTGTCCAACTATTTTTTTCCTTCAAAAAGGAAGGAGTAAAATTAGGCATTCATTGACAATTTATTTACAATCTAAAGTATGGTTAGTTAATACTGACTTTTCTGACTTCCAGCCACCAAATCCAAAAATAACTCATCCTGAGCTCCTGGCATCTACAGTCTAAGAGTCTAGAATCAATTGTGCCTGAGAAGTTTACAAACACATACACACATGTTTAAAAAGTAGCCACAAGTAGGAGGAAATGGGAGCAGGAAACATAGAGCTTTTGTTTGTGGATGTCTTTCCTGCCCTTCCCATGTGGCTTACTTACAATGTCAGAAATTTCTTCTTTGGTCCTCACTTCCTCCAAGTTATTTACCAGAGTTTAAGACTGGGTCTTCTGGCAGGGCGCGGTGGCTCATGCCTGTAATCCCAGCACTTTGGGAGTCCGAGGCGGGCGGATCACAAGGTCAGGAGATTGAGACTATCGTGGCTAACACAGTGAAACCCTGTCTCTACTAAAAATACAAAAAATTAGCCGGGCGTGGTGGCGGGCACCTGTAGTCCCAGCTACTCGGGAGGCTGAGGCAGGAGAATGACGTGAACCCGGGAGGCGGAGCTTGCAGTGAGCTGAGATTGCGCCACTGCACTCCAGCCTGGGCGACAGAGCAAGACTCTGTCTCAAAAAAAAAAAAAAAAAAGACTGGGACTTCTAAGTCACCAGAGAGGGAAATGCTGACTGCTGGTGTTTACCTGTATAGCAGCAGTCAGCCTGAAGCGATGTGCCATGATCCTACGAGTATTCTAGAGGGCCTGGCATTTTCCTTGATGTTGTTTGTGGGGCCAATGCTATTCCCTTGCTGCTGTGATATTCTGTGTTCATAAACCTCCACCAATTTATTTACGAAAATAAATCTATCTCATCTAAGATGCTGGCAAAAATTCTCTGTATGGTGCCTGCCTCCCAGAAGTTCTTTATTCAAACAGCCACAGACAGACTTGTACCATGAAGTCCGCAAAGCCCCAACTGCCAACATCACCCTGACAAGAACATATTGTGTACATCACAGTTGAAAAACAGGAGAAGCTGTGCAGTTGGTTTAAAAAAAAAAAAAAGTGCTATCAAGTTTCAATTAGTGGAGTTCAAATTGTCTACTAGAACAAGGCTTTGCAAAATACTTGTAAAAAACCAATTGCACACTGATAAAACTGTAAATTTCAATAAAAATAACTTATTAGAAAAAGAAAAAATCCATGAAGACATAAGAAAATATAACCCTCAAATTTTATTATTAAATTGACAGACATAGAATTACTTTGTCAAATTGCTATAGAAATTTCTAAACACTGAACTCTCGATTTCAGCACTGATCTCAGTACAAGCAGTACATGAGCCTCACCTGACCACATTTTGAGAGCACTGAACTGGAGAACATGCTCTTACCTGGTCTTCCACAATGCTCTTCAACACTCACCTTCAGATGACCCCTTCATGCTTTTTTTTCTTCTATTGCTGCTCTTGGCAAAGAAAGATTTAGAAAAAGATCTCAAGTCTCCGTGGTACTGCTGACATGCATGTTGTCTCGCTTGAAAAAAGGGGCAGGGCCATGTTTATCCATCTTGACATTTGACCTTGATTTCTCAGTGGTTAAAAGGATCCTGCAATGTAGGAATTATCTCAGGAAAATCAAAGTGAACTAAATTGCAGGCAACAGGAACAGACATTAAATCCTGATTTTTTTTTCAAAATCTGAATGATCTCTACACCACTTCTGCTGGCTACTGTAATACTTTAAGAGGACTACTGTACCTATAAAAATTATTTTGGTGTGTGGTTATCTATATTTTCTGCCATAAGGAACTCAGTATATGTTTTATAGTTCCTTCCATTGCTATTTATTCTAATTATTCATTTGCGCAGTTTTATACTCCCTCAAAGAGAGAACACTCTTTCTGAAGGCAAAAAGTTCGTCTATTGGTTTTTTACATCTTTCATAGTATCTAGCACAGACCATAAATCAACATTCAGTAAATACAGAATAAGTACACTAAGCATCAGTTTTCTTATTGTTAGTTGAAACTTTTGATATGAATAATATAAATTTTTCAAAGAGGAATAAAATGATACTTCAAAGTGAAAGCTATACTTTAAATACAAAATGACTACATAATTTCAATTCTCTTTCATGATTGAAAAAGCCTTCTAACATCTCAGAAATCAGCTTTTATTGCCTTAGTCAAAGGTATATAACTGAGCAGTTATAGTTATTTGGTTTTTTCCTTAAATTAGACCATTGCAGCTACTCAGCAAAGCATTTTTGGAGGACCCTGGAGACAAGGCTGAATTTGCTACTTGGTCAGTAAGGACCCTTAGTCACTAATAACACTACCCTAGCTGTTAGACTAACCTCAAAAAGCCGCTAATGACCCAAGTTGAATGGTTTTCCAATGTATGCTGCCATCTTGGACTCACTTCTCAATCGATAGGATCCCTACAGCTGCTTTGAAAGCTTTCTACTTTTTATTTTGCCAAAGCCTCTTTAAACATTGCCTATGAGCACTGAAGCTTTTTCAAACAAATCAGACCTTCTAATACCTCTAAAGCAGCTGTGAGGACTTCACATTTTCACAAAGGGAATAAAAGATGGAGGCTGTAAAGAGTGGCTTATGGGAGTCTTTGTACTTACAAATAAAATGTCTTAATAAGTTTATTCATGTAAACAAAATAATGAGGAATGATAAAAACGACAAAAACACAATTTGCTATCTTCACCAGTGTAATTATACCAGTGGATTCTGTCTACTTCTGTGGAGAGGAAAAAAGAAAATAAATAACACTAAGTACTTAAAATCTCACATGTTAGAAAATTATACCTATGTTTCCAATAAAGGTTCTAGGCACAATTTTAATGGATCTGAGTGATGTATAACTATATAATTCCAGAAAGCTTTTCTAGTATTCTAGGCCAACTTTAAAGTGTTAAATTGTAGGATACACAAAATATAGCAAATAAGGTTACAAAAATTATGATGTACCTTTTACATCATTTTGGTAGAGGATTCAAAAGTCTTTTTTTTTTTTTTTTTTTTTTTGAGATGGAGTCTTGCTCTGTCACCCAGGCTAGAGTCCAGTGGTACGATCTCAGCTCACTGCAACGTCTGCCTCCCAGGTTCAAGCAATTCTCCTGCCTCAGCATCCCGAGTAGCTGGGACTACAGGTGCATGTCACCACATCCAGCTAATTTTTGTATTTTTAGTAGAGATTTGTTTCACCATGTTGGCCAGGCTGGTCTCAAACTCCTGACCCTAGGTGATCCACCTGCCTCTGCCTCCCAAAGTTCTGGGATTACAGGCATTAGCCATGGCGCCCGGCCCACTAATTTTTTAAAATTAATTTTTAAAAAATAGGTATGTATTTTTAATTGACACATAATACTTGTACATATTTATGGGATACAGGGTGATATTTTGACAAATGTATAGAGTGTGTAATGATCAAACCAGGCCAATTAGCATATCTATCACCTCCAAACTTTATCTTTCTTTTTTTGCTGGTAACATTCAAAATCCTTTCTTCTAGGTATTTGAAAAAAATGCAGTAAACTATTATTTACTATAATCACCCTACAGAGCTACAGAGCACTAGCATGTATTCCCCCTATCTAGCTGTAGTTTTGTAACCTCTAACCAATCTTTCCCTATTCCCACCTCCCCCAAACCTTCCCAGCCTCTAGTAACCCCTATTTTATTGTCTACTTCTATTAGTCAAATTTTAGCTTCTCACTTCCCACATGAGTGAGAACATGTATTTATCTATCTGTGCCTGACTTTTTTCACTTAATATAATGTCCTCCAGGTTCATCCATGTTGCTGTGAGTGACAGGATTTTTTTATTTTATTTTATTTTATTTTTTGAGACGGAGTTTTGTACTTGTTGCATAGGATGGAGTGTAGTAGCACAGTCTCGGCTCACTGCAACCTCAGCCTCCTGGGTTCAAGTGATTCTCCTGCCTCAGCCTCCCAAGCAGCTGGGGTTAGAGGCTCCCACCACCACGCCTGGCTTTTTTGTTGTTGTTGTTGTATTTTTAGTAGAGACGGGGTTTCAACATGTTGACCAGGCTGGTAACTCCTGACCTCAGGTGATCTGCCCGCCTTGGCCTCCCAAAGAGCTGGGATTACAGGTGTGAGCCACTGTGCCTGGTTGGATTTCATTTTTTTTTTAAATATGACTGAAGAGTATTTCATTGGGGATATATATATATATATGCCACATTTTCTTTCTTCTTTCCTTGTGTTTTCTGTTGTTGTTGTTGTTGTTGTTGTTTTGAGAGACAAGATCTCACTCTGTTGCCAAGGCTGGAGGGCACTGGTATGATCACAGCTCACTGCAGCCTCAATTCCTGGGCTCAGGCAATCCTCCCTAGTAGCTGGGACTACATATGCGAGCCACTGCACCAGTGTATACATTTTCTATATCCGTTCATCTCTTGATGGACACTTTGATGGATTCCGTAACTTGGCTATTGTAAATAGTTCTGCAACAAACACGGGAGTACAGATACCTCTTCAACATTCTCATTTCCTTTTCGTACCACATCTTTATAATACCCTCTTTATTCATAGTCTGGGTCCTGAGGTATTGAACATAATTTCTAAGAAAAGCATGCTATTTTTGCCAGCATTTAATTGCACAACTGAGGTATTAATTCCCTACTTGCAACATACTTGGGAACAGTTTCCAATATATTTACGTGGTAAACTTAGTTTTTTTTTTTTTTTTTTTTAAAGCATGCATCTGTATTGTGAAAGCAGTACCAGAGTCCTGAAAAGAGACAGGGATAATCCTTATAGATACAGAATCCCCATCATGTAATCAATATTAATATTCCTTACCAATAACTTACCTTTAAATTTGATGTTCTTGATGGGGATGGAAAACTTATGACATGACATGTATGTTCTGGAAAGTAAACATTTGAATTGATAACAAATATAATAAATTATTTGTAAGACCCAAACTGTGTTCACTGACCATATAATGGCTAGATTTTTCTGCTTATCAGTTCTAGATGTACTGTAGCTCTTCCTAGATATAACGATAACATTATCCTGTTCTATTTCTTATTATATGGAAGTCAGTATCCTAACTGGCTAACTGGCACCCAATGAGGTCTCATGATCATTTATCAAATGAATGAAGGAAGGGTGAATAAATGGTTGAATAAAAGTGCAAGTTTAACTCTACCTAACCAGAACCGAATAGAATTATACATTAGGTTTTCTATTTCTTGAGATCTGTTACTGCATTCAGCATGGTAATTTTCAAACTTTAGGCACTAAATAATGATTTGTTTTTATTGAACAACATGGTTAACATTCCTTACCTCGCAAAAAAAATTATACAGCATTTGCATTTGTTAAGTTTAAATTAGTAAATTGTACTACCTTCTTTATTTTTCATATTAAGAATTCCTGCCCAACTGAAAGTTTTAAATCTCTCCCATAGATTTTCATAAATATCACTTCTCTTATGCTGTAAGTCCATTTTACATATTATTATTAAAAGGCTATGTTTAGCAAGCAATCTAGGTGTTATATATCAAAGTGTCTATAGTTAATGACAATATACTACATTCTTGAAAAATGCAAAGAGTGGATGTTAAGTGCTTTCATCACAAAAATGATTAACTGTGAGGTAATGCATTTGTTTTTTCCTTTTTTTGTTTCTTTTTTCTTTTTCAAACCCTGCATGTGGCATTCAGTGCATTTGTTAATTAGCTAAATTTAACTATTCCACAATTTAGAAATACTTCAAAATATCATGTTGTACACAATGAATACATACAATTATTTCTCAAAAAAAAAAAAAAAAAACAGCCTAGCACAGTGGCTCATGCTTGATCCCAGCATTTTGGGAAGCCAGGGCAGAGGATCACTTGAGCCTGGGAGTTTGAGACCAGCCTGGGCAACATAGTGAGACCCCATCTCTATAAAAAAAAAAAAATAGCCAGGCATGGTGGTGTGCACCTGCAATCACAGCTACTCAAGAGGCTGAGGTGGGAGGATGGCTTGAGCCCAGGAGGTCAAGGCTGCAGAGAGCCATGATTGCACCACTGCACTCCAGCCTGGGTGACAGAATGAGACCTTACCTCCAAAAATAATCCAAAGCAGAATACACAAGTGTAAGTACAAGATCGGAGTCTGAATCCTTCCCAGGCTCTAGCAGAAAATAAGGACTCCAGGAAAGAGGATTAATCCTGCCAGGCACTACCTTGAGCATAATAGGTGGTGCTGGAGAGCATGGGCTCTGGTGTTAGACCACAGAGTCTGAATCCCAGCCTCACCAATTCTTAGCTTTGATTCAAAGGGCAAGTAACCTCAGTTTCTCATAGGTAAGACTGGATAATAGCATCTACCTCATAGGCTTAAGAGAAGAATTAAATGAGAACATGAACATAAAAATCCCTGGCATACAGTAAGTTTTCAATAAATGTTAGGGGTTACTATCATTACAGAGAACCCAGACTCTTTTTCTGGGAAATAGACAGCGTTTTTAAATTACCTGTTTTTTTTTTTTCCAAGTATCACTTGCCCTAAAGTTGATTTACGAATTAAGTGTTTTTCTCTTCTAAATTTGATGTAGATTAAAATTTGGTGTTTAATTCTTATTCTAGCATTATTACAGGGACGTTTGGGAAGGGTGAGAAGGAGAGTTATACCTACTAAAGTTCTTTTCCTTGAAAAAAAGGAGCCATTTATTCCAGATAGCAAGAAGCTGGCATAGACACCCTTTCGCTTGCCCTCTGTCCCCACTTGCCATTCCTCCCACTACTTTTCAACATTCTCTCTTCCTGCTAGATGTCCTCATGATGATACTTCAATAGAAAACAACGTGATTAAAAACAAATTGACATCATACATACAAAGATACATCATACTTCCCATGATACTTGCATTTTAAAATAGGCTTTTCTGTAATGGTTATGCTTAACATATTGTGCAAGCCTCAAACAGTGAAATTTGTCACTATAGTACCAACTGTACAATAGAGATAATCTTGGCTTATGGGGGGTAAATACACATTTAACAAAAGGCAAGAGAAGTGAACCTGTGAATGATGGCCTGGTAAGCCTAATATCAACAGTAAAATAATGAAACGGGCCTGACAAGATGAAATTTATCAAAATCTGGAGGTTGATGGAATCATGAGCAATAAGCAGCATGGTTTTATAAAGAGCAAATCATACCCGACACAATCAATAGCTCTTTTCAGCAGAATGACAAAATTAGAGGAAGAAGGGAATCAGGTAAGTGTTGCCTATTTGCACTATCACAATGGATTTAAAATGGTCCCCGCAAATTTTAAATTCAACTGTAGATAAAACTGACTCAGTCATGAATACTTTCTAAAAAGGCCTGAAAAAAAAATGTACAATGTCACAGATAATGACAATGCAGGCCGTTGTGGGATGCTAGAGTTAATAAAGCTCATTCACTGCATTTTCTAAACTGATGAAAAGGAAAAAGTATATCAGAATTGTGTATAACGTGTCAGTGAATAGTGCATTTCACAGAACACAATTAGGCAGATTTTAAAATACAATGGATAATCTAAAAGGATCGTAGGTGAGATCCCTGTAACAACTATCTCTTGACTAAAATAAAACAGACTGAGATAAGGGGAAAGCCCTCGGGACCAAGAAGCAATCAATCCTGGGTTGTGTTCTCTCTCTGCCTTCTCCAACTGCATTCTTCCATGATTCATTTAACTGGCTGGGATTCTTCCCCTAACCCTGACTTTAGGACAGCATATGACTGGCAAGAACCTCATGATGTCCACTGAATACCTTGGCTGTTTGAGCATAAGTGGATGGGAGAAATTTATATATCCTTTCTCAACTCTGGCACCCCGTCTTCTTCTTCCATACAGACGTAATCACAGCTTTGGTTCAGAAATGCTCTCCTGGCCCATAGTCTGTTCAGAGAGAGAGAGAGAGAGAGATGGAGAAATAAACAATTGAAAAGAAATGAAATAAAAGTTATAATACAAGTGTGTAGAAAGTTCTAGAGCAACTTAAAGAAAAAAGAGACTGTCAGAGAGAATTAGGTAAATGTTTCAAGAAGGGACAGTTGGTCAGGGCCTTGAAGACCAGGTAGAGAGGAGGTGGGAAACGGAGGGTCTGCCACCTGAAGGTGCAGCAGACACAAAACTCTCCTCCTGGATATGATGAGAAAGATAACTTCTGTGCAAGCTCCATCCAGCTCAAAATGCTGCTTGAAGAGCAGATGGAATGACCCACATGACAGAATTTTGTAAAATGCTGTATAAATATGAGAGATTGTAATTATGCTACGAGTAGTTAAAAATAGCTTTAAAAGAAAATTCCTAGTAGGCTAAATGCTAGGGGAGCCTAAAACCCAACTGTCTAACTTCAGCCTAAATGCAGCAGCATTAGCATTACCAGGCTTTACCCAGGGCTCTAGCCCTTCTAACCACAAGTAGAGTAGGGAGACACCACACGCAGAACAGAGGCTGAGTTTTCTTACACGTACCTGTGCTCCCAAACAGAGCGTGACTCACACATGTGGGATATGAAGCTGCCCACAGATCAGCATGCATCCACAGGCAGCAGCTACCACGATCCTTCTCTGCAGCTATGCTTGCTGTGAAGAGGAGGGTAGAGTGTCCGCATCAACCAAACTTAAAAGCTTGGAGTCACCTTAGACTCCTTCCCTCTGTGTTGTGATTTCTTTGTAATTTATCATCTTTCTTGTTCTCATCTTTTCATTTCCTTCCATGCTGTCACCGGCAAATCTACCTCTTCACTTGGGCAATTACAAGGCTCCCTACCTGGGGTCTTCCATCAGCTTTTTAGCCTCTCTCTCTCCTCTAGTCCACTCTCCGGAACAACTTGGCATAGAAAAATACCACTGCTGTCCTGTTGTGCTCTTACTCGAAATTCATCACTAACTCCCCATTGCCAGTATCAGTGATTCTCAAACTTCATTTGCACAAAAACCATGTCTGATATTTGTTTAAAATGCAGACTCCAGGATGTTCCTTCTCATTCTGACTCACTCATGGTAGGGCTCTGGAATCTTCAGTTTTTAACAAACAAAAATTTTGTGTTAGTTTTACTACTGTTTTGGGGACAGCCCAGAGGTCAGCTCTTATTGGGTCTATAACTGACCTTTAAATACCTGTTACCAAGTGTCTATTTAAAGTCACACAATCACTTCAGTTAGGCATGATTATCAAAACTAGGAATGCAATATATAATTTTTATATGCATATAATGCATATCTATCAGTTTATACATTTAAACATATAGTACTATGTAAATAAAATACCAATTGGGATGTCTTTCTGGCTCCAAGGGGCTACTAACTGGTGCAGAAATATGGGAATGACTCACAGTTTAAAAGATACTAAGTTTTCTGCAATCATGTTCAAAGGAAGCTTGATTCACGGTCCTAGAATCACACAGTTTAAGTAAGCCTCCAAAAAAATAATTTCTTCTGTTGGGAAGGGAGGGATATCTTCCTGAGGAGATTTAAGTCATCAGGCAATAAGCTGTTTCTTTTTCTTTTCCTCCATGAGGTAAGATCGGCAGTGGTGGAACATTTAACTTATTCCTCGCATTGTGGTGCCCAATCCATCATTCCCCAGACTGGAGACTGGTACCTGTCTTCTGTCTAAAAAGGGTGAAACGATCAAGCAACAAATGATGTGCCCAGGAAATGGTCAGGAGAAAGGCAGTGAAACTGAGAGGCATGTTGCATAGACATAGTCCATAGCCCCAGAACTTAGCACACAAGGGTTCATGAATTTGATACGAGTCAAATGGATGCCACTTTAGGCAATTGGGACTTTGGTCAACTTTCCAGTCACCAACCGGAATTAGAGGAGCCTGTAAGCAAGAGATTGTAGAATATATGGTGTTAAAGCAAAATAAGGAAAAGGCCATGAGACTGAGGCTATTTCTGTGCCCAGAACCCTTACACAAGCAAGCTGAAACTTGACTTAGGGGCATTTCTTAGAACAGATTTTTTTTTTAATTGACAAATGAAAGTTGTATGTATTTATCATGTACAACATCTTGTTTTAAAATATAGGTACATTATGGAATAGATCAACGAACTAATGAAAATGTTCATTATCTCATAAACTTGGCTTTTTTGATAAGCAGTGAGAATGTAAAATCTACTTAGCTATTTTTACAATACAATACATTGGGCCAGGCGCAGTGGCTCACACCTGTAATCCCAGCGCCTTGGGAGGCCATGGCGGGCATGAACACCTGAGGTCAGGAGTTCAAGACCAGCCTGGCCAACATGGCGAAACTCCATCTCTACTAAAAAATACAAAAATTAGTCAGGCAGGGAGAACTGCCTCAGCCTGGAGGCGGAGGTTGCAGTGAGCCGAGATTACACCACTGAACTCCAGCCTGGGCGACACAGCAAGACTTTGTCTCAAAAATAATAATTAATCAAAAAAAAACAACACATTGTTAACTGAAGTCGTCATATTGCAGAGTAGATCTCTTGAACTTATTGTTCCCATCTAATTGAAATTTTGTATCCTTTTTCCAGTATCTCTCCAACTCCCAAACCATGGCCCCTGGTAGCCAGCACTCTACTCTCTGCTTCTATGAGCCAAACATTTTTAGATTTCACCTATAAGTATTTGTGTCTCTGTGCCTAGTTTCTTTGACTTAACATGATATCCTCCAGGTTCATCCATACTGTTGCAACTGAAAACAAATTTTCACTTTTTTAAGTTGAATAGTATTCCATTATGAACATATACCACATTTTCTTTATTCATTCATCCGTTGATGGACACTTAGGTTGATTTCATATCTTGGCTATTGGTGAACAGTGCTGCAATAAACATAAGAGTGCAGATATCTCTTCAAAATAATTTTATTTCCTTTGGATATATAACCAGTAGTGGGATTGCTGGATCATATGGTAATTCTCTTTTTAGCTTTCTAAGGAACTTCCATCTGTATTCCATGATGGCTATGCTAACTTGCATTCCCAAGCAGAGGTTTAAAGTTTCCCTTTTCTCCACATCCTCGCCAAAACTTGTTCTCTCATCTCTTTTTGATAAAAGCCATTGTAACAAGTATGAGGTGATATCTCATTATGGTTTTGATTTGCATTTCTCTGATGATTAGTGATGTTGAGTATTTATACCTGTTGGCATTTATATATCTTCCTTTGAGAATGTCTGTTCAGGCACTTTGCCCATTTTTTAATTGGGTTGTTTTCTAGCCACTGAATTGTTGGAGTTCCTATAATATTTTGGATATTAACTTCTTGTATCAGATGTTTGGTTTTGCAAATATTTCTCCCATTTCACCAGTTGTCTTCACTCCATTAACTGTTTCCTTTGCTATGCAGAAACTGATTAATTCTGAATCAAGCTTCAGCCAGTCATAGATAGCCAACTAGCCCACTGGTTAAATAATTTGGGGCCTTTCATCAGATTATACCCATATAGGGCAAGGGCTCAGCTGTAGCCAATCTAGTAGAGTCCTTTACTTTGCTTCTGCATTTAGTCTGTAAAAGCCCACTGCTCAAGCTGCTGGAGTCAAGCTCTCTGAACCTCTCCTGGTTTTGAGAGCTGCCCAATTCATTCACCATCCTTTACTCAAATAAAGTCTGTTAAATTAATTTTGTCTAAAGTTTTTATTTTAACAATAGTCATCTGTGGAGACAATGGGAGGAAGAGACTATATCTCAGCAGGGTAACCAGGCCAGGGAACTGAACATTTAAGACCTCAAAGAACCACCAAATGAACCCCATGAAAGATCTAGCATTTGAAGGCCTGCAGCCTGGAGAGAACCAATGGCCACATTGGTTGGAAACTGTACGACAATCACAAGAATGGACTGCAGCCTCCTGCAGCTCCAAACAGTGCCTGGGACTGAAAGAGGCCTGACACTCTCCCTGGCCACTGGTTTTAAAAAATTTTAAATAAGCCTCTCCACAGCCATGTAAAACCTCTGCTCTGTCTTTTGGAGAGAGAGTATTGAATTAGAGTGTAATACTATCTAAAATTGACTGATCCAAACCAGAAGTCCCAAAGTGTTATGAGATGAGACTAACATTCATCAGATGGTGTGGAAATACTCTTTGAACATAAATATGTTTATAAATGTCATACTTTTTTTAAAAAAAAGCACAAACATAAAATAAAGAAAACATAATTCCAAAGTACATATTAATAATTCTTCTCATTTTTGAATTATGTATCTTAAGTGTACCATGGTGGAAAGAAAAATAATTTTTGATTGGAATCAAAAGACTTGAATTATAGTACCCACCAAAATATTGAAAAACTGGATCAGTGATATAACAATGGTGAACAGTAGTTTTGTATCCATGAATTAAGAGCAGTAATTATTACAGTACCCACCAAAAATGGGCCATAGTATCATAAGACTTTTGAAATTCACTATTCAACTCTCAATTTTTAGCAGAGATATTAAAAATAAAAACTCCACATAACACCAGATATTATTTTGCTCATTACTTGTTAAATGTTTTTGCCAAGCTAATCTCTTTTCCAGTATTTTTGGGTATTCATCTAACACATAATTCTAAAATTGTATATCTAAATATGGGAATTGGACTGTATGTTTTCTAAATTTCCTTCAGCTCTAAGACTTCATGATTCTCTTTTCCTTCAGTTTTAGTACACCTTTTATTAGAACTGTTAACAAGTCTGAACATTGTCCAATTTCATTTTTTTTTTGCCAGAATTAATGAGCAGTAAAATAATCAAATGGGAGCAGAAATATATAGAGAGAAGACATAAGAGGAAAAAAATTTTGAGGAGAAATAACTGACTGGAAAATCAGCTAAAAAATATCAAGAGTTAACTCCCTCTTCATCTTATTTAATAGAGTATGCCATTAGATGTAATTCACATATGGATTGGATTGTCTAAAACAGACAAAGCCTTTGAAAATGTTTACAGTTGAAGCTAAAATGTTCATAGATAATGAAGTTGAAGAAAATTGTCACTTCCTGATTCAGATATTATGTGAAAGAATCACCAGTCGCAGATAAAATAGTTGAAAATTTTCATGTTACCTGGCATGCATTTGAACTGTCTAGAAAGAAATAGCTCTTAAGAGTCAGTTTCTTGGCAACTTGGTGCTGTGCCATAAGGTAGTCTCAACTTCTACTTTTTAAGCAGGTCGAGCTGATGCATTGCTGGGACAAATCATAACAACAGAGCCTCATCCAGCATTTGTGATGTTCTATTCCCAGCAAGTTCGTGTGTCCCTTGATTGATTCAAGAATAGGTATTGAGTTACAAACACCTGGTATTGCAAGGATTTTTACTTTGTCCACAAACACTAAATTACCTATGTACGTAACCCAAATATCATCGTTCAATAAGTTGTAAAGGAAACATGGTCATTTAGAGATTGCCAATGTAATCCGGCAGGAAGAGAGAGAGGCCAAAGAGAGAATTTCACATCAGAAACCAGTTCACTTCTCCCGCTGAGGCTAAAGTAACTACGAATCATGTTAATTAATCTGCCATAAAATGTCAGAGCCTAAATGAGTTCAAAGGATTTCAATTCAATCCATAGTGCATCACAAATACCACCATGAACTAGAGCCAGTGCTGCAGCCTTAAATCTGAGAGACATGCAGATAAGAAGACAGGTGTATGCATCAAAGAATAAAGTATAGTAGAAACCAATTACAGCAAAGTCGTTTTTCTTCCACAAGAAAAAATTTTATTATAAAAAGAAAAATTACTGCCACAAAAGGGACTGTGATTTTTTCTAATGTTTGAAGTATCTATCTACTTTCTTGATGAAATGAATTTCACTCAGGTTGAATTATAAATAAATTGTCCAGTTTGCCATGAATATTATAGTTCTACTAAAAATCATACCAGCTGCACCGAAAGATATAGTAAGTCCTAAACCTCATGTCCTAAACAATCAGATGTAATTACTGGGGCATTTAGAACTAATATGATGCTTTCATATCTAAGATTAAATATGCAGATGGTGACAAAGTCTAGGGTGCATCTGGTTCCAAATAAGAGGTTGACAAAGGCTCTTTTGCTTGTTCTGTTACTTAAATATTTGACAGGGTACAGATATCTAAAATGTAACTTTGTAGATGAACATCATCACCCAGCTAATCCTACTGTGGATATCCTTATATTTCAGATCTGTAGTACTCTTTCTACTCTCATCAGATTGTTGGTGGTGGCAGCCGAACACTTAAGCCCAGCAAAAACGTATTATTAGCAAAAATCTGGCTTATTATTCAATTATCAATGGCTGGTTGAACTCTCAAAGTAGGCTAAGTATGGCTTTGATAAGTATGCTGCAGTTCTCAAAGTGTTCTAAAATAGTAACTTCACAAAATGAAGCTTTCCTAGATAACATTTGTTTTTGTTAAGATATACCTGCCCTTTGCTCATCAATATAACTTAGACCATATTGTGCCAAAATGGACTTCAGCCTATTGATATTTCAGGAATGCTAAAGTATTCTGTTTAAAATAAAAAAGAGGTGGTGTTGAGGAACCTGGGTTTTTTTTCTTTCATTAGAAATAATGTTTTAGATAATACATTTGTAGCTAGTGTTTGACTCAATGATACAGTTTATCAGTATTACTATGAACTCAGCATTATTTGCATGACCTTTTAAAAGCCTCTTAGCTTCTCAGGCTTTCAGTTTGGGTGACAGTAATAGTAATATTTTGTAATATTTTGCAATGATTAAGTATGTCAGAGAACCTAGCACAGTTCATAAAGCAGATACTCATTATGTTAGTTTTCTTTCTGCTTTGAATAAACATTTCATTCTTTCCTTCTTTGCCCTCTTCACCCTCTACTCCTTATTTCTGCCCTTCCTTAGTCATTTGTCTATTACGAGGATCATCATCTTGTATTGAATTTGTTTTTCACTTATCTTTCCACTTGACTATAAACTCTATAAGGACAGGAACACATATTTTCATTGTTATAGCCTCAAATCCTAGTTCCTTTAGCACACGTAATAAACTCAGACTAGCTACCTCTTGAAAGAATCAGTTTTGGGAACATAAAATTTAATCCCTGCTTCTGAAATAGAGAACATTATAAAAATATAATTTTAAAAAACTTTTATTGCCATAACCCCATACAGATGATAAAGGGCTTCCACGTGCATAATTCATTTGTTTAATGTATAAAACAATCTTGAGGTATACAGCTGGAACATGGCAAAAGAAGTCCAAAGCCCTGAGCTCAAAACCCTGACATTCCAAGTTTCCTAACCTGAGGTTATTTTCTAAACTCTTTGAGTCCTGTTTGCTCTGAGCTGCAGCCTTCTCATCTTCAAACAAGATTAATATCTGTCCTGCCTCTCTGGCAGGGTTTTCGTAAGGATCAAATGAGGGAATGTACGTTGAAATGCATTGTGAACTGTAAAAAGTAGATGTAGGAAGTTCCTATAAATCCTTCTCAAAGAAAAGATATGTTATAAATAACTAGTTGTTAGGTGTCATCTTCACTCAACAATAAAACAAGTGATGACTACAAGGCCCTTTTTTGTACACAAAAATTGGTAACTTAGTTGATATGGTTGGGGTTGTTAGAGCTCCTGTAAGAAGTCGGAGTGCATCTGAGCCTTGAAGTCTGCTAGAACTTGAATATGAAACAAATAGAAGGAAGTGGCAGACAGGAAGATTTTGAAGACTTAAAGTGTAGCCCATGCAGGTAATTTGAGGGGAGAGTAAAAAATTATCCTTGCTGTAATAGAGCATTGGTGTTTGCGAATGGGGTTGAGATGAACTCTCACTGGTGTTGAGATGAACTTGGAGAACTAAAGAGGTCAGAGTATGGGGGACTTTGCATGTCAAGGTAAGTTTCAACTTTTTCATGTTAATAATACAATCATACCATATTTCATGTAGAAAAAAATATTTTATGGAATCAATAATCTATTATGAGGCAAATAGATTTTAGGGAAATAAATTCAACTGTATTCATTAGATCAAAGATGGAAGACTATAGCACCAAGATTGGTTAAAAGGAAGAAAAAAACTATTGTGGCCTATTCAGGAATGGAGAGCAGAAAAAAAAATAATAATAATAAAAAAGCTTATGGAGCAAAGTGCTAATGGGAGGTGGGAGAAGGAGTAATGAATTCAACATTATAAGGAGCTTGGTGTTAAAATCTGTTCAGATACATAGCGTGAGTATGGCACTGGGACACAGGGATAGGACGTGCTTAAATGGGCAGATGCACGGTGATGACTCTGTGAGTCTTAGGGATGAATAATTCTCAGGAGGTGGCCCATGATATTAAGCCTTTGTTGGATATGAATAAGTTAATGTGAGTATAGCATTACAGAAGAGCAACCATCTCAGCATTTATAATTGTGTGAGCCAGTCTTTCATAATAAATCCCTATCTACCTATCTGTCATCTCCTATTGGCTCTGTTTCTATGGAGAATCCTGACTAACACAGAGAGCAAAACATGCATAAAAGCAATCTTGAACCAGTACTGAATATGCAGTAGGCAAAACACATGAACATTCAGAAAAGTAGATAGTGTGCAAATATGCAATAATTTTGTCTGTCAACAAAATTGAAAATTCCTGGGTTAAAATTAACTCTAAGGTTTGAAATGTCTTGTATGAATAGCATACATTTGAAAAAAAAAAGTCAGAAATTCTTATCTTTATAGCCTGTAACCAACCAGTCATGGAAGAGCACATAAGGATGTAAAAAACAAACAAAAAATCATTCAATTTAGGAGCAAGTGAGGTAGTTTTAGATATTTAGTAACTCTCTACTTTTAAAATAATAAAATATTTGGAAACAAATATTTGGAATTATATGTGATAGAATGCTTCATTTTCATAGAACTTTACCGTTTACAAAATACTTAAATGAATGTTATGTAATTTTTTTTTTTTTTTGAGATGAGGTCCCACTCTGTCACCCAGGCTAGAGTGTAGTGACACAATCTCAGCTCACTGCAACCTCCGCTTCCCAGGTTCAAGTGATTCTCCAGCCTCAGCCTCCCAAGTAGCTGGGACTACAGGCACAATCCACCAATGCCAGGCTAAATTTTTGTATTTTTTGTAGAGACAGGGTTTCATCGTGTTGCCCAAATTGGTCTCGAACTCTTGAGCTCAAAGTGACCTGCCAGCCTTGGCCTCCCAAAGTCCTAGGATTACAGGGATGAGCCACTGCGCTGGGCCTAAATGTTATGTATTTTTATTGATGAATACATACTAACATGTTTGTAAATCTTTTTCATAAACTGTAAAGCAGATGCAAATGTCAAATACTGATAGCAATTTATAAGCATTTTACTGAACAATTTTAACTTGCTCAGTTATGCACTTGAAACAGTTTTATTTTTCTCCAACCTCTACCAAATATTTTCTATTCATTAAGGATACCTTCGGCAGATCCTATAGATTTGGGGTCATTTTCAACCTTAAAAATCCAATCCAGTGTAGTTTAAAACTACAATATCATATTTTTTTTCTTCCCCCAAACCAATCATGGGGCTTTGCATCAGGAGTGAGAATAATCTGCTTATTATGCCCCTAACTATACTTCCTGGTTGTAGCTTCTCTCAGATTGGAGACTGTATTAGTCCAATTTCACACTGCTATAACGAATTGCTCAAGACTGGATAATTTATAAAGGAAAGAGCTTTAATTGACTCACAGTTCAGCATGGGTGGGAAGGCCTCAGGAAATTTACAATCATGGAGGAAGGTGAAGGGGAAGCAATGTACCTTGTTCACAAGGCATCAGGAAGGAGAATAAATGCAGGAGGACCTACCAAACACTTATAATACCATCAGATCTCATGAGAACTCACTATCACGAGAACAGCATGGAGGAACTGCCCCCATGATTCAATTACCTCCACCTGGTCTCTCCCTTGACATGTGGGGATTATAGGGATTATAGGGATCATGGGGATTACAATTCAAGATGAGATTTTGGGTGGGGACACAGCCAAACCATATCAGAGACGTAGAAGAAGGATGGAAGAAAAAAGAGAAAGGTCTCTTCATTGGGCTGTAGTCACTGTTCTCCAGCTAACACTAACTGGCCTCTATACCTTTATTGTGGAGGTGTCCGCTACTAACTCTCCCATAATGAACTTCCTGTGTACTTCCCTGAAGAAGATGAGGAAGTTATAGCATGGAATTTTCTAACATGCCTCAACTTATACTGGTGGCTCACATCATAGGCAATCTACTGGGCTGGAGATGGTGGGGGAGAGGGCAGCTAGCCTGGTAGCTAGTAAACCCTTTTGGTTAGGATAACAGCTCAGATAGGCACAGAGGCAGAGCCTCTGCATGAGGGAATCCCTGTGGTGGAATACATCCATTCTTATGGGCATCCCAAACTCTATGGATGGTTCTGTTGGATCATTCTCCTTGCTTGGCTTAGGCAATCACATAGCTGAACGTTCCGCCCAAGTTCATGTGTTTTGAAATTTAATTACAAATTTGATAGTATTAAGAGATGGGACCTTTACGGGGTGATTAAATCAGAAAAGCAGAGCCTCATGGATGGGATTAGGACCCTTATAAAAGGGCTTGAGGAAGTGGGTTCATTCCCTTCTGTCCCTTCCACCATATAAAGATGTAGCATTAGTTCTCTCTGGAGAACGAGGAGCAATAAGGTGCCATCTGGGAAGAAGAAAGCAGCCCTTGCCAGACCCAGAACTTGCCTCTATTTTAGACTTCCCAGCCTCTAGAACTGTGAGAAATAAGTTTCTGTTGTTGATACATCACCCAGCTTCAGGTACTTAATTATAGTAGCACTAATGGACTAACACAGGCAGCATTTTAGTTAGCTTATTACTGCATAAGAAACTACACAGACATATAATACTCTTAAACATCAAACATATATTATTTCTCACAACCCTAGATCCAACTGTAGAGTTCTGCTGATCTGGGTGAGGCTCAGTTCATGTCAGCGGAGCTACTCATGCATCTGCAGTCAGCAGGCAGGTAAGCTGGAGCTAACTATTCTACCATTGTCCCAACTGGAAGACATAGTTCTCCATGTGTCTCTCATCTGGCAGGCTAACTGAGATTTGTTCTCTTGACAATAGCAAAATTCCAAAGAGAAAGGAACCATGCATAGTATCTTAAGACATAGGTGTAGAACTGGAATATCATCACTTCTGCTATGTTATTTAGCCAAAAAAAAAAAAGCCAAAACCTCATCCCAGATTCAAGAAGTAGGGAAACAGACTCCACTTATTAATGGAAGAAGCTTAAAGATTACATTTTAAAGAGCAAGGATAAAGGAAAGGACAGAAAATTAGGGTAATTTTTGCAATCAAATTACCAGAGAGGACCTCCAGCTTCAATTATTTACATACATTTCCCATGCAAAATATACTCACCATCTCCCAAGACCTTTACAAGTCCCACCCACTCAGCCCTGGCATGATGATCGTGATCTACATCAGGTCTTGTTGTGACTTCTTGTGATCCAGAGATTTTTACCTAAAAAGCCAAGCCTTCTAGAGTCCAAATACAAAATAAAGCTAGGACAAAATAACCCATACTCTCCATTCAGAAATGACACTTCATTCAAAAATGTGGAGAAGGAGAGGAAGAGAATAGTCTCAATATTCATTCTAAATCATTTCCCTGCCAGGGAAATGTGAGAACGCGAGATTCAGGGTTTGGGTAATGTTCCTTTATTAGATCCTGGTTCTACTCTCTAGGGGTGGTCCTCTTTTCCAATGTTCTCTTCAGATCTTGCCACAACCCTCTTGCCTCTTGATTCTGAAACACCCCTTTTCCATCACATCTTATTTCTGAAGAAAGAGCCTGTGCTTGCTGCTGAGTACCTTTTTCAACCTGATTCCTGCCCATATCAAATTGAGGGAATAAATTTACTTTCAAAAGTTGAACAGTGTCAGTTCCTTTTAGCTTGATTAGGCTGCTCTTTTGTCATTACAACTTTGTGGACTTTTTACATACCTGATTATTGTCTACTTCCTGTCTCAAAAGTTACACTCAAAATTGTCTTTCAGTGTCCCTTTCTAGAAGTAATCACTGTTACTTTGGGATCAGACTTCTGTGAGACCACACCTATATAAAGTTTCCTAAAAAGTCATTTTTCTCCAGCTGAGAAGCCCTACTAAGCGTGGCCTTAATTCTTGCAGAAAAGAATTCTCATTTTTTTTGTTAAGACTTAACTTTTAAGACTTAATACTGAATTCCTAAGTCTTAACGAAAGATCTTTCAGCCTTACGCTAATTTGATCTTTGTCATCAGGCTTCATTTTTACCTTGAGAATCCATTAAAGGCAAAAGAGATTAGAGATGAGAAATAGCTTTTATTTCCAACCAAGAAAGTTCTCTCTATTCCGTCTAAATTCTCTTTGTAAACTGGCCAATTCTTTTCTTAGCTCATCTCTTTCTTTAGGTTACCTTACCAATTCAGCTACAAGCAACCACATGACAGTTTTAACATTTGTCTGGAAATCGTCTTGATCAACTCCAAGAGTGCATTAGGAACAGTTTTTATCTTCCAAATTACCACATTTTAACACCTGTTGTGCTCCTGTATAACAAAGGTCATGTTTCCAGCCTCCACCTACCATCTTATTGCAAAATCAAAACAACATATTAGGATTTTGTTTTGGCAACATTCTACTTATAGGTAATAATTTCTGTATCATTTAGATAATGCTGCATAACCAAGCAACCCATAACTTCGTGATTTAAAACAGCAATGACTTATTACTTCCAAAATCTAAGTGTGGCTGGGCATTTCAGCCAATCCAGTCAAAGCTCCGCTGAACATATCTGGAATCATTCATGCATCTGCAGTCAGCTGGTGAGTCAGCTGGAAACTGGCTGGGCTGTGATGGCTCCAGCTGGGACATCTCAGGTCCCCTCCACTGCACATGCCCTTCATATCCTTTGAGAGGCTAGCATGGGCTTGTTCTCATAGGGGTAGCTGGATTATAGAGAGAGTGGAAATATGAAAGGCTTCTTGAGAACTAGACTCAGGACTCCCTTCTGCTATTTTCTATTACCCAAAGCAAGTCAAGCAACAGGTAGCAACAGGCAAAGTCAGTCCATATAAAAAATATGAAGATTCTACCTGTTGCTAGAAAAACCTGAAAAGTCACAATATAAAGCATTTGGATATAAGGGAGGGAGTGTTATTTTGCAATCTTTATGGCAGAGGTGAAGCACCCCTGGACAGAAAGAATGGAGAAATCATAGCATTCCCCACTAGGCTAAAGACACAGCATTCAGACAGTCCCTCCACTCTCACTCCCTTTCCCAGCCCTCTGCTTAAGGAGATGTGGGGTAGAGGTGGGAGGAAGGACATGGGGGTTTATGAGACACTATGTTGGCAATGATGGAGAATGGCAATACAGATTCAAAGCTTGTAGAAAGTAACCCCAATTTTGGTGTTTTGTTTTAAACAATATAGTTTATTGACATTTCTTAGACACCAATTGTGGGGTACAGTTGCCCATTCTGAGGCAAAAGGAATATTCCCATTCCTATTATTATGGTGTTATTCTATGATTTAACCTAACTGGGTTGATAGAGCTGTAATTTATTGTTATTTATCAGATAGACCTTTGGAAGGGATAAGGACTATAACTCAAGAGCACACCGTTGGAAAGTGGTGAAGTTTGCAACTAACTCAAGTCTTCTGATTGCAAGTCAGTGGCTCCATAATTTCTTCATTCAAAGGGTTTGTGACTGGCAGGCAGGTTAGAAGAAGGAACTAGCAGACTTTTCTGAAAGCTGCATTTGCATAGCATTTAACGTAAGACTGAAAAAAACTCAGTTGTTCTCCTAAAAAAAAGGGAGGGCAGAGGTGCTGATGGAAATGATGAGAGTTAACCATCATCCCAGTGCAATATAATCCAATACTTGGTGGTACTTGTGCTCCAAAGCTACTGCTTTTTATGCTATGTTGCCTTGCCTCTTGTAGTGGGTAGTATTGTGTCTTCCAAAAACTGTATGTGTCTCCAAAAATGTCCTAGCCCTTTGTACCTGAGAATGTGACCTTATTTGGAAATAGGGTCTTTTAGATCTATTCAAGTTAAGACGAGATTATACTGAATAAGGGTGGGCACTAAATCCAATGACTAGTGTCTTTATAAGAAGGAAATTTGGACTCAGATAGATACATAGGAAATAACACCACCTAACAATGGAGGCAGAGACTGGAGCAAAATGTCTACAAGCCTAGCCAGAAGTGCCAAGGATTTCCAGCAACTACTAGAAGTTAGGAGGAAGCAGAAAGGATCATCCTCTAGAGTTTTCAGAGAAAACATGGCCTTGCTGATACATTGATTTTGGTCTTCCAGACTTCAGAACTGCAAGAGAACTGTGTGTTTTAAGCCACCAAATTTTTGAAAATGTGTTATAGCCCCTTAGGATATGATATACCTTTCAATTTCATCCAAATTGTTACTGTAAGAGAGGTGAACCTTTTACCTCTACCCTCTACCCTCTTAGAATCCCAGCTGGGCATGAGAATTAAATTGACATAAGATAGATTAACAGAAGACAAGCATGTAAATTTTACATGATAGAAGGAAATGAAAACACAAAGAAGTGTCAAAACCAAAATGCTTTTATATTAGGTACAATTACAAAGAGACGTAATTGGAGTAAAGCGACTAAATAATGTGGTGAGGCTAGAGGAAGAAGAGAATTATTTTAATAATATCTGTTTGTACAGAATTCTCCCAGCTATGACTCCCCATTGAAGAATATTTTTCTTCTCTTGGTCCAGAAAGGGCATCTGTGACAGGAGAATTTTAATCTCCTGTTTTCAGGAAGAAAAAGAGATTAGAATGTCCTTCTTGCATCTGCTGTTTTTCAAGTGCATTAGCTCAAAATAATCCTTATACGGAAGTGGTAAATTTTGAGACGTATATTCAGCTACCCTTCATTACAAACTTGCTGACCTAGTCCACACCACTGTATAATCTAATGAAGGGAAAAAAGATTGCAGACAAGTTAACATTTCCTATTTCTTAAATTGAGGAAGAGAGGAGTCCGAGGGAACAAAGAACTGTGACTTTAAAATATTATTTTTTCTCTCCACTTCTTACAAGATCAGCCCCCCCTACCTAAAACAGCCACTTGAAGCTAATCTCAAAGCTTCCAGTACAATTTTATTTGACCTTTAGTTAAAGACCACCTCTACCAGGCAACTGACTTTGTTCCATCCCCTTGGGCTGTTGCAGAAGTCAGATTTCACAGTGTTCCTTTCATTGTTCTGCTTGGAAACCTAAAACCTGTTCATCCTAAAAGAAACCAACCTGAAAGTGCCAATTGAGGCAATAACAAAACATATATTTCATATTTTTGAGAAAAAATACGCAGGGAAGAAAAATGAAGAGAATAAAATAGTCTGGTTATCTGAAAACTGTGTTTTTCTATGCTGAGCACTCTGTTTATAGAGCCAATACATCATGTCCACCAATAAGTGGAAGTGAAGCATGTTTCTTCCACACATTGTTTGACACGGAAAGTGAGTATTTTATTGGCATTGGGTAATTTAAACTCACATAGTGGTGTCTGGAGTATATTAGCAGCATACCATGCAAAGACTAGATTGTTCAGCAATTTGTTTACCAGAGAGAAGCAGTCCAAAACAATTCAGGAGAGAGGCAAGGGCAAAAAGTGTGGAGAAGTTGCTTTATGTCAGACAAATATAGCTGTCATTAGAAAGATATTCATTAGCATCAGATAAATCTAAAAATTTTGCCACCCAGTTTGCTAAATGCTAGTTTAAATGGCAGAGTTACAGGTAATGACATAGTAATATTGATCTACCACATACTCAGCACCGATGCTGCCTCAGATAATCCACTGGATTCATTCTTCCTATTTTTCCCTACCTTCTCCATAACAAACAGCATCTGAAGGGACACACACACACACACACACACACACACACACACACTCATGCATATTTATTGCTATGAAAGACAGAATGTATTGGGATTAAAAGTATTTGCTCTGGAGTTAGACTACCTAGATTTGAATCCTAGGTTTACCATTTACTGCTGTGCAAACTGTATCTATGGAATAGAGATTATATAGTTCATATATCATATGCACTATTTTGACAAGTATTATAAAGGATAATACATGCAAAATGCAGCCTGAGACACCAAATAAATAGTCAATAAATGTCAGATATCATCATCGTCTTCATCACTGTCATTATACACACTCATAGGATTGGTTATCAGTGTACATCTGTATGACTGGAAGTCTCTATAGGTTTGTACATGAACTTAAGGGTCTAAGGCTTAACAAAGGTTTGGACTTTGGAAAATTATGTTAATTTTTCCTTTAGAAAATATTGTGAAATAAAACTCAGGAAAATATCTGCAAGTTCAAATGTAATCAAATGGTCAGCTAATTAATAGAGAAAAATCTGTTCAACATTAACCAATCTTGTCAGCTAGTCCACCTAGATAAAACAGCATTGTCTTATCTACTCATTTATAGACCAGTTGAATCATGCCATAAAGGATGAGTTAACATGATTAAAGGCAAGAAGCAACTAAAGCAAAAGGTACTGAGGGAAGGTAACAAGTAGTTCCACTAGTCTGGCTCAAGAGATTGTAATGTAAAGCACTCTGGACCTGAGACAAATCCCAGCTTCTACTACCCAGCATGCAATAGGAACATTGAACTTTTTCTTTGGGCCTAAATGTTGGGTTGATTGGTTTGCATATCAGCTATAAAGCAAAGGTTTGTGTGATATGAAACGAGGAACTGCATGTGAAAACTCTAAGATTTTTCAAAACTGGAAAAAAATAATATAATTTATTATTAAACTCATCAGAGGTATTTTTAATATGAGGTTAAAAAAATAAAACTAGAAATACTAGTACAGAGAAGTTAGACTTTCCACTCTAGCTTAGAAAAGCCAATAAGGAAACTTTGAGATGATCAAAGTGATGTGGTTTTTATTTTGTTGTTGTTGTTGTTGTTGTTGTTGTTGAGATAAGAGTCTAACTCTTCCGCCAGGCTGGAGCGCAGTGGCGTGACCTTGGCTCACTGCAATCTCCGCCTCCCAGGTTCAAGCAATTCCCCTGGCTCAACCTCCTGAGTAGCTGGGACTACAGGCATGCACCACCATGCCCGGCTAATTTTTATGTATTTTAGCAGAGATGGGGTTTTGCCATGTTGGCCAGGATGGTCTCGATCTCCTGACCTCGTGATCCACCTGCCTCGGCCTCCCAAAGTGCTGGGATTACAGATGTGAGCCACCATGCCCAGCCCACAGTGATGTTTTAATGGGTTCTTCTTGCAGCCATGTATGGCCTTCTTTTGATTGGGTCATGTTTTTCTTCTTGCAAGTCAGATAAGATAGCAAATAAAGACAACCTATACAATATGTTCTTGCTCCTTAGAATTTTCTATAGAAAATATAGATGAAAAAACCACTTGTGACATTTAAGAGCAGGCTTTCCTGGCTATCAATCAGCCTTCTGGTGCCATAAATGAAGATACTTACAAGAAGATGGTCTTAAAAACTAATCAGAAATGGGTATTTTTAAGGTCACAGTGCTTGGTTATATTTTTAAAGAGACATTTTTTGGTGTTGTTGACATAAGTGCACTACATTTCACTTCTACCTATGGAGTAGATCCTATTAGTGTTCAAAATATTTGCTGCCCCTCCCTGTGGGGGTTGATTGTACCTTCTCTCTCCATTGCTATTAAGCTTGTCTCTGCAAGTTTCTTTGAGCAATAAGATATGAACAGTAGTGACATGTGCCACTTCCAAATAGAAGCTATAAAAGCCTTCACATGGTTCCACCATCTCTGACTGCCATGGAAAAAGGAAATATTAAAAGCTTCCACTCTCTTAGAAAAAAAACTTTATGGAAGGCATAATAACAAGTAAACACCAGAACTCTCTAAACCTATCTAAGCAATCAATGATGGTTCTATAGCCATGGTAATAGTAATGATCAGAACTGGTCAAGAACATCAGCCAATCAGTGACAACCTCTTACTTCTAAAAGTCATTGATTCAAGAATGGATTTATAAAAGAAAGATTCCCTGAATGTCAATCAATAACAGTATCCCCTTAGTATCTATGCTTCTACAGATGATGTCAGCACACTCCCATACTGTAAATCTGCCAATCCCCAAACTCCAGTCTTTCGAAAATCCCTATAAAGGATCAGTTATCTGCTTTGCTTAAGTGTATTCTTGATTCACATAGCTTTCCCTCACTTAAATAAGCAATATAAATTCAGCCTTAAGGTTTTTATTTCAAATACTGAGTGGTGGTCTTATCTTTTGACATGTGAAATAAAAAATGACCAGATAGGGCCTACTCGGCCTGTCTGAGTTCTCATTGAAGAGAATGTGGCACAGAGCCATGGCTGGCCCTCAGTGAATATATAACATCAGTAAGACGTAACTGTTGTTTGTGCAAGCCACTGAGATTTTCACATAGTTTGTTACCACAGAATAATGTACACTATGCTGAATTATAAAGACTGTAAGTCTAAGTTATAAAATTACCCAAGAAAACAGGCAGTTATAACTTATGTCCCACTCCTGAGTTTTCCACTTGTGAGATCAGACTTATCTTCATTTAATATAATTATTAAGTTTTCACAATTTCAACACAGCATTTATTTTAAAGGGTTCATTTTGTTATTTCATTTAAAAATTATTTTTCCTGTAAACTATATGATTTTCAAAGATTTCTCCTCTGCAAAACAACTTCACCAAAACAATGATAACAATATGCGTAAAAAATATAAAACAGTATAAAAATATAGCAACAAAAGAAATAATACATTATCCAGCCATAAATGTTCAATTTGAAGCAATTTCCCCCACAAGATTCTATATCTAGTTTTAAAATCAAAACAAATAAGGAAGTTAAATTTGTCTTTAAAACATGTTAAATTTTACTAGAAAGTATCTATTACAGAGAGAAGTAGTATGCCTGTAGTTATGTTTCAGTTGATATATGATTATTTTCAAATTTTGTTATGTGGTTAGAACTCATGGAATTCATTTTGAAGGGCAGACAATCATAACAATTCAGTTATCATGGACACCTATTAATTCGTATAACGAATATATATTGATAATATATTATATGTAAACTACAGAATTCAGTGCAGTTAGTGTTCAAAAATAAATAAAACACAGAAATTGCTTTCAAGTTCTAAAAGTGAAAAAAAGTCTAAAAGTAAAAAAAGAAAATCTAAAAGTTTAAAAAAGAAATTTAATTTATACTCCTAATAAAATGAGAGCATAATCAATGGCATCAGAAAGATGTACATAAAATGATATGTGAGAACTGAGGGATAAGAAATTACAATTGAGGAAAATCAGAGAAAGTTTACAGAGGAGATACCTTTAAACGGGCCTTGAAAGATTGGTAGGAAATACACATAGGAGCCTGTCTTTATATAAGTAAGGCAGGACTACCCATCTCTTTAGTGTGACCCTAATCTAGACATTACTTTTAATGGTAAAAACCACAATTACTTTTGCACCAGCCTATAGCAAGGCAGAGCTGTTCTCTCAGTAACATGATTCTCCATTTTCCTGATGCGTATCATCAATACTCTCTGAGATTTGGCAGGAGGTGAGGGGAGAGTTATGTTTTAAGATCTGCTCTCCAGGTTTATCCACTCACTTAGGCAGCATAATTTAACCCAGCTACCCTTTCTAACAAATTTTAGCAAAGTAGAGAGTTCAAAGCATACAGGTCATTAGAAATTAACTCAGGGTCTATACATTCCTTAGAATTGTTGGCCTATGAAGGCCCAGCCTTGTCAATACCTTGAGTCAGAATCTTTCTCAAAGTGGACTATCTTTCTCCATTTTATTTCTTCTATAGGAGTCAGAGCTTTAGTCCAAAGCACTGAACCCCAGCCAGGGATTAATAGTGGTGAAAATTGTTAGTTAACTAGACTTGATGGCGCAGCCAACTGATAAGGCATGATTATAGGCCTCATAATTCACTGGGAAAAATTCATTAGTCAACATTTCTACCGACACTCCCTTCCTAGTAATAGTCAAAGCACATTTCTACAGCCCTTTCTGACCATTACTTTTCTCACTTGAGAAATTCCAGGATGAAGGGATTAAAAGAAATGTAAATTTTTCACTTCACATCTCACCTACAAAAGTAGGCAGCAACATGATTTGGGGAAATTTCCTGAAGTCATGATGAAATTTATAGCAGAACAAAAGCCACCTGGATCTATTATTTATTTTGCAAAGCAAAGTAAAACCTTTTTTAAAAACTCATATTCAATTTTATTAAGCAATATTAAAAAGCAATAGAGCTTTCAGGACACACAGGAATATAGTGCACATATCACTTATATGCAATTGTGCATAAATCATTCTTTTTTTAGATGAATGGAATCAGAACTTCATGCCACTTGCAGAAAATACCCACTTAATTTTCAAGCAAAACCCTATAAAAGAATGCTTATCAACTTCTCCAGAATAAAAATTGGGCCTAAATATGAAGACTTTGCCATTATATGAACACTCTTCAACGCTTCGACTCAGTGAAGTTAATATCATTGCCACCATTCTTAAAGTAAGTGGAATAATGGGCATATTCGGAGGGTGGGGGGTGGAAACAGTAAATTAACTGTCAGAGTCCATGAATGTGAAAGGAACTAAAGTCTCAATGTTCAAAAAAATGTTTTTAAGTACCCGGGCTTAAAAATTCAATGTAATCAGCAGCTACTTTCCAAAAAGAGACAAAAGCAGTCTCTCAACTTCCTACATCAACCATACTAGGGGTCCAAACTAGGTTAAAAAAAGAAGAAAAAAAAGTACTGAACAGTGATTCAAAAGACCTTGGCCTCAGACTCAAATACATTAGATATAACAGCTTAGTAGTTGACATGAAAAGGTCACTTTCTGTTTCTCACTTTCCTCACCTGAAAATGGCATTCAAATAGTCATCCTAGAGTTGTTCAAGCATCAAATTTAAAACTATATAGGCTGGACGCAGTGGCTCACACCTGTAATCCCAACACTTTGAGAGGCTGAGGCGGGGGATTACCTGAGGTCAGGAGTTTGAGACCAGCCTAGCCAACATGGCAAAAACCTGTCTCTACTAAAAATACAAAACTTAGCTGCTCTGGGTGGCATATGCCTGTAATCCCGGCTACCCAGGAGGCTGAGGTAGGAGAATCACTGGAATCCAGGGGGCAGAGGCTGCAGTGAGCCGAGACTGATTGCACCACTCTACGCCAGCCTGGGCAACAGAGCAAGACTCTGTCAAGAAAGAGAGAAAGAGAAGAAAGAAAGAAAGAAAAAGAAAGAAAGAAAGAAAGAAAGAAAGAAAGAAAGAAAGAAAGAAAAAAGAAAGAAAGAAAGAAAGAAAGAAAGAAAGAAAGAAAGAAAGAAAGAAAGAAAGAAAGAAAAAAGGAAGGAAGGAAGGAAGAAAGGGAAAGAAAGAAAGAAAATGTATACATATAGACACGCTCTGTAAACTGTAAAATGCAAGAGGTCATGATTGCCACACTTCTATAAGGTCTTTACGACCTTGAGTTCCTGTATACAAAGCTTCTCAGTTGACCCCGTAGATATTTTACCTCTAGACCATCTTGGCATTGACTTTCTTTGTACTGCTAGATAAGTCCCTACTCTCTCTTTTCCTGCCTGTGAAACTGAGTGGATCTCCACTAGTCACAAATATTTGTGAACTACATAAATGTTTTAAAAGTTCTCTGAGAGACTCAGAGCAAAAAGCAGCCTGCAAATTCAAAGTGCTAGTTAGATTTTCATGACACTAAAGTATTACCACATCTCTCTGGAATTTGTAGGGCTTTTCTATCCTTAGGACACAAACAGAATAAATTGGATGAGGGTTACGGGGTCCTTGAGAGCAGTTCCAAACAGCCATCTATGCACACAGACTGGGGTCAAAGCTGGATGCGGAATCCCAGAATTCCATTATGACACTGTTGGATGAGGCTGTTTTTCCTGCATACATAATGAATATATTATCTCAGGCTTTCCAACTGTTTTGAAACTAGACATCCGACATTTAAACTTGGGAGTAAGCAATTACTGAAAAAACAACAATCTGCATCAATGAAAAAAGTTCAGAATATTTCTTTCTTCAGTTGGGTACATTTAACTGTGTGAGAAGAGGAACTAATCTATGTTTCAATTAGTTCCCTGTGACTCCAGCAAGGTTCGATGGATTAATCAAATTCTGGCTTTTGGGGGGAAGGATTTACTTAAAATCAAATTGATCTGTTGTTCTCATATTATCACTGGTAAATCTATATTTATTCTGCTTTAGGGCTTCTGAAGAGTAATAAATTGTCACCACTCCTGCAGTCTGCCTGAGTCTCAAGTCACACTTGAAATGAGTTTAATATTTAGAGCCCCTTTCAAAAGTACTGTTGCTTGCAGACACTCAGTCGTAAACTTTCCAACAACAACAACAAAAAGCGCGACAGTGGAGGCAAGATTTCATGAAGGCAGAATCAGACTATAAATTTTCTTCCTGACTTTTGGAGACAAGGAAGACGGTTTCACCAAGCAAAAGCAAAATTCAAATGAAAAGAGGGTGTGATGTGAATGTCGAGTGTGCATGAGCATGGTGGCGGCTGAAGGTGGGTGGGCATCTAATTGCATTCTGCAGGAGTATTTCCATCTACGAATCATTTCCACTTAGTGAGGATATTCTTCCTAGGCTCTGCCTTTCCTTTCATTTGATGGACACTGACAGTGGCCTCTCCTGTTCAAAATGCACTCTGCAGGTGCTGCTCGGACAGGGATGCACATCACCCAGTTTCCTTATCATCTCCAGGGACTGTTGTTCTTTGCCCCTTATGGGACAAAGGCTCTGATAAAACTTCAAGGCTCTGATGTTGAAATACAGATTCCTGCATTTAAAGAGCATCACTGCCGCTCTTCCTGCCAAGAGAGCTAGACTGCTAATTTGACGCATAGATGCACCTTTTGGACGGCAAGGGGTTAACCCAGTCTGCCAGCCAAGCCAGGAGAAAAGGAGCTGACTCCCAGATGCCACTGCCAGTAAAATTAATCCTGGAGCTTAGCATCTGGATGCTTCACCTGCCAGGCAGGCCCAGTAGGTCTTTTTCATTGCTGGGCCGGATTAAAAGAGAATGATAAGCAGAAGTGCTTCCGCACCCATCAGTGACAAGAAGGAAAAAAGCAAAAAACATCCTTCACTGAGAAGGAACCTCCCGACTGCCTCCAGGTAGTAATGCCCTGAAAACAGTGGACAGCACCCCATGCTATGTCCAGACACCACCTGACCAGTCTGCCTGCTGGAAAAAGACTCAGTGAACATCTGAAGCCAGAGGGTTGGGCACACTGAGCAAGTCCAAGCTACCTTCAGGGTGCCACCTGTCAAGTTTTCACCTGAGCAGACAGGATTTTCAAATGTGTTCTTTGGTTTCAGGCTGCTGGTAACATTTGTCAGGACACTTTTTTTTTCCTGCCTTGTTTGTTTTGAACTTAACAGAAAATCAAACTTTCCCAAATCCATGTACTTCCTTGATCTTCTAGTCTTAAGAAATTCTTTAAGCTCCAGGCTTCCTTGTTTTCAAAAGTCTTCAGTTTTTTATTTAAAAAAAAAAAACTGGTATTTTTAACATGTTGTTTTAAAAATTAGAAATACAGTTACGTTATTGGGGTATTGCCCAGAGCTGGAAAACAGTGCATTCCACCTATCTAGATGAATCCCATAGGGGAGCAAAGGGCTGGAAAAGCAGGAGAGAGAGCCAGAGGTACAGACCTGATTTGCTGGGCAAGAACCTCAAAGAAATAATGAGGTCCCAGGAGAGGTGGAGCTCTGATGTAGGGAATTGAATCCTTTTCCAAAGCTTTCATAAGATGTGTTTTTCTTTCTATTGCCAGATAAAGATCTGTGTGGGGTAGAGGGGAAGAAAGAAGGAAGGGGGTGGAAGTATTTGATAAAAAATGGAGGGGAATGGTGCAATGCTTTGCTTAGGTTTCAGGTAAGGTTTCCTTGAAAAGTACTATGAGCAATTTAAACAGTAAAACTGTCTGGGAATTAAAGAATAAACCAGCACAGAGACATGCATTTCAAGGGCAGTTATCAGGGATAAAAAGGGGGTTGCAAAGTAGCACTTTATAAATTTGATCTCTGAATATGAAGCCACATTTTCTAAGTCTATGAACTAATATTTTGCAGATAGAATATCTAAAAGCTAATGTAAATGTTTTGAATTTGTCTGAGTGTGTGAGTGTCCTCTGAAAAGAACAGCTGCCAAGCCAAATCTCAAGTTTTAGATTCAGTTCTTATAGCAAGATAAAATAATTATTTCTAAATGTGAAAGTCAAAATTTTTCTTAAGCTGGGTGAATCTAAGCATGGTTAGTTGACTCTTTTACAGAGGTGATTATTTTTTAAAATCCACCTATTCTGTAAGGAAATGATACCCTCTCCAACTTTCCCCCTGCTCACTGCTGTACGTGATTTCTTATCATTTTGGAAACAATTTACCACAGTTTTCCTAGGACAACCCCAGGTGGTTCTTGTTATCCTGATGAAATTATTAACTCACCCTTTTTTATTCTCGTAAGTGTCCTAGTTTGGATGATAAATGACATTGCTTTCCTACTAGACAGGACTGCAAAGTTCTGATGTACACAGGGTAAGGCCAGTGGGTCAGGAGACCAGGAGCTGCGGAAACCACAGCCCTAGAATGAAGCAGGTACCCCCTGGGTAGAGCCCATGAGGAAGTGAAGGAAGTGCCCCAGCTGAGTTCCACCAGAGCTAGTGAGTCAGTGTACCTTCACTCCTAGTATAACACTTTGTGGGGTTTTCTTTTGTTTTTGTTTTCGAGACAGGGTTTCCCTTTGTCGCCCAGGCTGGAGTGCAAGTGGCCCGATCTCAGCTCACTGAAGCCTCAACTTCCCAAGCTCAGGTGATCCTCTCACCTCAGCCTCCTGAGTAGTTGGGGCTACAGGCATGGACCACCACTCCTGGCTAATTTTTTTTTTTATTTTTTTGTGTAAAAATGGGGTTTCACTTGTTGCCCAGGCTGGTCACAAACTCCTGGGCTCAAAGGATCCTCCCTCCTCTGCCTCCCAAAGTGCTGGGATTACAGGCATGAGTGACCGTGCCCAGCCAACACTTTTTTTCTAATAACGGCTAGTGAAAAGCTCAGAGTCCCCTCAACTAAATTATGCAGAATTAAACAAATGACCAGTGCCCACGTCGGGGCCTGATGGATGAAGAGGGAAAAAACACTGAAAAGTCAGGGCTGCACCTACAACAATAATCAGTGAAAGCTCAGCACGGAAGAAGGGAACGAGAGTCAGACTCTGAATTCCTATAGCCTTTCTACTGTGAGCACACTCCCTTACCTTAGCTGCCGGCCTGAGAACCTCTGGAATGTGTTTTTTAAAAGAATAAACAAAAAAAATTAGTAGCTTGTTTTTACTGAATTTACTATATCGGTAAATTTTCTCATATCCCTACCGAAAGGAATCTACATGCTCAAGATAAAAAGAATGGGCATTCTATAAAAGATACGTCCTTCCCTACCCATTATATTCAAAATGTCTACTTTTTTTTAATGGAGTAAATGGAAGAAACAAGAGTAGAAATTTTGCAATGAAAGAAACTTGCCATTTAACACTAATGAGATAAAATAAGTATATATTCATTTAAATAATGCATGTTATAAGAAATAAGAAATAATCCAAAATAATTTTAGGGCATTTACACTGCTCAAAATAAATATAGTTTTTCCCTAAACCTCAATTTAAATACTTCTTTCTGAATTGTATAGGACTTATCTGAAAAGTGGGCTAACAAATCCTAAATATACTCACTTGATCAACAAATATTTATAGTATCTATCATGCACAATGCACTGTTCTTTAAATAGTGATCAAACACATAACATCAGGTATGTTTAAAGCTCAGAGGAAATGTAAAACATACACACATACAAAAGCATGTAACATTAAAATTGTATCATGTATAAAGCTTTCTCACACCCTTTAGTTCATTTGATTCTATGGACAGCATATTTTACAGGTTAATAAAACAAAATTCAGAGAGGTTAAGGGAGTCATTCAAGATGAAAATGGCTAAGAAATTAGCAGAGTTAGAGTTCCAATCTATACTTTCTAAGCAAGGCTTTTTATTTCTTTATTTTGATTTCAATAATATTGGGGGAACAGGTGTTTGGTTGCTAGAAAAGTTCTTCAGTGGTGGTTTCTGAGGTTTTGGTGCCCCCATCACCCGGGCAGTGTAGAGTGTATAAAATGTGTAGTCTTTTATCCTTCACCCCCCTCCCACCCTTCTCCCTGAGTCGCCAAAGTCCATTATATCATTCTGTGCCTTTGTGTTCTAAGCAGTTTCTTTGGCGATAATTTTATTTCTTATAGGATGGGCTGCACACGGGAAAGAATATGATATACAATTACAATATGGCAGAAGGCAAAAGAATAAATAAGTATTCTAGTCACAGGCCATGTTAATTTAGACAAAGTTCTTGAGTTTCTATTTCCTCCTCTGTGAAATAGATTAAATACTTATGATACTCCGTGACTTATCTCTGTCATAGTATTTCACAATCAAGTACTCTCGAAAACTCAAAAAGAAATGCAAAGTTTTATTCCCACTAGAAATAATCAATGACTCCAAGAGTAATTCTATCTAAACAAGGTGTATTTTCTCAGGAAAATAGGTTGGGAGTGGAGGCTATGTAGGAGAAGTCTCTACCAGTAGGGCCATACTGGTTGGTAAAATATTGACATATTTCTGAGCTGCTTGATTAATTGCACTGGCTCTAGTCCCTTAAAAATCCTGGCCTTTTCTTTGAAATCTTCTAGATCTTCCCAGGAATCAGAAACTAAAGGAACAATGCTGGCAAGTTTTGCCTCGGTGCTAAGGCCAGTACCAACCTTACTAGTACTTGACCTCTGTCTCTGCCTTGTTGGAGACATTCCTGACCAATAAAGAAAAAACTCCATCTTTCTGTTTGCAGCTTGCTTTCTAATGTAGCCAGAGTCACGTGGCCAACATCTGCCTATATTCCTGTGATCAATGTCCATGTGAATATAGTACCACTCTTTTTACCCACTGGGTCTTAGTCCATTTTTGTGTTGCTATAAAGGGCTACTTAAGGCTGGGTAATTTATAAAAGAAATAAATACGTTTATTTGGCTCACAGTTCTGTAGGCTGTAAAAAAGCATGACGTCAACATCTGCTTCTGCTGAGACCCTCAGATTTCTTCCACTCATAGCTGAAGGCAAAGGGGAGCTGGTATGTTCAGAGATTACCTGGTGAGAGAGGAGGCAAGAGAGAGAGGGGTAAGTGCCAACTCTTTTTAACAACCAGCACTCACAGGAACTAATAGAGCAGGAACTCACTCATTACTGCAAAGGTGGCAATAAGCCCTTCATGAAGAATCCACCCCCATGACCCAAACACCTCCCATTAAGCCCCACCTTCAACACTGGGGAATCAAACTTCAACATGAGGTTTGGGGGAACAGACATCCAAACTATAGCACATCACAAGATAGTGATTGCAGGAAATGTAAAAAAGACTGTGGCTAGGATGGGAAATTTATCAAAATGTGGTGCTTTATCTCCAGGGGCATTAAACTGTAGAGAAGGTCAAACTATACTACAAGGCTACAGTAACCAAAACAGCATGGTAGTGGTACCACAACAGAGACATAGATCAATGGAACAGAACAGAGCCCTCAGAAATAATGCTGCATATCTACAACTATCTGATCTTTGACAAACCTGACAAAAACAAGCAATGAGGAAAGGATTCCCTATTTAATAAATGGTGCTGGGAAAACTGGCTAGTCATATGTAGAAAGCTGAAACTGGATCCCTTCCTTACACCTTATACAAAAATTAATTCAAGATGGATTAAAGACTTACATGTTAGACCTAAAACCATAAAAACCCTAGAAGAAAACTTAGGCAATACCATTCTGGACATACGCATAGGCAAGGACTTAATGTCTAAAACACCAAAAGCAATGGCAACAAAAGCGAAAATTGACAAATGGGAGCTAATTAAACTAAAGAGCTTCTGCACAGCAAAAGAAACTACCATCAGAGTGAACAGGCAACCTACAGAATGGGAGAAAATTTTTGCAACCTACTCATCTGACAAAGGGCTAATATCCAGAATCTACAATGAACTCAAACAAATTTACAAGAAAAAAACAACCCCATCAAAAAGTGGGCAAAGGATATGAACAGACGCTTCTCAAAAGAAGACATTTATGCAGTCAAAAAACACATGAAAAAATGCTCATCATCACTGGCCATCAGAGAAATGCAAATCAAAACCACAATGAGATACCATCTCACACCAGTTAGAATGGCCATCATTAAAAAATCAGGAAACAACAGGTGCTGGAGAGGATGTGGAGAAATAGGAACACTTTTACACTGTTGGTGGGACTGTAAACTAGTTCAACCATTGTGGAAGTCAGTGTGGCGATTCCTCAGGGATCTAGAACTAGAAATACCATTTGACCCAGCCATCCCATTACTGGGTATATACCCAAAGGACTATAAATCATGCTGCTATAAAGACACATGCACACGTATGTTTGTTGCAGCACTATTCACAATAGCAAAGACTTGGAACCAACCCAAATGTCCAACAATGATAGACTGGATTAAGAAAATGTGGCACATATACACCATGGAATACTATGCAGCCATAAAAAATGATGAGTTCATGTCCTTTGTAGGGACATGGATGAAACTGGAAAACATCATTCTCAGTAAACTATCGCAAGGACAAAAAACCAAACACCTCATGTTCTCACTCATAGGTGGGAATTGAACAATGAGAACTCATGGACACAGGAAGGGGAACATCACACTCCGGGGACTGTTGTGGGGTGGGGGGAGGGGGGAGGGACAGCATTAGGAGATATACCTAATGCTAAATGACGAGTTAATGGGTGCAGCAAACCAACACGGCACATGGATACATATGTAACAAACCTGCACATTGTGCACATGTACCCTAAAACCTAAAGTATAATAATAAAAAAAAAAAGCCAAAAAAAAAAACCCCACAAAACTGTATAGAAGGTCGAAGGCTGAGAGATCTGGGAGCAGTGGGAAGGTTGATCATTTATTCACTGTTTAGGGCAAAGGAAAAACTAAAGACTGCCTCAATTACCCAGGAATTTACTTCCCAACTCTCAGCAATATAATGCAGTTAGACCAGGAAACAGAGCTCTCCAAAGCCAGACGAACCTCCCTACATAAAGGACTCCTACATAAAAGACCTCCCTACATAAAAAAACAGGAATTTCAGAGACTCAGAACACCAACAACACTTGTCTCCAGTTTAAAATCTGAGAATCCACCAAAATCTATCAAATGGACAATGAAGAGAACCCAAGGGAACTCACCAACGCTGTTAGCAGGCATATGTCATGCAAGAACATACTCTGTTCATCCAAGGACAAGAAAAACAAAACCAAACAAAAATAAGCATGGTATTTGTGAAAATAGTCGGCACTTTCAAAAAGAGAGAGAACCTAAGTACTAAAGATGTATAAGAAAAACAAACCTTTGAAAAAGATCTACTATAGGAAATGGTAAACTAGTAGATTCTTTTTTTACAGGAACTTGAATGAAATTCAAGAAAACATAGACTCTGTAAAATAATATAAGGTTAACATTTAGATAGAAGGGGAACAGACTGGATCAGGCAAATATAAAAAAGAAGGTAGATTTTTAAAAAGGAAAGATTGTAATGATATAAAATTACAAACAAATTATTTATTTAATATATCTTTATGAAGGGCTAAAAAATCTCACAATATGAAGACTAGCAAGATCTCTGGGACAATATTATAGAAAATTGTCCCTAAGACAACAAACTTAAGGAGCACTTCAAGAATGCAGAAAAAAAGACGAGAAAAATTATGTGATTAGGGAGGATGAAAATGGCATACAGAAAATAAAGATATAAGAAATGGGTAATTGATTTCCTGGTGGGGGCGGGGCAAGGAGAAAAGAACAAATAAGACAATAAATAAAAGAACGACATAAATGAGTAAGGCTTTCCTAATAGAGGAAAATAATATGTTTTCATAATAGATTAGAACATGACTAATTTTTCCTGAAGCTATAAAAAAGAAGCCTAGGAAATTTCTCAAGAAAGTCCTGAGGTCTTAGATCAAAAGAGTTTACCTTTTTTTCATCATATTCTGGTGAAGTTATGATTTTCCAAAAAAAAAAAAAAAAAAAAAAAAAAGGGACAAATCATGCATCCCTGAGGCTGGGCCAGGACACTCAGGAGTTCTCTCTCCCAGAAAAAAAAAACTTCTGAGGCAGGCCATGGACTTCTCTAAAGAGTTTAAAGTGTTTAAAGTAAGAAGTTTTTTTTTGTTGTTGTTGTTGTTTTAAAAGAATTCTTAAGTATGTTTTTAAAAAGCGTTACCGCTAAACTCTATGCTCAGCCAAATTTTCATTCAAATAATAAAATGAGAAAAAATTATTCTTAGTAATGCAAAGGCTCAGAAAGGATATCTCCCAGAGTTCTTCCTGAAAATGTGAAACTGTTCAAAAGATCAATAAAAAGAGAACCCAGAAATGGTTAACCTGTGGTATAAAAAGATGCACAGAAGGCACTGAACCCAAAAGGGTTTTGAAAGAATATTTATTGTCATTAATAACTTAAAAATATGTATTTATTCAAAAATCCCATGTCATAAGAAAAAAACTCTGAAACAAAAGAAGGGATGAATAAAATTAGGGTACTCGGTAGATCAAGAGGGTAGCAACAGCTTCTGATTTATTCATGACATTGATTATTAGCAAAATATATGTTCAAATATGTCTTTTTTTAATTTTAAGATAAACTCTACTATTTTCAATAAGTGGGAGCTAACGGTTGGGTCCTCATGGACATAAAGATGGCAACAATAGACACTGGGGACTACCAGATGGGGGAAGGCGGGGGTGAAATGCACTGAAAGACTACCTGTTGGGTACTATCCTCACTACTTGTGTGACAGAACCATTCATATGCCAAACCTCAGCATCACACAATATACCCAGGTAACAAACCTGCACATATCTCCCAAATCGAAAATAAAAGTTGAAGTTATGAAAAATAAAAATACCACCAATAAACAGTGTCTGGGCATGGTGGCTCACACCTGTAATCCTAGTGTTTTGGGAGGCTTAGGTGGGTGGATCATTTGAGCTCAGGAGTTGGAGACCAGCCTGGGCAACATGGTGAAACCTTGTCTCTAAAAAATGAAACAAAACAAAAAATTAGCCAGATGTGGTGGTGTGTCCCAGTTACTCAGGAGGCTGAGGACAGAGGATCACTTGAGCCCAGAAAGTCAAGACTACAGTATGCTGAGATTATTCCACTGTACTCCAGCCTGGGCAACAGAATGAGACTCTGTCTCAAAAATAAATATAAATAAATAAATATCATAACATACTGTTTTCAGGGACTTTTTCTTCCAAATCATTGGGACAAAAAAAATCAAAACAACATCTCATATGACAAAAGGAGCAAACAAAGAAAATAAAAAAGAAGCAAAATATACAACAATAAAAGACAGATATCTCCAAACAAAATGACAGAATAAACTCAAAATCACAGAAATGATAATGAACACCCCCACTAAAATATAACTCTTACACTTGGCTAGAAAATAAAATCTAGCAATAATAGACCTCCCTAACATAAAAGGACAAAGCAAAACTGAAAGTAAATATTTGGGCAAAGATACCTCAGTTAAACCCAAGGAGAAAGAGACAGATAAAGCATATTACTAACAGAAAAGTAAAAGGTAACAAAAATTAAAATGTGCATAATTGTATATATCTCTCTATATATGCTAAATATATACATAGATACAATCTGTAATTATGATTCTGGAGTCCTAAGCAATTATACTATACAATGTAGTATAAAATACATTAGGCAAAAATAAAATGAGAAATAAATAGAAACACAATGTAGGGAGATATTTTAATACAAAATGTATAGGCTTTGTTAAGTAAATAAGATTTAAAATGATATAAAAAAATCTAAGTACTTAAGATTTATTTAACATTTATATTGAACTATATAAGGAAAAGAGAAATGTTCATAGAACTTTTGCAAGAATAGTTCTTGTATGAGGCCACAAAAAAAGCAAAATAGTTTTTAAAAACTCAATGGTTCATATTATTTAAAGCCAATACCAAAAAACCCTCAAAAACCTACATGTTAATATTAAAATTCTAAATAAAAATTTTAAATGTTTGAAAAAAATTATTAATCTAATAAATAGCTTATGTTAAAAAATAAAAATAACAATTATAGAAAAATGTTAAAGTAACACTAATGATAAAATTGTATACCAAACATCTGGGAAATGGCCAGAACTACTCAATAGACTGACTATTCTTCTAGATTAAGAAGGACGGAGGGAGAGAGGGAGGAACAGAATGGAGGAAGGGAGGAAGGGGGGGGAAAGGGGAAGGGTGAAGGGGGAAGGGGAAGGGGGGCATGAGGGAACTAGGGAAGGAAGGAAGGGAGGAAGGTAGGGAGGAGGGGAAGGGGGAAGGGAGAAGGGAAGGAAGGAAGGAAGGAAGGAGAGAAAAAGGAAGAGGAGGAGAGGGAGGGGAGGGGAATGAGACAGAAGGAAGGAAGAAGTGCAAAAATATTAACTAACTTGTTAAGGACATAAATTAGGAAAGAAAGCACAATAAGGCAATTTTAGGAAAAGTAGAAGAAAGAAACTAATTATTTTTTAAATGCATAAGTAAACAAGTTAAGGTAAAATTTAAAAAGTAGAATAATCTAAGAAGCAGATCTTTGAAAAATGAAAGAAATCAATCAAAACAATTCTTCATAAAATCATCACTTAAAAATCCTAATACACAAATTTAGAATTAGAAGGGGAACATTACAGTACAGAGGTAATTAAAAATACTATTATATATTAAGCTATGCTAGAGCTTTCAAACTATTAATGCAATGTAAATTTTTCCTAGGAAATATAATTAACAATATTGACCTAGAAGAAGTAGAAACCATGGAAGGAATTTAAACGTTAATTAGTGAATTACTTAGCAAAAATGTGCCGAATTAGAACAACAAGGTATTGTGCCATACAAACCCTTCTGGAATATAAAAATAAATGATGAGCTTTCCAGTTTATTTTACAATCTTTTGCATCATCTTGACACCAAAACATAAAAATAGAGAAAATAGGAATTCAGGCCAATTTTATATATACATACAGATTTGAAAATTACAAGTAAAATATTATATATGACAGCATTATATTTTAAAAATTATTCACCATGGTTGCTCTATTTATTTTTGTAATACAGCAAAAGCTTATTTTATGTTAAGAAATCTGTTATCAAATAATAACTTTAAAAATGGTTATCAAAAATAGTTACCTCAACAGATTCCAAAAAGAAATTTGCTAAAATTCTTCACATATACCAACGTAGTAACAAAGACTCTCCAAAAAAAAAAAATTAGGAAAAGTTCCAGATCCAGGAAATCTCCAAAAGATCACAGCAAAAATTTCAGCAGTCTCTAATATAAATTTGATCTACTATATCACTGCATAGGGTTTCATTGTGAACTGAGACCCAGATGACAACTGCAAAACCACTCCAGCTGCTGAGGTTACTCGATTTAAACCAGAATCCTCATTTATATCCATGTGAAAATAGATACTTATGAAAGCATATTCTGGTTACGTTGTTGGTCCAGATGTTTGGAGTGCTACCAGCAGACAGCCTTCAGCTTTCAGTCCTATAGGGATTATCTCAAATATAGAGAGCTCTTTCACCCAGAGTTAGCCTTTTCTTGAGGTGGCCCACCTTCCATACTGTAGTATAAAGTCCTAGCCTTCCTGATTCAACTCAGGACAATTCTGAAGGCCTGTAGTTCTTTTGCAATTAGCTGCGGCAACCATTAGGAGTGCATTGCATTGCATTGCTACCTCTCCTTCTGCCCAATCCCGCTTGCTCCCCTTTCACAAGTGTCCATCTCAAAGGTGCTGCTCACAAACATCCGGCAAGCTAAACTCCACTCAGAGTCAGCTTCCCAGGGAAACCAACCGAAGGCATTAAGACATATAATAATGTTATTTCACTCAGTGCCTGACTCGAACATTTAGGCCAGGCATTGCCTCTTGGGGCAGAGATTTAGAAATGTGTCAAGAACACAGACCTGTGGTTTGTGTTTAGGACTAGATGCATTGTTCTATTTCTGACGGATTATTCTGAGCATTAGTTTCTCATCCATTAAACAAGAGAGTTGATCTAAGGGATTTCTAAGCTCTTTCCCAGTTCGAAAATGCCATATGATAAGATCTTCAAACATATATATTAGATTTAGGGCTTTAATATCCATACAAGGATTTGGTGAACTTTCTCAACAGCATGTTAATATAATCATTCAGTAAAAACAAATCGTCAGATAGTTTGAGGTTGAAATAGAATGTTACTAGGTAGTCAAAGGATTAGGAGAGAAAATGAACATTACCTTCGTTCACTTATCCACCAACTCATTTATTCATCAACTACTTACTGAGCAACTATTATGTGTCAAACATTGTGTTTTGATCCAAAATCAGTAAGATATGACCCTTATCCTCTAGAATCTCACAATTTAGTGAATGAAATGAATACTTAAAATAACAGCAATAACCCACACATATAAAAGTTCAGCAATCACATACAATGACTTCTGTTGGACTGTGGAAGAATACACCCAGCTCCACCTGAGGGTTGCAGAAATCAGTTCCGAAAGGGATTGACAATCCCTCGTGTAGGAACTGAAAGCTGTTCACAGAGAGGAGGCAGTCTAAGTGAAGATACAATCTCAAAAATTAACATGGTATTTAGAGAACACTCTAGTTCTTAGGCAGTTAGCTAAGTGTCTCAAGGCATGGTCAGGAGCAAAGTCAGCAAGGGTTAGCAAATCAGTTCATGGATCCTGTAAACTGGTGGTAACTGTGCTTCCCAGAGCTACCCCACTCTCCTCCTCATGCCCAATATTATGATTCTCTTGTTGCAGAGTGTGGCCAAGAAATCTTCAAGCCAAGTTAATTGGGTTGATTTGCAGATGGATTCTGCAAATTATTCTTCAGGAAACATCAGGAATGCCCATACATCTCAGTATGCCTGGGAAAGCCTCATTTTTCACATATTGTTTCAGCATAATTAGTAATAAATTTGTCATTCACTTGCAAATGTGTCCTCCTTTGTAGGATAAATTATTATGGTCATTCTAATCCTGCAGGGGTATAGGGAAGGTGCCCTGGGGTCACAGAGAAGGGCAAAGTGTAAGGGATGGTCCAAGGGGGAGAGACTCTGGTTTCTTCCTCTGATTCAGTTGGATCAGTGCTATACATAGGGCCTCATAGCTTTCTTCTAAAAAACAAGTCTTAGCAGTCAAAACTGGAAACTGGAAATCATTGAATGGTTTTAACAATGCACTGACATGGTCAAATAGACAGTTGAAACAGATTATCTTGGTAGCTGTGTAGACTATGAAGTAGGAGCAGGCAGTGTAAGTAGGAGCAGGCAGTGTAAATAGGAGGCTGTTTAGCTGTCCACAGGAGGAAAAATGAAGGCTGTAAGTAAGATAACCAGTGGACTAGAAACATCTGAGAAATTTTACGGTAAAATTGGCATGACTTGACAATCAATTTTATGGGAATGGGGTGAAAGATGTCAGTAAGTTATGGATGACACTCATGTGAACATATACAACGAAAGAAAAACCCCAGGATACATGATGTGAATGCTCTATTATTTAACAGCTTAGGAAAATCTTCTGCAAAGGGCAGAGAGGATTTAGTGAGAAAGGCCAAATCTCCTGCCTGCATATACAATAATAACAGCATTTTATTCCACTTATAAAAATGTTCTGTTCCATTAAACTTTACTAAACATTTTTAGATTGTCAGACTATATACCCCCAAAAAAGAAAACTAAAATGCTGAGATCCAAAATCATAAGTGAAGTCAAAATTTACTCACGTTGTATGTAAGTTATTAAACATAATTTCAAACTGATATGGATATAGGATTTAGGGAACTGAAGCTTATACCGTTTTGATGGATGTCTTTTTAAAAATAATACAAAATTACACATAAAATCAGTTTCTACTCAGGAATAGGAAAAAAATGACAAATCACAGATTTTTAAAAGATGAAAATATCATCCAGAAAATTTAAGATAATATATAACTTGCTTTTTAACATGTCATTAATGATGCTATTCCCATATAATTGGCTACTCTTTGATCGCCTCTTCATAAGATTTTATAACATTTTCTACAGTAGATCTTCTCAGCTTTTGCAGCCTTGGCACTATTGACATTTTGAGACAAGTAATTGTTGAGAGCAGGAGAAGGGGAGAAGGGAAGGAGATGTTCCATGTATTGTAGGAGCTGCAGCATCTCTGGCCTATATCTACTACATGCTAATAGCATCCCCCACCAGTTGTAACCATCAAAAATGTCTCCAGCCATTGTCAAATGTCCCCTGGGAGACTCATTCAAATGAGAATCACCATTCTGTAGAAAGAATAGAGAGACGGTGTTTTAGTCTGCTCAGCCTGCCATAACAGAATATCATAGACTGGGTGGCTCAAATAGCAGAACTTTATCTTCTCACAGTTCTAGAGGCTGGAAGTCCAAGATCAAGGTTCCAGCAGGATTCGGTTTCTAGTGAGGGCTCTCTTACTGGCTTGCAGACAACTTCCTTCTCTCTGTATCTCCACATGGAGGAGAGAGTGTGTGAGCTCTCTTGTGTCTTGTCTTTTTGTTTTTTTGTTTTGAGGCAGAGTGTTGCTCTGTCACCCAGGCTGGAATGCAGTGGTGCAATCTCTACTCACTGCAGTTTCCACCTCCCAGGTTCAAGAGATTCTCCTGCCTCAGCCTCCCAATAGCTGGTATTACAGGCATGCACCACCACACCCGGCCAATTTTTGTATTTTTAGTAAAGATGGGGTTTCACCATGTTGGCCAGGCTGGTCTTGAACTCCTGACCTCAAGTGATCTGCCCGCCTCAGCCTCCCAAAGTGTTGGAATTACAGGTGTGAGCCACCATGCCTGGCTCTTGTGTCTTTTCTTATAAGGAGCCTATCATATAGGCCTCACTCTTCTGACCTTGTTTAACCTTAATTACCTCCTGTAGGCCTCATCTCCAAATAATATAGTCACATTGCGGATTAGAGCTTCAACATATGAATGTTGGGGGAACACAGTTCAGTCCATAGCATATAAATAATTAAGTCTTTTTTCTAGTATGGTTGCTCAAAAAAATTTCTTTAATATTTTTGGAAAAGTTTTTATCAGTTTTGCAAAACTTAATTGGTAATATTTTATAAATGTTTAGGGTTGTTGGCAAATTTCAGAAAACATCAAGCTTCTTTCATAAATGACCCATAAGATTTTAGGACATTTCAGCTTTTCTGAAATAATGATTAATCTTAAAAGCTCTCTGAATTAATGACTTTTTTTTTTTTTTTACCAGTTTTTCATGAATGTCATTATTGTAGTGGTGTATTATGATTTTATGTTACCATTATCAGTGTCAGATTTTCATGTCCCCTCCGGAAAAAATTAATAAGAAATCTACACAGGTCTAGTTGGGCAATGATATTTCAGACACAGGAAGAGCATAGCAAAGTTTTGTCCCAATAATGACAAAGAATCAGTTTGGGTAGAGTGTGGTACACAGGGAAGGCAGCAGTGAATGAGAAATTTAGAAAAATGCTCTGGAGTCAGGGAAGGAGTGGGAAATATCATCAAATGCTGGTACGTGACTGATTTAACCCACACCACTATGACCACCCTCACTCCTCATTCACCAAAAAATTGGGGAAGTAATTATCTTACCTGTTTTTATTAATCCTTCTTAAATGTATGTATAGCTCACATTTATTTTAATATTTAACATTAGGATCATTTTGAGTCTTCACTTAGAAGTTTAGTGATCTATTTGGGACCGAAAATATGCAGTAGAAACTTAACTCTCATTTATATCAATTAACCTATGGTAAAAACTGGCTTCATTATACAGTTGTTCTGCTTAAAGTAGCAGTTTCCAAGAACCTATTGATGACATTAAGTGAGGACTCACTGTTATCCATGCTGGACGAGAGTCTCTATAGGGCATCGAAGCCTCAGACCTCTAAGTGTCCTAATCACCATCTCCACGCTAGTAAGGTACTAACACAGGGAAAGCCTAGCCAAGGTGAGACCTTGAGAGGCATAGAGAGATTTACCAGCAATTGTGTGTGTGTGTATTATCATGTGCATTTTACTGGTACAAACTGAGATGCAAATAAATCAGAAAATAATCCTGGAGGAGAGGGCAAGAGAAAACAGCAAAATAACTAGAGGGAAATAGCAGAGTTCCTCAGAGACAGGTGGCCTTTTGCAATTGCAGCGTTTGTATAAAATCCAGGTGTAAGCAGCAAAATTAGCGCATTTTTAAATTTAAATATATCTTTCTTAAACAGAGTTAATTTATTTCCCAGCTTTCTGATTATTGGTCTCATATTTCTCCTAAAAAAGAACTCAGAACCTGTAGTGGGCAGAAGGAATTAGTGATTCTTTCTAGCTATAAATTATTTATCACCTTATTCCACTCTCTTTACCTTCATTGGGATGCTTCCAAATTGACAAAGAAACCTATTTACTGTTAATTGATTACCACTCTAAATTCACTGAGATTGCAGCAGTAACAAGCATCTCAAGTAGTTCAGCTGAGATTAGCTGTATCCCATCGCAGGAGAGAAGGCAAGATGTGGTTAAGGCAGGTTCTCCTCACTGACAGTGGACTTCCAATTTCAAGTGCACATGTTTTGAAATTCAATACGACACTCTTAGTTTGTCTGAAAGACAAGTTAAAATGCAGACCTTCATTTTTGCAGCACAAATGATGGTCAACAGGAATTAAGTCAGGAAAAAAGAATCCTTATTCGTCCTACATGTTAAAACTTACAAGAAATAGATTAAAAACTCTTGATAGCATATCTGTTAATAGCATTAGAAAAGGTTTTCACTCTTATTCAGTTCTAGCTCTGCAAATACAATAAGCATTAAATTTTAAAGCAAACAAAGTAAATGCACCAGAATCTAGCGTTACATGGGAATATGGAAAATTTCTATGCCAAAAATGAGCTCTATAAAGATGTATGTTGTTTCACAATATTTTTTGCAAAAAAAAAGTGACTTATCTATAATGTTATCCATTCAGTGGTAAGGATATACTGTAAAAATTGTTATTTCCCCAAATTGGGACTATTTCTTATCAAAGCCATAGTTAGTTATAATAAATCTAGAGGTCATCAGTCTAAAAGCAATCAAAAAATAATTAAAATTAAAACAATTTAAAACTTTGACACAGCCTACAAGAATGACAATTTATATTGCAAATATTAATATCCATTTATTCATTCAACAAATGTAAATTGAGTTCTTAGTTCAAGCCAAGCATTACTCTATGAGCAAAACTGACCAAAAAAAAAAAAAAAAAAAAAAAAACCCGTCCTCATTAAATGTGCAGGCAAGGCAGGATGGAGGGTCTAGTGAGAGAGATGAATGCTACCAAGGAAACTAAAGCAGAAGGGGCAAAGAGAGCTGATGTTTGGGGAGGGTGTTGCTATTTAATAATGAGTGGTCACGAAAGGCCTTTCTGACAAGGTGATCTTTTAGCAGAGCTGTCAAGCACTTGTGAAAATCGGCAATTTGCCCATCTGAGAGAGGAGTGTTCCATGCAGAAAGAATAGAAAGTGCAAAAGTCCTGAGATGATAGCGGGCACAGTGGAGGAGCTACATGCTAGTGTGGCTGGAGCAAAGGGAGTGAGAGAGAAAAGTAGACCATGAGGTCAGACCATGAGGTCGGAGAGTTCAGATCAAGCAGAGTAGAAAGTCCTTGTGCGGATGTTGGATCTTACAAAGGTCCAACAGGCATTACAAGTGATCCTGATTACCAGGGATCAGTCGGCTCTTCTGGCAAGAATGGAAGCGAGTGGGTGGGGAGCAGAGCAAGGGTAGAGGACTACTTAGGAGGTTATTGAAGTCATCCTGACAAAAAATAGTATTGGGTTGTGGGAGTGAAGGGCGTGACAATTTAAAGATGGTACAGATGGGAGGCCTATGTCCATAGACAAAGAGGAGTCAAGGATGATGGAGGTTTATGTTCTGGAGTCGCCATTTACTAAGAGAGAAAGATGCTAGGAGCAGATGGGGCAGGTTTAAGGCAGGGAAATTAAGAGTTCTGTTTTGATCATATCAAAATTGAGATGACAGTTATCCAAGGGGAGGTGTGCGTGTGTGTGTGTTTTCCACTGGTCATGTTACTAAGAAAAATTATTGTTGCTTCTGGAAAAGATTGAATCACGGTATAAGAGAAAAAAATCTTAGGACAAGATGCCTGGGTCAGCATGAAAATACTGAAAGACTATTGAACTAGAATAGTCAAAATGCCACTAGCTGAATTGTCTCAAAGTGTCAAACAACCTTTTGGAGACTCAGTAGTCTCCCATCTGTGAAATAAAGAAATATGACTAAATTTTGTGAATAAAATGACTCAGCTCTACCAAATTCAAAGAGAATATAAATCCTTCAAAACCATTTCCTGCAAACTCTCATGTCCCTCCCAAGAGGGGAAAAATATTATTTTGTAGACAATGACAACTTCTAACTTTGCAAATCAGGACTTGTTTTAAGGTTTTAGAACTAACATTCAGAAAGTCCTGTCTTTTGCAGAGGCTGCACAGTGTCGAGAAAGAAATGTATGAGTATCAGACCCAGCATATTTCAATCCTGGTTCTTCTGGCAGGAGCTAGGAAACCTTGCTCAGATCTCCAAAATTCTGCTTAAATGTACTCATTTATAAAAGAAAGCAAGAAACACACTGTTCTCACAGAGTTATTCTGAAGATATAAGAATTAAAGCATTTAACACCACGCAGCATGGTATATAATGTCATATGGTTTAGGATACACTGTATATTTAGAACACCCCATAATTATTAGTTCCATCCTTTCCCATTCCTATTTCCTCACTTCCCACTCCCAGCCTGGAGGCGAGCTGGACAAGAACCAAGCCCTTTAGTGTCAGGATTTGATTAGTCATGGAGCTGAATGAGTGAGAGCTCTCAACGATATGAATTAATTTACACAGTGGGGAGGCCAGGAGAACTACATTCTTAGCATCTACTCTGTGCAAGGTATTTTGTAAACATTAGTGGAATTAATCTTCATAACAAACATACAAGGTAAACATTTTCATCTTATTTTATAAATAAACAATCTGAGGCTCTGAAAGGTTAAGTAATTCAAGGAACTCACATAAGATCATTAATTGTTTCATAATCAGTAATTGTTTCCCAGACGTGCTTGATTCTGGAACCTCTTTGCACTCTATCACTTTGTCTTCCTTGATGCTGCTTCCCACCCTGCGTTGGTGACCTGGTGGTTTTAAAACATGATGGTAGGACCAGGTCTCCAGTCTGAGAATAGCCTGCGGACATGACCTGTCTAGACTTTTGCTTGTCTGTGCCTCTCTTCTCTGAGTCCCACCTGCCACTGTGTTCTGTCTGTACTTTAGTTTTTATGATCAAAGGCTCTCTTTAAATCAATGCTATTCCTGATCAGTCATCTTGGCATGTCTCCAGCCAGCAGCCTGGTCTACAAATCTAGCTAGCAATCTCCTTTGATCATTGTTATTCAGCTCTGTAGAAACGTGGATGTTGTCTTTAAGTGTTCCCTCTAAGTCACTCCTTACAATCCATCACCAAGTTCTGTTGTTTCTACATTCAAAGTATCCCTCTAATCTTTCCACTTCTATTTCCTTAACCGTCCTTCTACTCCAGATCTCTAACTGCCTCTCAACTGGATTTCTACAATAGCCCCGTTATCATTCTCCCCATTTTATCTCTTCCACATCCCCAATCCATTATCTGTGCAAAGTAAGATTTTAAAGCAAAGCCTAATTATGTACCCCTTGAAATACTTCCTTTGCTTCCCACTGCACTTCAAACAGGGTCCTTACCCTTTTTGGTATCATGTACTACCCACAGTCTTGCATGGTCTGGCTCTTCCTCTCGCTTTGGTTCTCTGTGTACCAGCCACAGCCACCTCCTCTCACTTCTGGGAAAGGCGCAGCTCCTTCCTGTCTCTGAGATATCACATGCCCAGCTCCTTGTCATCCTTCACTTTCCTGCAGAATTGTTAGCTCTCTATCTCTACACTCATTTCAATTGCCTTTTAGCAATTCACAGTCTATAATTACATAGAGTGGCTGCCAAGAGAAAGGAGAAGAGGATCCAGGCAGAGATAAAAAGAGCCCCTGCAAGCATGTAGAAAGGTCCTGACTAGAGGTTGAAAGAACTATGTGTGTCTGAGAAACTGAAAGAAAAACATTCTAAAAGACAGCCTTTGTGTCTCCCTGCAAGATTGTAAACTTCATGAAGGCAGGGCCATATCTGTCTCATTCACCAATTCACTTAGCCTAATACATACAATGCCTGATATGTAGGAGTCACCAAGTACGTATGTAAGTCATGCCTTAATGCCTGTGAAATCAGGTGTAACAGCCACTTCGAATATTACTCATTAGTACTTAGTTTACTCATGCTTCCTCAATAGAATAGAATATATAGCTGATAGTTTTTACAGAAACTTGTGTCTAACCGCCTCACATACACATGGTTTATTTGTAGTCATTGATAATTATCTATGCATAATTTTGTTGTCTTGGTTCAGATTTAACTTTCATTTAATGAATCCATGACCCATTTCTTCTCTGTACTGTCCTTCCTTCCCAGCTTTGTTTTCCATAGGCTTTGGGTGTTCTGAAATAATATGTGGCCTTATCTTGACTGACAGGTAACTCACAAAAATAAATATCTTGGCACTTCTCTGTCTGACCTCCAGGGTGCATGTCAAATTCAGGTCTGTTCATTCCCTCATCGTTCTGAGGCAGGAAGTACTTGGGGCAGATGGCAGAAGCACAATCGGCTGAGACAAACGGCAACAAGTGGCAACACATTTACAGATTCTGCTCCCTTTCATGTTGCGTTGACCAAGGCAAGTCACACAGCCAGGTCCAATTTCAAAGAGGCAAAGAAATACACTTCACGTAGGTCAGCAGTCCTCAACCTTTTTGTCACCAGGGACTGGTTTCGGTTTCGTGGAAGATAATCCATGGACGGGGTCGGGGGTGGTTTCGGGATGAAACTGTTCCACATCAGATCATCAGGCATTAGTTAGATTCTCATAGGAGTGCACAATCTAGATCCCCCTCATGCAGACTTCACAATGGGGTTCATGCACTGATCTGACAGAGGTGGAGCTCAGGTGGTAATGCTGGCTAGCCTGCCGCTCACCTCCTGCCTTGCAGCCTGCTTCCTAAGAGGCCACAGACCACTACCAGTCCGTGGTCCGGGGGTTGGGGATCCCTGACTTACATGACTATCTGAGGTACTGCAAAGTTCCATAGTAAGAGGTATGAAGGTCCGGGCTCGGTGGCTCATGCCTGTAATCCCAGCACTTTGGGAGGCCGAGGCGGGTGGATCACGAGGTCAGGAGATCGAGACCATCCTGGCTAACACGGTGAAACCCCGTCTCTACTAAAAATACAAAAAATTAGCCTGGCGAGGTGGCGGGCGCCTGTAGTCCCAGCTACGCGAGAGGCTGAGGCAGGAGAATGGTGTGAACCCCGGGGGGCGGAGCCTGCAGTGAGCCGAGACTGCGCCACTGCACTCCAGCCTGGGTGAAAAGAGCGAGACTCCGTCTCAAAAAAAAAAAAAAAAAAAAAAAAAACGAGGTATGAAGGTATAAACCTATCGAATGAAGAGAGTGAAGAACCAGGAACAATAATGTGATCTACTACGGCATTCACACTTCTAGTCTTTGCGTTCAAGGAGCAATCTGGGATCCAGTTATTATACTTAAAGACAAGATAAAAGTGAATAAATTAGATCAACCCTTTCAAAACTAATTTATTGACAAAATGCTTATTCTGAGATATGTATTTACTTACCAAGTGAAAGGTAAACATTTACAACTGTTTTGAGAACAGTATTGAACAGAATGTATCAAAAATAAAAGCTGGTGGTTTCAAAACTCCCATATACAAAGAAATATTGATTAGCAGCAAGAGTAATTTTTAAACTTGTCGTATCAATAGCCATTAGCTACTAAAATTTATCACAAGGTGTTAGTTTTTAGGTCTCACCTGTAGAAGGATATTAAAGATCAATGTAAAAGTAAAAATAATTAAAAAGTAAAGATTCCATTTAATATGGGCTGGAAGAAAGCATTCAAATTCAAGAGTGTAGCGAAGGCTAGAAAATATTTTGATAAAGTTGTTTAAGTTGCAGTATCTTTGAAAAAAAATGAGAGAGCTACAATTTACAAAAGACTGATTAAAGATCTTGGGTAAAATTAAAATGCTAGAAATGAAGTGGGAAAGAGAGAAACACATATACAAAATCATTCAATTAATTTCTTAGGCCAAAGATGGTAAGAACAAAAAATTATAACAACAGCAAACAACCCACAAAATTACACTATGAATAACAACTAAATGACAATGTATACCTAATGTAAAACTGAGAATAAAATAAGTAGATAATGAATAAAAACAACCATCATTGCCATTTATTGAACATCATTCCAAACAGCTTATGTATAGGCTATCTACATAAGAGGAAATAAGGAAGTGGGGGGGAGGACAAGAAAAGAAAGATAAACGAAGAAGAAAAGGAGAAGAGAAGGATGGAGGGAAAGGAGAATGGGAAAGAAGGGAGGGAGGGAGGGAGAGAAGGAAGGAAGGAAGGAAGGAAGAGAGAATAACTCTATGAAACTGGAATCATACCAAAGTTATTTTTAGCAAACAAATATTAAAGTTCCTTTGAACTTAGCAGAAGCCTAAAATTTTTCTTATCACAATAGATATTCATATTTTAAATTTTAAGAAATTAGTTCAAAATTTTGAAAAGGTTGGAATGATTCTACTATTTAACATGTGTTAACTTAGGCCCTTAACCTGTGTTAACGCATGCCCTGCTATAAAAGATGAAGAAATTAGTCCACTTCCAATTCTTCTCACCTTCTAATCTTTTTAATTGTATTTGATTACTTTGCCAAGATTTGTAACATTTCCCTACCGCATTTCCCACTGGCTCAGGCCAGCCATAATCACCCTCTTGTTATTCCCTAACCCTGCCAATATCATTTATGCCTTAGATTCCTTTCACTTGCTTCTCCTTCATCCTAGCACATTCTGCCCCCCAGATATTTTCCAGGCTGGCATCTTCTCATCTTCCAGGTCTCAGCTCAAATGTCATCCTCTCAGAGAGGCCTCCCTCACCAACGGAGCCTCAAAATAAACTCAACATATTACTTTGTTCTAATATCTCAAGATAATTTATCGCCATTAGAAATCCCCTTCCCCAGCACTTTAATTTCTGTCTTCCCACACTATCATGTAAATTTCATAACAAAAGGAATATTTTGTTCACTACTTCTATTCAGAACTGCAACACTATGGAGGAGATCTGTATTTTGCTCTAGATTAAAGCCTTGTGTCAGGACCCAGAAACTCTCTTCTCTCAAGCTAGGCATCAAGGATTTGGGAGGTATGCTTACTATTTTGCAGTTTAGGGTTGTTTCACTATTCTCATTGCACTGCAAATCGTTTCTTAAAAGTTTATTCTTCTTTTTGTTATTATTGCTGTTTTTGAAGCATTTTGATAGAGGAAATTTAACTAAAATCCTTCTACGTCAACATTATCAATTTGTATTCCATGCACATTTACACAGTAAATATTTTAATTTTTTTCTCTTCAGTTACTTGTGTAAAACTGAACTTGAAAGGAAGAAATGATAAAAGAAGATAAGCAGTGTGAACCACCACTACCATGGTTAGTTGCAGATGACTTTGGGAGTCTAATGAACATACATCCTTTCCTCCATTAAAAAAATGAATAGGCAAACTCATAAATGCAGTTCCCTGAAAGTCCATTCATATGCTCTTTTGAGAACCATGGACCATATGTAAGAAAATCTCAGTGAATGCAGAATTTAGGTTAGATTTTTTCAACATTTGAACCTCTGCTCTTTCCCTTTCCCAACATGAACATAATAAATTCTTCAATAATCTAAATCATTTGAACCAAAATAAACTGCACCATATCCTACCTGAAATTATTTATCTAATTATATCTATGACAATATGTTACTGTTGGTAAAGTGTTAAGAACAGTGTCTGCCACATATTGAGCACTATATAAGTGTTTGACAAATATATAAAACAAATTAAACTGTTTTGAAACAACTCTGATCTTCATGTTAACTGCTGAAGACATATTGATGTTACACGGCATAATTGATAGTGGAACAAAATATACGTCCCAGTAGCTATATCCCAAATGCACAATAGTATGAAAAGAAAGAGCATGAATTAAGTTGACTTGGATCTGTGGAAGACGTTATGGCTGTGATGGCAAAGATGGCAGGAAATGTGAGCAGCAACTATCTAGATTTCTCTGAACCTTCCCCATGGCCCCAAGAGTACAGCTTCTGTCTTTTCCAAGTCCAGGGTTTCTAATTTCTTGGCTCTTCTTCCAAGCAGTCATGGTGATGATGAGTAGCAGGGCAGTAAGGTAAATATGGAATTCATCCCATTATGCATCACTTAACAAAGGGCTATGTTCTGAGAAATGCATCGTTAGGTGATTTTGTCATGCAAACGTCATAGAATGTACTTACACAAACCTAGGTTGTATATCCTACTACATGCCTAAGCTATATGGTATAGTTTATTACTCCTAGGCTACAAACCTGTACAGAATATTACTGTACTGAATGCTGTAGGTAATTATAACACAATGGTAAGTATTTGAGTGTCTAAATATAGAAAAGGTATAGTAAAAGTAGGGTTTTATAATCTTATGGTACCACCATCCTAGATGCAGTTTGGCATTGACCAAAATGTTGTTATAGTGCACATGATTGATATGGTAAGAGTGGGTAGGAGTAGCAATGGACCAGCAGTACCTGGAAATTCTCTTGTGCACACCATCTCATTAATCTATTTATATAAAAGTAATATTGTTTCCATTAATTACATAAGTTGATAATATGATTATCACAAATGATAATATGCCAAATACCCCGACTTGATGCGTATTCTATGCTTGTAACAAAATATCACTAGTACCCCATAAATAAGCAAAATATTATTTATCAATTTTAAAAAACCTGCTTCAGTATCCAGCAACTTTGTTAGGTTAAGAGAATGTCACTATGTAGATTAAGAAGTTGCAAGTGTCGGCATTTTATATAGTTTTTATACGAGAATTATAATAGTGAAGGGTATCATTATTCTTCAACTAATAGTATATTCTAATAGCAATTATAAAAGGTGGAAAAAGTAAGCTAATCAACTTTTTTTTTTTTTTTTGAGACAGAGTCTCACTCTGTCACCCAGGCTGGAGTGCAGTGGTGCCATCTCCGCTCAGCTCACTGCAAACTCCACCTCCCAGGTTCACGCCATTCTCCTGCCTCAGTCTCCCAAGTAGCTGGGACTACAGGCGCCCACCACCACACCCAGCTAATTTTTTGTATTTTTAGTAGAGATGGGATTTCACCGTGTTAGCCAGGATGATCTCGATCTCCTGACCTCGTGATCCGCCCGCCTCAGCCTCCCAAAGTGCTAGGATTACAGGCGTGAGCCACCACGCCCAGCCAGCTAATCAATTTTTTAAAGGTAAACTCAACAATGGGCTTTTTATTATTATTATTATTTTTAATGAGGAGATAAAATGTTAGAAACTTCTAAGTAGAGAGATGTTGAGAAAGAAGTGTGGGTCAGAGAGGCAAATCTTTAGGTCATCCCAATATTGAAGAGTGAGAGACCAGAGTAGGAGAGATGTGGCTGAATTGAGGAAGGATTTGCATTACTTTAACCTAAGTGTAAGGGCAGTCAATAACAAGAAATACTCTCACCAAAGAAGTTCAAGTTATCGATCAAAGTTGCACTGAATTTTGCCTTGTCAGTAGAACTTTATGATAATGGTAATATAATTAAAATCAAAACATGCAAATTTCCTAGGGGAGGGTGGGCACCTAATTCTTTCCATTTTGGAGGAAGTCTGCAGGTAATCTGGGAGGATTTTGTCCATTTATCATTTCTATGTATTGGAAACACTTCAAGTTCTCTCTTGTAGCTACTTTAAAATATACAATACACTGTTACTTACTATAGTCATTTTACTCTGCTAGCAAACATTAGAACTTACACTTTCTATCCAACTGTATGTTTGTTCCCATTAACCAACCCCTCTTCATCCCTTGCTCCTACCTACATACTATTTCTAGCCTCTAGTATCTATCATTCTACTTTCTATCTTCGTAAGATCAACTTTTTAGCTCCCACGTAAATGAGAACATGTGAAATTTGTCTTTCTGTGTCTGTCTTATTTCATTTAACATAATGGCTTCCAGTTCCATCCATGTTGCTCAAGCATATCTTTTGACCACTGTAGACAAATTTGCTCCTTTTCTTTGTTCTATTGTTTCTTACATACAAAAATTCCTAAAGTTTCTTCTAAGATGGTCTAATATACCCTCATACCGCAGCTTAGATGTTGACCACACCACCCAAATGAAAGGAGCTCTTTCTATGTATCCCTAGATTGTAAAAAATCTTTGTTTCTATGCACCTACACTACCTCTCTGGCTATCAGTCACTTCAGGTTATAGCACTAATATGTAATAGAGATATGAGAGGGATTTGTAACTGACAGATGCATTAGAACTAGATTGTGCCTCAGCCCAACTCCTCCTTGAGCCCAGATTTATACAGTAATATTTGGTCTAAACAATCCAGACATATAATCCATGTGACATTCTGCAACACTGCCAACCTCTATCCTAGAGGAGTTACCACTATTAGCAGAGCACAAAAAATAATGCAAAAGAAACCCCTTTTGTGTAAAAGAGTTACACAAAACTCAGCAATGACCACACACAACGCCCACCATATGTAAAAACCCACTATAATATTGCAGAACAATACAGCTAAGACACTGCCTGCATTTTCGTATTATACTTCTTATTCTTTTTATTCACTCAAACTGTACGTGACCATATTTATTCAATCATCAGAAAACTAATGAGAGTATAAATGTAGCCAGCCATAAAAAAGAAATGCCCAACAGCCAATGTAGGTTATGTATTAAGATGTGGGTTCTCTCAAGGCAGGTTATTTCTGTAGGGACTTCATCCCCACAAATTCTCAAGCATCTATGGTGTTACACAACAGATTGCTCTGTCAGGGCTTCTGCCTCTGAATTCCAGGTGTGCTCAATTTTGCATCTGTTACTTCACAAATGCATCAGACTTGAACGGCAAACCATATGGCTCCCTTTACTGGACCTACTTTCAATCACAAATATGCACAAATTACCGGTACAGAGACTGGTGCCATCTGAAAATGCCAAGAATGAATGGTGTTGAGTTGGGTGCACAGACATAACTCGACATGAGTTTACAATAGCCCTGAACGGACTGCTGGGTGCTTCCCAGCTGACCCTGATCTATGGCATCTGGATAACAAATGTGCACATTTAGAATAGCCTGTTTAGTTACTGCTCTGAGCTGGGGATCAAACAAGTTACAAATAGCCTTGAGTCCAAATACAGTACTGACACGCAGTAATGGTGTCATTACCAGGAAATAATTCTATGCCTATCACTGACTCCCACTGGCAATAAAAATGATAGTCTGTAGCAAAGTGGCCAGTAACAGACACTAGCAAGGGGATAGCAAATTACAGTAAGTACCATGATTATATCTTCAATTAGCATTGTGTGTGAATGTTGAGTCCGTGTGTGTGTCTGTGTGTGTGTATAAGCATCCCAGCAATGAAGTTTGAGTGTGCGTGTCTGGTCACTAGTCCTCTAGCAAAGAACAATTAAGTAAAAAAACAAACAAAAACAAACCAGGAATGTTCATATTTTAACATTGTTTCTGGCACTGCTAGCTGATGAGCTATTATGAAGTGTGTTTTCACGGCACAGCACTTCTTTTTATAACACAGTCATGGATCTCCAAACATTCCCTCAGGACAAGATGCTTTTTAAGAAGGGAACTCTCTGAAAGCCAAAAATACTAAAATACTCCTATATACTCCCTCACGCAATGGAAAAGTGTTCAGAGATGAAGATCTACTTAAAATTTCTAAACAAGGAGAGAATAGAATTTTTTGGACCCTGCATATTCATAGCGCCTTTAGAAAGACTTCTGTTGAAGTGGTTGTTATATTCTTTACATCAAGGGTTTATCATAAACACTGCTTGAGGCAATCTCAGATTATAAGGGCTTTCTTACATAAAGAAAAGAAAAATTCCTGCTGCTCCACTGGTACTTTTATAAATTTTATATTTACTTTACAAATAGTAAAATGTCGACAGGCAAAAGTGTAAAAGACAGCCACAAATTAACATTATTTAACAACATTCAGAACCAGTCTAATTTTATAATGATTAGAGAAAGGTTACAGACATTTAACACAAAGAAAAATAAGAGATCTGAAAATTCCAAATTGAAACCAAAGCTAACACCATTGGAAATGTTACTGTGTTGTTTATTTAAGCTTCTAAGTCCTTTGACTGGTGATATAAGCTTAGCGCAAATCAAAGCAAAAAGTAACATAGCATCAAAGTTTGCTCACATCATTCGGCTTTCTCAGTTTCTCCCTGCTTCCTAGTGTGAGGTTGGCTGTATTCCAGAGTTATTTACTTTCTTGTTATCAACTTAGGCAATGAATTCTACAGTCAAGAGCATCATATGCTTTCCTTCTTTTAGCCAATTGTATTGATTTAGTTCTTTCTCATTGGCAGATAAATTCAGCTTATGTAGCAGCAGTTATCCAGAGGGAACATGAATAAGATCCACAAGATATAAGGAGTTTGCTTAAGCCCCCTGGACTATCCTTAAAATCTGACTTTGAGACTATTTTGCATTTACGCAAGACCAGAATCTCACTTGCCCCACCTCATTAATTTTTAATGCAATGTCATGATTTACAGCTATTGGTGTAATTTTCATAAGCATGAATCCTACCATTATTAAAGTGACTTAAATTTTAAAAAATAGCCACTTATGTTTGGGGGTCAAAGATTTAATAGAGATTCACAACTCTCACCCATGAAAAATCAGGTCATAAGAGATTGTGGTTCTAGGACTCCTGAAACAGGGAATCCACCATAAGGAAACACATAAAATATTGCTTTGTAACAGGTTTAGGTTTGCACATATTAACTTATTCTATGTGATTGTCCCACCTCCAGCCAATTTACTAGTTACCATTACTTATGCAGGAATAAACTAAGTAGAATAGTACAAAGCAGATTCTTTGGCCATGTTGGGACCAAAATAATGGGTTAAACCAAGGGTCAAAGAGACGGATTTGCTGCCATGGCCTTAATAATGGGTATTATTAAGATTATTAACTATTGGGCCATTATGATTTAATAAATAAATAACATTTACACCATGTCTTAATATTACCCCATCCTAAGATTACTAAATTTGTCATTTGTTTTCCTGAGTAGACAGATTTTCTCTCTATGTACCTGGACTTTAAGAGTTCCTTCTAGCAAAGAGCTGTAAAATCACAAAGAATATGCCGCATCCAACTTAATTGACACTCCTATTTCTAAATTACAAGAAAGATGATCTTATCTAGGAATTTGACCTCTGCAAAATTGATATAATATACATCTTTGGTATTCTGAATACCTATATCCTCAGAACTCTATAATCCTCAAAATTATGAATTCTTCTAATTGAGAAACAGATTCTGGGCAGCTGGCTAGATTTCCTCACCAGTATATTAAACTTACTTAATTTCCAGCCTTGCAGCCATAGAACTGAAATTCATATTGGTACTCCCAAGTGTCATATCATTTAATGTCTTTAGGAAGTAGATACGTTTATAGACATTGGGATCCCTCAAGAAATGTCAGAACCATAAATGCTCAATTTACTAATGCCAATTGTTGCAAAAGCGCTAAACTTAATAATCTTTGCTTTTGGTAGGAGAAAATAGACTTTTAATGTTAAAGCAACAATTATTTAAACATGCTCAGTAGATGTTCAGTAAAGTTTGATGGATTTCTATTGAAAGTTTACCTAAATGTAACCTTTCATAGCCAACATAATGAATAGATAGATAGATAGATAGATAGATAGATAGATAGATAGATCTGTGTGATGTTTCTATACGTTGTTTTGAAATCTTTTAAAAACAATCTGCAAAGTAAGAAGTGGATAAGGTTAATGTATTATAAAACTCAGGAAAGAAGAAAAGGATAAGTTACACTGAATGAGAATGAAGTAGTTAACTAGGTAACACCTAATTTTACCTAGAGAGAAGAAAGTAAACAAAGAGAAAACTATAAAATAAATTATCATAAGAAAAGAATGAAAGCAAGAATTTCAGCATAATCATGTGCTAATAAAGTGATCAGATAATAAAACTGGATTATCAAAGATAAAAGATAAAGAGCAGGACACAAAAATCAATGCATTTAAGTTTTCAACCATTTAATGATTGAATCATTGAGCTGCCACTGTTAGGAACCCAGGCCTCAGAACAAGAATGATTTCGTCTTCAACAAGAAACAGACTTGTGAGTTGATGCCACAAGGAACTGCTCCATATTTGCAAAGTTCTGAGAACAATAGCTGTTGTTATGTAGAGACTGCTAGTTGTATCCCCCAATAGCTGTTCTCTTCTTCCTTAATACTTCCTTCTTCTTCCAAATTTTTGCTGGGTACCTTGCCACTAAAAGTATTTCAATTTTCCCAGCTTCCCATGCTGTTAGGTATGGCCATGGCTTTAGATTTACCAAATGGGATACAAGGAAAAGTCACATAGCAGTTTCTAAATGCTTTAATTAAGAGGCAGCTGATGCCCACCTTTATCCGTTTTTGACTTGTTCTTTCTTCTTGCTTTCTAGAATGCTGATGGGCTGACAGAAGCTGGACTAACCCTTGTTCAACATCAGGTGATCTGAACGATAGAAGACACAAAAAATGGTAGAACAAGACAGAGGAAATCTGAGTTCTGATACCATACCAGCCCTAAGCTATCTACCTCTAGACTGTGACATGAAAATAAATATATTTCCCTCTTGTCTAAGCCACTGCTAATTTTTGTTTTGTTCTGCTTTATTTGTTTAATCTCTAAGAGCTGTCCCTAATCTTTTCTGAAACCTGCTGATATCCATAACCCTTGAAATTGTTGACAATTAGTTATTTAGACAGTGATCTCAAGCAAGTACATGTCTGTTGTTCAGGAAAATAAGCTAGGCTTACAAAATTGGCTTTTTATCAATATCTCTGTCTTCTACAGGAAATAGTTCTACCAGTCTGAATTTTCAGGCTTTCTCCGCCAGTGACTAATTCTGGTAAGAACCTGACTTGAAATGGCCACATTTATTTCTTGGGTGGAATTAACATGGGAAGGTCTCTATTCATTCTTGGCCTAGTCTCTTCATTATGTCTACGAGAGGAAAAAAAAAAAAAAGGGACATTAACCTTCAGACTCCCAAGCAAGAATAAGGGAATAAGGTAATTCAGGTTCCACATCTTGCTCTTGCAACTGGGTACATTAATTCAAGAGAGTGGGGATGGAGAAGGAGGTCCATTTTGGTCTCGAGACCAAGCCCAATTCTGCAGTTGAGCTAAACTGAATAGGGCAGTTATTTTAAACTCATCCTGCCTTGCTGTGATAGTTCTTAACTTAGATAAGAGTCTTGAGAAGAAGAGGAGTGAGTGATTAGGCTAGCCCAGTAGTAATATTATGAGCTGCCCTACAGTATAGTAGTGTAAGGTCATATCAGGTATATGATTAGTCTTTATTTTTCAAGTTCTGTATATTTGTCCATTTAAAATAATGATTTTATAAAAATTGTATGTTTTTCTTCTTCCTCTTTGGGTCTGTGGTTTAAAAAATTATATCAAATAAAACAACACACAAAAGTATCACCACTTTGTATATTAGTTATCTGAGCTTCAGAAAAAGCATGACAAAATAGCATAATTTTCAATTCACTGAACAGTGTCTTCAGTGATATCAATAGGAATGTAATGCCCAGGGAAACAAGTGTCATACTCCAGGCATTTTTGTTTTGTTTGTTTTGTTTTGTTTTTAACATACATTCCACACCTTACATATTTCTAAGAACCATGCCAGGGAATAAACCTTACACAGCAGACAGCAGTTACATGTTATTACGTTCCAGTAGATGGGAAAATCTGGAGTTATGTACCATTACAGAGTACCATGCCAAGCTATATTGAACCCTGAGACAAAAGAAAAAAAAATCAGTTACACTGTTGCTGCCTTTACTTAAAATTTTGATAGTATGTTTATTATGGATTTTTTGCACTAAATTTTGATTTTGTAAATATTGCATTAAAATATTATCTTGGCCAGGTGCACTGGCTCATGCCTGTAATCCCAGGACTTTGGGCAGCTGAGGTGGGTGGATCACAAGGTCGGGAGATCGAGACTATCCTGGCCAAAATGGTGAAACCCTGTCTCTACTAAAAATACAAAAATTAGCTGGGTATGGTGGCGTGAACCTGTAATCCCAGCTACTCGGTAGGCTGAGGTAGGCAAATTGCTTGAACCTGGGAGGCAGAGATTGCAGTGAGCCGAGATCGTGCCACTGCACTCCAGCCTGCGCGACAGAGGGAGATTCCGTCTCCAGGAAAAAAAAAAAAAAAATATATATATATATATATATATATATTGATTGCTGAGTTTATTAGCTCCTTTTTAAATTTGGAACTCAAGATGAAAGTGTATGAGGAGGATCTATGAAATGATCTCATGGGTCTCAGCCTAATCCCAGTCTGCATTTCAGAACCTAGCACTGGCTATTTGTATGACTTCTGTCAACCTCATCTGCATTTCCGAATCTTAGAACACCAGCAATGTAATACTAGTTGATGCTTTTTTGCTTCACATTATTATATGATAATGAGGAAATGCCTGTGCCATGCATGATCTCTGAAGAGGTGGCATTAAATAACTTCAATCAGTCTTATTGTTTCCCTAAAAATTACAAGTCCTTTACCTTCGCTAGACATGTTTATAATAGAGTTGGTCAAACTATCCCTGTGATAGGAGCTACACGGTCACATCAAAAAGCTGCCAATCAGGTGAATAGTAAAAACTGTTGAGCCCCTTTGGAGGGATTCTTCTTCTTTTTAAAAGGAAGGTGTGTAGAACTACTAAAACCTGCAGATATTTAATAAGAACTAGCATCTGTACTTTGCTTGCTTCAAATTACACATCATCATCCTAGCACCAGTCCAGGGCTTCTTACATGCTCTGATGCTGAAAGCAGAGACATAACAAAAGGCTGGACTAACACTTTTCTTTGCCTCCAGCAACCACTCAATGTTCTGTTTTATTTTATTTGGCTTTATTATTTGGCTTTTGGCTGACCACCTAAATGACCAGCCTGCAGCGACAGCAAACATGGATCCCTTTGGCGAGACTGATGAGACCATTTCATCAATCCTCATACACTCCACCTTGTGGGAGCCACAAAGATGGGGTGAACCCCTCTTAAGGGTCCACACACAGACCCACACCACAAGCACATGCCTCCTTATAAGATGGCTGCTGTCTAGAGAGTAGAGATTGTTGCCAAAGAACAATGGGTATCTTTAGGGATAAAAGCATTACCTAAATGTAAGATTTTGTCAGGTAATGACCTTACGAGTTTCAAAGTATCTCACAATTGCTGCCTGGTGGTGATTATAGGGTAGGATGCAGTGTACTTAGTAGAAAATCCAGATTAGGGCAGTGATAGAGGTGAGGTGTCTGTCAGGACTGACATACAATGAAAGATTATAAAAACCTGGTTTCTCCTAGCCTGACAATGAGCATAGTTAGAAACAAACTTAATTGCACTATTTAAGATTAGGAAAGGTATAGGGGGAACAAAGTTATCAATTCCAAGCTTGAAATGCCATTGCACAATATGAGAATAAGTATTCATATGAATGGCGCAGCAAGAAAATTTAAAAACCAATAAAATGAAATACTTCTGCACACAGTGGAATTCAGTGCTGCAGGAGATCAGAGAGTCAAATGCAGTAGCTGTATTTTAAAAGGAGGCTGAATAATTTTATGACCACTGTAAAAAAGGAGACAGGCTGAAACTGCTGCAGGAGGTTAGAAATAAGGAAAAACTTTATAATTGCAAAGGTAGTGAGACCCTAGAGTGGGTATAATCTGAGTATTTTGATATGCCACCTTTTAAAAAAAAATTAAGATTTGTCACTCCTATTAGCCAAACCAGGGATCTGCTCAACCTTAAAGCCTGTAACCCTTTGTTTTGCTCTGTGTTGTCCTGCCATCTTTTGTCTTTCAAGTTTATCGCATTGCCAAGGCAGTTTTCATGAACACTCTGGTGATCCTTTTCCCAGAATTCATGCACACCAAAGTGATTGGCCAGATGCTGTTTGCTTTGTACACAGATTCCTGAAACATACTTTACGTCTTCAGTCTCTCCTCCACTTCAAATCACATTATAGCCCCGAGGAGTAACTGTGAGCAGACTTCGAATTACACACAGAAATTCCATTAGATTTCAAATCGGTTGTCTTAACCTCTTATGCACCGCAGACCACAATAATCCATCAGCACACGCTGGTTTAGCCACATTCTACCTGTTCTTAATAGCCAACAGTGAGCCTCTAGATAAATTATGACTTTCATTCTGCTGACTGTTGATTGCTTCACATTCCCTACTGGATCATTCCTCAGTGGTGGTGCCCAAAATAATTCCTTGCATTTTGTGTAATATTTCATAAGCTACGGTACATTTCTATATCCATATCATTTGATAATCACAGAAGCTCACTAAGGAAGTCAACGTAGAACAGATATTAATATCTCTTTTTGAAAAATGAGAAATCTATCCTCATTTCTGCTTAAGTACTTGCATCTTCAGATTTCTGGTGCTTTTCCATACGCAAAATGATGCACTACAGTTAAGCATTCCTGATCATTTTATTTAAAATCCTCCTCCTTCCTTGCTACTTAAATGTTCCACCATATCTAGAATGATTTGCCTTCTTCCCTCAATAGTCTAAGCTCTTAGAATTCTATTTATTCTATTAACAAATATTCACTTAAAATAATCTTGTACCCCAAGCAATGATTCTTAATACATAAATTTTTCTAGGACTCTTTCTTTAGTCTTCTGAAAAGCATATTGGCATTCATAACATACCAACAAATAGATAAGTAAGATCCATGGGTTACTCATTTTGAATGCCTCACAGATTCTAGAACATCTTCCATATGAGTGTTGACATTTGCATTCATTTATTCAGTAAGTATTTGAGCACCTTCTATGTGCCAAGACACTGAGAATATATAACAGCCTAACGTTCCTACCCTTACTGAGTTTAGATTCTAATGAGGAAGGCAGATGGTAAACAACATAATTAAGAAATTTATAGAGTGTTGGATAGTCTAAAACATATAAATTAGGTAAATAGGGAAAGAAGTATTAGGATAGAGGCAAGGAGTTGAAATTTAGATAAAGTGATCATGTAAGGCTTCACTGAGAAGATGACTTTTGAGTAAAACCCTGATTGAAGCAAAGGAACTAGCTACGTAGATGTCTGAGGGAAGAGCTTTCCATATAAAGGAGTAGCAAGTGCAAAGGCCCTGGTGTGGAGCCATGCCTGTGTGTTTTAAGTAACAAGAAAAGAAGCCTGTTCAGTGAAATGAAGACAATCATCGTAGGAGGTGAAATCAGAGAGGCACTAGGGACAATAATATAAGGCCTGATAGTAGATGAAGAGTCATGTGAACAGAACGTGATAGGAACAAATTTATACTTTGCAACATCTCTATCTGCATGGTTGAAAATAGGCCAAAAGGGGCAATGGAAGAAACAGAAACATCAGTTAGGTGTCCATTAATCCATGCAAGTTACTCAGCAGTTGTGGGGGTGGTGAGAATAGGATAAATTTAAGATATATTTTGAAGGTAGAATCAATAGAATTTGGGTCAAAGCAGATGTAGGATGCCAGAGAATGGGAGGAGTCAAAGACAACACCAAGATTTTAGCTGGAAGAAATAGGTAAATGAATTCCCCTATTCACTATGATATGGAAGACAGCCATAAGAGCAGAAGTGAAGGTGGGGGAGTATCAGCAGATTTGTTCAGGAATTAAGTGTGTAATGTATAGACATCACCATGGAACATCTAGGCATTTGTGTATATGGGATATTTGAATGCATTTAGATACTGAAGTTCAGAGGAGAGGTCCAGGCAGGAGACATAAATTTAGACATTATAAGCACGTGGATAGTGGTATTTAAAGACATGAAACAAGGTGAGATCCCCTTGTGTCGGGAAGGGAGGGAGAATGAATAGAAAAGGGAAAAAATTTAAGAAGTCCCAACACATTTCAACATTTAGAGACTGGGAAGACAAAGAACACAGCAAAGAAGTATCTAGAAAACTAAAAGGAAAGCCAAGTAATTGTGATTTAGAAGTCAAGAGAAGAAAGTATTTCAAGGGCAGAGTGGTTACCTATGTCAAAAGCTTCTGATTAGGCTTAGCAATCAGGAAATCATAGATAACCCGGTAAGACTGGTTTCAGTGGGGGAAGAGGAGGCAGAAGATGGTTTGAGTGAAAAAGAAGAGTAGGCTGGGCACAGTGGCTCACACCTGTAATCCCAGCAGTTTGGGAGGCCGAGGTGGGCGGATCGCCTGAGGTCAGAAGTTCGAGACCAGCCTGGCCAACATGGTGAAAGCCCGTCTCTACTAAAAATACAAAAATTAGCCGGGCGTAGTGGTGGGCACCTGTAATTCCAGCTCCTCAGGAGGCTAAGGCAAGAGAATCACTTGAACCCAGAAGGCGGAGGTTGCAGTGAGCCAAGATTGTGCCACTGCACTCCAGCAAGACTCTGTCTCAAAAAAAAAAAAAAAAAAAAAAAAAAAAAAAGCGTAAGAAAGAGTAATTGGAAACAGCAAGTTAGCACACATGGATGACTCTTTCAAAGAAAAATGAGGAAAGCCAGAGGAGGAAGTGGGGCCATGAGAGGGTATTTTTTTTTTATGTTGGAAAAATAACAAACAAACATTTGTAAACTAACTGGAATAATCTAACAAACGGGGGAAATGGGTGAGCCATGAATGAAAGGGGAGAATTGCCGCTGTTGTTGCCTTTGAGTAGAGAAGGCAGGATGAGGTTTAATCATGCGTGGAGTATTTGGTCTTAGCCAGAAATATCCATAGTTTATTTACAAAGAAGAGAAGGTAGGGTATGTGGATTAAGACACAGGTAGGCGATGAGAGCATGTGGAGGTTTTCTCCTGATTGCTTTTATCAGTAAAGTAGAAAACAGGTTTGTCAGGTGAGGGTCAGGATAGATGGGGAGAGGCTTTGGAGGACTGAAAAAGAAGTATATAGCGTAATCTTGGAGACTGGGAAAATAAGTAGATTGGTAGGACGGCTGGCAGCATTAAGACCCACTTTGAAATTAATAATCGTGTTTAAAGTGAAACTGTTCATCTTGATTGTATATTTCATCCCACTTACTTTAGATGCCTGGGTTTAAGCAAACAGAATAGTCAGAAAGCTTATTTTAACCAAGGTTGTGATTTGGCCAAGTGAGTATAACCAAAAAAGCAGAGAGGGGCAACGGAGTTCAGAGTATTTGCAAGTAAGTAAACATGATGATTGATTGCAGGATTTAAATGTGAGAGAGGTTTAGGAGAGGAGGTTAGGGATAGAGAAAAGATGGCAGGAACTTGGGGCAGAATGGGAGGAGGCTGTTGAAAGATTGCTGCAATTGAGGTGATTGAGGGAATAAGCTAGGAAGATGGGCGTGGAGTGGCAACCAGTTAATGGGTTGTTGGAAACTGAGATCGTGGATGGGTATGGGTAATGAAAAGATCAAGACTGTAGTCACAGGAGTGGTTGGCCTTTTGCTCCAGAAAAGCCAAAATGTTTCAGGAAATGAGAAGAAGTAAGACAAATGAGGATGAGAGTCTGGAATGGTTTGGGACTCCTGAACTTCTTTTACTAACTGATATGAGCAGAAGTAAAAGTCATGATGGGATTAGTTCTCCTGGTCCCAAGTAACATGATGGAGAAGGGGCTGGAAGTATCAGGGGAGGGGGGCTGTTGCCAAGAGCTTGAATTCTGGAGCTCCCCCTTGACTCCTAATGAGGAAAGCATGGGAATGACAAAGGGCAGTCTCATTCCTAGGGCACAGCTACTCTCCTAGACTGCTGCTGTGGGCCTGTGGAGGCGTCGCCTTCCCTAGTGCTCTGGGCCATTCTGGACATCTGCCAACAAGTTCTTCCAGGCTGCAGAGGCTGCAAAGGCCATTGTGATGGTTCTTCTAGGTCTCCACCTCCTTCTACAATGGTAGCCAGGGTCATCTATAGAAAGCGAAATCATTGAGGAGGCTTAGGGAGAGTTTTAAAGGAAACTGTAAATACATACGTCTCCGCTGTTCAATAGAGTATATGAAATATCTAGCAAACAATTTTGGAAAGAGGGACTATTGAGAGGCCTATAGCTAATAATACCGATAATTTCTAACTCCTTCTCTTGATCTGGCTGGTCATCTTTGGTCACAAAAATGTTTTCCAAGTGATAACACATCATAGGATCTTAGACCATATTTTACCCCACACATAGTTCAACCTGAGGAAACTGAGGATTGTAGTAAACCACACACTGTCTTCCAGATAGGGTTGCAAGATAAAATACAGGAGGGCCAATGAAATTTAAATCTAGATAAACTACAAATAATCTTTTAGTGCAAGTATGTCTCATGCAATATTTGTATTTTCTGTATTTTTATTTGCTATATCTGATAACCCTCCCCTAAAGGAATTTTTAAAAATTGATAGAGATAGACAGATGGCTAACCTTGGTCTGTCTTAAAGCAACAAACTGGCCGGGCGCAGTGACTCACACCTGTAATCCCAGCACTTTGGGAGGTCGAGGCGGGCATATCACGAGGTCAGGAGATCGAGACCATCCTGGCTAACACGATGAAAATTCTGTCTCTACTAAAAATACAAAAAATTAGCCAGGCATGGTGGCGGGTGCCTGTAGTCCCAGCTACTCGGGAAGCTGAGGCAGGAGAATGGCGTGAACCCAGGAGGCAGAATTTGCAGTGAGCCAAGGTCACACCACTGCACTCCAGCCTGGGCAACAGAGCGAGATTCCATCTCAAAAAAAAAAAAAAAAGGCAACAAACTGCAAATGAATATGGCTCAGAAACAATGGAAAGGCTTTGTACCTCCTTCTCCCAAGTTACCCATTTGAGGTTTCCCATGTCACACACAGAAACAAAAAAGACAAGTAAAGCTAAAATAAGTCAATAGTCACCTAAGATGTCCTTTCTCTGCTTTGTCCCATACACTCCATTATTCCCCATATCCCCATACAGTCTTAGGGAATAGAGAGAGAGGCAGTACAAGAGGATGGATCTGGTAAACCTAAGAAGGTGGTGTCAGGGAGACTTCGTAGGCATGGGACAAAAGAAGGGACCCTGCAGGAGAGTCCCTTAGAGAATATTTCTACCCCACTGTGCCCCTTTCATGACACTGGCATCTTCTGCTGGGTCTCTGGTATAGCCCTGGGTAAATATTCTACGCTTTTTCACCCTAATAGGTATTTGACAAAAAGAAAAGATGGGAGATGGAAGAGATTTTTCCTAATGCTTCAAAATAACCAATTTAAATATAAAGAATTTAGAACAGCATGTTAAGCTTGCTCCTTGTATTCTATTTACTTACAGCAAAGATCATGTTCCCTGATTAACGAAGGCCAGCAGTTACTAGAACCTACACTGTGTCGTTACCTAATGGCATAAGTCATATGGGTGGCTGAAACATGAAAGAAATACCGTATATTAAAATCTGCTATCAATCCAGTAGGGAAGAGCCAGCCGGATAAATCAGAATACACTTCAAATAATCACTATATGTGAACCTGCAAATTTATCCACATCCCTATCTCAAAAGCTAACACATTTCATGCTCTTTCTCTTATTTAAATCTAGATAAGTGAATTTCCAATATCCTTTGAGGATGCAGCTGTTGTTTAACAGTGTGATTTTATATTTATATAGCACCGGTTATCACAGGATCTTAGACCATTTTTACCAGATTAATTCAGTATTAATAACCATAAAAAAACAGTAATTTCAGCTGTATTATTCTACTGGGCAACTAGACAGGAACACATTTATTTTCCTGGGCATTTGGAAGTTCCTGCTTTGTCCTCAAAGAGAAAAAGTAGTCAAATCCTCTAATACCCCAGAGGAAAATAAAAAATAATGAAGACCAGCCAACAGGACAAAACAGTGATGTTTCCAAACTCCACTTGTGGGAACCTCTAGGAAACCATTTTATATGTTCCAGGAAAGAGGAAATTGATTTGGCAATGTGGTGAAAAAAAAATTGACATTTATGTAGGAAACGAACTCAAGATTCTTGTACAGATTAGGCTACTTGGATAAATTTGTGTTTTTAGATTAATATGGCAACTCCCCAAAATGTGACTATAACCAACCAACTTGGAAATGTGTTTTTATGAGAATGCAAATTTGGACACAGTCTCCTATTTAAACCCTGTACCTGGAACAATTTTATCCTCTCTCTACACCCCATAATCTTACTCTACCCAACAATATAGCCAGCCTGGTTACTGTATCACTAATAGCTGATGTCTACTGAAGTGTATGTCTGTTCCCAAATTCCCCAGTGACCCTCTCTTATCCTACTGGATAAATCTGATTCCTTTTATTTTTCTCACCTTCTCACCATTTACTTAATTCTGTCTCAATACAACATTCTCTTGGGTGCTTACATATACATTTTCCCAATATTTAAATATAGGACCATTAAGTAATATGGGCTTTGGGATGAAGTTCTAGTTCCTGAATTAGAGAATAACCATGGAGAATTGGGTTTAAAGTTGTTGGGGAAAGGAGAGAAACAACTCCAAGCAAGTAAATGAGCAAATATACTCTATTCTGTCTTGTAACCCATATGCAGTTCTGTGTGTGTGTGGAGATTAGCTGTAAAACTTGGCAGTTTCTCACCAGATGCTAACAATGATTTTTAAACGGTTCAAATAACTAGGATAACTATGCCTCATTAAATGACACTGTGCATGTCAAACACCTTACAGTACACTTTATTTTGGTTGATTTGCATACAGAAATCTTCTCGGTGCTGCATCATTTCTTCCATTTTTGAAATGAAGCCTCCTTTTGAAAGTTCTTTTTTTTTTTTTTTTTTTCCAGTCATAAACACATCAGCCATCCTTCCCCAACAATGCAGGTCATTCACTCAAATCTGGTCACAAAACTGAAGAAGCAGCATGCCAGGAAGAATCATACACACATCAGCCCTCCTCCCTGCAAAATGCATGTCATTCACTCAAATCTGGTCACAAAATTGAAGAAGTAGCATGCCGGGAAGACAGACTGAACACTGGACATTATTAGACACTGTGGGATTACTTAAGTAGCTCCATAGAAAGAAATTGCATTTTCATGTCACAGTGGTCCGAGATGGATTTAGGACAAGACAAGGCAAGTAATAAGGATGTCTGTTGAATGTCATGAATCCTACTAAATCAATTAGTTGCTAAGATATAAGAAGATTTTCTCTACCCTCTTCCTCACCCTCAGTGCTATAAAGGCCATGAAGTTATCAAGCACAGGGGACTGGAGTGCTCTGCCAATGTTCAGCTGCTGCAGGAGGCTCCTAAATGGAAAATTACTCTAATTGTGAAAGTGCAATTTCAGATGGCAAGCATCATTGACGACACTGAACCTCTCTGCTGAAACTCAGAGAAAGACCCAAGTGTTTATCCCATTCTAAAGATACAATTAGCTGAAGTTTTTATCTCCGCATCTGAAGAGGCTAAATCAGACAAGTGTCCTGTGATTATTTCTGGTGGAGAAAAGGAGGACCGCATTCCTACAATGGGGCTGGTTTCTCTTTTTTCCCATTAACTGACTTTTTGAATAGGCAGCAATTAATCACTCTTCTCTGCATACAAAGACAAAATTAAAGCTTTGTATTCTAACTTCAATTTGAAGAGTATTTAATAGTAAAGAATCACCACATGGTCAGCATCTTCAACATTAAAATAAGAGCTTATACAGAATATAGTGACCAAACAATCTTTTATCTCCGTGAGAATAAGTCATTTCAGTTTTAATCATCTTTAGGGAATTATAAAGTTTAAATAAATATAGTATTAGTGATTTTGTTTTAAAAAGTGCAAAGAATATGAGAGGGTGTTTTATCCATTTGTGTTACATCAAGAGGCTACACTTAATCCAATCATCCTTCAATTGCACTGGATTTTTTAAATACTTTGTTTTGGAATTTAATGTAAATATAGAATGAGTTCACTCTCTTTATATTTGTTTTTTCAGGCTGAATTTGATTTTTGAAAACTTTCAAATTCATTTGGAAATTCATCAGTCAAGTCCAGTAAATAAGAGTCCCCAGTGACTACTCTGGAAACCAACCCTCACTCCTTTTTTTTTTTTTTGAGACGGAGTCTCGCTCTGTCACCCAGGCTGGAGCACTCACTCCTTAATGAACAACATGTTTATCATGTCCATTTAGTTATGCAACAAATGTTTATTGACCATCTATCAGAGAGAGAGAGATGGGAAATGGGAAATTCCCATCTCCCAAATGGGAAATTCTCCTTGACCCCTTCACAGGCTTTGAGACAAGGGTGCCTCACTTACGCGGTGAGCAGGCGCAGGAGTTGGGACGAGTGCTTCTGGGCGCCGGCAGGAACAGAACCCCGTGCAGCCCTACAGCAGCATCTAGGAGGGTACCTGAGACCCCTGGAGCCCCAGAGGGTGTGTTACCGTATGTTCTTTTAGCTTTGCCATCCATAGATGGCTTAAATGTTAAACAGTTCAAGCACCCACACCTGTGGCTCCCAAGTTCTTGCGTTGTCATCCAGGAAGAATCAGATCACATGAACGAATTGAAGGGTCATAGGTCACATGAACAAATTGATGGGTCATGAATACAGAGGATTTTATTGCCTATGACATAGGCTTTCAGGGGGAAGGGGAGCTGGAAAGGCGATGGAGTGAGAAGGTGGTCTTCTCCTAGAGTCTGGCCATCCCCTGCCAGGTTCTTCTCTGAAGTCCCAGCATCAAGCCATCCCTCTAAAGTCAAGCTGCTTCTCTCTGACATCTGCCTACTTCTTTTCTTCTTTCTCTGCTGCTCCTCTGCCAGTGGAACCTGGGGTTTTTATGAGAACCTGGGGTTTTTATAGGATGGGGGCGGTGGGCCAGGCCAGGGCAGTTTTCGAAAAGGCAATGTTCAAGGGGGGAAAATGAGGATGTAAAGTTCTCACTTTGAGCCATGGTTCCAGGCTTGAGGGTGGGGCCCTCCCAGGAACCGCCCTCTTCTGCTCAGTATTTCCCTCCCTCACTTGGACAATTCCAGCACCTTAAATTATTTATCAACAAAATGCTCTGAGAGTACTTACAAATGAATGATTAATTTTAGTTGAAGGGATCATGAGAAGAGAAAGTTTAATTTGGTCTGGGTCTTGAAAGATGAGTGAGATTTCAACAAGTGTGATCAGTGAAGGATAAGAAAGTAACCATATGTCAAACAAATGTGATGGTAAAGCCACAGAGCACAAGAAAGTACAGTGTGTTCACGGTAATATAGATATCCTTTTGTAAGTCAAGAGTTATTTGTAAAAAGGCCCTGGCGTGGTGGCTCATGCCCATAATTCCAGCACTATGGGAGGCTGAGGCGGGTGAATTACTTGAGGTCAGGAGTTCGAGACCAGCCTGGCCAACATAGTGAAACCCCGTCTCTACTATAAATACAAAAAATTAGCCAGGCTCTATGGAATGTGCCTGTAATCCCAGCTACTTGGGAGGCTTGAGCAGGAGAATCACTTGAACCCGAGGGGCGGAGCTTGCAGCGAGCCAAGATCCCACCACTGCACTCCAACCTGCGAGACAGAGTGCGACTCCATCTGGCCAACAACACAAAAAGAGTTACTTGCAAAATGTAAGGCTAAAAAGTAGAATCATGACCACCTAGAAGTGTATATCTGAATAGGCCTGTAAGATCATCCAATTCTACTCCCTAGTTTTAGAGATGAAGAAACAAAAAGTAGCTAGAGTGACTTGTAAAGATCACAAGGATAACTACTTCTAGCCAGAACTGGACCCAAATACTTTGTCATCCAAACCAGTTTCTTTTGCACCATCCCATGTGTAGGCTGGCATCATATTGTGGAAGGTGGCTCTGGTGAGTGTCGGAAGTTTCTGAGAGGAGAGTGATATGATCCGACATGCATATCACACCAGAGAAAACCCTGAGGGCAGTGAGAAGGGACTGGAGAGAGAAAGATTGGTGAAAAAATTTCTGCAGTCATCTGAACCACAACTGTGATGACTGAAATAGAAAGGATGTGATGGATTCAAGTGTTGTTTCAAGGATGAAATTGCTGCCGCTTGGTAATGAGAGAGAGGGAAGAATTACAGATGATGAGCAAGCTGTAGAGCCTGGGTGAAGGTGGGTGTTATTCCATCACCTGGGAAAGGAAAAGGAGAATGAAGAAAGACTTAGAGGGCTAAACAGGTTAACTCTGTGTTCTCCTATCTTGGTGAATGGAACTTAATCACTCATTAGAAGTTAGGGTCTAGCTGGGCGCGGTGGCTCATGCCTGTAATCCCAGCACTTTGGGATGCCGAGGTGGGCGGATCACCTGAGGTCAGGAGTTTGAGACCAGCCTGACCAACATGGAGAAACCCCATTTCTACTAAAAATACAAAATTAGCCAGGTATGGTAGCACATGCCTGTAATCCCAGCTATTTGGGAGGCTGAGGCAGGAGAATTGCTTGAACCAGGGAGGCGGAGGTTTCGATGAGCCAAGATCCCGCCATTGCACTCCAACCTGGTCAGTAGAGTGAAACTCCATCTCAAAAAAAAAAAAAAAGGGGGGGGTCTAGTCTCTGCTCCACGTTTCTGGCCCTTAGAGAATACATGCCAAGATTAGTGGCAAATGAGGCCAAATAATCAACTTTATTAATGGCTGGTGAAGAACAACAACAAAGAGGTTTCGAGCACTATACCAAGAGCACTCTTATTTTTTACCCCAAGTCAATCTTCCACAGGGCAGATTCTGAGTAGTCGTCTCCATCAGCATCAAGGAACACATTCCCAGACTCGGACAGAGGTGGATCAGAGAGATAGAATGGCAAGCACATCTGCCAAGAAGAGGGCCCCAGTTCTGTGGATGCGGTTAGAGACAAGATGCAGAGGAATCCTCTCCACATAAGCACAGACAAAGGAAGGGGAGGTTTCCTACCTGGATTTTTCTTTAGAAGACAGCTGCCCTTCCTTTTAATAAATAATAGTCCAAGGAGTACCCAACTCTGGCCAAGTGGATCAACCAATCCACCACCTCAAAGAAAACACAGAAAGAGGCAAGCTTCTTTCTCAGTGTGACCCTGCAAAAGTCAAACTTACAGCAGAATAAAAAGAACAGAATATTTCCTTCCCATATTTTTAAAGTCAGAAACCTGATAATCATCTTCTCCCCTGATAGTTTTCTCCCATTCTCTTCTCTCATGATAGTCAGGCAATCCCTAAGTCCTATCAGTTCTATCTTCCCGATACAACCTTGTCTCCACTTGCCCATCCTCACTGGTATTTCCTTCATGTCCCCTAGATCAGTGCAGCAGAATCTCCCAAATGATGTTCTAGTCTCTGACTTCACAACCTTCCATTTCATTCTTTACAATTCTGAGATATTCTAAGATGCAATGTAATCACACTATTCTATCACTTAAAACTAAGTGCTCCCAGTCATCTCCAGGATAACATCCAAATGCCTGTCAGTATTGTGTTTATTGCAATTATTTGTTGCCATGTCTTTTTATTCTACTACATTTCTAGTTCTTTGGAGTTCTTGCGTTACAGAGATGTTTTCCCATTTATTATTATATTGCCAATGCCTGGCAATGTATCTAAGTACTACATTAGAAATATTTTGACCTGTATACAAAACCCTTCCACATCTGACCCTGACTATTTCTCCAACTTTGTGCCCTGTCACAGCCCCACAAATTTCTTCTTAACTCTCATGTGAGTTCTAATTCCAAGTTTACCAAATTATTCGCAGGTGTCTGAATATTCTTTGCTCTTTCTCCTCACATTTGCTGTTTTTGTGCTCTTCTATTTCTCTTTTCTATCTGAATATATTTCTCATTTACTACCTACATTTCAAGACAACAACTCATGCCTCCCTTCCTCCACACAACTTTTGCTAATCTTAATGCTTACTTTTTATCATACCACTGGGTTCAGACTGAGTAGAAGATTCTTCCCATGGTATCTATGCATATTTCTAACACTGCATTTATCAAACTGCTTTACAATGGTTATTTACCTTCTTTCTTCTAATATATATGCTAAATTCCTTAACTGGTCTTCATCTCTGGAAGCAGGACTAAATGATACACACATAGATTCAGAAACTATTGAATGAAAAAAAGAAAGGAGGGACGGTGGAAGAAAGGGAAGTGGGGAGTGAGGAAAGAAAGAAGGAAAGAAGAAACGAAGGAAAGAAGGGTGGAAGAGGGAGAGAAAGATAGGAAAAAAAGAAAGAAAGAAAGGAGCTCAGCCATTTATATATTAAGTTTTTCAAAGAACATTCCTTGTGAAATGTTCAATAGATCCATACAGTAAAGCAGACAGAAGGCTGAGTATCTCTATTCCTCTGTCTTCCTGCTAATTACTTTGCTTTAATAGACCTTCTGAAACAATTCAATAACTAGAGGGTTTATTCTAAATTGCATTTTAAGTTATTAGGAGACAGAGTAAAAACAAATCTTTTAGGAAAAGCCATTTTTAATTAAATATTTAACTTTCTTCACTTTGTCTTAAGGCCTGTAGAGTTATGCAAGTCCAAAAATGTCTACTACTCAATTAAAAGGTGCAACTATATAAAGTAAGCGAGGGAAAATTCAACTATGTTTATAAAGCACTTGTGAATTTGCTGTACCACTGGAAGAGTACCACATCTCTCCACTATGTTGTCTAGTTGCTGCCCTCTTTCCAGACAGCTGCAACTGACTGTCATGATTACAATCATGAAATACAACATTTCAAAAATTAAACTATAGTTCATGGTTTCTTTCTTTTTGGGGAGGAGTGGGGGGGGGGGCATTAAATCTTAACGCTCCAAAAGTCCATTTCTTGGTGAAATGCAAAAATCCTTTAAAAATTATTACAGGAATAAATAAGAAAACTTGAATATTAAAAAAAAAGACCATTATAGTTAATCTACATGAGTGAAAGCTAGACGAGGAGCTGATAGTGAATAATAGGTGTTGCTTATTAAGGCCTAGAGTACTGCATAAGTAAGTTGTAAGAAAACATGTAGCTTTAGTCTGCAAAGTTCTGTTATTAACATTGTTGCTTCTTTGGAGAAAGAGACAGAACAAAGAAAGTTAAGGTTCCTCTTAGCAATAGCAAATATGAAACATAGCTGACACTTCTAATCAGTATCTATTTTGTCTTTTTCTTGCCTATTCTCATTTTCACGACAAACTTATTTGACTAGAGCTCTTCATTCAGTCAATAAATGCTTATTGCTTTGCTATTATGTGAACATAATGGTTAGCAAACCACATTCCTTGCCCTGAAGCTTATCAGGCAGATTTTTAAAAATCAAAGAGAAAATCAATGTGTGATCAGGGATAAACTGAGAAAGCAGGGAGAAAAGAACATAATTTAGTGACATATGGACTTTAGCAAGGACTTGCAAGTGGCGAGAAGGCAGGGTGGGAGGGTCACTGTTATACTGAGGTACTGAGTTAATTCAGTAAAGAAGGGTGGCAGAGGAATGGGAAAAAAAGAAGCAGAGGACAGACAGAGGATTTCACAGTCTGAAAGAACAGCATCTTCAAAAGCAATGAAAAGCATATTTTTAATTAATTTGCAAACACTTCAATATCTTGTAACATATACTATATGGAAGAAAATACAGAAGAGGCTGAAAAGATAACAAAGGCAAGATCATGAAAAATCTGATAAGATATGTTAAGGGGTTTGGATTTTATTCTGAGGACTGTGAATTGTACTTGGAAGCAAGGAATTCCATAATTTAGGTTTTAGAAAGATCATAAGCCATTGGTATGGGAAAAGACAAGATTGGAGACAGTCTAGAGATTGTTCTGGTAACCCAGGTAAGAGGTAATGATGGCCTAACCCAAGGGAGTGGAGACGATTTGCAAAGACATGGATAAATTGGAACAGTATTAAGGAGAAAACAATAATGGGACTTGCTATATAAGTGTAGAGATTTAAAAAAGAATAAATATCTCTCCAGGTTCTTTATATCATGTATTTTTTATTTTATTTTTGTGTTATGTGATCTGTGGAACCTAATCACTCATGGTGGCTAACCATCCTAAGAAGTCGCCCAAGGCAGCTACGTGGGCTGCATCTAGTCATTACCCTGATGGGCTAAGAGCACTAACAGATGTGAAACTTCTTGTCCAACTAACAGTTATATTTTCATTGCTCTAGAAAAAAAAAAATGGAACATTCAACATTATACCTAGGGAACAAAAATGAAAAATATCTAAAAAGATAAGAAGAATAATGACAAGTTTGTGATTAGTATTCCCCATATAAATTACTAATAGCGTAATAAACAACCCTAAATGCCTCAGTGAATCTGATGTGTTTCTGAATTTAGTGTGGTGTTTCTGCTCAAATCAAAAGAAGTTTCTATAACTATTATTTTACATGAGTTCATATCCTATGAGTCTTTCTTTGAACCTGGAATTTAAGCAAACCTCAAATCTAATTATAAGCCGTTAGGGTTCTTCTTCCTCCAAAAATCTGAGGAGAGACTGAAATCCTTTTCGTATTTGCATGAAATTGATATGGTAAGTACAGTTCCCTATTAAGAGACTTCTCAAGCAAAGATAAATGTAAGCACATTTCCAAATGTTCCAGGTATCATCCAGTCTTTGTCTTTTACTACATCAACCATGAGCCAAGAAAAAAAAAATAGGAAAAAAGTAGTTTGTGCCTTGAGCAAACAGAGATGAATAACAGTGAAAATCCAAACATACCATCCTGATAGTCTCTTTTAAGGAAATAAAAGTAACACAGACTTCTGAGAAAATATAAATGCCATAGGGTGCTAAAAATATCAGTTACATAACACGAAGGGAGAAGAGGCAAGGGAGTTGTTCATAAAGAAAAATCTTCCCCAAACCCCACATAACAAGCCAACTCACACAATGCTCAAGAGAACATTATTCTTTTGCTGCTCCTTCCCTGGATGGCCAAAAGTACAAATCCAGTAAATGTATGTTGATAGGTTTGAGTCTGGGAAAAACAATACCCTAACATTACAAGCCTTGGATATAGCCTGGCAAATACATGGCCAAACCAGAAAATTCCCCAGTCATTACAAAAGAACTGCACAACCAACACGGTGAGTATATTAAATTACCCTAAGTAGTATTTACTGGCGCTACACCTTTTTAAAAAATTGCCTTACATTTTTAAAAGGACAAATTGTTTAAGCAGTTTTAGAGAGGTTAGAAATTAGACACACACCTACCTTGATCTAGCACCCTACCTTAGAAGAACAATAGCTGCCAGAGACAGGTTCTCAATCCTGGAACCTGTAAATGTTACCTAATGTGGAAAAAGAGTCTTTGCAGATGTGATTAAGTTAATGGTCTTGACACGGGAAAATGATCCTGGATTATATGAATGGGCCCTAAATGCAATCACAAGTGTCCTTGTAGGAGAGACACAGAGGGACATTTGATATGGACAAAGAGGAGAAGCGGTACGACCATGAAAGCAGGGATTGCACTGATGTGGCCACAAGCCACGGCAGCCTTAGGATTACCAGAAGCTCAAAGAGGCAAAGGAGTCTTCCCTAGAGCCTGCATAGAGAGAAGTGTCTTTGCCCACACCTTGATTTTGGCCCAGAGATACTGATTTTGGGCTTCTGGCCTCCAGAACTATCACAGAATAACTTTTTCAAGTTTGTGGTAACTTGTTGGAGCAGCTAATACAGATGCCTTGGGTGTAGTAGAGAATGGGGCAATTTCTCATCATTCACTCTGCACTCAGCAGTTCTACACAATGCGCTCAGGGCCTTGGGTGTATAACCTCATAAAAGAGGCAGAGCTTTAACTGCTTTAACTGAAGGCTGTTGAGTGCAGGCAGTCTCCTGAGGATCCTCACACCAGAGGAGATTCAAACTTCTGTGGAATCAGAACAGGCAAGCCCACTCAGTAGCACAGTTAGGCAGAGGGTAAGTGACTACATCCCTTGCGATGCAAATTACTGCGGCCAGTTCCAACTGGAAACATTGTGGTAGCACCTCAGTTTGTACGGCTCATCGGTAGGGAGAACTCAGAGGCCAGTGTGGAGTGACAGGAAGGACGGCTCCTGGAGTAGGGTACTCTTCTCTCAGTCCAGCATTCATCAACAAAGTGACTTTGAGCAAGTTACCAACCTACTTCACAACAGTGTCCTAGGGCAGCTTTTCAATTAATTTGTAAATGCCCTTTGGCCCACAGAAAATCCATTCAGCCTGTGAGACTTGTATCTCCCAGAGCAACTGATTTGCATACCATGCAGCTATGCCAAGGAGGCAAGCATCTGCCTGCAGTAAATGCAAAGGCAGAGTTCTCTTCTATACACACAATCCCTGGAAAATCCAAATTACAAAGAAAGGAAGAGGGAGACTATTACGTTTGTTTCAGTGCCACTGACTGAATCCTATTTGACCCATTCTGATTATGTTTAGCAAACAGGTATATTGGTGAGCATTTATTTCCTCGGACCTGAGAGACTATGGGCAAAATGTGTTCAGATGCTTTTGGATCCTCAAGAAAAGGATAATATATAAATCCAGGGGACTGTTATGTGAGAGAGACGGAGCCTTTATCTCCCAATCTTAATAAAGAACTAAGCATAAGGCCTATCTGACTTCCAGTTCAGACACCAAATTGACCCCTCTGGGAGTTGGGGAAGTCTCAGTCTCCTTCCTGCCTTATATAGCAGTGGTAATAAAGGAGCGTGAGCTGAGGATTAACTAAAGTTCACATACTGCCTTGAAGAGAAAAGTCTTGATTTAAGTGCTGAAAATTTATATTAGTGGGAGGGGAAAAGACTAGAGAATGGCAAAAGGAATGGAAAGTTACACAAAGTTATAATGAAAAATATAAGTTGAAGCAGGTCTAAGGAAAAGATGAAAGATCAGACACAAAGTAGGGGGTAGGAAAGGTGTTTTTTTTATTTTTTTTAAAGAGAAAAAAAGGCTTTTTCTCCGGCTGCGTTGGCTCCATAAGGGAATGCTCCTGTGGGTCCTAAAGGGAAGCATATCCATTAAACAGGAAAAGAATCAGGATTCTAAGTGGAGAAAAGAAAAAAAGCAGCAAAAAATGCCAGGGAACAAGAGAAAGAAAACAGTTAAAAGGCAGTAAGGGGCATGATAAAACAATAGAGAATGAAACTCTTAAGAACTTTAACAGGATCTCTAAGAGTCCATTAGCCCCCATTCATCATAATAGCAAGGATTGCTTCCCTGACTTCATGAAATCAGAGTTAGCCCAGCCTGTCACCTTCCTGATACAAAAATAACTTGACCAAATAAAATGGACGTGGTTTAGCCTCTTCGCATATGGCAAAAAGAAATATTTTATTCAGGCCAGGCGCAGTGGCTCACGCTTGTAATCCCAGCACTTTGGGAGGCCGAGGCGGGCGGATCACGAGGTCAGGAGATCGAGACCACGGTGAAACCCCGTCTCTACTAAAAATACAAAAAAAAAATTAGCCGGGCGTGGTGGTGGGCACCTGTAGTCCCAGCTACCCGGAGAGGCTGAGGCAGGAGAATGGCGTGAACCCGGGAGGCGGAGCTTGCAGTGAGCCGAGATTGCGCCACTGCACTCCAGCCTGGGCGACAGAGCGAGACTCCGTCTCAAAAAAAAAAAAAAAAAAAAGAAATATTTTATTCATATTCAGATATTCTAACATAAAATATACTGACCACCAAAACTGTATTTGTATACAAAAAAAAGCAATTTAACAGAACTTAGTTGAAAAGTTGAACATAATTATATTGGTTTGCAGGCTCTTATTATCAAGTAAATGGTTAGCTTTTTATTGATCAATTTGTTTTTTAATCTCATCACTTAAACTTTATCTAGATGTAGCTGACAATACAGCCTACAAAAGGTAAACATGTTAAAATGTACATAAATTGTTAGGGGCAAAAATATTATACCTTACTTTGGTATTATACATAGGTAATTCCAAAACCCATCCTGTGGTTTTGTAAAAGTCTTGGACAAAATCCATCAGATTTTGTGGTCACATCTCTCTTTGTGGTGGGAGGTAAAACAGGGGGTCAGAGAGTGACAAAATTGGGATTTAATTCACAGTCCAAAAGAAAGACAGAATTTCCCCAGCTCATGTGTGGGCAGATCTCAGATTACAAAGCCAATCTGCCATGCTCTATTTCTCTAGGAGTACACAGTCCTTTCACCCTGCTCCAAATGTGCGATTATGCCAAATTGTCTATGCAGCATTTTAAGATTTAAAAATCTCATTTTTTAAGCATCATCATTCATTTGCTGAACAAAAGTATCAGATAGCATCCAGTTAAGGAATCAAAACCATACCAGTTATTTTAATAAAGAGAATTTAATTAATGCAAAGAAATTTTAATTAGAATTTACAAAACTGAAAACCTGGAGGTCTCCTAGAGGTGCTAAATGTAGAAAGCAACTACATCCCCAAGGGCTGGAGAACAAGGGGAGATGTTGGAAATATTAAACTTAGAACTACATTGTCAACATGGTAGCCACTAGCCACCAGTGGAATGGAACACTTGAAATGTGTTTAGCCCAAATTGTGATGTGCTGAAAGAGTGAAATACAAATGAGATTGCAAAGACTTAGTATGAAAAAGGAGGTAAAATATCTCAATAATTTTTAGATTGCTTATATGTTGAAATGATATTTTTTGATACATTGGGTTAAACATATGTTTATTTCACCTATTTCTTTTTTACTTATAACAAATCATGACTTTCTTGTAATAGCATTAAAATATCTATAATGTCATTACTAGAAAGTTTAAAATTTCATATGTGACTTGCATGTTATTTCATTGGACAGGGCTGGCTTATAGGCTCAGAGGAAGGCTCCCGTGGAGCTTGGACACAGTCTTTGGAGAGGGTGCTAGAGGCTGATGTTAGTGTATCTGAGAGTAAATGATAAGCCTGGTTCCGGCACTGTAAAAATCTGCAAATTGGGACCAATTGCTGCTGAATCAACTGTCCCTGCCAGGGTAAAGAGGTGTTGTTATAGTGGTTCTGATAGGGCAAAAAGAGAAACAAGGACGAAGTCCTTTCCTTCCTTAGCCTTGCAGTTTTCCTCTATTGCCCCCAAGTGGTAGAACCAAACAGGAGTTCAACTCTAAGGGAGAAACGTGACTTGCAGGGTCCCAGCCCCAACTGCACAAAGCAAAATATAGAAAGGTGAGTCTGATGTTGAGAGGCAAATAGCTCAATAAAAGATGCAATAAATATTCATCGGCCGGGCGCGGTGGCTCACGCTTGTAATCCCAGCACTTTGGGAGGCCGAGGCGGGCGGATCACGAGGTCAGGAGATCGAGCCACGGTGAAACCCCGTCTCTACTAAAAATACAAAAAATTAGCCGGGCGTGGTGGCGGGCGCCTGTAGTCCCAGCTACCCGGAGAGGCTGAGGCAGGAGAATGGCGTGAACCCGGGAGGCAGAGCTTGCAGTGAGCCGAGATTGCGCCACTGCACTCCAGCCTGGGCGACAGAGCAAGACTCCGTCTCAAAAAAAAAAAAAAAAAAAAAAAAATATTCATCAAGTGTCAGGCGTGGTTTTAGATATTAGGGCTACAACCACAAACCAGACAAAGTCTCTGTCCTCATCCAGCTTCCATTCTACTGAGACACAGCAGACAACAAGCAAATACATAAACAAATAAGATGATATTTGTCTAGGCATTATGGAAAGAAAAAAGCCATGGCTTAAAAGGTAGCAAGATGAGAGTGGAGCACGCATAGCTCCCGGAGGGAGCTGCAAGAGGCCCCTGCAAGAGGCCCCTGGACACTTGTTGGTCTGCCAGAAATCCAAATTCTGCCACTAGTCACACCACCTGCATCTCATGGAGACACATTGACACGATTACATGGTTGCACTAAAATGCAATGCACTAAAATACAATGCAAATATTAATGAAGATAATATTACTGCCCTGGTATGAAACAGAAAATTAATTTTATCACTGGATAAAGACATGAAAAAACTAGACTTTAAGGACATCCACCTGAGTATTCTGGCAGAAAATCATGAAATTTAGTGTTTTCATTGATTTGATAGGTTTATCCTTTAACCCAGATTCTAAGACGTATGAAAGAATGTCTTGGCTCTCCAAGGAAAAGAAGCCATTGAAATTTGGTTTTCTTTTGGCTTGGCATTATACAAAAACAATGAGCCTAATAATTTCATATCAACTCAGTGCTACCCTCAGCCAAGGACAGTGGTGGCAAAGCATCCTTGTATACAATCACTGGTTGCATACTTCCAGAGAGGATCTGTCTCCTAATGGAACAGCTGGCTTACTACTCTGATTAAACAAAGTTAGTTCCGCAGATGACATTGTCAGTTCAAGACTTTGAAGACAGCCTTGTTTCATAAAGAGAAAATGAATATTATTTTTAAAAAAAGAGGAACAGTTTTACAACTTTGTAATTTTTAATAATCAGGACTATTGGCTTCAGAAGGCTATTGGGGCAAATAATGACTGTCCACCATAAAAATTACAAAGTTTTAAAATAATAATTATTAAAAAAGATGGGAACAAGATGAGGTCGAGCACTGATTTAGATAATGAGGTCAGTAAACACCCCTCTCAGGAGATAATATTTGAACTAAGGTCTGAAGGGAGGTGGGGAGAAAAAAGTCTTCCAGGGAAGAAGGAATAAAACTTGCAAAGTCTCTAAAAACAGAATGACCTGGGATTGTAGTTGGAACGTAATTGTCACGGGAAAGATGATGAGGAATGATTGGGACCAGATTATGTAGGGTGCCTGTAAGTCATGATAAGTAATGAGGATTTTAACTTAATTGCTAGGGGAACCACTGTAGGATTTGAAGCAGGAGAGTGGTATGATTTGATTTACATTTGTAAAAGGTCATTCTGGCTGCTGTGTAGAGGAAGACTCTAGAGGGGCAAAAATATGAGGAAAACCATGAAGCTAGTGCAATAGCCTAGGTAAAAGATGATGATGGCTAGGACTCTGATAGAAGCAGTGGAAATGGTAAGATAGGACTGTATTCAAGATATGAATTAGAAGTTGAGCCAACAGTTCCATTAGAGAATGGGCTGATTCATGTAATTCACTTGAGTAAATTTTTCAAATAGCTAACATACTTTGAACACCAACATTATTTTTTAAAAATCTTGTTTTCGTGGAAATCTTTCAAAATTGTACAAAACATTCCTTGATCTTCTTCTATAGAAAATTCCAACCAAATTTGCAAATTGTTACTTTGACTCAGATCCTGTTCTCCATTTTTGTCTGCCATCTGACACATTCCCTGTCAATTTCTTGAGTTTCTCAACTTCAATTACTTTCACTCCATATGTTAAAGCTCTTCTTGTTTTGAGGCAAATTTTAATTAGGATGGAAAGACTATTTTTCCATATAAATGAATCCATACATTGACTATGCCATTTAGGTAGAAGCTGCACCTGCCTGACTGAGGTCAGCATCTGCCACCCCAGCGTGTTCATCAAGCCTTCTCTTACCAAAGCCCTCAACTTGGTAAGGTGATAAAATTATCTTTACTTCTGAAAACCAAAATTATCTTTGCTCTTGAGACACCAGCCATGTTTACCTGCTATACCCCACCAAGGTCAAAATCAATACAATCCACACTTACAAAAGCCAAATGACCATTTAGAAAACCTAATCTTCATAATGAGTCCCAATTTCTAGTCCTTGTCTAGGTTTACTGTTCTCAGCTAATCCACAAAGATGCTGAGGTTTCATGGGGCCAATAAATGACCTTCCTTTCTTCCTTTCCCAGTTTCTAGATGGAAGTCTGAATTAGAAATCAAATTATCATTTACTAATGGATCTAAACTACAGCCTGTGGCTTGGATTTAAGGCCAATGGCTTTCCTAATATGTCCTCCTGAACTGAACTCAAACCACCACACTACAAACTCACCACCTGGAATGATGAAGGTGAAAGTGAAATTGGAGTGGGATGAAGAGCCTATAGAAAGCGAAGAAGTAAGAGAGAAAATAATACTTGATCCTTCATAAAGCTGGGTTCTGAAGAGGAACAGAGAAATGGAACCATAGCTAAAGGGGATGTCAGATCAATGGAAGATTACATTATGAGAAGGGAAGTAATGGGATATGTTTATATATTCATGGAAATAATCAAGGGAGGTGGGAGAGATTAAGAATGTTGGAAAATGTATATATACATATGTATGTATGTGTATATATATATATGTGTGTGTGTGTGTGTGCGTGTGTGTGTGTGTATATATATCAGAAAAGGGGGTGTCCTTGACAGTCAGCAGAGAGAATTCAGAGCCCCAGTAGAGAGATTGGCCTCCATAGTAACGGGTGGGAGTGTAACGGTGATGGGGGCACAGGAATTTAGGTTTCTAGATTTAGTTGTGGGCAGATGGAGTTTTCATTCTGTTTTCTATTTTCTGAATGAAAAATGAAGTGAAGTATTCAGCTAAGAATGAGAGGGTGGGAGGTGTGAGAATAGAGAAGGTTTGAAATTAAAATCTTGCTGGGTAGAGAAGCAGAGTTACAGAGGAAATGATTTCTTAGTACTTGTGGAAGGCCCACTCGAAGTTTGTAATAATTTAAAGTGAAACCAGTCAGCCCATCCACGTAACTTTCTCCAGCAGTATTTGGAAAGCTGGGGATAGCCAACAAGAAGCTACGTGGACTCAACTAAACACAAGCTATTGTAGGTCAAGATGGAGAGAAATGAAGAGCAAATGGAGTTGAGGGCTTTTGCAAGAGCAAGATTATGTTAATTTAGTTAGCAATAATCATTGAACTCCTGGTATATATCAGTAACTAGGCAAAAATACTCAGCTAAGCCATAGGGAGTTGTTAAGTACTGGCCACTGTCTAGGGCTTCCACCAGAACTGGGTGTAGATTTTTTCCTTAACCCAGCCTTCCTTTTTTTTCTTTTTCATGCTTCTTGGAAACACACACACACACACACACAAACACACGACACACACAAATACAAAATTGGTAATATATATTTAATACCATGTATCAGGTACTATGCTAGGCACTGTTTAAAAACATAAACTCACTGCTCCATATACCAATGCTGTGAAGAAATCATTATTATTAGTGCTATTTGCAAATAAGGAAGATGCGTACAAAGATGTTAAGAAACTTATGCAGATAACCATACCACTTTTGGAACTACTAGCTTCACAGACCTTTGCTTCTACAGGTTAAAGTCTTCATGATTTAGGGGAAAAAACCTGAAATATTTTTCATTAGTTAAAATTTCCCATTTTCACTTGAATGTATAAACAACCATGCCATTATCTGCAGATCGTTTTGGAATAAGTTAAGAAGATTAAACTCTGTTACAAAATTGAGTGGAATTTTTATTTCAAATTATCTAAGGTTACAAATTGAGCAGTCTTGCCTATACAAGTAATTATTAAAACTCTACAAACAGGCAAATAACTATTGCAGCCTCTTTCCTTCCTAAACTCTCTTGTGGGTGATACATGCTGAAGAAAATATTTGTGCTTTACTTAACATTTTCTACTTAAGAGAAACAATCGGAATGTCTAAATTTGGGTCTGGAAAATAAACACAAATTTCCCTTCCGTAGTTCCTCTTCCTTCCTTCCTTGCTAATCAAACCAAGATAATGGTTCTGCCCTAGAAATTGCCCAATGACTAACAGGTACTATTGTTTTTCATATGAGAAACCACACTTAAAGAGGCACTCCTTCTTATTTGTGAAAAATATTGCAGAATTAACGAGGATCAAGGGAGTCAAGCAAGGGTGAAGTTCACTCACATTCTTGACAGGGAAGTCGAGAGTTTTCCCTTGTTCCCCTGTTATCTAGAAAAACACAGAATTCTTAAAGTTGAATCATGCAAAATTTCCTTTGACTACTTATATTTTTCAAGACTATACTATATTTGAATATGTCCAAGTATCACTATCTGGAAAGACACACATGGGTCAGTCAGACAAATATTTAAAAAATGAACTGTACTTCCCTAACAGCAAAACTAATTGGTATGCATAGCACTGTAGCCAGGTTTGGTAATAGCTATCATTCACTGAGAATTCTCTATATTCTAAGCTGCAGGTTCTCAATCTTCATTACATATTAGAATCACTGAAGAAATTTTTGTTTCGGTTTAACTTTTTATTTTAAATTTAGACTCAGAGTAGTAGAAAAAAAAATAGCACCTAGTGTTCTCATATATCCTTCGTCTGCTTCCTATAACATTAACTCTTTACATGATCATGGTACGATGATCAGAGTCAGAAAATTAACATTGGTACAATACTATTAACTAGATTATTAGAATTGTATTGTCTCACTAACATTTTTTTCTTTATTCAGTATTGTATTTATTGTTATTTCTTCTTAGTTTGTTCCAATCTTTGATACTTCCTCAGTCTTTCCTTATCTTTCATAACCTCAACCCTTTTGAAGGATGCTGATCAAGTTATTTTGTAGAATTTCCCTCAGTGTGGGTTTTTCTGATGTTTTCTCATATTCAGAATGAAGTGATGCATTTCTGTAAGAATACCACAGAAGTGATGGGCGCTTCTCAGTGTGTCAGATCAAGGGGTTTGTGATATTAACATCCTATTCTTGCTGCTGTTAACTTTGATTGCTTGGTTCAGGTCACATTTACTGGGTTTCTCCATGGTAATATTACTATTTTTCCCTTTGTAGTTATACATATCTTAGGGATAACACTTTGCAACTCTTCAAATACTATTTCTTGTCAAACTTGCATCCACTTATTTTAACATCTGTCAATAGATCTTGTCTACAGCAATTGTTACTGTGGTGTTTGTCTAATGGTGAGTCCTTCTACACTTAGTGTTTGGAGTTCCACCTGAAGAGATTTTTTTAAATACTCATACCTTGCCCCCACCAGAGAGCAATTAAATGAAAACTTACTAAGCATATTATCACTTGTCCTCACAATAAGGCTAATAGGCTGATATTATTATTATATTACCTGCATTTAAATATGAATAAATTGATACTCAGAATGACATAATAACTTATATTTTTTGTTTCACTAAGTAGCGAAAGCAAGACAGAAATTCTAAGCTGCCTGTCTCTAAAACTCATGCTCTTTTCACTGTCCCATCCTCTCTCCATCAAAGTTCAGCTCATTCTTCCTGATGTTAAAATCTGCCCTGTTTAAAGCCTACTCTCTCTCCCAACTTCAATCATCTGTAATTTTTGCCTAGATCATTCCAGGGTTAGACACATCTTTTTTCTGGAAACTTTTGACATTCACCTTCCTTAAGAGTTAGGAACAGATGTCAGCTACATTATTTGTCTTCACCTGGAGAATAGATCATTGCTGAAAAATTTGTAGATGAAAGAGTATATCACAAACACACACACACACACACATACACACACACACACACGTCAAATCATTTATGTGTTTAGGATAATAAACAATATTTTAATGAAATATAATCCAAATGCTCTCTGAGCGAGTTAAATTCATCAGGCATTGAAACATCAAAAACTATGCACACAGTCAGTGGTTAAGAGCAAGGTTCTGAAGCCAGGCAGATCTGAGTTAGAGTTTAGCAAGCACTCAAAGACATTGAACATGTCTTTTAACCTCTTTAAGGTTTAATTTCCTAATTTTTAAAATACACTTCTTGTGAATAGTCAATGAACTCTTAGCACAGGGCACAAGCAATTAGCAAATACGAGCTTTTTAAAAAAACCCACTATAACCAAACTGCTTCTTGACAAAAAGACAAGTGCTTTTAAAGAAGATTCTGGGAGCAAACGTGAGAGAAGTAAGCTAAGAGAATTTGGATTTTTAAGAGACCAGATGTTGCGGGAGTGTACAGGAGTTTTGGAACTGCCAGAGGGGCACATCAGGCCTCTGATAGAGAAGGAGAAGGAAATGGAGTGTGTGAACGGTCTTAATTGATTTCCCTTGTGGAGACAACTATCAGTACAGAGCTAGATAGCTGCCAATCAGTTATGGCATCATCTGAATGTAAAGGTAAAGTTTTCCCAAGAATGTCTTTCAGTAAGGATATTATATGTGTGTATCATGGAGATAAGAAATTTTGTCTATTTCAGTCATTTCTATACTCCAAAAACACTACCTAGCATATAGTAACTGTTCAATAAATATTAATAACTGTTGGATTAATGGATAAATGAATGAATGAATGATAGATTCAAAAGACCATATTAAGAAGCTTAGCTCCTTATTTAGGAAGGTATGCCCCATAGATTCAAAAGACCATATCAAGCTTAGCTCCTTAATAAGGAAGGTATGCCCCACTGCTTACAGCGTTTTCTCTTGTGCAGAAGGGTAAGCAAATTAGGGAGCAGGGCTGATTTTCTCAAGTCTGTAGAAAAAAAGCCTGAGTGCACCTACCAACTGCTATTCCTCTCTTCCTCTTCCTCATTTCAGAGTTCAGAGTTTCCTCTAAACCTTTGTTGAACAAATAAGGAATGATGATATTTTTTTAAGGATGCCAAATTGTAAACTGGTAGGACATTTATAAATCTGTTAGACCTTGGCTGTATGTCACTGAAAATTACATACATACTAGGGAAAGCAGTCATTGCTTGCCCAACTATGAAAATGTGAAATAAGATGCCTGTGGCAAAGACTAGAAGTTGCTTTTTTCACTTTCCTGCTTAATGAGAGAATCTGAGAAATGTGCCTAGCTGAAGAATTGTATTTCCCAACCACATTTGTAAATCCAAGTAGTCACTGTGATGTAAGAGACCTCCAGGGAAACTCTTTTGCCCCTGGCTCTTACTATTATTATTCCGGCCTGGAATGAAGACATGATGGCTGGAGCTCCATGAGTCATCTTGTAATTTTGAGGATGCTGGAACAGAAAGATATTATAAGGCCAGGTCTCTAATGATTTTCTGGAGCTGCCATACCAGCTCTGGAATTTCCAGCTCCAGGCTTGAATTGTATGGAAGAAAAACAAGTTTCTATCTTGCCTGTGTGATTGTAGTCAGGTCAGTTGCCAGCATAATTTCAGTGTTGTACTCTGTTAGATGAAGTATGTGTACAGCTGAATCAGTAAAAGCTAAATACGTGTCCTTGGGAGGAAGAAGGCAATTAGAAGTGTTTTTTGTTGTTGTTGTTGTTTTGGGTGGAACCTAGGTGGCTGTGGTTTTTTTGAGATGGAATCTTGCTCTGTCTCCAGGCTGGAGTGCAATGGCACGATCTCAGCTCACTGCAAGCTCTGCCTCCTAGGTTCAAGCAATTCTCCTGCCTCAGCCTCCCGAGTACCTGGGACTACAGGTGTGTGCCACCACGCCTAGCGAATGTTTGTATTTTTTAGTAGAGACAGGGTTTCACCATGTTGGCCAGGATGGTCTTGATCTCTTGACCTTGTGATCCACCCTCCTCAGCCTCCCAAAGTGCTGGGATTACAGGCATGAGCCACTGCACCCGGCCTGGAAGTTTTCATTGGCAATGTTAGTAATTATTAAGAGGGCAGGAGAAAATACAGAGCACAACTTAAGGAAACACTTCTTACGAGAGCACTATTACCTACTTCAGAGTTGAACAACAGACCTTGTACCTAAGCAAATACTTTGTCAATAACTGGCACATTTTAGTATTGATAAGAATCATGAATCACCCAGTTCAATTACCCATCTGTTGCTCAACTCTCCTCTAGAATATTTAGGTAAGAAGTCATCCAGTTATGTTTGGCCACATCAAGTGATAAGTAACTATACTTCCCATGCCTGCCCATTTTTATCTTTGAACAATTCTGAAAGTTAAATTGTTTTTTACATTAAGCTGGAATATGTTTTCCTCTAGCTTCAGTCCACTCATTCTAGTCCTGATCTTTAGAGCCATTTCAGCACATTCAATCCCTGTTCTAAGTGATAAGCCTTCAATTACCGGACTCCTCTTGAGACAGTTGCCCTTTCAGATCTTCATGTCATAATATCATTCTGAACATGTGGAAATCTACTTCTCCAAAATCCAGAGAATATGTATGACTATACCTGCTCATTCTTTTCCTAGCTATTGCATTTTTTGAAAGGAGGTGGCCATGTCCTCTCCAATTACATAACAACTTCCATTTTGCTGAAAAATTATCTTTTCATTATCAAATACAAGGTAATTATTATTTCCAGTTGTTTTTAATAACTCTGGGAGATAAATTTTGAGACAAAGAAGGTCAGGAAGTTGTCAGACGTGTACTATTAAGTGAATGAACGTTCCATTGCATATCCCCCAATTTTTAAAATTCCCTTTTTCTATATGTTATACCTGTGCAACTTGTATGACCTAAATCAGAGATAAGTCATTTATTTCTTATATCAAACTAAATGATATTTAATACATCTTCACAATAATAGTACATCTGTCCTTTCACCTTTCATTAATACTCCATGATCTCCAATAAATTATTTTCTTAGAATTTTGGAGTTCTAAGCAGGCATAAATAATACGACGCAGAATATGACTGTGACTTTTTCCACTCAACAAAATCTGTTCCTACTGAATTGGAGCTGTTCTCCCATTACCATATTTCAAACATACCCTGCTCGCTAAGCTTTGGTGACACCAATGAGATATTTACCATCTGTGTTATGATATCTAATTCACTTGGTTACCTGCTAAAATCAAATCTATTGAGCCCACAGGATGTAATAATAACCAAAATAAATGTAACCTAAAATAGTTATTTTTAAAATGAAAAAAATGAAATTGAAGTTTAGCCAACTGGCAATTTAGCAAGGGCATTGTAAATTTAATCAGGAACTAATCTCTGGGTTTGACACCTAAGGGCAGACATCCTATAAGGAACTTTTGCCACTTTTCGCTGCTTCCACAACTAGTGTTATGTCAAAAAGGCAAAATGAAAATGGTCAGGAGCGGCATTTACCTCATACCAGGAGAGTAAAAGTCATTTTTCAAGCTAGATTTTTAAGAGTGTAAAGCCAGGTTCACAGTTTAGGAGAAACATAGTTTCTCATTCACAATCTGTCTTCCAGCCAACCTATTCTATTACCAATATCAGGAAGGTGCAGAGATAAAATATAGTTTAAACCTCAAATCCCTCAAACCAGGCTGTCAGGGAGGGGGAAGGTCAATGCTGCCATGCTGGATAAAAGAAAGCTGATGATGACCACTGTGGTGATAGCAGCTTTTCACATGATAAGTAGGAATTGGAAGAATTGGGATGGGATCAGCAGAAAATGAGAGTTGGGTTATTTGAGGTTTGTGCTGTTGAAGTTAGAGACAGATGTGCCTAGAGAGGGTTAGCTAAGTAGTAGGTTAGGAAATGTATGTTCAAATGGAGATAAAGCATCTACAAGCTCTGGGACTCATTTCTCCTCTGCTAAATGCTGTAAGAGATTCTTTTCTTCTGATTCTGGAAATTTCATGCCCAAGCACAGGAGGGATAGGTGTCTTTGGTCTGTAAGTGTACTCATGTCCTCCACTGAGTTTCACTTAAGTATGTTTCTGTTTCATAAAATAAACATACAAAAATGTTCAGAAGGTTAGTGGGATATGATTTGGAGTTCTCATTCACATGGTATACAAAAATAATTGCTTGAATTACACAACTGTTATATAGAAGATAACATCTTTATTATTAGCCTTATGGGCTAGTGTTGACATTTTGTATGCATGAGTGAGGATAGGATTCTTCTGTCTTCAAGGATTCCATAGGATATGAGAGAAGATAAGGCATGCATAAGGAGCTAATACATAATCTGTAAAATGGTGTATGCTTTCAGAGAGAGATACAGATAAAGAGCCCCAGAGGATCAGAGAAAGAAGAGATGATCTCTGAACTCAAGAATACCACAAGCAAGATGGCAGATGGTAAAGCAACAGGATTCAAATATAAGCATGATGATTTAGTATCCTGAAACTTTACTGAAATCATTTAATAACTCCAGAAGCATTTTGGTGGAGTCTTTAGTATTTTCTAAGTATAGAATCATATCATGAGCAAAGAGAGATAATTTAACTTCTTCTTTTCCTGTTTGGGTGCCTTTTATTTCTTTCTCTTGCCAGATGGCTCTGGCTAGAACTTCCAGTACTATATTGAATAAGAGTGGTGAGAGTGGGCATCCTTGTCTTGTCCTAGCTCCAGCTTTTTCCCATTCAGTATAATGTTGGCTATAGGTTTGTCATACGTGGCTCTTATTATTTTTAAGTATGTTCTCAATGCAATGCAGCCATAAAAAGGAATGAAATAATGTCCTTCGTAGCAACACGGATGCAGCTGGGGGCTGTTATTCTAAGTAATGCAGGAGCAGAAAACCAAATACCACACATTCCCACATATAAGTGGGACCTAAACATTACATACACATGGACATAAAGATGGGAACTACTGGAGACTACTAGATGGCGGAGCATGGGAGTGAGGCGAAGGTTGAAATGCTACCTATCAGGTACTATGATCACTACGTAGGTGATGGGATCATTTGTATACCAAACCTCAGCGACACACAGTTTTACCCATGTAACAAACCCACACATGTACTCCCTGAGCCTAAAATACAAGTGAGAAAAACAACAGCCACAACAACAAATGTGAGCATGGTGAGTGCTGGCTGATCTCAGTCTTACAGCCCTGCCTCGGCCACATCATTTCACTGTGCATTAGTTTCTTCAGCCATTAAATGAGAAGGGGAAAATGGCATTCTTGCCCAAAGTACTCATCATCAATAGACAGGTCCCAAGCCAAGCAAAAACATTACATTGTTCATGAAAAGTTTCACAGTGCTCAGAATAGAGCAGAAGTAGCTTTGCTCTCCAAACTTGTACATGCTTCAGGATAGTCCCTACAAACTGTGACTGTGTCACCAAGCCAGAGGAGTAAAACTGGATGTTCACATGCAGCCAGTGTTAAAAGAAGGTTAATTTGTGTTAGCAAGCTGTCAAATAACCTGTCACACTTAATTATTTTTCTTCGTACACAGAGTCCCTCACCCCCTCAAAGTATTAAATAAGTAAATAAATAGAAAAATGTCTCCAGGATTATGTGTTAGCTAATCTTTCAAGGCTACTTTGTTTCTAAATAAATAAGAAGAAAAACAAAAACATTGCTGTTCTAAAGGGCTTTTATTTTTCTCTTTGAAGACACTGCAAAGTACTAGCCATGATATAAATTCAAGGGCAAGTGCTTTGTTCTTTATAAATTTGAATTAGTAAATTGTTCCTCTTCAGCCAACATATTTTTAATGTACATAGAGATAGAATTTGCTAAGTTCAAAAAAACAATTAAATTAGCACAACAAGAGGTGTTAATACAGTATAAGCACCAAAAATGCATGAGACAACCCAAAATGCAGAGAAAGTAATAGAGACTCTATTGTAGTATATGAATTACATTGTTAAAATGATTATTGATGGTATAGCTTACATTTCAAAGACTGCCTTTATATAACAGGTATATTGTCCAATCTGATAATGAGAAAATATGTTCTCAAGGGTATACCTGTTCATATATTATTTCTATAAAATTATAGATATGGAAGAGTTACCTGAAACAATGGCACATCTGAAAATAAGAGGCAGGGAGAAGAATCTAAAGGAATAAAATTCTTTTAAATAATCCTAAAATATATCACTTTACAATTTTTTAAAAAAGAAACTACTCTGCATCAGGTGCTTCAAAACAGAGTCAAAAAGGATGTGCGAGATTACATTATTTAGATTTCTATAGCACTGCACATTTTTCAAACATCACCTATGCATGAATTCTCAGCAGTATTTTTCTATGGTTCCTTGATTATAAATTAGATAAATCCTCTCTCGCTCTCTCTCCCCTTTTCTCTCTTTTATTCTGATAAAGAAATTGAGAAGGAAATGAGTTGAGTAACTTGTCTCAGCTCATATTGAAAAAAAAGACAAGATTCAGAACATCTAATAAGAGAATTTTCAAATATGATAAAAGAGGTCATGTCTGGCCAACTTAAAAAAAAAAAGAAAAAGAAAAATTGGTCCTTAATCATGGTATAAACGACATTGTTTTAGGTTATGTCAGTGGTAGGGGTCACTTCTAGTTTCTAGCCCAGCCTGTAAAGAGCATACAAGTCATCACTCCCATCTTCACAAGAAAAAAAAAAAAAAAAGCTGAAAAGCTGAGCAAAACGAGAATCAACAACTCTTCTTACATCCTTCAGAAAATTGAGGTCACAGGACAAAGCACCATCCCCAAAACATGAAAGACATAGAGAATCACAGCTTACCAGGAACAGAAACCTCAGCTAGCACCAGCACTGGTTAGGAATTCTTAAAGGGTAGTTGATTAATTGCTGAAGAGTAAACGTGGACTAGCTTAAGAAAGAAAAACTTCTGGCAGCATTGGGGGTGCCACACTTTCATGAGTTTTACCTTGAGTAGCCCCACAAGATTCTTAGTGAGATATCAACGAAAAAAAAAAAAAATCACCGTATCTTCCAGTAAGGGAGGGAGAAAAGTGACCATTTTGAAAATGCCCAGAGCATTTTAGCCTTCTTAACAAGGGCTCCCTTTAAGGAAAAAATTTTCCCAGACTCTAACTGACTTGGATTTTACCAGACCCTAATAGACCCAGAGGAAGGGAAATACCCAAATTTAGTCCCCTCTAGCCTTCCTGTCTCACTTGAGAAACAAAACAAAACTAAGAAGCATTAGTGAAAGTGACAGCCCAGGGGCACAGGCCAACTAAAAGACTTAGATAAAATCAGAGGACTATAGAGTTCTTCTCCCACCACTACCACTCCACACACCTATCCTATAACCACATCAATAGTGCTCCTAAATAATAACAAGGGATTACAGCTAAAAAGCACTGCAAGTCTCAGACCCCATTTACAAATGAGCCTATAGGGAAACGCAAAGACAACAGAGAAGAAAAAAAAACAGGACATCAGAAGAAATTTTAGCCTCTGACATCTACAGCTACAGCAAATTATAAACACAGATGAACTATAAAACCTCACTCAAAAAGTTACCTCCATTCCTTTACCAGTATATGAAGTTCACCTTTCAACAAAAAAAGCATAAGTCATGCTGAAAGGCAAAAAACACAGTCTGAAGAGACAGAGCTGGACTTAGGGATGGCAGAGGTTCTGGAATGATCAGACCTGGAATTTAAGTACAAGTAAAATGCTAATGGACTCTAATGAAAAAAGGAGCAATATGCAAAAACAGTTGGGTAATGTAAGCAAAGAGACGAAAACTCTAAGAATTAAAAAAAAAAATGCTAGAAGTAAAATTTGCTATGACAGAAATGAAAAACGCCTTTAATGGGCTCATCGGTAGAGTAGACACAGCCAAGGAAAGAATCAGTGAGCTTGAAGATATGTCAATAGAAATGCCTCAAACTGAAAAGCAGAGATTTATTTAAAACAGAAAAAAAAAAACTGGAAAAAAAGGAGCAGACTATCCAAGAAGTGTGGGGCAAATATGAAAGATGGAACATACAAATAATAAGAATTTCTGTAAAAGAAGAAAGAAAAAAAACAGAAATAATATTTGCAGCGTTAATGGCCAAGAATTTTCAATTGATAAGACTTGCTATGAGGATACAAGGAGAAATTAGGGAATGTAAAAAACTGTTTCAGCTACCAAGGAAAGTATCTCATGGAGAATTAGAATACCTTGTCTGTCTCATCACACGACATAATCTAGTAGTTGCTATTCCCATAGATCATTTTTCTATGATGAGTGGGTCTAGTTCTGTTTCCTGACTACCTTCTTCCTTCTTCTACCTCATGTCCTTTGTTTACATGACTTCTGCCACCTCGTACCAGCTGTTTTTCTCTGGGTGTCTCTTAGCCTTCTGATCCATTTAGTGTCTGTATCCCTCTCTCTATGTTCCTATTCCACTCCATAAGGAATAATATGATGGGGTTAATCACTGTCTAGCATAAACCATCCCTACTAGACAGAATTCATTCTTCAAGTCTCCTGATAGGTTGATAGATGATTGTATTTGGCTCTGGTGTCAAATCCCAATCTAATCATCTTTGATCTAAGAAGAGTCATGTAATAAAATGAATTAAGGACAAGATGCTTTCTACTTCATGTTTGGAAGGGACCATTGGCATGGTGGCCTCTTAGTATGTTATGAATTTATCGAAATTTCTAGGCATTTGGTAGCATGCTGCAAAAAGCAAACAAATTTCCAATGAAAATGGTAACTTTGAGTCACTATATCCTTTTCTTCTTGAGCTCCATTTCTGTCTTATAGATACTCTCATTGAAATTATATTGTGCATTCCCCACCAATAGTGTCAACTATTGAGAATGGATACCCCAATGGAGAATGATATCACCAATGCAGGGGCAGAGAGTGTGAAATGTAACACTGCTGGTGACAGTCCTGGGGTAAACTCTGAGAGTTAACGGAACCCAAGCCAGACTTCCCAGACCACCCAGTGCACTCTTGTGACAGACCAGGACGGACAGGTATGAAGAGAGTGGAAAGATATGATCTGACATCCCCAAAAGCAGCTGTACACTGTACATTCATTGTTCAAGCAGCTGTACAGCTGTACATTCTTGATAGTCCCATTCCTTGAGTTACTTCACTATGTCACCTGTCCCAAAATATTTTCAGCTATGCCTCCACTAAACGTGGCTTGGAGAAGCAAAGATAAAAACGTAGGCTGCAGCCTAGGGTTGTGTGTGTGTTTGTGTGTGTGTGTGTGCACATGTGTGCATGCACATATCACTCTGTGTGTGTAATTTTTCCTTCAAGAGCACAACGTTTGAAGAACTGTATTTTTCATCTACCTGATTTCAATTTAGGCTGTCAATTTTCTGAAGCAGATAAAATCAATGTAGGAAGAAAGCATAGTATTAGTGCTTGCTTTTCACTTGAATTCAAGTTAAAGATGAATGTGCTTCCTCTCTCCTAGTTTTCAAGGGATGACATTAAACTAACTTCCCCTCTGTACACATATGACACACAGCAGTAAGGGAGAGGCATCAGGACAACATCATTCCTTTTAGTTCTCGACTGTGTTTGACCTTCCTGGACACCTTTCTTAGGGAGGAGGAGAGTGCTTTGCTCTACCTCCACATAGAGGGCTATGTGTGAATAAAGGCTATGAGATAGAAGATAAGAACCCTCTTGTCTTTAGACCTCTCTGGCCTCAGAATCAAAAGAAGAGGTCTCATGCATCACATCTTTTCTATTATCTCTGTCCGCTATGCATACCATTTCTCGGTAAGAAATAGAGTGAGAACTCCTGCTTCCTACTAGAAACATGTATTTAAGAAAGACACACAAAATATGTATCAACGCAGTGTTCCCATTTTACCAATTTTCTCTGGTCTCACATACATTGTAACCCAATTGCTACACTGCTGTAAAATATGCATTTCATCCTAACCTGTTTCTTTGGATAGATTTTCAGGGAACGAGAGGCAAACATTGTCCTCCGTAACATCTTCGTCTTACAAAAAAAACAAAAGGCTATCACCGTTGTCACTATTCAATTTGAAAAATAATATATGACAATTATTTATTCAGTCACCAAAATGCATTGAGTACCTCAACATTCATAAATATTCTTTATACATGTCTGTGGGAACTTAAAATGGGCACTTTTCTCATTTTAAAGATGAAGAAACAAAGTCACAGAGAAGTTAGATGATTTATCGAAACTAAGAAATGGAATATAATTGCAAAAATGAGACCTTTTTTTGAGTCAGGCTTAGTGATTGACAGCCAAATCACTTCACTTAGTTTCACACAACAGCTCCAAATGTTGCCATCCTTTAGGAAGCATGAGATAGATAGATGGTAGTTAGATAGATAGATATTAATAGGTAGACAGATAATCATGTAACATAATGCAAGTATTTGCTTTTACCTCAGTTACATAACATTTGTTGTGACTTTACACTCTGGTTTAATTTAAAAGATGTTCAGAGTCAACTTTCTTTTTCACTAGAAAAAAAAATATGCCAAAATGCTCCCTAATTTAAAAAAGAAAATTGACCAGACTTACTTTGTTCCCTCTCTTAAGGGTTTCTTGTCCATGAATTAGCATTAATGAAGGGAGGAAGATGAGTGAACTCCCCATATCTGGAGAGTAAAGCAAGCCCCAGATATACCGAGGGCTTAGTGTACATGCTGCATAATGGTATTTCTGAAGAGTAGTGAATTCTATATTCAAACAGAGGTCAGCAAATAAATCCAGAGTGTCTGAGTGTTTGATTATTTTCTTTTTAAAGATGAGCTGCTCTGATGGTTGGAAGTTTTCATTTTTCAGCTCTAACACAGAGTGGTCACAGATGCAAACACGGACATTTTGCCTGCAGTCTCAATATAGATTAATTATCTGGCTGCCAGAAACCATGAGTGGGCTATGCTGTTTCTGTGATAAACCCCAACCCTCCCTCACACAGAGACAAAAGAAACACACAGAGAGAGGCTACAGCCTCAAACCATAGTTATTTCACCTTGAATAGACTTTCCAAATGAAGCCCTTTCACTTTTCTTTCTATATCAAAACATTAAAAACCAAAAAAGAATTTCAAATCCTGTTTTTCTTCATTAGTGTATCGCAAACAGCTAATTAGAAAAGATTTTTTACTAAATGATTTAGTTCTTATGTCTGTTTTAACACTTGAAAGGTTACAGCTTCAGGAAAAGAGGAAAGAGCCTTAATTAAAGAATGAATTATTGAATATTCAGTTTTAATTGATGTTGTCCCATGCTATTATTTTGCATGTTTATAGATGTTTCATGTGATTCTGTTATCAGAATAACCAAAGAGAGAGACATTGACTACTGAGCCTAAAAAAGAGGAGGGCGTCTGCCTGATCACATTCAGCCATTTAAGTTCAAGAATCAGCTGAAGCGTGGTTTCCATGACAACAAGTCACTAATTGCAAACATAAAATAAAGTAAAAAATCAACCTTCCTTGAATTTGGCAGCTACAAAGATGATGTCTAATTTTTTTAAAACAGTGAAATGGCACTTTTCCTTAGGGAATCCCTCGAGTCATTTTCCTGAATCCAAGAAGGTACTCCATTGCAGGGTTAATTCTAGTCTGGCAAAGGTGTCAGCTGCAAGCTGCCCAGAGGTGCCAGGCTTTGATTACCAGCACCTAGCTTTTGGTAAATATAAGAGAAGATGGTTACAATGAGGAATGAAGGATTTTTGTATTTCTGAGCTACAGAACAGAAGAGAGCTGCTGAGGCAGATAAATTAACCAAAGAAATGTCTACCAAATTCTGGATTTGAACATCTTTTAGACAAGCGGGGGTGGCGGGGGGAAGCAAATTGAGGGGGAAAGGTGAGTTCAAACCTAAATTCAGCCACTTTCCATGGAGTTAGTCACCTGTGCTCACTCACTAGCAAAGGTTTCTGGTTTCTCTGCTTGGCAGATTTTTAAAACACAAACAAAAAAGTGAACCCTTTGAGATTTGGAAACCTGTTCAACCGACACAATGGCACCATTCAAAATTCACCAGTGTATGAACTGCAGCATATCATTTGTAAAAATTGCTTCAGCCTGAGTTACCTTTCACCAGCTCTCTAAGTCTACTCACTGGGTCACTAGGAGTGAGCAAGAACATTTTGATAAATTCTGTTTCCATGACAATGAATTAACCAGTGAAAAGGGGGAGGTGTTGAAAGATCTGTATTCTGTAGAATACTCTCAAATGTTTGCCTGTTTTCATTTTTAGCCATTTAGTTCTCATGGCTCTGTTCCAGGACTCTTTAATTTGCCAGTAGCTGTTTTTCCTACACAGATTACAGGAGTAATTCATCAGTGAATGTTTCACTCAGTGGTCCCATCTAATGTAAGGAAACATAAAAATGAATTTTTCCAATTATGCCTTTTTTGTTTGTTTAGAAAGAATGCAGTAAGCTTTTTTCCTTTTCTTCTCTCACAATCTAGCTTTAGTGTTCTTATTCTCCCTTATTTATTGACCATCACCTTACATAGGCTACAACTGCAATTTGTAAGATGTTGGGATCTGCTTTTAAATACCAATAAATCCCCGAAAGGCAATGATTTTTGAATTTAGTGGACACAAACCCCAAAGGGGGATGTAAAGAGAAAAAAGAACATTAAAACATGCAGGCCCAGTACATGTTACAATGAAGCAAAGTGTTCAGAAAAAAAACTAAGAAAGTAATAGAGCCTTTCCCTTACTAAATTACTTTAAATTGGCTTATTTATATACAATGGGATCTGTTTATGTTATTTCAGCATTTATCTACTTCCTGAATTTAATGATAAAACTATGTCCTTGGGGAGCAAAAAAAGAAAGTAATTCTGATAGTTTTGTTTTCCAAATGATGCAAATAGCAAGAACTCATCTATTTGCACCGGGAAAAAATGGATATAAAACTATTCTTCTGAGGTATAAAGTAAGAATAATTTGTCCATAAGACATGTGTTTCCAATCTAGGTTTGGTATGTATCTCAACAAGTAACTCATTTTGTTCATTTTAAAAACTAAATTTAAATAATGAGATTTTCCCTTTTTTTTCACCTAAAATAAAGCAAATAACCAGTTTTCAATTTCCAGTTGTTTGCTTTGCCATTGTGCAGCCACCTTTTGAGGGATACTTTCATTCTTTCCCAAATTTATTCATCCTTTGCTCAAAGCAAAAATAATTTTTACTGGGAGATGTTCTGCATCATCAACAATTAAATTGATCAGATGTTATCCTACTCTAAGATTGAAAGTGCAAAGAACTGTGAGAATCCCAGGAAGTAAAGAAGGAAACATTTGTTATGCAAAGTTCTGCCAATCAGAACTACTTTTTAGGCAGGATACGGTGGCTCACGTCTGTAATCCCAGCACTTTGGAAGGCCGAGTCGGGTGGACTGTCTGAGCTCTGGAGTTCGAGGCCAGCCTGGGAAACACGGTGAAACCACGTCTCTACTTTAAAAAAAAGTACAAAAAATTAGCAGTCCATGGTGGTGTGCGCCTGTAGTCCCAGCTATTCATGAGGCTGAGGCACGAGAATCCCTTGAAGCTGAGGGGCAGAAGTTGCAGTGAGCCCAGATAGCACCACTGCACTCCAGCCTGAGCAATAGAGCGAGACTCTGACTCAAAAAAAAAAAAAAAAAATCTAAACTACTTTTTAAAATTTTTAATAAATAGTAATGCAATAATATTTCTTTTTAGTTAAGAACAGATCTTAAGGGTCATATTTGCTTTAAGAGCTTAATTTCCCTACCAAGAACAGAAAGAACTTTCACATTGAAAAGAATATGGTAATTTTTCCCCTCCCTCTTCAACACACACGCACACAAAATGTTATTAATATTAGTGGATTTCAGAGAATGTACATGATTGAAAATCAAAGTAATTGTTTCGATGAATAAACCCTAGTTGTTTTGCAGCACACATCTATAAACCACTAGAAAAGAAAACTATGCCAACCTAGAATCAGTGTATTGGTAGCTCTGAATTTGTTCATGTTGATTCAAAATAGTGAGGGCAACAGTATCAGTTAACTGTATATGGACAAGGGGAAGGCTAATGGTGTCTTTTGTTCACCTGATATATGTAGCTCCTTCTGCTTCTTATGGGTAATGTGTATAGGTTGTGCTAATAGTGCCATGCTTCCCTTCCTAGACCCGAGGCCATAATGCAGGTAGCTGGCATTCGGTTCACACTGATGTTAATAGTGGAAGATTTATCTGCCAGCTGTTGTCCAGAAAATAGAGATGGCATGGTCCATCTCAAGAGGCAGCTACCTTCACACCAATGTGACCCACAGTTAGCACCAGGCAGTGCAGGAGTCAGCTCGTTAATGCTAATGTCTCCAGTGAGAAATAGATAAACAGCAGCTCTCTCAGTCCTATAGATTGAAATTGTCACAAAAATACTGTTGAGCTCAGGTGCTGATCATTAAAAATGAGTACAAATGAGAGGAATAATGGCTTGTTGATCCACCTGAGTCAAGTTTGACATCCTTATGACGCTATTTATAACTGTATAGATGTTTTTCAGCCCTCAGTGAGAGAGATTTTTGACAAAGAAAATAATGAAACTTCTTGCGTTTATGCTTAAAACTGGTCAATAATGATACATCCTAAAAATTCCAATAATTTTAGTTCATTAAATGATATACTCAACAACTATTGCATATGCCACAGAATATCTATTACTTGAAATTCTTTTTAACACTGATGTGACATTTTATAAATATTCAGGACAATGACATTTTGAAAGGCTTGTTACTTTACATATGTGCATGATACATGTTCAAATACATAGCATAAATCATAAATATGGTCACATTTAAGCAACCCTGAAAAGAGATAGTGAATGTATATTCACATAACAATATAAATACTAATAAGAAATGTATATTTATGGATCTAGGCCAGGCACAGTGGCTCACGCCTGTAATCCCAGCACTTTCGGAGGCCAAGGCGGGTCGATCACGAGGTCAGGAGATCAAGACCATCCTGGCTAACATGGTGAAACCCCGTCTCTACTAAAAATACAAAATATTAGCCAGGCGCAGTGGTGGGTGCCTGTAGTCCCAGCTACTCGGGAGGCTGAGGCAGGAGAATGGCGTGAACCTGGGAGGTGGAGCTTGCAGTGAGCCGAGATAGAGCCACTGCAGTCTGGCCTGGGCGAAAGAGCGAGACTCCGTCTCAAAAAAAAACATGTATATTTATGGATCTAAAGAACATGTATCTTCTAATATGTGCAATCTGTTCCTAAAATGTATGTAACACTTTTTTAAATCATGTAGTATTCTAATTCACTGAGACATGATTGCTTGAATAAATTTTGCAATGATCCTTTCAGTAAAGCCAGAAATAACTTTTGTAATATAAAAAACTATCCTCTATCTGTTTTCCACTTTATATTTTTATACATACAATTTTTAAATATTGTGTTTAATATAAAAAATTTTAACCTACATACCTGTATTTATTGTTGGAATGTTCCCCATTACTCTTCCCCCAGAGGTAATGCTGAGAGGTATAGCTTCAAGGGCTGTATGTTGGAGGCAAGAGATTTGAACAAAAATACTGGATCAAACATCCAGCTTTCGTACCCAGAATCTAATTCCACTGTCCACACATTTCTTCCTACTGCAAAAGAGCTTTATACCAACATCTAGTTTAATAAGCCAGGATCTCTGCCACAAGCAAAGGAAACATCTGATACTTTACTGAAGGTGGTTAGATGAATAAAAGTAATAGTCCTCTACTGAATTTATGATTCTAGGCTAACCTTCATCAGTAAATCACATAAAATCTTGACTGCATTGAGATGATTATTTTACAAAGCACTTTTAGTGAAGTAGATTGCTACCAATTCAGTGAGATATCTGACATAGTCATTCACTCAACAAACATTTATGAAATGTTTGCTATGGCTTTGTCCCAAAGAGTTGGCTGTGTGTATGCAGAAGGTATATCAAGGTAGAGATTATGAGAGAGAGGTATTGGGGAGGGAATGGTAAGGTTTACCAAAAACTTTCTGAAATGAGATAATTGGGAAAGGGCATTCCAGACAAAAGGAGCAGCTGGGCAAAGGCAGAGAAGTGAAAATCAGTCTGGTTGGTATAGAGAATCATAAGGAGTTAAGCGTTGCTTGAGTGTTCACTGTGAGACAAGTAGTGGGAACAAAGAGTAATGCAACAGTGGAGGCTGCACCAAGAAAGGCTAGGTAGTCATTGCTAACAACTTGGACATTTTCCTGTCTTAATGATCTTTGGGGTGGTGATGGCAGTAGTTCTGATGACAGATAATGACAGTGACAGTAAATATGCAAAGAAAAGATGAACTGAAGGAATCTTTAGGAATTAGTGTTATTAGAACTTGGTGATTGATCGGGCATGGAGAGGTAAGTAATTGCAAAATTCTATATGATGCACAAACTCTAGTTTAGGCAACTGGGTGGATGGTGGTGCCACCACCTAAGGAAATAAAGCCCATTTGGGGGAGCCTGTTGAAACAGCAGTGACTGTGGAACATTCCTTAGAGATGCTCACTTGGTAATTGAACAGTTGAGTTTTAAGCTAGAGCATAGCCTTAAAGACACAGACTTGAAATCCACTGGTAAATAATGGCATCTGAAACCATAAGGCTGAATAACATTGCTGAAAGAATATGGAAAGTGAGATGACTTGTGGATTGAGGACCCAACCCTGGGGCACAATTATTTCAGACATTGCCAAAAAGAACAGAAGCCAAGAAAGGAAATAGAAGGAGTTCATCAGACATAGGAGGAGAACCCGTAATGTTAATATTATGAAAGCCACAAAAGTGAAAAATGCAGCAGAGAGGTTCAGTAAGATAAAGATGGAAAAATACACCTAATCTCCCTCTCCGTCTCCTTCTATCTGAATACTGTCTCGAATTCCGGGGCTCCAACGATCCTCCCACCTCAGCTTCCCAAAGTGCTGGGATTATAAGCATGAGCCACTGTACCTGGCCTCCTTAATTTCTAAGCAAGAGAAGGCTTATCCATTTATTTTCTTTATTCTCTGCTTAGTCCTCAAAGCACAACAAATTCTTTAGACAATACTTCCTGAATTCATTCTTCTTGATTAAGCTTGTAATAAATTTTATGCAAAAGTCAGTTAAATGTTATTCTTAGTAACAAGTATCAGAAGCACCGATTGTATCTATTGCCAGTTAAAGGTAGAAACTTTTGCTTTAATGTCAAGCTGAGAGTGCAATTGATATTTTGTGAGAATTGTGAAGCCTCACTCACCAATTGGGCCTGATAGAAAGGTATACCATTCTTCAATGCAAAAGAGAGACGAGCAACAAGTTGTAAGGAGGAAAGAGAATGGGCTATAAAGATAGTATAGGCTCCTGAGTCAGGGATTAGTGGAAACAGAGTGAAATGTTGACTTGGCGATTTGCACGGGAGCAACCTATTAACTAGAGACATTTACCAAAGACAATCTTATCGAGTTCGATGCAAGTAACACACCATCAAAGCTTTGTTGTTAGGCAGAGTCAGATTCTACCAACAGCCCATTTCTCACCATCTGTGTGCCTAGGGCAAATATTTAACTGTCTTAAGTTCTACTGTCCTCATTTGTAAACATGAAATAACATTATTACCTACTCCACAAGCTTGTTTGTGAAGATTAAATGAGATAGCGTATACAAAGCATTAGTCTAATACAGTGACTCTCAACAAGTGGGTATTTTTGCCTCACATGAAGGCATCTGGCAATGTTTGGAGACATTTTTGGTTATCACAGCTTTGGTAGGAATGGGTAGAGGCCAGAGATGCTGCTAAATTTCCTACATATACATATGGCACCCCACAATAAAGAATGACCTAACCCAAAATGTCAGTGGTGCCAAGGATGAGAAACACTGGTGTAGTGGTCCTACACGCATTATAATAGCTGGCAGCATTTCCCAAGTAATCACACTTAAGTGCTTAGCACTTTCTCTTCTAACCCTCACCAAAATCCCAGGAGGTTTGTTCTAGTAATATACCCAGGTTACAGACTCAGAAACACAAAAAAGAAGTAATGTACACAAGGTCACACAACCAGTAGTGGTAGAACCAGGATTCCATAAATGCTAACTATTACATTTCATGGAAAAGGAAAAACTTATTCAGGTGTCTTCAAATGTCCAACTCTTGCCACAAGAAACAACTTTTCCGCTTCTATTCAAACATCGACAAAACTCCTACAAAATTGGTAAGCTGTGTGTTTTGATTTCTGCACTTAGATTTTTGTCTTAAATGTGGATAAAATGAAGTAATGGCTAATAGAGGAGACAATTTAGCATTTCTTAAGAGCATCTTAACTAGACAGTTGCTAGATCTACTTTTAGAGAAATCTTTTTAGTGTTAAAAATCAGTAAAACCTTACTTCAATAACTGGCATTAGGTCTTCTCTAATGCCAAAGTCAATAGCTCCTCTTGTAACAGTGTTATGGTTTAAGTACTGCTTCAGGCCTATGCTAAACTTGCACATGGGATCAAAGAGATAAAAGTCACCTGACTATATCAATTTCACTTTAGAGTCTGAAATTCTAAGGATCTGTACATTTATCCAATTGTCAGTGATGTGTCATTGATTGTTTTTTAACAATCTTTTGTATTGATGTGTTTTGCAAGGTGTTTTTCTCCTCTTTAAATCTTCCTTCAGGGAAGCTGAAACAAGCTGGTGAGCATGTGTGTGAACCTTAAAAAAAAATCCTAGGAATGCAACAAAGGCTGAAATGTGAGCACACATGTAAGTCTTCTAAAAACTTTAATGCTTATGGAAATTCAGCATTCTTAATTTCCAAAATTATTGAGTGAAGACAGTATAGCATAAAAAGGAAAGCAATATGGTATAGTAGCTAGAAGTGTAAGATTTACTGTCAGATCAGTCTACGAATCCAGGCTGTATTATTTACTGTGTGATCTTGACAAAGTGACTTGATCACCCTGAGTCTCAGTTACCTTTCCTATAAAAGATGGAAAATCAGACTGATCACAGAGGGGTATCCAAAGGTAAATTTTTAAAGTAAATTTTACACTACCATATGCTGAGCAGTGTTCTAGACAGTAAGGATGTGGCTGTGAACTACTCTCATACAGCTTGTAATAACAAGATTGAAATTAAATATAATCTCAGATTGTAATAATGATTCCAAAGAAAAGAATTCTAGATAAGCTAATCATGATCAGACAAGAGTAGGGGCTGGTAAGTCCTCTTAGGAGGTATCATTTGAGTCAAGACATGAAGAATATGGGATGGTGATCCATGTGAATATTTGAGGAAGAGCATTTTAAGCAGAGGGAAGAGCAAACGAGAGACCTCCTGAAAGGAATGTTCTGCTGAATTTGAGAAAAAGCAAGGAAATCAGTAACACTATTATTCACTGACTTACATGTTGAATTTAAAAGTTAGCCTAGGTGGATCACTTGAGGTCAGGAATTCGAGACCAGCCTGGCCAACGTGTTGAAACCCTGTCTTTACTTAAAATACAAAAATTAGCCAGGCGTGGTGGCAGGCGACCGTAGTGCCAACTACTCGGGACGTTGAGGTGGGAGAATTGCTTGAACAGGGGAGGTGGAGGTTGCAGTGAACCAAGATCATGCCACTGCACTCCAGTATAGGCAGCAGAGGGAGACTCTGTCTCAAAAACTAATAATAAATAAATAAATAAAAGGTAGTCCAGGTAACTCATAGACAAATTTATATGCCATAGTAGGATTTTTGATTTTATTCTGTGATGGGAAGCCATTGGACACTTTTGAGTAGGGGAGTATCATGATCCAATTGTGTTTTGAAATGATCACTTTGGCTCCTATGTGGAGAGCAGACCCTAGGGAATCAGGAGTGGATACAGGATGACCAGGTAAAGGCAGTTCCAATAGGGCAGGCAAGTGATGATGGTGGCTTAAGAGGGGAAGACGACACTTGGAAGTAGCTAAAAGTGGTTGGATTCATGATGAATTTCAAGTAGATTCAATATAACTTCTGATAGATTGTCAGTTGTGATAAATAAGAATGATTCTAAAGTTTGGGGCCTAAGTAACTGAGTAAATGGCAGTGGCATTTACTGAAATGGGGAAGACTAAATTAGGAATAAGTAAAAAGAAAAGGAACTATAAAGAGGTTAGAGATATGAATTAGATATTCCCATGTAAATTTTGAGTAGATCATTGAATATGGTACGTATTCCAGAAAGAGGTCAAAAATGGATCTTAATTGTGCATTATCTGAGAAAAACATATTTAATTTATGAGGACTGAGTGAGATCCCTGTAGGAATATGTTAAAATAGAAGAGAAAAGAGGGCCAGGATCTGAGCTCTGGGGGTCTCCAATATTTAGAGGTCAAGAAGAGGAGGACGATGCAGGAAAACCATGGGATGGTGGTGTCCTAGAGCCAAGTGAATATAGTGCATCGAGAGAGAGAAGAACCTACTGTCATATGTTCAGTGGGGCTGAGTGAGATGAGGGCAGAATGGACCACTGACATTTGGCAACATAGAAGCCAATAGTAACCCTGAGAGGAAAAGATTTAGTGGAGTCATGGGTATGAATGCCTTATTCACTGGACTGAGTTCAAGTGAGAGCGGCAGGGGTGAAAATAGGAATGAAAAAGGTCATTAACATATTTTGGGGAGAATTAAATAAGAAAACATACGCATTTAACTCAACACTTGGCCATTATAAAGTACTACTAAATAGTTGCCATCATTATTTTTATCATTTTTATGGAGTCATCCCCTATCATTCAAATACTATATACGATATTAAAATTTGGCATAGCCAAAACAAAAGGAATAATTATATATGTGTGCATATGCATATAAACATATACTATTTATTAAATACCTTCACCAAAAGAAAATTCATGTTTAATTATTTTGTTTTATCCTCACAACATTCTGTAGAGAAACAATATAGCCAAATGAGTTTTTCTGTTTTACAATGGATGAGGCTTTCGCTCACAGCTTATGCCTTGCCCAAAGTCACATGTAAAGCCAGAAATGAAACCAAGCTCTAATGACACTGATATGGATTAGCTGTGTCTCCATCCAAATCTCATCTTAAATTGTAGTTCCCATAATCCCCACGTGTCACTGGAGGGACCCAGTGGGAGGTAATTGAATCATGGGGGCAGTTTTCCTCATCCCATTCTCGTGATAGTGAGTTAGTTCTCATGAGATCTGATGGTTTTATAAGGGGCTTTCCCCTCTTTTGCTTGGCACTTCTCCTTGGTGCTGCCATGTGAAGAAGAATGTGTTTGCTTCCCCTTTCGCCAGGATTGTAAGTTTCCTGTGGCCTCCCCAGCCATGCTGAACTGTGAGTCAATTAAGCCTCTTTCCTTTGTAAGTTACCCGGTCTCTGATATGTCTTTATTAGCAGCATGAGAATGAGCTAATACAGCCACCTACCTCTTTTATCTTCTCAGCAATGAAGAAGAGAAGTTCAATTACACCACCAAAGAGAAAAATCAAACAAGATCAATGAGAAGTAGACAATGTAAATATCTGACTTGAAGAATTAACACCCCAAAAACATTTTAATTCAAAAATTATTTACACATGCACTGTTAGCCATCTTGTACAATTTGTTCTTTGTTGATATGGTCAAATTCCCTCCTCAAGTGAGAAAATGTTCTGCCTTAAAAACAGATTGAAATGTTTTCTTCATAGGAAATATGTAAAATACAGTAGAAAAAGGCAAAACAGTTCCTTGGGCATATATTTAACCAATCAATCAGTGGCAACTACCTATGCCAAGTACTGTGTTAGGTAGTGTAGATAAAAGAGCAAACTCTCTTGGCACCTATAGTCTAGTGAGAGACAGATACTGATCAAATATGAAGTATTAATTTATTAATTTATAAATACATGGAGGAAAGCAACAAAGTGCCAAGGAAGAGAAAAACAGAGATAAGCTAAGCATAGTGGAGGGTGCCCGTAGTCCCAGCTATTTGGGAGGCTGAGGCAGGAGGATCACTTGAGCCCAGGAGTTTGAAGCTGTAGTGTGCCATGACTGTGCCTATGAATAGCCGCTGTACTCCAGCCTAAGTAATTATAGCAAGACCCCATCTCTAAAAAAGTTTTAAGAAAAAACAGGAACAACATGATCCAGTGTCACTGTGGCTGATATGTGTAAAAGAGATATGTAAATATCTGGATTTTTCCACAAACCACATATAGTCCATTCCAGAAGTCTGAAAGAGACTCTCAAAGAAAGACTCTCAAAAAAGGGAAACATTCAATAAGGCCCTTTGATAACTGATGAAAGAAGAATGGGGTTGAATTACTTTTTGTTTTTTTCTTTTTTTTTTTTTTTTCAGGATCTAGGGCTGAGAATTTCTTTTAAGGATTCCATCTTTCTTGTTTCCAGATTAGGAAAAACAAGGAACAATGTGTTTCCTCTTCATTTCCTTGTAAGAGAGTACTGAAGCCCAAGTGAAATATTAAAATAAGCATGAAACAATTCAAAAATGCTTCCAAGATATGTTAGCTGCTTCCACAATCCATATGAATTCCTGCTTAATTCCTTCACAGAACCAATTTCCTATGTGCAAGAGACTAGAGCTCTCTGGAGTTGTAACCAATCCAAGTCCTTGGTACCTTCTGAGTTGCAAACCATTCGCCATCAATGAGAGAATGTCTGGGATGCATTGTGCAATAATCTTCAAATTAGCTACTTCATACTCCATCTTTGTTAGATGCTAAACTAAACCTTCTTGTTTACTCAGTCCTCCACCCCCAAAACTGCTTGCTACTTGTTTTTACCAAACCATGCCCCACTGTTCCCCACTTTCCCAAATCTTTCATCTGTGTTCGCTGGAACCCCAATCTGATTAATCCTTACATATTCGATCTCTCAGAACAATTCATCTTCTGCCTTAGTTAGAAATCAGAAGTTCTAACAAGAGGTCTGTGAACTGTTTCAAGGACTCAGTGAAATACTTTAAAAGATTTATTGTTTTCTTTTTGTTATTTTTAAATACATCTTTCTAAACTGAAAATTGTTACTGTATTACAAGAATAATGCCTCACATTGTGTGGCTGGCAAGATGGCCAAACAGGAACAGCTCCAGTCTGTAGCTCCCAGAAAGATCAACACAGAAGGCAGGTGATTTCTGCATTTCCAACAGAGGTACCCAGCTCATCTCATTGGGACTGGTTAGATAGTGGGTGCAGCCCACAGAGGATGAGCAGAAGCAGGGTGGGGCATCACCTCACCTGGGAAGCACAAGGGGTTGAGGAACTCCCTCCTCTAGCCAAGGGAAGCCATGAGGGACTGTGCCATGAGGGACGGTGCTATCCAGCCCAGACACTAGGCTTTTCCCACAGTCTCCAAAACCTACAGACCAGAAGATTCCCTCGGGTACCTACACCACCAGGGCCCTGGGTTTAAACCACGAAACTAGGCAGCCATTTGGGCAGACACTGAGCAAACTGCAGGAGGTTTTTTTTTTTTGTACCCCAGTGGCACCTGGAACGCCAGCAAGACAGAACCGATCACTCCCCCGGAAAGGGGGCTGAAGCCAGGGAGCCAAGGGATGTTGCTCAGCAGATCCCACCCCCACGAAGCCCAGCAAGGGAAGATCAACTAGCTTGAAATTCTTGATGCCAGCACAGAAGTCTGAAGTCGACCTGAGATGCTCAAGCTTGGTAGGGGGAGGGGCGTCCGCCATTACTGAGCCTTGAGTAGGCAGTTTTCCTCTCACAGTGTAAGCAAAGCTGCTGGGAAGTTCGAACTGGGTGGAACCCACTGCAGCTTGGCAAAGCCACTGTAGCCAGACTGCCTCTCTAAATTCCTCCTCTCTGGGCAGAGCATCTCTGAAAGAAAGGGAGCAGCCCCAGTCAGGGGTTTGTGGATAAAACACCCATCTCCCTGGCATGGAGCACCTGGGTGAAGGGGCAACTGTGGGCACAGCTTCAGCAGACTTAAACGTTCCTGCAAGCCGGCTCTGAAGAGAGCAGTGGATCTCCCAGGACAGTGCTTGAGCTCTGCTAAGGGACAGACTGCCTCCTCAAGTGGGTCCCTGACCCCCGTGGCTCCTGACTGTGAGACACCTCCAAGCAGGGGTGGACAGACACCTCATACAGGAGAGATCTGGCCAGCATCAGGCAGGTGCCCCGCTGGGACAGAGCTTCCAGCGGAAAGAGCAGGCAGCAATCTTTGCTGTTCTGCAGCCTCCACTTGTGATACCCAGGCAAACAGGATCTGGAGTGGACCTCCAGCAAACTCCAGCACACCTGCAGAAAAGGGGACTGACTGTTAGAAGGAAAACTAACAAACAGAAAGCAATAACATCAACATCAACAAAAAGGATGCCCATGAAAAAACCCCATCCAAAGATCACCAGCATCAAAGATCAAAAGTAGATAAATCCATGAAAATGAGGAAAAACTAGCGCAAAAAGGCTGAAAATTACAAAAAACAGAATGCCTCTTCTCCTCCAAAGGATCACAACTCACCAGCAAGGGATGAAAACTGGATGGAGAATGAGTTTGATGAACTGACAGAAGTAGGCTTCAGAAGGTGGGTAATAACAAACTGCTCAGAGCTAAAGGAGCATGTTCTAACTCAATGCAAGGAAGCTGAGAACTTTGATAAAAGGTTAGAGCAACTTCTAACTAGAATAACCAGTTTAGAGAAGAACATAAATGACCTGATGGAGCTGAAAAACACGGTGCAAGAACTTCGTGAAGCATACACAAGTATTAATAGCCAAATTGATCAAGCAGAAGAAAGGGTGTCAGAGACTGAAGATCAACTTAATGAAATAAAGCATGAAGACAAGATTAAAGAAAAAAGAATGAAAGGGAATGAACGAAGACTTCAAGAAATATGGGACTATGTGAAAAGACCAAACCTACATTTGATTGGTGTACCTGAAAGTAACAGGGAGAATGGAACCAAGTTGGAAAACACCCTTCAGGATATTATCCGATAGAACTTCCCCAATCTAGCAAGACAGGCCAACATTCAAATTCAGGAAATACAGAGAACACCACAAATATACTCCTCAAGAAGAGTAACCCCAAGACACATAATTGTCAGATTCACCAAGGTCGAAATGAAGGAAAAAATGTTAAGGGCAGTCAGAGAGAAAGGTCAGATTACCCACAAAGGGAAGCCCATCAGACTAACAGTGGATCAATCTGCAGAAACTCTACAAGGCAGAAGAGAGTGGGGGCCAATATTCAACATTCTTAAAGAATTTTCAACCCGGAATTTCATAGCCAGCCAAACTAAGCTTCATAAGCAAAGGAGAAATAAAATCCTTTACAGATAAGCAAATGATGAGAGATTTTGTCACCACCAGACCTGCCTTACAAGAGCTCCTGAAGGAAGCACTAAATATGGAAAGGAAAAACTGGTACCAGCCACTGCAAAAACATATCAAATTACAAAGACCATCGACACCATGAAGAAACTGCATCTACTAACGGGCAAAATTACCAGCTAGCATCATGAGGACAGGATCAAATTCACACATAACAATATTAACCTTAAATGTAAATTGGCTAAATGCTCCAATTAAAAGACATAGTCTGGCAAATTGGATAAAGAGTCAAGACACATGGCTGTGCTGTATTCAGGAGACCCATCTCATGTACAAAGACACACATACGCTCAAAATAAAGGGATGGAGGAAGATCTACCAAGCAAATGGAAAGCAAAAGAAAAGCAGGGATGGAGAAATATTTACCAAGCAAATGCAAAGCAAAAAAAGCAGGATTTGCAGTCCTACTCTCTGATAAAACAGACTTTAAACCAACAAAGACCAAAAAGACAAAGAAGGGCATTACATAATGGTAAAGGGATCAATGCAAGAAGAAGAGCTAACTATCCTAAATATATAGGTACCCAATACAGTAGCACCTAGATTCATAAAGCAAGTTCTTAGAGACCTACAAAGAGACTTATACCCCCACATAATAATAGTGGGAGACTTTAACACCCCACTGTCAATATTAGACAGATCAATGAGACAGAAAATTAACAAGGATATTCAGGACTTGAACTCATCTCTGCACCAAGCAGAACTAATATACATCTACAGAACTCTCCACCCAGTGTCATCTGAATATACATTCTTCTCAGTGCCACATCACACTTATTATAAAATTGACCAATTAATTGGAAGTAAAACACTCCTCAGCAAATAACAAACAGTCTCTTACTGCAATCAAATTAGAACTCAGGATTAAGAAACTCACTCACAACCTCACAACTACATGGAAACTGAACAACCTGCTCCTGAATGACTACTGGGTAAATAATGAAATTAAGGCAGAGATAAATAAGTTATTTGAAACCAATAAGAACAAAGACACAATGTACCAGAATGTCTGGGCCACAGCTAAAGCAGTGTTTACAGGGAAATTTATAGCACTAAATGCCCACAAGAGAAAGCAGGAAAGTTCTAAAATTGACACCTTAACACCACAATTTAAAGAACTAGAGAAACAAGAGCAAACAAATTCAAAAGCTAGCAGAAGACAAGAAATAACTAAGATCAGAGCAGAACTGAGGGAGATAGAGACACAAAAAAAACTTTCAAAAAAATCAATGAATCCAACGACTCGTTTTTTTAAAAGATTAACAAAACAGTTGGACCACTAGCTAGATTAATAAAGAAGAAAAGAGAGAAGAATCAAATAGACACAATAAAAAATGATAAAGAGGAAATAACCACTGATCCCACAGAAATGCAAATTATTATCAGACAATACTAAAAACACCTCTACACAAATAAACTAGAACATCTAGAAGAAACTGATAAATTCCTGGACACATACACTCTCCCAAGACTAAACCAGGAAGAAGTTGAATCCCTGAATAGACCAATAACAAGTTCTGAAATTGAGGTAGTAATTAATAGACTACCAACCAAAAAAAGCCCAGGACCAGATGGATTCACAGCCGAATTCTACCAGTGGTACAAAGAGGAGCTGGTACCATTCCTTCTGAAACTATTTCAAACAACAGAAAAAGAGGGACTCCTCCCTAACTCATTTGATGAGGTCAGCATCATCCTGATACCAAAACCCGGCAGAGAAACAAAAAGAAAATTTCAGGCCCATATCCCTGATGAACAGTGATGCAAAAATCATCAATAAAATACTGGCAAGCCGAATCCAGCAGCACATGAAAAAACGATCAAGTTGCCTTCATCCCTGGGATGCAGGGCTGAACATACACAAATCAATAAATGTAATCCATCACATAAACAGAACCAATGACAAAAACCATATGATTATCTCAATAGATGCAGAAAAGGCCTTTGACAAAATTCAACACCCCTTCATGCTAAAAACTCTCAATAAATTAGGTATTGATGGAAAGTATCTCAAAATAATAAGAACTATTTATGACAAACCCACAGCCAATACAATACTGAGTGAGCAAAAGCTAGAAGCATTCCCGTTGAAAACCGGCACAACACAAGGATGCCCTCTCTCACCACTCCTATTCAACATAGTATTGGAAGTTCTGGCCAGGGCAATCAGGCAAGAGAAAGAAATAAAGGGTATTCAAATAGGAAGAGAGGAAGTCAAATTGTCGCTGTTTGCAGATGACATGATTGCATATTTAGAAAACCCCATCATCTCAGCCCAAAAACTCCTTAAGCTGATAAGCAACTTCAGCAAAATCTCAGGATACAAAATCAGTGTGCAAAAATCACAAGTATTCCTATATACCAGTAATAGACAAAAAGATAGCCAAATCATGAGTGAACTCCCATTCACAACTGCTACAAAGAGAATAAAATATCTAGGAATACAACTTACAAGGGATGTGAAGGACCTCTTCAAGGAGAACTACAAACCACTGGTCCAGGAAATCAGAGAGGACACAAACAAATGGAAAAATATTCCATGCTCATGGATAGGAAGAATCAATATCATGAAAATGGCCATACTGCCCAAAGTAATTTATAGATTCAATGCTATTCCCATCAAGCTACCACTGACTTTCTTCACAGAATTAGAAAAAACTACTTTAAATTTCATATGCAACCAAAAAAGAGCCCAGATAGCCAAGACAATCCTAAGCAAAAAGAACAAAGCTAGCAGCATCATGCTATCTGACTTCAAACTATACTACAAGGCTACAGTAACCAAAACAGCATGGTACTGGTACCAAAACAGATATATAGAACAATGGAACAGAACAGAGGCCTCAGAAATAACACCACACATCTATAACCATCTGATCTTTGACAGACCTGACAAAAACAAGCAATGGGGAAAGGATTCCCTATTTAATAAATGGTGTTGGCAAAACTGGCTAGCCATATGCAGAAAACTGAAACTGGACCCTTTCCTTATACCTTACACAAAAATTAACTCAAGATAGATTAAAGACTTAAACATAAGACCTAAAACCATAAAACCCCTAGAAGAAACCCAGGCAATACCATTCAGGACATAGGTATGGGCAAAGACTTCATGACTAAAACACCAAAAGCAATGGTAACACAAAAGCCAAAATTGACAAATGGGATCTAATTAAACTAAAGAGCTTCTGCACAGCAAAAGAAACTATCATCAGAGTGAACAGGCAACCTACAGAATGGGAGAAAATTTTGGCAATGTATTCATCTGACAAAGGGCTGATATCCAGAATCTACAAGGAACTCAAGCAAATTTATAAAACAAACAAACAAACAAACAAACAAACAAAAAACCATCAAAATGGGCAAAGGATATGAACAGACACTTCTCAAAAGAAGTGTGTGTTCATTTATGTGGCCAACAAACATATAAAAAAAGGCTCATCATCACTCGTCATTAGAGAAATGCTAATCAAATCAAAACCACAATGAGATACCATCTCGTGCCAGTTAGAATGGCCATCATTAAAAAGTCAGGTAACAACAGATGCTGGAGAGGATATGGAGAAATAGAAATGCTTTTACACTGTTGTTGGGAATGTAAATTAGTTCAACCATTGTGGAAGGTAGTGTGGTGATTCCTCAAGGATCTAGAACCAGAAATACCATTTGACCCAGCAATCCCATTACTGGGTATATACCCAAAGGATTATGAATTATTCTACTATAAAGACACATGTCCACATACGTTTATTGCAGCACTATTCACAATAGCAAAGACTTGGAACCAGCCCAAATGCCCATCAATGATAGACTGGATAAAGAAAATGTGGCACATATACACCATGGAATACTATGCAGCCATAAAAAAGAATGAATTCATGTCCTTTGCAGGGATATGGATGAAGCTGGAAACCGTCATTCTCAGTAAACTAACACAGGAACAGAAAACCAAACACCACATGTTCTCACTCATAAGTGGGAACTGAACAATGAGAACATGTGAACACAGGAAGGGGAACATCACACACCAGGGCATGTCGAGGGCTGAGGGGCTAGGCGAGGGATAGCATTAGGAAAAATACCTAATGTAGATGAGAGGTTGATGGATGCAGCAAACCACCATGGCACATGTCTACCTATGTAACAAACCTGCATGCTCTGCACATGTATTCCAGAACTTAAAGTATAATTAAAAAAAAAAAGAATACTGCCTCACATCAAATGGTCTATGTTACTTAGTGTATATGATCATGTAACATGCAGTTATCATCAAAACCATATTACAATGTCTAGAAGTGTTTCCTATTGACAAAATAAATAAAATGTTTCTGCTTTATGATTAAATAAATCCATCATTGTTTGTGCATGATTAAGTTGCAAAAAGTTTCAGAGGTTATAAAGGTTTTAAAGATGCCTCTATATCCTTTGGTTTTGCTTTTATCTTTGAAATTGGATACAAAAGCCACAATCTTTGCTGTGTTGGAAGATGTATAGGAATAGAAACAGGAAACCAACAAACATAAAGGTTTACCTTGAATTGGTAGACTTTTTCAAAATGAGAACACTTGAATTGGAAATATTGAAACCTTACCAAAAGTTTGCCAAACCAGGAATCAAGACCTATTGTGTCGCTCATCCTTGATCCCACGTCTACTCACTTTCCAACTCCTATGTATCAAACCCCCTAAATACCTCTCAAATTTATCCATTTGTCTCCATACCCACAGCCAACAATCACTCTCGTCAAAGTCAATGCCGTCTATTAACTGGTTCTTAAAATTGCTACATTCTTTTCTGTGCCTCTGGTTTTACTCCTTACTATCTTAAATTTTATATTCAGGCGGGGTGATTCTTGTATTGGAGACAAAGAGAGAGCACATATACCAAGGTGTTTTTGAAACAGTCGGCCCTCCCTATCTGCAGGTTCCACATCTGCAGCTCTAACCAACTACAGATCAAAAATACCAGGAAGAAGTATATAAAAATAAAATAATACAAATAAGAAACAATACAGTATAACAATGATTTATATAGCATTTACATTGTATTAGATATAAGTACTCTAGAAATGATTTGAAGTATTGTTTGACACTTGAACAACATGAGGGTTAGGGATGCCAATCTCCCCCACACACAGTCAAAAATCTGTGTTTAACTTTTGACTTCCCAGAAACTTACCTATTATCCAATTGTTGACAGGAAGCCTTACTGATAATACAGTCAATTAACACATATTTTGCACATCATATATATTATATACTGTATTCCTACAATAAAGTAAACTAGAGAAAATGTTAACAAAATTATAAAGAATAAAACACATATTTTGTATACTTTTTTAGAGAGAGAGTTCTCACTATCTTTGCAAGGCTGGACTCGAATTTCTGGGCTCAAGCAATCCTTCTGTCTCTGCCTCCTGAGTAGCTGGGACTACAGGCACATACTACCACACCCAGCTCCTATATTTACTATTTATTAAGTGGAGATAGATCATCTTCATCCTTCTCATCTTCAGGTGGAGTAGGCTGAGGAGGAGCAGGGAGAAGAGGGTTTGGTGTTGCTGTCTCAGGGGTGGCAGAGGCAGAAGAAAGTAGAAGTGAACCCATGCAGTTCAAACCCATGTTGTTCAAGTATCAGCTGTAAACAGGAGGGTGTGTGTAGGTTATATGCAAATATTACATCACTTTATATGAGGGACTTGGGCATCCATGAATTTTGGCATTTAGAGGTTCCTGGAACCAATCCCTCGAGGATACTGAGGGATAACTGTTTAAAAATTCTGAGAGAGGTGTGATGGAGAGGAAACAGTATTGAGGTGGAATAAAAGCTTAAAAATCACTTTGTTTAGTTTATGGAAGACTAAATTTCTTGGAGCCAATTTGTGGTGTAATTGCAAGTAAGATAATGTAGTGAAGAAATTTGGGGATGTCTTTGGGCAATGAGAGTTTGTTGACTTGTTTTTTTCTAATGGTAGGGAATTTTAATTTGTCATCTCTCTGACCAAAGAAAGGAGTGGTTCTTTTGTCTTCTTTGGGTTCAGCATTCATGGGGTAAGAGAGGTTCTCATTTGAGGAAGAACAGACCACAGATTGCATCGACCCATGGGATGGCTGGAGTCAAGAGAAGAAACCAGCAAGGAACCCCTTGTGACAGATGACAAATTAACTGAGTTCCGAGTTTTCTTTTTCTGCTTTGTAATATTCTTATAAGTCGTTTTTAAGCCCCCAGCTAAATTGGGGTTCTGGTACCAGAACCGCTAGCAATCCTGCTCTAACAGGAAAAAAAAAAACGTGGAGCTGAAACTTGGTGTTTCCAGAGTGGCTTTTGCAAGATCCTTTTATTAGCTGGCAGACGGCCTCATGCCTAGTTGTTCGACCCAAGATCAGGGAGGCCCTCACATGGGAAACTTGTTTATCCTGGCAGATGCCCTTGTGGCTCTTGTCTGACCCGTGTCCAGTCTATGCCTGCCTGACCATTGCTCTGGCACTGGGAGCTCACTTTTGTGTTCTCCCTGGCATCCTGAGGAAAATGGCCTGGGGCAGCCCGTGGTGCTTCAGATGGAAGGCGCAAATTCAATACACCATCACAGTAGGAAACAAGTTCAAAGATTTTTACTCACAGATCCCGGGAAGAGAGGGTGTAATGAGTGGAGAGGTCAGTCCTCCATCTCCCATGAGGCAGGAATGAAGAGTCAGGCAGAGAGAGAGCGAGCGTGTGTGGCCACTGGCAGTATATAGAAAGGAATAGAATGTAGGTCACTTTAACTTTGCAGCAAATGCCTGAATGGCTTGTTTAAAGGAAGCGGAAAAGCAGGGATCCCAGCCTGCTAGGTGGGAAAGATGCTTCTAGGTTTTTAGCTCTGGCCACTGGCTTGAGCCAGCTGGGTGCGGTGTAGAACTAGAAACTGTCAAGGGCCACTGAGCCCTGCTTCTGGTATGATAAAGTTGTATTCAAAATTAATTCTGAGCCAACATAGAATTATAAGAATTTACTACTATGAGAGCCTCACATGTTTGGTAAAACATGTTAGTATAGCCTTAGAGAAGGAAATAAATGGGCTTTATTTATGCTTGAGGCAAAGCAGTGTGGGGAGAGGACAGCAGCTTGCAGCGTGGTGATAGCAAGGCCAGAAGTATTCATGAGGAGCCTAAAGCGTGGTTAGGAATGAACAGTGAAGGAAAATAACCCAGGAAACATAGGCCCTCCTCTTCTGGAGATCCTCGCACAAAATGCTGTACTCTACACAGATGGAACATTCATTCAGCAAATCTATATTTTCAGTGCCTGACACTGTTCTAGATGCTGCAGATAATAGATGTGAACAAAATTCACCATGTCCCAGCCTCTGTGGAGTATAGGGCCCTGTGCAAGAGAAAGACAATAAACAAGCACCAATTATGTCACATGGTAAGAAATGTAATGGAGAAAAGCAAAGTAAGGTGCAGGGGATAGCAGCTGCTGAGGGGAAGGCTTGGTAACATTTTGTAAAGGAGATCGGGCGACCTCTCTAAGAAGGTAACATTTGAGCAGAGATATGAAGGAGGTTGTGAGTGATCTATACAGATGTCTGAGAGAAGAATGTTCCAGGCAAAGGGAGTAAGTGAAAAGACTTGAGACTAGAGTGTGCCTGATATTTTTGATAGCTTTGGGAATAAAAAAGACTCCATATGTCTCTGTGAATCATTGCTGTCACCATTGGTATGTATTGGCATCAAATCTTGTTTTCCACTGAGAAAATCATTAACTTCATCAAATACCAAACATGATTGAGACCAGTTTTTCCTGAGGTTTCATCAAGAAATGAAAGCAGAATGTAAAATTTTTTAAAAACTATACCAGATTTTCTGATTTTCCACGAGGTAAATCTTGATGCATCTAATTAAATTCTGGGCAGATATTTCATTTTTTTTTTCAGGGAGAGAGAAAATGAAAGACAATTCCAAGCAGTTTAATTCACAGTCTCCCTCTCCATTCCAAGTTCTGCCATCACTCCCAGAAAGTTGAGCATATAGATGGACAATACATCCAAAATCTGGCTTCAAACATTACTTTATTTTCGTAATTTCAATTACTTTCCCACCATTCTAATTCTGCTCTCCACATCCCATGGAGCAGGCCTGGTCTTTTTTCATCACTTGAAATGCTCGTGTCCGGTTTCCTAAACAAAAATATTACTATCTGATAACCACGAGTCCTATCCTTCCAGTTGTCTCACTTGGCTACTTACACAATGCCTGTAGCTGCAAAGTAGCTCAATGGTTACAGCAAGTGCTCTGGCATCAGATGCCCTAGGCTAAGAGCAATTCTGCCATGTTCAGAATGTGTGAACACACGCAAGTTTCTTAATCTTGCTAAGCATCTGTTTTTCCTGTGAAAATAATAGTTGTCATTGGGAGGATAATATAAACTATAACATTTAGCACGACAGCACTGACAAAACATGCAATATATCACACTCTTTTTTATTATTGACCTCATCAAGACCTCTAGTTACTTCGCTCTTCCACTTCCTTCTTTAATAGCCTGTTTTTAAACTCTCTTCCCCTCACTCATTCTGCACCCCAGTCTTAGACAATTTGGACATTCACTTTAGTCACCCTCCTGCCAGTGTTCTCAAATCTCACCTCACTGTCCCCCTGTACTTCCAATGCATTCTGTCTATAAAACCCCAGTCCTAGGCTGCCACCAAATAATAAATAAATATAAAATTTTAAACTGAATACCTCTGGGTATACTGTCCTTAGGACACTGTGTTTAGTAAGTAGAATGAATGGATGGATGCTACCATAAATCCAAGGCCTGTATCCTCAAGGAGAACCTCAGAGCTACCCATCAGCTTTATTTCCTAGTCATCTTTCTCCTTTTTTTTCAAAGTAGTTACTTTGGCTGCCATTCTTCTCAAACTTCAAGCCCTGCCACCTGACTTCTCAGGGACTGCAATCTGTGTCTTCCTCCCACTCCTGTATTCCTTCTCTACTGGATCTTCTCTATCAGCATTGAATCATCCAAGAATCTCTCTCCTGCCCACATGAAAACAAAACAGCACATCAAAGCCCCTTTTTTCCTCAGATCCTCTCCAGTACTGCCCTATTTCTCTTCTGCTTTTTCCATGGAAATTCCTTGAAAGTATTATTTATACTCACAGTCGATACTTTCTTATTTCCCACTTACTCCTTGGTATGTTTGCATTCTCACCCCATAACTGAAACTTCTCTTGTCAATGTTATTTATTGCCATGGAAGTTTGGCATTTTGGCAACAATTGACATTTTAACCTCTAGATATTTTTTTCTTGAATGCTTTATTCCCTTGAGATTTTTTAAATAACAGTTTTATTGAGATGTAATTCACATGCCATAAAGTTCACCCTTTTAAAGAATACAATTCAGTGAGTTTTAGTATATTCACAAAGTTGTATATCCATGACCACTAATTCCAGAATACTTTATTACCCTAGAAAGTAATGCTGTACCCATTATCAGTCACTCCCTGTTGTCCTCTCCCCTGAAAAACATTAACCCTTTTTCTGTCTCTGTAGATTTGCCTGTTTTGGACAGTTCATGTAAATGGAATCATGTAATATGTGGCCTCTTATATTTGGCCTCTTTAGCTTAGCATGTTTTGAAGATTTGCCCATATTGTATTATATATCAAAACTTTATTTCTTTTTATGGCTGAATGATATTCTATTGCATGGCTATATCACATATTGTTTATCAATTCATCAATTGATGGACATTTGAGTTGTTTCCACTTTTTGACTATCATGAACAATACTGCTATGAACATTCACATACAAGTTTTTATGTAGATATGTTTTCAGTTCTCTTTGGGTATATACCTAGGCTTGGAATTGTTGAATCATATGGTCAATCCATGTTTAACTTTTTGAGGAACTGCCAAACTGTTTTCTGAAGTGGCTACACCAGCAATGCAAGAGGGTTCAAATTTCAGTACATGCTTGCCAACACTTGCTACTGTCCATCTTTTAAATTATGGCCATTCTAGTGGATGTGACATGGTATCTCATTGTGGTTTGGATTCACAGTACCCTAATGACTAATGATGTAGAATATCTGTCATGTGCTTACCAGCCATCTATATGTCTTCTTTGAAGAAATGTTTAGTCTTCCCTGATTTTTGAGACCACATTCTATTGGTTTTCCTCTGTCTCCTGTATGAGTTCCTAGTCTTCTGTCCTTGCTTTAAATATTGAGGGTCCTCATTATTCTGCCCCAGATCCTATCCCAGGATGATCTCATCCATGCTCAGGCATTTGTTAAAATCTAAAAGTCAATTATTTCTAATTCTCCAGTTCAGTTCTCTCTTTTAATATCCAGATGGATATCAAACTATTTACTGAACATGTTTAAACTTGAATGTATTGTTCCCCACCAAACCCCAACCCATTTTTCCTAGGATGAATGGTCCAATCATTCAGAAAAACACCCAAGCTCAAATTCTAGCTATCCTCATTTTCCCTTTTCATCAACTGTACATCTAAAGTGACCAAATCCACCCTATTCAACCTCTTAAATTGTCCTCAAATAGGGCTTTCTGCCCTTTTGTTAATTATCAATCACCTATATCAGCCCTGTTCATTAATCATCTGAACTTCCAGCAATGGCTTCTCTATTCTGTTCCCAACCGGTCTTCTCATATCAAATGTTTTATCCTTTGAGGCAACACCCCTCATAATCTTCATATGAACAGCATGAAAAAAGCTGACATGTTTAAGGACTGCATTTCCCAATCTACCTTCCAACTTGTGTTTTTCACACACAGAACTTCCAAGCAGAATCACCCTCCAGGTTAGAGGACAGAGGTAAATATGGGGAAGGGGCAGCCACACAGACCATCTGAAAGCACTGGTAGGGAAGCAGCTTGGTTATCCTGTGGCAGCTTTCATGGATGTCCTTCTGCCCTGGTTTTCAACCTTGACTGTGCACAAACATCACCCAGAGCTTTTTTGTTTTGTTTCAATACCATGGCCGGGCCCAGCTCCAGCTCAATTAAATGCAGTCTCTGGGGGTGCTGACCAAGTACCAGTACTTTTGTAAAACACTCCAGGTGATTCTGACGCGCAGCCAGGATTGGGAAACATTATTCTGAGGTCCAGCTGGTCCCTAAGTTTCTAGTTGCCAAGCCTAGGCCATGGTAGCTGCAGCTGATCCTGATTCAGCAGCTTTCCTGCATGACCAGTGTAGTTCTTGAGTAGGAGGTGGTGGCCACAGACACAGCAGTTCCTTGGCCAGTCAGCATAGCAGTGTGACTTGCGTGATTATTGTTTCTTAAAAATCAGCCTAAAGCCAGCTTCTCCAGCCCTTCCAACAGCCCCTCCAGCCCTATAAGTTGCTTAATACCTGGTAAGAAATCCCATTCTGCTAAAACTGGCCAGAGAGTTCTATTGTCCACTACTGAACCTTGATCAATGCAGCTATCTAAAATTAATGTCTGACCACATCACATTTCTGCTTTAAATAATTCACTGGTTCACCATTGTTCTCACATTAAACCTAAAATGCCTTTAAGTGACTTGTAAGATCTTTTGTAATCTGGTATTTGCCTTTATGAAAAGCATGTCAAAAATACGTGTTAAAAGTATTTCATAAGTGCATACCTTCATTGAGAAATTACATATGTAAGAATTTATTTTAAAAAGATGTGGACATATAGGAAAAAATGAGGCATATAAGGATATACATCACTGCATTGTGCATTAGTATGCTTTTGGAAAGAACTCTAAACAACTTATAAGAGTCTGGTGAAAAATGTTATAGTACCCTCATAGAGTGAAATAATTTTTGTTAATTAAAGAATTTTCATGAGGTAATCCTGTGTATGATTTCTACAACTTTCTTATACTTTACTCTCATTTCTCAATTTCTTTCAAAGAACATGTATAAACATCTCTCAGGAAAAAAAGTCTTGAAAACATTTTCACCTTAGGAAGAAAAATTCGATGTTTACAGTGAACAGGCCAAACCAAATAAGCAGTCCCCCTGAAAGAACAATGTTCTAATAAGACAGGCTCTTTCTAAATGAGCTAGTGCAGGAGTCCGCAATGCAGGAAGGAGCCTCATTTGGAAAGAATCTGTCTTATTAGGTCCCCTACTGGGGACCCACCCACCAAGGGTGCCCTAGTGCAGCAGTCCTGCTGTGTGGTCCAGTTCCTAACAGGCCAAGGACCTGGCCACACAGCAGAAGGTGAGCAGTGGGGGAGTGAGCATCACCGCCTGAGCTCCGCCTCCTGTCAGATCGGTGGTAGCATTAGATTCTCATAGGTGTGAGAACCCTATTGTGAACAGCACATGCATGCGAGGGATCTAGGTTGTGCATTCCTTATGAGAATATAACTAACGCCTTATTATCTGAAGTGGAACAATTTCATCCCAAAACCATCCTCCACCTTCATTCTCTGTCCACAGAAAAATTGTCATCCACAAATCCAGTCTCTGGTGCCAAAACAGTTGGGGACCACTGAGCTAGTGGACAGGAGCTCTCTCCCACTAATAGTTTCCTTTGTGCAAGCCACTTTGACCATCACTATGGCCTTTGTGGTGGAAAGGAGGTAAAAAAAAATATATTGTAAGGGCCGGAGAAACTCAAATATCTTATGAATAGTATCTGTTTGCCTTGCCTACAAGATAAAAGTGAAAAAAAGAACCCTTGACAGAGGAAAGAGATCAAAGCAGACCTCAGGAAGTTAGGAGAAATCTTCAATCTCTGCTATCTCCTTCTAATTCCTTTCCTCCTCCTTCAGCAGCATATATTATACCAGAAAGGAAAGTAATTTGGCATTGACTAACACACATACTGATAAGAAATCATCAAACATGTTTCCAGCACCTAGCATGCACAGGAGCCACAGCAGGAGCTTCAGGTAATAGACATCACTATTATCTCAAGCAGTATATCAACTGGTTCCTTCAGTAATGGTGTAGATGGGAAATTCTGCATCACCACCACATAGGTAGGGAAATTGAGGCTCTGGGAAATTACATCCCTTCCTCAGGTCAGCCCAATGCCTAAGTGGCAGGTCAAGTTTCTTAGCCAGCTTTCTTTATAAGTTCTGAAATAAAATTTTACAGAAACTAGCCAGGTCTTATCCAGGTCTGCAAGTGAGAGGGAGGATGAAGGAGAGAGGCAAGAAGACCTGAGAGGAGACAGTAGCAAAGAAGCCTTTCAAAGAATGAGTTGCGTGGAGAGCACTGAGTTCCTATTCATCACTTCTTTATAATGCTAACCTGAAGGTTAGCATTTTTGGGGGGGGAAATAAATTTGTGGTTAACATAGGAGAATGTTTGTGTGTGCATGGGCCTATCAAGGCCTATAATATTTTCATTATAAGCATGTGGCTTTCACGCTGAGAGAGGGAACCTAAAACTTCTCCCTCTGTGCTGTGTGGTTGGTTCAGAGAAAGGCCATCCTAAACATCTAGAGGTCAGTATTAGTCCGCTCTCACTCTGCTAATAAAGACATACCCAAGACTGCGTAATTTAAAAAGGAAAGAGGTTTAATTGACTTACAGCACAGCATGGCTGGGGAGGCCTCAGAAAACTTACAATCATGGCAGAAAGGGAAGCAAATATGTCCTTCTTCACATGACAGCAGGGAGAAGAAGAATGAGAGCCAAGCGAAGGAGGAAGACCCTTATAAAACCATCAGATCTCAGAGAAGTAACTCCTTATCATCAGAACAAGATGGGGGAACCCCCCCATGATTCAATTATCTCCACCTGGTCCCTTCCACGACATGTGGGGATTATGGGAACTACAATTCAGGATGAGATTTGGGTGGGGACACAGCCAAATCATACCATTCCACACCTGGCCCCTCCCAAATCTCATGTCCTCACAATTCAAAACACAATCATGCCCTTCCAACAGTCCCTCAAAGTCTTAACCCATTCCAGCATTAACTCAAAAGTCCAAGTCCAAAGCCTCATCTGAGACAAGGCAAATCTCTTCCACCTATGAGCCTGTAAAATCAAACAAGTTAGTTATTTCCTAGATAGAATGGGAAAACAAAGGGTTTACAAGGCCCATGCAAGTCCAAAATGCAATAGGGCAGTCATTAAACCTTAAAGTTCCAAAATGATCTCCTTGGCTCCATGTCTCACATCCAGAGCATGCTGATCAAAGAGGTGTGCTCCCACGGCCTTGGGCAGTTGTGCCCCTGTGGTTTTGCAAGGTACAGCCCCGCTCCTGGCTCCTTTCACAGGCTGGCATTGAGTGTCTGCTTTTCCAGGCACATGGTGCAAGCTGTCAGTGGATCTACTATTCTAGGGTCTGGAGGATGGTAGCCCTCTTCTCACAGCTCCACTAGGCAATGCCCCAGTAGGGACTTTATGTGGGGGATTTGACTCCACATTTCCCTTCTGCACTGCCCTAGCAGAGGTTCTCCATGAGAGTTCCGCTCCTGCAGCAAACTTCTGCTTGCACATCCAGGCATTTCCATACATTATCTGAAATTTAGGCAGAGGTTCTCAGACCTCAATTCTTGACTTTTGTGCACCCACAGGCCCACCACCACGTGAAAGCTGCCAGGGCTTGGGGATTACACCCTCTGAAGCCATGGCCTGAGCTGTACCTTTGCCCCTTTTAGCCACTGCTGGAGCTGAAGCAGCTGGCATGCAGGACAACATGTCCTGAGGTTGCATAGAGCAGGAAAGCCTGGGGCCCAGCCCACAAAACCATTTTTCCCTCCTAGGCCTCTGGGTCTGTGATGGGAGGGGCTGCTGTGAATTTCTCTGACATGCCCTGCAAACATTTTCCCCATTGTCTTGGTGATTAACGTTCAGCTCCTCATTACTTATGCAAATTTCTAAAGCCAGCTTGAAATTCTCCCCAGAAAATGGGGTTTTGTTTTCTGTCACATTATAGTCAGGCTGCAAATTTTCCAGACTTTTATATTCTACTTCCTCTTGAATGCTTTGACGCTTAGAAATTTCTTTCTCCAGATACCCTAAATCATCTCTCTCAAGTTTAAAGTTCTACAGATCTCTAGGGCAGGAGCAAAATGCTGCCAGTCTCTTTGCATAGCAAGAATGACCTTTACTCCAATTCCCAAAAGTTTCTTCATCTTCATCTAAGACCACCTCAGCCTGGACTTCATTGTCCATATCACTATCAGCATTTTGGTCAAAGCCATTCAACGAGTGTCTAGGAAGTTCTAAACTTTTCCACATCTTCCAATCTTCTGAGCCCTCCAAGTCTCTAGGAAGGTCCAGACTTTCCCACATTTTCCTGTTTTCTTCTGAGCCCTCCAAACTGTTCCAGTCTCTGCCTGTTACCGAGTTCCAAAGTCGCTTCCACATTTTGGGGTATCTGTATAGCAGCACCCTGCTCTCCACAGTATTAATTTTCTGTATTAATCTGTTCTCATGCTGCTAATAAAGAAATACGTGAGACTGGCTAATTTATAAAGGAAAGAGGTTTAATTGACTTACAGTTCTGCTTGGCTGGGGAAACCTCAGGAAACTTAAAATTATGGCAGAAGAGGAAGCAAACACATGCTTCTTCATATGGTGGCAGGGAAAAGAAGAATGAGAGCTGAGTGAAGGGGGAAGTCCCTTTTAAAACCATCAGATCTCGTTGAGAACTTACTCACTATCATGAGAACAGGATCGGGGAAATCACCCCCATGATTCAATTGTCTCCACCTAGTCAGTCCCTCCCAGAACACATGGGGATTATGGGAACTACAATTCAAGATGAGATTTGGGTGGGGACATAGTCAAACCATACTGGAGTCAGCAAGGGCCAGCTTCACATCTTCTTTCTCTCCAAGAGTATGGTTAGCTTTGTAAATTGCTAATTTTTAATTTAAAAATTCAGCATAGAGTAAATTTCTACTTTAAAATTATGAAATTCTTGCAGAAGTATGTAATAATTATAGGAAAAAAGGAAATTATCACCGCAAATTTCTTTCTTGACTACTTTCATCTTTTCTTTAAAGCTACTCTGGGGACCATTAGTAGTGTTCCTGTCTTCGTGAGAAGACCCATGCCTAGAACACAGTCTCCCTTCACTACTTCCGGGAATAATTTTTTTAAATGCTCATATGCGTCCATAGGTACATCACATATATGAATGTTCATTGTAGCATCATTGGCAATAATGAAAAAAAATCAATGCTCATCAATAAGAGTGTTTTAAAATAAATTATGGAAGAGCCATACCTTGGAACAATATGTAGCAACTAAAAATAAGAATGTATGTGTAGAATAAGAATGTTTAAAAATAGCTGCCAACCAACTCCTCCTCTTGAAGGTCTTGGTGCCTGTCTGGGAGGGAGCTCAGGTATACATAGAGTACTCTAGGAAAAGCTTTTTTACTCTTTTTTTTTTTTTTTTTTTGAGATAGAGTCTTGCTCTATCACCCAGACTAGAGTACAGTGGCACAATCGTGGCTCACTGCAACCTCCTCCTTCCAGCTTCAAGTGATTCTCCTGCCTCAGCCTCCAAGTAGCTGGGATTACAGGTGCCTGCCACCACACCTGGCTAATTTTTGTATTTTTAGTAGAGATGGGGTTTTACCATATAGTCCAGGCTGGTCTCGAACTCCTGACCTCAGGTAGTCTGCCTGCCTCAGCCTCCTGAAGTGCTGGGATTACAGGCATGAGCCACCGCGCCCAGCTGCTTTTTTACTCTTTATACCCCAAGCAGCTAATAATTATACAGTATGTCCTCACTTAACATCGTGGATAAGTTTCTGGAAAGTGTGACTGTAAACAAAATGAAGTACAAAACCAAACCAATTTTACCATAGGCTAATTGATATAAATAAGAGTTAAGTTTCCATGACATATTTCTGGTCACAAAAACATCAATGAAATTTTAAAGGCCAAAACACTTCCAACATCAAACATTGAAGTAAATGTGAGTCATACATACATTTAAGAAAGATGAATAAAAACAAGTAAGGTAATTATTTACCCAACTTTTCTAGTTCAGGGTCTGGGGTGGCCGGAGCCTATGCCAGCAGGTCAGGGCACCAGGAAGGACCAGACCTGAATAGGGCCCCATCCCGTCGCATGGCACACTCTCACAAACACCCAAATTCGCTCATGCAGGGACAACGTAGACACGCCAATTCACTTGACGTGCACATCTTTCAGATGTGGAAGGAAACTAGAGCACCCAGAGAAAACCCATGAAGACATGGGGAGAAAATGCAAACTCCACACAGACAGTGGCCTCAGCCCAGAATCATTTTTTCTCTTATCAACGTTATAAGGAAACAACATTGAGCAAAAAGATGTGATTTGAGGACCTGCTGCACTCTTCAACCCTGATCACTAATGGGAACTAGAAAAAGCAGAGTGAAAATGCACCTGACAACCTAAAAAGTAAATGACCTGCATGGATTGCAGGCCAACACAATAAAATCATGCTAGTAAGACATTTAAAGTTATTTTTGCTACTACCTCTGACTCCATCCAGGCATCCAAATTTCCATGCTCTCTTTCCTTTTTTTCTGCTTTCAGCACAAAGGCTGATCTAAAATCAATCCTTTACAGCTTAGCAGGGATATGTCTCAGAGCCAAGGTAGACCTAGCTGAATTGCCCAGTGGCCTGTTCCCAGAAATGTATGCAGATAAAGTATTTCATACACTTGTACAGTGTAATTGTTTTCTATTATTTCCACTGTTTTTAATATTTTCATTATAAGTATATAGTTTTCTGCTATACAAGGCCAAATGCATTTTTGTGGTGTAGCATGAAAGGTAACAATTTTTAAAATATTGTTCAATGAGGGGATGTGATCTAAATTTCAAAACCACTGACATCCATACTTTTAGAAAGCAACCTATTTGAGACTTCAAATTACATGAATGCTAAATCAGAAATTAAAGGCATTTAAACACCACAAATTACTCTTGATGAGAGGTATTTGCCTCTGGAGCAGGGGTCTGAGTCTCATTGCAGAAAGTCAGAGAAACCACTGAGGTTATAAGCAAGAGTGGCAAAAGAAACATGATACAGAAAATCAATTTGTTAATGGTGCGGAGAATGGACCAGAAAGGACAGAGGTGCAGGCAAGCGAATTAGAAAGCACCTGCTATGTATATGTCACTAAACAGTGTATTTCACACACCTAATCTCACTTATTGCAATAGATATTTTCATATTCATTTTACAAATGAGAGAATTGAGGCTCAAGGAAACAAAATAGCTTGCCCAGGATCACATTGCTATTAAATATCAGTGCCAATTTAGCGGAAGAGATTGTACAAAATTGACTTACGATATCCTAGACTACAAGAGACCTTAGATCAATTCTATGATAATCCTGTCTTTAAACCAGTGCTTTCAACTTGGCTAATCATTGGAATCACCTGAAGAGCTGTTCAGACTACCCAGTTCACCACCCCACATCAAAATTATTCTGATGATCAGTATAGTTAGGAAACTTCTGCTGCAATATAGGTGATTGTCTAGTCATTCTACTGAAAAAGAAGCTAAGTCCAAGAGATTAATTCAGCATTAGATTTACTGAATTTGAGATAATGGCAGGGCATTCAGTAGGCTCAAGGAATAATTTAGCTAGAGAGATGAGACCAGAGCTGGAAAGAAATATCAGAACTAGAGGAATAAATTTTGAAATTGTCTGCATGGTGATGATAGTTGGAGTCATGCAAGGTCTTCCAGGAAGAAAAGAAATACAGGGGTTAAAGGCAAAATTTTAAAGAATATCCACGGAGGTGGAACGGGAAGAGGCGAAGGAACAAGTAGACATGACTGATTAGTATTTAGACAGAAGCTGTACCAGAAAAATGCAGTGCCACAGAGGCTAGATGAATGAATTCCAATTCTTTTTTTTTTTTTTTGAGACAGAGTCTCGCTCTGTTGCCCAGGCTGGAGTGCAGTGGCGCGATCTCAGCTCACTGCAAGCTCCACCTCCCGGGTTCACACCATTCTCCTGCCTCAGCCTCTGGAATAGCTGGGACTACAGGCACATGCCACCACGCCCGCTAATTTTTTGTATTTTTTAGTAGAGACGGGGTTTCACCATGTTAGCCTGGATGGTCTTGATCTCCTGACCTCGTGATCCACCCACCTCGGCCTCCCAAAGTGCTGGGATTACAGGCGTGAGCCAGCCCACCCGGCCAATGAATTCTAATTCTACAACTATCACAGATGTACTGAAACAACAACAAACAAACAAACAAACAAACAAAAAACCATGGATTTGATCATGGGAAAGTTACTGTTGAATTCTGAGAGTATTATCTGGGGTAGAAGGCAGATGATGGGATTGACTTAGCCAATGAGAAAAGGAAGGCAGCACATGTAGGGCTCGAAGAAGTTTAATAATGAAAGAAAGGGAAGAAAAAAGGGGAAGCACCTGGATCAGCAAGGTCAACGGAGAATGTTTTATTTGCTACTGTCATTGGGCTATTTGGCTAACACTAGGTGGGAAAGCAGTTTAATAACTTACTTTAACCATGAAAAAATTTACCTCAAACCCAGAAATATCCAGTAAACTGAAGATTTGTGGACTGTTTTTATCCGTGTGAGTCAGGGAAGTGCACTGCATTTGCAGGAAAAAGTCCAGGTATGTACGCCAGGTATAAAAGATCGGTTTCATCTGTGCAGTCTATCCAGCACAGCTGATTAGGGCTCTACCTTCTGGATGCTGCCCCTGGCACAGAGGCTGTCTTGGAACAGAAGAGCTTGAGCTCTTTATGCTGTAATAACTAAGCCAGCACTTTTACCCCATGCTGGGCTTGAGGCCAGCTTGTCCAAGGCACTGAGGACACGTGTGCAGTATCATATGTCCCTCTCTTCTTTAAATTAGGTCAGCCAAAATTCAAGTTCACTTTTGTTTTGATGATGGGGGTGGGATGGTTGGCCAGGGCAGGGCTTTAGACTTCTGGATCATGTGCTGCAATCCAGTCTACCAGAATGTTTCCTGATGAGGTCTGGGTGCCAAGTCAACTTAGCAATACAGTGCCACTGTTTTTTTCCTTTCCATTACTCCTTACTTGCATGTATCCTTCATTGAGGAAGTTGACTTTGGGCTGGAGTAGAATTCAGATATTTCTGGGTCTCCTGGCCATTTGGCCATCCCAAGCGCATCCCAACTTCCAAGGCCACATTTGGACAGGGGAAAGCAGCACACAATGTCTAGAGCATGACGGACAAACCAAGTCAAACTCCATACGGGAAAACTAAGTTTAAAATAACTTAGAGGGCAGGCACAGTGGCTCACGCCTGTAATCTTAGCAGTTTGGGAGGCCGAGATGGGTGGATCACCCAAGGTCAGGGATTCAAGACCAGCCTGGCCAGCATGGTGAAACCCTATCTCTGCTAAGAATACAAAAATTAGCCAGACATGGTGGCGCACGCCTGTAATCCCAGCTACTTGGGAGGCTGAGGCAGGAAAATCACTTGAACCCAGGAGATGGAGGTTGCAGTGAGCCAAGATGGTGCCACTGCACTCCAGCCTGGGCTACAGAGTGAGACTCTGTCTCAAAAGTAAATTAAAATAAATAAAATAAAATAAAATAAAACTTAAGAGACCATATACCAGCACCAACCACCATCTCAATTTTGGCTAATGGCCTCCATTTCCATTTCACAGAAAAAAAAAGAAGGTGCCACATGGGATCTCTATAACTTTCCACTGCCTGCATCCCACTCACCCTCTTCTCCTGCTTGCCTTCTCTTACAATTCAGAAAGATCCTTTTTCTTCCATATTAGGAAGAAGTGCGCCTCGTACGTGCACTTTGAATTCCATCCTTACTGCCTTTCTAAGAACCTTTCTTTTTCTTCTAACAAATTGTTGATTACCCACTCTCTTTCCTATATCTTCATCATCTCCCTCTCAACTGGATTCTTTTCATCCTTAAGAATGCCCAAGGCTTCGTGGTGGCTCACCCCTGTAATCCCAGCACTTTGGGAGGCCGAGGCGGGCAGATCACGAGGTCAGGAGATCAAGATCATCCTGGCTAATGCGGTGAAACCCGTCTCTACTGAAAATACAAAAAAAAAATTAGCTGGGCATGGTCGCGGGTGCCTGTAGTCCCAGCTACTCCAGAGGCTGAGGCAGGAGAATGGCTAGAATGGCGCGAACCCAGGAGGCGGAGCTTGCAGTGAGCAGAGATCACACCACTGCACTCCAGCCTGGGTGACAGAGCGAGACTCCGTGTCAAAAAAAAAAAAAAAATGCCCAAGGCTTTCTTTTTGTTTTAACCCCGACCCCAGGTCTGAGCTCGATTTCTGAGTAGAGAGGTTCAGACTCATTGTCCCTATGTTGCCATCAGCCTCTTTAATTCTAACCTTCTCCAACTCACTCCCAGTCCATCACCCTACCGAAGTGGTTCTTAGTTCTGTTGTGGTCACTCCACCTTGAGCACATTCAATTGGCATTTTCAGCTTTCACTCCACTTGAATTCTTAGGAATTACTCCTAACAACGGTCACTTCCTCAGTCTAGAAATTTAGAAACTCTACCCAGCTCAAGTAACAGGACCCACATTCTCCTGTGTTATTTTGTTTGGTTTATTCCTTCTTAATCTTCTTTCCTGACCCATCCTGTTCTACTTGGCTGTTAATATTTAGCTATTGGTAGCATCATTTCCCAACCCTTTTCTCAGTCTATGCTCTCTCCCATGACTAGCTTCCATTCCCATCTGTAAATTAATAACCCCCAGTGTCTATACTCACTCCAGTCCTCTCTTCTGGTCTCTAGTTCTACAAACTGAACTTTCTATTTTAAAATCCCCATTAGTATAAACATTTTTCATGCTCCAAAATGAACTCAAGATCTTCTCTCACCTTAAACCTGATTTTCTTATATTGTTCCTTCTTTGAGTTAATGTAACTTGTACAATCCAGAAATGTATGAGTAATCCTTATACTTCCATATCCAGTTCATATATAAGCCATAAGATTTTACCTCCTGAATATCTCTGACGTTTTCCATTTCTCTTTGTCCTTGCAGTCACCATTCCACTCTAAACTACTATCATCTTTCCCTCACACTGCTGTAATCAATCCCTAATTGGTCTCTCTACATCTACTCTTGCCTCCAATTAGTTTTTTTTTCTTTCTTTCTTTTTTTTTTTTTTTTTTGAGATGACGTCTCACGCTCACTGCAACCTTCACCTTCCAGGTACAAGCGACTCTTGTGCCTCAGCCTCCCGAGTAGCTGGGATTACAAGTATGTGCCACTATGTCCTGCTAGTTTTTGTAATTTTAGTAGAGATAGCGTTTTGCCATGGTGGCCGGACTGGGCTCAAAACTCCTGACCTCAGGTGACCTGCCCCCCTCAGCCTCCTAAAGTGCTGGGATTATAGGCGTGAGCCACCGCACCTGGCCTCTAATTGGTCTTCTACAGTACAACCAGTATTCCATTTCAAATCTGATCTTGTCACCCTCTCACTTAAAGCTTTTTTAGCGCTTCTGATGGCTCTTATGATCTTACAAGGCCCTGCATGATCCGGCCCCTGTTTGTCTCTCCAACCTGGCCCTCATCTCACACTTTCTCTCACTTTGTTTTTGCTTGCATTCTTTCCTCTTCCTGGAATCAATCAATCAATCAATCATCTATCTATCTCTTCCATATTTCTCTATTACACACACACACTTTTCCTCAGTTGAACCAAACACATTTTTCCTAAATACTCACATAAACAAGCCTTCATAACCTGCCCCTCCTTCACCTCTAACCCCCTCCCCATTATATCTCCTCATAGCACAATGTGCCTTTCCTTTACCATTTTATGCACAGTGTCTAATTATGTATTTATTTAAGCTTATATAACTCTTTTACTCCATGACTATCCTGGAAGCCACCTGAAGTCATATTCTTAATACTGAACAAGGCTTGGCCCAGGAAACCACAAGTATTTTATTGAATTTGACCTAGTAAGTTCGACCAAGAGGCCATAGACAAGATTGGGTTTAAAGTTCAAAATATCAAAGTTCAGGATCATGCTTGGGTCAAGCTGGAGAAGAGGTGATCTTGGGATTCTAGGCCTCACATTTAATGCTTTGTGGATGCAGGTGAATCATGCTGCCTCAAAGAAGGGGAGCAAGGCAGACGCTGTCACCATCTCAAAGGATTGTAAATTAAATAACACTATGCATGCAAAAGTGTTTTATAAGCTAGAAAAGCTGTTGTTCGCAGATTTGATTTAAGCCTATATAATATGAGATAAGATTGATGAAGGCAGGGAAAGTCTTTTATCCACAGCTCTAACCCCAGTGCTGAGAACAGTAGCAGAACATAGTAGAAGCTCACTACTTGCTTATCAATGAATAAATGGATATCCCTCTTATTAAAATAAGCTAACAGAAGAATTTCATAACCACATTTGTTGAATGACTAAATCCTATTCTTTGAAGTGTCAGGCTGTCCTTAGAGACATTTAAATTCAAAGGTTCTGAAAAATAAGATAGAATTTCATATATGAAATGGTTTTTAAAAATCAAGGTGGTAGAACACGTAAGATAATCCCTTTAGGATAATTTCAAGTTATATTTCCTTAGTTAATGGCTATTAATCCTTAAAAATCAATGCAAGCACCATCTCCACTGAAAGCCTGTCTTCACTCCCAGTCTGAGTTAAGTATTCAACACACACACACACACACACACACACCCCTGAACTTCTGTGGCTCTATGGGAATATTTCTTTCATAGCACTCTTCTCACTGTTTTGAAATCCACTGAGATCCCTTCCACAGTCTCTAAGTTCCATTAGGATTGCAACATTGTCTTATTCTTCTAATGATTGCTAATTCCTAACATAGTATCTGGCACTTAGTAGATGCTAAATAAGTTTTTGTCGAAATGACCTGAATCTTTGAAGACTTTCAGAGATAGTACCAATTTTGTAAACTGATTTACTCATGCATTAGCTTTCAGCTGGTTTTTCAGCTAATCCCTGTTCATAACTGGAAGGAATGATAACATATCATTTCATAAAAACCTTCTGGATCACTTTCAATGTACCAGATTCATTTTCAAAGAATTCTGATCAATACTAGTTTAAATTAGATATCAGAAAATCCAATGCATACATAAGTGTTTGCTGTATTTATATAAAGCTAAACTCAACAGTTTCTTCCATTTCCTTTCTTTCATTTAGCATGACATTTTAGCTGATATTCCTGAACTGCTGGATAGAGCAAATACATTTCTATTAGAGCCAGTATTTTCCCATGGGATTCTGCCAACAGGTGCTCCAGCTTCTTAATTATCTGTACACTTTCCCTTTACTTTTTAATTACTAAAACAAGAGAATTTACTGCAATTGCTGAAAAGGCCAGATCTATTTAAATAAATAAGGCTATTCTGGATTACATACAGAATTAAATTAGGGGACCAACTGTTCCCCAACATTATATGATGTATGGTCAATAGACAGCATCCTGGTGTTTTCTTTCCTATACCTTCACTCAGCTCTGAAATTTTGGGGAAAAAGATATTTCAGGGCAATATCTTTATATTCACAACTCTCAATATTCCAAACACAGAAGGAAAACCTCACTCTTAAGAAAACCTAGCTTAATTTCCCCCCTTCGAAAATTACATACCAGCATGAGTCCATATATTCCAGATAACTTTCTTCAGTAAACATATAACTGTGTTACCCATCTGTGCAACCTCCATATATCTTTAAAACACCACAATCCACAGAAAACTGTCTTTAAAAACAAACCATGTGAAAAGTATACAAATGTTTGACTTATTTTTCTGAAAAGAGACCTTCCCAGGAAAAAAGTTAACTGCAATATATTCAAGGTATGTGGTTTGTCTTGAGTGAAGAATGGTGAGGGTGAACAGGGAGTCATTTTTCTGCAGTCTTCACTGTTATAGTTCTAGTCACATTTCCAAAAATGTTTATGATTTTCAAAGTTTTTTTAAAAAGTTAGATTTGCCATATACAAATCCTGATCTCCTCTGATGTTGCTTCATTCTTCTTTTTCCAATAATTTTATATGTTGCTTTACATACGCATGTGCAGAAGCCACACGTAAAATGCAGGTAAAAAATCTGCATTATTTCGACATATGGTTCTGGCAAAACTTTTTAAAAGCTTACTTTATTTGTCTGACTGATTTCAACTGTATTCATTATTTCCTGTTATTTTCCCTTCCCCCAAACCTCTTGCCTCAACAGAATTAACATTCTTATATGTTCTATTTCCGAAGAGCAAACTAAAGAAGCATCCCAACTATTATTGCTCTGCAGCGGCCCCTGCTGGTAAAAGACACTATACAATTTATTCTTTGTCAGCTCCGCTTGTCAAGCCTGAATTTCCAAGGAACCATGCCACAGTCTAGCCACAATTAACCTGCAGCTTCAGCAGATCCTAGAATGGGGCTGCCTAACCATCTGCAGGGCAGCAACTATTGCTTGTTTTCAGTGTGGAAAGAGAATGCCAGAGGAATACATATTTTGTATGAGTCTTTATTTTCCTTGTTTCTAGAACACATAAGAAAAAAAGGGATTTGAAACTGACTAAAATGATAAAAGGAAATCAATGCAGCAAAACATAGACCACCTGAAAATCTTCAGTTGAAGTACAAGTTGTGGCACGATGTCAAAGAGGCATTCTTTTCACAGAGAAGGCATATTAAATTATGCTAGTGCTGACTGCTCCTCCAAGGACTGTTGATAGATACTTACAAGAAGAAAATCTTCCTTTCTGGTTGACCTTAAAAGCTGTCTTACCCCAGGCCTTAAACGTTTCAATGTGAACATAAAACATTTTTCCACTGATCTCATAAAAAAATATTTTCAACTTGTTCTCCTTAGTTGTTGCTTATCATCTGCCTATGCATATGGAAAGATATATATGTATATATAGAGAGAGATGTACAGATATATTAATTCTCAGCTAAAGAATAAATACATTTATCATTCAGAATGACAGAACCAGAGTGGAAAATACCCAGGTGATTGCAATTTGTTTTGCCATGCACCCATGAAAACTCCCCGTAGTGAAAACAAAATAGAGCAGTCAGGTTATCATAATAGAATGTATCTATTTTTCTCACATTTATCATTATATTTAAGCCAATCTTCCCAAACACAGCAAAATGTGTACATTTTTAATAAGGATACTATTCCCCCAGGATTGAGCTGAATGGGGGGAAAAAAGCTGCAGAACTAATCTACATGAACTTGAGTTGTATAACAGGGAAAACAAGACTTTGGGAGAAATAAGAGACAAGAACAATGGGAGACAGGAAACAGGACACAGAAGACAATTTGATTTGAAGATTTGGAGTATGTGCCTATTTTGGTTTCAGGAAATGTATCTTTAAAAGGAAGGGGGAATATGCCTGAAACAATGGGAGATCCATTATTTTTTGTATACAATCTCAACAGAAATAACATGCCTTCAAAAGAGTAGCCTCGGGGTAACTTCTAATTCATGTTTGATGAATATTATAATTTTATTTAATAGCAAATAGTACCACTAGATATGTCAGCTACCAAACAACTATTAACCAAGCCAGGTATTCCAGGTAGATTAGGCTGTGATTTTTGCAGGCTTCTCACTTAGCAACATCACGCAATGGGCAAGCCAAGTTACCAGAGGCCACCAAAGCATGGCTGGAGTAGTGCCTATTTTAATGAAATAGAATCATCCAAGTACTTTTGTTTTCCTATTCGAAAACCAAATTTGGCCTCAAAGAGCCATCTGATACAACAAAGCAGCACAACCCAGGCTGATAGAATGATAGCCTCTTCGGCAAAGCTGCTAAATAGTTGTACCTTTCAAAGCAAATGAAGACAAAGAAACCCAAACCAGACACTGTATGTTCCCTCAGTAGAAAAGATAATCTTTCAAGTTGTGACAAGGGATTCTGACATATGGCAAACCTTGACAAAGCATCAGGGTACAGATGAGAAACCGTTAAGTCATCTGACCTTGGTCTGTACTCTATTTGGCAGACACTCACAAAAATACTACCCAAGAAATATCACTTCCATAAAGCAATGCAAAAAAAGTCACTAATGTATTATCAGATCCGGCAAGAAGAATGCTCTAGAATTTATTCACTGTTAATGAATTAACAATAGTAGGAGTATATTTATACGCTTTTGTGCAAAAAAAAAAAAAAAAAAGGAGACAGTAAGGTTTCATTATGCCAATGGGTATATGCTCCTTTGACAACCTTCGTGGCAGCGATTATAAAAGCAGAATCTTGGGGGGAAATGTCATGAGGGCTCAGCTTATTAAATTTTGTAAATCATAAGGCTTGTCTGTGAATGCAGAGCACTGCAGCTGATTTAGTCGTTGGCCTAGAAACTCTGCTGTTAGGACCATTAAACAGGTCCAGAGTTTAAGTTGCACTGTAAATTACACTCAAAAGAAATAGGCAGAGACTTTCACCTTCATGTTTTCTGTCTGTGAACACTGTCACCGCAGCAGCCCTGTGAGATGGTGTCAGAATTTTACAACGATGCATCAAACCAGTGCACCTTGATTGAGCCCACCTGAGACTATTGCAGAGTTCTGTTGTGAATTTAAATATAAAAAATAGAGAACCAAATTAAATTAGCTTTTTCTATTTGAAAAATCTTCACAGCTGGAAGAGATACAACCAATATTCTTTTTAGGTTATGCCAGCTTTTACAGTCATTTTCAACAAATAGCTATCATTAAAAATAGCAAGGACAATGCAGTTGATCGTTTAAAAATAGAGGGTTGTCATTTTGATTTTTTTTCTTAAAAGGAATAATGAATTGCCTATAGCTACTATGACTGAAACACCCCTTTAGAGGCTACAAATAAATGAAGCCATAAAGAAAGCAAAGTCATATGTCAAAGAAATCTGATCCAATTAATCATTCTTTGTAGCAATTCTGTCATGAAACTTTCTAATGTTTTGCTTCTATTGAGATGTAAACTGCTAGCTGGTAATTTGGAGCCTACTCAGTTATTTAATGTTCTGTTAATTTTTAAAAATGAAGTTTTTTCATACAAGACTAAGTTTTGAAAGTTTCTAGTGGCCAAGTTACAAATAGTCAATTATTTCATAAGAACTGGGAAAGGAATTTTTTCTAAAATATACCAACTAAAGGAAAATAGTTTGAGGTATGAAAGTGCTTACATTTTGAAAAAAGTGTGGCATTCTATAAATGTTGCATAGTTGTAACATTTAACTGGCTGAAAATAAATATCAAAATAACCCCTATTATACTTACATAATCTGAGGATATGTTTAAATTTTCACAAAAAGAAAATGTTCCTATTCAAAATCACTTCTAAAATGATGCCTTAATTATAGCAAACATTCAATAAATGTTGGTTGATGATAAGTCCAATTCTGCCCATTCTATAGAGTCTTGTAAGCATAAAATCTTCACTTTGTTCTCCATGGTAAATTCACCTAAGCCAATTGCCACCAGTAATTTATTAATGTATCTACAAAGCCCTCTTCAAGGCAAAAGAAAATTAATGTCAATCATTGATTGAGTGCTTCCCACTGTTCCCCAAGTTCCTGTATACCCAGTACTTTATGACATAACGAAACAGAATGCAGCTAGCTGAAATTGATTACAAATTTTTTTCTCACTTGGACATTTTTTATGTTAAGACACAAGAATCCAATTTGGAAGATATGATTAAAATGTGGTATGATATCAATAGAAGAAGGAAAGGGCGGAAATCAATACTGTGAGGGCTAATAAAGACAAACGTACTATGATTCACCAGGGAAGAAATAATGGATGAAAAATTGAATATGATTCAGCAGTGTAACACTGTCACCAAAAGGCAAATGCTATATCGGATTGCATTAATAGACACATTATGTAAAACAAGCAAGGTAATTTTTCAGCAGCAGCATTTCTTAACCCTAATGGTTAGGCCAAAATTGGAAAAGTGCAGCACTTTGGGCCACAATCATTACACAGAAAGTTACACAGAGTTTACAGGAGAACAAAAAAACAGGCACAAAGAAAAATAAATAAATAAATAAATAAATAAATATCGATAGATAGAAGATAGCTAGATAGACAAAAGAAACTATCAACCACAAGGCTTAGAAAATCAGACTTGCTTTCAGAGATCAAGAGAAGTCAGTTGACGTTCAGCCTAAAAGCAAAGCCAAGTAAGGGAGGAAATAAAGATGCATAAAGGGAACAAGGTCTCAAAAGAACCAGCTGCTTTCATTAGGCAGTAACAGGACCAACAATAAATGGATTCCAGTTGTTTCCTATCATGATTTACATTAAAGATAGAGAACAATCTCTAGCATATAGACAATCAATGGTATGTCTGGGATATCAGTTGCTGGATATACTCAAAAGAATAAGTATACTCAATCTTTCAAAAGTGAATTAATGAGTACATGGCTAAAGAAGCGTTCAAATATTTATAGTTATTTTCCAATCTATACAATAGGATACCCAGTCAGATCACTAAAAGAGCAAAACGGAAAAACAAACAAAGAAAAATCTGGGGAAATTGAGCTTGAAATTACAGACTCCAGGAGTCAAAGAATCTCTACTTTATCAAAAATAAATTATCTTAGAATAAAAAGATAGGAAAAATATTTGCTAATTGTATCAAGAACTTACTATATATCAGGCAATGTCCTGTATTTTTCACCTATAAAGTCCCATTTAGTACTTAAACCATCTTAAGAGCTATATACTAACTCCATGAGAAACTGAGATCTAGAATTGGTAAGCAGTTTTGCCCATAAGTTCCCACAATCAGGATTTTGAACTCTAGCAGTCTAGTTGCAGGGCTCTCATAGGCTGTCCTGCCTTTCAGTTCCCAAGGAATATACCACAGAGTCTGATGGAACTAAATAGCATGGGCTAGGATGATAGCTAAAGCATGTGTCAGTAGATAATGGCAGTTGATGAGTAAAGAAATAGCCTTATGAGGCAAAAGGAGAAAATTAGGAGGAAGGAAAGCTTTATTTCTCAATGCATGGCACTAATATTAGAAAACATATTGTGAAAGAGTAAGGGACATTCTTTCCGGTGACTTTCTAAAATTCTAAATAGTTTAGATTTTCATTTTGCTGTGATGATTTTGGGAAACTTTTTCTGAATGTAGAGTATTAAGTTATTCAAACTCTTTTATAGCATATGATTTACATAAATCATAACATTGCTTTGGAAACATCACACTAGGGGACTTCAAAGGGAATATTTAAGTTGTCTAATATAGATTAATTTAATATTTAATTTCTATCTAATATAGATTAATCTCATTAATAGAGGCAACTGGCTACAAAAATCACATCCTCAAATTTTGCATCTCTTGGGTCCCAGAGAAAGAAGCAGCAATTAGAAATGGGAATTGAGAAGCAATCCAAAACATGTTCAGGATTATGACAATTACCTAAATCCTATCACTACGGTATAAGCACACTCAATTTAGAGACATTATTCAAAGATGCATTCATGATATAAGAAAGAAGGTCTAGCTGACAAACAGATATTGCATTCATATTGCTTCTCATAAAAATAGAAGGATTATAACTATCACAATTTTCTCTTGCCCTTATAGCTTCCAGGTATTCCAATGCCTTGGTATTCCGTTTCTCTTATTAATATTTTTCCCCTCACCTGAGCTGGTATCATTGAAAACATATTTTATTTCTGGCCAAAATAATGGGTATAAATCACAAAACCATGATCTTAGAGTTGATCTAGGACTTGGTCCTTCAATTCTTATCACTGTTACCACTTTGAACATGTTCACAATAATGAGCAGGTGATCTTTCCCCACCTGCTCATTATTCTCTTCCTCCCCACTATCTAGGGACCTTTAAGGACCTTTGCAACAACATCATGTTCCTTCATAATGGGTTCATTTATCTGTCCCTTGTGGATAAAACTGCATAGATAAATGGTCACGCCCTTTCTGCTCAAGGAATTATCTCATTAAAACTGCTATGTTGGAGATGAAAACTTTTGTCCAATACAATTTTTATCTCTCACATGTAATACTGGTGAATTTGTTAACTTAATACTAGATCATAAAAATAAAGTGGCCTGGTGCGGTGACTCAGGCCTGTAATCCCAACACTTTGGGAGGCCAAGGAGGGTGGATCACAAGGTCAGGATATCGAGACCAGCCTGGCCAACATGGTGAAACACCGTCTCTACTAAAAATACAAAAATTAGCTGGATGTGTTGGCGCATGCCTTTAATCCCAGCTACTCAGGAGGCTGAGGCAGGAGCATGGCTTGAACCAGGCAGTCAGAGGTTGCAGCGAGCTGAGATTGCACCACTGCACTCCAGCCTGGTGACAGAGTGAGACTCTGTCTCAAAAAATATAAATAAATAAATAAATACATACATAAATAAATACATACATAAATACATAAATAAAGTGGATAAACACTTTATTATTTTTATCTAGTGTTAATAAATTCACCAGTATTTTTTATGAGATGTAAAAATTGTATTAGGCAAAGGTTTTTATCTCCAACATAACAGTTTTAATGAGAGAATTCCTTGAGCAGAAAGGGATAGACTGGATAAGGAAAATGTTGTGCACACACATCATGGAATACTATTCAGCCATTAAAAAAATGAGAAAGTGACATCATGTCTTTTGCAGGAACATGGACAGAGCTGGAGGCCATCATCCTTAGCAAACTAATGCAGGAACAGAAAACCAAATACTGCATGTTCTCACTTATAAGTGGGAGATAAATGATGAGAACACATGGACACATAGAGGGAAACAACACACACTGGGGCCTACAGGAGGGCAGTGGGTGGGAGGAGGGAGAGGATTAGGAAAACAAATAATGGATACTGGGCTTCATACCTGGCTGATGAAATAGGCTGTATAGAAAACCCCCATGACACCATTTACCTATGTAACAAACGTATGCACCCTGCACATGTACCTCTGAACTTAAAAGTTAAAAAAAAAACAAATACTCACACACACACACAAAATAAAGTGTTTGTTTTTTATTCTGGATCCTAGATCCTGAGCTTCCTCAAAACAAAAACAAAACCAGTAACATTGTTTACATTAAATGCTGGCTCTTAACTGTTCTTTACTGAATATCCATTAATGATAAAGCATTACTCAAACCCAGGAAGATTTAGAACAAACAGTCTTGGCTCAAATGTTTGTTCTGCTACTTACTAGCTGTATAAATTGGAAACTTAACACTCCTGCACCTATTTCTGCTTGTTTAATGGGAATAACTTTACGTATGATGCCAAGATGACTATAAAAGTTAGAAGACAAATCAAATTACTATGGTCTTGCACGTAGCAAGCACCCAAAAAGAATGACTCTTTTTTTTTTTCTTTTTATTTGAGACGGAGTCTTGCTCTGTCACCAAGCTGGAGTGCAGTAGTGTGATCTTGGCTCACTACCACCTCCGACTTCCTGGTTCAAGCGATTCTCCTGCCTCAGCCTTTCGAGTAGCTGGAATTACAGTCACACTCCAAAGAACCTAGCTAATTTTTTATATTTTGAGTAGACATGGTGTTTCACCATGTTGGCCAGGATGGTCTCAATCTCTTGACCTCATGATCCGCCCACCTAGGCCTCCCAAAGTGTTGGGATTACAGGCGTGAGCCACTGCGCCAGGCTGGATGATGACTCTTAAGGTTACAGTCATACTGTAATAAAATGCTAAAGAGCATTAGAAAGCCTAAGAAGAGACCAAAAGAAGGCAGCAGATTCTTGCGCAGAAATCCTGAGAGTTGGAATTGGAAGGGCCTCTGCCAATCTTCCATTCCTATGGACCTCCTTTGTGCCTCCAGGACTTCTTCAGTTAGAGGGGAGTTTCAAGAAAGTAGAGTATCAAACCTCACATTCCTTCCAAAGGAATATCAGAATTTATTTGTTTAGTTCACCAAGCTTTCAAATAATATTTTATTTGATAAAATGTTTCTTTTAGTGGGATAACCTTGGAAGCTATGTGAGATGTCCAGAATTCAGCCAGGTATTAATTTTTCATTCTTAAGAGTTGAGATTTTAAAAGCTTTTTAAACTACATAATAAAAACACATGATTTAGTTAAGTTCAGGGTCTCTAACATCAAAAGGAAAACACATTCTGCATATTTTATGAGCCAAAGAAATGCAAAATCCAATAATTAAGTATAGCCTGGGAGAGGATTGTGGAGCAATCTGACTTTTGGACTCCATGATTAATTTTGACTTTAAGTTATGAAATCCTTGTCAGATACAATGCACAGGATCAGTTTGTCCTATCCACATCACAAAGAACTAGTTGCTTCTTGACCAGAAACTCTGATTATTAATAACTTAAGCAAACTGAGAAGGCAACCAAAAGTATCATGTGAGAAAGCTACCCTCAAAAGTGTTTGAGGGAACAAAATTGTACCTCCCAAAGGAAACATTGTTCAAGCCAAGCAAATGTAGAACAAATGTAGAATATTTAAGATGATCATTTATTCACTCAGCAAATATTTATTGAGTAGTATTAGGTGCCAAGTACTATTTTGGAAATCGTGGAGACATTAATGAGCAAAACAGAAAAAGTCTCTACATTTGTAGACCTTGCTTTCTAGTCAGGAGATAAATACAGTAAACATTATTATCAAGTATGGCTGATGATACCAGTGAGTGCCCTGTTTACATTTCCTCTGCACTCATTGGTTGAAGACTGTTAACTGTGAACAACTGCAACTCTCTGCCCAAGCACAAGAAGCACACTCTGCCCACACTCAAGGCAAGGCAGAAATGAATGTGGAAGTCCTGAAAGCAGCTCTCAACCAAGGCTAGAAGGGGGTCTGGTAGATCCATACCCCATAGTCCTCACCTTTTGGTGGAAAGTTATTGAGCCTTGGTTGTCCACAGAGATAATCTGCTTAATAATCTACCTCCTCCTGACTTGCTACCCTACTCCCCTGCTGTTTTGCTTGGAGTAAATTCCCAAATAAACTACTGGCTCAAATTTTATCTCAGGATCTTCTTCCAGGAGAATGTGTCTGCTTCTAAACAAATAAATCATATAGTATATTAAAAGGGCCAGGCGCGGTGGCTCACACCTGTAATCCCAGCACTTTGGGAGGCCGAGGCGGGTGGATCACGAGGTCAGGAGTTCGACACCAGCCTGGCCATCATGTTGAAACCCCATCTCTACTAAAAATACAAAAAACAGCTGGGCATGGTGGCAGGTGCCTGTAATCCAGCTTGGGAGGCTGAAGCTGGAGAATCATTTGAACCTGGGAGGCAGAGGCTGCAGTGAGCAAAGATCGTGCCATTGCACTCTAGCCTGGGAGACAGGGCGAGACTCCATCTCACAAAAAAAAAAACAAAAAAAAAAACAAAAAAAAAACAAAGTGGCACGTGTTATGGTGCTATGGAAAAATATAGAGTTCGTTAGGAGGGATCTGGATTAGAGGACAGGGATAAGGTGGGGGAAGGCATTTGAACAAAGACTTGAAGGAAATAAAGGGGTAAACCATGGGATATCTGAGAGAAGGCCAACGCAAAGACCCCGAAGCCAGAGTATGCCTGGTTCGTTCAGGACCTGGGCCACCATTATGACTGTGATGGAGCATGTGAAGGAGAGAGTATGCTGTGAAGCAGAAAATAGGACACAACAAGGAACATGGCAGCCGTGGGTGGGAGGGTTAAAGACTTTGTAAGGCCATAATCATAAGGACTCTGGATTTTAGCCCAAGTGACATAGTGATATGGAAGGATTTGAGCAGAGGAGTCACATTAATTGATATGTTATAAAAGCATTTTTTTGTTACTGTATTGAGAAAGAACTGTAAGATAGATGTCAAAGGTAGGCACAGGGGGACCAATTGGACATCTATTACAAAATGCAAGCAAGAGTCAATCAAGGCATTAAACAAGAAAAAGAAATAATATACTTTTTAAAAATTCTAGTGGAAACATTAAGCATGAAGAAAGTAATAGATGGGGCTGGGTGTGGTGGCTCATGCCTGTAATCCCAGCATTTGGGGAGGCTGAGGTGGGTGGGTTGCTTGATTCCAGGAGTTTGAGACCAGCCTGGGCAACATGGCAAAACCCTGTCTCTATAGAAAATACAAAAATTGGCCAGGCATGTTGGCACAGACTTGTAGTCCCAGCTAGTTGGGAGGCTGAGGTGGGATAATCAGTTGAGGTTGGGAGGCAGAGGTTGCAGTGAGCCAAGATCATACCACTGCACTGCAGCCTGGGCAACCAGCAAGACCCTTTCTCAAAAAAAAAAAATAATAAGATATAGGACAAATAGATGGAATAAAGAGCAAAATGGATACAACTAAGGAATGGATCGAGTTGAAGATCAGTTTCAGGAACTCTCCCAAGTGGCAGGGAAAGACAAAATTCTGGCTTGTGAAATCGATTTAGTGAATTTTGACCAGCTTTGAGAGAGAACAGAACAGAATGGGACAGGATAGAATAGACTAGAAAAGAATCACTGCATGGCACATAATAATGCTAAGAATAGTTTGTGAAACCTTTAGTTATTTTTATTTTTATTTTTGTATGTCTATGTATACTGAGTTGCTGTGTAAAATGAATATTTTAGTGTAGGTCACAATAAAAAATGTCTGAAAGCTAAAAAGAAAAAGAGTCCATCAAGAGACAAATAGATAAATTGCATTGTATTTACATACAATGAAATATTATTCAGTCATATAAAGGAATGGAATAATAAACCTCAAAAATATTATGCTAGGTGAAAAAGGGCAGACACAAAAGGTCAAATATTATATGATTCCATTTATTCAAAATATGCAGAACAGGTAAATTCTTAGAGACAGAAAGCAGATTAGTAGTTTCCATGGGTTGTAGGGAAGAGGGTTGAGGAGTAACTGCTTAATGAGTGTGGGCTTTATTTGGGAATGATGAAAGTATTCTGGAAGATGCTGGTTACACAACATTGTAAATATACTAAATGTCACTGAATTATTCAATGTAGAATGATTAATTTTAAGTTATGTGAATTTCACCTCCATTTCTTAAAAATTAAAAAAAAAAAAAAAAAAAGCAAGGGATGAGGATGGCTTGGACCCAAGGCTTAATGATGAAAGTGATGACAGTAGTATAATTCGGGACATATTTTACAGGTAGAGTCAACAGCATTTCAAAATTGGATGCCAGCGTGAAACTCAAGGTGACTCCAAATTTTGGGACTTGAGCAACTGTTAAGAAAGAAGTTGCCATTTACAGATATTGGGAAAATTGCAGTTGGAGCATGTTTAGGGTAGAAGATCAAGAGTTTAGTTTTGAATATGTTAAATTTGAGATGTCTATTAGGCAGTGTCTTAGTCAGTTCAGGCTGTTAAAACAAAATAGCATAAATTGGTAGCTTACAAACAATAGAAATTTATTTCTCACAGTTCTGGAGGCTGGAAAGTCCAAGATCAAGGCACTGGCAGGTTCAGTGTCTGGTAAGGGGCCAATTCCTGATTCACAGAAGGCACCTTCCTGCTATGTCCTCAAGTGGTGGAGGGGAAAGGCCTGTTTTATGAGTGCTGATCCCATTCATAAGGGGTCCACTCTTAGGACCTAATTACTTCCCAAAGGCTCTACCTCCTCATACCATCTTCCTGGGGTTAGGATTTCAACGTATGAATTTTGGGGGAACACAAACTTTCAGACCATGGCTGACAGTTAAGTGGAGTTTGACATATCTAGTATTAAGTGCAAAGATCTGAGCTAGAATCACATTCACTGTGTTTTTATTTTTGTATAAAGGAATCAGTGGATATTTGGTATTTTAAATATGTCTTGAATTTAACAGAGTCAGCTTATTAATGTAACACATCAGCTTTGTAATTCTGAGTTAAAGTGTGTAACTAAAATTTAAATGTCTTTGTGATTTTAAGTAGAAGTACTAGCTTTAATATATTAGATCATTTTTAAAACCTTAAGTGCTCCATACTTGTAATTTTAATTTATTAGATCCATAAGAAATGATTAAATTCTTGACATGTATCGATCATGTTAATGATGTAATTAAAAATAAAAGAAAATATATTAAATCTATTAGCACAGTTTAGATGATTTAAAGGTGTATATACTTGCAAACAGACCTAAGAGTTATTCAAATGCCCTGAAGTTATTGTAGCTTTATAAGCAAAATAGTAAATTTTGTCAAATAAACCTAAAAATTTAAAGAAGAATTCAGTGTTTAAGTGTCTAACCTTAATAAAATGAATATTATTCTTTAAAAGCAAGTTAACTCCTGAATGGTCTCTTCTACACACAAGCCAGCCCCCAACGGATCAACAAATTCACATTCAATAGCTTGCTCTGATGAAAAATGAAGTTGAATGCCCAGTGTGTAGTCAAGCATATTTCTGAAGACCAGAGAAATTAAATATACTCACTCCCTAGAGTTTCAAAGTTAAGATTTTCGATACTTTTTGGTAGTATTCATGCCTAAAAGGAGCTATGGTTTAACTGTGAGTGATTTGGGGAGTTTTGGCATTCTATGACACATGTCAAATTATTCTGGAAAATATTTGGAGGCCCATCTCATTAAGGCCCATGATGCTTTTATTGTTACTGTTGTTTTAACTATTCAACACAACACATGCGAGATTTAATCCAATATACTTTGTATGACATGATATTTACTGCTCATTAGGGCAGAATAGACTTGCCCAATGCATTCCAATAAGTCACAGCAATGCTACAATGAATACAATCCAAGAAAAAAACATGGAAGAATTTGCTACAACAGACTACTTTCATTTTTATCCAGTTCATTACCATATCTGGATAGAAACCACAGCAACAGCAGCAGTTTACAATATTAAGAAGAATTCGGGGAAACATAAAACTGTGCTGATTAAAATTTTTTAAAATATTGTGTATAAGCAATACTGAGCTCTATTGGATTGTAGCTATTTCTAAGTTTATAACCAATTGTTAATATTACAAGTGGGGTTTCATTGCATTTATTCATTTAAGGGCTTATTTAATGGTTTAAGGCATCTGAAACTTTTGGTTGCTCCCATAAGTAGAATTAATTTAGGTTGATTTGATAACTGATTATTTATGAGACTGGTTGGGAGCCTAAATAAGGTGGAATAGTGATATTAAAGCAGAAAATCACTTTAAGTAGCTCAAGTTTCCAGCTATGCTTTCCATATTAGTTTTATTCAATGGGTAGTTCCTCTTACCCCTCTAAATTTTTAACACTTGGGTACAGATCACAGAAAAAAAAAACACAAAAAAAGACAATTAAGGGTTACTTAAACACAGAAGAGTACCACATGAGATTTTGTAGAATGTGAGAATTTGTAATCTATTAAAGAATGTCAGTCCTATTTGTCACTTTTTATCCAAACCATTTGACCTTATCTTTAAATATTTTGTTAGTTTATTTCCAAATATTTAACTCTAAGTACAGATGTGTATTTTTTTCCTCCTGTTAAAAAATTCTTACAGATTTTACAAATTCATTTTCAAAATAAATTGGGAAAATATAAGGATGTTTCCATTTTAAAAATCTCCTATAAATTAACTACCCAGAATGAACATTTTGGTGTATTTCTTTCATATATATACACACACACAGAAAAACTGTTTATATACACACACACATATATATATGTTTGTGTGTGTGTGTATATATGTGTGTGTGTGTGTGTGTGCATATGTGTCTGTGTGTGTGTATAAAGAGTTTTATGCCAGGGTGGTGGCTATTTAGGAGACCGGGTGGGAGGATTGCTTGAGTCCAGGAGTTTGAGGCTGCAGTGAGCTATGATCACACCACTGCACTCCAATCTGGGCAACAGAGCAAGACCCCATCTCTAGAAAACAAGTAAATAAATAAAGAGTATTAAAAGCAAATTTGGGATAATATATTTAATCTAGCTTTGTGTGTGTGTGTGTGTGTTAAAAACATTATTATGAGATCTACCCATAACTAATTTTTAAGCATACAATATAGTGTTAACTATACTAATGATATTGTACAGCAAATTTCTGTTTTCTTGCATAACTGAAACTTCATACCCTTTGAATAGAAACTCCTCATTTCCCCCTTTCCCCAGCCCCTGGCAACCACCATTTCTACTCTGCTTCTATAAGTTTGACCATTTTAGATACCTCATGATTCATATTTAGTATTCTTTCCTCCCTAGGTAATTTTATTTTGGTCATTTTCCCAAATCTGTAAATATTCATGGAAAATAGCTTTTGATGGCTATATAGTATTTCATCATATAAATATATCCTAATTTATTTAACCATTTCTCTATGGTTAAATAATTATGTTCTTTATTGTTTATTATTACATAACTACATCATTAATGCCTAAAAATGTGTATGTGCCAACAGAATAAAAATTGACTTAAAAATATATAGGGAGGTTCCTAAAGAGATAAAATATTATTTATTTTTAAAAATCTGTTCTATTTTCTTTTTCCTTAGGGACACAAACTTTGGTAGTATATTTTAAGTATTTAATAGGTATGCTTTGGTTTTCTTCTTTTTTCTCATAAATGAATTTGCAATCAATTAGCTTAATTCTATTGAGTCTAATGATTCTCTCTTGTCTGCATGCCAAATTTTCATTTTATCTCAACCATCTTCATTTGAGAGTTTTATTTTTTATTATTCATATAAGCATTTTCCTGTTTGCATTCTCTAACATATTTTTGGACAATAGTGAGGATAAAATAGAATAAAATATTCAAATAATTGCACAAATACTGTTCTGAACACAAACCTAACATCACCATCAGAGCTGAAATAATAGCTGACATATTATCTGTATATACCAGCAGCAGAAATTACTACTAGCTAGCCAGCCTAGGAATCATAATATTAATAATTTATTGGAAGGGCATGAAGTTGTTCACAGGACCAAAAGGAAGTAAGATGGGAATAGGCAGCAGGCAGTGCCTATCTCAGTCACAGGAAACACCTGGAAGTCCCGCCTTGGAACTGCTATGATAAGAATAAATAAAATCTGTTTCTGCGTCATCCCATTCAACGTTCAATTTTCCCTTGAGGAAGTATATCTAGGTGGTCAAGATGCTCTTGACAGTACCGGAGTTAAGAAGAAGGATCTATATAGAGTAAGGGATCTACATGGCCTTTTTAGTTTCTCTAGTAAGAAAGCAAGCACATGGAGTTACCTTCCCACTCAGTCCTCATGGGATGAAGGAGAGAGAACTACTGGAGGGAGAGTTGCAGTCCTCTTTAGTAAAAAAAAAAAAAAGGAAATGAATGCTAGAATGCAAAGCTCCATGAGGGCAGGAATCTATCTTTTTTTTTCACCAGTGCAACATATGGTAAGTAGTTAGTAAATATTTTTTGACTGGAATTGGATAGGCACCAAAAACAGGAGGGAAGGAAGGAAGGAAAAAGGAAAAGAAAGGGCAAGATCTAAAAGTAATTCTAAGGTAAATTTTAATTTGATAAATGGAGAGTCAAGCTAGGTGACACTTTTCTTTCAACTACAATAAGGAATGACTCTAAAGTAATGTAATCGATTTTCTTGGGTGGTTCACATATTGACTTTGAAGGCAATTTTCAAAGGGAAGCTCTAAAATGATCTTAAGCAATGGCAGTAATGTTGGTGTAATATAGAGCTCCCCTGTGGGGGCATTTTAAAGGACTCATTTGTATGTTTAAGTCCTGCTATGTAGGCTTTTAAAAAATTCATTTGTGGTTATACATTGAATATTTTCTACAAACTAATTGGTTAAGGAAAGCAATGTGAGGTATAGGAATACTAAGAGAAAAAGCAGGAAGGCCATCACTTTAAACATGATAGGCTTAATAAAATTTACAGATCAAATATAATTCCAGAGACCTAAATGATTTCTGAACACATTTTCAAGGCCTGCTAAAAGCTATACTAATAGTTACTATATATCTAATACTGACTATGTATAAGGCATTTTACATTGAATTATCTATAATACTCATAACAACCACCCTGCTACATAGATACTGCTGCTCCGATTTTACAGGTTAGGAAATTGAGGGTCATAAAGGTTGAATTGCCCAAAGTCATGCAGTCAAGCAACACAAAGCCATGATTTGAATCCCAGTTTGTTCAGTGCCATACCTTGAATGCAATACTGAATGTATACCTTAAATGCAATATTTTTACACTAAAAGCAAAAGGGCAAATGAGGCAATGTCCTCTTCTAAGATACGAATTAATGTTGCCTACACCTCCAAAATGCTCATGCACAAACCATTTAACATATTTTCTAAATGATGTGAAACTCAAGCAAGCAATTAATGTTATCAAACACTTCCTTTAATTTTTTAAAACCAATTTATTTAACCATGTTTAAAATCTAACCGCTCACATGTTCATTGCAGCATTGTTCACAATATCCAGGATATGGAATCAACCAATGTATCCATCAAGAAATGAATGGATAAAGAAAAAGTGGCATGTATATACAACGAAAGATTATTCAGCCTTTGAAAAGAAGGCAATTCTGTCATTTGAGATAATATGGCTGAACCTAGTGGACCAAATACTAAGTGAAATAAGGCAGGCTCAAAATCAAATACTGCACGTTCTCACTTATATGAGGAATCTGAAAACACCGAACTAGAGAAGTAGAGAGTATAATGGTGGTTACCAGGGGCTAGCAGGAGGGAGATGGGGAGATTCTGATCAAAGGGTAAAAAGTTTTAGTTAGACAGAAGGAGGAGATCTATTGCACAGCATGGTGACTGTACTTAATAATAACGTAGTATATATTTCAAAATTTCTAACAGAACAGATTTTAAATGTTCACACCATTATCGCTTCTCGGCCTTTTGGCTAAGATTAAGTGAAATGTTCACACCACAAAAAAATGAGTATGTAAGGTGATGGATACATTAGTTTTATTTAATAATTTCATAATGTATACATATATCAAAACATCATATTATACCCCATAAATATATACATTATTTGTCAATTAAAAATTAAAAATCAAATCATGTAGCCATACATAATATTAATTTTAAAAATCAAAAGTACCTGAAACATTACTAAATTGATAGTGATAAGCTTTCCATTAAGTGAATGGAACTTTAGCATATGATTCACATTTGCACTAAATTTATATTTTATGGAAGAAAAAAATGTCTTGTTTTCTATAATCACCAAGGAATAGGCCCATGGATATCCCTTGTAAGGACTCCTTGATGCCAGAGCCTATCAGCATAAAAAAGTAATAAAAGGGAGCTCACAAAGATCTAAAAAGTTTATGGAAAGAACAACTACTTCATAATGAGAGTTTCCAGATCACAAAGTAGAAAGAAGAAATCCAACTATAAATCTATATTCAGAGTATAGCAGAGGAAATAGGATATGAGGTAATTTTTTGCCTTACTTTTGAGCAGCACAAATCTTATGAACGGAGGTGGAAGTTATTCAATAACATTTATTGCAAGGTCTAGTTCAGTGCCTTCCATAGGTGTGCAGTCAAAAAATCTTATTTGGAGATGATATTCATGCAATGATAATCAGTCTATTTCAGCACAGCAATTTTGGGGGAGAATATTGTCGGTACTGAGGTTAAGCTTTGTCAAGTAAAATAATAAAAGGAAGGGCAAAGACCAGATGTGAAAAGTATTCAAAAGAGAAATTAAGGTTTATGCAAAATTTGCACAAGCACTGGCAATTACAATTCAGAAAAGTAAATGCATTTTCAGAAAACTTACAAACACATTTGGCTACATGTAGAGAATGCATCGAAATCATACATGAGTTTCTTCTCCTCTCCAACTTTGCCAACTGATGCATATTTATTTACTCATTCAAAGACTAAAGATGAGGATACAGAAGGATTCTGACACTTGTTTCAAGGAAGGGAGGATCAATTATATATAATTGAGTCCTTTCACCTTTGTTTCTTGAGGTCTATGAATACTAAATTAAATTATAAGGACTACTGTAGTTTTGTAACATAAGAAATTACACCAGGTAATTTTCTAATACCATGATTTAATGGTTTGGGTCAACTATATTAAATGCTTTAATATATAATATCAACTTATGTTGATTTTAAGTTGAGAATCCTTATTTTCCTAGCATGAATTAAAATTTATTTTCTCATTACAACACACACAAACACACACACACACACCAGGCCACTCTCAGTGGACACTCGATGCTGATATATAAACAGAACATGTGTCAAAACAAAGACAAAAACAAGATCCAAGCTGACAGTTAATTTAGGAAAACCTATAGTTTTTATGAACATTTTATTTTTGATATAACTTTTATATGATATTTAGAAATAATAGAACTTTATATTATTATTTGTCTACCTATTAAAGAATAGAAACTTAAGGAGTAACTTATGGAAAGGAATAAAATGAAGAAAAAGGAAAAGGTACTGCAGCTGTGACATTTATTTAAAGGTAGCATGTAGAATTATTTCACTACATTCACCACATGTATGTTTCAGAAGTTGTTAAAAACAATAGGTAAAGTTCAAAAAGCAAATAACCAGAGTTGAGTCTGTTACCTTGACAGTCCAAAATTCTCATTTAATGATTGTATGCTCAGTAAAAAGAAAGCTACCCAGTCAACAGGACACTTGTTAGAAACCCAAATGGGAAAAAGGTCACTTACTGCAAACTTCAGGTTACTTAAACACCAAATCATTTCTATGCTAAGGTTCAATTTTAGTTTTCTTAGAATTCTCTATATCCCCCTTCCTTTTTTGATTCATATACCCAGTTTGAAACTCAATGGTTGGCATAACTCCATCTACGATTTCAGCTGTCAGTCAAGAACAGTCACTTTCACCTGATCTTTTCTGATAGAGAAAGTTGGAAAGAAAAAAACCCACGTTGTTTAGTTAGCAGAGACAATGAAACATAAGGAGAGATATTTCTCTTCCATTAATGGAGGAGATATGCAGCAAGTCAAGCAGTGGAAGGGCAGGAAGCAGCCTTGTCCCCAGGAGCAGCAATCAGCCAAACAGCCTGAAAGGATCAACTAAAAATAAAAATGACTTCCTTTCTCTGGGGTTTCTCATTTTACACAATCTGCTCTCTGCGTCCATACTCTAACTTCATCTCTGACTTCATTCGGCAGGGAAGTATGATTTCACAACTTAAACAGACCCAGTTTACAGTAAATCTTTGCACGCAGACAACAGCAGGAAGCCTTGGGAGCAAGTCACTTTGAAAATAGGGAGGGCAAAACTGTATGTTGCATTGAGACAAGTCTCAAATAAATTATGTATTTGTTTTATTCAAACAGGTTCTACCCAAATACACACACACACACACACACATACGCATACACACACACCCCACACACACGTTAGCAAATTTACAATTTGTCAAACTTTTCTCACTAGGCCTGGTATAAGCGCACACATGCATATACGTACACATGTGTGTGCATGCATACATATAGAAGAGAGAAAAAAATATATAGTAAAACTCACAGATAACCCAAAATAGATAAACAATATTTTTTTCATTCCATGCAATGTTCAAATACTTAGTAATTACTAAAAAAGAATATACCTCATTCAGGAAAAAAAATGTTGTATGCTAGAATTGGGGGAAAATACCTTTCAGAATAGGGCTATATGTGAGTCTAGTTAAATTAGAGATGATCAAGTAAGAAGCATAAATCAAGCAGTGGTCAAATTAAGGAAGGTCAACCAAGACAAGGTGCGAACAGATATCTATCCAATTTTTCAATGAGAACTTATTCATCTATTCAACATTCTTCATCCATTCAACACTCATAAATATTTAGTGGGCACTCACAATATTCCAAGTTCAAACTTGACTTTCAGTGAGTTCACAGATAACGGTTTCCAGGTGGCTAAAGTTGACACATCTGGGAGTCAGGCAACAGGAATCAGAAATTCAGGTTAAAGAAAACAAAGAGAAAGATCAGATACTTGGGCAGATAGTGAAGCCAGTGAGAGAACCTGGGCCCTCAGGCCCCTGGATCCATCTAGCTTTGCAGAGAGGTGCTCAATCTAAATTCAGGAAAACAAATTCTCCTATCACAGATGGGGAAATTGAGGCTGATCAAACTCTTGTACAATTCTGTTTATTCCATAGCCCCTATGTCACCCTGTTACCGTATTACCACTTCCATCTTTGTAAGTTTCTACTGAAACCCCTTATCTTAGTACAAAAAGGCTTCCAAGAATACAAAAATTAGCTGAGTGTGGTGGCAGGCACCTGTAATCCCAGCTACTCAGGAGGCTGAGGAAGGAGAATCGATTGAACCTGGGAGGCAGAGATTGCAGTGAGCTAAGATCACACCACTGCACTCCAGCCTGGGTAGCAAAAGCAAAAGCAAAAAAAAAAAAAAAAGACTTCCAAGGGCATTCCTTCCAACCACTTTCTGCCTTGTCTTTGCTCTCACTCTTCATCCCATGTGGTAAAGAATTCACACCCACACATGCAACATGCTCTTTCATCCTTACTTGTTTCTACCTACACTTCTGTTTGATGAGTTATTGTCTATGCTGGGCATTTTTCCAATTGCTCAATGTGAATGGCTCATAGAATACCCCTGAAAAGACTACAGTAATTGTTACTCTTTTTTACAGACAAGGAAACTGAGGCTTAAAGAGTAGAGTAACTTATACAATCATTCACAGCCATAAGAGGTTAAATTGAGGAACTTGTCTCTAAAGTTCATTGTATCACGTATCATGCCCCTCCTTGCCCTTTGTTTGGCTAACTCACACTCCAAACAAATGTTTCTTACTCCATAATTTGAATTAGATGGTGTTCCCTATTCTCTCTAAACAACTATTATTTTATCACAGCACTTGTCTTACTCATCTGCAGGGATTTATTTGGTTGTCTTTCCTCTAGTTTCTAGAATAAGCCCACAAGCCTTTTATGCTCCCAGTGCATAGCCCAATGCCTGGCACCTCAAAGATGTTCAATAAAACTTTGCTGACTGACTCAGAAATGAATAGATGTCATGTTTCTATGAAATCATGGGCAGAAGGATTAAAACACCAATGTATCTGACTTTAAAGCCATTCTTCCTCCAATGTACCATACTGACTCCCAGGTAATCATAGATGAATGCCCTTACTTTACACAGAAAGTGGAAATAAGGTTATCCATTCTGTCATTCTTGAAGCAGGATAGTGAGAGAGCAAGTGTTTAAACCTATTCTATTTTGTGCCTGTATCTGGCACACAGCAGGAGCTTAATACATGTTTGTTGAATAAATAAGCCTGTTCCTGGCATATAGGTACCTCCTACCTCATATGTTTGCTATCGGCTTAGGTTGAAGTAAGCATTGCATGCTCTACAATTTTCTATTGTAATTGTGGTCCCTGAACCAACGCCGCTAGGAAACCTGATAGAAATGCAAATTCTAAGTCTCCACCCTGGATTTATTAAATCAGAATCTGCATTTTATCAAGACCCACAAGAGACTAATGTACATGAAAATGTTTGAGAAGCACTACTCTAGACTATAAGGTATGTACGAATGTGTGGTTCCACTCAAGGGAATTACAATTTACGTTGGAGAGAAAAATCATCCCCCTCATAAAACACAATAGGTTAACATCATAAAACTAATACCAATGCAAAAGGAGGACAGCATTAGACACAGTAAATCAAAAGTCATAGAGAATAAAATAATGCAATATTTCAAAGAGCTCTTCTTAGGCAGAGTAGAGCACTCTACCTATCTAATAAAGATGCTGACTGTGAGGGACTGGTAGGGAGTGCCCTGCCTGGTACAGTGTTTGAATCATAATGAAGACAGACCACAACAAAATTCATGTGGTTAGCTCCATATTATAACTTGAAGTGAAGTTCATCCATACAGTGGATAAAGAGTCAGGATCTAAAGGTAAATTGCCTGTGTTCAAATTCTGGCTTAAACACCAACAGTCAAAATGATCATGTGACATTGGGTGCATTGTTTAAACCTCAGTTTCTGTTTGGGAAATGGAATAAGAAAGTACTCAACTTACAGAATTGCAATGAGCATGAGGTGAAATAATCTCTGCAAAACACTTGGAAGAATACCTAAGAATAAGAATACTTAAGAAGAATACACAAATAAGCACTCAATAAAAACAATGATTGCATCATCACAATCATTCTGAAATACATAGGCAGTGGTTAATTTTGGTGTGGCTCCTCTGCCCTGATAAGCTTAATTCTATATTGTCCTATCCCTCTTTCTGCTTTCCCATCCCAAAACAGGGCTGCTATCTCATTATGGAAACGGTTGACCATAAACCCCTTAACCTTATATAAAAATATTGTGCATATTTCTCAGGAAATGCTCATATTTTCTACGAGACTTCGAAGGCATTGATGGTCTCAAAACAGTCTTTAATCACTATTCTGAATGCGGTGGAATGAGATGATCAAGAGCACAACTCGTGAAGTCAGCAACAACAGGCTTGAATTCCAGTCCTGACTTCACTAGTTGTATGACTAAACACGTCTCCCTATCCTTCAAGTGGGGATAATAACACTATCTTAATAATACCATTTATTGTGAAGCCTTGTGTAACAGTCCAAGGAGATGCTGTATGAAATGGTACTCTGCAATAGTAAAGAACTTCCAGATAATATAACAGTGACAGCTATTATGCTGAGTGATTTCTCAGACGTTTTCTCTCACAACAGAACACTCACTCCAAGGAACCACCCCTTTGGAAAGCTGCAAGTAGGCCAGGAGCGGTGGCTCATGCCTGTAATCCCAAAACTTTGGGAGGCCAAGGTGGACGGGTCATGAGGTAAGAAGTTTGAGTCCAGCCTGGCCAATATGGTGAAACCCTGTCTCTACTAAAAATACAAAAATTAGCTGGGTGTGGTGGTGGGCTTCTGTAATCCCAGCTACTCAGGAAGCTGAGGCAGGAGAATCACTTGAACCCAGGAGGCAGAGGTTGCAGTGAGCCAAGATTGTGCCATTGCACTCCAGCCTGGGCGACAAGAGCAAGACTCCGTCTAAAACAAAACAAAACAAAACAAACAAAACAAAACAAAAAGCCAGTCGCAGTGGCTCATACCTGTAATCCCAGCACTTTGGGAGGCCAAGGCAGGCCGATCACCTGAGGTCGAGAATTCAAGACCAGCCTGACCAACATGGAGAAACCCCATCTCTACTAAAAATACAAAATTACCGGGTCATGGTGGCCCACACCTGTAATCCCAGCTACTTGGGAGGCTGAGGCAGGAGAATCGCTTGAACCCGGTAGGTGGAGGTTGCAATGAACCAAGATCGCGCCATTGCACTCCAGCCTGGGCAACAAGAGTGAAACTCCGTCTCAAAAGAAAAAAAAAAAAAAAGAAAGAAAGCTGCAAGTATAATGAGCTGGTCGGGGGCTACTGCGCCCATTACTTGTGCCCCTGCCATGCTTACAAAGACTGGGATGGTTGAGAAGTGTAGCAAGATGGAAACAGCACTAGAGGAGGATCAGTTCAAAAGAGTGTTGCTCACGCAGAGGCAGGTGAATGGCAGCAACTCATGGCTTGACTGCCATGGGCTATCGTACTTTGATCTCCAAACAGACTATCTGAGGCCGACATGTCCAGATGTGTCTTCCAGGCAGCAGTGTTTTCTCTTCAGCAACACATTTCCAGGCAGCCTTGCTGTCCTGCTTCCATTTGTCAAAAACAAAAATGGAATACAAGATTCAGAAGTCAAAAGATTCAGCTTCTTTAATTAAAAGGGGTCAAAGCAAAGTAATATGGAGATAGGGAAGACAAACAATCTCCACAAGTAGATCAAAATGTGAGCCCGACTTTGGACCTAGACATTTACACATTGTAATCAAGTGGATTGCCAGGAAGCCAAGATCATATAGCTGAGGAACAAGTGAGAATGAGACTATGCGAGTGTGATAACAGTTCTATATCCATAACACTTTCATCTCAGAGTACACTTGTGCTTCAAATGCATTTGCCAGCAGCTTTCCTGCCTCTCAAGCCGGAGTCTAATGGGAAGACTGCAAAAAGGGAAATATCAGAAATTAGATTTTTCTATAAGCCAGTGGGACAAGAGTAGGATAGCCCTGCACCAAGTGCACAGAGAAGGCTTTGGAGTTTTTAAAGATGTGTTAGAGTCTTTATCATGTGCCTGAACAATTCATTTCAATCAGTGAGTCTTTCCCAGCTAGCATTCCTTTTGAATTTATAAAACAAAAATGCAGTCTCTTTCTTACCGTTTTCAAATCAGAAACAAGGATATTAAATCAGTTCCTGAAGAAATGACATAGGAGAGCTATTTAAGGCTTCAAATTCTTGATAATGTGAAAAAAAATAGAATGAGGTTGGGTGTTTCCTGTCTCTGTTTAAGATGAAATCATTGTACGTGTTAGCCAATGACCGTATTTAACGCATTTCCTACGTCTTTGCATTTGTTCACATTTTCTTCTCTTTGAGCTTTACTGCTTGAGTGGTGCCAGTAATGAAGGGGAACACATTTGTCTCTCATAACTGTCAGAGATGACACAAAGAAGCAAAACGAATGTGGGAGGTGCTGTTTTGTTTCCAATTAACAAGGGTTTTCAAGTATTTGTGTAAAGAAAGGGAGTCAACATTCAAAGGGTTTGAATCTATTGCCCTTTTCAATGTTTTCCTTTAAGAAAAAAAAGAGAGAAATTTTTATGTAGAGAAATACTGTGTGTGCAATTCAATGGAAATGATAGGGACAGCTAGAAGTGAAATATGAAAAAAATCAAATAATCCAAGTACTGTAAAGCAATGCATAGCTGAAGGTACCTTATTACTTTATATTATACCTTCTTATTCTGAATAACTAGTTATATAATATGAACCATTCATGTTTAATAATAGAAATAACCACAGTCAGATGCCAAATCAAGAAGAAAAGATCTACACTTTGAAAAAAAATAAAGAACTCTCTTTATGCATATGCCACATGTAAACGTTCAGGGCTTGAGCTCTGAAAGGAATCCTGCAGTGGGAAAGTATTGAGAAAAGCAGTTCTGAGCAAAAGAAGGGGGGCGGGAGCTAGTTACAAGTCTGGTTCTCGCCCAGTTGAAGTAACTGACACTATGAAAGTCTGTCTAGGCCTAACTCTGTATGTGTGAACACCACCACACACTGACACCTTATCTTGTTGCCTAGTAGCAGCTGCAAGAATGAATTCAATGTGTGGTGTGTCCATCCATCAAAAATACCTACTAAAGTGTCTAATGAGAAGAGCGTTCTGGATTATACATCTTAAGGGAATACGAAAAAAAAAAATTCAGACTTTATGACACACTATTTATCTGGAAAGACAAAAAGCAAAACACAAAAAGAAGAATGCCTCTGTAGTATAACATAGTGACAAATAGGATATATTAGTATTGCAAAGTGCAAGGTATTAACGGAAGTAAAGGACTGCTCAATGATAATGTTCACTGAGCACCATGAAAAGAAAACGAATATACTCGGGATGAGAATGAGGGTTCAATCATTCATGCCTTCCTCAAAAAGATGAGTCTTTAGCAGAAAATGAATTGATGGAGAGGATCTATGAAAATTCACCAGTGAACAGAACCATATCAGAATGTAGGGATATACAAGGAACAGAAGAATGTGACTGACAGCAATTCAAGGCAATGGGCATTTCTTTGTCTCACCTAGCAGGAAGTCTGGAGATCAGCCACTGGTGTTAGGTCTGCAGTCTCCGAGACAAGAGCTGGAAGTTTTATGATTGTCTTGGTTCTCTTTCTTGCTCACAAGATGGCTGCTGCAGCTCCAGTCATCACAACTTTGATCAAGGTTTAAAAAAAGAAAAGAAAAGGAGCAGAGGGGAATGAACAAAAGGGAGACTAAAAGAAGAAATGGGCCCCCTTTATTAGGAAAAGTGATAGCCTTTCTGGAGCTCTGACTAGCTGGCAGAAAGAGATTGGGAAAGACCGAGAGTCTGCCAACGGACTGACTGTGTCTGCCACACTTGGACAGATGAATGTAAGAAAACACAGGTGATGGTGAGATTAGCTCGAGGGACTGAAACCATCTGGATGGGATTTTGAAAGATTTTTCCAAAGCATACACATGCACACACAAAGCACAAAAGTAAATTGTGGGTAGAAATAATGTATTCTAGACATTCTAGATATTCTAGATCTTGTTTATAAAAACATTCACACCCTTCAAATAAACTTTCATACTGTTATGCACTGGAAAATTTCCACTTGTGACAAAACAGCAGCCATCTCTGAAACAGGATATGGCATTAGTTTGCCACGCTGCATACAGGAATTCGCCAACACAGGTTCAGCATGGAAATAGAAGCCACTTTCACCAGAGCAAAACTACAAAAACGGATTATAAGAACAGACTATATCTGCCTGAAGAATCTCCCACCAATGTTCCACATTTCACCCTATCTCTTTTCTGGTTTGTTATCAAACAAGTGACATCTGTTTTATGTAGTGCCAAGGCACTTTGTCTTGTTTGTGGATGTTTTATTTGTTCACAGGCACACCCTGCTGGACACCCTGGTACCATGTCCCTAGTTCCTTTAATGAAGGGGAAAAGGAAGGGGGTTTTCATCCCTGCTTACTTCATGTCAGCGAAGTCTTTGTGCATGGAGTCTTTTGAGCCTCCTGGCAACACTGTGATTTGAAGTGTCACTATCCTGATCTGAAAGGGGAATAGTTTGAGGGTTAGAGAATTCAAGTTAGATGACTGAGAAAGAGTGAGTCCTGGAAAAGCTGTGTGGTATCAAGCCATGCCAGTAAGACTGCAGAGCCGGGGGACACCACCCTGACCTGCCGAAGACCCCAGCAACTAGTGTAATTGCTGAATTATGTTAGAAATTGAATATGTGAATGAAACCAATTCTCTGCTGGCCATGAAAAAAAAGAGAGAGAGAGAGAGAGTAATAAGTAATAAAATGAAACATTTTCCAGCCTCGAGAATACCAGGTCAATTTGATTCAAGCCATTCTGGTCATCTAAAGGCTTTTACATGGTTTCACCAAGCTCTAAAAGAAACCTAGCTGTGTTGAGATGTCCCTAACTATTTGCAGCACTCAAAGACAACATCGTCCTATGGAAAGAGTGAGGGTTTTAAATCAAATCATCCTGTGTGCAACTCCTAGTTCTACACATTGCTAGCCAGTGTCCTTGGATGACTTGCTGGGCCTCCCTTTCCTCTTACTCATAGTAGGGTTAATAACAGCTTCCCTGTAGAGATAAATATGTGAGAAGCACCTCACACAGGGCCTGACATGTGGCTGGCATTCTATGGAGAAGAGCCAACATCAGTGATGTGAGCCCTCTGTTAGCAGCACAATCTCCAAGCGATGACATTCCCCTGGCTCAGGACCAGATACTCCCAATGTGACCCCAAAGTGAGCTAAAGAAAACAGAGTCAGCAGAACAATTCCCAGGCTTTTCCCTGCTCCAAACAGGGCAATCCAAGTCTCAGCACTACCTAATAAACAGCACAAACTTATAATAGAGTCAGGAGTGTTTGAGCACATAGGGAATGATGGAAGGACATCATAGATTAGAACTATTAGTGGATCATGCCTGTAATCCTTACACTTTGGGAGGCCAAGGTGGGAAGATTGCTTGAGCCCAAGAGTTCCAGACCAGCGTAGGCAATCTGGCAAGACCCAGACTCTAAAAAAAAAAATTTTTCTTTTAATTAGCGAGGCATGGTGGCATGCACCTGTATTCCTAGCTACTTGGGAGGGTGAAGCAGGGGATTCCTTGAGTCCAGGAGTTCAAGAAGGTAGTGAGATATGATTGCACCACAGCACTCCAGCCTGGATGACAAAGCAAGATCCCACAACTAAAAAGTAAAAGTTAAAAAACATTTTTTTAAGGAATTGTTTAGAGAATGGAAAGATGAAGGGGAGACACCAAAGAACATAAAAATGGAGTGATGAGGGAGACATAATGTCAGAAAAAAAATACACACACACACACACACACACACACATATATATACATATATATGCGCCAAAAGGATCAAATGCCCCATAATTAAAGGAGATGACCTTGCAAAAAAATTTTTAAAGGTCTTCGAATTTCACAAGACTGTAGTACTCCCAATAGTGGAATGCAGCGGAGTTGCCAGATTGACATAAGCCAGATTGAGAATGCCTAGAAGGGTTAAGCAAGGTTTTGGAGGGCTTATTTTAGAACAGTTTCTCCACCTTGGCTCCACTGACATTTTGTGCCAGATAATTGTTGTGGGGGCTTTCCTGTGCATTGTAGATGTTTAGCTGCATCCCCAACCTCTAACCACTGGATGCCAGTAGCTCCTCCAGTCCCCAAGGCATGACAGTAAAAACATGTCTCCAGACATTGCCCAGTGTCCTGGAGGGTAGGGGGAAATGCAGCAATACCACCCTAGGTTGAAAACCACCACTTTAGAATGCAGAGACCTGTCTGTGTTTTAAACCACAAGGAAAGAAATACATAAATAGTTTCAGTGTCTTGTCATGTCAAACTTTTCTGTTTCATATCAATATAGAGGAAAAAGTGCCAAAATTTCAAATGGTAAACAGAAGAAGAAAAATAGCAATGACTGTCAACTAAGGGGATGGAAATCAGCAGTTCTTTATTGTTGTTCTGTTCTGCAATAATGCAAGTGAAGATAACTTTGGGAGAAAGTCTTGGACTGTAATTTTATTTAATTTCAGGGCATGGATGTAGGGTAGGCAAGCATCAAAATTGGGGCTTAGATCAGGATGGTTGGTTCTTGGCTTCACCCAGGAAAGAATTCAAGGGTGAGCAGGAGGTGTTAGATGGCAACTTTTATTGAAGCAGCAGTGTCCAGCAGCAGCAGAGGTACTGCTCCCTGAGGAGCGGGGCTACCCTAGAGGCAGTGTGCCCAGAGTGGCATCTCAGAGGCAGTTCTGCAATCATATTTATATCTACTTGTAATTACATGCAAATTAAAGGGTGGATTATACAGAAATTTCTAGCTAGGAAAAGGGGGGTAACTTCCAGGTTGTTAGGTTGTTGCCATGGAAAGGGGCTGTAACTTCTGGGCGTTGCCATGGCAATGGTAAACTGATGTGGCACACTGGTGGGTGTGTCTTATGGAAAGCTGCCTCCACCCCATCCCTGCTTTAGCTAGTTCTCAATTTGTTCCAGTATCCAAGCCCCACCTCTAGAGTCAAGTCCTGCCTTCTAGGACCAAATTAAGAATATACATTCTCTATACAATAAAAAAATTCTAATAATTTGAGAACAAATGTCCAGCCAAGAGTTTTGAAAGAAATCAAACGCTTTACAGTACTCTTACTGTATAGACAGAAAGAAGAAATGAATACGACAAGAAATTTTTATAGCTTTGGCTTGTCTTTTGGCTTTTTTAGACATGACGCATTTGGAGTCTTTCAGTTGTTCTGACCTCCCAGCTTTCTTTCAAAATGAAAGCTTTAGCATTCAGTCATGAAATACTGTACCCTAGTTGCTCCTATTTTTAAACAGATTCTGCAGAGTTGATATTAGTATAGTTTAATGTTTTAGGCAGAAGTTCAAGAAAGAAATAATTCAATCCCATATATTTACTTAGTCACATATTAAAAGAAATATAATTTATAATAAACATCTGCTTTCCAGTCATAGCATAAGAGAAGGCAAAGAAAATTGGGTGTGAACAGTCACATACACTCATGTGTATATGTAATTAAAACTTTAAAAAAAAAACTGATGGATTTTTTTCATACCAGTCCAAGAATAAATAATACCTAAGTCAAAGTCAGGTCTTATAAAAGTGATTTCTTAAATATAATGGGCTAATCCAGAAGGACATGCCTGTTAAGGTCTCTCAGTTTAGAAAGAGCTGTCTGTGCCAGGTACAGTGGCTCATGCCTGTAATTCCAGCACTCTGGGAGGCTGAGGTGGGAGGATCACCTGAGGTCAGGAGTTTGAGGCCAGCCTGGCCAACATGGTGAAACCCCACCTCTAGAAAAATACAAAAATTAGCCGGGCATGATGGTGCATGCCTGTAATCTCAGCTACTCAGGAGGCTGAGGCAGGAGAACTTCTTGAACCCTGGAGGCAGAGGTTACAGTGAGCCAAGATCCTGCCATTACACTCCAGCATGGGCAACAGAGCGAGACTTCATCTCAAAAAAAAAAAAAAAAAAGAAAGACAGAGCTCTCTGGGATAGATGTAGGTGACACTGCTGGAAAGCAAAACAACTGGTCAGTTCTGAGGGGCAGAAATTCAATAAAATGGATTATTTGGCATTGTGAACTCACTTCTCTCAGAAACATGATCACGTTTAATTCTCACTTTCCAATTGTTTGCCCTAAATTGCTTTGATAAGAACTTACAGGAAAATACTACAGAGATTGCTGTAGTAATTTATATACACCAAAATATCTAATGCTTATATTTTCTTCTGTTTCTTATAAAATATGTCCCTGAAGAAATAATGGATATTTGAAAAAGTAATTGCTGGATTTTCTGGAAAAGCCCCCAAAGATAAGGACTTTAATTTTAAAAATAGCCATTAGGTTAATATCAGTGAACTCTGGTATAGAGCATGTTCCACGTGAGGTCATACTCTTGAGTTAATTCTAAAATAAGCTGTTTATTTTTGTTTGTTCCATGACTATAGGTTGTAGCTTCATCTCAGGCCAATCAGATCAAAACTGCAGATGTTGATTCAACAGAGACTACTCTCTAGTGTAAATAGGTCAACTCAAACTCATGGCCATTACTGGAAAATAACTCAGTGTTATTTTTTGGCTGAGAGACTCAGCCAAAAGATAACCCATTAATGTAGGGAAAAAAATCAACCAATATGTATTGTTTTGTGGTTAATCAATAATTCTACCTTCATTTAAGGGAAACAAACAATATGTTTGCCATACTGAATCACAATAAACAAAGAAAAATTCTGTAATTGACTCAAACTTAACCTGAGTACTAGTTATAAAGTATCTGCACCTCTCTATAAATCAGCAAGGCAAATCAAATTCACAGTTAAATTACAGCCTGCCTCAGTTACTCTTTTAAAATTTTTGATAAACAGTATTTGAAATACTGTTTGTTTGAACTATGACTCAGATTATACGGTTTCAACTGGAAAAAAAAAAGTTACAGTATAAAGGTAGCACATCCATCCTCTACAAAATAATGTTCCAAATGACCAACATGACCTTTGGTTACAACAGTGATAATCAACATTCTGTTCCATACCATAAACACTCTTACCCAAATATCTGGCACTGCAAAAGAGTCTTAAAGCTAACAAGGGAAGTTGAAGTGAGATATTGTGTTTTTCATGCTGAAACAATACATAATGTTTCGGATGCTGCAAAGGGATAATGATAAAAACAGAAAAGAAGCTCTTAGTGTTGTTTGGAAAACATCTTGCAGATGACTGCATCTGTTGTCGTTAATTAATTTTGCAAAAAAAGAAAAGGTAGCCATATTATCTCACTTTTGAGGTCTTGCAGTTGCCCATTCTTCACACTCCTTTTATGAAAATGAGATTAAATAACAAGAACACAGGCTCATATTAGAGATTCCTTTTGAAAAGCAATCTTAGCATCCGTACAGTTTAACCCAATTCCCTAACTTACTACATTTACATCTTTAATGTTTACCATAATTGATGTTTAAAATATTTAACTCAAGGCGCTATAAGAATCTGAAAAGTCAATTTGCGTTTAATATGCCTTGTTTATTAAAGCATAAAATTAGAAAACATATTTTCAAAAGATTATTCAAAAACTATGATTGAAGCAAAGAAATAGAAGTTGGGATGATTGATGGATAGTCAGATGGCTTATGTTCAGCCATGCCAGAAAACTGAGCTGTAACCAAATACTTATAGTTCTGTTACAGAGCTCTTTTTAGTCAAGCTGCCCAAATGCGCTCTCTGTCAGCAGGTCTCAACCTTTGTGTTGTGTGTGTGTGGTGGGGGTAGTGGGGAGGGCAGGGGCTAATGGAGAGAACATGTCAAAATGCCAAACGGCAGAGTTCTCCTCATACAGATTCTGACTCTGCAAGTCAGAGGGGGATCCAGGATTGACCTTTGAAATAGGTAACCTAGGTGATTCTGATGCAAGTGGTCCATGAACAATACATTGAGAAATATTGTAGCCTCCTCCTTAACCCTTGAGAAACATCGCTTTACACTCTTACTAGTCTCTTCCCAACCACTCTCAGGAATGCACACACCTCATAAAAGGATCCTCCTTGCTTCTCACTGTTTCCTGGGAGTCTCTTTCCAGTCTCTGTTCCCAAATGTTCTCCTTGCCTCTCTTCCTGAATCATTTTATTCCACTGAACTACTTGACGCTTTGGACTGTTCTTTGCTTCTTGATACTGAGCTTACCTGACACAGAGACTGTAGTTCACCTGCAAATGCAATTTTCTGCAGAGTACAGACAGTTCTGTTCTTCTTTCAGCATATATGCTATCAAAAGTGTGTGACATTATTATTTTTAAAATGGCATAGTGGTGTGATATAAAGAACCTGGGATCTGAAGTCAGACCTAAATTTGCATCTTGATGTTGCATAGTTATAACTTTAGATAGTGAGAAATTCATCTGAGGCTGTGACCCTCAGATTCTTCATCTATAAAGTTAATAAGATAATACCTCCTTCTTAGGGCTTTAGTTGGAATTCAATGAGATACTATCAGTGCAAAGTCCTTTGGAAACTGTAATTTCCTACAGGAGTATTAGACTATTAGGTAAAGTTTTGAACATTTTTGCCCAGCAAGAAGAAAACCCTGCTAATAGTCATCTTTACATCCTGCCTTCTTTAAAATAAAATATAGAACTTCTAGCTTCTTTCTCATGAGGGGTTAAAAAATATAATCCCTTTATAGTAATTTTGTTATTTAGACACCAATAATGCTAACACTTTAGTGATCTGAAAACCAACTGTTCTGGATATTTTCCACTTTTCATCCCCTTCCCCACTTCATCTGCCCTACTTTCAAGCTCAGGAAGTGCCCACTAAAAATTACACGTTATGGACTCTCTCACTGGCTGCCTTCTGGGTGGCGCTGGCCAACAGAGGCACCAGTGAGAGATGGATGACAGGAGGAGCAGTGACAGGGTATTTCATCTCCACTCATTCTGTTTTCACATCACATCTCTGGCAGTAACTATGTCTACCCACTAAGACAGCCTCATGTCCTGCACAGTCCCAGGGCTCACTGGGTTCCAGTACACTATTTCCTCTGCTCAGCCCTAGGTCCTAGGTGTAGTAACAGCTTCCTGCTTTCAGTACCTGGGTAGAGCACCCCGCCATCCTCTGTTTGATTCCAGCCCATGTCCCTGCAACTCCTTTTATTAAAGTCTTATCTGAACCATCTGGAATGAATTCTGTTTCCTGCCAGGGCCCTGATTGATATACCAATACAGGAGGCCAATAACATGCCTGGGAGTTTTGAAGCAGGACATGAATTTAAGTTCACTTTTATGATCAGGGTTTTGTGTTATTGTAGATTATATTTCATTCTCTTATAGTTTATCAAGAGCAGGCATTAATGCTAATATTGAATCTTTTGCCTGTGGCAACATGGTTAAAAAGATCATTGCCCTAAAGCTAAATAGAAACAAACAAATTCTCTCTCCTGAAAAACCTCTCTGAAGATTTTTTTGTTACCATGGGGTACTTTGGCTTTGGGGCGTTTTTCTTTTCTCTATGCCTTATTTAAACGATGCATAGAGGTTTTCCAGTTGAGGAGTGGTATTGTTTCCTGTTGTTGAGTTAGGACGTAAAATATTTTTTAAAATATATGTTTATAAGTTTTTAATGTGAATTAAACTCCCTCAATATTTTTATGGAGAAAAGAATTAATGAAGAACTTATTAACATTGGAAAATAGGCTATCTCAATTACACAGTAACTTTTCCCCAATGGTTTTCTTAATATTTATATATTAACATCATAACAGCTCAATACAATTTATACAATATGGAGCCATTTATTGTGAAAAACGATCCATTAAAATAATATCTCCATCCTACAGCCAGACTCAACATGCCATAATGGCTCAGAGGAGCCAAATGCAGGATTACGTTATAGGCCAGAAGCTGGGTCATGGTCTACCAGGCCAGGTAAGTAATACACATCGCGTAAAAGAGCCAAGTAAATAGTTAGAGAAACACGAAAGTCTCTGTAGAGTAAATGTGCACTCAGGCAATTATTAAAATATGGATTATGGAAGATTCTCTTTTCTCCTTTTCTCTAGGCTTACCCTTTTATTAAGAACAAAAGTAAATCAAACGTGTGTGCACAAAGACACAGAATACATTCTAATAACTTCAGGGACTCTGTTTTAATCGACTAAAGGGATATATTTCGAGTAGAGAAATGATATCTTGAGACCCCTTCATTCTATCTGGGTGTTACAACTGATATGGGCCTGTTTCAGGCAAGTTAAGAACAATGCGTGCTATTCTGATGCCTGGATATTATAGGTGCAGCAATAACTAGCTTGCAGAGCCTCAAAGAGCAGAAACGATTTCCACCTTAATAACCCCTGTGGCATTTTTCAATTTTCCAGGCTGCCAGTCAAATGAATGCATGTCTGGGAAGCAGAGGAGACAAGAAAGGTAAAAGATTAACCTCTGAGATCCATGATATAAACTCCATTGGCTAAAATCGGTCATGTGTTAGAAAACAAACATGGGTAGTGATAGCCCTGTCTAAACACTGAACACAAATGTTAAAACAAAGATTCTAGGAGAGAAACTGGGGTCTTAAGGTCACCTGGCTGAAATAATCTTGGAATGTTAATCATTCTTATTTTCTTCATTCTCTAAGTTGAAAGTAACCCAGCAGTCTCCACCTGATGATCTTCACACTAATTAGCCCAAGAGATGGTTCTTAAAAACCAGCATTGTCTTTCCAAATGGGAAAGGCTTGAAGAAAACACAGACCTGCTACTGCCTAAACTGCTGCATCTCAACTGAACTAAACAAGCAGAACTCTTGGTACTGCCCCTTCCTCATCCTTACTCTGCAGCCTTTCCTCTGGCTTCCTTTATCCATCGGGAAATTAGAACACTTTCCCCCAGGAAGTGGAGAACCTCTAATTACAGATGCCTCTAAAAAAGCTAAGATTACTGCTATTGCCAAAAGGGCAAAATGCAAATGATATGCAGAATGAATTTGCTCTAAAGAAGAAGGCATGATGCAGATGGCTCACCGCACTTTAACTTGCTTCTTCCATTTCCAGGTATTGAACACTTTCAAATTTTCTTTCAAAATGTCTTTTGAGCCTCTGTTTTCCACCCAGTGCTCCTCCCTGACTTTTGTGCAAATAATGGGCACTCCAAAAATAAGACAAAAGATCACTCATTTCTGGAAAAAGCGTCCTTGGAAGCAGAGGGTAAAACTGAGGTAGTCTGTTGATTTCTATTTGAAATCACCAATCTTGGTTCTAGAGCTTGGGACAGAGCCACCATAATACTGTCAAGGGGCTGCTGTCTTCAGGGGCTGCTTAACCTGATCTAACCCTTTTTTAATTAATTCATCTATTTATCTATTCATTTATTTATCCAAAGAACATGTATTATGTAGATATTATGTAAAGAATTCTATGATAGATACATAAGTGAAAGAAAAATGGGCTGGGGCACAGTGGCTCACGCCTGTAATCCCAACACTTTGGGATGCCAAGGCGGGGCGGATCACCTGAGGTCAGGAGTTCGAGACCAGCCTGGTCAACATGGTGAAACCCTGTCTCTACTAAAAATACAAAAATTAGCCAGGTGTGGTGGGGCATGCCTGTAATGTCAGCTACTTGGGAAGCTGAGGCAGGAGAATCGTTTGAACCCCGGAGGTGGCGGTTGCAGTGAGCCGAGATCGCACTACTGTACTCTAGCCTGGGCGGCAGAGTGAGACACTGTCTCAAAAGAGAGAGAGAGAGAGAGAGAGAAAGAAAGAAAGAAAGAAAGAAAGAAAGAAAGAAAGAAAGAAAGGAAGGAAGGAAGGAAGGAAGGATAAATGCAGTTTGTAAACATATATCTTACTAAAGAGGTAGAAAGAAAGGAAAGAAAGGAAAGAAAGAAAGAAAGAGAAAGAGAGAAAGAAAGAAAAGAAAGGGAGAAAGAATGAAAGAAAGAAAAGAAAGAGAGAAAGAAAGAAAGAAATGCCGTTCGTAAACATATATGTTACTAAAGAGAGTCTGTCCCCACCTTAACTCAACTCATTTATAGTCTGGAAACTGCGAGAGTGTCTGACCTGACCTCCTTTACCCACCCATGTACCCCTCCAGTCCACTCTGTACACTGCCCCCAGGTTAGTGATATTTTCAAATGGAGCTCCTGCCGTGTCATTCACTATGTAAAACCATCACACCTTACTCCAAGATAAACGTCAACATTCTTAAGATAGTGCTCAAAGCCTCTGGAAGTCTTGGATTGGTCTTAATCTTCAACCTTACCTTGTACCATTCTTTTATGCAGTGAATTTCTTTCATTCTGACGTTATTTTTTAAACATAAATTTACATTTAGAAGAATTTTAGATTTACAGAAAAATTGCATAGATAGTTCCCATACACCCCTCACCTGGGTTCAGTTTCTCTTAATGTTATCATCTTCCATTACCGTGAAATGTTTGTGAAAACTTAGAAACCAACATTAGAACATTAATTAGTAACTAAACTCTGTACATTATTCAGATTTCTTCAATGTTTCCATTAGTGTCCTTTTTCTGTTTCTGGATATAAACACCCTGGCCTTCTTTTAAATCTTTATCCCACCACAGGGTCACTGTGCATGCCACTGCAATGCTTAAAACACTGTCTTTTACCCTCACTCCTTACTCCTAGCCCTCTTTGCTGTGTGGTTTCTACTCATTGTTCAGATCTCAGTCCAAAGGTCACTTCCTCAGAGGAGCCTCTCTGAAGTCCAAGTCTAGGACTGCTTCCTTTATTACATGTCTTCATGCAACCATGTACTCTTCCTTCATAACACTTTTCTCAATCTGTAATTATACTCTCAGATATGGTTTGGCTGTGTCTCCTCAAAATTCTCATCTCAAATTGTAATCCAAACTGTAATTCCCACGTGTCGAGGGAGGGACCTGGTGGGAGGGGACTGGATCATAGGAGTGGTTTCCCCCATGCTATTCTCATGATATTGAGTGAGCTCTCATAAGATCTGGTTTGATACATGTCTGGCACTTCCCCCTTCTCTTTCTCTCTCCTGCACCATGTAAGATGTCCCTTGTTTCCTCTTTGCCTTCTTCCATTATTGTAAGTTTCCTGAGGCCTCCGCGGCCATGAGGAATTGTGAGTCAATTAAAACTTTTTTCTTTATAGATTACTCAGTCTCAGGTAGTATCTTTATAGCAGTGTGAGAACGGACTAATACACTCTTTTGATGTGATAATTTAATTATTGTCTCTGTTTACAAGTAGACTCCAAGGGCCATGAAAGCAGAAATCGTATCTGTGTTTGCCAAGCATTCTATTCTCCCAAGACCTAGCATAATCTGTGGCATAGAGTAGCCTATCAAGAAACGTGTTGAATAAATGAATGAACAAATACATGAATGAATGAAAGATAAGAGAAGAATTAAGTGACAATAGGAGGAAGCATATCATAGAACATTAAAATAAGTGATGCAGACAATAAGTATCGCAGGACTTCAGACGAGGAAAAGATCAAAGTGAGATGCAAAATTATGTTAAAACTTCATGGAAATGGGAGTGGGAATTTGCCTGGGCATTTTATTCATGCAATTAACAATTACTGAGTACCTACTAAGTGTCAGGCTCTCAAAGTGTTTTGTTGTAAACAAAATTATACAATCAGTTTGCCGTGTAGAAACAACAAAGGAGAAATAGGGAGGATAAAGCAGAAGGAACCCAGGAATTGAAAAAGTCGTTAAGATAACAATCCACCTAAGAAATACTGAGGCCTTGCACTAAGGCAGACGTGCTGAAGATATGTAAACACTGGGAAGGCTGGCTGAACAACGACATGGAGACGAGACGCCAAATAATAGAATAAGAAATTCCCAGAAGGGGATACAGCAACAAGAAAAAGTTAAGAGTTAAACATTAGCATGGACTTTTGGAAAGCAGTGAGAATAGTTCCAGGTTAAAGTAAAGGGCTCCTGATGGAAGCAATGGAATAGAGACTTGAATAGATGAATTGTGCTTTTGAAAAGTCAAGGTGATTGGATTTTATTCTATTAGTGATGAGTCATTAAACAATAATGACATGATGAAAGTGAGATATAGCATAAGAGAATCTAGACAAAGGGAAAGTACATTGAGAAGCTGCTGCAAAAATCTAAGCACTTGCTTTAGAGTGTTAGCATTAGAAATATAGAGGAGATGACATAGCTATGACACTTTTTAAAAGAACATTGACTTAAAATACCCAAGTTAGCATCCACTACAGTATCCTGTACATTATATTTTGTCCTTTATGCTTGCAGCTGACCTACTTTTCTTTATGGAGAAAACAACTTGGAAGACTAGTACATTTTTGAATATCCATAAATATTTGCTGAGAACCCTTTGTACAATAAGTAAATGGAGCATACAAAAAGAAAGTACACATGATCCTCCTTTGAATTATCTTTTTCACTCTTATCAGCTTCATCTTATCAGGAGAAATATATGCCATATATTTCTGTGGTCATCCTCCTCCAGGATGGCCTCCACTGATCTCCACTTCCCGGCATTCGCACAGTGTGGCATCCCCTCCCACATTGCACTGGGGTTGATTGGTGAGATGCATAACATACAGCAGAAGTGAGAGTTTATCATTTCCCAGAGTAGGCTATAACACACTGTAGCTTCCATCTCGGCTTTCTCTCTTTTTCTCAGATAAGCCACTCTAGGGAAAGCAGCTGCTGCGTCATGAGCACGTTCAGCAGCCTGTAGAGAGGCACATGTGGCGGGAAGGGAGGCCTCTGGACATCAGCCAGCGAGGAACTGGGGCCTGCCAACAACCACATGAGCGAGTTTGGAAATGGATTCTCCAGCCCCAGTCAAGCCTTGATGGGACTGTAGCTGTTGCCAACAGCTTGACTGCTACCTTGTGAGAGACAGTGAGCCAGAGCCACCCAGCTAAGCTTCTCCCTGTTTTCTGCCCCTCAGAAACCGTGAGAGATAATATATGTTTGTTGTTTCAAGCTGCTAAATTTGGGGGTAATTCGTTACACAGCAATAGATAACTAAAACAATTTTGTACTACTAAGGATTAAAAATTATCTAGGAAATTATGTTTCCATCTTTGTCCAAGCTGCTAAGAAGCACAAACTAAATATGATTCTTGATTTCAGTTGCCTTTCTCAGTCTGAAGTTGTTGGTTTTTCCTCTTCCCCACTCCCTTTATTTTTTGATTCTCTTACTTCATTTTCTATCCACTGACTTTGGTTTTATCCTATTTACTCATTTATTGCAAAGCTCTTAAAGATCTTTTTTTTTTTTTTGAGACAGAGTTTCACTCTTGTTGCCCAGGCTGGAGTGCAATGGTGTGATCTCAGCTCACCACAACCTCCGTCTCCCGGGTTCAAGCAATTCTCCTGCCTCAGCCTCCGGAGTAGCTGGGATTACAGGCATGCGCTACCATAGCTGGCTAATTTTGTATTTTTAGTAGAGACGGGGTTTCTCCATGTTGGTCAGGCTGGTCTCAAACTCCCCGTCTCAGGTGATCCACCCACCTTGGCTTCCCAAAGTGCTGGGATTACAGACCTGAGCCACCGTGCCCGGCCTTAAAGACCTTTTTAAAAATTAGATGAGAGATAAAACAACAAAATAAACAGTAAACATTAAATAGGATTCCAGCCACCATCAGAGAGATCACGATCTCAGAGGGAAAAAAGAGCAAGCAATAAGGCAGAGCCTGTTACTAGTGTTCAACTAACTAGCAATTGCTCTTAGAATTCAAAGAAATGGTACAACAGAAAACTTGTGTTTTAGGTCAATTTCCCGTGAAGCAGACCTTGAGATAGGATGTGCGTTATGAAAGTGCTCTTAAAATAAACTGCTAAGGGAATGGGGAAAGCCAGACCAGAAGGGGGAAGAAGTCAAGCCAGGGTAACATCTCAACATCTCACGGAAGATTGCTTCAGCCTGATCCTCCATAGGATGTTTGCAATATAAGTTAACACCTCAGAGATTGTCCTGGGGCAAGGGAAATGAGCTTCCAAGCTTCTGCACCAGTCACCCATTGGCCACAGTCCTCTCTGGGAAGTGAGCTCTTAGGCTCTACAGCTCTCTGCGGGAGTCTCTGGACGTGTAGACAAAAGAGGCTGCAGTAGCCTGGGCAGTCCTTCAAGAAAGTTTCAGGTGCCTGTGGTCACAGGGAAGCTCACACTGAGCCCAAGAAAACATGTAGAAGTGGTAAAGGGAGCTGAGGGCATCTAAGCAAAGCATCAAGGTCTGCTCTGTTGGAGAAAGTTCCATTGAAGGAGGTGGCTCTTCACCTGTACTGAGCCTTAAAGGATAGGCAGAATTGGTATAGACATGGAGGACAAAGTATTTTATAGAATCTACCATTCTAAGACTAATTCTAAAAGTAGCAGAATCCTCCAGGTGCTCTAGAATGATGGGAAGTTATAACCTAGGCTCTTAGTTCTATTTCCAGTCCCAAGGAGGAATCCTGAGTTCATCTCTTATTTAAGTTATTAAACACAATCATTTGTCTTTAAATAAGAGGTGATAGGAGGTTAAAAAAATCATATGCTTTTCCCAAATTTTAGCAATGCTATTATTCATCCATCTGGTTCTAAAATACAGATACTGCATAAAACCCTGGCCTCAATCCTAAATAAAAAGGAAGCCTGGTGGGAAGAGGATGAGACCTACCTAAGTGTTTTATACTCCCTATTCTATTATCATCCTCCCTAGGTTGCAAAATTTGGAAACCATTTCAAATAAAAGCTATTTAATTCTGTGTCTCTTTTTCTCTTTTTTTAGTAGAATTTATCACCAACAAGCAAAGTGCAGTAATAGCTTTTTCTCCTATGCACGCTTTAGGATGTAGTCTAACTTTATCTGGAGTCGGGCATAAAGGCATAAATCATTAAGCCCCTGCTGGCCTGATCAAGAGCCTATCTTTCAGAAAAATCAAGTGTCTAGGGGCTGCCATTCAGAGAAACTCTATTTTCTGGCTCTCCATCAGGGTTGCAGACACCTCTCCCCAAGGATTCATCAACTGCCAAACAAAGAGGAAGGCAGGTCAATGACACCAAAATCTGCAGCTTCAGCAGCTTCTGAAGTTCCTGACCAAAAAAATTAGACAGCGAGAGAGAGAGAGAGAAAGAGAGACGGTGTAAAAAAAAAAAATCTCAAAGGAACTTTAACAGACCATCTCAGAATTCATAGTTTACATTCTGGAAAGGAGACTTTTAGAGTCCTACAACATACAAGCTTCTGGTGATAAAATAACGGGCTACCAAGCAGGCACTGGTCTTTATTGTTTTATTAGCTAGTGCCTAGTTATGTGTGCTTAAAAATAATCATTTTAACAAAAGGGTTTCTTCATTATTATTATTATTTTTTGAGCTGGAGTTTCACTCTTGTTGCCCAGGCTGGAGTGCAATGGCGCAATCTCAGCTCACCGCAACCTCCACCTCCTGGGTTCAAGCGATTCTCCTGCCTCAGCCTCCTGAGTAGCTGGGATTACAGGCATGTGCCACCACGCTCAGTTAATTTTGTATTTTTAGTAGAGACAGGGTTTCACCATGTTGGTCAGGCTGGTCACAAACTCCAAACCTCAGGTGATCCGCCCACCTTGGCCTCCCAAAGTGCTGGGATTACAGGCGTGAGCCACCACACCCAGCCTCATATCTTTTATCATGTTATCATAACTTATATGTGGATAAACCAAACTAATAGATTCCCATTTATCGAATACAGGCACTGACTTCCAGTTGAATAATCATGTTTCCATTTGTCCTTAGGTGCTCTTGTACTTTGGCACCACCAATTTATACCACAAAATTAAGGAATTCCAATTCAGATCAGTAACCATTGATTTTAAGATTGTTGTTTATTTTATAGGGAAGGAAGCTGAGATTCAGAGAGGTTGAATAAACCTCTACCGGGCCACGCAAAGCCTATTGTAGAAGAAACCCAGTCGCCTGTCTTCCTATCCAAAGCTTTTCTAGTTATACCACAGTTCAACTAAAAAGGTTAGAGACAAGTTTAAACTCCAAAGATTCTTTGGAGGGCAAAACACAACACAATGAAACTCAGATAGATAAAAAGCAGAACTCTTTATTACTCACAGCTCCTAAAGAGAGAAGGCTGCCAGGCAGGGCCACACAGGAAGTTAGACAGAGGAAGCATAACAGCAAGCTGGAGCTGTGAGAGGCAGCTTAAGAGGGCTTCCTGTGAATGGGCTAATTTGAACAATTCCTGGGACTCAGGCTCCAGGGCAGAGGACCTGCCCTAGTTGTTGGTATTTGGCCCTGGGTTAATTAGGGCAGATGCATAGTAGCCTATGCACATGAGAGCTCCAGGAAAGAAATGACTAGGGTATGGATGCAGCCTTGTTGGACAAGAACTAACTAGCCTTTAGCCATGGCCTTAAAACTGGGTATAAAACATCTTCCAAAATTTTTTTACAAATGGTTATTAATAAATAGTGTTAGCCCTATGCCAAACCATAAATACTCAGAGAAACAACTGTGAAAAGACAAAACAAAATAAAAACAATAAACCAATATGGTTAATCAAAAGACTGGGAGTTGAGTCCTTCTGACACTCATTTGCTCTGTGATTTCAGCCAAGTTAGCCAACTTCCCCTGTACTTCAGGTTCTTTAGCTGTGAATCTGGAATTCACATAATTTACAGGACTATTGTGGAAATTTAATGTAATAATGCATATTAACAAACACACATATTTCATGTGTTTATATAAAATATAAAGTTGTAAACAAAGGAATTTTCACACCAATGATAGATTTCATACAAATATAATGATGTCAAGATATTTTTAAAGGACTGCATTCTTATCACTACAGATATACACAGCCTTCTAGCTCTCAGGGAGTATCTTTTTACTACCAAATAGACAGAGCTATAAATTGTGGATTCTTGATATAATAGATCAAGATAGCTCCTCCCCATGTGTTATGTTCTACTGCCTTAAAATAATAAACTGCCAAGACAATATCATGCATCATATTAGAGGCAGATTATTCAGTGAAACTCCCAAGGAGAGGAACTTGCAGCTCACAGACACTAGGTTTCATCCTTTGCTATCTCATCCTCCTTCACAATATCCTAAGTTTTACAGAGTAAGAAAAATCTTAACTTATAACAATCAGAAAAAATATGATTCATAAAAATACTTCCAAATTCTTAGAAACACAAAACTTTAAAATTATCAGTGGTAAAAGTAATATAAAAATAAGTCATTCTGGACTTAGAAGAACTATCTTTTGGGCAAAGATTTATAAGGGAGATCAAGACATGGGAGTCTGAATATAAAACATTCAGAATTCTCTTCCAGACACTCAGAAGTTCTCATTTCTCAGTTTGTGTTTCTCAGGAAGCACAGTTCTTTTGATGTCAATAAAAGAGACTCAAATTGGTCTGGCTGTGTCGCCCAGGCTGGAGTGCAGTGGTGCGATCTCGGCTCACTGCAAGCTCCGCCTCCCAGGTTCACGCCATTCTCCTGCCTCGGCCTCCCGAGTAGCTGGGACTACAGGCACCTGCCACCACGCCCTGCTAATTTTTGTATTTTTAGTAGAGACGGGTTTCACCGTGGTCTCCATCTCCTGACCTCATGATCCGCCCACCTCGGCCTCCCAAAGTGCTGGGATTACAGGCGTGAGCCAACACGCCTGGCTGATTTTTTTATCATTAAAGTTTCTTCCCTCATCAGAAATGGGTGGTCTAGAGAAAACTCCCCAAGGAAGGAAGGGACCTATCAGTTACAGTCCTTACTAGGTTCTCATATGTGTCCAAAAAGAGCTCTTTGGAAAGAACTCAAAAGTTTCCAAGAGACAGAACTCTTCTCTTGTAACCTTTCTCTATGGAAACAAGACACAGGTGAATTATTCAACTACATATTTTTCAAAGCATTACAGAGTGTGTGTGTGTATGTGTATTTCTTTTTCTTTCTTTCTTTCTTTTTTTTTTTTTTTTTGAGGCAGAATCTTGCTCTGTCTCCCAGGCTGGAGTGTGGTGCCATGTGAGCTCACTGCAACCACTGTCTCCCAGGTTCAAGCGATTCTCCTACCTCAGCCTCCCCCGTAGCTGGGATTACAGACACCCATCACCACGCCTGGCTAATTTTTCTATTTTTAGTGGAGACAGGGTTTCGCCAAGTTGGCCAGGCTGGTCTCGAACTCCTGACCTCTAGTGATCCACCCACCTCGGTCTCCCAAAGTGCTGGGATTACTGGGGTGAGCCACTGTTCCCAGCCTCCTATATTGTGTATTTTTAAATGCTTTGTACTTTTGAAACGCTATAGCCTGCACAGTCCACTTTCAGAAGAGTATCATATATAATGAAGCCCAGCCCAAACCGAAATTTCTTATCGTTACTCACGAATCACAGATATTTAGAGGGTCCAATTGCAAATGCATACAAACTCTCACAGTGTGTTTTCTTGGATACTCGGTTACCTTAACATTCCTAGGAGCCTCTTACTATCCTACTCCAAGTGCATCTGATCTCTTAGCACTATTCTGTGTATTAAGACCTCCCCTCGTATCTCAGTGGCCAAAACTAGGTTACATGTCCACCATAAATCAGTCACGAGTGAAGGGACTTAGACCACCACACTGGGCTTAGACAAGTTAGGATTTACTGCTGAATCATATGGAGAGTGCTGGACAATGAATGCATCCAATTCTAAAATAGCCGTGGTATAGGAACTCAACAGGGTATGTTAGCATTACCATTTCTTGAGTAGTGTACGTGCTTAGCATTTTAAATGCATTATCTTAGTCAATCATTAAATATCCGTGAGGTAGTTATCACTGTGCTTATTCTACATACGAGAAAAAATTGCAGAAAGGATCAGTCATATGCCCAAATGGATCAGTAATACAACTGCTGTCACACGTCTTTTCATGGTGGAACCAGACACCATGGCAAACTTTGTCAGATTCTAAAACATTTGCCATTACCCAGTGTGCTGAACTTTGAAATGAAAACTCCAACAGCTATCCTATCTGTTGGATCATCATAATGAGTTGCTGTTGAATCACCAATTTTCCTTCCTTGGAAATTATTGGCAAATAACAAATGAAAGACACTGAGCTTAGACCTTTTCAGTTATTCCAAAACCAACTTCATTAGATTTACCTATATTGGGATTGTTCAGCAAAACAGCCATACGGAAAACCAGAAAGAATGGGAGGCTTGCCATGAAGTGCTGAGAACAATAGTTATTAGGAGGAGATACCAAAATATCACTGATTCGCTGGAGAAAATGTTCCTGTTCTGATTCTCACATGCTGATACTACAGATGGACCCAGCTTAGCTGAGGCACGCTCTGTGCTTCAGCTGTTTACTTAAGCAGCATCAGGGTTCTCAGAAATAGTTGCTATGCCAACCAGCCCCAGGACTATATATACATTCATGACCAGGGCTTATTCTCAGGGCTTTGTTACCTCTCTTTCAAAAGTTTGAATCTCTCATTGCTAAAATGCTTGCATTCACACATTACAGCCTCTGATAGTTGGGCAGCTTCCTTTTCTCCAGCACGTGAAAAACCCAAATGGAGATTTGCAGGCTATATGAGCAACCTTACAACGTCAGGATTTTATAGTCAGGAACGAGACTGTCCTGTTTGCCCACGTCTCTAAAGATTTGGTGTCCAGGTGATAAAGGGCGAGGCTCTTTGTCACCTATTATTAACTGTCACGTGCACATTACCACAGAAGTTCTCAGAGAAGGAATTAAAGTGGGCTTCTGGGTGCCATGATTGTCACGCTTTTTAAATTTCTTTACCACATTTTTAATGGGACACATTTCAGAATAGCATCAGCCAACAAATTTGGCCAATCAATCCACCTCTGGTCTCCTGCTAGAGCTGCATTTAAATAAACCTGCAATGTGGAAAGCTGAGGAGAGAAAGCTCTTAATTACCTTTTCTCCTGTTTATGTTACTTTGATGGCTTTTGTTCAAATGCATCTGAATTTTCAGTGTGCTTATTTTATAATTATTGGATGACTACATGCTGCACTGCCATTTCAATTAGATTTTGATGGCTGATAAAACCATTGTTGACAGGGAGTACGCAAATGAATTTGGGGAAACCAGATTAGTGATGTTTATGTTGTTGCATTTAAATAAAATGAAATGTCCTGGCAGCAATGTGATCGAATCTGAAAAGTTTTTTTTTTGTATATAAAGAATAAGCAGCCCTGTGAGAAATCAGGTTTTCAACAGAGAAGCCGTTTCCTGTTGAGACATCATTTTAAATCCTCAAGTGTGCAGCCACTTCTTCAGTTTATAAAACCAAAAAACAATCATATAACCTCTTCTAACAAGAGGTTTTCAGCTAGACAGATTGCTTTAAAGGAGAATGAAGTAGAAAGAAAATCAAGATCTAAATACCGATAATACATGCTAAATCCATTTGAATTGATAAGGTAGAGAAAGCACAGTGATAAAGCTTAAGGGGTTAAGGCTTGTGTTCACCCAAAAGATCAATTCCTAGGGAAGAAGAAAACTTGGAAACATTTCCATCTCCAATTAACAACTAAAATATGGCAGATGAGGCAGAGTGGAAACAGACAGGCTATTTCCCCAGGAACAGACCTTGCTCAAGCAGGGCTCAGGCTTGCTTTGTTATCGATGTAACAACTGTGTGAATGACAATGTTTAAGTGCTAAAATATTTGCAAAAGGGAATAGAAATCTGCTGTTTCTTCCAAGTCATTAAAGCAAAGCCGGATAGTTGAAACAAAACAGAATCATGCGTAGTTGGCAAACTGAACAGAAACTAACATCCACACAGCATGCCCTTCTGCCATGTACTGTGCTCATTGCTATTCATGCACTATCACATCACAACCACAATGCAGCCTCCCCGCCTGGGAGATGTAGTACATACAGCTGGCCACTGGCAAAGCTGGAATGAAGACCCAGAACTTACCCAATGCCTGTTCCCTTAACCATTTGGCGGTAGTGGACTTTTCAGTTTGATTTCCTCTCATCTAGCATTTGAATTAGTCTACGATTTGTTGCTCTTCACCCTCCTCAGCTGAATCTGAGGTCTTCACCAGGAAACCTCAGTCAGGGTTAGAAGTGAAGAACAACTTAATGTTAAATGCCTTAAAGAACAAAAATTGGTATGCCTGGCTATATTTCACATCTTCAATTTTATTTTTTTAATTGACAAATAATGTCTGTACATAGCCACCACAGTGTTTTGATACATGTAATGTATAGTGATCAAATCAGAGTAATTAGCATATCCATCATCTCAAATTTTTATCATTTCTTTGTCTTGGGAAACTTTAATATCCTCCTTCTTGCTATTTGAAACTATATAATATGTTATTGCTAACTAGAGTCATCCTATAATGGTGCAGAACACTAGCACTTACTCCTATTTAGCTGTAATTTTGTATCCTTTAACAAATTTCTTCCTACACTTTTCATCTTTAATTCAGATGTTTGTTGTACTAGAATAATTCCATCTAACAATTATATGGTGTTTCAGTATGCTAAGCACTTTTGTGAGCACTTTATAGGTGGTAAATCTAACTTACTTGTCACAACAACCCAAAAAAGTAAGTACTCTTATTTCCATCATCTCCATCTTACCGACAGTGAACAAGAGGGAGGAGTGATCCCTCAGCTGTTAGGAGAAGAGCCAGATTCAGACCCAGGCAATCTTTGTCCAGAGTCCACACTCCAGCCTGACAGTATTTACTGAGCCTATGAGGGTAACTGCATGTGCTTACAACTGTGCTTCATGCACATCTAAGTGCTTGCATCTAATTGCACATTTCTGGCCTATGGAGCAATAAAACAAAATTGCTTTTCTATTACCTGTTGTTTTTCATGATTATTACTAGTGGTAGTTGCTCAGATAAAAATTTGTTTCTAATTGTTATTAAACATTATAGAATTACTGGTATTTCTACATACACACCAAAGGTATGAATAATATATTTATACCATTTCCCAAGTAAATTACCTATATTCTCTACTTTCACTCTAAAGTAATCAGCTCTGTAAAAATCACATCTAGTTGTAAAAGTTTCCGCCTTTACTTCCCAAATGTGCCCAGCATCTCATTTGGTCCTCACAGCAAGTTCATGAAGTCACGTAGATGTTATTTTCTCAGAGTGAAAGACCAAGCAACTAGGCATGGGAACATCGAAGACAATAAACAATGGGATCAACTCTGAAAAATACAGGAGGAAGAAGGAAAATGATGGAACCAATGACTAAAGGAAGTCAAGCTGGCTTGCCCACACCAGTGAGTGAGCAAGACAGACACACTGCTCAAGATCCTAGAGAGGCTTAGCAGAGGCCTATCAGCCAAGAAATCACAATTACTGGGTTATGAAGACCATACTATGGGTTATGAGGAGATGCCAAACCCTCCAACCTTAAAGAGCTTAGCATCAGAAAGAGGGAGAAATGGCTGGGGGCGATGGCTCATGCCTATAATCCCAGCATTTTGGGAGGCCGAGGTGGGCAGATCAGGAGATCAGGAGTTCAAGACCAGCCTGGCCAACATGGTGAAACCCCGTCTCTACTAAAAATACAAAACCTAGCCCGGCATGGTGGAAGGCACCTATAGTCCCAGCTACTCAAGATGCTGCAGCAGGAGAATCGCTTGAACCCTAGAGGTGGAGGTTGCAGTGAGCCGAGATCATGCCATTGCACTCCAGCCTGGGTGACAGAGAGAGACTCCATCTCAAAAAAAAAAAAAAAAAAAAAAAAAAAAGAAAAAAGAAAAAGGGACAGATGCACGTAAGTCATTATAAATAAGAACAAGAGTTCTTGTTGGTCTACCTTATCTCCCAAAAAAGATCCTTGGAAAAAGTAACTGTCTTCTAATTTTTTTGTATCCCTCTACTCCAGAAGATGACTACTCGTAAAGAAGATACAAAAAAAAAAAAACAGTGATTACTGGTAAAGAAATTATCAATACTAAAATTATTCTGGAGAAAAAAATAAATAGCACAATGCAGTCATTAGATAAGATTCTTGAAATGAATCAAAGGACTTTGTTTTGATGAGTAGAACAATGCTGAGGTTTGAGGACTTGTAATCCAGTTGCTGCTGGAAGTTAGAAGTAATGTTAAAAGTTTCCATTATTTTAACTCAGGCCCAAGGTCTGAAATAGGAAAATTAGTTATGAAGTTTGACAGTAGCATGTATAAAGTATAAGGGTTATGGAACGCAGAAAGTATAAGAAGTTACCCAGAAAATATAAGAAGTTATAGAACCCAGAAAGTATAAGAAGTTATCCAGAAAGTATAAGAAGTTAACCAGAAAGTATAAGAAGTTAGTAAGAGGAAAGGCTGTACTATTTTTGTTACTTGTTCCGTAGCAAGGCAGTTGGAGAAAAGGAGACTTTGATAATGGTAAAGATTCTATATTGTATTTTGAATATAAAGAAAACTGATTCTACCTGTTTTGTTCTTAGTCGCATGTTTTTATGTTGGTGGTAGATACAGCTTATTAATCGACTCTGGCTTGACTCTTCTTCCACCCCACCCTAGTCCTGAATAAACATCACATACTTACGATAACTGAACAATACAAACCCAGATGGATTGGGTTAGTGTTTATGTGTGAGAGCTATTTGGGGAAAATAGGAAAGCTGGCTCTTATCAACATGTTACAATGGAACTAGGAGACATACCACCAAAAGTACCCAGAAGCCAGGCCAAGGAGTTATTTTGAGGGTGGGGCTAAAATAACTGGTTTCTCTACTTTTCATTTTAGTTACAATCTACATAGCCTGTAGATAAATTATAATTCAGAACCTGAGAAAATGCAGTTACACATCTTATCAGAATTTTGTTTAGTAGAGATGAACTTTAAAGCTTTCCTATTAAGTAGGTGCATTGCCTAGAGACAGTATGACAATTTCCCTGGACGTCAATTTCTTCATCTGTAAAGGATGGGGTTGAATTGAGAAGAGGTATGGCCTCCAAGGAGATCAGCTAAAACTGTGACTCTAGGCACTGTGTCATGCATAAGTAGTCTGCAACACACCGCAATACATTGATGTAATTCACTCATGCTGCTCTTTCATCGTGTGATAAAGGGAGTCTGTCCAGGAAACAGTAGTACTCTTTAGTAAAACCTGATTTTGCTGTATTATTACTAATATTTTATATCTTTATTTCTTTTTAAAAATGCATGTTTTTCACCACATATAGTAGTTTCTTCCTTTAAGAAGGAAGAAAGATGAATTTTCAGAAGGAAGAAACACAGCTTATATCCTACTTCAAGTCAGTTTCATTTTTTAAGACTTGCATTCATTTGGTATGACATATTGATAATCAAACTGCAAAATTTCTAGGAAATATTCAATTCACTTCCTTACTCTCCTCTCCTATCTACCTCTTCTCTCAGAGGAGATGAGACAAGGGTGAAGAGGAGAAAAAATAGGAAAGGAAAGAAGAGGAAAATCTTTTCCAGGTTTCAAATGATCACAATCAAAATAAAAGGCATGACAAACATTCCTCCCTTAAGCAGTCAGAGTTTGTAGTCTAGCCCTTCTTGAGTGCATGTTTCTTGCCCCTCCTCCTCTGCACTGATTGCTCTGTCCACAATTTCACCCCCTGCTCCCCTCTAATCTCCCCACTCAGTTATGTTTTCTTAGTGCTCTCTCTGCCCTCAGCATCTCTTCTGTGATTGCTCTGGCCTCCTTGGCTTCTCCAAGCTACCTCTGCTCCTCTGTTATCCCTCTCTTCTATTTCCTAACCCTTTCTCTGCCCTCCTCTGCTCTCTCAGCCCTTGTGATCTCTCTGGCCTCTGTAGCTTTTCCTATGATCACTCTCCTCTGTATTTCTCTGTGATTTCTCTGCCCTCTCTGGCTTTCTCAGCTTTCTTTAGAAGTCAGAAAACCTCAAAAGGTTCAGAGATTAATTTCGGTTTAGATAAGCACCCAAACTTGTGAGTGCTTACGCCAATTCTTTACTGAAACTCTTTGGATCTAAAATCTCACCGGGAAGGTCGACCTTAGAAAAGTTCAAGTACTTGGAATTTTATCAAGAGAATAATTTCCCTTCAAACCTTGGCCTTTCTGCTCCTTATTTTCTGTAAGATGAAAAGAAGGTGGTCATTGTTTATTATGAATCGTTTATCTTTTTTCACGTGATGTGAGCTATATGTGATGAGAGAGCCTGGTACACTTGGCACTGAGAAGGAAACTCAAGCATTCATTCATTCATTCATTCAGTAATAATTTATTGATGACTACTATGTGCTGGAAATGCAGGAAGCTGGACTTTACTTCACTCTCCATAAAATAATTACATATTTGCTTTCCATAAACACGCCTTATAGACCACATATCTTTTGTGCAACCTTAGACAGAAAATGACAAAAATGTTACTGCATAAATCTTCCTACCACCTCTTGTTTCAATGTCTAGAATTTAATTTAAATATTAGATATTGTTATTTACTTCCTGCAACTTTAAAATACGTATTTCTATTATTCCTATTACAGAGCAGCTCAGGTGCTTTTAAGTAAAAAGCAACTTCCCCTTTCCAGGTCAAGTACAATCACCAGTGTTATGAGTTCATGCCATAAACAATAAAGACAAATAAGGTAACAAAGGGAATTATTTTTGCTCAGTTTCTCCACCCAATATTTGAGACATTTATTTGTTTAACTTTTGTTTTTACGTTTCTTGGGGAAATTGGAAAGCTGAATCTGTATAGTCAACCTCAGGCATAATTCCATAATGTGAAAATACTTGAAATGTTGAGCCAAATCTTAAGCTTTATCTGCTTTCCTACAAATATTTGGTCATTTGCTTATCTATCTCTTTAATATAAGAGTCCTAAAATGGTGTTGCATGGGCCATGTCAAAAGATGTGTTTTATTTGCCTGCAAAATATTTTTCTCTGCTTTTATCTGAGATGGGATCCCACTGTGTTGCCCAGGCTGGAGTGCAATGGCTATTCACAAGTGCAGTTATAATGCACTACAGCCCCTAACTCTTAGCCTCAAGCAATGCTCCCGCCTCAGCCTCCTGAGTAGCAAGGACAATAGGCATGCACCACTGCACCTGGCTACCTGAAAAATATTTTAAAAGTCTAAATATGAATGTTCTGGCCGGGCGTGGTGGCTCTCACCTGTAATCCCAGCACTTTGGGAGGCCAAGGCAGATGGATCACGAGGTCAGGAGATTGAGACCATCTTGGCTAACATGGTGAAACCCCGTCTCTACTAAAAATACAAAAAAAAAAAAATTAGCCAGGCATGGTGGCAGGTGCCTGTAGTCCCACCTACTCGGGAGGCTGAGGCAGGAGAATGGCATGAACATGGGAGGCGGAGGTTGCAGTGAGCCGAGATAGTGCCACTGCACTCCAGCCTGGGCAACAGAGCCAGACTCTGTCTCAAAAAAAAAAAAAAAAAAATGAATGTTCTAGGCAGGCTGGCAATCTACACTTTGCGACACTCTTCAGTAATATCAGTTGTCACATACTTGTACCACTGCAGACATTTATATTACTCACCTAGTTCCCAAAGTATTTCAGTGTCTGATTCCTAAGCTGAGTGTATCTCAGCTGAGGTGAGATATGGAGAGATGTGAACTTTTGATGATAACTGAAAATATTCTAATAATAAGTTTGTTGGAAATGTAGTAAGAAAATGAGAACATTGATTAAATTTCACTCTCGCAAACCTTCTTCTTATGGATGGATGCATAAGGTAAACTAAAACAAAAAAGTCATTCTGTTTCTTAATAATTCCCAAGAAAACCTTCTGTAGTTCTTAGGGATGAGAGAGCTTGCATATTTAGAGGAATTCACTCCTCTAATAGATACTAGCAAGAATATGCACTTTCTTTCAAGGATGAGGATGCTGTTATCCAGTGCTAAATGTGGTTCAAGGAAAATAATACTTATAAACCATCCCTGAAACAAAATTACATAATTATTAGGCCATATTTTATGGTGTGGTGAGGTCAGGCCTGAGTACAAAAGGGCAGTGGCATGACAAGAATTTGTCTGTTTCCTTAATTCTGGCAGAATCCTACCTACATACAGAGTCTCACCCATAATTGCAAGCTTCAGAAGATCAAGGGGCCAGGGATAAGTTGTACATAGACTTGATATGTGTGGCCACTTCACTTAAATCTGTATTAGGATCTTAAATTGCATATCTGTATCGAAGAAGTGCAGAGTGGTGTGCAGTAAAGGATTAACCTTGTCCAGATTGAGGTTTGGTCTTTGCCCTCAGATCCTGAGAGGTAACCTTTAAGCCCTTGGAATGTTTTGTTGACAAGAGTGTCCTTGCTTACCTGGGGGACTTGGGCCATGCCAAATAGTCTAAGTTTGCAATATGACCTAGAGTGGGGAGCCTAGGTCCGTGTGATATTAGCTCAACCTCTTGGAGCCTAAGCTAGGTCATGCAGGGGTCAACCATGTCTACATGACTAAGTTTCAGTAAACTCTGGACAGCAAGAATCAGGTATGCTTATATGGTTGGCAGTACTCCATATACATTGCCACACATGTTGTTGAAATAGATAGACACCATCCAACACAAATCCACTGGGAGAGCTAAAGTGGAAGCCCCATGCCTTATCCACTGGATCCTGCCCTATGCTCCTCTTTCCTCTCCAATTTTAATCTGCATCTTTTTGTTGTAATAAACAGTAGCTGATATGGTTTGGCTCTGTGTCCCCACCCAAATCTCATGTTGAATTGTAATTTCCATTTGTTGAGGGAGGGACCTGGTGGGATGTGATTGGATCATGGAGGTGGTTTCCCTCATGCTGTTTTTATGATGGTGAGGGAGTTCTCATAAGGTCGGATGGTTTAAAAGTGGCAGTTTCTGCCGGGTGCGGTGGCTAACTCCTGTAATCCCAGCACTTTGGGAGGCCGAGGTAGGTGGATCCCTCGAGGTCAGGAATTTGAGACCAGCCTGGACAACATGGTGAAACCCCGTCTCTACTAAAAATACAAAAATTAGCTGGGCTTGCTGGCACGCACCTGGAATCCCAGCTACTCTGGAGGCTGAATCACTTGAACCCAGGAGGCGGAGATTGCAGTGAGTCAAGATCACACTATTGCACTCTAGCCTGGGTGGCAAGAGTAAAACTCCATCTCAAAAAAATAAAAATAAATAAAAGTGGCAGTTTCCCCTGTGCTCTTTATCTTGCCACCATGAGAAGAGATGCCTTGCTTCTCCTTTGCCTTTCATCATGATTGTAAGTTTCCTTAGGCTTCCCCAGCCATGCAGAACTGTGAGTCAATTAAACCTCTTTCCTTTATAAATTACCCAGTCACAGGTAGTATCTTTACAGCAGTGTGAAAACAGACTGACACAGTAACCATGAATATAACAGCTTTTCTGGGTTCTAGTGAATTACCAAGCCTGAGCAAAAGGGATCTCTCAATAGGGGTCTCCGTATAGGTCTTGGGGAATCTCTAAATATGCATTCGGTTTCAGAAGTGAGTGGTCTTGGTAACTCCTGAAATTGCAAGTGGAACTGCATGGAGGGATGGGGAAGAAACTGCAATTCTCCAGAAATTCTACAGTGACTTCCTGAGGTTCTATGCCTAAAGAAACCAACAGTTGTCTAAAAAAGAACCTCCTCAGACTTTAGCTCTTATGCAGTTCACAGAGAATGGTTTAGGGTATACAGAAAGGGTAGCCTGAGTTTTCAAGCAACACCTCATGGGTACATCCCCATCTCTTCAGCCTGGGCCCCACCAAGAGAAAGCAAGGAAAGCCAGCCAACTCATCTTTCTTTTATTCTCAGCATCTTATTCAGATTTTGTTTTTTCTAAAGCTGCTGCTCAATATTATCTCATTAAGGAAAAAGATAATTATGATATTAACATCTTGCTTCCAAACACTTAGTGAAGTCACTAGCATTTAGCTTCACACTTAAAAGAAATGGGGACCAAAGTATGTGACACCTATTTTTCAAATGCAAATCTCACAGTGATGCTGAAAACTTAGTTTCTTTTCATTTCCCACTACAAAGAACGGATGGCATTTTCAGTGAACTGATCACAAATTGCCTGTGGGATTGGAGGAAAAACACAGGTATGAGTATAGATCCACCTTAGAAAGCAACAAATTATATTTGGAAAAATGTACATCTAGACTAATTCCTCCCATGTTACTAAATACATGCTGCCAAATACTGGAGAAGCTTTTCCAGCTCCTATGACTTTCTGTCTTTTTATAAGTTTCCAAGCCCTGGAGCAGGAACATAGGCTGCCCGATGGAACACACCCAGGGTTTCTCTGTCCCAGTACGTCTTCCATACAATAATCACAGGGCACCAAAAATGGGGAGCATCCACAGACTCCAGGGTAGCCTACTGCTCCTATTCCTACTGCTTGTTGAAGGACTGCCAAATCCCTGACACTGTGCTGAGCTCCCTACATAGTTTACTTCCTTCAATCTTAACAACAGCCCTGGAGGATGGAGGTTATTTTAGGTCTTTCCATTTTACAGAGATAAGGAATCAAGAATTTAGACAAGTTAAAAAACCTGCCCAAGATGACAAAGCTAGCAACAGTCAAACCCACTTTTCAATCCAGCTCTGTCCACGTAAAAACCTATTTTATTGCTACACATTTCTCATTCTGGTTAATTGTAGACTCTGATTATAACAATTTATCCCACATATCATTAATGAATTGCTAATTTTTAAAGAATTAAAGTATAGTAAAATACCCTTAAGACCAAAAGTACTAAAATTCCACAGAATATAATCAAATTTTTTTTGGATGCCTCAGATGATACTTTAAGCCCTTGTAATGTCTCAGGTGCATCATCCTGTGGAAGAGTGATTGTGCTAATAAAGTGTAGGTCAGAAGAATAACAGATAAATCAGCTTCCACTTACATATAATCACTATCCTAATTCTCATAAATACTTTTGCAGAGTTCATGATGTAGTGATCTACTAACTTTTTTTCAATCCAAGTTAACAAATCTTTATCTAGTGCCTTCTTTGCGCCAAGCCCTGTGGTAAGCTCTGGGAAGTTGTAATAAGTGTGATATAATGCCTGTCCTTAAGGAGGACACATTTTGACTTTGGAACAGTACATTATTTCCCTTGCAATAGAATTACCTTGTCAATATTTAATTGGCTGTAAGTGGAATATTAACAGCAGCAGATCTACATTTTAAAAAATTGCAATTGGTATGTCCACTGATTTTGTAAAGTGACTACTATTTTTCTCTTCCCCTCTTTTTTATATTGTCTTTTAAAATGAGCAATGGCTACCTTCCATGTCACTTTTTTAAACTCTTCCCCCATACACGTGCACATACACACAGTAACACACATGCACGTGCGTGCACAAACATACACACACATCCAGTGAATAAAAGGTTGTTGTGGTTGTAGTGTTATCCAGCATCCATCACTGTGCATATATTCACAGGGATCTTACAAAAAATCTCTCTGATGACTCTTGGGAGGGAAAGGAAGCAGGGAACAAAGGCGGAAGGAAGCAAGGAAAGGAGCGTAACCTTCCCTTTGGCAGATGTCTGGGAAAAGGAGACTCTTTATGAAATCACTGGATCAAAGGGAAGTAAGAAGTTTCCAGGCTGCCAGTCACAAAGCCACCAAAAACTCACTTTTAATGAAAAAAAGAAACTGTTAACTCCTGCACTGTTGTAAAATACTTACCAAAGACACCTTCCCTGCTAAGTGCCATTCATTTCAAGAGTGAAATGCTGTAACAGAGAAAAATGCCCAGGGCAACTGGGAACCGGAGAAGGAGGGAAGTATGTGGTTCAACTGTCCCTGTAGGGGAGGGAAAGTGTCTCTTTCCTTGACAGCTTCCCCACTTAACTACTGTGCAGTCAGCCCTATTTGGCGCCAGTGAAAATTCAGCCTTCCAGCAGATTCCCTGCCATCTGCCTTATGACTAACAGTCTACAGTCACACACCTTGAATGCTGAAAAATCTGCAGTGCTCCCAGGGGCCGCCTTTTTGGGGCAATTAGAAGATCCATGGAAAGGAAATCTTTACTTTGTCACTTGGCTTAGGTTTTCACATTTGGTTGAAATTCTGGAAAGGGATATTTGGATAAATATGATTTCCTGATTTTTCCTCACCTTGGTGCTTTTTTAGTACCCATAGCCAGAAGCCATGGAAGCTGAGGGAATGACAAATGGCCATCACAAAGGCTTGAGTCTCCAAAAATCAGCAGAGATGTTATCCAACTGACAAGGAAGAAAAAGGAGAAAGGAAAACAGAAACAAAATAAGCTCAGTTTTTGGCCCTAGGGCTCTATCAGGTATCTGCCAATTTATTCACACTGAAATATGAGGAGATTCCAGATGGAAACATATTCACTTTTTTGGTTATCTTTTAACTTTATTTGGATTTTAATGGTTACTACTGGAAAGTTTCCTTGTATAGGACTAAGAAGGAAGCTAAGACTATTGCTCAAAATCTATGGAGGGAAGTGGGGGAAGAGCATTTCATCATTTAGATCACTGGAGTACATGTTGCAAAAAGCCAAGATCAGCTCTTCCAAAATATATCCATCTTTCACAAGGGAAAAAAAGGTAAACAATTTGATATTTTTTCCCACAATAATGTGTGACTAACATGGAGTACCAAAAGATGCCTTCCTTATCCACTTGGGTCTTAACTATGACCAAAGCTAAATAACTTAGTTACCAGTCTACTCTAGACCCTTTAGGGAGTCTGAAAATTTAGGTAATCTCTTAACATCTTTATAGCCAGAAAAATCTTATCAACAATAGTACAGACATTATAAATAGCACTTTTTTTTCTTTCTTTTTTTTTTCGACAGGGTCTCACTCCATTACTCATGCTGGAGTGCAGTGGTGTGATCATAGCTCACTGCAGCCCTCAACCTCCCAGGCTTACTTGATCCTTGCACCTCAGTCTCCAGAGTAGCTGGGACTACAGATCATGTGCCATCGTGCCAGGCTAGTTTTTGCTTGTTTTTTATTATTAAAATTCTTTTTTTTTTTTTTTTTTGACAGACGTTTGCTCTTGTTGCCCAGACAACAAGTGCAATGGCACAATCTTGGCTCACTGCAACCTCTGCCTCTGGGTTCAAGTGATTCTCCTACCTCAGCCTCCCGAGTAGCTGGGATTACAGGTCCCTGCCATGATGCTCAGCTGATTTGTGTGTGTGTGTGTATTTTTAATACAGATGGGGTTTCACCATGTTGGCCAGGCTGGTCTCAAACTCCTGACCTCAGATGATCCACCAGCCTTGGCCTCCTAAAGTGCTGGGATTACAGGTATGAGGCAACGTGATCAGCCAGTTTTTTAATTTTGTATAGCAACAGGTTTTCATTATGTTCCCCAGGCTGGTCTCGAATGCCTGAACTCAAGCAATCCACCCACCTCACAGCCTCCCAAAGTGCTGAGATGACGGGCCACTGTGCCTGGCCTAGAAATAGCTTTTTAAGGTCAAGAGAGTGTTGTCCTCCCCATGTAGCTGAGTACAAAGCTCATACCATTCAGTGCACAACAGCTAGTAAGGGGAGAGACAAGGTGTTGGGGCAATGAAGATGACTTTATTTCTGGGAGTCAGCAAACCAAGAAGATGGCAGACTAATGTCCTAAAGAACCATCTTATGCTAATATGGATGTGGGGCTCCTTTTATGTTAAGGAAAGTGGTAAGCAGAAGGGGGTTGAGGTCAAAAGGTGACTGAAGATTACAGACACCCAAGCAGCATCAAAGATAACATCTGGAGGGACCTGGGCAAGATGATTGACTAGAAACAGCTCTAGTCTGCAGCTCCCAGAGAGATCAATGCAGAATTTCCAACTGAGATACTCAGCTCATCTCACTGGAACAGGTTAGATAGTGAGTGCAGCCCACAGAGGGCGAGCAGAAGCAGGGTGGGATGACCCCTCAACCAGGAAGCACAAGGGGTCAATGAACTCCCTCTCCTAGCCAAGGGAAGCTGTGAGGGACTGTGCCATGAGTAATGGGGCATTCCGGCCCAGATACTACATATTTCCCATGGTCTTCACAACCCGCAGACCAGGAGATTCTCTCGGGTGCCCACACCACCAGGGTCCTGGGTTTCAAGCACAAAACTGGGCGGCTGTTTGGGCAGATACTGAACTAGCTGCACGAGTTTTTTTATTTCATACCCCAGTGGTGCCTGGAATGCCAGTGAGATAGAACTGTTCACTCCCCTGGAAAGGGGGCTGAAGCCAGGGAGCCAAGTGGTCTAGCTCAGTGGATTCCACCCCCACAGAGCCCAGCAAGCTAAGATCCACTGGCTTGAAATTCTCATTGCCAGCACAGCAGTCTGAAGTTCACTTGGGACTCTTGAGCTTGGTGGGGGAAGGGGCATCCACCATTACTGAAGATTCAGTAGGCAGTTTTTCCTTCACAGTGTAAACAAAGCCACCAGGAAGTTCAAACTGGGCAGAGCCCGCTGCAGCTTGGCAAAGCCACTGGAGCCAGACTGCCTCTCTAGATTCCTTCTTTCTGGGCAGGGCATCTCTGAAAGAAAGACAGCAGCCCCAGTCAGGGGCTTACAGATCAAACTCCCATCTCCCTAGAATAGAGCACCTGGGGGAAGGGGCAGCTGTGGATGGAGATTCAGCAGACTTAAAAGTTCCTGCCTGCTGGCTTTGAAGAGAGCAGTGGATCTCCCAGCACAGTGCTTGAGCTCTTCTAAGGGACAGATTGTCTCAAGTGGGTCACTGACCCCCATGCCTCCTGATTGAAAGAAACGTCCCAGCAGGGGTTGACAGATGCCTCATACAAGAGAGCTCTGGCTGGTGTCTGGTGGGTCACCCTCTGGAATGAAGCTTCCAGAAGAAGGAAAAGGCAGCAATCTTTGCTGCTTTGCAGCCTCTATTGGTGATACCCAGGCAAACAGGATCTGGAGTGGACCTCCAGCAAACTCCAGCAGACCTGCAGAAGAGGGGCCTGATTGTTAGAAGGAAAACTAACAAACAGAAAGGATTAGCATCAATATCAACAAAAAGGACATCCACACAAAAACTCCATCCAAAGGTCACTAACATCAAAGACCAAAGGTAGATAAATCCATGAAGGTGAGGAAAAACTAGTGCAAAAAGACTGAAAATTCCAAAAATCAGAACACCTCTTCTCCTCAAAAGGGTCATAACTCCTCTCCAGCAAGGGAACACAACTGGTTTGAGAATGAGTTTGACAAATTGACAGAAGTAGGCTTCAGAAGGTAGGTAATAACAAACCCCTCTGACTAAAGGAACATGTTCTAACCCAATGCAAAGAAGCTAAGAACCTTGAAAAAAGGTTTGAAGAATTGCTAACTAGAATAACCAGTTGAAAGAAGAACGTAAATGACCTGATGGAGCTGAAAAACACAGCATGAGAACTTCATGAACCATACACAAGTATCAATAGCCAAATCGATCAAGCAGAAGAAAGGATATCAGAGATTGAAGATCAACTTAATGAAATAAAGTGTGAAGTCAAAATTAGAGAAAAAAGAATGAAAAGGAATGAACAAAGACTCCAAGAAATATGGGACTATGTGAAAAGACCAAACCTACATTTGATTGGTGTACCTGAAAGTGATGGGGAGAATGAAAACAAGTTGGAAAACCCCTTCAAGAGAACTTCCCCAGCTTAGCAAGACAGGCCAACATTCAAATTCAGGAAATAAAGAGAACACCACAAAGATATTCCTCGAGAAGAGCAACCCCAAGACACATAATGATCAGATTCACCAAGGCTGAAATGAAGGAAAAAATGTTAAGGGCAGCCAGAGAGAAAGATCAGGTTATCCACAAAGGGAAGCCCATCAGACTAACAGCAGATCTCTCTGCAGAAACCCTACAAGCCAGAAGAGAGTGGGGGCCAATATTCAACATTCTTAAAGAAGAGACTTTTCAACCTAGAATTTCATATCCAGCAAAACTAAGCTTCATAAGCAAAGGAGAAATAAAATCCTCTACAGATAAGCTAATGATGAGGGATTTTCTCACCAACAGGCCTGCCTTACAAGAGCTCCTGAAGGAGGCACTAAATATGGAAAGGATAAACTGGTACGAGCCACTGTAAAAACATGCCAAATTGTAAAGACCATCAACACTATGAAGAAACTTCATCAACTAACAGGCAAAATTACCAGCTACCATCATAATGACCAGATCAAATTTACTCTTAACAATAATAACCTTAAACGTAAATGGGCTATATGCCCCAATTAAAAGACACAAACTGGCAAATTGGATAAAGAGTCAAGACCTACTGGTGTGCTATATTCAGGAGACCCATCTCACGTGCAAAGACACACATAGGCTCAAAATAAAGGGATGGAGGAATATTTACCAAGCAAATGAAAAGCAAAAAAAGCAGGATTTCAGTCCTACTCTCGGATAAAACAGACTTTAAACCAACAAAGATCAAAAAAGACAAAGAAGGGCACTACATAATGGTAAAAGGATCAATGCAACAAGAAGAACTAACTATCCTAAATATATATGCACCCAAAACAGGAGCACCCAGGTTCATAAAGCAAGTTCTTAGAGACCTACAAAGAGACTTAGACTCCCACACAATAATAGTGGGAGACTTTAACACCCCACTGTCTGTATTAGACAGATCGAGACAGAAAATTAACAAGGATATTCAGGACTTGAACTCAGCTCTGGATGAAACAAACCTAATAGACATCTACAGAACTCTCTACCCAGTGTCAATACAATATACATTCTTCTCAGCACCACATCACACTTATTATAAAATTGACCAATTAATTGGAAGTAAAACACTCCTCAGCAAATGTAAAAGAACGGAAATTATGACGAACAGTCTCTTAGACCAAAGTACAATCAAATTAGAACTCAGGATTAAGAAACTCACTCAAAACTGCACAACTACATGGAAACTGAACAACCTGCTCCTGTATGATTATTGGGTAAATAACAAAATTAAGGCAGAAATAAATAAGCTCTCTGAAACCAATGAGAACAAAGACACAATGTACCAGTATCTCTGAGACACAGCTAAAGCAGTGTTTAGAAGGAAATTTGCAGCACTAAATGCCCAGAAGGGATATGAAGGACCTCTTCAAAAAGAACTACAAACCACTGCTCAAGGAAATAAGAGAGGACACAAACAAATGGAAAACATTTCATGTTCATTGATAGAAAGAATCAATATTGTGAAAATGGCCATACTGCCCAAAGTAATTGATAGATTCAATGCTATCCCCATCAAGCTACCATTGACTTTCTTCACAGAATTAGAAAAAACTACTTTAAATTTCATATGGAACCAAAAAAGAGCCCATATAGCGAAGACAATCCTAAGCAAAAAGAACAAAGCTGGAGGCATCACGCTACCTGACTTCAAACTATACTACAAGGCTACAGTAACCAAAACAGGATGCTACTGGTACCGAAACAGATATATAGACCAATGGAACAGAACAGAGGCCTCAGAAACAATGCCACACACCTACAACCATCTGGTCTTTGACAGACCTGACAAAAACAAGCAATGGGGAAAGGATTCCCTATTTAATAAATGGTGTTGGCAAAACTGGCTAGCCATATGCAGAAAACTGAAACTGGACCCTTTCCTTATACCTTACACAAAAATTAACTCAAGATAGATTAAAGACTTAAACATAAGACCTAAAACCATAAAACCCCTAGAAGAAACACAGGCAATACCATTCAGGACATAGGTATGGGCAAAGACTTCATGATTAAAACACCAAAAGCAATGGTAACAAAAGCCAAAATTGACAAATGGGATCTAATTAAACTAAAGAGCTTCTGCACAGCAAAAGAAACTATCATCAGAGTGAACAGGCAACCTACAGAATGGGAGAAAATTTTGGCAATGTATTCATATGACAAAGGGCTAATATCCAGAATCTACAAAAAACTGAAATTTACAAGAAAAAAAAAAAACATCAAAAAGTGGGCAAAGGATATGAACAGACACTTCTCAAAAGAGGACATTTGGTTGGGCGCGGTGGCTCACAGCTGTAATCCTAGCACTTTGGGAGGCCGAGGGGGCAGATCACAAGGTCAGGAGATTGAGACCATCCTGGCTAACACGGTGAAACCCCGTCTCTACTAAAAACACAAAAGTTAGCCAGGCATGGTGGTGGGTACCTGTAGTCTCAGCTACTCGGGAGGCTGAGGCAGGAGAATGGCGTGAACCCAGGAGGCAGAGCTTGCAGTGAACCAAGATCACCCCACTGCACTCCAGCCTGAGTGACAGAGCAAGACTCCATCTCAAAAAAAAAAAAAAAAAGAGGACATTTATGCAGCCAACAAACATATGAAAAAATGGTTATTATCACTGGTCATTAGAGAAATGGAAATCAAAACCAAAATGAGATACCATCTCACGCCAGTTAGAATGGCAATCATTAAAAAGTCAGGAAACAACAGATGCTGGAGAGGATGTGGAGAAATAGGAATGTTTTTATACTGTTGGTGGAAGTGTAAATTGGTTCAACCATTGTGGAAGACAGTGTGGCAACTCCTCAAGGATCTAGAACCAGAAATATCATTTGACCCAGCAATCCCATTACTGGGTATATACCCAAAGGATTATAAATCATCCTACTATAAAGACACGTGCACACGTATGTTTATCGCAGCACTAGTCACAATAGCAAAGACTTGGAACCAACCCAAATGCCCATCAATGATAGACTGGATAAAGAAAATGTGGCACATATACACCATGGAATACTATGCAGCAATAAAAAAGGATGAGTTCATGTCCTTTGCAGGGACACGGTGAAGCTGGAAACCAACATTGTCAGCAAACTAACACAGGAACAGAAAACCAAACACCGCGTGTTCTCATTCGTAAGTGTGAGTCGAACAATGAGAACACATGGACACAGGGAGGGGCACATCACACACCAAAGCCTGTCGGGGGCGGGGGGTGTGGAGCTAGGGGAGGGATAGCATTAGGAGAAATACCTAATGTAGATGATGGGTTGATGGGTGCAGCAAACCACCATGGCATGTGTATACCTATGTAACAAACCTGCATGTTTTGCACATGTATCCCAGTACTTAAAGTATTAAAAAAAAAAAAAGGTAAACATCATTGTCCTTGGTCACATCATCATGCTCTTATAAATTTTTAACAACATTGTTACTTGCATGTACACCCTCCTTATATTCTTGGGGATTAGTTTTGGGAAGGGACTATTATCATTCCTGCTTTGAAGTTCAGAGATAAGCCAAAGCAGTTAACCTAAAAGGTATCATGGCAGTGGGGGTTAGGAGCAAAATGGAGTTAGTCATGCTAGGCCTCCTTTTCACTGTTACACCCGCAGGTTTCATTTTCTTCCTTATGCCCTGGTATTTTTTGTCTAGTTCCCCTTGTTGAATGATTCCTCTAGATGTGGATTAATAAGCTCTTTAAATCTCTTCAAATGAGATCCACATTAATTGGATTCAAAGCTCTGCCCATGTTCCTAGGTACACATTTAAAGAGGTCATCAGCTGAGATATAAATAATGTTTCTGAACAACTGTACTTTTTCAATATAATATTTAAAAATATACTAAAGCTAAAACAAAAGTTTCCTAGTGAGAATAGGAAGTGACCTACTTTCAACCAAAAACATTCTCACTGTATTACGCCTATGTTCCGAAGGCAGTTTAAAATTTTCTTAAAGACATTTAAAAACGCAATGTAAGTTAATTGTGTAATGTCCTAACATGGATTTCAAGCATTTCCATTCAAAGTTAAACTTAGATTGACTTTACAATCCGTTACTCATCTTTCTTTTTTTCCTGAGTTTTTTGGAGACAAGAAGTATTTCTCTATGTTGCAAATGAGAATCTTAGTTATATTAAGAATTTCTACTCTGTCAGAAATCAGGACCAAAAAGGCTAAGTGCGGTAACTACTTTTTTTTAACTGAAAACTGAGTAAAAGATCTCAAGTGTATGACTTATATGAATCACATCTCCATTCAGAGTCCCAGAATAGCAAAATGGTGTTTTCCTAGAGTCTAGTTCCCTGTTGCATTTGCTGGGATCCTCTCATCAGAAGCTGGAAGCAAGTTCTACAAACAGGACTGATGCTTTGAACTGAATAGATTTCTTCAGGGTAAAATTTTGCACCAGGGTTCCAATTAGAACCTAGGGCTGATTACTTGAATTTATAGACCTCCTGGTGGAATCCTAGCATTCCTCATCACTGGATCAATGCTTTTTTACTAGATGATTGATTGTGGGAGCATTTCAGTGGATCTTCCTCTGACATCTTCTTTCTATTGCTTTTGCAGAATCTCCAACAGCTTTGCTTTAGGAAACAGATCAAATGACTGTAAGCATCGGCTCTGGAGTGTCTTCCTTTGATTTATACCAACACCACCTCTTATCAATGTCACCTAAGCAAATTGCTAACCCTCCCAAAGCCTCAGTTTCCTCATATATTCAATGTAAATACTTACAATACTATCTTTAAAGAGGTGGTTTGAGGATTAAATTAACCAGTATATAAAAAATATCATAACAGTGTAATTAGCACTCAGAATATGGGATATTATAAGCTATTATTTTTACATATATAACACATATATAAATGCATACAGGTAAATATAGATAGATGTGTGTGTGTATATACATATACATATGTGTGTGTGTATATATATATACACTTTCTGGTTCACTGGTGTCTCATTAGGATTTTTTAAGAGAAGCAGGATCATGCTATGTTGCCCAGGCTGGAGTGCTGTGCCTATTTACAGGAGTGATCATAGTAAGTGTACTATGATCGTGTAGTACAGCGTAATCTGGCTTAGCACTTCTGTTGTCAAGTGATCTTGCTGCCTCAGCCTCTACCATGCTGGGACTGCAGGCATGCACCATTGCACCTGGTTCATCAGGATATAACCCAAAAAAATTATAGTATAATATAACATACTCTTGAAAATCCCCCTAAAGTTGTATGTCTTCTCTTGGGTACATAGCCTGGCAAAGACATAGCATGTGTAGCAAACGCTGTGGATGGTCTGTTGATGTTCTGTGTATTGTAAACCACTTACTGCATACAAACACCTGTCACTCTCTGCCTAAGTGAGTTTTCATTTGGCTGTGGGAGTACCCTCAATCCATGGGCAAGGTCAGCCGGAAGTCTGGAGAGCTAATGCCCTCCAGAACCCCAACCAATGAAAACAAAGAAATCAGTAGATAAATGTTACCACTACCTTAGCCATCAGCTGAAAGAAGTGAAATGTGTTCTCACTGTCTCCCAGGGTTCCTTTCAGGGGCAGAGCTCCAGAGGTCCTCAGAGATAACTATCTCAGAACACACATTTTGTTGTCTTCCTTCCCTTTCCTGACTGAATTCTCTCTCTGTGGGTGTTTCCTTGGAGGACCTCCCAAATAATACATTACATACACTTGAATCCTTGTCCCAGAGCCAGCTTCTGAGGACTCCAAATCAAGACACTACCTCTCAATAAATCCATTATAGCCACATTTTCATTTAATAAATCTGGAAACAAATTGTTCCTTTTTTGTTAAGGATCTAGTAAAGTAACTGACTTAGTTTAGAGGCCATAGAGTACGTATACATATATGTCTGTATACGTATCTCCTTAGAATTGAAATCATAGGGGGACTCAAAATTGTGGTTCTGCCTTCCCACTTCTATTTCTAAAGTTTCGCGATTCCTCTGAGAGATTTCTATAGAATGCAGATACTAGATCTTCCTCTTCTCTTCCTTTCTCATGATTATTTTCAGGTTGTGTGTCTTCTGGAGGACTACCACAGCAGTAAAACTTCTTATTGCATCCTATCAAGTGATGCTGTATAATTTTGATCTGTCCCATTATTAATGACATCAAGTTTAATCACCTGAATGAGGTAGTATTGTCCATGCTTTTCCACAGTAACATTACTATAGCATGTGAGGGAGGTATTTCAAGATTTTTTAAATACCCTACTTCTCATCCAATTAATTAATTAATATCTATATAAATAGGAATCTATATAAATTGCCATTTCTGTTTTATTGCATTTTTATTTAAAAATTTTTAAAATTTTAAATTTATAAAAATTTTATTCAATTTTCATTCTTGAAAAATTTACCTGAAAATTCTGCAGCTAAGCTCAAGCAGAGTTGCCATCTTTGAGGGGGAGGAATGGAGGGTCATGGCAGCACGTGGCATATTGGAGCCTAAGAAGGGTGAGGAGAGCTGAGGGCTTGAGCACCTAGAATGGTCTGTCAGGACTTAAGTAGAACATACCCAGTGTGCAGATTGTGGTCGCTAAATACTATTTGTAAATCAAAGGAACCAGGGCCGATTTGCAAGTTGGGAACTAGAAAACTTCAAGATGGACCTGGAACACTTGGTGTGTCAAGATAAAAGAAAATGCTTAAAGAATGATGGGGATGAGTCAAAGATCATTTTGAAGTGGTTCCTACTCATCAAATCTGGACAATTTAAGCATCAAAATAAATAATAATAGAAACAAATGATAATCATTGAATAAAATAGAAATGGCAATTTATGTTGATATAGATATTAATTAATTGGATGAAAAGCAGGGTATTTAAAAAATCTTGAAGTACCTCACCCACAAACTATAGAAACTTTACTGTGGAAAAGCATAGACGACACCACCTTATTCAAGTGATTAAACTTGATGTCATTAATAATGGGACAAATCAAAATTGTACACCATCACTTGGTAGGATGCAATAAGAAGTTTCACTGCTGTGATATTCCTTCAGGAGACACACAACCTGAAAATAATCATGAGAAAAAAATCTGTAAAACACAAAACTGAGGGACCTTCAGAAATGTTAATTAAGGTCATAAAATTTTAGGAAGAAGCAGCTTTTCTAGAGTGAAGAAGACTAACAGATATGACAGCAAAATGCAACATATGACTTTCTCCTGGATTCTTCTTATAAAAGACATTTTGGGGAAAATTAAATGAGGTCTGAAGATTTGATGGTAGCAATGCACATCAACATTAATTTCCTAATTTTCATGAATACAATTTGGTTGTAAATGGGGAAGTACTTGTATACAGGAAATACACACAAAAGTATCATATAAAAAGGTAAGCTACTTACTTTCAAACATTGCAGAAAAATAGGTATATTTTTACTATCCTTAAAATTTTTCTGTAAATTTGAATTTTTCAAATCAAAAAGTTTAAAATATATATAGAAACTGGTATCAGAGAAAATGCCTACAGATACTGATAATTAGGAATTGCTCGGTTGGGTGCAGTGGCTCACGCCTGTAATCCCAGCACTTTGGGAGGCTGAGGCAGGTGGATCACTTGAGGTCAGGAGTTTGAGATCTGCCTGGTCAACATGGTGGAATCCCGTCTCTACTGAAAATACAAAAATTAGCCTGGCATGGTGTTATGCACCTGTAGTCCCAGCTACTTGGGAGGCTGAGGCAGGAGAATCGCTTGAACCCTAGGAGGTGGAGGTTGAAGTGAGCCAAGATTGCACCACTGCACTTCAGCCTGGATGACAGAGCAAGGACCCATGCAAAAAAAAAAAAAAAAAAAAAAAAGGATTGCCCAAGGAAAAATCAGATAGCCACCAGAACCCCAGTCAACAAACTCTTGCAGAAAACATAGGTTCCATTAAGTTTTTAGTGCCTCACACCAAGGTATGAATGGTCAACCAATGGTCATCAAATTCCTGAGCAAGGCTTTCAAGATGCCAAAACAAACAAGGAAAGGACAAAATGGTCCAGAACAAAAACATGCAGAAGAAAAAGACAGCAGTGCTTTATTTATACATGTTTTAATTTTTTATTTATTTCAATAGGTTTTTTGGGAACAGGTGGTGTTTGGTTACATTAATAAGTTCTTTAGAGGTGAATTCTGAGACTTTGGTGCACCCATCACCCAAGCAGCGTACGCTGATACTACATTTTCTTTATCCACTCATTGATTGATGGGCATTTGGATTGGTTCCATATTTTTGCAATTGCAAATTGTGCTGCTATAAATGTGTGTGTAAGTATCTTTTTTGTATAATGACTTCTTTTCCTCTAAATAGATACCTAGTAGTGAAATTGCTGGATCAAATGGTAGATAAACTTTTCGTTGTTTTGGGAATCTCCGCTGTGTTTTCCACAGTTGCTGTACTGGTTTACATTCCTACCAACAGTGTAAAAGTGTTCCCTTTTCACTGCATCCATGCCAATATCTTTTTTTTTGGGGGGGGGGGTTATTGCCATTTTTGCAGGAGTGAGGTGGTATCATATTTTGGTTTAGATGTGCGTTTCCCTGATAATTAGTGATGTTGAGCATTTTTCCATATGATTGTTGGCCACTTGCATGTCTTTTGAGAACTTCTATTTATGTCCTTAGCCCACTTTTTGATAGGATTGTTTGTTTTATTCTTGCTGATTTGAGTCCTTTGTAGATTCTCGATATTCGTCCTTTGTTGGATGTATAGATTGTGAAGATTTTCTCCCACTCTGTGGGTTGTCTGTTTACTCTGCTGATTATTTCTTTTGCTGTGCCAGAACTTTTTAGTTTAATTATGTCCTGTCTACTCATCTTTGCTTTCATTGCATTTGTTTTTGGGTTCTTGGTCATGAAGTCTTTGCTTAAGCCAATGTCTAGAAGGGTTTTTCCGATGTTAGCTTCTAGAATCTTTATAGTTTCAGGTCTTAAATTTAAGTCTTTGATCCACCTTGAGTTGATTTTGTATAGGGTGAGAGATAAAGATCCAGTTTCATTCTTCTACATGTGGATTGCCAATTATCCCAGCACCATTTGTTAAATAGGGTGTCCGCTCCCCAACTTTATTTTTGTTTGCTTTGTCAAAGATCAATTGGGTCTAAGTATCTGGCTTTACTTCTGGAATCTCTATTCTGTTCCATTGGTCTATGTGCCTTTTTTATACCAGTACCATGCTGTTTTGGTGACTATGGCCTTATAGTTTGAAGTCAGGTAACGTAATGCCTTCAAATTTGTGCTTTTTGCTTAGTCTTGTTTTGTCTATGTGGGCTCTTTTTTGATTCCACATGAATTTTAGGTTTGTTTTTTCTAGTTTTGTGAAGGATGATGGTGGTATTTTAATGGGAATCGCATTGAACTTACAGATTTCTGTTGGCAATGTGGTCATTTTCACATTATTGATTCATCCCATCCATGAGCATGGGATGTGTTTCCATTTGCTTGTGTCATCTATGATTTCTTTCAGCAGTGTTTTGTAGTTTTTCTTGTAGAGATCTTTCACATCCTTGGTTAGGTATATTTCTTAGTATTTTATATTCTTTGCAGCTAGTGTGAAAGGGGTTGAGTGCTTGATTTGATTCTCAGCTTGATGACTGTTGGTGTATAGCAGAGCTAATGATTTGTGTACATTAATTTTGTATACTGAAACTTTGCTGAATTGATTTACGAGTCCTTGGAGCTTTTTGATGATGGATCTTTCTTCTTTTCTTGGTTAATCTCACTAATAGTCTATCCATTTTATATATCTTTTCAAAGAACCAGCTTCTCATTTCATTTGTCTTTTGTATTTTGTTTGTTTCCATTTAATTTTGTTGTGTTCTGATCTTTATTATTATTTTTCTTCTTTGGTTTGAGTTTGGATTGTTCTTTTTTCTCCATTTCTGTGAGGTATGACCTTAGATTGTCTCTTTATGTTCTTTCAGACTTTTTGATGTAGGTATTTAATGCTATGAACTTTCCTCTTAGCCCTGCTTTTGCTCTATCTCAGAGGTTTCAATAGGTTGTGTCACTATTATTGTTCAGTTCAAGGAATTTTAAAATTTCCATCTTGATTTCATTGTTGACACATTGATTATTCAGGAGCAGGTTATTTAATTTCCATGTATTTGCATCGTTTTGATTCCTTTTGGAGTTGATTTCCAATTTTATTCCACCGTGCTCTGAGAGAGTACTTAATAGAATTTAATTTTCTTAAATTTACTGAGACTTGTTTTGTGGCCTATCATATGGTCTATCTTGGAGAATGTTCCATGTACTGATGAATGTATATTCTGTAATTGTTGGGTAGAATGTTCTGTAAATATCTGTTAAGTTCGTTTGTTGTAGGGTATAGTTTAAGTCCATTGTTTCTTAGTTGACTTTGTCCTGATGATCTGTCTAGTGTTGTCAATGGACTATTAAAGTCACCCACTATTATTGTGTTGCCATATATTGCATGGCTCTTAAGATTCTTTCCTTTGTTTTGACTTTAGATAACCTGATGACTATGTGCATAGGCAATGATCTTTTTGCAATGAATTTTCCAGGTGTTCTTTGAGCTTCTTATATTTGGACATATAGATCTCTAGCAAGGCTGGGGAAGTTTTCCTCTATTATTCCCTCAAATATGTTTTCTGAACTTTTAGATTTCTTTCTCAGGAGCACCAATTATTCTTGGGTTTGGACATTTAACATAGTGCCAAACTTCTTGGAGGCTTTATTTTTTTAAATTCTTGTCTAATGAATTGGATTAATTTAAAAGCCTTGTCTTCGAGCTCTGAAGTTCTTTCTGTTGTTTGATTGTATTGTTGAGACTTTCCAGTGCATTTTGCATTTCTCTAAGTGTGTCCTTGATTTCCAGAAGTTGTGATTGTTTTTTATTCATGCTACCTAGTTCACTAAAGAATTTCCCATTTATATCCTGTATCATGTTTTTTAGTTCCTAAAGTTAGACTTCACTTTTCTCTAGTGCCCCCTTGATTAGCATAATAATCAACCTTCTGAATTCTTATTTTTTTGGCAATTCAGTTATTTCACCTTGGTTTTGATCCATTGCTGGTGAGCTGGTATGATTTTTGGGGGGTGTTGAGGAACCCTGTTTTGTCATATTAATAGAATTGTTTTTCTGCTTTCTTCTTATTTGGGTAGACTATGTCAGAGGGAAGATCTGAGATTTAAGAGCTGCTATTCAGATTCTTTTGTCCCATGGGAGTGGTCCGTTGATGTGGTGTTCTCACCCTTCCCCTAGGAATGGGGTTTCCTGAGAACCAAACTGTAGTGCTTGTTTTGCTCTTCTGGGTCTAGCCACCCAGCAGAGCTAACAGGCTCCAGGCTAGTACTGGGGAGTGTCTGCAAGGAGTCCTGTGATGTGAACCGTCTTCAGGTCTTGCAACCATGGATATCAGCACTTGATCCAGTGAAGGTAGCAGGGAAGTGAAGTGGACTCCGTGAGGGTCCTTGACTGTGTTTTTGTTTAGGTGCTGTTTAGTTTTGTTTAGTTGTTTTATTTGCTGGTTTTGTGTTGGTTGACCTCCAGCCAGGAGGTAGCACTTTCAAGATCACATCAGCTGTGGTCCTATAGGAAGGATGCAAATTTGCCCTAGGGACACCTGGTTAAGTATTCAGGCTTCTCAGGCGGTGGGCAGGGTCATAGAGTGCCCAAGAGATTATGACCTTTGTCTTCAGCTACCAAGGTGGGTACAGAAAGACCATCAGGTGGGGGCAGGTTTAGCCATGTCTGAGCTCAGTCTCTCCTTGGGCAAGGCTTGCTGTGGCTGCTGTGGGTGATGGAGGTGTGGTTCTCAGGCCAATGGAGTTATATTCTCAGGGGTATTATGGCTGCCTCTGCTGAATCATACAGGTCACCAGGGAAAGCCAGCAGTCATAGGCCTCACCTCCTCCCCACACAGCCCAAAGGCCTAAAGGCCGGTCTCACTCCCAATGTGCCCCCACAACAGCACCGAGTCTACTTCTTGGCAGCAGGTGACCATGGCTGGGAACTTGCCCCAGACCACCAGCCTCCTTGCTGAGAAAGCAAGCAGACTCACAGTTTTTCAGCATCTCAGGGAGTCTGAAGCAGTGATCTAGTTCCCTCAAAGGGTCTTTGGATTCTCTCTGCTTTACTGGTATGTTCCTATGGTAGTTATTGGAGCAAAAGTTCATGATGTGACTCTCTACATGCTGCTCTGTCCATCCCAGCAGGAGCTGCAAGCTAGTCCTGCCTTCTATCTACCATCTTAACCTGTATCTAGCACTGGTATATTTATTAGACAATATTTGTGGAGCATGCACAGGGTTGCTACAAAGTCCTCACATGTAATTATAGATGTTTTTTGAATGGGCACTTCCATTCTCAACACAAGTTTTAATTTTCCCCATGTTCTTCTATACGTACTCTCCCATGTTGATCGTTGAAATTTACTATTTTTAAGCAATTTGATGAAGCTGAAAATCATGAGTCAAACCCAAGTAACACTTTTGTTCCTAGGCCATGGAATCAGAAAAACTTGGATTTCAATCACGATCTATCAACCATACTGGATGTTCTTCTGCGTGACTCCTGTTTCTGCATCTGCAAAATGGGTAGAATAATATCTACCTACCGTTTTAGTACTGTTGTGAAGATTAAATACGATGGGCCGTAACTTTGTCTAGCTCATAGAAAGAACTCATGAAATGATACTGTTGATAGCATTACTATTATCACTAGCTTCTAGATTTTCTCAAGATGTAAGTCTTCCTTCGGGAAGAGGCTCTGAGCTCATTATTTGTCTCAATTATGTTCTGTCCCAGAATGTCCATGACTGAGTGTCTTCTGGTCACTTCACTCTAGTCATGACACTCATCCTACCAACTAGTGACTATGCATGTCTGCCCAGTTATTAGACTATTGTCTCAGCATCAAACTCATTTTTCTATATTCCCTTTGGTAATGCTAAGGCTGAGACTCTTATTTTTCTTTTGCCAGCGGTTCTATTAGGCATTGTCACTAGGGGGCACCAGAGGGAGACAGCTAGGCTAAAGGCAGGGACCACAAACACTTCCTGTTTGCGTCTTGCTCCTGTCTTGGTTTTCTGTTCTTATTTTAGTTTCCTGTTCCTATGTCACTCTAGCAACCCTTACACCGCTTTGTTCCAGTAGAATAGCTGATTCCAGTTTGCAATTTTTCCAACGCTTAAAGACCAGCCTCATCTCACCTCTCTGGTTCACCAGCTCTGCAGAGCCTCTCTTCCAAGTCACTAAGTGTTAATAATTTCAACCTCTTCCCTCATCCTCCAGGCCTAGGGTTATACTTAGTGTTCTCTTTTTGCCTTTTCATTTCTTTAATTCCTAGTTAAAAATTCTTTATTTTAAACTCCTTCTATTAAAATAACAGGTGTGTATTTTATGTCCTGGCTGGACTCTGACGAACACAGATGAGCTGTATATCCTCCTTAGACTCTTCTTTAGACTCTATGCCAAGATCCCCTGGGGATAATCTTATATCCTAAGCTAAGTCAGTTCTTCACCATCCCATTAGATACAGGCATTTCTCAAATATTTTCAGCCTCTGTGATTGTTCAGGCTAACTTAGCTCTCTAAGAAACTCTTGTCACCATATCTAGCATTTTCTATTCATGTCTGCTGGCCCCTTAGAGAACAGACAGGTTTGCTCTGATTGCCTCCAGTCATTTCCCTTTAAATCTTACCTCCCAGTGAGATCACCAATAAAAGGCTCCTGACTCAAGTTAGGAACATAGCCAACTGTTGAAACTGAAGGTAGTAGAGAAAGGTAGACAAACCTGTGCTTCTCATGCCTATATCACTTATTTTGCCTCTCTTCCATTTCTCCCATCTCCAGGCCACTATAAAGAATCCATCAGTATTTTTCTCAAACGTCATTTTCATCTTAGCTCTCCTTTCCTCCAGAATGTACAATGATTCCCTATTGCCCGTCAGATCAAGTCTAACCACTGACAGACCCTGGGTATCATTAGGATGGCTCCAATCAATTAAACTGACAACATTTTATAGTCTTAGACTGATTTTTCCATTTTGTACCTCTTGCTTTAGTAATAAACTCAAATTCTTCCAGCTTTGTGTGTGTGTGCGTGTGTGCATGTGTGTGTAGAAGGAACTAGTGGAACTAGTAACAGCCTGTAGGAATAGACCTACTGGGATAATAATATGCCTGGGAAGCTGGCCTACGGTTTGGCCAGTCTCACAGCTAACATGCAGGAGTACAGTACACTAGGGATAGGTGAAGAGGGAGCCAGAGACTCCATAAAACTTGGCAAAAGCCAAGAAGGAATCCCTTTAGAAATGAAAAAGCTTCATGGGCAGGCTTGAAGCACTCCTTATCCCAGTTTCATGCTGTCAGGGTCCACCAGGCATCCTCAGGGGGATCTGAAGTACAGGAAATCATCATTCTTCAACCCTGAGGGTTGCTGTACCTCCACAATAAGAGGCCATCTGTGTACAATAAATAGTATCTTTTACCTGCATTAAAGCTACTTGTGTACTTTGTCTATTTCCATCAGCCAAATATTATCACCCTTTGACAGCCACAAATATCTGCCAGGTAAATTTCCACAGAAGGACTTCTTTAAAAATGTTTATTATATAAACAACTATCTACTAATAAATGATTATCTTTCATAATTAAACAGCTATCATCTTGATTCTATGGTCGTTCCTCTGGTTTTATGTCTGTGCCTAATTTATAGGATTTGAAAAGATGGTTCATGCTGTGTGATTTTGTATATGATTTATACGATTGTATATGATATATGATTTTATATGATTCTATATGATCTATATGATTCTAAATAGCCAGATAAAAATAGAAAATTGAGCCAAATGTCTGCATTTTTTGTCTACATGGTATCAAACACCTAGATATTTAAAAATACCTGGATCATTGACATACCTTATAGATCAGCCTAAGAAGAAAAGTTAAAATGTGTAAAGCATATGTTTTTAGTGTTCTTACTGAATTTTTACTCAGCTAATGATTTTGCTTAAGTGTTAAATTTTATGTTTGAGGTTTTTTCCTTATAAAGATGACTTAGTACTAAATTATCCTTATTTTGATGTGACTGTCATGACTTTTAAATATATTTACTGTCATTCATTTCATTTCAATGTTTCTTCTAAGTCACACTCTTGCCATTTACTCTATTTTAGCTCTATCATGATTAGGATGTGGCATGATGCCATTTTTTTTCACTCTTTCTTCAGGATTTATGCCAACATAGCTAGATTTCTCACTTAATGGTAAACTTTTCTGATTTCAGGAATCTACAAAAAATACTGAGGGCAAAATGAGAGATATAATCAAAAGAAAGCTTATGTTACCTGATGTCACACACACAAAAAATGAAAATTTGATGAACCGGGTGTGGGGAAATTGTACTCTCTATTTGAATTCATCAGTGGCATACATTCTGAGCTTCACATGTGGCACATAGCAAGATATTTTAAAATTCTTATTTCTTTCCATGAAATGAAATATGTTTACTATGCATATAGTACTGGAACAAGTACTGTATCCTTACTAGAATGTAAAGAATATACTTGGCTTGATAAATGATCTGGGGGTAATAAGCATGAGTAGCAAGGTACTTATTTTTGTATAAATGTCCTTTAACTCACACCACTGGCCAAACTTTACATTCAGCCTCTTGTTATACCCTACCTTAAAAAAAAAAAAAACTTGTCTTAGTCAGTTCAGCTGCTATACATATTAAAAAACAATATCATAGACTGAGCAGCTTAAACAACAGAAATTTATTTCTCACAGTTTTGGAGTCTGGGAATTCCAAGATCAAGGTGCTGGCATTTCCGGTGCCTGTTGAGGGCTTGTTTCCTGGTTTGGAGATGGCTGTCTTCTCATTTTACACAGCAGAGAGTAAAGAGAGAAAGCAAGCTCCCTTAGGTCTCTTATATGCTAATTCCATCCTGAGATCTTCATCATCATAACCTAATCACCTCTCAAAGGCCCCATCTCCAAGTACCATTTTGCTGAAGATTAAAGTTCTAACGTGAATTTTAGGTGAGGACAGAAACATTCAATCCATAGCATAACTCTTACTTAAATAGTATATACAGTCAGTAGCAGTTATTTCTATTCTTATCTCTTTAGAACTTATCATACCTCATAGAACTGAATTTAAATACATTTCCTGATGACTAAATTGCAACGCATTCCAGAAATCCATCAAAACTTGCCTCCCCCAAGCATGCTCAGATGCACTTAGAATAGAGTCCAAACTTTTTGTTTTGAGACAGAGTCTCGCTCTGTTGCCCAGGCTGGAGTGTAGTGGCACGATCTCGGCTCACTGCAACCTCCGCCTCCCAGGTTCAAGCAATTCTCCTGCCTCAGCCTCCTGAGTAGCTGGGATTACAGGCACCCACCACCATGCCCAGCTAATTTTTTGTAATTTTAGTAGAGGTGGGGTTTCACTATGCTAGCCAGGCTGGTCTCAAACTCCTTCCTCGGGATTCACCCGCCTCAGCCTCCCAAAGTGCTGGGATTACAGGCATGAGACACCGCACCCGGCCCAAATTCTTTTACCTTAAACAACAAGGCCCAGCCTGATCTGTGCCTTTGACCTCCTCTTTAACTTAATCTATTCCAGCTGTACCAGACTTTATGTAACGTATTTTTCCAGCCTCATTTTCCCCTCAGGACTTGCATTTGCTGTTCTCTTTGCCTAGAAGTTTCTTGCCCCTAGGTGTTTGGCCAACTCATTATTCATATCTTACCTCAAAGGCCACCTTCTCAGAGAGGTCTTCCCTAAACATCCTAACTCCTCTCTATTCTACTCTGCTGGACCATAGCATTTATCTGTATCTGAAATCATTTATTTACTTCTTGTCTCTGTCGTGGGAAAAGCTGACCCCCTAAGTCTGGTCCTAAGAGCCTCTCCAGGTTCCTGGTTTGTTTTCCAGTTCTCTGCTGGGACTGGAGCCTGCCCCAAATCCTAAACTGTTTACCTTGGTTTTGATTCCCTGTTTTCCTCCCAGCAGCCCACTCTGTCTTAGAACTGGATCCAACTCTCTGTACTCTCATGCCTTGTTCTGAGATAGGGGCCTTCCTAAAACTTCTCCTTTTTTTTTTTTTTTTTTTTTATTGTGACGGAGTCTCGTTCTGTCACCCAGGCGGGGGTGCAGTGGCGCGATGTTGGCTCATGCAAGCTCTGCCTCCTGGGTTCACGCCATTCTCCTGCCTCAGCCTCCCGAGTAGCTGGGAGTACAGGCGCCCGCCACCATGCCCAGCTAATTTTTTGTATTTTCAGTAGAGACGGGTTTCACCGTGTTAGCCAGGATGGTCTCAATCTCCTGACCTTGTGATCCACCCACCTCGGCTCCCAAAAGTGCTGGGATTATAGGCGTGAGCCACCATGCCCGGCCAACTTCTCCTCTTTCAAAGACTCTTGCTGTCATAGCTAAACCTACTAGGTCAGAATCTTTGGATGGGACCTAGGGACTTGGATTGAACACTCATCTCCTTAAGAAACAGGATGAACATGAAAGCTGTTCTCTTACTTCTCTGGCATTCCTTAAGTTAGTAAGTTCTTTTGATTCTCCAGAAGTCCTTGAGGTTTTCAGGAACATCATCTCTGGGAATAGGAAATTTCCTACTAATCCTATCCAGACACCAAAAATATGATTCAAGAAGGTTAATGTAAGGCGTATATGGTACAGTGAGGTGGTTAGTTGCATGAGTCTGGAGTCAACATCTTGGTTCAAATCCTAGCTTTGCCATTTACTTACCATATGACCCTGGAGACATTACTGAAGATCTCTGAGCCTTAATCTCCTAAGTATACATAAGAGTCATAAAACAAAGAAATAATGTCATAATAAGGAAAAGTTGTTGTGAGGATTCAGTGAGATAATGTAAAGTGTTCAGATTCATGCCAGATCCATTCACACATTGCTTGCAGAGGTGAAGAATGATACAACCCTATAGAGGGCAATTTGCAATATGTACTAAAACGATACATGCACTTACCTTTGGTATAGCATGGCACCCATACTCACAGTTGCACCTCCACAAGTACAGCATAGGCACAAGATTATTTGCTAAGGCTTTATTTGTAATAGCAAATATTGGGAAAAACCTAAATGCACAGCCACAGAAGATATATAGATAGATTGATAGATAATATGTATATATGTTTCCCATAGGGCAGAAAATATATATGTGTATATATATATACACACATATATAACTATGCATATGTATATACACCTATATACCTATGTGTATATACAATTCATGTATAACTTTTTTGCTTATTTTTAAAAAATAAAATATAGGAAGAACAAATCAGAAACTAATGAAAATGGTTTATCATAAGGGGTGGATGGAAATTGGGAGAAAGAAACAGGAATAAAACTTCTGAACAGACATTTTAAATGAAGTTTTGCCTTTTGAACCATGTAAATGTTTCATAATTCTAAATTTAAATTTATATTAAAAAGGACTTACCAAAAGCAAGCTCTTAAAATTGAAATCAAACAGAAACAAATGAATCTAACTACATATCAACTTGATAATATAACCACACACAAAAAAAAGAGAAATAATTAAGTAGGTTTTGAACACAGTTGCCTAACTAAACATTCTTGGTGGAATTGTATCAGACAAATTCAAATGGTGGAACTTTCTCTAGGATATCTGTCCTGGAGTCTTCAAAAATATTAATGTTGCAAACAACAAAATGGCAAGGGAGAGCTGTTCTAGATGGACAGAGACTAAAGAAACAAGAGAAGCAAACACAATGCGTTATCCTTCCTTGGATCTTGGATTTAACAGAAGAATGACTATAAAAAACATTATTGGGACAACTAGGGGAAATTTGAAATTGAACTGCATGTTACAATACACTATTGTATCGATGTTAAATACCTTGGATATGATAATGATAGGGTAATATCTTTGTTCTTAGGAGATGTATGTTAAAATATTTTGAGAGAAAGTATCATGATTCTGCATGAAACTTACTTTCAAACTTTCAGCCAAAAAAAAAAAAAAAGAGAAAAAGCGAGAGAGAAAGCAAATGTGAAAAATGCTTATTATACTGTACGTTTGAAAATTTTTTAAATAAAATGTTGGGGAGATAATTCCCAAAAACAAGCAAACTAAAAAAGATCAGTTCTTTTCAGCTATTACTATCTCTGACTCCCCCAGTCCGGGAGCCTATGAGAAGAAAACCAGGAATAAATATATATGGTTGATAAATAAAAAGGAAATCATGTTCTGGGATCTATTTTCAGCCACTGAAGCATGTCAGTTGATAACTTTACTTATTCATTTCCCACGGGATTTACCTAAACAAATAAAACTGCCTCCAACTTTAAAAAAAGGAAGTGATATTGTCTCCAAGCTTCCCTGGAAAGAAGCAGTTAAATCTTATCCTTATTTTACTTCCTTCTTATTTAGTGATGTGCCTTGGCAGAAACTCAAGGGGAGTACTGTGCCAGCCAGCCTCTGGAAAAAAGGCAGACAACACTACCTCCCACTTTTTTGAGTGATGCTGGGGAGCACGCCGCTGCTTCCAACCTGCCTATTTCAATTGTGGTGACAAAGCACCAGGCCAAGAGGCAGATCCCTGGGTAGTCGAGTCTATATTATTTCAGATTTTAAATACTGAAAGCAAGACAGAAAGCCCTTCTCTCAGATCAGGGAGTGGGAAGTATAATTTGAAATAAATTAAGCTCACTTATCTGGGGGACATTTAAAGATCTATAAGCCCTTCCTTTTACACTTCTGATACACAATTGACCTAACAAAACACCTTTAGACACTCCTAAATTATATACTTTTAAAAAATCTTTTTCCCAGATATATAATATTTGCTTCACAAAACGATGAAAAGACAATTTGCCCCTGGCCTTCTATTTTCCTTTTTTTCAAGCCTTAAAAGCCTGTTTCATTTCTATTGCAGGATTGTGTCCAGGTATAGACAGATGCCCTTTGTAACTGGTTGAAAGCTACAGAAAAGCTCTATTGAAACAAAATGCTGCTCATATCCCCATCCATGCCAGGAGGAATAAATCACACAAAAGCACCTAAAGAAAACTGTTTTATAGTTACTACTATGTTACATTAGCTGACAAGGGAGAAATGATTACATTTACAGAATTTTTTTTCCTTTTATAGAGGCAGAATCTATATGCAGTTGAAGAATTGTGTATTATCACTACTGGAATTTGAATTCAGCTAATGAGAGCTAACAGCAAAAAGAGAACTTCTTGTGAAGCTGCTTCATCTTGGTCCTTAGATGAGCCATAAAACTAGGTTGCTTTGCTTCCCTTTGGGGCCACAGCACTGATCTGCAAATGTATTTCAAGATTCCATTATTGCATCAATAAAAATATTAAAACATGCATCTCTTAAAACATGCATCCTAGGCTAGTTATGGAATTGGAAGCTATTAATACAAAACTATCATTATAAAATAATACCTTATATTTGCCTAGTATAGGTACCTCTGTGCTCAGAGCACAGTCGCATGCATAATTGCATTTACTCCTGGGAACTCTAGGAGGTAGACTGTGTGGTCAGTCTTTCCATTATGTAGCTAAAGCAACTAAACAAGACATAATCATTCTCAATGCTGAAATTTATGTCCACTATTGATCAGAACTGAAAACCTTGACTTGAGAAAGAGAGAGAGTGAGAGAGCACTATTCAATTCTGTCACTTACTAGCTGTGTGGTCCTGGGCAAATGACTAAACTTCTCTGAGCTTCAGTTGCCTCAGCTGAAAAGGAAAGAAAATAATACCTACCTCATAAGAATGATGTCATGGTTAAATAATTTTTTAACTTGGCACTAAAAATGATATATATTGATTGAATCACTCATTTAACAAATATTTTAGTGTTTTAGTAGTTGAGAAGAATGATAAAGGTCTAAAAACAGCAAGCAATATAACTGTACTATTTAAGTTACAGTGCTGGCCTTACAGACTAGAAGGATGGCAGACATTTAAGTAAACCATTACAATGTAATTTTATATTAAAGAAAGCAGGCCAAGGCAATCACTTACAATTATGAAGATTTTACACTGTACAACCCAGGAGGCAATATTTATGTCACAGTATATGTGAGAGAAAACACACTTGGAGTTGTATAATGCATGACCTTAGAAGCCGTGGACACCAGCCCTTCTGGTAACAGAGAAAAGTGAATAAAGGTTTCACAGAGGTGACATTTAGTTTAGGTCATTCCAGAAAAGGGAAAAAGTCCATGAGAATGAATGAAATGAATATGGAATTGCAAGATTACCATTGCCATATTGGATGGAATGTATATATGATAGAAAAATTTATTCAAAAGATAAAATGATGGGAGGCTGAGGTGGGCAGATTACTTCAGCTCAGGAGTTCAAGAGCAACCTAGGCAACATGACAAAACACTGTCTCTACCGGAAAAAAAAAAAAAACAAAAACAAAAAAAAACAAGAATTAGTCAGGCATGGTGCCATGTGCTTGTGGTCCCAGCTACTCAGGAGGCTGAGGTGGAGGATCACTTGAGCCCAGGAGGTCAAGATTGCGGTGAACCAAGATTGCGCCACTGCACTCCAGCCCAGGTGATACAATGAGTCCCTGTCTCAAAAAAAAAAAAAAAAAAAAAGAAAAGAAAGAAAAAGAAAATAGAAGATAAAAAGAGACCACATGGTAAAGGGCCTTATAAATCATGCTAAGTACTTTACACTTTATTCTTAAAACGATAAAGTGCTTCAGGGCAAATATGTGGTTACTCCCTCAGCACACCTCCTCTACTTCCCACCAGCCTCCATTTTCCACTGGGAGATTTACATGGTTCTAGGAATTCACAAACAGTATAAACCCAAACACTCCAAAATCAAGCCTTACCTTAAGTCCACCTATATTGAGATCTTCAATTATGTGAATGTTATGAGCTGAATTGTATCTCAAAAAACTCATATGTTGAATCCTTAGCCCCCAGTAACTCAGAATGTGACTATATTTGGAGACAGGATCCTTAAATAAATGATTAAGCTACAATGAGGCTGTTAGAGACGGCCCTAGTCCATTCCAATTGGTGACCATGTGAGGATACCACCATCCACAGGCCAAAGAGAGAGACCTCAGAAAAAAACAAACCTGCTGACTCCTTGACTTCCAGCCTCCAGGACTGTGAGAAAACAAATTTCTGTTGTTTAAGCCACCCAATCTGTGATATTTTGTTATGGCAGCCCTAACAAGCTAGTAAGTAAGCCAGTAAAATTCTACTTATTATTTAAGCCAGTTAGGGATTTATTTTTTGTTACTTTCTATCAAAATATTTTTAACTGATGCAGGTTTCAATAAAAGACTCTAAGCAAAGGAAAGACATAATTGTATGTACAATTTAGAAAAATATTACTGACAACAAATGGGAAAAGAACATGCTGGAAGAGGCCAGAAATCAGCAGAATAGTCTTATTGCCAAAGTTCAAGCAAGAAGGGAAGACAATAGAATAAGCTATGTGTCCTGAAACAAAAGATCTCTCCTCTCTCTCTCAGCCTCTCTCTCTCTCTCTCTCTATATATATATATACACACACAGACGTGTATATATGTGTGTGTGTATATATATATATACACATACATACGTACATACAGGGTCTCATTCTGTTGCCCAGGCTAGAGTGCAGTGGCACAATCATAGCTCACTGCAGCCTCAACCTCCCAGGCTCAGCCGATTCTCCCACCTCAGCCTCCCGAGTAGGGACTACAGGTGCACACTACAACACCTAGCTAATTTTTTTTGTTGTTGTTGTATTTTTTGGAGAAGAGGTTTCACCATGTTTTCTAAGAGCTAGAAGAGGTTTCACCATGTTTTCCAGGCTGGTCTCGAACTCCTGAGCTCAAGCGATCCATCTGTCTCAGCCTCCTGAAGTGCTGGGATTGCAGGCATGAGCCACTGCAGTCGGCCTCAAGACATAATTTTAATGGGTAAAACCAAATCACAAAATAATTTATAATACATGATCCCATTTTTATTTTTAAAAATCCTCATAATTTATGTGTATATGCATTTTACTTTTTACTATAATGTATTGTCTGAATTTTTTAAAATGAGAATTATATTTGTTGTGTAATTATTTTAAATACAATTTAAGAAATAATGATCAAGATATCTAACTCTGTGGCCTCGAGTGGAAAGAATGAGTTTGAAAGATGTTTGAAAGTCAACCTATCTGAAGTCATTCTTTTAGGTAAAGTTTTTTTTGTTTGTTTGTTTTTTGTTTTTGAGACGGAGTCTTGCTCTTTCACCCTGGCTGGAGTGCAGTGGCGCGATCTCGGCTCACTGCAGGCTCTGCCCCCCGGGGTTCACGCCGTTCTCCCACCTCAGCCTCACGCGTAGCTGGGACTACAGGTGCCCGCCACCTTGCCCGGCTAATTTTTTTCTTCTTGTATTTTTAGTAGAGGCGGGGTTTCACCGTGTTAGCCAGGATGGTCTCGATCTCCTGATTAGGTAAGGTTTTAACCCACCTCATGGGACTACCCCTCCCCAGAATGACCCTCCTTCCTTGAACTCCTCCTCACTCTCTGGATAAGCATTTCTTCTTCCCATTCTACTGAATGTTAACTTTTCATGATTCTGTGTATTCCAACTGGTTGTAGGCTCCAGGAGTTCCCATTTATTCTTTTTTGTAGTCCCACCGTACCCAGTTTCTTACGTTATACATAGTAATTATTCAAATATCCCCTTGTTAGTTGATCATTTGTTTCAGTAAATAATACTTTCCCCCATTCCCCACTTCCCCTACCCTGTCTGCCCCTAACTTGAGGAATTAAGAGTGCTTTTGTCATACAGGGCTCCACTATCTCGGGTTCCAGTTTTAGGTCTGCTTCTGCATCACCAAATGGCCTTGGGAATGTCTCTCCTTCTCCGGGAAATTCTCTGTCTCTCTGGGTCTGTTTCTATCTTTGAAGGGGTCAAGATTAAAAGTCAAGATAGTCAGAACCTGTGAGGAACAGAAGAGAAAAGCAGGCTGGAACAGGAAGATAGCATCAGGGAGGAAATAGTGTGTCAGAAGGAAGACAGTCAAAGTAGCATTCTAGAGGAAGCGCATTTGATGAAGACATCCATTTAAGAAAAGCAGTAGGGTGACACAGTTAATACGGCTTTACTACCAGAAACCCATGATTTAATCAAGTAAACTGTCCTCAAGTGAAGAGAATGAGTGCCACAAACTGGTTTGATCCTGCTGAATTATACTTATCAAAATATTTATTGAGTTTACTCAATAAATATGCACTGTTTGCATTTCTGAAGCACTGTGGTCAGTACTAAGAAGACAATAATAAACAAGATAAGCATGTTTCCTGCTCTCATGAAGCTTAAGCTCTAATGAAAGATAAGTAGTCTATGTAATTGACACCCCTGAAGTACATTTTCACTATCTGAAATGTGAATAGTGCCCTGGATAAGAAATATAATGGAGAAAACCCTCATACATTGTTGGTGGGAATGTAAATTAGTATAACAACTATGGAGAACAGTTTGGAGGTTCCTCAAAAAACTAAAAATAGAGCTACCATATGATCCAGCAATCCCACTGCTGGGTATATACCCAAAAGGAAGGAAATCAGAATTCTGAAGAGATATTTGCCCTTCCATGATTGTTGCAGCACTGTTCACAATAGCTAAGATTTGGAAGCAACTTAAGTGTCCATCAACAGATGAATGGATCAAGAAAATGTGGTACATATACACAATGGAGTACTATTCAGCCATAAAAAAGAATGAGATCCTGCCATTTGCAACAACATAGATGAAACTGGAGATCATGATGTTAAGTGGAATAAGCCTCACACAGAAAGACAAACATCACATGATCTCACTTATTTGTGGGATCCAAAAATAAAAATAATTGAACTCATGGACACCGAATGGTTACCAGAGGCTGGGAAAAATAGTGGGGGAGTGTAGTGGGAGGTAAGGATGATCAATGAATAAAAAAAAGTTAGAAAGAATGAATAAGACCTACTATTTGATAGCACAACAGGGTGACTATAGTTAATAATAACTTAATTGTATATTTAAAATAAACTAAAAGAGTATAATTGAATTACTTATAACACAAAGGATAAATGTACAAAGGGATGGATACTCCATCCTCCGTGATGTGCTTATTTCACATTCCATGCCTGTATCAAACATATTATGTGCCCCATACATATATACACCTACTATGTACCCACAAAAATTAAAAATTTAAAAATTTAAAGAAATACATAATGGGTGTTATGAACTGAATGTTTGTCTCCTCTCAAAATTCATATGTTTGGAACCCAGCCCTTAATGTAATTGTACTTAAAGATAGAGCCATTATGGAGGTAATTAAGGTTAAATGAGATCATAAGTGTGGGCCCTGATCTTATAGGATTAGTATCTTTATAAGAAGAGGCACTAAAGAACTTACTCTGTTTCCACCATGTAAGAACACAGCAAGAAAGTGGCCATCTGCAAGCCAGGGAGAAAATCTTCATCAGAAACCATCCCTGCTGGACCCTGATCTGGCATTTCTAGCCTTCAGAACTGTGAGAAAATAAATTTCTGTTCTGTAAGCCACCTGGTCTATGGTATTTTTTAATGGCAGCCCAGGCAGACCAACACAATGGGAAAATTGCAGTGTTGTAGGAGCACCTAACCCAATTTTAGGGGTTCATAGAAGGTGTCCTAAGAGAAAAATGAAATGTAATATTAGCTACAAAAATGAGTGAGCGTTATCAGGTCAAAGGGAGAACTGGTGAAGGGGGTAGGGAAAGTTGTTGAATGAAAATGGTGTCCCAGACAAAGAGAAGAGCTTGTGTGAAAGAGAGCAAGACACATTTACAGTCCATACTGAAACGGGTCATAAAGCGGAGGGACAGAGTCTATGAAAAGATTAGCAGAGGCAGAGTCACAAAGAGTCTTTTATATACCTTGGTAGAGAGTTTGTATTTTACCCTGAGATCAATAAAAGTGTTAAAATATTTCTAAAATATTAAAATTAATAACAAATTATTTGTTCTCTGTAAAATAATTTGCAAACAGTCTGGAAGGAAATTTTCACTTTTGCAGCTTTTCAAACATTTGCTCAGCACCACATGGTTGGCACTCAGTGACATTTGTTTAATAAATGACTGGTTTAGGCCTTTTCTGAGGATATTATGGTTCACATCTTACCATCACAGTGGTTCCAAATCGGAGGGTTTTTTAATGATCTCTTATTGATATGTTAAGAGAGACTTTCTCTGTAGCAATCCCAGTACTAATCCTACCCTAGAACCTAGGTTTCCATTTCAGTTGCCTAAGACTCAGTCCTTGCATCTGTTATCCCTGATTAGGTAACACAGTGCTGGACTTGCAAAGATTGAGTTTAAATCACCCGCTCTGACTTAAGAACAATTCTGCATATTCTGGTAGTTCCTACAAACTGCTGATCCTTGCATGGGTATCACCACTGCAGTTTTACATTTTTCATCCTTCTAGAAAACAATAGCCAAACATCAGAGCATGAAATAATGTTTTGTTCAGGGGTCTGTCAAGCATGTCAGGTCAAAATCTCTCTGTTTGGCCTTCAAATTGTTTTGTGAGATCCCATAATAGCATTGCACCACATTTGGTCCTCAGGAAAACAGACTTGGAAAACAAGAGTTGATGGACCCTGACAGCCAGTTTCTGAGGTTTGTCCTTCCAGCCAGCCAGTCATGGGAAATCATTACACTTTGACCTCAAGATCTTTGCCCTGCCTCCCAAGTCCTCCCACAGCACTACACGTTCACATCTGTTTAGAGCCCACTGCTTGCTGGACATACTTTAGTTTCAGCTTTTGAGGAAGTTGGCTAGCTCTTAGAAATCTTTTAGATCTCTTAGAAACACTTTTGTATACTATTCATTTATTTTGTGTGTATCTAGTGCGCAGGAAAAAGCTCAGTGTAATAAAATTAAGAACTGCAGCTATGGAATGAGCAATACCGTAATCCAAACCTAAGACTGGCAAGGTAAGCAATTCCCCAACCCCAATCTGGCACCACTACTGATTGCAGCTGGCAGCAAGAAGCCATTTGGAGGAGAGATGCTTTTGTGATCAATAACCTTTGAACATCTTATACAGAAATACCAGGCTTGGAACTAAATAAGAGTCTTTCTGAGAAAGCAACCCTTCCAAATTGCTTCAGCCATAGAACTGTGTTTGCTATAGTTTGAATGTGTCCTCCCCAAAGCAGCAGTGTTGGAAGGTGTGTTACCAAAACACCAGGGGTCAGTCTACATCCTACTGCTTGCTGCACAGAAAGCCAATCACTGAGAGAAGGAGTATTACCAGGGAAGAAGGCTTTAATTGGGTGCTGCATCTAAGGAGATAGGAGATGAGTCTTAAATTCATCTCCCTTACCAACTAAAATCAATGGTTTATATAGCAGGAAATAAATGTAATTACAGGCAGGAAAACAGGAATTAAGGCGGGGTAAGGAAGAGTTTGTCAGCAGGAAGCAGGTGGCTGGTTAGGCAATCATGATGGGTGAGAGGTTTGGTGTCTCATTGTTTAGATGCATAATCTGGTAAGTTTCAGTTCTTTGATACTCTCTGGGAGGATTGATGGTTGGTTTCCTGAGAAAGGAACTCAGATAAGACAAATATAACTTTCTCAAGTTTTAAGACTAGGAGGGTCAGTTCCTATGTTTATTCAAAAGAAACCATAAATATCAGTTCCATGGGAGTTCTAAGGGACAACTGGGCCAGTTTTATGTGGAGCCTAAAAGGGGGTGTTTAGATCATGAAGCCTCCAACTTCATGAATAATTTAATTCCAATTATAAAAATAGCCACCGGGCATGGTGGCTCAAGCCTGTAATCCCAGCACTTTGGGAGGCCAAGGCAGGCGGATCACGAGGTCAGGAGATCAAGATCATCCTGGCTAACATGGTGAAACCCTGTCTCTACTAAAAATACAAAAAATTAGCTGCACATGGTGGCGGGTACATGTAGTCCCAACTACTTAGGAGGCTGAGGCAGGAGAATGGCATGAACCCAGGAGGCAGAGCTTGCAGTGAGCCGAGATTGCACCACTGCACTCCAGCCTGGGCAACAGAGCAAGACTCCATCTCAAAAAAAAAAAAAAAACAACTTGTGGCTGTGAGTTTGAGCTTTCTCTCTCTCTCATCCTCTTACCTTCTGCCATGGAATGACACAGCAAAAAAAAAAAAAACCCTTACCAGATGTTGGCACCTTAATATTGGACCTCCCAGCCTCCAAAACTGTGAGAGATAAATTTATTTTCTTTATAAATTATGCAGTCTGTGGTATTCTGTTATAGCAATGCAAAATAAATGAAGACAATGTTATTCAAGCTAAAACTCTGGAGGAAGATCAAGAGTTTAGGTCTTCCTGAGACTTGGCAGAGTTTTGGGTTTGTTTGGGTTTTTTTTCAAAGAGAGCATAGTCCTAAAGGACCAACTCACTTGAATTCTTTTTCTTCCAACTTTTATTTTAGGTTCAGGGGTCCATGTGCAGGTTTGTTACATAGGTTAACTTGTGTCACAGGGGTTTGTTTTGCAGATTATTTCATCACCCAGGTACTTATACCCAATAGTTATTTTTTCTGCTCCTCTCCTTCCTTCTACCCTGTGTCCTCAAGTAGGCCCCAGTGTTTGCTGTTCCCTTCTTTGTGTCCATGAGTTCTCATAATTTAGCTCCCATTTGTGAGAACATGAAGCATTTGGTTTTCTGTTTCTGTATTAGTTTGCTATGACCTCCAGCTCCATCCATGTTCCCACAAAAGACATAATCTCATTCTTTTCTATGGTTGCATAGTATTCCGTGGTGTATATGTACCACATTTTCTTTATCCAGTCTATCATCAATGGGTTTTTGGGTTGTTTCCGTCTGTGCTATTGTGAATAGTGCTGCAATGAACATTCACATGCATCTGTCTTTATGGTAGAATGATTTACAGTCCTCTGGGTATGTACCCAGTAATGGGATTGCTGGGTTGAATGGTAGTTCTGTTTACAACTCTTTCAGGAATCGCCACACTGCTTTCCACAATGGTTGAACTAATTTACATTCCCATCAACAGTGTGTAAGCATTCCCTTTTCTTTGCAATCTTGCCAAGATCCACTATTTTCTGCCTTTTTAATAATAGCCATTCTGAGTGGTGTGAGATGGTATCTCATTGTGGTTTTCATTTGCATTTCTCTAATGATCAGTGATGTTGAACTTATTTGATAAGCTTGTTGGCCACATGTAGTCTTTTTTTGAACAATGTTCATTTATGTCCTTTGTCCGCTTCTTAATGGGGTTGTTTATTTCTTATAAACTTAAATTATTTATAGGTGCTGGATATTAGACCTTTGTCAAATATATAGCTTGCAAATATTTTCTCCCATTCTGTAGGTTGTCTGCTTTCAGACCTCTATTTGCATAAGGATTGGACTACTTTAGTGGCTTTGACTAAGTCATTGGATCTACTTCATATAGAAGTAATCCTGAATGCCTACCCTGCCAGAATAGTTCTTATCATTTTTAGTATTCTCACCACTAGTATCCTTACTGGTACTCCCCTTTCCTCTAGATCAGCTTTCAGCCCTCTGCTACGAATTAATAATAACAAAGTCTTGATATACAATCATGTCATCTGCAAACAGGGACAATTTGACTTCCTCTTTGCCTAATTGAATACCCTTTATTTCCTTCTCCTGCCTGATTGCTCTGGCCAGAACTTCTAGCACTATGTTGAACAGGAGCAGTGAGAGAGGGCATCCCTGTCTTGTGCCAGTTTTCAGAGGGAATGCTTCCAGTTTTTGCCCATTCAGTATGATATTGGCTGTGGGTGTGTCATAGATAGCTCTTATTATTTTGAGATACGTCCCATCAATACCTAATTTATTGAGAGTTTTTAGCATGAAGGGTTGTTGAATTTTGTCAAAGGCCTTTTCTGCATCTATTGAGATAATCATGTGGTTTTTGTCTTTGGTTCTGTTTATATGCTGGATTACATTTATTGATTTGCATATGTTGAACCAGCCTTGCATCCCAGGGATGAAGCCCACTTGATCATGGTGGATAAGCTTTTTGATGTGCTGCTGGATTCGGTTTGCCAGTATTTTATTGAGGATTTTTGCATCCATGTTCATCAAGGATATTGGTCTGAAATTCTCTTTTTTGGTTATGTCTCTGCCAGGCTTTGGTATCAGGACGATGCTGGCTTCATAAAATGTGTTAGGGAGAATTCCCTCTTTTTCTATCGATTGGAATAGTTTCAGAAGGAATGGTACCAGTTCCTCCTTGTACCTCTGGTAGAATTCGGCTGTGAATCCATCAGGTCCTGGACTCTTTTTGGTTGGTAAGCTATTGATTATTGCCACAATTTCAGAACCTGTTATTGGTCTATTCAGAGATTCAACTTCTTCCTGGTTTAGTCTTGGGAGGGTGTATTTATCGAGGAATTTATCCATTTCTTCTAGATTTTCTAGTTTATTTGCATAGAGGTGTTTGTAGTATTCTCTGATGGTAGATTGTATTTCTGTGGGATCGGTGGTGATATCCCCTTTTTCGTTTTTTATTGCGTCTATTTGATTTTTCTCTCTTTTCTTCTTTATTAGTCTTGCTAGTGGTCTATCAATTTTGTTGATCTTTTCAAAAAACCAGCTCCTGGATTCATTAATTTTTTGAAGAGTTTTTTGTGTCTCTATTTCCTTCAGTTCTGCTCTGATTTTAGTTATTTCTAGCCTTCTGCTAGCTTTTGAATGTGTTTGCTCTTGCTTTTCTAGTTCTTTTAATTGTGATGTTAGGGTGTCAATTTTGGATCTTTCCTGCTTTCTCTTGTGGGCATTTAGTGCTATAAATTTCCCTCCACACACCGCTTTGAACGTGTCCCAGAGATTCTGGTAGGTTGTGTCTTTGTTCTCGTTGGTTTCAAAGAACATCTTTATTTCTGCCTTCATTTCATTATGTACCCAATAGCCATTCAGGAGCAGGTTGTTCAGTTTCCATGTGGTTGAGCGGTTTTGAGTGAGTTTCTTAATCCTGAGTTCTAGTTTGATTGCACTGTGGTCTGAGAGACAGTTTGTTATAATTTCTGTTCTTTTACATTTGCTGAGGAGAGCTTTACTTCCAACTATGTGGTCAATTTTGGAATAGGTGTGGTGTGGTGCTGAAAAAAATGTATATTCTGTTGATTTGGGGTGGAGAGTTCTGTAGATGTCTATTAGGTCCACTTTGTGCAGAGCTGAGTTCAATTCCTGGATATCCTTGTTAACTTTCTGTCTCGTTGATCTGTCTAATGTTGACAGTGGGGTGTTAAAATCTCCCATAAAAACCCCACTGTCTCAGCCCAAAATCTCCTTAAGCTGATTAGCAACTTCAGCAAAGTCTCAGGATACAAAATCAATGTACAAAAATCACAAGCATTCTTGTACACCAATCACAGACAAACAGAGAGCCAAATCATGAGTGAACTCCCATTCACAATTGCTTCAAAGAGAATAAAATACCTAGGAATCCAACTTACAAGGGATGTGAAGGACCTCTTCAAGGAGAACTACAAATCACTGCTCAATGAAATAAAAGAGGATACAAACAAGTGGAAGAACATTCCATGCTCATGGGTTGGAAGAATCAATATCGTGAAAATGGCCATACTGCCCAAGGTAATTTATAGATTCAATGCCATCCCCATCAAGCTACCAATGACTTTCTTCACAGAATTGGAAAAAACTACTTGAAAGTTCATATGGAACCAAAAAAGAGCCTGCATCACCAAGTCAATCCTAAGCCAAAAGAACAAAGCCAGAGGCATCACGCTACCTGACTTCAAACTATACTACAAGGCTACAGTAACCAAAACAGCATGGTACTGGTACCACAACAGAGACATAGATCAATGGAACAGAACAGAGCCCTCAGAAATGATGCCGCATATCTACAACTATCTGATCTTTGACAAACCTGACAAAAACAAGAAATGGGGAAAGGATTCCCTATTTAATAAATGGTGCTGGGAAAACTGGCTAGCCATATGTAGAAAGCTGAAACTGGATTCCTTCCTTACACCTTATACAAAAATTAATTCAAGATGGATTAAAGACTTAAATGGTAGACCTAAAAGCATTAAAATCCTACAAGAAAACCTAGGCAATACCATTCAGGACATAGGCGTGGGCAAGGACTTCATGTCTAAAACACCAAAAGCAATGGCAACAAAAGCCAAAATTGACAAATGGGATCTAATAAAACTAAAGAGCTTCTGCACAGCAAAAGAAACTACCATCAGAGTGAACAGGCAACCTACAGAATGGGAGAAAATTTTTGCAACCTACTCATCTGACAAAGGGCTAATATCCAGAATCTACAATGAACTCAAACAAATTTACAAGAAAAAAACAAACAACCCCATCAAAAAGTGGGCAGAGGACATGAACAGACACTTCTCAAAAGAAGACATTTATGCAGCCAAAAAACACATGAAGAAATGCTCATCATCACTGGCCATCAGAGAAATGCAAATCAAAACCACAGTGAGATACCCTCTCTCACCAGTTAGAATGGCCATCATTAAAAAATCAGGAAACAACAGGTGCTAGAGAGGATGTGGAGAAATAGGAACACTTTTACACTGTTGGTGGGACTGTAAACTAGTTCAATCATTGTGGAAGTCAGTGTGGCAATTCCTCAGGGATCTAGAACTAGAAATCCCATTTGACCCAGCCATCCCATTACTGGGTATATACCCAAAGGAGTATAAATCATGCTGCTATAAAGACACATGCACACGTATGTTTATTGCGGCACTATTCACAATAGCAAAGACTTGGAACCAACCCAAACGTCCAACAGCGATAGACTGGATTAAGAAAATGTGGCACATATACACCATGGAATACTATGCAGCCATAAAAAATGATGAGTTCATGTCCTTTGTAGGGACATGGATGAAACTGAAAAACATCATTCTCAGCAAACTATCGCAAGGACAAAAAACCAAACACCACATGTTCTCACTCATAGGTGGGAATTGAACAATGGGAACTCATGGACACAAGAAGGGGAACATCACACTCCGGGGACTGTTGTGGGGTTGGGGGGAGGGGGGAGGGACAGCATTAGGAGATATACCTAATGCTAAATGACGAGTTAATGGGTGCAGGAAATCAACACGGCACATGGATACATATGTAACAAACCTGCACATTGTGCACATGTACCCTAAAACCTAAAGTATAATAAAAAATAAAAAATAAAAAAAATAACAAAGTCTTTACTAATCGCCTCTCCATTCCTACCCTTAATTGTCTGCTTGTTTGTCTTGGGTCAGGTTCCTGGGGAAACCGATTCTGAGACAGATTTGCATGCAGAATTACTGGGGGAATGCAGTTGGGACCCACACATCCAAGGGACTGAAGAAAACAGGTTTGGAGTAGAAGAAGAAATTGAACTGAGATGTAGTCACAACAGAGGCCAATTGTACAGGGCCTTCTGAAGCTAACATATTTATTCAGTGTTTCCAAATTAAGGCAATGTGGCCAGGGCTTTATATTCCCAAATCCACAGATTATTAGGCAAAGGCTGCTTTAGGAAAGGGTTATAACCTTGAGGACAAGGCAGCTCCAGCAGGCAGAGGGCAATTTCTGGAGAGAGGCTTAGCTGTGAGCCCTCAGCAGTAACGCTCCCATAATCTGGGGAATAGGGGTCTTGGACCAGAAGGTGAACGTGAGCAGTGCCCCCAGAGAACCTTTCATACCCTCTCACCCCAATAATGTCAGGAAGAGTTTAAGGTGGTGTAACCACCTTTTCTCCCCTCTCCATTTGGTTCAACATCCTTCTGTCATTCCTCCTTGCTGGCAAATTCCAGCAATGCATTAGGGTCATACCGCGAGGGGACTCCTGCTTCTGCTCCTCCAAAAGTGTCATGCTAAGGCAAGCAGCTTAGGCCTAGGGTTTGGTGGTTTTAAATTTTGTGTGTTTTGATAGACTTAAATACATTTTGTAATGTTTTTGAAGGGAATTTTTAATACTCATTTCTAATTTCTCTTGCTAGCTTGTAATTGCAAATGCACAGTATTTCAGCTACATTTGGGTGAGATCAATTTTTGTCCACCATCCAAGAAGGCTTACAGCCATTGTTTCTATAAGAAAATGTATATTGAGTTCCAAACACTAAGCTCAAAAGAAGTTCTGGAACAGTGCTCGGGTGAGGACTGCCACACAGGTAATGGCTAAAATGAGCACGTTACAATTGTCAAACTCTTCAAACGCATAGAGAGAGAGTGAAAGCCCATTAAGAGCTGAAGTTGCTTTTTAACTGTGCCTGGCTTAAACTGATGCCTCAAGGCCAAAATATTGTTCTCATCGATTTGTTCCCAACAAATAAATCCAGTACCACATACCCCAAAACAAGGTAGGCTGTTTCAAAAGATCACACATTTTAATGGAATCACACTTCACTTCTGGAACAAGCACATCTTGCCCAAGCAGTTCAGCTGTCATTACAAACAGGATCTAGTCACTGCTCCCTCTATCCCTAGCATTATCCCTGTTTTACTGAAAAGGAAGCTGGCACAAGGTGCTTAAGTGACTTTAGCCACAAACTAGGGATCAGGACTGCAGCAGCTGGTGAAAGCACAGCCTTGCACAGCCTTCCACAGCCTTCACACAGGTTCCTGGCTCCTTGCCCCAGCCTGGATTTCCTCCCAGCTGCAGGGCCTGAAATGTCCCTTTAAGTCTCCTTGGCTCCTTTCACCTGTGAAACAAGCTGAAAACAGCCTTTCCCAGGAAGATTCAGTGTTCATTCACTAATCAAAGAAGAAAAACCCACCACCTCTCAAGGGGGACACAGAACTCAACACAGTTTTTGAGGAGGGCTTTATTTTCCTCCCCAAAGGGAGTCAGAATTTCTCAGGTTTGAGCCTCTCCTATTCTTTTGACAAGCAATATTAATAATCGCCCCAGCTCTCCCCTGGCATAGCTGTACCACCGAGTAAAGACCAGTGTAGGGGATATGCCCAGTGCAATAATGCTGGCTAAATAAGTACAGTTCATTACCTCCCAACAGTCAAGGAGTTTAAGATCCGTCAATTCATCCCACATGAGGGAGATTATGTGATTTACATGTTAAAGTGCCCCTGTGGTTTGATTTGCATAGCAAAGACTTTGGGGGCATGGAAACAAAGCATCAGTGTGCATGACGAGAGTACTATTAGCATAGTGCCTTCAAGATTTTCAGACAGCCTGGCCGGGCAAACAATCCTGCACCTTCGCCACAAGCGTAGAGTTTATAGGATTTGACAATTTCTCATCCACAGTCAGGAAAGAGGTTAGGGAGTTGGGGTATGGAATGAGGTTTACTAGAAAGGCTGTCTTCTTAAGTACAATAATTAATCTTTCCTTAAAAGATTTCCCTCCTCCCATCACTTTTTTTTTTTACTTCTTATATTCATTTCAAGGCAGAAATATTCTACCTGATAATTCTGGAAGAGCCCAGCCACAGCCATTTCTGAATGCTGGAAACTCAGGCAGTAACTCCATCATTGTCAGCCCACCCTCTAACCACACACACAGATGCACACACACACCACTGTAACCTTACTAAAACCTCCTGGGATGCCTTAAGATCTCCCAACTAGAGCACTTTGGGCTCAAACTATTGGGCTGGCCTCTGGCAAAATTACAAAATTACTTGAACCCGGCCAAGTGCAGCGGCTCACGCCTGTAATCTCAGCACTCTGGGAGGCCGAGGTGGGTGGATCACGAGGTCATGAGATCGAGACCATCCTGGCTAACACGGTGAAACCCCCATCTGTACTAAAAATACAAAAAAAAAAAAAAAAAAAAAAAAAAAAAGCCCAGCATGGTGGTGGGCACCTGTAGTCCCAGCTAGCTACCTGGGAGGCTGAGGCAGGAGAACGGTGTGAACCTGGGAGGCGGAGCTTGTAGTGAGCCGACATCGCACCACTACACTCCAGCCTGGGCGACAGAGCAAGACTCCATTTCAAAAAAAAATAAAAATAAAAAACAAAACAACAACAACAAAAAAATTAGTTGAGCCCTTCCAGCTTTCTGAATGGTTCTTCCGGCCATTTCTCTTCACTCCTCTTGATTAACTTACAGTGGGAGATGAACCTAACATGAGCCACAAAGAGCTGATGATGTTGCAGGTCTTGCTTCCTATTGTGGGAAGTCCCTCAGGTGTCCAGGCTAGAGAAGGCAGGTTACTGGATGAGCACAGGGTCAGAGCAAATGGTGTCCTCGGGGCCCTATTAGTCTGTACTTGCAGCTTGAAAACCCCAGAGGTGGTTGGTGGGAGAAAAAGCAGATTTGATCAGAGAGCCAGCAAACAGAGAAGATGGTGAACAAGTGTTCTCAAGTACCATCTTAAATTTCTCAGTTTACCACAGGGGTTTTAAAGGAAAATTTGATATGGGAGACATGTGGGAGTGGTGCAGGGTGTTGGGTCTGTATGTCTTGTTCCAATGGCTATCAGGGGTAAGAGATAGACCTAGTTGGCGTTATGTTGACTTTGGCCCAATGGTCATGGACTAACTATTCATGAGTCCCGTAAGCGGGAGGATTCTGCAATCTGGACTCTGTGCCTGGTTTGTTTCAAGATTAGCCTCTGGAATTCCTTAAGCAAGAACACAATTAGATAAGCCTGAATTGCCAGAGGGGAGTATCTAGAGAGAGAAGAAATGAAGGGATGAGAGTGGGGGGAGGAAAGACAAATAGTGGGTGATTAAAATATGTTTTTAAAACTGAGGCCCCTGTTTACAAATCAAGGGCACTGGGATGAGTTGCTCTTCCACCATCGTTAACTCCTTTGATTCCTCAAATGCCTATGATCGCTGAGGGTTTATGTTTATAAAAATGAATGAAACAATGTTCTTGCCATCAAGGAGCTCCCAGGCTAGGGGGGGGAAACAAAAATGTAATGTAGTGTGTTTAGTGCTACAATGGTGATATGGTTTCGCTGTGTCTCTACCCAAATCTCACCTTCAATTGTAATAATCTCCATGGGTCAAGGGTGGGACCAGGTGGAGATAATTGAATCATGGGGCTGGTTTCCACCATACCAATAGTTCTCATGGTAATGAATAAATCTCACAAGATCTGATGGTTTTATAAATGGGAGTTTCTCTGCACAAGCTCTCTTGCCTGCTGCCATGTAAGACGTCACTTTGCTCTTCCTTTCTTGTCTTTTGCCATGACTGTGAGGCCTCCTCAGCCATGTTGAACTGTGAGTCCATTAAACCTCTTTCCTTTGTAAATTACCCAATCTCAGGTATGTCTTTATTAGCAGCATGAGAACAGACTAATACAAACAGTGTGCTGGGAGAATAAAGAAGGAGCACTAAGCCAGCAACCAGCTGAATGGAGAGGGAGGGACAGCATCTCAGGGGAGGAGATGCCTAAGCCAGGACCAAAGGATCTATACGGAAAAAAATGAAGTTGAACATCCTTGTGCTAAATAGGACTGGATAGGGCCACCTTAACCAACTCTTACACATTGGTTTTGACTCTTTGCAGACACTTATCATTTCCTCCTTCATCCCTACTGCTCCTCACAACACTTAGCTACTTCAGTTAAGTTGTAATTGACCAGGTAAAGGCTTTTTGAGGAACACAGTGGCTCTCAAACACATCCTGTTTTTTTCCTGATTATTTGGCCCCACTGACATTACTCTGACTATTCTGAGAGCACCTATTCCTCTCAATCCACTTTCCCCTAAATCCACTCTCTGCAACATACATACATACATACACACACACACATACACCCCAAAATGTATTTAATTTGTATCCATTTTATCATTCATTCATGTAATACTTATGTAAAAGCACTGGTTAGGAAGCTTGGAGAGCTGGATTCAAGTCAGACAGAGTCTCTCCTTGACCAAATTAATCAGGCTCCTCTTTCTCTTCAATAGGACCTGGCTTTCAGGCTTTGGTGTTAGTCTCTGCATTGTTCACCTTTAACAAGAATCTTGCTAAGTCACTTTAGCCAGAATCTCCCATCCTTAGTATCTGATCACCTTTGACGTCTGATCAGGTTCTTCCTCCTCCATCATCCCTCAGATGATGGATGATCACCCTGGCCTGCCTTCAGCAACAATCCTATCAGGTCAATTTTGGTAGAATTCCCTCTCCCTTACATCTGGTGTTTCCTCTTAGTAATTTTCCATCCATTGACCCCCACCTTGCTCCTCCTTGGCTATAAATTCCCATTTTTCCTTGTGTTTAAAGTTGAGCCCAGTCTCTCTCCCTACTGGAAGATCTTATTTCAGTGGTCCCTATACCTATCATGGTGGTCCTGAAAAAGGTCTGCCTTAGCATTCTTTAACAAGTGTTATGAATAATTTTTCTAAACCAATGTAGACTTGGTTATCTGGGCAAGTCATTTAATTCCTCTGCAATCCAGTTTCTTCTAAGAAGGAAGAGAAAACCTCTAAGATTTCTTCCAGCCCTAATGTAAGATAAATTAATAGGGCAGTCTAATGCACAGTTATATCAGACAAACTGAACCACAGGAATAAGGAAGCTGAAGGCCAAGGTGAATGTCCCAGAAACCCCACTTTATGTGCTTAGTCACCTGTCACTTTAAGAGTTTGTCACTTAGAAAGCCAGTTTCTAAGTCTTTAGAAGAAGGATATCAACAAATGTATCTCAGGGCTGTTGTGAGAGTTAAATATAGTGCTCTATGTGAAAAGCTCTTTGCAAATTATAAATGCAACACACTGTTCCTAATGTGTTAACTCAGATGAGATCGAAATTCCAAGTACTAACAGCAGGACACTGTGGAACATTCCTTTAATCTATTGGTTTTCACTGTGGAGGTGGGAGAGATTTTGCCACCAGGAGTTATTTGGCAATGTCTGGGAACATTTGTGATTGTCACAACTGAGGGAAGGGGAGAGGTACTACTGGCATCTACTGGATAACAGCCACGGATGCTGCTAAATGTCCTACAAGGCACAGGACAGCTCCTCACGACAAAGAATTATCCTACTCAATAGTAAACCTAATACCCAAAAACCATCCTATGTCATGGCTGTCTGTTTTCCTGGGGAAAAAGACAGGTCCAGACAGTATGGACCACCAATACTAAGACTCCATGAATACCTAGACTCCCAAAAAAGTCCTATGGCCCTGTGACAAAGCTCCAGCCGAAAACATTTCCTTCAGAGATTTTACCACCAAGCTCTTGGCTACAGGGATTTGGATGGAGGCTGTCCTGTAACCAAAAATTTCCATAAATGGATGTGAAGAAAGATCACGGAGCATGCTAGTAACACTAGAAAATTTGTGCTTTTTTTTGTTAGGACCGGGGGGAGGAAATCCAAATCACTAAAACATTCATTGTGTATAATTAGGCAATGGGAGTTATAGTGTATGAAGAATAACATGATGCATCATTCATACAGTGGGGTTGAACTCATTGATTCTGTATGCATTCCATTCTCAAGCACACAGAAAGCATGTAGTTACAGAAATCATTCTTTCTGGAAATCTACTAATCTAAAGGTCTGCTAGTTGGACTAGGCATGGTGACTCACTCCTGTAACCCAATGCTTTGGGAGGCTGAGACAGGAGGCTTGAAGACAGGAGTTTGAGACCAGCCTGGGCGACATAGTGAGGTCCTGTCTCTACAAAAAATAAAAAAAAAAATTAGTTGGGCATGGTAGTGTACCCTGTAGTCCTAGCCACTCAGGAGGCTGAGGCAGGAGGATCGCTTGAGCCCAGGAGTTTGGGGTTGCAACTGGACCACTACACTGTAGCTTGGGCTACAGAAAGAGACCCAAAGGTCAGCTAGTTCCCAATGTAAGGGGTTAAAATGTCTGCTATGTTGCTATATGTCCTTTAGTTTTTGCTTTTCTGGGTTTTGTCTGTTTGTTTTTTAGAGACAGAGTCTTGCTCTGTCACCCAGGCTGAAGGGCAGTGCATGATCATGGCTTACGGCAGCCTTGAATTCCTAGGCTCAAGTGATCCTCCCACCTCAGCCTCCCAAGTAGCTGAGAATACAGGCATGTGCCATCACACTCGATTTTTTGTTTGAATTTTTTTGTAGGGACAGGACCTTGCTATATTTCCCAGGCTGGTTTCAAACTCCTGGGCTTAAGTGATCTTCCTACCTTGGCCTCCCAAAATGTTGGAATTACACATATGAGCCACACACCTGGCCTGTAGTAGAAATTCCTTTTAGTTACTGCTTTTAAAAATATTTGATCACTAGCTGAGTGTTACACAGTTTGAAACCTGAGTATTTCTATTTGGCTATCAGTTCGGCATTAGCTCTGAATAGACAATCCACGTTGAAGGGTGAGTGTTATTCGGTTAGATCTTTAGTGGGTTGATAGTTTCAGTTTCCAACTTGTTCAACACCTTAGTTGGAGAAAAATAATTTCTGAAATAAGGAATATTTATTGCTTTTTAAAAAAAATGAAAAGTGGAGAAAACTCCTTAAAACATATTATATAATTTATCACCATAATCCCATGAGGAGGATGTTACAATAAATGAAGGAACAAAATCATAAGGAATAAGAAAACTTTGAAGGTAGGATTAGAGTTCACAACCTTTAAATTGTTGAAATTCATGCCAAAAATTCTGACAATGCAACAGTTGCCCCCTCTATACTTTCTACTTAAACATGATGTTTTCCTATTCAGTGTTATGCCAATTTGTTCTCTAAAGGGACTTTTGAATAGCAGTGACTTAGTAGGTGATTATATTCCAATGCTTCACCATTTTGTCTTGATTTCTCATGTTTGTATCAGATTTCCAGCCTTGAGCCTGGTGTTAAGGTCTGTGAATCCTGACATCTGTGACCCGAGCTGAGAGTTCTTTCCTTTACCCTCTTGAAATGTTAGTGGGGGCACTGGCACTGACTCTCTCCGCTGAGATAAGAGCCTGGCAGTGAAATAGCGCAGTGGAGGTGAAACCCTTGTAAAACACAAAGCTAAGGCATAATAGTTTTAAGGTGAACAGAGGTCACCGCTCCTGAGAGCTCGGCGAGGTGGCACTGATAACACCTACAGAAACCCTGGTTTTGTAGTGCACTGGTAATTGTAGTCTCTTTGTGAAGAAATCACTGATTAAGGTTTATGCAGATAACATTCCAGATTTTTCCTGTGTCTGAGTATAAGCTTGGCACTTTTGAAAATGGCATGAAATCTGTCAAGTCACCAGGGTGCCATTTTTGAAATTACTACTACAATGAACTAAGTGGCACCTCACAGGATTTATCCCATGTTCAAAAATTGTTCTTCTAATTAAAGGATAAAACCATTTGATAAACTCCTAGGAGTAATTTAGGTTCTAGGCAAACCCAACTATTTCGGGCCTGCTTTTGTCCAAGTCCTTCCCCCTAGGACCCTAAATGAACTCCGAAATTTTTTAATTAACAGGTTTTTTTTGTAAGAAGTCCTTAAAAGGTATTATTCTCCTTCCATCTCTGAAAATGCATGCACACATACACACTTTGTAGAGTTCACTTTAAAGGTTTCTGGTTAAGGACGATCCCAGCTTCAAAAAGGGCTTGAAAGGGGTTTGAGGCAGTGAGAGAAAAAGAGAGGAGAGCAACACAGGAGGTGCCATCTCAAAACCTGTAGATCATTTGTATCTAGGATGTGATCTGTAAGTTTGGACAGGAGTGGCTAATGGCAGAAGGAAGGAATATTTATTTTCTAAAGACTTGTATATGTTTAATATGGAGGACAGTTCTTTCAGTAGTTGCCTGGATTAGAGAATGTTAAGTAAATGGCCAAAATAAGTAGCCAAAATAGGGTCACCTAAATTGGGTGGCATTGCTTGCATGCTTGGCCTAGAAGAGCCTCAAAGCTTTCTAGGATATCAATCCTCTAGAATAATAAAGGACTAAAGGGGAAAAAGTCATCTGACTGACAACTATTTATTCAGAAATATTCCCAGGGGCTATGCATGCTTCAAGAAGTATAGACTAAACATTTTTTCTTTCACATAATGAGGAAATTGAGCCAGTCACACTCTCAGAGCAGCTGTGACCAAGGAAGCTCACCAAGACCTGGGCAAGTACTTAAAGATCCTCAGGCAATGTGCGTGCTGTCTGTTAGAAAGTGAGGAGTTTGGGAAGACAGATGCACACATCTCCACACTGTTTGTCTCAGGATGGAAACGAAACAATGTCTCTGAGACAAAGGCAGCTCAGAACACATTGCCTCACTCTTGCTTGGGTTTTGTTGAAAATAATTGCCAATATGCCATTTGACACAAAAGCGCTTTAAAATTGAATTAAACAAGGCTAATAAACATAAAAAAGGCAAGGAGGTGTATAATTACTTCTGTTCTCTTTACTAATATCTTATTCTACATAGTTCCCGTTGTTTCTGAAACCTAAAATTTTCATATGGATCAGAACACAGTTTTGTGGGGTTTTTTTGTTGTTGTTGTTAACTAAAGAATCCATTTAGAGGGGTGGGGGGCATGGGGAGGGAGAGCATTAGAACAAATCTCTAATGCATGCGGAGCTTAAAATCCAGATGACGGGTTGATAGGTGCAGCAAACCACCATGACACATGTATACCTGTGTAACAAACCTGCATGTTCTGCACATGTATCCCGGAACTTAAATTAAAAAAAAAAAAGAATCCATTTAAAGATAAATATTCTGAGATATGCTTATTTAGTTTCTCCAGTTTCCACCCTGAAATGAAGTCTATGTTACACTTAGAGTCTCCTGCTGAAATGTTTAAGGTCAAACAATGTTTAATAAATTGTCAGTCTTGTTGAGAAAAGTCACCCCTCTACCCCTGTCTTTCCTTTTACTACATTTTTCTATATGAGGAATGCCATATCTGAACAATCTATTTTAAAAATAAACAAAACTCTGTGGGTGGCTGATCTCAGATTGTGCCTAAGGTTCATCTTTGTATCTGCCCTAATCTGTGTTGTCTTCTAGTCATAATACTTTGCCAGCCCTTGAATGGAAGTCACTCATGTGGGAAACAGAAAATCCATCTTTCAATTGTCCCAGAATGTTTTTTCTCAACATGAATGTTTCTATGAGTTGTTTATATCCCGTTGACTGTAACCCTATTACCTCGATTGGGAACAGATGTTGGTATGTTGTGAAAAACGAATATTCATCACAAAAATATCATTTAGATCATTGTACATGAACACCCAGAGATAAATGCAGGGCTGAGGTAATAGGATATAAGACCATGAAAAAATTCAGAAATAGCTTACTTTTGCTATGTGCTTTACCTTCTGGAAGTAGAAGCAACACACATTGCCAAAAATTGATTGGGAATTAATTAGAAAATTCCATGACCTAAATCAAATGATAAATTATGAGAAAATAAATTTTTTCCATACCTTGCAAGATTGTACTTCCCTGGTAATATCTGTTTTATTATACAGTGTTGCTATGGTTTGCATGTGCCCCCTCGCCCAAAGTTCGAGAGGTGGAAACTTAATTCCCAGTGAAACAGTGTTGAGTGGTACCACTTGTAAGAGATGATTAGGTCATCAGGGATCTGCCCCCACTGAATGGATTAACACCCTTATTAGGAGAGTAGGTTTGTCATCACAAGTTGGTTGTTATAAAAGCAAGTTTGACCCTCTCTAGCTCTTTCTGGCCTGGATTTGCTCTTTTGCCCTTCCACCTTCACTGTAGGATGATGCAGCAAGAAGGCCCTCTTCAGATGTGGGACCTTGGACTTCCCAGCCTCCAAAACTGTAAGAAAAAAATCTCTTTTATTTATAAATTACCCAGTCTGTGGTATTCTGTTATAGTAACACAAAACCGACTAATGCACTTGTTATATACTTTCTTAATGACTCTCCAAACAAATCAACATCATTTATTTTATATGCATTTTTAGTTCAAGTCTACTTATAAAGACACATACAGTCTTTGATATATTGCCCAATAGTAACTAACAAAACCAAATGCTTTGTGAAGTTAAAAGTAAAGGGTGGATTTTAAGGTTATGATTAAAATGAATAATAATGCCTACCACATTTTGGCCAACATGGACAGATTGTCGAAGGGTTCCAGGACCAGTGCTGTGCTATCAAACTGTGATATTAGTTGTCCACCAAAGGCCATTCATTATTCAAGGCCAGGAAAGATTAATAAGGCCACAAAAGGAGTAGGGTATGACCTTATTCAAAAAAGATGTTTGAATCTAGGTATCAAAAACGTGAATGGCATTAGTTGTAAGACATCTGACAAGAGGAATTTTAAAACAAGCTTTAGTATGAAGACAGTCCTCAGGAGAGGCCAAAGATTGAGCACTGGTTATCCTGGATAGAAGTCATTTGCTCCCAGAAACTCAGCAATATACCTCCAATTGAGAGGTGACAGCATGCTGGCAGCCCTCACAGCCCTCGCTCACTCTCAGTGCCTTCTCGGCCTCCGAGGCCATTCTGGCCGCACTTGAGGAGCCCTTCAGCCCGCCGCTGCACCATGGGAACCCTTCTCTGGGCTGGCCGAGGCCGGAGCCGGCTCCCTCGGTTTGCAGGGAGGTGTGGAGGGAGAGGCACCGGCAGGAACCGGGGCTGTGCGCGGCGCTTTTGGGCCAGCTAGAGTTCCGGGTGGGCATGGGCTTGGCACCCCGCACTGGGAGTGGCGACCTGCCCTGCCGGCCTGGGCAGTGAGGGGCTTAGCACCCCGGCCAGCAGCTGCGGAGGGTGCGCCAAGTTCCCCAGCAGTGCTGGCCCACCAGCGCTGCCCTCGATTTCTCGCTGGGCCTTAGCTGCCTCCCCGCTGGGCAGGGCTCAGGACCTGCAGCCCACCATGCCTGAGTCTCTGCACCCGCTGCCCCCCAGCCCTGGGCTCCTGCGCAGCCTGAGCCTCCCCTACGAGCACCGCCCCCTGCTCCACTACCCCCAGTCCCATCAACTGCCCAAGAGCTGAGGCGTATGGGCACATGACACAGGACTGGCAGGCAGCTCCACCTGCCGCCCCCGTGCGGGATCCACTGGGTGAAGCCAGCTGGGCTCCTGAGTCTGGTGGGGACTTGGAGAATCTTTATGTCTACCTAAGGGATTGTAAATACGCCAGTCAGCACTCTGTATCTAGCTCAAGGTTTGTAAACACACCAATCAGCACCCTGTGTCTAGCTCAAGGTTTGTGAATGCACCAATCAGCACTCTGTATCTAGTTAATCTGGTGGGGACTTGGAGAACCTTTATGTCTAGCTAAGGGATTGTGAATGCACCAATCAGCACTCTGTGTCTAGCTCAGGGTTTGTAAATACACCAACACTCCGCATCTAGCTAATCTAGTGGGGAGGTGGAGAACTTTTGTGTCTAGATCAGGGATTGTAAATGCACCAATCAGCACCCTGTCAAAACGGACCAATCAGCTCTCTGTAAAACAGACCAATCAGCTCTCTGTAAAATGGACCAATCAGCAGGATGTGAGTGGGGCCAGACAAGAGAATACAAGCAGGCAGCCCGAGCCAGCAGTGGCAACCCGCTGGGGTCCCCTTACCCAGTGTGGAAGCTTTATTCTTTCACTCTTTGCAATAAATCTTGCTGCTGCTCACTTTGGGTCCACACTGCCTTCATGAGCTGTAACACTCACCGCAAAGGTCTGCAGCTTCACTCCTGAAGCCAGCGAGACCAGGAACCCACCGGGAGGAACGAACAACTCCAGACGCGCTGCTTTAAGAGCTGTAACACTCACCGCAAAGGTCTGCAACTTCACTCCTGAGCCAGTGAGACCACGAGCCCACCAGAAGGAAGAAACTCTGAACACATCCGAACATCAGAAGGAACAAACTCCAGACACGCCGCCTTTAAGAACTGTAACACTCACCACGAGGGTCCGCGGCTTCATTCTTGAAGTCAGTGAGACCAAGAACCCATCAATTCTGGACACACAATTAACCAGTGGTAAGACTCCAGCTAGTTTACTCCACCACCATCTTGATGTTTGAACTCTAAAAAAAAAAAAAAAAAAAAGAAAGATTTTGAAGGCCAAGCATGGTAGCACATGCCTGTAATCCCAGCTACTAGGGAGGCTGAGGCAGGAGGATCGTTTGAGGCTAGGAGTTTGAGACCAGCCTAGGCAACATAGCCAAACCCTGTCTCTAATAAATAAATAAATAAATAAATAAGATTTTGAACTTAGAATAAGTATAAAATCATCAAAGAGAAACTCTATTTGTTACCAGGATTGCCCCAGTTTCACCATGCTGTAATCAGTATGAGGTAGTGATAATTCAAATAAAGATTGAAGGTATTTTTCCTCACCTGCTGTTTGTAGGGACTTTTCCAGTAAAAATACCCAGGAAGAACATAGGTATCAGAGCCATACTTTTGTGGCAAAGAATTAAGTCATGGAAGTTTTTTTTTAGAATTAAAAAGGGACCTAAGATATCTGATACAACTTCCTTGTTTTACAGATAAAAAATAAATTTGGAGAAGCTGAATGTTTTCTCTAAGGACACACGCAAGTTAGTGGGAGGCTGGTAAGTTTGAGGTGAGGAGCTCTGAAATTGTGTTATCTACATATGTGTCTCATCTTCACTACTGGGTCACTGTGTTACCATAAGCATGTTCCTTACTTTATCTGGGTTTCAATTTCTTTACCTGAAAAATAGGTGTGACAATAAAAACAAATGTAGTAAAACATCAGTGTAAGCAGAAACTCATTAAAACATACAAATACTATATTAGTCCATTTTCACACTTCTATAAAGACATACCCAAGAATGGGTAATTTATAAAGAAAAGAGATTTAATTGACTGAAAGTTCTACATGGATGGGGAGGCCTCAGGAAACTTACATTCATGGTGGAAGGGGCAGCAGACACATCTTACATGGCAGCAGGCAAGACAGCATGTGAAAGACGCAAAGGGGAAGAGTCCCTTATAAAGCCTCAGATCTCATGAGAATTCATTCACTATCATGAGAACAGCAAGGGGCAACTGCCCCCATATCCAGTCACTTCCCACCAGGTCATTCCCTAAACACCTGGGGATTACAATTCAACATGAGATTTGGGTGGGGGGACAAAGCCTAACCATATCAAACACTAAATTATTTATTTTTAACCTAAGACGTATACAGTTGACCCTTGAACAATGTGAGGTTAGGGGCACTGATTCCCCCATTCAGTTGAAAATCTTCATATAACTTTTGACTCCCCAAAACATAACTATTAATAGCCTACTGTTGACTAGAAGTTTTGCTGATAACATAAACAATTAACATGTGTTATGTACGTTATATGTATTATATACTGTATTCTTAAAATTAAGTAAGCTAGAGAAAATCAAATATTATCAAGAAAATCATAAGGAAGATAAAACATATTTACTAAGTGGAAATGGATCATCATAAAGGACTTCATCATCATTGTCTCCACATTGAATAGAAATGAGGAGGGAGGAGTAAGAGGAGGGTTTGGTCTTGCTGTCTCAGGGGTGGCAGAGGCAGAGTTGACAGAGGTAGAAGGGGAAGCAAGAGAGGCAGGCATACTTGATGTAATTTTTATTGAGAACAGCCCATGTATAAGTGAACCCTGTGCAGTTCAAACGCATGTTGTTCAAGGGTTAGCTGTGTGTTGTTGTTGTTGTGTGTGTGTGTGTGTGTGTGCACATAATGTACCCATTTTCATGTAGAGTCAAGGCCTTTTCTTTGAGTATGGGTCCTCTGATTTTGTTTCCATTCATCTTTCCTTTTTTTTTTTTTTTGAGATGGAGTTTCACTCTTGTTGCCCAGGCTGGAGTCCAACAGCACGATCTCGGCTCACCGCAACCTCCGCCTCCCAGGTTCAAGTGATTCTCCTGCCTCAGCCTTGTGAGTAGCTGGGATTACAGGCATGCACCACCACGCCTAGCTAATTTTGTATGTTTTTTTAATAGAGATGGGGTTTCTCCATGCTGGTCAGGCTGGTCTCGAACTCCCGACCTCAGGTGATCTACCTGCCTCAGTCTCCCAAAGTGCTGGGATTACAGGCGTGAGCCACCAGGCCCAGCCTCCATTCATCTTTCTTCATATAAACCATACTCATAAGCTTCCATCCCTTTAATTTCGAGAAATAAATACAATTATGAGTCAGTCGAAATATAGCATTCTTTTAGAGTTTTATGATTTCCAATTTTGTAGTTGTTGTTTCACATTGTCTATTGAGGCTACTATAATAAAATATCATAAACAAGGTAGCTTATAAATGACAGAGATTTATTTCTCATAGTTCTAGAAGCTGAGAAATCTGAGACCAGGAAGGCACCATCAGATTCTATGCCTAATGAGGGTCATTCCCTGGTTCATAGATGCTGCCTTCTAGCTTTGTCTTCATGTAGTGTGAGGGGCTGGGCTGCTCTCTGGGGCCTCTTTTATAAGGGTGCTAATGCCATTCATGAGGATTCTCTTCCATGACATAAACACATTCCAAAGGCCCCATATCCTAACACCAGCACATTGGTGATTAGGTTTCAACATACGAATTTTGAAGGGACACCAACTTTTGGACCAAAGCACACCTCTACCTAATTCAACAGCATTAAAAACATAAATTATATTAATTGAATCCTTCCAATACAGTTAACTTAGTTCTTACAAAAACAATCTTTATGCTATTAAAATTCTTATTTCATTGAATTTTGTTATATTTAATGAAAATATGCAATTGCATTCATAAGTGCAACTGATATAATCAAATTGGGTCCAAACACCCCCAACTCTCTTGACAACATCCATCTCAACTTGCAGGAGCAAAAGTGATCAGCTTCCTGGAGGTGGGCCCACTCTCTGGAGCTGTCAGGGTGCTGTAAGTATGTCAGTGTGCTTTACAGACGGAATGGCGAAAGCCAAGTAATCTTTTAAATTCAAGTGGTTAAGGAAGTTTCTACTGAAAGCTTATAGAACAATGCCAACATATATAAAGCACTGAACAAATGTTAGCTATTAATATACAAGTTTAGAACTCATTTCTCCTGAGTTCTTGTCAGGAAATAAATAGACACTTGTAGATTGATACTGTTCTTTGTTCTGTGTTCTTTTTGCGCATTGATATTCACAATTAACTTTTACCTCCTATTAACTACATTAATAAAAAATTATCAGTGATTAAATTACATGCTCTGTGTTTGCTGCAACAGTAAAGACTGGAAATCAATTCTAGAATCTTGCTGGTCTCCATGATATAAGAAAAAATATTTTTATTTTTTAAATAGTTGATTTTTTTCTCTAAATTAAAATGCATATGTTTAAAAGTAAAATACCATATTACACCGATTGTAAGATGCACATGTTTTTCACATTTTAGTATCTTTGAAATCTGAATGCCTTCTTACTGTCTATGACATCTTGTAATTGCAGTGGACCGGGTGGCAATCATAACACAGTGACGCTGTCTGCACATTTACACTTCTAAAAAGTACCAACATCAAAATTCAGAAGTGACAGCAACTTGGAAAAAAAACACAGAATCAATAGTGTATCACTCTTTAGAGGAATACTGCATCACCAATGATCTCAATAGCACAGAGAGCACTATTGTAGGGAAAAATACAAGCACCGACAACGCTGAGTTGATATAATTCAGGAGAATTTGACATTTTAGGAATACCTTATCCAATCTATTTCACTTATATTTTTAGTTTTCATTTATGCACAGAAATTATGCATGATTAAAAATACTAATCCAAATAAATAGAAAAGAGCCCTTTCATTAATATTATATAAAGACTGCAATGATTTCTGATAATAGGGGAGTAACTGGTATCAAAGTAGTGCTCCTGTCATAAACAAGCAGTAGGTCAAATATATGAGGCAACTGTGTTGAGACAGTGGACCACAAGCAGTACAAGAGTGTGATCCCTGAGAAGAGGAACTCAGGATGTGAGCCTCACAACTGCCCAGTTGTCTGACTCGGGACAAATTCCTGACTAGAGGGCAGTGAGTTGCTTTGCAAGCAGATCGTGTTAGTCCATCCCAACTGAGGAGGTAGAGATCACAGCAGGAGCAGATGAAGCAGCTGGAATCTACAGGGCAGGACTGCAGAGGAGGAAGCTGCACAGAGAGGGGACTCCAAAAGTTTGGAATGGGTCTTTTGCTAACGGCTGTGCGATGCATGGTCAGAGTGAGGTTAAGAAGCTGCTTCAGGGTGCAACATTTGAAAGAGATTAGTGGTCAAGCTCTGCTTGTAAAAATGTTGTTAACACCTTGGATATCCTCCAGAGACGCCAAAAGGCCGCATCTTAGAAGTAAGGGCTGTGCCCTATTCCATACCCACTCAACAAAGCCAAAAACAAAACCCCAGCAAGATCTGTAGGAAGACAGAGTTCAGAGGCTTAGTCCCATCAGGTTAGAGAGATCTGGAAAACACCTTGGCTTTTCCAAGTATCTGCCCTAACAAAGTATATCACTAAGATTACAGTTACACAATGCAAGATGATCACACAATAATCGAACTGCAGACTAGCAGTTTAAAACAAAAGAAACCTTCTTCAGATTTAAGGAGTCCCCAGTCCCCAGGCTGCAGACGGGTACCAGGATCTGCTTGGACAACAGCTCACTGCACTCTAGTTAGGAATTTGTCCCCAGTCAGACAGCTGGGCTCACATTCCCAGTTCCTTTTTCAGGGCTTACATTCTTGCACTGCTTGTAGTACACAGTTTCATCCCAAAACCACCCCCCACCACCCCTCGTCCATGGAAAAATTGTCTTCCATGAAACCAACCCCTGGTGCCAAAAAGCTTGGGGACCGCTGCCGATAACATGCAGCCAAAGCAATTTTGAAACCAAAAAACAAGCTAGAATAATTATATCATCTGATTTCAAGACTTACTACAAAGTGACAGTAATCACTTTCTGATACTGTGTCACACTGAGACAATGTGATAATGATGTAATGACAGACAAAATAGAGTCCAAAATACCTCTACACATATATAGTCAATTGATTTTTGACAAAAGCCCCAAGGTAATGTGATAAAGAAACACATTCATTTCGTCAAATGGTGCTGAAACCACTAGATATCTGGTGTGGAAGAAAATGAACTTTGATCTCTTTCTCACACCATACACAAAAATTAATTTTATATTCATCATATCTAAATTTAGAAATGAAAACAATAAAATTCCCAGGGGAAAATATAGGTGAAAACCTTCGTAAACTTGATATAGCCAAAGATTTCTTAAACAGGATTGAAGAGGCACTAATCACAAAAGAAAAAAATCAGAAGTTGGACTTTATCCAAATGAAAATTCTCGGACAGGGCTAGGATTAGGAGAAGGCAAACAAAGCCAAATTTGTGCAAGTGCAGAGTCAGTTTTTGTCTTTAACATTTGATATCTTTTCCATTGTAACTTTTTACATTAAATTTGATTTTTAAAATATTGCATTAAAATATTATCTATATCTGTATCTCTATCCTAGAGTCAGTGAGACCTTCTGGCTCTGTTTTGGTTCTTTCTTCCTACACTGTAGCCTGAAAATGCTCTCCAATCAGTAAACTGGGGCAATCACAGGGCTCCCTTATTTGTGTTCCTTTTCTGAGGAATCACTGTTACATTCTGCCTCTGGCACAGTAGCTATACACCATTATTTCATAGGTGCTGTCCAGTTTTCCAGTTGTTTAAGGAAGGAGGGTATTTCTGGTCCCTGAACTTTACTGTGGCTGGAAGTAGAAGTACTTGCAAGAGTTTTGAAATGTATTTTTAACTCTAATATTTATATCTTTAAAGCTCAGTGACTATGGCACACTTTGCCATGTAGTCAGTTTATACTGGTTTAAAATACATGACCATCAAAATTACTCTAACAATATTATCCTCTTTAATCTATATTAAACTTTTGCAGGTGGCCTAGTGACCATTTCTTTCATCACGCTGCTCTTTTAAAAAAAAGATCCAAAATATTTGGCAATGACTTGTAAGAATGCTATGTGAAATACATTGGAATGAAGTTATAAAATGTGCAAGTGTGTGACACATGACTATAACATGATTTATGATTAAACACACTGGAAATTGCTAGGTTCCTTGAATGATAAAGAAATTATTTCCATTCCATTGATTTGTGGAGGGAGGTATATTTTCTTTGCATGAAGGAGACTAGAGAACTTTTGAGAGATTCAGTTTACTTTTTTCTGTTGCTACAGAAACCTTGAAAGATATTTCATCTGTACTTCTCAAGCCAGGAAAAAAGTGTAAAGTCAAAGAGCTTAACTCGGCTCAGAGGTGGGAGGACAGTTGCCCTCAGACTGCAGGTCACTGACCTAAGATCAGGAGAGGGGATGAAAATGGGGAGCAGGATGAATGCAGGTTCAAGTGCGTTTAACTATGGAGTGGAGACCAAAGAAATCAGCCACAGTAAAAGTGTAACGCAACACCTACTTCTCTCCCTTAGTGAGTACTGGGATACTTCATCCAGGGGAAGAGATTGTTTTCATTCTGTTGTGATCAGCAGCATGCATTTACTAAGAGAGAGCAATAATGGTATAACAAAAAATAATTTGTATTCATACTGTGTCCCTGGAGACTTAAGACATTATTTAGATTGGTTTAGATTAAGAAAATTATCTTCTTACTTCCCCTTAGTGACCAAACATAGAACTATGTTAAGCATCCGTTAGCACTGCTGCAACATGTGTTTATGCGAAAGAAGCTGCCATTAGATGAGGTATAAAGAGGTCCACTCATTCTTAAAATGATTCTGTTCTCTTCTGCCTGCTGAAGCTGCCAGCCACCTGCCAATTGTGATGTACTTTATGACATGGACACAGGGAGGTAGACAAAGATCACCAATTAATTTTCTTCCCAACAAATGGAAAAACATATCATGAAACAGAATCATTTAAACCAGTGGCCACTGGGTCTTGGCTTCTACCCCAGAAGCAACAGTCTTTTTCCTTTTTGATGACTGACTTAAACTTGGAAGGAACTCAACTCCTGCACCCATGGCCACAGCTGTTTAAGCTTGGTCTTTACAATGGGTTCCATGATAGAATGTGGATTTGGAAGAAAGGGTAGAGCTCATCTGATACAAACTTCCTAATTTACAGAAGAGCTCACCAACATCCATCAAGGATAAATGACTTGCACAAATCACTATAATGAGTTAAAGCTCTATTACTCCCAAATTTTTCCAGTTATTTTAGTCAGTGAGAACTTTTTTTACTTGCCTTACCCAGACTATACAATATTACAGAAAACATATTTTTACCCAAATTATGAAACTAGTTTGTAAACATGTGTTTGGGCTTCTTTATAACCAGATTAAGGTATTAACAATCAAGAAAAGAGGACAGGTGCGGTGGCTCACGCCTGTAATCCCAGCACTTTGGGAGGCTGAGGTGGGCAGATCATGAGGTCAGGAGATTGAGACCATCCTGGCTAACATGGTGAAACCCTGTCTCTACTAAAAATACACAAAAATTAGTCAGACATGGTGGTGGGCACCCGTAGTCCCAGCTACTTGGGAGGCTGAGACAGGAGAATGGTGTAAACACAGGAGGTGGAGCTTGCAGTGAGCCAAGATTGTGCCACTGCACTCCAGCCTGAGAGAGCGAGACTCTGTCCCCCCACCCCCCAAAAAAAAAAAATTCAAGGAAAGAGTGGGGAATAATTCTATTAAAATATTTGAATGTTTATAATGCACAAGGCTTTAATCTATGTTTTAAGGAGGATACGAAACCAATTTAGGAGAGCCTCAGGTATCAGCCATGTATTACTGCAGGAGCAAAATAAAATGAAAATGAAACTGAGCAGGAGAAACAACAAGTGATTTGATCTCAAAAATTTTGTGGGCTGACTGGGCAGTTGTTCTGTTGGTCTCACCTGGACTCTGTGGCTTCAGTAAGCAGCTTGGTTGGTGCTGAATGCTCTAATGCTGGGGCTATCACATATCTTGGGCCTAAGATGGAGTGTCTAAAGTGACAGAGATGGCCAAGCCTCTGGCCATTTGGTCTTTTTTTTTTTTTTTTTTTTTGACAGAGTCTCACTCTCTCGTCCAGGCTGGAGTGCAGTGGCGCAATCTCGGCTCACTGCAAGCTCCGCCTCCCGGGTTCACGCCATTCTCCGGCCTCAGCCTCTCTGAGCAGCTGGGACTACAGACGCCCGCCACCACGCCCAGCTAATTTTTTTGTATTTTTAGTAGAGACGGGGTTTCACCGTGGTCTCGATCTCCTGACCTCGTGATCCGCCCGCCTCGGCCTCCCAAAGTGCTGGGATTACAAGCGTGAGCCACCGCGCCTGGCCCCATTTGGTCTTTTATCCAAGATTTCTTAATGTTATGGCAGAAGCATTCCAAAAAAGCAAGAGCAAAGCCATGAGTCCCCCTTGAGAACCCACAGCATCCAATTTACTTTGGCCTTTTAAAAATTATTTCAGTAAATTTTGGGGAAACAGGTGGTGTTTAGTGACATGAATTGTTCTTTAGTGGTGATTTCTGAGGTTTTGGTGCACCCGTCACCCAAGAAATGTACACTACATCCAATGTGTAGTCTTTTTATCCCTCACTCCCCTCCCAACCTTTCCTCAAGTCCCCCAAGTCCATGATATTATTCTTATGCCTTTGCATCCTCATAGCTTAGCTCCCACTTATAAATGTGAACATAAAATGTTTTCCATTCCTGAGTAACTTCACTTAAAATAATGGTCTCTATCAAACTGCCTAAAGCAATCTACAAATTCAATGCAATTCCCATCGAAATATCACCATCATTCTTCACAGAACTAGAAAAAACAACCCTAAAATACATATAGAGCCAAAAAATAGCCTGCATAGCCAAAGCAAGGCTAAGCAAAAAGAATAAATCTGGAGGCTTCACACTACCTGATTTCAAACTACACTATAAGGCCATAATCACCAAAACAGCATGGTACTGGCATAAATATAGTCACATAGACCAGTGGAACAGAATAGAGAACCCAGAAATAAACCCAAATACTTACAGCTAGCTGATCTTCAACAAAGCAAACAAAAACAAAGTACAAAAAGGACACCCGTTTCAACAAATGGTGCTGTGATAATTGGCTAGCCACATGTAGGAGAATGAAACTGGATCCTCATCTCTCACATTATGCAAAAATCAACTCAAGATGGAATGAGACTTAAATCTCAGACCTGAAGGTATAAACATTCTTGAAGATAACATTGGAAAACCCTTCTAGACACTGGCTTAGGCAAGGATTTCATGACCAAGAACCCAAAAGCAAATGCAATAAAAGCAAAGATAAATAGCTGGGACTTAATTAAACTAAAGAGCTTCTGCATGCAAAAGGAACAATCAGCAGAGTAAGCAAACAATCCACAGAGTGGGAGAAAATCTTCACAATCTGTACATCTGACAAAGGACTAATATCCAGAATCTACAACAAACTCAAACAAATCAGCAAGAAAAAAAAAAAAAACAAACAATCCCATCAAAAAATGGGCTAAGGACATGAACAGACAACTCTCAAAAGAAGATATACAAATGGACAAAAAACATATGAAAAAATGCTGAACATCACTAATGATCAGGGAAATACAAATCAAAACCACCATGCAATACCACCTTACTCCTGCATGAATGGCCATACTCAAAAAAATCAAGAAACAGTAGATGTTGGCATGGATGCAGTGATCAGGGAACACTTCTATACTGTTGGTCAGAGTGTAAACTAGTACAGCCACTATGGAAAACAGGGTGGAGATTCCTTAAAGAATTAAATCTACCATTTGATAGAGCAACCCTACAGGGTATCTACCCAGAGGAAAAGAAGTCATTATACGAAAAAGATACTTGCACACTCATGTTTATAGCAGCACAATTCGCAATTGCAAAATCGTGGAACCAATCCAAATGCCCATCAATCAACTAGTGGATAAAGAAACTGTGATAAACACACACACACACACACACACACACACACACACACACACACACACAATGGAATACTACTCAGCCATAAAAAGGAATGAATTTCCAGCATTTGCAGCAACTTTGATGAGATTGGAGACTATTATTCTAAGTGAAGTAACTCAGGAATGAAAAACCAAACATCGTATATTCTCATTGATATGTGGGAGCTAAGCTACGAGGACTCAAAGGCATGGAAATAATACAGTGGACTTTGGGGACTTGAGAGGAAGGGTGGGAGGGAGGCTAGGGATAAAAGACTACAAATAGGGTGCAGTGTATACTGCTCGGATGATGGATACACCAAAATCTCACAAATCACCACTAAAGAACTTATTCATGTAATCAAGCAACACCTGTACTCCAATAACCTATGGAAAAATAAAAAATAAAAGAATAAGGGTTTCCAATTCCATCCAGGATGTCTGTACATGCCATTATTTTGTTCCTTTTTATGGCTGAGTAGTTTTACATGAAAGAGAGAGTGAGGAAGAGAGACACTATATTTTCTTTTTTTGAGATGTAATTTTGCTCTGTCACCCAGGCTGGAGTGCAGTGGCGCAATCTCATCTCGCTGCAGCCTCCACCTCCTGGGTTCAAGCAATTCTCCTGCCTCAACCTCCTGAGTAGCTGGGATTACAGGCAGCTGCCACCACACCCAACTAATTTTTGTATTTTTAGTAGAGACGGGGTTTTGCCATGTTGGCCAGGCTGTTCTCAAACTCCTGACCTCAGGTGATCTGCCAGCCTCGGTCTCCCAAAGTGCTGGGATACAGGCATGAGCCACTGCGCCTGGCTATTTTCTTTATCCACTCCTTGATTGATGGGCATTTGGACTAGTTCCATATTTTTGCAATTGCAAATTGTGCTTCTATAAATAGGCATGTGCAAATATCTTTTTCTTTAATGACGTCTTTTGCTCTGGGTAGATACCTAAGAGTGGGATTGCTGGATCAACTGGTAGATCTTTTAGTTCTTTAAGGAATCTCCACACTGTTTTCCATAATGATTGTACTAGTTGACATTCCCATCAATAATGTAAAAGTGTGCCCTTTTCACCACATCCACACTAACATCTATTATTTTTTGATTTTTTGATTATGCCTGTTCTTGCAAGAGCAAGGTGGTATTGCATTGTCGTTTTGATTTGTATTTCACTGACAATTAGTGATGTTGAGCTTTTTTTATATGTTTATTGGCCTCTTGTATATCTTCTTTTGAGAGTTGTCTATTCATATCCTTAGCCCACTTTTTGATGGGATTGTTTTGTTCTTGCTGATTTGACTTCCTTGGAGATTCTAGATAGTAGTCCTTTGTTGGATGTATAGATTGTGAACATTTTCTCCCACTCTGTGAGTTGTCTGTTTATTCTGCTGATTATTTCTTTTGCTGTGCAGCTTTTTAGTTTAATTAAATCCCGTCTATTCATCTTTGTTTTTGTTGTGTTTGCTTTTGGATTCTTGGTCATAAAATCTTTGCCTAAGCCAATGTCTAGAAGGTTCCTTCCAATGTTATCTTCTAGAGACTTTATAGTTTCAAGTCTGTAAGTCTTTGATTCACCTTGAGTTGAATTTTGTATAGGGTGAGAGATGAAGATACAGTTTCAATCTTCTACATGTAGCTTGCCAGTTATCTCAGCACCATTTGTTGAACAGGGTGTCCTTTTTGCACTTTATGTTTTTGTTTGCTTTGTCAAAGATCAGTTGGCTGTAAGTATTGGCTTTATCTCTGAGTTCTCCATTCTGTTTCATTGCTCTATATTCCATTTTTTATACCAGTACCATGCTGTTTTGGTGACTATGGCCTTATAGTATAGTTTGAAGTCAGGTAATGTGATGCCTATGAATTTGTTTTGTTTATTTATTTATTTATTTATTTTTTTGAGACAGAGTCTCGCTCTGTAGCCCGGGCTGGAGTGCAGTGGCATGATCTTGGCTCATTCTAAGCTCCACCTCCCGGGTTCACGCCATTCTCCTGCCTCAGCCTCCAGAGTAGCTGGGACTACAGGTGCCCACCACCACACCCGGCTAATTTTTCGTACTTTTAGTAAAGACAGGGTTTCACCACATTAGCCAGGATGGTCTTGATCTCTTGACCTCATGATCCACCTGCCTCGGCCTCTCAAAGTGCTGGGATTACAGGCGTAAGCCACTGTGCCCGGCCTTTGTTTAGTCTTGATTTGGCTATGCGGGCTCTTTTTGGTTCCATATGAATTGTAGGGAGTTTTTTCTAGTTTTGTGAAGAACGATGGTGATATTTTGATGCAAATTGCATTGAATTTATAGATTGCTTTTGGCAATATGGTCATTTTCACAATATTGATTCTACCCATCCATGAGCATGGGATGTGTTTACATTTGTTAGGTTGTGTATGATTTCTTTCAGCAGTGTTTTGTAGTTTTACTTGTAGAGGCCTTTCACGTCCTTGGTTATGTATAATCCTAAGTTTTTTGTTGTTGTTGTTGTTTTTGTTTGGTTTGGTATTGTGAAAGGGGTTGAGTTCTTGATTTGATTCTTGGCTTCGTCGCTATTGGTGCATAGCAGAGCTACTGATTTGTTTATATTAATTTTGTACTGTGTAACTTTGCTGAATTGATTTACCAGCTCTAGGAGCTTTTTGGATGAGGCTTTAGGGTTTTCTAGGTATACAATCATGTTATCAGCAAATAGCGACACTTTGACTTCCTCATTACCACTTTGGATGCCTTTTATTTCTTTCTCTTGTCTGATTGCTCTTGGCTAGGACTCCCAGAGTACTATGTTGAATAGAAGTGATGAAAGTGGGCATCCTTGTCCTGCTGTGGTTCTCAGGGGGAATGCTTTCAAGTTTTCCCTGTTCAATATAATGTTGGCTGTGGGTTTGTCATAGATGGCTTTTATTGCCTTAAGATATGTCCCTTCTATGCCAATTTTGCTGAGGGTTTTAATCATAAAGGATCCTGAATTTTGTCAAATGCTTTTTCTATGTCTATTAAGATGAATATGTGACTTTTATTTTTAAATCTGTTTATGTTGTGTCTTACATTTATTGACTTACGTATGTTAAACCATCCTTGCATCCTTGATTTGAAACTCACTTGATCATGGTGGATTATCTTTTTTGATATGCTGTGGGATTCTGTTAGCTAGTACTTAGCTAGTACTTAGCTAGTACTTAGCTAGTATTGTTAGCTAGTATTCCCTGTTTTGGTATTAGGGTGATATTGGCTTCATAGAATGATTTAGGGATGATGATCTCTTTCTCTATTTTGGAAGCGTGTCAATAGGATTGGTACCAGTTCTTCTTTGAATATCTTATAGAATCAGCTGTGAATTCATCCGGTCCTGGACATTTTCTTTTTGTTGGTAACTTTTGAATTACCATTTAAATCTTGCTGCTTGTTATTGCTCTGTTCAGAGTTCTTATTTCTTCTTGTTTTAATCTAGGAGGGTTATATTTTTCCAGGAAGTTATCCATCTCCTCTAGATTTTCTCATTTATGTGTGTAAAGGTGTTCATAGTATCCTTGAATGATCATTTGTATTTTTATGGTATCAGTTGTAATATCTCCTGTGTTGTTTCTAATTGAGCTTATTTGGATATTCTCTCTTCTTTTCTTGGTTAAATTTGCTAATGTTCTATCAATTTTATTTATCATTTAAATGTGCCAGCTTTTTAATTCATTTATCTTTTGTATTTTTTGTTTCAATTTCATTTAGTTCTGCTCTGATCTTGGTTATTTCTTTTCTTCTTCTGGATTTGGGTTTGGTTTGTTCTTGTTTATCTAATTCCTTGGGGCATGACCCTAGGTGATTCATTTTTCTTTGGCTTTGTTGGATTGGGTTAATTCAAAAGCACAAATTGTCTATTTGTGCTCTTTCAGGCTTTTTGATGTAAGCATTTAATGTTATGAACTTTCCTCTTAGCACCACTTTTGCTGTATCCAGCAAAAGTTTTGATAAGTTGTGTCACTATTATTGTTCAGTTCAAATAATGTTTTATTTCACTGTTAACCCAACAATTATTCAGGAGCAGGTTATTTAATTTTCATGTATTTTCATGGTTTTGAGTGTTCCTTTTGCAGTTGATTTCTAATTTTATTCCATTGTGGTCTGAGACTACATGCTATAGTTTTGATTTTCGTAAATTTGTTGAGACTTGCTTTGTGGCCTATCATATGGCCTATCTTGGAGAATGTTCCATGTGCTGATGAATAAAATGTATATTCTGCAGTTTTGAGGCAGAATGTTTTGTAAATATCTGTTAAGTCCATTTGTTGTAGAATATAGTGTAAGTCCATTGTTTCTTTGTTGACTTTCTATCTTGATGACCTGTCTCATGCTATCAGTGGAGTATTGAAGTCCCCCACTATTATTGCATTGCTGGCTATCTCATTTCTTAAATCTAGTAGCAATTGTTTCATATATTGGGGAGCTGCAGCATTAGGTGCATGTGTATTTGGGATTGTGATATTTTCCTGTTGGACTACTCCTTTTATCATTATATAATGTCCCTCTTTGTCTTTTTTAACTGCTGTTACTTTAAAGTGTGTTTTATCTGATAAGAATAGCTACTCCTGCTTGCATTTGGTGTCCATTTGCATGGAATATCATTTTCCACCCCTTTACCTTAAGTTTATGCAAGTCCTTATGTGTTAGGTGACTCTCTTGAAGACAGCAGATACTTGGTTGGTGAATTTTTATCCATTCTGACATTCTGTATCTTTTAACTGGAGCATTTAGGCTATTTACATTCAACATTAGTATTGAGATGTTAGGTACTATTCTATTCATCATGCCATTTGTTGCCTGATTTTTTATTTTTTGTTTTTTTTGTTTGTTCTTCATTGTGTTATTGTTTTATAGGTCCTGTGAGATTTATGCTTTAAGGAGATTCTATTTTTGCATATTTCAAGGATTTGTTTCAAGATTTAGAGCTTCCTTTAGCAGTTCTAGTAGTGCTGGCTTGGTAGTGCAAATTATCTCAGCATTTGTTTGTTTGAAGATTGTTATCTTTCCTTCATTTATGAAGCTTAGTTTTGCCAGATACAGAATTCTTGGTTGATAATTGTTTTGTTTAAGGAGGCTAAAGATAGGACCCCAATCCCTTCTAGCTTGCAGGGTTTCTGCTGATAAATCTGCTGTTATTCTGATAGGTTTTGCTTTATAGGTTACCTGATGCTTTTGCCTCACAGTTCTCAAGATTCTTTCCTTTGTCTTGACTTTAGATAATCTGATGACTATATGCCTAGATGATGGTCGTTTTGCAACGAAGTTCCCAAGTCTTCTTTGAGCTTCCTGTATTTGAATGTCTAGATCTCTGGCAAAGCCAGGGAAGTTTTCCTGGATTATTCCTTCAAATATGTATTCCAAATTTTGGATTTCCCTTCCTCCTTGGTAACACCAATTATTCTTAGATTTGATCATTTAACATGATCCCAAGCTTTCTTAGAGGCTTTGTTCATTTTTAAAAATTTTTTTTCTTTGGCTTTGTTGGATTAATTTGAAAGCCTTGTTTTTGAACTCTGAATTTCTTTCTTCTGCTTATTCAATTTTATTGCTAAGACTTTCCAGTGCAGTTTTCATTTCTCTAAATGTCCTTGATTTCCAGAAGTTGTGATTTTTTTAATGCTATCTATTTCATTGGATATTTTTCCTTTCATGTCCTGTATCATTTTTGTTTGATTTCTTTAAGTTGGACTTCACCTTTCTTGGCTCCTTTTTGTTTGACTTAATAATCAACCTTACAAATTCTTTTTCTGGCAATTTAGAGATTTCATCTTAGCTTGAATCCATTGCTGGTGAGCTAGTGTGATCTTTTGCAGATGTTAAGAAAGCTTGTTTTCTCATATTATCAGAATTGTTTTTCCGGTTTATTCTCATTTGGGTGGATGATGTCAGAGGGACAATCTGGTACTCAAGGGCTGCTTTACAGATTCTTTTGTCCCATGGGAGTGCTACTTTGATGTGGTGCTCTCCCTTTTCCTCTAGGGATGGGGCTTCCTGAAAGCCAAACTATAGTGATTGATATTTTTCTTCTGGATCTAGCCACCCAGCAGATCTACTGGGCTCTGGGTTGGTACTGGGGAGTGTCTATAAAGAGTCCTGTAATATAATCTGTCTTCAGTTCTCTCAGCTGTAGATGTCAGCACCTACTCTGGTGGAGGTAGCAGGGGAATGAAATGGACTCTGTGATGGTTCTTTGTTGTATTTTTGTTAAGTATGATGGTTTTGTGTTAACTGGCCTCCAGCCAAGAGGTGGTGCTTTCGAGAGCACATCAGCTGTGATTGTATAGGGAGGATACATGCTTGCCCTAAGGTTGCCTTTCGATGAGTATTCAGGTTTCTCAGGCATTGGGCAGGGTCACAGAGCTCCCAAGAGATTATGTCCTTTGTCTTTGGTTACCAGGGTAGGTAGAGAAAAACTGTCAGGTGGGGGCAGGATTATGCACGTCTGAGCTCAGACTCTGCTTCGGCAGGGTTTGTTGTGGCCATTGTGGGATAAGGGGGTGTGGTTCTCAGGCCAATGGGGGATTATGGCTGTCTCTGCTGCATCACACAGGTCGCCAAGGAAGGCGGTGAAGCCAGCAACCACAGGCCTTACCCAGCTCCCACAGAGCCCATAGCCAGAAAGGCCAGTCTCACTCCCACTGTGTCCCCCCAACAGCACCTAGTTTATTTCCAGGCAGCCCTTGAGCAGGGCTGAGTACTTGCCCCAGGCTACAAGCCTCCCAGCTGAGAAAGCAAGCACACTCACAGTTCCTCTGCTTTCCCATGGAGCCTGCGGTGGCAATGCACCTCCTTCAAAGGTCTGTAGATTCTCTCAGCTTTCCTGGTATGTTCCTGTGGTAGTTCTTGGAGAAAAAGTTCACTATATGGGTCTCCACACACTGCTGTCTCCCTCCTAGTGGGAGCTGCAAGTTGGTCCTACCTCTTATCCACCATTTTCCTCTTCTCTCCCAATCTACTGTGTTCTATGGGTTGATGAAAGTCAAAGTACACCCTAGGTGCAAGTGTTGGGAAAAAAGGCATCATCTCCTCAAGGAAAGAGCTGTGAAGAGTTCATGAACATTTTTAATCTACTGCTTGCATCATAAATATAAATAACCGTAAAGCAAACCATTATTGAATGCCAACATATGCCAGCTAATGCTTTATATGTAACATCTAAGCATTTATTATAATTCTATGAATGACCATGAATGAATATAAATGTCATTATTAGAGATGAGGAAACTGTACTACATAAAAGGTTAAGTAACTTGCAAAAGATCATACAGTCTGTGATGCTGAAGCAGATTCAGGTCCAATCAAACTACAAATCCCAGTCTCTTGATCACCATACTTTATAAAATGTACAGTAAGATTATCATACAAGCTTTCTTTTGCTGCCGTAACACTTTGCCACAAACTTAGTGACTTAAAACAATACAAATGTATTATCTCACAGTACTGTAGTTCAGAAGTTTGAAGTGGCTTGGCTTGTTTCTCCATTTCAGGTTTCACAAAGGCTAAATCAAGGCTGAGTTATTATCTCAGAGGCTTGGGAATAATATATGGCCAAGTTCATCCAGTTTGCTGGAAAAATTAAGTTCCTTGCAATCAAAGGCCTGAGGATTTATTCTCTTGTTGGCTGTCAGCTGGAGGCCACCCTTGGCTCCTAGAGGCCTACATATGGAGATATATATATATAATCTCAAACCCAGTAACTATGCCTCAAATTCTTCTCACACTTAGAATCTCTAACCTTCTTTTCTGCTGCACCTCTTCTGCCTCCTTTTCTACCACATCCCTCTGACTGCAGCCAGAGAAGTTTCTCTGCTTTTAAGGGCTCATATGATTAATTGGGAACACCCAGATAATCCAGGACAACCTCTTTCTCTTAAAGTTTGTAACTCTTTCTCTTAAGGTTTGCAGGTTACACCTGCAAATTCCCTGTTACCCTGTAATGGAGTACATCACAGGATGCAGGGATTAGGGTGTGGACATTTTTGTAGGCCAGGTGATTAGTAAGTATTCATGGAGGTAAAATTCAGTTGGATTTTAAGAGATACATAAGGTATTACAAGGTCCTCCTTGTGTTGGGGAGGAAGAAGTATAAGCCTATGGGAGAAGCCATTCAGAAAAGCAACAAGAATCACACACTTAGAGACACAGGAAAGTGTAAGACATTTGTGATAAGTGATGATGAGTAGAATGATGAATTTGTGGGAACAATTAGAGGAATGATACGTTAGAGTGCAGATAAGGTCAGCCAGTGGAGAACCATAAGTGCCACATAGAGGAATTTGGGTTTTATTCTACAGGCTACAGGAAATCATTAGGTTTTTGAGTGAAAGAGTGAAAAATTAAAATGATCTGCGGAAGTGAATCCAATGAGTGTATGTGGACAGATGGGAGTGAGGTGGGTGGAAGATAGCCAAGTAAATTATAATCAACCAGTTGTCTAATAATAAGGTTGATACAGAGGAAGGGAAACTGGTGAGAGATTCCAGGAAGAAAGAAACAGCTGGAGTATGGCTTGATTGAAGGTTGCACATGAAAGAGAATAACTGTGATCTTGGAAAAAGAGGGGTCGGGAGGAATGGGGTAAAATCTGCTACAAAGAGGAAGCCTGAGTCAGGTAAAGCAGTAAATGCAATTCCAGTCTAGAGAGAACAGCTCTGCCCTAAAAAGGAACAGCTGGGGTCTCCATCCTGCTCAGCCTTCATGTGCCACCATCTTTCCATTTAAAGGTAAGAAATGGACTCCTCCACAAAGCAGGCTCCCCACTGGAATCCCCCTGACTTCAAAAGCCACATCTCCAGGCAGAGAAAAGCAGAGGCATTTTTTCCTTCTGAAAAGTTCCTTTTAATATTTGGAGTTATTTTCCAAACAGTGGTTTAATTAGTGTTTTTAATTTCTAAACGTAATGAAAAATTTATAGCTCCATGGTTGCTCTGAAACTTCTGTGTGATTGTGTGTGTTATCTTTTTTTTCTTTCTTCCTGTTTTTTAATGCAAGTTTTTTATAGACTCAAAATCTTCTGAACTCTGGGGGCATCTCCACATCTCAGAATTGTTGTACATAATAATAATAATAAAGCCCCCAACTATACGAAAGTTTGGATTAAGAGATTACCCTTTAAGACATTTCTTAAACATTCTTTGGCAGGCCTGAGATTTACAGGGGGCCATCATCAAAGCAGCCATGTAAATGGGGACATATTGACAACTTTCCCCCTTAAAGGCAGACACAAACAGGATTTATATGCTTCAACCACAGCTCCCTTGGGAACTCAACAAGGGACTTATTTTGTTTCTCTTTTAATAGCTTCTCTTGGGTACTTTATGGACCAGTTCTCTCATCTCAAGTGTCTGATCCCAAGACATAAATTAATTTTAGATGGACCTTTTATCCATCTTGTCTGCTAAGGCAATATTCACTATTTGTTTTGGTTGCCATGGAGATAATTGACTTCCTGCAGTGGCAGGAGTCTTGTTTGGGGGTTTTAAAGGGGTTTGGGTCCAGGGATTCTTTAATTTTCACATCGTGAGGAAAGCCATTTCATCAATGGAACATTCATATACATCTCCCACTTATAATTGGAATGTTTTTTTTATCACCTTGTGAAACTTCCCCTTTTATGTTTCATAACTTCCTTCTTTATGGTTTAACCTCTGCTCTCCAAGGTGCTGACTAAAACCACAGCAAAGGGCAAGCATTCTATTTATTACTATTTTGTAGAATGGTTGAACACAGCATCTCAGCAGAATACTATCTGAAGAAACAGCTGAAAAATCTGAAAAAAAAAATGGTGGATTATAGAACCCTATTCAAGTAGAGGAAGAGGCTACATTTTATCAAGGCAAGAAACACTTTGAATACCAATTCATAAAATCAATCTCCCAGTGACCAACTCAGGCTGCTAAAGATTGGGTCCCTCTGGAGTCTAGGTACCAGTTCTGATATTTAAAAAGGTGACTGCTGGATTCTGCTATAAACTGTTAGAACAGGCAACCTGAAAGTCCATCTCAAGTACAATGAAAAAAATTAAGAAAGAAATATCAGCTTTAAGAATATCCTCTTTGAGATATACAAATATACAAATAATAAAATGATAAATATGATATTTTACACACATTCCCGCCTACCTTCCATATTTTGACTACCATTACAGGTCATGAACATTTCCAAAACAAATTATCTAAAGACTTTTAACGGCATTTAAAAACCTAACTACCAGAAATACATCCTTTTTGTTGCATTTGATTTTTGAGAATCATATGAGTTATGCTATTTCTGTACATATATTTTACAACACCAAAAAAATCCTATGCCACTTATCCACAGGGCTAATATTTTTGCTAAAATAATTTTTTACTGTAGTTCAAAAAGCTATTACCAAAAGAAAAAAAAATTAAATCAATGATCAGAATGAGAATTCTTAGGAGCAATAATAGTGAACAAAACTCTAAGAACCTACTTCAGTTCTTTTAAGTGCACAGCACAAAATCAATTTGCAATGACCCTGAGAATCAGCCTTCTTTACCACATGACAACAAAAGAAATGGAGGATGAAAACAAATTAAAGTTCTTAAAAGTCTTTTTTGCCTTCTAAAGATTTAAGGGTATCTTTGAGCTATGAAACTTTTAAAGGCAGCTCTTTGAATGCTTATCAATATTGTTGTATATTCTTACAGTAATGGCTTTTAGGCTGACCCTAGAAGCTCACGATTCACTTTCTGATTCATGTTTCATTCTTATTATATTTGTTTATTTCATAATGTTTTTTTGAAGATGCATTATGAACATAGCACTGTGCTAGGCAATGGAGGGAAAGAAAAATACTTGATGCAGTCTAGACAGGCACCAACATCAGGATAACACAAAGCACATAACTGGATGTACATGTTCAGAAGACAACAAAATGCAAAGGAATACAAATTGGAGGGAACTGCTTCATTACAGGCCTCCCACACATTAGCTCATTTAACACTGACAATACCTCCAGTTCACTGACAAGACAGCTACACTTTGAAAAGGAGCTGATATAGGGCGGAGCCCAGATTTGACACTAGGAGTCTGTGATTCCTAACCTAAACACGAAACTACTAACCTGTAATGCTTCCCTAGTTTAAGTATTATAGTTTACTTCAATAATGACATTTCAGGTGGACCAGGCAGGATTTTAACGTGTTTAAGAGGGAGACAGGCATTCCAGAGGAAGAAAAGGATACATGGAGGCTAGGGCATGAGTCCCTGAGACAGGGAAAATAATAGCTAAGTCTTACATCTCCAATGAGGAGAAGTCCTATTGAGAGGTGACAGCGTGCTGGCAGCCCTTGCTCACTCTTGGTGCCTCCTCAGCCTCGGCGCCCACACTGGCTGCGCATGAGGAGCCCTTCAGCCTGCCACTGCGCTGTGGGGGCCCCTCTCTGGGCTGGTTGAGGCCAGAGCCAGCTCCCTCAGCTTGCCGGGAGGTGTGGAGGGAGAGGTGCAGGCGGGAACTGGGGCTGCGTGTGGCGCTTGCGGGCCAGCTAGAGTTCCGGATGGGCGTGGGCTTGGCAGGTCCTGCACTTGGAGCAGCCGGCCCTGGCAGTGAGGGGCTTAGCACCAGCAGCTGTGGAGGGTGCACCAGATCCCGCAGCAGTGCCGGCCCACCAGAGCTTCGCTTGATTTCTCGCCTGGCCTTAGCTGCCTCCCTGTGGGGCAGGGCTCGGGACCTGCAGCCCGCTATGCCTGAGCCTCTCCCCAACCCACCATGGGCTCCTGCATGGCCAGAGCCTCCCCGACAAGTGCTGCCCCCTGCTCCACGGCACCCTGTCCCATCAACCACCCAAGGGCTGAGAAGTGTGGGCACAGGGCACAGGACTGGCAGGCAGCTCCACCTGCGGCCGGTGCGGGATCCACTGGGTGAAGCCAGCTGGGCTCCTGAGTCTAGTGGGGACTTGGAGAACCTTTATGTCTAGCTAAGGGATTGTGAATACACCAATCGGCACTCTGTATCTAGCTCAAGGTTTGTAAATACACCAATCAGCACCCTGTGTCTAGTTGAAGGTTTGTGGATGCACACCAGTCGGCACTCTGCATCTAGCTAATCTGGTGGGGACTTGGAGAATCTTTATGTCTAGCTAAGGGATTGTGAATACAACAATCGGCACTCTGTATCTAGCTCAAGGTTTATAAATGCACCAATCAGCACTCTGTGTCTAGCTCAGGGTTTGTAAATACACCAATCAGTACTCTGTATCTAGCTAATCTAGTAGGGACCTGGAGAACTTTTGTGTCTAGCTCAGGGATTGTAAACATACCAAACAGCACCCTGTCAAAACGGACCAATCAGCTCTCTGTAAAACAGACCAATCAGCAGGATGTGGGTGGGGCCAGATAACAGAATACAAGCAGGCTGCCCGAGCCAGCACTGGCAACCCACTCGGTCCCCTTGCACACTGTGGAAGCTTTGTTCTTTCTCTCTGCAATAGATCTTGCTACTGCTCACTCCTTAGGTCCACACTGCCTTTATGAGCTGTAACACTCACCGTGAAGGTCTGCAGCTATTGAGACCACGAACCCACCTGGAGGAACAAACAACTCCAGGGGCGCCACCTTAAGAGCTGTAACACTCACCGCAAAGGTCTGCAGCTTCACTCCTGAGCCAGCCAGACCATGAACCCACCAGAAGGAAGAAACTCCGAACACATCCGAACATCAGAAGGAACAAACTCCGGACACGCCGCCTTTAAGAACTGTAACGCTCACTGCGAGGGTCCGCAGCTTCATTCTTGAAGTCAGTGAGACCAAGAACCCACCAATTCCAGACATACTATTATCATTCCCACTGTATAAATCAGGAAAACGAGGCTCAGAGAGATCAAGTAACCACCCTAAATGCAAGCAGCAGCTAGTAAATGGTAGAGCGAACCCAAGTGATCTGGCTCCAGAGCCTCTGTTCCTAACTTCTCCTGACCCCTGCAAGTGCCACCCCTGCAGAGACTGCATATGAAATTCAGGAGGGATGGGTGGGGCAGGGCCAGACAACCAACACCTGACAAAGGTGTCTTGGGGTCAGGCTGACAAGTGCTGCCAATTGTCTTCTCAGGCTTTGAAGAGCCATGTTTTGGGGTTTGTTTTGTAGCAGGGATAAGCTAAGCTCAGCTTTGTGTTTTAGAAAGATAAGCCTGGAGCAAAGAGGAGCATGGATTGGAAGGGATGAAAGCTGGAGCCACTTTTCTTTCAATAAAAATATATTTACAAGTAACCCTCCACACACACACACAAAACTTACACACATACACTACACATAAACATGTACCACGCATACCCCAAATATACACATGTGAATACATACAACTTACATACACATCAAATATTCACTACATACATTCATATACCACACACATGTACACACCACTCACACACATACACCACACATACACATACCACATGCACTCACACTGCATACACATATACAACACACACGTGTACATGCATACTCAAACATGCTACACAATGCCACACACACACATACATGCATACATACAACATATAAACCACCCACACAACATTGCCTACATACACTATACATACAGACACACATACACATACTCACATACACATGCATTCCGTTGCCTGAATCATGAGGTAAATGAACTCAGAAACATAATGTTCACTAAGATTTCTTTATATCATTTATTTTCTGCCTCCCTGAACACAGACTAGACATTATCGGGAAACTTGAGTCTGCAGGAAAGGAGTGTTACACATCTTCATCTTCCACTTCTAATGACCCAACGTTAGAAAGACTTTTTCTTTCCCAGATTCATTTGGATATTTCTGAGCTCAGTAAGCCTGCCAGGGGAGCTACCTTCAAAGCCTAAAAAGGGGCCTTAGGCAGCATTGTCCTCAACTCTGCAGATGCTATCCTTGTCATTTATGCCCTAAATTAAGAAAAACAACATATTTTGCTTTCCCTGGTTTCATCTGATTTTCTGTTTAGAAATTGTATGTGTTAAGCCTGGACAATGTCAGTGTCCAGGCCGAGATAGTGACTCTCCCCCAGCAGAGGATACCACACAGCTCTATGTGGGCTTAATTCTGCATTTGCCTTTATGCAAATGTCTAATTTTCTACTTTTACTTTTTTTGTATCATAAACGCACAACTATAATATTCTCTATTTATAAGAAAAATATGCCTGTATCTAAACAAAATGAAAACATTTATTCTTTAGTGAAAATAACTGCTACCTGGATGGTAAATTATGTTCACATTATGGTTCATACTTGAAAATTATTTTTAAAGCGTCTGAAATTCTTGAAAGCAAAACATTTTTGAGCACACATAATTTAAGTTATGGGACCATGAAAAAAATACATCCTCTAGAACACATATAGGGCATTTACAGGAAATGTGGTCTGCGAGATACAGAGCCTCTGTTTGGTCTGAATAGAAGATCACATTTCATATTTTAAGGTCAAATTACATCAGTTTCTTTCCAGTAAAAAAAAAAATAGCATCATACTAGAATGTTAATATCTTTAAAACCTCCAAGACTCGATATTGTGTTCTCTTGGGATAATTTACTGAAGATGAGACTGATGAGCTGCAGCAGCCGTTTAATACCCAGAGTTGCGCTTAGGAGAAAAGAATTTCCAGGATAAACCATTTGCAGGGAAAATTCAATCTAAGCTTCTTTATTTTCAGAACCTATGTTCAGGGTGGAAGAAAAAAACCTCTAACCTACACAAACATGGAGTTTTCAATCCTTATGATAACACTGGCTGTTTTAAAGTGTTGGCATAATTTACGACCTCGAATTTAGGACCTAATTCATGAGTACATATTATAAAATCATTTCAGTAAAAAAAAAAAAACAACCAAAGTGATGTTTTTCCATTTCCTTTCGCTCATCCTTTATCCCACTCTCTCTGTTGGCTCTGTATTATTATGTTTATGGAATTACATGCAAAATATATACACTAAGCATTTACTGAGCCCCTACTCTGCTAGGTGCACAGGGAGACATAAAATCGTAGGAGACTTCATGTTTGCCTTCAGTGAGCCTGAAATCCAGCAGGAAAGGTAAGATAATTGTGGGAATACCTAAAAAACAAAAGCACAGTTGTGAGGATGAACAGGATGATGCAAACTACTTTAGGAACGCAGAGCTAGAGTGGAGAATCACCAGACTGCAGGCGAAAGAAGGCATGTGCATAATTCCAACAGTGGGATATGAAATTCCCATTTCAGAGACATAAAGTTTAAGTGTGTTGAGGGACATTTTGGCTGCAGCAGCAGATGTTTGAGACCCTGTGTTAGAAATAGGAACTGTTAATGACCACAGGTGGTTATCATACCAAAATGACAAACAACAATAAGAACAACAACAACAAAAAACATAAAAACCAGAGTGGCTTCTGCTAGCTTTGTTGGCATATTTTCAAACTGAAGAATGTTGCTCATAAATTATCTTTCAGGTTGATTTTCTTTTTCTCTGTATGCTCATGAAATGCTTTAACGAACATCTACACCTCCTCAGTGGAATTGGGAGTGAGTTATTTGTGAAAAACAGGTGAGGTTCTTGCTGAAGGACGTACTAAGTGTTTCTGCTTGAGTGATACAGCAGTGGACTCAGATCTCCCAGAAGGTTTCAGACAATCCTAGCAACTATCAAAGAAAGAGGGTTGTGGTCACTGGGAAGTTTTCCAAGTGGAATTTTAAGGAGGACTTTGTTAGAGAGTCCTCAAGGCTCTTTCTGAGCACTCACACACACACCCCTCCTTTTCCCATTGGCACCCACAACCTGAATTTTCTGCACAGAATCACATCCATATCTACAATGTGGAAGAATCAAAGTGGATCAGAGGCATCCCGCACTGCCCGCACCTGTGGGGAAAGTGCCGCTGTTAATATTTCTGCTGAAAACTGAGCAGCCTGGTCCTTAGGTTAAGTAAATACTGAATCAAACATGCCAGCCTACAAAGGAAAATAGTCTCTGCCATGTGCAGAGCACCTATCATGTTCAAGAGCCTTACATTCATTTTGTTCTCTAAACAATAATTAGGTAGGGCTATCTATTGTTATTTCTTTTTCATAGGCCTCAAAAGTCTAAATAATCTGCCCAGGGCCACAGGCATAGCAAGACGTTTTTTGATCCCAAAGCATCCCTCTACTTTGCTCTGAGATTGGAACTAGAACACACAAGTAAATTGTAAATTGCAATTTCAGCAACATAAAAACATGGCCATCAACTAGGTAGTAACTATATGTTGGGCTAATCCTAAAATAAATGAAAAACCTTTGGGAAGCCCAGAGCATATTATTCCAGGTTAGAAGAGACAAAGGAAGGGATCCAGCCTAGGACATCATAACCTCATACAAACAATAGGATGCCCAGCCCATAGGGGCCACTATTATGAGGTATTATTTATTCTCTCCAGTAATTGCACAGGCATGAAAACCATCTCAGAACCTTAACATGGGGCTGATGATTCGTCTACTCATGCATAGTGCCTACCAAAGTGTACTGGAGGAAAATCTGAACCTAAGCATATTATAAATTCATGGCTTTTCTCTATGAGTAGTTAATCTAAAATCAGAGATTTCAAGTAAAATATGGACATTCAAAATTACGGTGCTATCCTTTAGGAAATAAATGTTACTTATTCAAAAATTATTAAAATCCCATGGATTTGAAATGGGCTGACACCAAGGTATAGAGATCAATAGAAAGGAAAGACGAAAAGATCTATCCTAAAGAATAATAATCTTACTCTCCTACTACTTGCAACTTCAAATAAAATACATCTTAGATTAGGCAAATTTCCCAGGATCTTATACAGAACCCCTTTTCATTCCTTTTTGTAGTGGCTGTGTTCAGAAGTAAGAGAGGTGTTGAGGTTTACGTGGAATAAAATACGATGACAAAGAAGAGGAAGCAATTCATTCATTTCATGAATATCTGAGTATCAACGTTGTTTACTACTGGGGAACATAAGCAAAAATAGTCAACAATCTGCCTCTGTGAAGCTCACATTTTGGTGAGAGGAAAAGCTGACAAAAAAGATAAATAAAATATAGAATGTGCACTAACAATGATAAGTAAGGAGAAAAATACAATAGAGGGAGATAAAAAGTGGCTGAGGGTGCAATTTTAAATGAGGTGATCATTTAACATGGGAGCCCATGTCATCCATACAGTCTTCAAATGAGTGGAAATACCCTAACCCTGGTATAATAGGCCTAATCAGTTGGTGCCCTAGTTTCCTGGGGCTGCTGTCACACAGTACCACAAACTGGCTCCCTCAAATAGCTATTTTATTGTCTCACAGCTCTGGAGACCAGAAGTTTGAAGTCAAAGTGTCAGCAGGGACTTCTGAGGACCTGTGGGAGATAATCAGTTGCATCCCTTTCTCCCAGCATCTGGTGGCCTCAGGCTTTCCTGTCTTCCCTCTGTGCATGTCTGTCTCTGCATCCAAATTTCTCCTTTTTATAAGGTCACGAGACATACTGAATTACACCACCCCCAACCCATAACCTCATCTTAACTTCATCACTGTAAAGACACTATTTCCAAATAAAGTCACATTCACAGGTGCTGGAGATTAGGACTTCAACCTATTTTGGGGGGGACATAACTCAATCCATAACAGTTGGTAAATAAGAAACGCCAAAAAAAAAAAAAAATTAAAGTCCTGACAATTCCACTTAGGGGGAGAAATCGTTAAAGGGGTTGATTGTTCTCATTAGGGAATGGTGGCGATGCCTGCTTCTATATTTAATAAAGGCTAATTTCAGCCCTACAAACATCCATAATGAATTATTTAATGCAAGCTGGCAAAAATATACCTACTGAACACAGATGTTGTCGTCCGTTCTATTGGGTTTAGCTACAAAATAAGAAAGGAATTAGTAATCTCTTGGGAACCAGAGCAACAGAAAATTAGACAGGCCAAGGTGTCCTTAGCCCACCCAGAACAGCTCTGCATTCACTAGGCTGGTACCTGTGCTAATAGCAGCCCAGAATGGGCTCGGTTCCCTGGTTTCTTAATAATCATATTTTCTTTCCACAAAGGGTAGAAAATATTATCGAGCTGAATTTTTCCCGTTGCCAACAAGTTAGGGATAATGTGCACCATGTGGATCAAGCTGATCACATAAATTAGGGCTTTAAAGCATAATATCTGAGCATTTCCCAACTGAACATTACTTTTCTGTATAAATTAAAAATGTCTAAAAGGGGGTTTATTAGAAGGAGACTATCAAAGCTTTTTATGAACATGCTTTCTCTTTTGATCTATATAATTTTCAAAAAGTGTTAGACATATCATGATTTCTAGCACAACTGGAATTTTAAATCTAAGAATCAGAAGAAAAAAATGCAAATAGGAAAGACATGATTTTGAAGCCATGTCTATTTTGCTGCAATTAGTCATTAAGCAGAGGAAATGAATTTCGGTAAAAAGCCTGCTTTATCTAGCACTTTATCAACCAGAAATCTCCAGAAAAAAGCATTTCTGATGTCTCCCAACACAAATCCTCAATCTATTAACCACAGGACTATAAGAAGGTTGTTATTTGCTTTCTTACTGGTTTGGGGAGGAGAGAGAAAATTACATCTTTGCATCAGTGAGCTTTTTCAAACAATGGTGATTTACATGTCAATCTCTTGATTATTAAATATTATCTATGTGATTTTCAACTGCATCCAATAGAAAAAAAATTTAAATCGCAGATAATATCTTCGAAACACTAACTACTTTGAATTTCTATAAAGCCTTAGAGAAGACCAAAGTCCTTTCAAGGTATGCTTGTGGATCACTGAGCCAGAACAGATCTGAAGTGGTCATTTATTTCTGAGCACTCTCTTCAAGCATGTCAATATTAAAATATCAAATATTGGGAGACTTTTCGGGTTCTACTCTTAAAGAATCTTAATCCACAAAGTTAATAGAGCCTCTGTGGACTTGAGAGATGACCAAATAGCAAATAAAGTATTCATAAGATGTCCAATTTGGTGGCCATAGAAAGTGGTAGAAGAATAATCCAAGCACCTTTCCTTGTCTGAATGTGAACTAGGAAAAGGTGAGGTTCTTCTCCTTTCAGAGGTTAGTCCATCAACTTACTAAGCCACAGAATATCCAAAAGATGCAAAGGCATATATGTTGGTTTGCTTGTGTTGCCAAAACAAAATACCACAGACTGAATGGCTTAAACAGCAGCATTTTATTTCTCACAGTCCTGGAGGCCAGAAGTTCAATATCAAGGTGCTAGCAGAGTTGGTTTCCTCTGAAGGCCATAAAGTAATGATCTTTTCCAGGCCTGTCCTCTTGGCTTGCAGATGGCCACCGTCTTGCTGTGTCTTCACGTGGTCTTGCTCTGTGCATGAGCATCCCTTGTATCTCTGTCTCTAATGTGTATCAGTGTTTCCTAATCTCTTCTTATAACAAGGACACCAGTCAGATCGGATAGAGTTTACCCTAATGCCCTCATTTTAACTCAATGACTTCTTTAAAGTCCCTATCTCCAAAAACAGTCACATTCTGTGGATTAGGGTGTTGACATATGAATTGGAGGGGAGCGGAGGACAATTCTGCCCATACCAGCAAGCAATGTGGGAATCATCTGTTGGGTTCAGTGGTAATGACTCTTCCATTCCTAAAGTTTTTCACATTCTTCCTGCTGAAAGGATGAATGGAGGCTTTGTCTTATTCAGCTGTAAAAGCTTGAATTCTGTTATTTGCCTGAATGGAGGAAAAATTAGCAAAACAATGTGGACTGCTAACATAGCCTAACCCCTCCTAAGGTTTCTGGTCTCGCCCTTCCACCCTGGGAATAGAGAAGAAATGACTACATATGTCAGTCAATGCAGTGTGGATTATAAGTGTCAAAACTTTAGAAATCTTAAGCTAGAACATGGGATCTACTGGCAGATTTCAAAGCCCTGCCTAGTACAGGGTCTAGAACAATTAGGAGCTATCTGAGTAGTACATCTCTTAGTATATTGGCTGCCACCATACCCCTTCTTGTTTGCACCTCTCATCAATGACTCCTATAAGAGCAGAGATTTGCCACATGCACATGGTTTCCCCAGTTCCCAGCCGGTAGCAGACACACAGCAATCACTCAGTTAGAACCTGCTGAAGGAGCTTACCTTCTCCTTTAGAGAAGTTCTAGAGTGGCCAGGCGTGGTGGCTCACACCTGTAATCCCAGCACTTTGGGCGGCCGAGGCAGGCAGATCATGAGGTCAGGAGATTGAGACCAGCCTGGCTAATATGGTGAAACCCCGTCTCTACTAATAATACAAAAAAATTAGCTGGGCATGGTGGTGGGCACTTTTAGTCCCAGCTACCCGGAGGCTAAGGCAGAAGAATCGCTTGAACCCGGGAGGTAGAGATTGCGGTGAGCCGAGATCGTGCCACTGCACTCCAATCTGGGTGACAGAGCGAGACTCTGTCTCAAAAAAAAAAAAAAGAAAAAAAAGAGAAGTTCTAGAGTTAGCACAGTCATAGGTGAGATAAGTCATATGACTTCAAAAATCACTGCCTTTGTGTTTTCTGAGTAATTTGCTTCAGATTTTCTGCCCATTCTAGCTAAGAGAAAGGCAGTTTGATGTTATCATAAATCATGGGTATTTCACTTTTTTTCTACCACTCTATACAATCTAGTTACAATACTTTTTTATCTAGCTGAAGGAGATAACTCTGAATATGAATAACCTTCCCTTGATAGCATTTACTTTTGGTTTGATTCATGTGCGTCCCAATCAGGGAAGAGCCTTCACAAGATGGCATCGGTCAGCAAGGGCACATGTACTGAAATCTTAGTGCTTTTCATATTTTTACATAGTGTGGAGTAATTTTTGTTTCCTCTAATCAAATATCTGACATTATTCATTGTATTACATTTCTCAATAGAGTGATCCAAACACAAAGTGTCCTCCTAGATGGTGAATGAACATGTGCTCATCTCCATCATGTGACTGGAAGGAGATTGTGTCCAGGTGTATCTTTATTGTGGTCTATGCAAATGTAAAGTCTGTCTACTTGCACGGTTCAATTTCCTAGTGCAAGGATTCCTCTATCCTCTCATTTGCCAAGATTCCCAGGAAGGAAGCATGTAACAGTCATTAGAGATAGCGCCCAACTACAAGTGGAATCTCCGTATCAGCATCCTCTAATATTGTTCTTTCTCTTCCTTCCCTCCCTAGTTTCCTGCAACTGAAGGTCATTCCTCTTTGTTAGAAGACTAAGGGTCCCTGACCTGATCTGTGGAGCACCAGAGTGGAGAGAGTGGCATAAGCAGCAAAATGAAAAATTGGATGCTGTTTTCAAAAGTTTTGTTCTCATTTGTGGATTATAGATTATCTAAAGGGAAAATTTAACTCAATCAAAAAATTCGTTCAGCTCCATGAAGCTAAAGATGCTATAAACTGACTCTTTCCTAAAGAGCACCAAACCTGAAATTTTTCCTGCTAGAGAGGAACTAATCTTCAAGGATACCTGTCTATTGCTAGGCATTAAGAAGGAAGGTGAACTCTGTTCTGTCTTCATAAAACACATTTGTGTCTTTTCCCCCCATTCTTCCACAGAACCCACTATGTTTACAAGTACAAGCTATGACTCTGGAGGTGGAAAATCTGATACTGTCAGCACAAGTGGAACAAAATGAAAAGAGAAAAAAATCTGCACCCATCTGGACTTCCATATGCTCTGTAGCCCAGAGGCTAATATAATTCCTTGAATGTTGGTTATAAAGCAATGTGATATGGATGACTGCTATGCACTGAGCTTATTTAGACAAGTGTTCTTTCTACTCAATAAACCTTTGAAAGGATTAAAGTACAATCACTCCCAATTATCTGTTCTTCCCTTTCTATCTGAGTTTTCACCATATCCTCCAACTGATCCCTGTTTCTACCCCATTCTAATTCCCCATCCACAGGACCAAGTGACAGTGTAGTAAGAAGACATGACATTCAGGGAATATTGAGAAGTTTAATGTGACAAGGGTGCTGGGTGCATGGTCAGGCAGGGGCTGCTGAGAGATCTGCCTAAAGAGAGGAGGCAGAGTGTGAATGGCCTTGCATGCTATGGTATGAATTTTATCTTCTGAGCTTCAGGAAGCCTTGAGAATGATATGATGAATTTTGTTTTAAAGAAATAATTCTGGTGACAGTATGAACAGTATGTACAAGAAGGGAAAAAAAAAAAAAAGGATGAGAGGGAGACTAATTTGGTGAGATTGCTATGGTCCGGCAGAGAGATGATAAAGGCCAGACTCTGAGAGGGGTGGAGAGCAAGGACCCAGTTCAATTTTGTAGTTAGATTTATACAGTCGGAAAACTGACTCCCTTCACTTCAAGGAAACAATGCAAGAGTAAACTCCCTGAGAAACCCCGTTCTGGATTTTTGCAGCCCCTTATATATGAGGAACAATATTAAGGAGACTTGAAATGTGCTTGTTGAAGATTACTCTTTTAAAAGGTCTTAAAATTATACCCTGACTTCTTTATCTTATAGGACAACAGTCTTTAATATTATAATTTCTCATCTTTACATGGAGGTTGCTTCCCTATTATTTTCAAAAGCCATAGTTTTCTGCATCCTAATGTATTCCTATATGCTGAACATAAAAATGCCCCAATTTTTGTTCCTTTGTTTTCCCTAATGATGCCTCAGATTTCTGCCTCTGAAAGCTCCAGTAACAGACTTGACCACCAGCCCTTTAGTACATTTCATAATGAAATTAAAACTAAATGGATTTCAATGATTGACTTTATATGTTTCCAAGTCCTCTTGTATAGACATCCTTTAAAGTTGGAGACTACACAATGGTCTTTGTGCCAGTTATGAAAAAAAAAAAAAGAGGGAGATTTTGCATTTTTTCCCGAAAAATGTAGCTCTAATGTTAAAATCCAGTCAAAACTATTGTCATGTGCAAGAACTTAAAGGATCCATGCAGCATGCAGGATTAACAAATGAACGCTATCATAATTTACAAAGATTGCACTGTGCTAACAAAAACTCTCCATTGATCTGTGCTCAAGATAATTGTGTGTTCCAAAGATTTTTACCTGTTAGAAAGGATGAGGTAGCTCAGTGGAGCACTGTTTTGTAGGTCAGCAGGTTCAAGGTCATCCTTTAGAAGTGGCTTCAGAAGAGCCCAGGGTGTGATGTGAATTAGATATATCTACTGACCTCAGCAGAGCTTGGTGCCCTGGTGCTCTGGAACCCAAAGCCAGGGATACAGGAGAGTCAAGATGTTACGTATTTGAGATAGGTAGGAAGAGGAAACTGTGAAACTGTGAGACATGTTTTGAAAGAATTAACAGTTTCCTAAAGAGTGAGGGAAATAATCTAATTTTCTCACTGAAGCTTCTTGGGAAGCTTGGACACAAATCTCCTTCACCAGAGAAGCAGATGTTTACGATTTCTGTTTTTCTCTTTGTTATGAAAATGATCACAGGTTAAAAGAGAACTGCATGTGTTGGGCCACAATTTTGAGCGTGCATGCCAGTGTAATGGGAGAGACGGCATCAGAAGCCCTCACCTGTTTTCATGATGGGCAGCGCAGACAGACAAGCTCTCGGGAAGCAAACAAGCTTGTCAGTTCACTAAGGAAGCGGCAGACCAGCTGTCACTCTATTGCACAACACTTAGTTTTTAATTTTATTCCAAAGACAGGAAAGCAGAAGTCCAATACCACCTCTCATTTCTCTTAAGTAGCGTAATAGAACTGAGATTCTCCCAGTCACAGAGAAAATGTAATCAGAGTAGCTGAAATAGGAGGAAAGAAAATATATCAGGGAGAAGTATATACCAGCCGCTCACTCAGGGCCAGGTTTTCAATGGGCCTTCTTAATTGTGTCTGCAGTCTTTAACAGCAGCTTCCATTTTCACCAGTATAAGCCCACATTTCAAAAGCAAATTGGATACCTGCATGAACAAGCAGGCAGTTAGGCAGCTAATTACTGTTTGCAATTCAATTACCTAATTACTGTGGGCAAGTGTAGGGTGTTTGTGCAAGCAAACAGTCCCACCCACAAATATTGCAGATTTGATTAAGAAGGCTTAGGTGCAAAGATCCATGTTCATTGCTAGTGCCTAATAGGCTCAATAATCTTCCCTCTGGGCCCAGGAAGGTCCTGGTTAAGCACTTTTCTAGGGTTAGAGTGGAGAAAGCCCTGCCTAAGGGAACCTCACCTCCCGATCACAAGAGGTGAGGCAGATCACGAGGTCAGGAGATTGAGACCATCCTGGCTGATATGGTGAAACCCCGTCTCTACTAATAATACAAAAAAATTAGCTGGGCATAGTGGCGGGCACCTTTAGTCCCAGCTAAAGGTGGGACTCATCAGCCTCACCCATGCCAGGCTGAAGGCTAATCTGGAACTTTGCCTTGCTACTCAAAGTGTGGCCTGTGGACCAGCAGCATGGGCTTCCTCTGGCAGTCTGTTTGGAAGGCAGAATCTTGGGCCCTACACCAGACCTACTAAATTAGAATTTGCATCATGATAAGGTACCCAAGTGATTCATATGTACCTTTGTATTCAAATACAAGCCTGCTCAAGACAGAAGGCTACTCTTGGTGCCAACTTATGCTAAGTAAGCTAAGTCTGTGTGGGGACTGCCCTTCCAAGCTCTCCTTGAAAATGAGAGCAAAGCTGGTATCCAAAAGATGACCACCAGTTATTCAGCCATAATGAGCAAACTGGATGCTTTAAGAGAAATCCCAGTCAACCCTTCAGGAACAAACCCCAAAATGTTAATACTCAAAGTACCCAGCATGTGCCCTGAGAGCAGAGATGATGTGGCTGGGTACCTCCATAAACTCATGTTTCACACATCATTCCAGGAACATTCTCCATCCATTCAGGATCCGTTTGACTTGTGATATTTATCTTCATCTGTGACTACATGTTCAGCATCAGATTATTCTGTGAATGTCCTCAACCAGAACTTTGAGTCCTATTAATCAGTCCAGTCCACCTCCACGGAATAACAGTATGCGAGGACTCTATTTTGTGGTCTCTGCCAATCTCTGTAGAGACAGACCACATTGATCCATTTACTCAAACATTACCGAGAGGACGGCTGTGCAGCCTTAGGGACAGGCATTATCTACTCCCAAATAGACTGCTTCAAGCACTTCATCAATCTTGTTCACTTTGCATGGTACCGGAACCTGAGAGCAGTGCCATTTTAGGCAAAATTGTGTCATTTGTCTTCATGATGTAGAGGAAAAGTACCGCACAGCAAACGGGGCTCTGACTCCACGACTAACCAGCTATGTGACCTGGGGCAAGGCACTTAAGCCTCAATCTCCTCATCCCTAAAATGAGGGGACTGAATTGGACTCTTTTCTAATTCCCTTCCAGTTCCTACAATAATTTGTCATCATCCTTCCACACTTGGGCTCTTGGCTTCTAAGTCCATGTCCAGCAGTGAGGTACCTCCATAAAGTATATTTTTAGACCTTCTGATTTCAGGCAGTTCCACAGCGTGGGACTTCCCAGCTGTCTCCTACCTACAGTTTTCTACTGTGAATCTCATCAGATTCAGAGCCTGCTTCAGCGAGCCATCCCTTTGGCAACCTTCCAGAAAGAAGTGCCCAAAAGTACTAGCAGCTAATTTAAATGCATTAACCTTCCCATGGAGTTTTTGGATTTGAATGGGAAAGTCTTTCCTTAGCAAAGAGGACTCAGTTTCTTTTTTTCTTTCTTTCAAGATGGAGTCTCACTCTGTCACCCAGGCTGGAGTGCAGTGGCACAATCTTAGCTCACTGCCACCTCTGCTTCCTGGGTTCAAGTGATTCTCATGCCTCAGCCTCCCAAGTAGCTGGGACTACAGGTGCACGCCACCATGCCTGGCTAATTTTTGTATTTTTAGTAGAGATGGGGTTTCATCATGTTGGCCAGGATGGTCTCAAACTCCTGACCTCAGGTGATCCAACTGCCTCAGCCTCTTAAAATGCTGGGATTACAGGTATGAGCCGCTGTGCCCAGCCTCAATTTGTAATGATGAAATTTTAAGCTTGTTTTCCTAATAAGGGAACTGTGGCATTTCTATAAATAGCCCACAAAGCACAATCCCACTCTTTTCATTTCAGTAACTGAGGCCCAGAGAGATTAACTCACTTGCCCAAGAAGATGCCGCTAGAATTAGAACTAATATTTTTCAAATCTCAACATTGCAAGCAGCTTCATCTTTCTTATTCTTCTTCTTATGAAGGCTGCTGCAGTTTGAGGTACGTGCTGACCAATTGACATGATGATTAACGTTGTCTCCCAAAAAGAGGGAAGGGCAGACCAGATCTCAGACAGTGGATGGATAGCACTTAAAGGTTTCTTCCATAAAGGAAAAGAGAAAGTATATTCCACAATAATGCTTTATAGCAGTTATCCAAGCTAAAGTTAATGGGCTTTTTTTCTCTTTTTTTCTGAGATAAGGTTGGGTTCTGTTGCCCAGGCTGGAGTACAGTGGCGTGATCATGGCTCACTGTAGCCTCAATCTCCTGGGCTCAAGCAATCCTCCCACCCCAGCCTCCCAAGTAGCTGGGACTACAGGCATGCACCACCATGCCCAGCTAATTTTTGTATTTCTTTGTAGAGATGGGGTTTCATCATGTTGCCTGGGCTGGTCTAGAATTCCTAAGCTTGAGTGATCTGCCCTCCTCATCCTCCCAAAGTGCTGGGATTACAGGCATGAGCCACCATGCCTGGCCAAAAGTAAATGGGCTCTTAAATTCAGCAACCCAAAGGGGAAAGACAATATTGCTGAAAGCACAGAGTTTACTGCAAGGGAAGAAGAACCAAGAGATGCTATGAAGGAGGTGCAATAAAACCTCAGAAGAGCTAAGTCAGTTTCTCACTGGGGTCAACAATTCTATGCCTTTGACTCAGATTGAACTAGATGATCTCTAGTTTCTCTCATATTCTGAAAGTTATTTGAAAAATTGTGATAGGTGGGAATAATGAATCAAACCTAAAACAAAGGAATAAATGAAAGGTCCAACATGTGGATTCATACAAAGCGAACAAGAACACAGGATGGGGTGAAGATAAGACTTAGTAACTGTATGATTAAACAACAATCACTGATTCCAATTAAAGTCTTATATGACTTGAAAGGGTTAATTCGAGTTCAAGCAGTATTTATATATGTTGACTTTAACACAGAGCAAGGACAATTATAGTCCTGTCCTGTTTGGTTAGACCACACCTGGAGTGCTGCATTCAGTTTTGAAGCCACATTTAAGATGCATGTGGACAATGAGAAATATGCTCAGAAGAAAGTGACCAGAAGAGTGAAGGGGATTTTGAACCTTGCCATGTGAGGAATGATATGACGTGGAATGTTTAACCTGAGAAAAAAGAAAAGCCCTCGAATGACCCTATGACTGTGTCATTTTTGGGAGCAGTTGGCACTATTCTGTGTAGTTCCAGAGAGCAGAGCCAGGGCCAGTGTGAAGGAGACGCACAGAGGAGAGACTTCTGAGCAGTTAGGGGCATCCAAAGACAGAACAGGTGACCTCGGGAGGTCACTCACTAGAGCAGTTCAAGCCCTTCTGTTTGTTCTTCTTTGGAAAAGATCCAAGCATCAGATGAGTGGATGAACAAGGTGACCTTTCCTGTTTCTTCCCAACTAAGAGTCTATGAAATGGAGAGAAAAGCTGGACAAAAAGAGAAGACAGAGATGAGCAAATGCCAGGTATTTATTACTGCTCTAAATGAAACCATTCCTGTCTCAGGAACAGCAATAAATCATTCATTTTCACAGGGGATATTTTTAGTGTACGTTGCTAACATGCATAGAAGGCACTTCTGCAGAATTACAACTATTAAAGCACTCTTGATGTCCCCGATACAACAAGGCTATCACCTATTTGATTTATTTTTTGCTAATGAGATACAAATATCATGTTTACAACTAGGAAATTCTTTTTTTTCTGTACTAATATGTAAATCCTTTCTCTGTGCCTTATTTAAGGCTATCGTATCTCATTAACAAATTTTATTTTTACCTGACCAGTAAACGCACATCACATTAATGACAATTCTTATCACTAAACTTCATTAAGAAGTGTGGTATCTTCACTTTGTATTCATTGCTGGTGTCTTTGCTGCTGCTGGTGTAACTCTAATTTATTAAGATGTGATTGTCTTCAGTAGTGTGACCATCTGTGTTATTAATACAAAAGCAAAACAAAATCTGCTCCTTTTATTCTTACTTCCACTGTCTTGCCCCTCCAAAATCTAGTCTTATTGTGACTTCCCTAAACAGTGTGAACTGTTTCCTGATTTTAAGAATCCCCATTTTGAGAGCTTTTGAAACTCACCTTTCCTTTATAGACGTGGGGAAAATCACTAAAACTCTGACAATGCACATCATAATCAAATGTGCAGATGTCCACAACTATTAATTAGCAAAGGTGCTGAGTTTATCTGAGAAAAATGTCCCTCTGTAGTTTGTATCACCATATTCTGTTTTGAAATTGTACTATATTATCCCCAGTAAATGTCTGAAGACACAGGGAAGAAAGATATATCAATCCATAAAGGAAGAGCTCTTTTTAATAATTAGAATGATAAGCTACTAAATCTTTTTCTACTGTTTGGGGAAACGCAAAAAGGAAGCCGTGATTTTTGGACAGCTAAGGGACAAAACGAGGCCCCTGCACCCTTAGAGGTAAGGAAAAGAGCTGGTTAGGAAGTTGGAGTGAGTACATAAGGGAGATGTGAAGACACCAGAGGTCATTTTTACTTGGCTTTTGGTTTTGCCCAGGTTATAGCGAACCTAACTGCCAAAGAAAAGAGTTAGGCCAGCTCATACCTGAGGAGGAGGTAGAAACAGCCTCAAATAAGAGAAGCCCTGGTCCATCCCAGACCAATGAGAATCTCTTTCCTTGTAAAGATCTCTGAAAAATCCATGATGTCCCTCAATAGCTCTTTCCATAGCTGCCTAAGAAATATTTATTGATTGAATGACTATTCCCAGGGAATTCAGGCCATTCACTAACTTGTGATTTCAAACTCGTGTCTTCCAAGTGGTCACTAGTATTTTTACCGTGTATATCACCTGTTAGGAGCCTGGGGAGAGGCAGAAAGCCCACAACAAACAAGCCACATAACAAAGTTCATTCTCCTAAATCTCAGAAGCCAATGGCCTTCACTGGGACTCCTTCCACCAATCACAGGTCTGAGAAACAAGACCTTAGTCCAGGTCAGCCTGTTCTAACAGCCCAGCATCAAAGAGGCCCAGGTTACAAGGAGCATGTCCATCCCTGAACCTCTGAAGATATTATAAAAGCGTTAACAAAAATAACTGGCATTGCTCTATGCTCTATTGATGGGGGGAACAGGGACATTTTTATATTTTGTATTTCATTTGATTCTTAAGACAAACCCATGAGTTAGCAAGGGTGATTATCATATCCACCAATTAGCAAATGAAGACATCAAGGCAAAAGAAATTGAGACTTGCTTCACTGGTCAGTGTCACTCAACCCTGACCAGCCATTTAAAACCTTTAAGGTCATATGGATAGTAACAGAATTGGGGATTACAATCCAGGTACTCAAAATGCTAATTTAATGCTCTTTAGCCAAGCCAATCACTCTCTTCTCAATATTACCCAATTCTCTTCAAAAAAGAAAAGCTATTAGTTCCACATTAGTTCCAGGAACTGTTCTAGGTTCTGATGAATCAGGCAAGTCCAAAGAAATTTAGATACTAGACAGGTAAGTAAATAATTATGTGATTTGGACTGTGGATTATAATAAAGGTTCTTAAAAGATGCTGGGAACACAGTAGAAAAAACTCCGTTTTTCTGAAGATGTCAAAGATAGAATGTTTCAGCTAGTTCTCAAAACCTGAGCAGGAGTTCTTGAAGTACAGAAAAGGCAAGAAATATCCTTGCAGAAAGAATAGGGTAAATCAAGTCACAGAAATATGACAACTTAGAGACATTGAGTTGGGGCTGGGTTGGGGGGCAACTGGAGCTATGGAAGAGTCCTCTAAAAATGAATAAAGACTGTTATCAATAACTTATTAAGAACAGAGTGCCAGGTTACAGACACCATTCTACTGGCATGCTGACTAGAAATGAGAACAGCAAGCCCCCTTTTTGCTTATTCTGACCTGTCTTCGCCCAAGCTGACATCACTGTTCACCTCCCCTTCTACACTATCCAGGAGACATCAAATGTAATTGAACATCCATAGCAAGTTCTATGTTCGCAGTGAATGGAGTCATTCATTCTGGCTACAGGTTCTTCATTACAACTGCATGAAGCTTTCACTGTGGGCCATATTATGAGAGTATACTCGGTGCTGGCACAAGGAGAACTGCCTTGTAGAGCCAGCTGCAAATGTCATGTCCAGCTTTTACGCACAAAGGAAATGAGAGCTTTAAAAAAAAAATCCAACGCCCATTACATTGTGATTCATCTTCTTCCCATCAGCACCAGGATGTCTCAGATTACATTGTCTGGCTCTCAGGAAAGAGAACTAGGACAAGGCTGGAGGGAAGGGTTGCCACTGTGGAGTCAGGGCCTCTCCTCTGAGGCTCCAGCTGCAGATAGCCACGCTTCCTGCTGACAGTTGAGCCAAGGTCTTCTCGAACGATGGCTGAAAAAGCCTTTGTAAAACAGAATGTGAACCCTGGAGCCTACTGCTCCTGGTGGGAGTCGAAGAAGGGAACAGTAGGAGCTGCCTGTAATTTTCTTTGTCTGTGGCAGCAGAGCAAGGGAAAGAAGTGTCACAAACATGAGGGAGAGGAAATGAGAGATCTTTATGCTGAGCCACTAAATTCACTGGAGGCTGAAAACCACAAAAGTAAGTTCACATAAAACACCATTTGGCATTTCACCTGGTATGTTTGAGAACTTTGGGTGCAAGGATTTTTAAATTATAGCTGTCTCATCTGTAGACAGGGAGAAATGATCTTGTCTGAAAACTTAGGACCAAGCTGTGGGGCCCTGAGTGCCTACATCTGTGAGGGTCTAATTAGAGAAGCAATTTATTATAGAGATTTGACTTTAGAAAATTGAGGGAGTTGGTAAAACAGTGTCTGCAAGGCCATTGTCTTTGCATTTGATGCTGGAGCTTGATGTCTGCTGGGAAGGCAGTCTGGAAGGAATGGGTGGATGTAAATCAAGTAGAGAGAACAAGGAAAAGCTCAAACCACGTCAGTTTCTCACTGTCTCCTGCAGGAGAAGATGGACTCTTCTTCATGAGGTAAATACACATCTGGGCCAGAAGTCAGAGAAGCTGAAAAAGGATGCAGGGGAAGGCACAGCAATTGCAGGTGCGGCTGCTGCCTTAAACACCAATGAGGTGAGCAGGCAGATGAGGAGCAAGGTGTTTGAGCCACAAAAGCACCTGGTGGCCCTGCCCCGATATTCTAAGCATAACAAAAATATGGCTGCTGTTAGAGTTTGTGCCCCCAAAGCTTGCACAAAAATGTATCTTGTGGCACAGCTTAATTAGAAACAGACAGAGAAGGGGGTTCTAGGAAATGCAGCACAGCCCTGTCAGTTCAACATGTTACAAAGCCACCACATGCCTTCAGAATTAAGTCATGACTTTAAATGGAAGGTAGATGGTGTATAGATGTTGTAGTAGTTTCCAAGGGCTGCTATAACAAAGTAACAAAACTGGGTAGCCTAAAAAAGAAATTTATTCTCTTATAGTATTAGAGGCTAGAAATCCAAAATCAAAGCATCAGCAAGGGCATGCTACCTCCAAAGGCCCTTCAGAGCCTAGGGAAGAGTCCTTCCTTGCCTCTCGAAGTTTCTGGTGGTTGTCAGCAATCCTTGGCATTCTGTGACTTGTGGCAGCCTGGGTCCACTCTCTGCTGCTCTCTTTAAATGGCCTTCTTCCGTGTGACCATGTGTGTCTTCCCCTCTCTTACAGGGACACAAGTCATACTAGATTTAGAGCCCACACTAATTCTGCATAACCTCATCTTAATATAATTAATTATATCTGCAAAGACGCTATTTTTAAAGTAAGTCATATTCTGAGGTTCTGTATGGACATGAATTTTGTAGGGGACAGAATTCAATCCAGTGCAAGCGTTACAAGGGAAAATCTAGAACAGAAAATGAACAAAAATCTTTGAACAGTGGGTTCAAGCAAAGAATATGGGTGCTTATAAAAGGAGCGGCTTTGTTCCAAATAATGTGTTCGGGAGTGTAGTTATGATATCAGTTAGACCCTAAATTTGTTGACATTATATACAGAAATACCTATAAGACTCAAAGGCATGTGTTTACTGTTTTCTCATTTATCTCATTTATTTTCTTATGGAGCATACCATATTGCTATTCAAAAGAGAAAATATAGGCTCAGAGAGAGATTAAACAGTATGCCTAAACTATGCCATCAGAAAGTCGGCCGAGCGTGGTGTCTCACGCCTGTAATCCCAGCACTCTGGGAAGCTGAGGCAGGTGGATCACATGAGCTCAGGAGTTTGAGACCAGCCTGGCCAACTTGGTGAAACCCCGTCTCTACCGAAAAAATACAAAAATTAGCCAGACATGGTGGTGCGCACCTGTAATCCCAGCTACTCTGCAGGCTGAGGCATGAGAATCGCTTGAATGCTGGAGGTGGTGGTTTCAGTGAGCCGAGATCGTGCCACTGCACTACAGCCTGGGCGACCCTCTCTCAAGGAAAAAAAAAAAAGAAGAAAGTAGTGGAGCAAGGAACTGAACTCAGGAGCGTTAGATTCCATAGGGCATGTTCTTTTATTACCCTTATCATGTAACGGTAAATAACACTCGCTAAAGTGAATGTTATTAAACTTCTTCAGGCCATCTCTTACTTATCCTTCCATGCTCATATTAAGTATTAAGTCTTCTCTGAAGATTCCCCTAACTGCCCAGGCCAAAGTGAATTCCTCTGACCTCCCACAGTGAGATCACAATTCCACTCTTGTCCTCATTCCATTGTATTATGTTATCTATTTGTACATCTGTTTCCTGTCTTATGTGTAGCTACCATATCTTGTCACTGCAGCAGCCCCAGTACCCAGCCCAGTGCCTTGAACATAATAGGAACTCAAATCTTGACTGATTAAAGTCCTTCAAAGAAGGTGTTTCATTTTATAAAAATTTCTAGAGATGTTATGTCTGTAACCTTCCCCCATACACTATTCTCAGACTTTAGAGACTCCAAACTCTTCTTTATACCAAATAAAATATTACTACTTCAATGCAAATTCTTATTTCTTTTCTCTTTTCTGAGGATGTATACAACTGGTTTTGAAAATTTCTAAAAAATATCAGGTAATTGTATGTGTCCATTTTTCTTTTCCTGGTTAAATAACTCAATTGATAATCTAACTTTATGCTTTTTTTTTTTTTTTTGAGACAGGGTTTTGCTCTGTCACCCAGGCTGGAGTGCAGTGGTGTGATCTCGGCTCACTGCAACCTCCGCCTCCCAGGCACAAGTGATTCTTGTGCCTCTGCTTCCTAATTAGCTGGAACTACAGGTGCCAGCCACCATGCCCATGCCCAGCTAATTTTTGTATTTGTAGTAGAAATGGGGTTTTACCATGTTGGTCAGGCTGACCTCAAACTTTTTTTTTTTTTTTGAGACAGTCTCGCTCTGTCGCTCAGGCTGGAGTTCAATGGCGCAGTCTCGGCTCACTGCAAGCTCTGCCTCCCTGGTTCACGCCATTCTCTTGCCTCAGCCTCCCGAGTAGCTGGGACCACAGGCGCCCGCCACCACACCCAGCTAATTTTTTGTATTTTTAGTAGAGACGGGGTTTCACCATGTTAGCCAGGATGGTCTCCATCTGACCTCGTGATCCACTCGCCTCGGCCTCCCAAAGTGCTGGGATTACAGGCGTGAGCAACCGCGCCTGGCCTGACCTCAAACTCTTGACCTCAAGTGATCCACGTGCCCCAGCCTCCCAAAGTGCTTGGATTACAGGCGTGAGCCACCGTGCCCGGCAATTTTATGCTATTTTTAAAATAGCATAAACTATTTAAACTATAGTTAACTATGTTAACTACTAATGAACACGCTTAAATGTTTATCATTTTATTTTTGGTTTTAGGTCATCTCATAAGCTAAAACATCCACATGAACCCTAGCCATGCTTTTGATTCTATTTTTTCCTGTGCATCTTCTCCATTTCCTGCTACCTTGTCTATAACTCTAAGAACCAGCATTTGCCTTCATTAGACTATCTCAATAACTCCCCAAGGAAACAGATCACTGTGAAAACTATACCAAAGAGGAAAAACAGTCAAGGCAAGACTAATTTGAGACCACTACCTGATCTGGGGCTTACTTACTCCCACGGGACTTTCAGCAGCTAAATTTTATTCTTGTTTTTCTAATAGCCTTTCATCTGTTCAGTCCTGTGTTATCCACAGTAGAGGCTACAATGTCACAAAAGGCCAATGTATTTGAGTTCCATGGCCAGCTCTCGTTTCCTTAAATGTTTTAATCCATGCCCAGTGATGTCCTAGATTCTGGTTATTCAAAATGCAGTCCACAGACCAGCAGCAGCATTACCTAGGCGCCTGTTCGAAATGCAGAACCTCTGGCCTGTCCTTAGACTTACTGTCGCAGAATCCACATTATGACAAGTCTTATGGTTAATTCACATGTACATTAATTTGAGATGCACATCTCCAGATAATTGGAAACAGCTGTGAGATAGAGGAACTAGGCATGGATTGGCATCAAAAGACCTAGGCTGGCTCTGCTCTACTTCTACTTGGGTGACCTTTGGAAAATCACTTTGCATTTCTGACCCTCAATTCCCTCACAACTGTATATGAAAAGTGTAAAGTGATCCAAGAGTCCCTTGCATCACATTCTTAAGTCCTACCCTATAATTACTGAATCAGAATTTCTCAGAGGTTTACATTTTTAACAAGCTTCCCAGGTGATGCTTAGGCACATTTTCATTTGAATCACTATAGTCAATAAATATAAGGAACAGTCTTTTCTATGTCAACGTCAGTGCTAGTGATGTGTGCGTCAGTTCTAGTAATGCCAAAAAGAGGAGCAGTAATTGGAACAATCTCTAAGTTGACATTTGTACTATATTTTGTCTTCTGCCTTTAACCTCCATCATAGATGAAGAAGTTATAGCCTTTCCTTAAACTGAATCATAACAAAAGGATTGCTTTATAGGAGAACTACCAAGACTGGCAATCATTCTAAACTATTCATCCAAGACAAAGGAGCATGGTGCCTAGTGGGTTATTGTACTATCAGTGGCTATTCATTGCTCTTCTGATTTGTCTAAGAATACCAAAAAGGTTTCCAAGGAGATGTGGCTTTCCACTTCTCCTTCACAAGATGTTTCTACACCTGGCAGTTAAATGAAATGCTGAAAACCAAATGCTTTCTTCTTACTGCTGTGCAAGCTTTCTAGATCAAAGAAATCCCTTCAGCAGTCCTATAAAATTAAGTTAGGGAGCAAAATGATGGAATTCAACATTTAGTGAGCCTCTCCTCATGCTGGTCACTGTTCTAGTTATTCTATTGCTACTGATTCAGAAAGTTTCCACTGCAGTTCTAGCAGGCAAAGTTTATTTGTTGCATTTTCCAGATGATGATGAGAATTACTGTTGGACACATTACTTAATGTTTTATGCATAGGTTTCATTCTGGGGTCCATTTCGCTCATTAGAATCTCAAAAAAAATAAACAAACAAAAACCCTAAAAACTAATACTCTAAGAGCACCTAAGTTACAATTCACTTACCGTTGAATCTCATTTATTATTCTTAACTTTATAGTGTCATGCAACTTAATTCATGAAATATTATTTACTGTTTGTTTTGCTATTTGGGCTATTGATATGTAGGGTGAGGGAAGACTACACATCACTAAATGATAATAGCCTGGGAAGACTGTCTCACATTTTTCATAGGCTATTAATAATAAGATGAGTACAAATAAATGTGTTCATATCATGTGAGATGGAATAAAAAATATGCTGTTAGGCAAGAGCCTGGGGAGTTTCCAAAGAAGGAAGCACTGGTATCTGGCTGAGGGGACAGGCAAGGTATAGGAAAGGATCTCACTGTGCTGAGATGGAAAGTTGAGCACTGCAGGAAAAAGCTCACATAAGCAAAGGTAGGGAGGTCGGGAAGTTCAGGGTCTATTCAAACAAACGGTTAAGCCCCATTTGGTTGGTTTTGGTTCGTTGTGGCCAAAGAAATATGCAGGAGAAACCTGCAAAGGGGGGATGATATTACGGAGAGCCTTGAATGTGAAGCCAAGAAGCATGTCATAGATTCAGAAGGTTTGAGAACTAAAGAGCATTTAGTTGGAGCTGCACTTTAAACTCACTCTGGCAGCACCATGTAGGGTGCTTGGAAGAGAAAAAGAGTCTGTGGACAGGGAAGAGGGCAATAGTCCAACCAAAGACCCTGAACAAGTGAAAGTGGAAAGGGGCAGCTGCCGTGAGAAACATCCCTGGAGCAGAACGTATGCACCTTGCCAGGACACTGAGCAACAGCGGGAAGGAGGGAAGCACTCATATCAACAACCAACATGCAGAGAGGAAGCCACCTGTGGCCCCTGATGTCACCCCAAACCGCATTTACACTCCAGCTTGGTTCCATTTCCTTAACCTCTTTAAATCTGTAAACTCATTTGTAACACAGGAAGAATAATCTTACAGGGCTGTTTTGAGATGTGACTGAGCAAACTTGTAAAATGCCTCATTCAGAGTGCTCCTGATACCTTGGCTTCCTCCTCCTCCTAAGTCCTCTTACTCAAATCGTGGTGGATGGAGCAGCACTGGCATCATGACCTGGAAACACGTTGGAAATGGAGATTCCCAGGCCCCACCCCAGACCCACTGAATCTGAATCTGCATTTGGACATTATCCCCCCAAATTTCTGCACATTAAAATTTGAGAAGTATTACCTTATGTAATCCTTCTAGAATGCTCCCCATCCAGGTCCCCCTGGCTTCTCCCTGACTTCTAGCCTTAACGCTACCTTTCCTTACCCCATTTCTCACCCTCAAGAAAAAAATGAAAGAAAGAGAAAAAATGAAGGGAAAAAATATAGTAGAGCCCAGAAGAATGCCTTATGAGTATAATATAGAAAAACTAATTTTTTTCTTTCAGTAAAATTGTCACAAGAAGGCATTTTTAAAATAGTTCTAAAATGTGAGTTACAGAAATGTTTGAAGAAAAATGATTTCCAAAGACACATTTAGTTGGCAGTTTCTCTGCTATGTTTGTGGGGGGTGGGGATATCTCATTATTTTATCAGCACACCCATAGTCAAGCTTTTAAAATGATGGATAAAAGGAAAATGCAGTGCTCTAGTGACAGTAGTAATCCAATTTTATAAGGCAACAATCAGGACCTGTGGCTGAGAGAGAAGAACCTTTGATTTTGTGGATTAAGGATCAAACTCGGTTCTGAATGCCTTTGCATTTGGCCACCATTCAAACCAAAGCTTTTAGGCTCTTGACATTATGAAGCAACAACATAGTCAAAGATCAAAGGATGGAGAATTCTCTGCATGTCGGGGTTAGCTTGGCCTCTGCCAACACAGGTATTCTCTGTATAACATCAGCAAGCACAGAGAAACTACTAAGCTGGTGAGCTGGCGGCTCAAGGCAGCAAAAGCAGACATTCTGATTCCAAGCACAGAGAGGACAGCAGGATGATCTCTAAGGCCCGCGAAGGGGCATTCGTAATAAGAAAGCGAGAGCCACAAAACTAATGGCCCTGGATCAACACCTCAAAAGTCCATCCAACATGGACCTAGGTCTACCCACAATAGTCCTCAAAATATTTTTCAAAATCTTTCTGGGAATATCCTACTGAATCCACTGACCCTGATAAGAATCAGCAACTGACAGAATATCCTCTGATTTTATTTCAGTATAACTAAGTGAGAAATAGGTAGATTAAAAAGTATATGCAGTTGATTGAATAGTATATTACAAGTAACGTAATTTTAGATTATTAGTGATAGCACCACTATAACAGAGAATAAATAACAAGAATAGTGACAGTCTTAATAACTTCCCAGTGATACAGATAGGAAGCAAGGAAATACTGGGTAGAAGAGGGCAGTTCTCCGTTAAAGGCCCCACCTTCAATCTTGGAAACACACGACCCTAAAAATGGGAACAGGCATTCCTGTTTTCATGCCCAAATGTTGCCTTTTGGCTTGCCACGCCCGTCCCCATCCTACACCCATACAAACCCCAAACTCCAGGCTCCACATGCAGATGACCAGGCAAACAGAGGAGCAGAAGAGCAGCAGAGAAGGAGAGAAGAGAAGGAGCATCTGAATGTCAAGAGGAGTTTGGCTGGGGATGGTCGAAGAAGAGATTGACCGCTGGATGGCCAAACTCCAGGGAAGATCATCTTCCCACTCCATCTGCCTTTCAGCTTTCCATCCATCCCACTGAGAGCCACCTCCACCACTCAATAAAATCCTCACATTCATCCTTCCAGTCCATGTTTGACCTGATTCTTCCTGGACACCTGGACAACGACCCAGGTACCAAGAGGGCATTGAGCTGGTTAACACTTAAGCTGTCCATGGATGGCAAGGCTAAAAGAGAACACTGTAACACATGCCCACTTGGGCTTCAGGAGTCACAGGCTGCCACCCCTAGATGCTCCTATGGGGCCAGAGCCCAGGGGTGCTCACTCTAGTTCCTGCACCTGCCCATCTACATGCTCCCCCTCCTGTAGGGGGTTTGAATGTCAATGGCAGCTGAATAGACGAGCCACACCCCTGTCACATCCTCTGCAAGAGGGGTAAGGGAACTCTCCCATTTTACCAGTAAGTTCTTGAGTGAGTTACAAGCTGCATTTTAAGTGTCCATAATGTTGTCAATGATGATAATATAATAATTAATTTCCATTTATTGAGTAATTACTCTCTCTGGGAGACTGTTATTACAAAATGTTGCCATAAGGGTGGTATATAAAATTTTCATCCTACAGATGATGAAACAGAGGCACAGAGAGGTTAAGTACCTTATCTGAAAATTGATAGGTGATAAAAGATGAACCTAGCTTTCATATTTACATCTTTCAATCCGCAAAGTCCTTTTCACTAATTAACACTGCCTCTGCTAAGTCATCCTGCCTAACTGCATCTCAGCCTTCTCACTTGTAAAATAAAGACCTTAGCTAGATCATCTCCCATGTCCTTTCTAGCCCTGACAATCTTTGATTCTCCGTGACCTTAGGTTAGTTGTATAGAGTAATGTGATGATAAATGTTATGGGTCAATTTGGCTAAGCTAAGCTATGGTGCCCAGTTATTTAGTCAAATATTAGTCTAGATTATGTGATAAAGATAATCCTTAGATGTGATTCCCATTTATATTCAGTTGACTTTAAGTAAAGGAGAATATCCTTGTTAATATGGGTGGGCCTCATTCAGTCAAAGGACTTAAGAGCAAAACCTGAGGTTTCACAGAGAAAAAGCAAGTTTGCCTCAGCTCTTAACTGAGATTCCAGTATGCCAACCCTACAGATGTTAGACTTGCCAGCAGCAATTCCTTTAAATGTAGATATATACACATACTATTTGTTCTGTTTCTCCAGAGAACCCTGACTGATATAAGTATGAAGTAAAATCATTTATGGATTTTGAATATGGTGTTTTGCAATCATTAGGCCTATATTAGAGCACTAAACACAATCAAAAGTAGGTATATTGAAGCCACCTCATTAAGATGGTGGAATAGGAAGCCCCAGAGACTCCTTTTTCCCATAAAAACACTTATTCAACAATACTTGACAAATTTTCTCTATGTAAAATCCAGAAATGAGCTAAGAGGCTCTTGAAACCCAGGTGAGTGTTAAACCAGCCTATATTGAAGGAAGAACTAAAAATGGTGGCATCATCTCACTATAGTTCCTTCCCCTTTGCATAGTGAAGCTCCTATCTCCTGGCTTCTTCCTGGGGAGACAAAGGAAAGACTGAACCATACATCCACTGTTCTGACTTTTGTCAGGGGACTGCAGAAGAGACCGGTTTTGGTTTCGCCTGTCTGGAAGTGCTGATGAAACCCAGCATATTCTAGATGCCTGGGAAACACTGATAACAAAAGAGCTGGGTAGTGAGCTGCTGCTCCAGAGAACCCACAGTATAGCAGACAGAGGTTGATACAGCTCTGTGACCTCTCCTTTAGGGAGAAAGAGAAGAGTAAAACATAGGTCTAATGTTCCAGCTTTTCAGGGGGCTACCCAAGGGACTGGTTTCTGTCTAGCCTGCCTTGGGGTACTTAGGGGACCCAACACAGTCTAGATGCCACTGAGGACAAGAAAGAGTGAGGAGGCATATTTCAATTTCAGAGAACACATGCTACAGCAGACGGATACCAGAGGAAGCCAGAAAGTATGAACTTCTGAAAAAAAGAAGAAAGAAGAAGGAATTCTGAAGGAAGAAAGAAGAAGAAAAAGAAGAAGAAGGAAAAGAAGAAACAACAACCAGCTGATCTCTCTAATTGGGAATCTACATGCACAAGTTCAGAGAAGACAAAAATGCAAAAAAAGATTTGAGAGGGTCCCAAAATCTCTAGCCAGGCTGATTGGTGAAGGTTGTTCCCTTTATGAAGCCAGTCCATGAAGACTGGGAGAGCTGCTATTTTTCAAGTGTTGGATACCCACAAAAAGTTACAAAACCAATGAAGAAACAAGGTGAAAAGTCCCAATTAAAGGAACAAAATAAATCTCTAGACACCAACCCTAAAGAAATGGAGATACATAAATTACCTGACAGGTATTCAAAATAACTGTCAATAAAATGTTCAATAAGATAAAAAAGATACATAAACAAAATGAGAATTTCAACAAAAATATATTTTTAAAGAAAGAAGCAAATAGAAAATTTGGAGCAGAAGAATGCAGTTACTGAAGTGAAAAATTTACTTGAAGAATTCAACAGCAGTCTTGATCAGGTACAAGAGAAAAATCAGTAAACTAAACGACAGGTGATTTGAAATTATTCAGTCAGAGAAGCAAAAAGAAAAAAGAATGACAAAGATTAAAGAAAGCCTAAGGAACTTATGGGATACCACCAAGCAGACCAACAAATACACTATAGGAGATCCATAAGGAGAAGAGAGAGAGATAAAGGAGCAGAAAACTTACGTAAAGAAATAATGGTTGGGAACTTCCTGAATTTGGGGAAGAAAATGGACATCCAGGTTTAAAAATCCCAATGAATTCCAAATAAGATGAATCCAAAGAAGTTAACACTGAGATACATTATAATCAAATTGTCGAAATTCAAAAACAAAGGGAGAATTTCAAAAGCAGCAAGAGAATAACAACTCATCACATACAAAGAAACTCCATTATACTATTGGCAGATTTCTCAGCAAAAACATCACAGGCCAGAAGAAAGTAGGGTTATATATTCAAAGTGCTGAAAGAAAACAAACTGACAATAAAATACACTATATCCGCAAAACTGTCCTTCAAAAATGGAGAGATAAAGACTTTCCCAGATAAGTGAAAGCTGCGGAAGTTCATCACCACTGGACTTGCCTAATAAGAAACACTAAAGGGAATCCTTCAAATTTAAACAAAAAGATGCTAAACAACAATACAAATGCACATGAAAATATAAAGCATGCTGGTAAAGGCCAATATATAAACAAATATTGAATTCTGTAATACTGTAATAGTGGTGCATAAATGACTTTTGATTCTGGTGGAAGTTATAAGACAAAAGTATAAAAAATAACTATATTAAAATATGCTAATGGGTACACAATATAAAAAATATGTGATATCAATATCATAAGGTTGAGAGGAAGGAGTGAAGTGCAGAGTTTTTGTATGTGATTAAACTTAATTTGTATCGGCTTTAACTAGACTGTTATAACTATAAGATGTTTTATGTAAGCCCTATGGTAACCACACAGAAAATACCTATAAAAAGGCAGAAAATAAAATGAAAAAGGAATAAAAATTTATTACAAAAATATCAACAAATGCAAAATATTGCAAAGAGCAAAAAAAGGACAAAAGAGCTATCAGACACATACAAAATAATAACATGTGGTAGTATGGCTTTATCATTAATTACTTCACATGTAAATGGATCAAATTCCCCAATCAGAAAACATAAGGTGGCTTAATGAATAAAAATCAAACAAACAAGATCCAACTATATGCTGTCTACAAAAGTCTCACTTTATATTTAAAGACACAAATAGGCTGAAAGTAAAAGGATTTTTAAAAGATTTTTTAAAAGGACATGTCCTGCAAATGGTAATCAAAAGAGAGCACAGCTGGCCATATTTATCTAGGCAAAATATACTGTAAGTCAAAAACTGTCACAAGAGACAAAGAAAGACATTATATAACGGCAAAGTGTCAATTTACCAGGAAAATAAAAACATTGTAAATATATAATGCAGCCAACATTACAGCACCTAAAATATGAAGCAAACATTGACATAGCTGAAGGGAGAAATATACAACAACACAATCATAGTAGGAGATGTCAATACCCCAATTTAAATAACAAATAGAACATCAAAACAGAAGATCAATAAAGAAACACAGGACTTGAATAACACTAAGGAACAAATTGACCAAACATACATATACAGAACATTCCTCCCAACAGCAGCAGAATACATATCCTTCTCAAGCACACACAGAACATTCTCCAAGATAGATCACACATTAGGTCAAGAAAGAAGTCTTAACAAATGTAAGAACACTGAAATCATACCAAGTTTATTTTCCAGCCGCAATGTAATGAAACTAGAAATCAAAAGCAGAAGTAAAACTGGAAAATTCACAAATATGTGGAAAGTAACACACTACTGAACAATCCATAGGTGGAAAAACAAAGTCAAAAGGGAAATTAGAAAATATCTTTAAACAAATAAAAATTGGAAACATAGCATTCCCAAAACTTATGAGATGCAGCAAAAGCAAGACTAAGAGGGAAGTTTATCATAATAAATGCCTATGCTAGAAATGAAGAAGTATTTCAAATGAACAACATAATTCTAGATCTCAAGGAAATAAAAAAAGAAAAACAAACTAAGCACAAAGTTACCAGATGGAAGGAAACAATAAAGATTAGAGCAGAAATAAATAACAATAGAAACATAATCAAAAAAAAAATCAATGAAACTAAGAGTTGTTTTTTGAAAAGACCAACAAAATTGACAAAACTTTAGCTAGACAAATTAAAAAAAGAGATGACCTAAATAAATAAAATCAGAAACAAAAAAGGGGACGTAACAACTGAGACCACAGACATCATTACAGACTATTACAAACAACTATAGTCCAACAAATGGATAAATTCCTGGACACATAAAACTTACCAACATTGAATCATGAAGAAACAGAAAACCTCAATAAACCAATAATGAATAATGAGATTAAAGCCTTAATAAAAAGTTGCTCATCAGAGAAAAGCCCTGGTGGCTTTACTGTTGAATTCTCCCCAACACTTAAAGAACTAATACCAATTCTACTCACAGTCTTCAGAAACATTAAAGAGAAGCAACACTTTCAAACTCAATTTATGAGGCCAGCATTACTCAGATAAAGACATTACAAGAAAATAAAACTACAGGCCAATACTCTGATAAATGTATGTGCAAAAATCCTCAACAAAACACCAGCAAATAGAATTAAATAGCACATTAAAGGCATCATATGCCATGACCAACTGGGATTTATTCCAAGGATGCAAGGATGATTCAACTTACACGGATCAATAAATGTGATACATCATAGCAACAGAATGAAGGACAAAAACCATGTAATCATCTCAATAGACTCAGAAAAAGCACTGATAAAATTCCACATTCCTTTATGATAAAAGCTCTCAACAAATTAGCCATAGAAGGAATATATTTCAACATAATGAAGACCATATATGACAAACCGTCAGTTAACATCATACTCAATGGTGAAAAACTGAAATTTTTCCCTCTAAGATTAAGAACACAGCCAGGATTCCTACTCTTGCCACTTCTTTTTAACATAGAATAATTTGGCTAGTACTGGAAATGCTGGCCAGAGCAATTAGGCAAAAGAAAGAAACAAAAGGCAACCAAATCCAAAAGGAAGAAGTAAAATTATCTCTGTTCACAGATGACATGACCTTATATGTAGAAAATGCTGACGATCCCACAAAAATCTATTAAATAAATTAATTCAGTAAGATTACAAGATTCAAAATCAACATATATAAATCAGCTGTGTTACTATACACTAACAATGTCCAACTCGAAAAGGAAATTAAGAAAACAATACCGTTTATAAAAGCATCAAAGAGAATAAAATATTTAGAAACAAGCTTAATGAAGGAGAGAAAAAACCTATATACTGAAAACTACAAAACATTGCTGAAAGAACTTAAAAAGATACAAATAAATTGGAAGACATCCCGTGTTCATGGATTAAAAGACAATATTGTTAAAATGTCCATACTACCCAAAGGTACCTACAGATTCGGTGCAATCTATATCAAAATCCCACTGGCATTTTTTACGGAAGTAGAAACAATAATCCTAAGATTTATATGAAACCACAAAGAATCCTGAAGAGCCAAAACAATCTTGAGGAAAAAAGAAACATAGCTAAAGGCCTCACACTTCCTTGATTTCAAAGCATTTTGCAAGTTACAGAAATTTAAATGATATAGTACTAGCACAAAGACAGACATATAGACCAATGGAACAGAATAGAGCACAGAAATAAACCCACACTCATATGGTCAACTGATCTTTAATAAGAACACAAAGAATACACAATGGGGAAAGGATTATTTCCTCAGCAAATGGTGTCAGGAAAACTGGATATCCCCATGCAAAAATAAATTGTACCTGTATCTTATACCATACACAAAACCAACTCAAAATGGTTTAAAGACTTAACGTAAGACCAGCAACTATAAAATCCTAAAAGAAAACACAGAGAGGAAGATTTATGACATTAGTCTCGGCAATGTTTCTCGCATGTGACACCAATAACACAGGCAACAAAAGCAAAAATTGACAAGTGAGACCACATCAAGTTTACAAAGCTTCTGTACAGCAAAGGAAACAATCTAAACAGAGTGAAAAGGCAGCTTATGGAATGGGAGAAAATATTTGCAAACCATATATCTAACAAAGGGTTAGTACCCAAAATATATAAGGAAGACCAACAACTCAATAGCAAAAACCAATCCTATTAAAAAATAAGAAAAAGAGTTGAATGGACATTTCTCCAAAGAAGACATACAAATAGCCAACAGGAATATGAAAAGGTGTTCAGTATCACCAATCATCAAAGAAATGCAAAACTACAATGACATATCTTGCATCTGTCAAAAATAAATTTCAAAAAAGAATACAGGCCGAGGCGGGCAGATCACCTGAGGTGAGGAGTTCGATACCAGCCTGGCCAATGTGGTGAAACCCTGTCTCTACCAAAAATACAAAAATTGCTGGGCGCAATGGTAGGCACCTGTAATCCCAGCTACGCAGGAGGCTGAGGCAGGAGAATCACTTGAACCCAGGAGGCAGAGGTTGCAGTGAGCCAAGATCATGCCACTGTGCTCCAGCCTGGGCGACACTCTGTCTCAAAAAAAAAAAAAAAAAAGAATATAAGGGTAAACAAGGATGTGGAAAAATTAATTGGAACCCTTGTGCACTGTGAGGAATGTAAAATAGTGGAAGCCACTACGATGAAAATCTGAAAATAAAATTACTATATGATCCAGCTTTCTGAGTTTTAATCCAAAAGAACTGAAATCAGGATCTCAAAGAGACATTTGCAGTCCCATGTTCACTGCAGCATTGTTCAGAATAGCCAAGATGTACAAACAACCTAAATGTTCATCAATGAATAAATGGACAAAAAAGTAACATATACATATAATTGAATTTTATTTGGCCTTAAGGAAGGAAATCTTGTTATATACTACAACATGGATGAACCTTCAGGACATTATGCTAAGCAAAATAAGCCAGTCACAAAAGGACAAATACTGTATCATTCCACTTATATGAAGAGTCTAGTTCATCAAAGCAGAAAATAGAATGGTGGCTGTCAGGAGCTGGGGTGACAAGAAATGGGGAGCTGCTTTTCGATGAGCATAAAGTTTCAATCACGCAAGATGAAAAAACTTCTAGAGGTCTGCTGAACAACATTGTGCTTATAATTAACAATATTGTCATGTATGCTTAAATATTTGCTAAGACAGATCTCGTGTTATGTATTTTGTATCAAAATTAAGAAAAAGTAGATATGTTAAAATTGAAAGTAAGAACCAAATAAGTGGAAAGAATTACAGTAGGATAAATTTTGCTTCTAGACCTATGGCCAGCCACAGTCCAAAACTGCTTTTGGTTTTGTATTTCAAAGTATATTCCACAATTTTCCATGGCAACTTCCTCCATTACCCTTAGGAAATTTGTCTTTAAATGTGTCCTAATTCTGTCATTAAATATGACATTTGTTTAAGTTTAAATATTTTATTTAGTACTTGTCCATATCCCTGAGATTTTTGTGTGTGTGCTTTTCCTTCCTTATACCATAAATATTTTTTAAAAATGGCTCTGAGTCTTTCCTTGGTATTGTCCAGCAGATTGGTGATCTTTAAACTTCATTATGCACTTGAGGCCAGAAGTTCGAGACCAGCCTGAGCAACATGGCAAAACCCCATCTCTACTAAAAATACAAAAGTTAGCCCAGTATGGTGGCTTATGCCTATAATCCCAGCTACTCAGGAGGCCGAGGCAGGAGGATCACTTGAATCCAGGAGGGGAAGTTCAGTAAACCAAGATCATGCCACTGCATTCCAGCCTGGAATACAGAGTGAGACCCTATCTAAAACAAACAAACAAAAACAAACTTCATTTTAAAATAACCAATGCAGCCAGCAAAGTAGTTATCTCATCTGATTTTATTTTCTTGGTTATACTTTTCACTTTGTTACATAGGCCTTGCCTTTCAAATGCCAGGAATTATATTCAATTTACCTCTTCTCTTCACATGTAATTATATGTATTTAAATTTAAATTAAATAGAATTGTATAAAATCTAAATTTTAGTATCCTAGTCACATTAGCCACATTTGAAGCACTCAATAGCCACATGTGGCTACATTACTATATTGGACAGGACAGATACAGAACATTTTTATCATTACAAAAAGTTCTACTGGATGGCTCTGTTCTAGATCCTACCCTTACCCTCCAAAATCCCTACTCATATTTAGCATATTAGCAGAACACAGCCTCTCAAGAAATCTCACTTGTCTCATTTAAAAAGTGAGGATAACACTTTTTTGACTCAGGAAAGAGGACTGACCCACATTTCCTTTGAGGTTCCTTACTGGTATGATAGCCTCATTTTTGTGAATCCACTAAAACTTAACCCTTGGTCAGGAAGATAACTCCATTATAATAATGTTTCTCTGGAAAAAATCAAATTTGAATGACATCATCTCATTTCATAGCTTCTTTGCCAAGAATATAACCTACTTAAGTGTAGGAACTGCATTCCAGCTCCACAAATTCCTTATTAGGTCCAATATGGCAGGTGGTACTTAAACCATATCAGTTTTTTCACACCCCAGCAGGCCTTGAAATCACTTTGATAAGAGAATCTGCCTCTCTAAGAAGGGTCACAGCATGCCTATAAGAAGACATCTGGGAAGCGGAACATTTATTTTAAAATGCAAACTACGTAGTCCTGTAAGTAATTAATTGGGGAACATAAGTTGTATTTGAACTAAAACGGAACCTTTGATTACACTTAATGTCAGCTGGATGATTAATGTATAAAGTGTTTGCTGTTTACTAAACAAAGGATTTGTCTTTTTTTTACCATCTGAAAAATTTTGTCTAAAACACTTATTTTCAGAGATGTGATCATTTCTTTGGCACTTACTGGACTGTTAAATTGAATTCATGCTGTCCTTCCACGTTTCCCAGCCTACTCAGGAAGTATGAAAATGGGAACTGATGAGCAAGGCCTGGACATGTTTCCACATCTACTGTGTTCATGTTTGTTAATGCAAGTCAGCCCTGCACAGAGATCTACCACCTGGACCAAGAAAAATGGTGAGCAGTATACTTTGCTGCTTGGGCAGCTTTCCCTCCATGTCTAAAACAGAGTAAGTTTCCTGAATTAGGATATTATTCATTTTTATCACAAACCTTGTGGAGATTAATGTATTATATCAGAAACCATCTAAAATACACAGATACACTTAAATGACCATAATTCCCAATGCAAAATATAACAGGAAAGATTATCAAACCACTCTCACCCTACCCTTCAAGTCTTAATCTTGGCTCTAGGTTTTCCTGAGCAGGAAAAATGAATTGGGGGAGAAGTGAATGATTTTCTCCACCCTTGCACTAACTTTCCTAATCTTTAATTGTGCCAATTCAACTTCGTTGTGTTATTCTTGGCTTCTCGCCTCATGAGGAACCAGAAGTTTGTAAGCACATAGAAGAAGCAGTGGTTTTTACCCTGGGGCTCATCAATCTCCATAAAATAAAAGCAAAATTATATAAATACCTGCATTTTTTTCTTGGGAGAAGGTTAATAGTTTTCATTAGATTTTGAAAGTAGTCCATGATCCAGAAAAGATTAAAAAGTCTCAATTTTGATGGATTTAGAATAGAATCAAGTCACTGATGAAGTTACTGCCTCTGCCACTAGTGGGGGCAGTGAGTGTGTACAACACAGCAGCCAGAGTTGTGTAAAAAAAAAAACAGAACCTGTGTGTCAAGAGCCCTTCTCTCATCCCAGCTTTTAATAGTTGAGATGCGATCAACAAACACTAATGATAGACTTTAAGTCCCATGATATTGTGATTTATAATGAGAAATACATATTTGGTCTGTATTCTCATTTCTGACACACAGCTCCTAAAATCCTAGTAATTTCCTAAGTGATAAGAGCTAAGGAAGTATCTTTGGTTATACTATTTGGTCTTTTGTCCCGGGTTCCTAAAATAGCTCCAGAGTATTTCTTGTTATTCATACCAAGCCCCTTTCAACCACACCCAAGTTTAATGAGGTGATTTTTCAAAAGCCCCTAGAAAATAACTGGATGGGGGCTAGATGCCAGAGGAATTAATGATGTGATTAGAAGGTTGAAACTTTACCCCCAACCTCCGAGGGGCAAGGAGCTGAAGCCTGAATTGATCATCACTGGTCAATGATTTAATCAATCATGTCTATAGAATGAAACGTCCACGAAAACTCAAAAGGACAGGGTTTAGAGAACTTCTGGGTTGGTGATTAAGGAGGGTGACATGCCCAGAGCGGGCATGGAAGCTCTGAGTACCTTCCTTCATGCCTTGTCCTTTGCATCTCTTCCATTTAGCTGTTCTTGAGTTAACTGGTAAACATAAATAAATGTTTTCCTGAGTTTTGTGAGCCATTCTAGCAAATTATCAAACCCAAGGAGGATGTCACAGGACTCTGATTTATAGCCAGCCAGTCAGACAACCTGGACCTGTCAGCAGCCTGAAGTAGAGGCCATTTGTTTTGTTTTGTTTTGTCTGTTTGTTTGTTTGAGACGGAGTCTCACTCTGTCACCCCAGCTGGAGTGCAGTGGCGCGATCTCGGCTCACTGCAAGCTCTACCTCCCGGGTTCACGCCATTCTCCTGCCTCAGCCTCCCGAATAGCTGGGACTAAAGGCGCCTGCCACCATGCCCAGCTAATTTTTTGTAGAGATGGGGTTTCACCGTGTTAGCCAGGATGGTCTCGATCTCCTGACCTCGTGATCTGTCTGCCTCAGCCTCCCTGAGTGCTGGGATTACAGCCGTGAGCCACCACACCTGGCCAGTCTTATGGGACTGATCCTTTAACCTGTGGGATTTGATGCTATCTCCAAGTAGATCGTGTCAGAATTGACTTAAATCATAGGACACACAGTTGGTGTCCACAGAGAATTGGAGAATTGCCTGGTGTGGAAAACCCACACATCTGGTGTCAGAAGTAAAGTATTGAGGGTAGTAGAGAGTAGAGGAAAAAAAAAGTTTTCCTTTAGTTGGTGGAGAGAAGGAAATAGTTTTCCCTTACAGCCCTGAAAGACTGGCTGGTGACATGCCAGAGCTCTGATTGCAGTAACATTCACCATTATTTGTTGATACACATTCTTCCATTTAATCTTAATAATCCTTCAAAGCGGTATGATTACCCCATTAAAAGATGAGAAAACCGAGGATCAAACTGGCTAACTAATTTGTTCAAGATGACAAAGTTACCACATTGCAGAACTAAAATTAGAGCCCAGGTCACTCTGATTCAAAAAGCTTATTCATTAATACTGCCCAGCTAGGAACATCTGTCCAGATTCTAGGAATGGACCTTCAATTCTATCATCCCACCTAAATCTGAAAAGGTAGCACATTTCATGATTCTTCCAGCAGGGCAAGGCAAGGCTAATTTTAGAAGTCTAATGAGAAAGGATTAAGGTACTTCCTGTTAGACAGTCAACATGAGTGGCTCTCATTAGCAACAATAAAAACCCAGCCTGTACGGTCGGCAAAAGTAGCAGCCTCCGCTTTCTTTTGTGATTCTCAGCTGGGTTGCCCCTTTAAGAAGCTTAGCCCACATAGTCACATTCACAGATCTTCTAAGTCAAAATCTTTTTTAAAAACACCCAGGAGCGATCCCTAACTACCAAGGAGTAAGACATCCTTTCAGGAAAGAACGTTGAAGAGGTTTATCTGAATGTCAGCAAGTTTCACCTAGTCAAGAGAAATCCATCTAGAAAAGAGATTTTATACAATTTGTAAATTTTATTCAATTCAACTTTTATTTACACTTGCTCTATGTAGGAATTGTGCAGAATGCGGCAGAAGAGGGTAAAATGTACAGAATGGGATGTTCTTCACCGGAGGTTCACAGTTCACTGGTAGAGACAGATACACACCCAATATGTACAGTCCAGCAGACAGTACTAAGTTGGAAAATTGATTTCTGACCAAAGTGCAAGAGGAGAACAAGAGAGGGAGACAGTGATTCTAATTGTTGGGCAGGGTAGAGACAAATCTGTGAAGAGCTTGTGGAGAGTATGGGCTCTGTGGGTAAAGGCAAGTAAGACGTGGATGAATACTAGCATCCAAAAAGCACAGAAGCAGAGGTTGTGCAGGTATCTGGAAAAACAATAATGTCCTGGGAAGGCCAGAGAGTAGAGGGACAGGCCCATCCTGTAGACCCACACCACTCAAAGTGAGGTCAAAGCCAGAGCATCCTCGGAAACACCTGGAAACTTCAACGTACAAAAAGCCCAGGCGCCACCCTGGACAAAATGCATCAGAATCTGCATTTTTACAAGATCCCCAGGTGACTCATATGTACATGAAGGTTTGAGAAACATTGCTGCAGACAATGGGGAGCCATTGGAGGTCCCTGGGCAATCTGTTCTTAGATGTGCTTGGGAAATGCAACTTTAGGAAGCAGAGTAGAGGGCACACAGAATGACCAAATGAATGAACAGTTATTCAATCAACAAAATCTTTTGAAAATATGAATGTTAAGTGTTACAGCTCTTTTAGAATTGGTCTAGGAGATTTTCTGGTTTGCACTAGAAAAACCATAGAAAGTGAAAATAGAAAATAATATGAATATTCGTCTATTGGAATGATGATTAATAAATGATACCCCTGTACTCATAGCTCCATCATATTTGACTGTTAGGTAATTAGGATATTAATTTTTAAATGCAATTTAGTCATCAGATGGGAGGATAAGGAAGTAAAACCAGGTTGTGGCCAAAAATAACATATTTTTCACTTTAGTTCACTATCTGGAATCTATGTAACCATACTGTTTGATTTTAGAATGTTCAATTTTTTTAATACTCTCTGAAATCTGATGGCCAAGGACCCTGTAATCCAAGATAAGATTGATCAGGCAGGCCCAGCGCCCTAATTCCAAAATACTCTCTAGCAATTCATACACCCTCCCCCACTCCCCAAACACCCATTTTGAGATAGCCAGGATAATTTTCTTCATTTCCTGCCCAGACAGCTGTGGAATGTTGTAATTCATTGTTAGGCAGCTGCAGCAATCCTCCTTAGAAAAGGATACATCTTGTCAAGGATACGGTTATTCTCAACTTTTGAGTTTATTTTTTAAACAATGATGTACCCACCAGATGTAGAAATAGTCAAGCCTGAGAAACCTCAAAGGGAGGCTGGGTCTAACACACGCATCCCTGCTTAGAGGTCAGTGGTACAAATACCCTCACCAGGTCGCCTGTAATCTCACTGCTTCAGCAAACAGTCCAACCCACTCCTGTTGGAAAATCCTCTGGACTCCTGAAAATAACGCCTTCCTGGCTGAATAAACCTTACCCCTCTCCTACAAGCCGATAGGCAAATGCAGCACATCTAGAAGATGAAAAGTAGCAGATTTTCATCCTCAATTATCTCCTCCCTCCACATCCATAAAAACGGCCCTGCTATCTTCTGATCTTTACTACAAAACTGGGGAGAGGAGAGCAAAACGAGATTAAAATCTCTCCACACTGTGTGAGTGCGTGTGCATGTAAGAGTGTGTGTGTGTGTGTGTGTGTGTAGCTATGTGGGAGGGAGAGACAATCACATAAAAATTGAAAATTACCCCAGATGACAATAAAATAGACGAGACAGAAGACTCCAGGGAGCAGCGATGATTAGAGTGAGTAGGAGTGTCGTGTGAAGGCTAAGAGGTTAGACTATTTATATTACTTGGGAAATGTGGGATATTAGATCAGGGAAGGTCCGTTACTATACTATGTCCTATAATTTAGATATTGCAAATCACAAACAGGACAAATATGAAGGAAGCTTTCCTACTCTTAACATGGCTGCTTCTGCTTTCATAATAACCTCTCATTTGGTACAATTTTAATTTTTTAAGGCACCTTCGAGTTGGCAAAATGGATCCAGAGGTAATTAAATTCCGTCTAGTTTCTTTTGTGAAATTGGTGTTTAATAGATATTTGGGGAGTTTCTCCCAATAAAAATCCCATTTTTCCCCATTTCTATTTCAGAATTTCCAATAATCATTAAATTTTGTTTGACAAGTTCAAGTAAAGCTATTTTATCACTTCATAAAATCAGTCACAAAACAAAACTCTCTTCCAAGGTAGAGAGGAGACAGAGTCTTTGTCCATCAGCACAGCCTGGAGATCTACAGAAAGTAGGCAGCAAAGGTCAACTGGCCTCACTCAATCAACAGACCTCTCTGAGTACCTTTGCATAGCTACTACCTATCATGCACCTTGCTAGGCAGAGGCTACAAGAGGACAAATAAGGCATAAACTCTATCTCACAGAGTTGATGTATTTACGAGGGAGACAATTAAAGAAAGAATAATCATAATACAGATTTATTAATATAACAGGGGCAGCTACCTACTGAGGGTCAGGAATGGCTTCCTGACCAACTAGGGGAAAATGTCCCTCCAAGAGTTCATTCTTAGAAGTTATTTCTGATGCAGGTTTTGGTAGACCTGGATATGCTTAGTTAGGGTTAACCAGCTTTAAGAGTTTATAGTTTGACTAAGGAATTTAAGTAGAATGATGATAGACACACACAAAACAAGTTATTATGGAACCACATTACCAAATTCAAAGAAGTTTAAAATCTGGCATGAAGATGAACTCGTTGGCCCCCTTAGAAAATCCTTATGTACTAAGTACATTGTAGGCAATCTGTAGTTGGTTTATTGGGGAAGTCTTACTAGTCAGGAACACATCACCATCAAGCAGCTTGGAACAAGCAAAGACTCCAGAGCTGGACTGACTGGGTTTGAAGCCTGGTTCTCCTATTTACTAGATATTTGACTTTCAGCTCAACCTCTCTATATCACAGTTTCCTTATCTGAAAAATGGGGATAATAATCACATCTACCTCATAGGGTTGTTATGAGAAAGAAACAAGTTAATATTTCTATAGTATTTAGAATAGTGCTTGGCCCTTGGTAAGTGCTTTGAACAGGTTATGTTAAGTAAATGTCAGTGTCAGCAGGCCCTAATTCAATGTCTCTCAAGACAGGGTGGCTGAAGCATTTATTCTAGGTAATACCTACTTTTTCTAAGGATGAGACGACCTTCCTATAGGGGTAAAAAAACATCTGATGTAGCCTCTGTCTCAACCAAAAAGACCTACTCTGACTGTTAGTTAATACTGAGTGTCAACCTGATTGGATTGAAAGATGCAAAGTACTGATCCTGGGTGTGTCTGTGAGGGTATTGCCAAAGACGATTAACATTTGAGTGTGGGCTGGGAAAGGCAGACCCACCCTTAATCTGGGTGGGCACAATCTAATCAGCTGTCAGTGCAGCTAGAAAGCAGGCAGAAAAATGTGAAAAGAGAGACCAGTTTAGCCTCCCGGTCTACATCTTTCCCTCATGCTGGATGCTTCCTGCCATCAAACATCAGCCTCCAAATTCTTCAGCTTTGGGACTCGGACTGGTTTCCTTGCTCCTAAGCTTGCAGATGACTTATTGTGGGACCTTGTGATTGTGTGAGTTAATACAACTTAATAAACTCCTCTCTCTCTATATATATATATGTGTGTGTGTGTGTGTGTGTGTGTGTGTGTCCTATTAGTTCTGTCCCTCTATAGAACCCTGACTAATACACTGACCATATTCAAACAAAAAATAGCTCTAGGGTCCCCTTCTCTCCAGATATGTCATAATGAATGGAATACGTTTTCCCAAAAGACTCTTGGCGTGGTGGTACCTATCATCCCTTCTCCTGAATTAACACTAGATGTTCAAGCAAAAGCAAGAGGCAGTCTCATATTAAAGGAGCAGAGATCCCAGGATGTGATAACAAATTAGCATTATAACTCTGACATATATCTTTTCATATGTCTCTTTTCATCAATTCAACATCAACTTTAATTACATTGATTGGATTTTTTGTCTTAGATTAGTTTTCAAAAATCTTCAGCTTTCCCTGTTGTCCACAAAAGTTAGCAAACAACCCTCCTTCTCTAGAACATTAAAAAAAAATTTCACTTAGGCATACACATTACCCCTAGACTGACAGACTTCTGCAAAACTAATTTCCCCATCCTCTTATCAGAGGTCTGTACTGGAGCAGCAACCACATGGAAACTATTTGTAAGCTGCACAAGGCAAGTAAATGCCAGGAAGCAAAATTGGCTGCCTTTAAGATTTTACACAGACATTCCAAGTCCCAGAGCAATTTCTTTTCCAAACTTTTAATAATCAGTCATTTTCTTAAGCTTTAACAACAACAAAAAAAGAGGACAAAATCTTCCTTAGGAGGACATTAAATCGTATTACCCTACTTTGTCAGGCAGCTTAGTTAAGTGTCCCACTGAGAGGGTCAGGAGCTGCAGCCCCTCCCAGCCTCATTGCAGATAAAAACTCCACTGATAGGTACTTGAGTCACTGACCTGCAAGTTAACACTCCCTGTTTTTCCAGACGGCCATTCTCCCAAGTGCAGGCTGACAATCATGTCAAATGGGGCTAGGACCTGACCACCAGCCTCATTTTCAATTGTGAGTAAAATCAGGATTTGAAGCCAGGTCTCTGAAGACCAGACACAATGACATGAACTTGGTCGCCTAATAAATCACAGCTGAAGTTAGCGTTCAGGAGAGCAAATGCTGTATGATGCTGCTGGCAAGATGAATTCCATCTCAGTTTCACTTGTCCCCCTCTGCCTTGGCTTAAAACTTTCAAAGAAGTTTAATCAGAGTTTCCAGAACTCCATGTTTATCCCTCGTTTAAAAGCAATTTTTTGTTCTTTTAGGAAATCATCTTACAGATGGCCTCAGGGAAAAATTATATATTTTATATTTATTCTGAGGTCTGTGGGTTCTCAGAGAAGCAAAGTTTAGAGCAAAAGTCATACGTGCATCTAGGAATTCTGAGTGAAGAAAGAACAAAAATTACATACCAAGTCATTTTTGAAAGAACAAGAATTACATATCAAGTCACTTTTGAAGTATTTTTAACATTTTATGTTTTCTATCTAGAAATGCTGAAAATAAACAATAATGTCTGAAAATTATGATTTACCTTCTGAATTCAGCTTCAGTGGAGCAGGTGGTATTTAAGAAACCATCACCCGTAAGAATCAAAACATCACGGAATTATTGATGTTTTACCTCTATGCTCTTAGCAATATTTTAATGGGCTAAACGGTATAAATTCAGCATTTAAACCTGCAAAGTACAAATATTTTTTTTCTGATTCTTAATGCAAAGATGTATACTCACAAAGAAAAAATCAATTTATCAACCTTGTGTGTACATGACATTTTTCATTTCCCCACTTGCTGAGGAGAAACACAATGTATATTGCTGAATGAAGTGACATTTAGAGAATTGTTGATTTTTTTCATTTACCACCTTATTCACATTTTAAATTATTTCAAATATTACAAGAATAAGCCTTCTCTGCATATTTAAAATCAAACTAGCAAAATTCCTTGCAAGGAAGCAAAATTGTCATAGACTCAAATCATCCTTTTATGCCTGTTGTCAAAATGATGCATATAATGGCATCAAAAGCCTGAATAGTGGAAAATTTGGGCTCTCTGGGCAATATTTTACAAAATTATTCAGGTTTTCACTTGCCATAAACTGATTTATTTTAACACAGAACTCATGCCTTCAGGACCTAGCCTATTCTTTGTTTCCTGACCATATTATTGTAACTGCAGAACCAGAAGCAGATAACTTACAGTTTCTTATCAAAGAATCAGGTTTACTTCTGGAAAGGAATAGTTGGTAATTGATGGTTACATCTTCTAGATTTAGAGTGTTCTCTTAGTCACACCCCGACAGGTGAAAAGTGGGTTTCTGTGGAAACAGACTGCCTTCGCTACTATTTTGCAGGGTGAGCACTTTCTCCTAAAGCAGCTTCATTATACTGAGTAAACCCATTGCTCAGCTTCCCAACACTCAACCCATTCCGGCCTCAAGTGTTTTATACTGTGGGAAAAATAACATCAGATCCATTTAGCATCAATGCCATCCCCTGGCTGTTATTTAATTTTTTATTTTTATTATTATTATTACTTTTTTTTGGAGACGGAGTCTTGCTCTGTCGTCCAGGCTGGAGTGCAGTGGCGCGATCTCGGCTCACTGCAAGCTCCGCCTCCCGGGTTCACGCCATTCTCCCGCCTCTGCCTCCCGAGGAGCTGGGACTACAGGCGCCCGCCATCAAGACTGGATAATTTTTTGTATTTTTAGTAGAGACGGGGTTTCACCATGTTAGCCAGGATGGTCTCGATCTCCTGACCTCGTGATTCCAAAGTGCTGGGATTACAGGGGTAAGCTACCGCACCGACCAATTTGTTTCTTAAAAAAAGCTCTGTGGTATTGGTCATCCTCTTGCCATTTTCTAGTGGAAGAAACTAAAATCAGAGGTATAGAGGATTAAGTTCACTTAACATTCAGGAATTTGAATCTTAACGGTCTCCATCCAATACCTGGAATCTTGACACTGAGTCTTCCTGCTTCTGTTTCTGGCCACAAGCAAAATGTAGTGGGTAAGCTCTGAAGCCTGGGTTCACATCCCACCTCTGTTCCTTCACAGCTGCAGAACTTTGGTAAAAGTGTTGAACCACTGAGTGAGATGAGTCTAGAGATGTATGTGCCTCATAAGGTGTTTGTGAATATTACGAAGTATGTGGCAAGTACTCCACTGCATCCCATGCTGTAAAGTGTTCAATAAATATTGGCTGCTGCCGTTACATTATGCTATTATATTTTCAGGGAAACTTCTAATCATCTTGAGTTTTAGTATCCAATTTCTTACTTAGGGAGATGTCCTTACCCAGTTGGCCTTCATGTATGGAAACTTCTATTAGACTCTAGTAGTGAGTCAAAGCAAGATGGAAAACCTTTACATTAGAGACTTAGTGCAGATAGGTTTAAAACAGTATCATTCAGAGCAACGAATACTCAAAGAGATAATGATAGTGGTCTTCGTAATTGTAATAATAATAGCAAAATTCCCATACCACTGTGTAAGGATTCACAGGCTAGTAATGGAAAAAAATGCCTTCCACTGAAGGAGTGGTAAATTTTTCTTCAAAGTGCTACTATTCTGGATATAAGCAGAAGCAGCTTTGGGAATTTATTTAAATACAGAGTGCAAGGGAAATCATTAGCTATACAAGGCCCTTCCAGCCTATACCTCCAACGGCCACTAAGAACTTGCCTATACATAAGAGATGTTTCCAAACATCATAGGTGTTGTTCCAAATGGTTATTTTCCCATTTTCACTTGGATTCATGTTGTACAGTAAGAGAGACTGAGATATATTTGAGGCCAGATTCACTAAGCATTTATTGACTGCCTTCTCTGTGGAAGGTATTTTTTGGGCAAAGAACTTGGGACTTTCATGATTTTGAATTATAAATGGCTCTAAGGAAAACCCACAATGATATCTCCAGTGTTTGCTCACTGAAATAGAATTGAATTTGCGAGGCGTGTTAGTCCATTTTGCATTGCTATAAAGGAATACCTGAGGCTGGGTAATTTATAAAGAAGAAAGATGTTTTTGGTGCATGGTTCTACAGGCAGTACAAGAAGCATAGTGCTGGCATCTGCTTCTGGTGTGACCTCAGGAAGCTTACAGTCCTGGCAGAAGGCACAGGGGGAGCAGATGTGTCACACAGTGAGAGAGGGAGCAAGAGGGAAGGGAGGAGGTGACAAGCTATTTAAACAACCAGCTGTCCCCTAATCTAATAGAGCAAGAACTCACTTGTTACCAGGAGGAGGGCACCAAGCCATTCATGAGGGATCTACCCCCATGACTCAGATACCTCCAGCTAGGCCCACCTCCAACATTGGGGATCATATTTTAACACAAGACCTGGAGGGGACAAACATCCAAACTATATCACAAGGTACGCTGTATCAGTCAACTATTGCCATTTAATATGCCACTCCAAGCCAACATTCATGAATTCTCATACATGTGTCTCTGCTGGCCAGCTTGGAATCAGTTGATCTGGGTGGTGCTAAGCTGGACTTACCTCCATGAAGGCTGGTATAGGGCTAATCCTTGTGTATTTTATGACTTAGAACTGGCTCTTCTTTTGTCAAACAGCAGATGTGCAAGCAGTCAAGGCCAACATCTGAGCACAGTTCAAGCAATTGTGCCAAAATCCAATACAAACTACCTGGCTGAGACTAACATCAAGTAATCAAGTAGCATTCCCCACTAGGTGGACGGGCTACAAAGTCCCACAGCAAGAGATGTGGATACCAGGCAGGATAAAGAATTGGAGCCCGTAAGTCAATTTTCATATATACTTTCTAGAAAATGGTTAAATCCTCATAACCGTTTTGTGCCTAAAATTAGAGTGTCTATCATTAGGCATGTGCCGATCCCTTAGAAACTTTAGCTAAGTATGTTTCTCTAAGATTCAAAAATTATCACACACAATTTAAGTACTACAAATTTCCTTAATAAAAATATGGCCATTACTTTTATATAACAATGAATCTTAACTGAAAATTAGACCTGTGTCTACATATTAGGCTTATGGAAAATCCCGTTTAAAGCAAGATTGGCAGAAACTAACTTGCCTGCTCTCTGAGGTTAGGGATTATTCTGAAATCTTTATCATCATGCTTTGTCCAGTGCTTGACGTAGAATAGATGCCTGAGAAAGATTTGTTTACTGAAAGACTGAAAACAGAATTACGAAACATCTCAGAGGCTGGCTCTTTGTTTACAATCCTTGCCTTTTATTAGTTACCACTTGATCTGTTCTTAGCTTGTAGGTTTGCTCTGACTCACAGGGCCAAGACTCCTACTGTGTGCTTGGTTATTGCCCATGTCTGGGAAGATATTTTATCGGTGAAATGAGAATTTGCCACTCTTCCCAATATAGTTGGTCAGATATGGAATTTGTGTCTGTATTGTTTTAAAGCCCTTTGGGCCAGCATTTATATGCCTTTGCCACTAACGTGTTTGTGTGTTTGCTTGTTTTGTGCCTTTGTTTCAAAAAGAAAACAATGTACAGAGCATTACCTCCTCTCCTGTTCAGGACAGTCAACTCAGTTCCCTCTCTTTACTCTTTCTTCCTGTTACTATCTTACTTGAAAAGATGCACAACTAGAAATTGGGATGGTCTTTTGTCTGGCACCAAACCATGACCCTACTTTCAGATTTTGCTATTTTCAATCTAAATTGCTGAATTTTTAATTCAGTTTATCAAACCCTCTTCTCCTCATTCCCCTTTCTACATATCTGACTCTTTATATATTTGACTTCTTATATATTATCTTTTTTATTTTTTATTTTTATTATTATTAATTTTTTTTTTGAGATGGTATCTCACTCTGTCACCCAGGCTAGAGTGCAATGGCATGATCTCGGCTCACTGCAACCTCCGCCTACCGAGTTCAAGCAATTCTCCTGCCTCAGCCTCCTGAGTAGCTGGGATTACAGGTGCCTGCCACCATGCCCGGCTAATTCCTTGTATTGTTAGTAGAGACGGGGTTTCACTATGTTGGCCAAGCTGGTCTCAAACTCCTGACCTCATGATCTGCTCACCTTGGCCTCCCAAAGTGCTGGGATTACAGGCATGAGCCACCATGCCCGGCCTTATATATCATCAATGAATTTTTAAAAATCTTACTTCTGGAAAATAATTCATTCTTTCTGAATCTTTTTAAAATACACTGAAAATAATATAATTGCTTTTGAATACAGCTTTATAAAAGTCTCCTCCCAGCCTCTCATAACAGATCTTGAGTGAAATCTGAAATTAGGTAAGGCCACCTTAACATGTTATAAAGAGCCATCAGAATACGGCAAGTCCTGCACTGCTTTAAGATATTCCCAATTCTGTGAAGAAAGTCATTGGTAGCTTGATGGGGATGGCATTGAATCTATAAAATTACCTTGGGCAGTATGGCCATTTTCACAATATTGATTCTTCCTACCCATGAGCATGGAATGTTCTTCCATTTGTTTGTATCCTCTTTTATTTCGTTGAGCAGTGGTTTGTAGTTCTCCTTGAAGAGGTCCTTCACATCCCTTGTAAGTTGGATTCCTAGGTATTTTATTCTGTTTAAAGCAATTGTGAATGGGAGTTCACTTATGATTTGGCTCTCTGTTTGTCTGTTATTGGTGTATAAGAATGCTTGTGATTTTTGTACATTGATTTTGTATCCTGAGACTTTGCTGAAGTTGCTTATCAGCTTAAGGAGATTTTGGGCTGAGATGACGGGGTTTTCTAGATATACAATCATGTCATCTGCAAACAGGGACAATTTGACTTCCTCTTTTCCTAATTGAATGCCCTTTATTTCCTTCTCCTGCCTAATTGCCCTGGCCAGAACTTCCAACACTATGTTGAATAGGAGTGGTGAGAGAGGGCATCTTTGTCTTGTGATGGTTTTCAAAGGGAATGCTTCCAGTTTTTGCCCATTCAGTATGATATTGGCTGTGGGTTTGTCATAGATAGCTCTTATTATTTTGAGATACGTCCCATCAATACCTAATTTATTGAGAGTTTTTAGCATGAAAGTTGTTGAATTTTGTTAAAGGCCTTTTCTGCATCATTGAGATAATCATGTGGTTTTTGTCTTTGGTTCTGTTTATATGCTGGATTACATGTATTGATTTGCATATGTTGAACCAGCCTTGCATCCCAGGGATGAAGCCCACTTGATCATGGTGGATAAGCTTTTCGATGTGCTGCTGGATTTGGTTTGCCAGTATTTTATTGAGGATTTTTGCATCAATGTTCATCAAGGATACTGGTCTAAAATTCTCTTTTTTGGTTGTGTCTCTGCCAGGCTTTGGTATCAGGATGATGCTGGCCTCATAAAATGAGTTAGGGAGGATTCCCTCTTTTTCTGTTGATTGGAATATAGTTTCAGAAGGAATGGTACCAGCTCCTCCTTGTACCTTTGGTAGAATTCAGCTGTGAATCCATCTGGTTCTGGACTTTTTTTGGTTGGTAAGCTATTGATTATTGCCACAACTTCAGAGCCTGTTATTGGTCTATTCAGAGATTCAACTTATTCCTGGTTTAGTCTTGGGAGGGTGTATGTGTCGAGGAATTTATCCATTTGTTCTAGATTTTCTAGTTTATTTGTGCAGAAGTGCTTTAAAGTTCATATGGAACCAAAAAAGAGCCCGCATCGCCAAGTCAATCCTAAGCCAAAAGAACAAAGCTGGAGGCATCACGCTACCTGACTTCAAACTATACTACAAGGCTACAGTAACCAAAACAGCACGGTAGTGGTACCAAAACAGAGATATAGATCAATGGAACAGAACAGAGCCCTCAGAAATAATGCCGCATATCTACAACCATCTGATCTTTGACAAACCTGACAAAAACAAGCAATGGGGAAAGGATTCCCTATTTAATAAATGGTGCTGGGAAAACTGGCTAGCCATATGTAGAAAGCTGAAACTGGATCCCTTCCTTACACCTTATACAAAAATTAATTCAAGATGGATTAAAGACTTACATGTTAGACCTAAAACCATAAAAACCCTAGAAGAAAACCTAGGCAATACCATTCAGGACATAGGCATGGGCAAGGACTTCATGTCTAAAACACCAAAAGCAATGGCAACAAAAGCCAAAATTGACAAATGGGATCTAATTAAACTGAACAGCTTCTGCACAGCAAAAGAAACTACCATCAGAGTAAACAGGCAACCTACAAAATGGGAGAAAATTTTTGCAGCCCACTCATCTGACAAAGGGCTAATATCCAGAATCTACAATGAACTCAAATTTACAAGAAAAAAATAAATAACTCCATCAAAAAGTGGGCAAAGGATATGTACAGACAATTCTCAAAAGAAGACATTTATGCAGCCAAAAAACACATAAAAAAATGCTCATCATCACTGGCCATCAGAGAAATGCAAATCAAAACCACAATGAGATACCATCTCACACCAGTTAGAATGGCCATCATTAAAAAGTCAGGAAACAACAGGTGCTGGAGAGGATGTGGAGAAATAGGAACACTTTTACACTGTTGGTGGGACTGTAAACTAGTTCAACCATTGTGGAAGTCAGTGTGGTGATTCCTCAGGGATCTAGAACTAGAAATACCATTTGACCCAGCCATCCCATTACTGGGTATATACCCAAAGGATTATAAATCATGCTGCTATAAAGACACATGCACATGTATGTTTATTGCGGCACTATTCACAATAGCAAAGACTTGGAACCAACCCAAATGTCCAACAATGATAGACTGGATTAAGAAAATGTGGCACATATACACCATGGAATACTATGCAGCCATAAAAAAGGATGAGTTCATGTCCTTTGTAGGGACATGGATGAAGCTGGAAACCATCATTCTCAGCAAACTATCACAGGGACAAAAAACCAAACACTGCATGTTCTCACTCATAGGTGGGAATTGAACAATGAGAACACATGGACACAGGAAGGGGAACATCGCACTCTGGGTACTGTTGTGGGGTGGGGGGAGGGGGGAGGGAGAGCATTAGGAGATATACCTAATGCTAAATGACGAGTTAATGGGTGCAGCACACCAACATGGCACATGTATACATATGTAACAAACCTACACATTGTGCACAGGTACCCTAAAACTTAAAGTATAATAATAAAATTTTTAAAAAGACAAAAAAAAGATATCCCCAGTCATAGGGAGTGTTTTCCATGCATTTGCAGAATTAAAATGCAATAACTTTAGCCAGTTCATTAGTCATCCAGAGCTTTAATAATTATCATCATCACAACTAATGAAAGTATCTTTTGTTAAAAGCTTATAGCTACCAGGTATAGTGATGAGCACTTTCTACACACCATTTCCATTGATTCTGATAACCACTCAGTGAACTAGAAAGTAAAGCTGATTTACAGTGGACAAACCAAGGATTTGTACTGGTTATATATTCAGCCAGCTAGTTATGTAGAATGGAATAGTGGAGACGTAAATCCAGGCTGACATCAGAGCCTAAGATGCTATGATAGTTTCGTGAACTACCCTTTTCAGCTGTTTTGTTGTTTTTTGCTTTGCTACATTAAAACGATGGAAGGCAAAAATTTCTACTCACCTCCTAGAACATTTGAGGATTGAGACTTCGCCCTTCAAGAAAGAAACGCTAACTGATGAGTTGCTGACAATTTGGATGCCAAGGGTTCTGAGTATAATGGGCCATCCACTCTGCAAGGACAAAGAAAAACACAATTTCAAGAGAGTTGAAGTTCCTCTAAGAGAAAAAGATTCCCCCGGAATGAAAGTAAGTCAGAAGAAAGCAACTGAGAAGGAGGAGGTGAACAGGGACAGAAGCCTTGTCCCAAAAAGTCAGCTTAACAAAGGACAATTCTGAAGGGAATGGGTTAAAGGCAGTAAGTAAAAGTTTTAAACAGCAGTGACTCTGAAGCCAGCCTCCTTTGGATCAGACCCCAATTTCGCTATTTACTAGTTTTGTGACCCTTGACAAGTTACTTAATCTCTGTGCTACTCAACCGCTACCTCAGTTTTCCCTTCTATAAAGTAGAAATAATATTGACATCTACCTTATATGGTTCTGAGGGTTAAATGAATTGATACCCATTAAGTCATTAGGATAGTGCCTGGTTCAGCGTGTTTAGTAGGTGTCAGTCCTTATTATTCGTATGGTATTTGACCTCTTTGGAGTTGGGTGGGGCAATATCATTATCTGCCCAAAGCAGAAACATGTCCCGTGACCTGCTCTCACATCTTGTGCTTGCCCCAGCAAATCATCCCAGTGAGGCTCAGAAAGGACTCATTCCGGAAGAATCCAACTGTGCACCTGTAGCCTCCCAGCAGGAACAGCTTCTGGCCATGCTACAACAGCTCTGCTGTGCCCCTTTCATAATTCCAAGAACAGAAAGTCTATTTAACTCAAAAGCCAAATGATCAACAACAGAAACCCCAGAGCCCCTTTCTTCTGGCCCCCACTTCTATTTCACAGTTCCGTCATCTGAAAAATAAAACCACTGCCCACCTCACAGTATCATGATGAGCTCCTTTTTATTAAATGACAGAATAAAAAGGAGCTAGCACAGTGCCTGACATACAGTAGATAGTTTAAAAATACAGTCATCCCTTGGTATCTGTATGGATTGGTTCCAGAACCTCCCTCAGATCCCAAAATCAGCAATGCTAGAGTCCCTGATGTAAAGGGGTGTAGGATTTGCATATAACCTATGCACATCCTCCTATATACTTCACATCATCTCTAGATTACTTATAATACCGAATACAATGTAAATGCTACTATATAAATAGCTGTTGTATAGCAAATAATGACAAAAAATCTGTACATGTTCAATACTGATATATTTTTTTCAAATGTTTTTGAACTGCAGTTTGTTGAATCCATGGTGTGGAACCCATGGGTACAGAGGGCTGACTGTATTCATTTCTTTCCTTCTTTCCTTAAGCTACAGACAGCCCTTACTAAACACAGTTAAGGGACTAATGGCTTAAGGTAAAAAGCCTAGTGGGAAGTGGGGAATTAGTTCTGTCATTAAGCCACTGCTGCCTATACCATATCTACTGATTTATTCTTTCCCCAAATGCGTGTTTTTCTTAATGTAGATAGGTCAGAAAGAATGGCTTCAATATAGGAATTAAATGGGTATAATAATAGTAATAATCACTAATAATATCTAGCTTCAGAAGTGTAAGAAAATTGGCTTCTGTTTCTTTAATAGAAAAGTCTACGGTTTTCTTTTTTGGTCCCTAGAAAACTGAATCATAATTTATTCCTGTGTGTTAGGAGAGGATCTGTTCTGCTGAAACCATTAGATTTATTTAAGTTCACACAACAGAAGGAGACATTCTGGAAGCTCTTTTTCATTGTTAAATGAGCACCTATGTGGTATTGTCACAGATGAAGGAGATAAAGGCATTTTGAGGAATAAAAGAGAAAAGGCACTAGCATAAAAATTAATCAGATTAAGTGTATTAGTAGACAGAGACCTGCAATCTGTTTTCTACACCCCCTGTGTGACAACATGATAAAGGTAATCAGGAAAACTACCGGAGAGGGCCCACAGTTTAAAGACCAATATGCTAGAAACAAAGGCTTCCTTGAAGTACTCTTTATGATGCTACACCTAACTCTCAGCAGGACAGCTAATTTCTCACACCAATCAGTCCATTGCAAGAAATGCTGAGGTGGAAAAAAAAAAAATCCCTGCTGCACACTTTCCTGTCTTTCCCCAGATTCTAAATCTTCACACTGAAAATAATTTGCAAGCACAGGCATCTCTGGGATTCAACGGATTTTCCCTACCACCCCTCTTTGTTCCTTCAATCCTAGAGGGATGCTCCAAGCAGACAGGAAATGTGACCCAGAAGTGTGGTGACACACTTTTGTCTTGTTTCAGGAAGATGAGTGTTTCTCAGTCTCCTCTAGTTGAACTCACACATTCCATCTTTGGAGAAAGTTTTAAACAGTTCTGGCTTATTCAGAGTCCTTTCTTCTTAGGACCAGTTTAGGAAGCTGCCCGCAGGGACACAATGGCCGTGTTGGGCACAGCACTTTGAATACATACCTTCAGAGATGGGAGTACACTACTGATTTTGGTTTTTTTTTTTTTTTTTTTTTTTTTTTTTTTTTTTGAGATGGAGTTTCACTCTTGTTGCCCAGGCTGGAGTGCAATGGCACGATCTCGGCTCACCGCAACCTCCGCCTCCCGGGTGTCAAGCGATTCTCCGCCTCAGCCTCCTGAGTAGCTGGGATTACAGGCACCCGCCACCACGCCCGGTTAATTATATATTTTTAGCAGAGACAGGGTTTCTTCATGTTGGTCAGACTGGTCTCGAACTCCCAACTTCAGGTGATCCACCCGCCTTGGCCTCCCAAAGTGCTGGGATTACAGGCATGAGCCACTGCGCCCAGCCAGCTACTGATATTTTCTTATCATGACTTCCTGGGCAGGATTTTTTGTTACCAATCAATATCGATCCTAATCCAGGTCACACTTCAAGAATCTATTTAAAAGATCCTATACTGACTAACAGCATGATCGAATATAATCACATAAACTTCAAATTAGTTCTAATTTTTCCCTTTGAATATAAAATGTTATTTAAAGTCTTCCTAAGGAAATAAATGAAAAATTTGTGGATATTCCACAAAAATATCTATATCTAGGCAGCCTTTACCTAAGTGAAACCAGTCACAGAAAATGTATCCATATTAACCAATAATTATTAATTTACTTTCATTTGTCAATAATTCATTTATTTCCATATTGAAACAGGATTTAAGGGCAAGGAAATCAGGGGATGATTAAAGTAAAACGTCTTGGGTTCAAACTGACACCAAGAAGCCTAAACATGCTCAGAGATGCCATTAGTCAATATGGAAAATGTGGGCAATCTAGGAAAAACCTATTGTCTTCCTACTCCAACCCTGAGCAGCCCTGTGGGCCAAGAGTTTGTTGAACAGAAGTAGGGGGGTCTGAATTTCAGACCCCATGTTCTACCTCAGCCAGGTGCATTTTTACATTTCACAAACAGTTCAATCACCGAAAGCAGCCCAGGCCACATTCTACAGCAGAGTGAGAGCCGATCAGTAATGAGTCCTTGCTTAATAACAGAGACTGTCTTGCAGGTGAATCTTTGAAAAGGTGGCCTCTCCTTCATCCTTGTGGTTATTCAAGTGAAAGTGAAGGGTTTCCCTGTCATGACATAAAACTGAGCAAAAAATAATCACCATATCTCTTGCCAACTTTGTCTCCTTGACTCAGGGAGATTTTAAATATAGAACAAATGCTCCTTGCATCAGTAGCAATCCAGCCCCTATGTCACTATTGGATTAATAATGCTTTAGGATACATATCTCTGATATGAAAGGCTCTAGCACACCAAATACCCTGATACAAGAACACTTCGTACTGTAGGCATGGCTATAGTAGTATATACTCGGTGTAATAGATGAGCAGTTATATTCTTTAGATATATAGAATAAATTTTATCTTTTCAAATGAAAATTCTAACACATTACTCTTCACAAGAAAAAAAGTCATCATCAGTTAAGACATTAGAACCCACCCAAATAATTTCTTCTGAATCATCTCTCTATCTGCTCGACTTCTCCCTTGCCCCCATGCTCCCATTGTCTGTAGTTACCAGCTAGTAAACATGAATGCTGAATCAAGAATGAAAGAAAAACAGAAACATATATTTATGTAAACTTGTATTGATTCAACTAGGAAGAAACCCCACAGCTTTCAAGGCCTGAGTCACAAATCATTGTGATCAGAAATGCTGATGTGCTAGGAATGCACAAGTATTTTTGCTTATTATCATGGCCCAGGCCTGTTGCAGAGCAAGAGTTAAGCTGAAAAACAGTAAATATGGTTTTAAGCTTCCATTTATCAGGCAATATTTTGGGAAAGGGAGGACACAGTGGTGATGAGTCCAGGCTTGTATATTCAGCTCTACACTCAGTCACCAAAAGATCCGCATTTGGGGAAATCAGAGGGAGGTCACACCACCTTTCCAAACAAGAGAAAACTCTGTTCTTCCCAAGATGACCTGAAATGTTCTAATTATTGGTTATTCCCTCTGGTCGGTGATGCAGCCAACAAGCACGTAGAGTTCAGTGAACCCACAAGCGCACAGCTGTTATCTTTGACTTATGGCCAAAACAAAAATTGGAACAGAATTTACTCAGACAAGTGTAAAGGCTTCTGTTTAAAACAGCTATTTCCCAAGCCAGATAAACAGCTTTGAAATGGAGAAGAAATGAATCCTTTTCTAGAATGTCTGAATCAAAGTGAGGTCAGCATCTTGAAGACAAGATGTTAACATAGATTACCCACACAGCTGCACAAGTCTCCCAAAGCATGAGGCAGCCTCCACACCTCCGAGTTATCTGTACTTCTACTTTTTTTTTTTGGGGGGGGGTCAACTTTTTGTGTTTTGGAAACAACTTTCTGCGTTTGGGAAAGGTGGCTATGTTTAGTTAATTGGTGACATAAAACATTAAGAACAGAGAATTGCTGTCCTGGAAGCTTCTGTGAGCCAGCAATTGCATGGGCTAGTGGCCTCTTTGGCCAGTAGCATCAGAGTCTCATATGTGGCAGTTTGAGGGCAGAAAGAAACAGAGTGGTATTACTGTGGGCTTGAGTTAGTGATTCCGGCCTTTGAATTTCCACTAATAAACATAGCAAATACCCAATTTTTTATAGGTGGCAAAGGGACTGGTAAGAAATAGCTGGTAGGAGAAGCAGGGAAAAATCACCCTCCCTGTTCCCTACACAAATACTGTGTGTCTGTGCTAATCTGGCAATCCATCTTACAATCACCAAACAGTGCAGAGCAAGGAAGCAATTCGCACTGCAATAGTGCTCCTCAGAGCTTTTCATAGCTTGATGCCTATTGCAGCTGCTTATATTGTACCAGCAGGTGGGTATAAAATAGCAGATTCCGGAGCCTACAAAAGCCGTGTCCCAGGGTAGAAGAGGAGATGATTTTTTTTCCAGTAGAGTGAATATGCATATCAATGTACCTGAATGGAGAGCTGGGTCCTGGTGAGCTGTCATCAGCAGCAAATCCATCTGTACTTCCATCTCAAGTGGTCTATTTGAGCGATAACAAGGCTTATGTAGCAAGGGTTTGAAAAGCCTGCTTCTCTCTTGATTCTAGGGGAGTTACAGACTATGTCTGCAGTGCGGACAGCCTAGAGCCCACTATCGACATTCATTCATTCCCAAATTCTCTCTGCACTCATCATTTGCAGCAATAATAAAATCTCACCAGTTTGGAAGTCCTGGATTTTCTAGAATAGTAAGCACCAAGTATCCAGACATTGTAAGAACAATTATAACTACATGGCATCGTGGCCTGTTCTAAAATACTCTGTCGTTAAGGCAGTCAGCTGCTTAATTGGTGTCAACTTCATACCCAATGGGCAGGGATAGTTATCAGAAGCCCACTGAACAAATGGATGGGACGTTTCAAACCTACGAGCATCCAGCTTCTCCAAAAATAACAAGAAGTGACAGCTGAAGTCATGCTTAACAGAATTGGTTTAAAAATGTGAAATGGGTTTTAAAAGCAGCACTGCCTTCATATTGGGTGTGAATGAGGCTTTGTATGAAATATTATAGGAGGGGAAATCCCTATTAAGGCTGAGACTCATGCTTTCTTCTCAGTGTCTGACAGTTGGATCTCTCTAGATAATACTTGAAAGGACTGAAAGTTGTGGCAGCAGATGGGTGGGAGGCCAAGGCCGTGTAAAACAACCCTCTGAGAAAGAGTTTCAGCAAGCTTCATAAGTGGCACCATTAGGACCCATCTGTGTAACAATTCCAGGACTGTTGCTTATCTGGTCATTTGTTTACATAAAATGAGCAAGGAGAATCATGCGTGCCACCTTCCTTCCCTCCCTTAGACCGTATGTTTCCTGCTGCTAGTTGTCTGGTTATTTTATTTTACCCTTTCACCACCCGATTCATAGCTTTCTTAGAATCCTCCAACACTGGGGTCAGAAAATTTTTTCTGTAAGAGGACAGACAGTAAATAGATTAAAAGTTTGCAGACCATACCGTTTCCATCACAACTACTTAACGCTGAGGTTATAGCATGACAGCAGCCACAGACAATACACAAATAAATGGGCATGGCTGAGTCCCAAGAAACGTTATCTACAAATATAGGTTGGGTGTCACATTTAGCCCACGGCCATAATTTGGGGATCTCTTCTCCAAGACACTGTATCTTAAACAAAGTCAGCTGTAGGAAATACTGTGGGTTTTATTTAGTTTTCTACACTTCGATAACTATCTGTGGTAGATTATTAGAGCAGCACCTCCCTCATTTGTTCCTATCTCCCACTCTCCGGGCCCCAGGGAGTTTTCTCCCATACTGACGGTTATGGGCTGAATTGCATCCTCCCAAAATTCATATGCTGAAGGCCTAACCCTTCGTACTTCAGAATGTAACCATATTTGCAGATAAGGTCTTTAGAGGGATGATTAAGTTAAAAATGAGGCCATGACCCCTAATCCAACATAACCAGTGTCCTTATAAGAAGAGGAAGAGACACCAGAGATGTGAACATAGAGAAAAGACCATGTGAAGAGGCAGCAAGAGGGCGGCCATATGCAAGCCAATGAGATAGGCTTCAGAGGAAACCAACCCCAGACACCTTGATCTTGGACTTTCAGATTCTAGAACCCTGAGGAAACAAATTTCTGTTGTTTAAGCCACCTAACCTGGGGTATTTTGTTATGGCAGCCCAGGGAAACTAATATACTGGTGCTGTGCCAATCATGTGACTTTCTTTGGCCAAGGGGCAGTAGCAAACATGATATAAGCAAAGACTTGGAAAATGTCTCTTGCTGCTCTTGAGAGCCCTGCCAGGAACTAAGTCTGGGCTAATCTGCTGGATGGGGCAATAACATGGCCAGTCAGCTCATCAAGTCAAACCCCAGATGCAGCTGCCTAGCTGACTGCCAGCCACCATACATGCATGAGAGACTCCAACAGAGATCAGCAGAAGAGCCACACAGCTGAGACCAGTCCCAACTGCAGATCCACAGAATATTGCTATTGTTTTAAACCACAAAGTTTTAAGGTAGTTTGTTACATACATGAGGCAACTGGTATACAACCTACCCGCTTCCCATGTCTTCTCTACCCTAATACTCAGACTATCTTCTTTGTCTCTTGCTTACTTGGGCTGCTTCAAAGCAGCACTCCTTTATTCAACTCTCGCCTACCCTCTCCAATCAGCTGGTAGTTCAGTCTGGTGCCTCATCCACTCAAGACACCACTCTCTGCTGGGTGAGTGTATTCATTTATCGCTTGCTATGATAACAAATTACCATAAACTTTGCAACTTAAAAGAGCATGCACGTTTATTATCTCCAAGGTCTGTAGGTCAGAAGCTTGACATGGATTTCACCAGGTTAAAATCAAAGTGTCGGCAGGACCGTGTTCCTTCCTGGAGGCTCTGAATCAGTTTCCTTGCTATTCAGATTGTTGGTAGAATTTATTTTCTTGCTGCTGTAGGATGGAGAGCTCTGTTTTCTTGCTGGCTGTGAGCTAAGGGGTGTTCCCAGCCTCCAGGGGCCACCCACATGTCTCAGCTGTTAGTTCTTTTCCTCCATCTTCAAAGCCAGCAAGGTAGGTCAAGTCCCTCTCATGTTTCAAATCTCTCCTGCCTCTTCATTTATCACATTTCTCTGACTCCAGTGAGGAAAATTTCTCTGCTTTTAAGGGTTTATGTGATTAGACTGGGCCCACCCTGATAATCCAGGATGATCTCCCTATCTCCAGATCCATAACCTTGATCCCATCTGTAAAAAGCCCCTTTTGCCACATAACATAGCACATTCATAGGATCTGGGGATGAGGATGTGGATATTTTGAAAAAAGAAGGGATACATTATTCTGACTACAATAGTTGGCAACTTGTGGCAATGAAATCAGAGACTGCCTGGCAGTGGTGGTTCACGTCTGTAATCCCAGCACTTTGGGAGGCTGAGGCAAGAGGATCACCTGAGCTGAGGAATTTGAGACCAGCCTGGGCAACATAGTGAGACCCCTTGCTTTCAGAAGATTTTTTGAAAATAGCCAGGTGTGGTGGCATGTACCTGTAGTCCCAGCTGCTCAGGTGGCTGAGGCAGGAAGATCTCTTGAGCCCAAGAGGTCGAGGCTACAATGAGTCGTGATCATGCCACTGTATTCCAGCCTGGGCAACAAAGCGAGACTCTGTCTCAAAAAAAAAAAAAAAAAAAAAAAAAGAAAAAAGAAAAAAAGGAAGAAATCAGAGATTCTAATTCTCACCAACTGTCCATTACAATGGGGATTTTTACAAAGCTAACTACAAACTTGATGTGGCCCAATCCCCTCCACAACCACCATACAGCAGCCCCAATAGTCTAAATTTGCTGCTCTTATTTTCTGTGGAGTAGTCTTCAACCATGTGTCCTTGCATCTGTATAGCTCTTCTCCATACATAGTTGCAAATTAGGACATGTGGACTATGAGCACCTGAATATGAGGTTTTCAAGAATAGTGTCTAGAATCCCTTATGTCATTGTCTTGGGAAAATGAGCTTTAACAGGTAGTTATTTTTCTATCCCTGCTGCTTCAAGCTCTAAGAAGTTGCTGGGCTAACATCTAATAGTGTGTACAAGGGAAGTGCTAGTGTTATAACGAGTATCCTAAGTTTCTACTCCTATCTACATGGAATTTTGAGAACTGGTTTATTGTAGCCTATTAAAGCTACCAAGACTCATTCTATATCAGTTAGGATGCCTTCAGCTGCAAGAAAAAGAAACTGATTTAAACTGGCACACACAATATGAAAAATTACTATTTCACATTACAAGAAGCACAGACATGGATCAGACTTCAGGGTTAGTTAACTCTGTGGCTCAGAAAAATAATCAAGGTCCTCGTTTCATTCTCTCTCTCCACCCTGACATTCTTGTGTCTCAAGTTGGGAGCAAGGTGTCTGCGGCTCTTTCTGGCATCACATCCAATTAAAATAACATCCAGAGGAAGAAGGGCGATTGTCTCTTCCTGTGCCTCTATCTTTGTTGTGAGGAAACGTTTTCCTACAAGTTCCCCCAGTAGACTTCCCTCTGGTTTCATTGGCAGAATTGACCTAATTTTAAAGCAAGGCAAGGGAATGAGAACAAGTCACTTCATCAAGGCCTTCCTTGATCCCTTGATCACCCTTTTAAAACGGCAAGCGCTCCCGACAACATCTCCCAGCATTCCCTTCTGCCCCTGCTGAGGCTGAGTTTTTCTCCTTAGTTTTTATCACCACACGATTTGCTTTGTTATTTGTACTTTTTCTTCCACACACACAAGAATGTCAGCCTGTGTTAGGGATCCAGGGTTGTTATATTCGCATAAAACAGTATCTGTCACATCATAAGGGTCTCTCGATATTGTTACATAATTTTTTTATTTTTATTTTTTATTTATTTATTTACTTTTTTTGAGACAGAGTCTCACTCTGTCGCCCAGGCTGGAGTGCAGTGGCACAATCTCGGCTCACTGAAAGCTCTGCCTCCCGGGTTCATGCCACTCTCCTGCCTCAGCCTCTCCGAGTACCTGGGACTACAGGCGCCCGCCACCACGTCCGGCTAATTTTTTGTATTTTTAGTAGAGACGGGGTTTCACCATGGTCTCGATCTCCTGACCTCATGATCCGCCCGCCTCGGCCTTCCAAAGTGCTGGGATTACAAGCGTGAGCCACTGCGCCCGGCCAGATATTGTTACATAATTGAATGAGTTATAACCCTTGAACTAATCAAGCCCTTGGTATGAAAAGTAAGATCCACCTGTCCTAAGTCATACGGCTGTGGTGGGGAGGGTGAATTACAGAACAAAATTGAGTTAATGTTACGAGAAGGTGTGGGGAGTAAATGCTAGATAGGCAGGCTACATCCTCACTCTTCACTTCATTTCCCACCACGACCATCACCAATATTGACAGACGGGCATGTCACATCTTAGAGGGGCTTACAGGTCTCAGGTCGTCTTTTCTTCCAAGGAGTGCTGGTCCAAACTAGACAGGTAGAAACTTATTTTCAGAGATCCATTTACGCTATCATCATTTAGGGTAGAAGGAATGATTACTGATCAAGTCCAGTGGTTTTATTTAATCTTTGCTATTCCAATAGTTGTAATACTTTATATAACTTACTCTTAGAATTCTGAGGGAAAAATTTACCTAAAGTTTACATGCTAATAAGAAGGGGATTTCTCAGCCAGAAAAAGTGGCTCATGACTGTAATCCCAACACTTTGAGAAGCTGAGGCTAGAGGATCACTTGGGGCCAGGAGTTCAAGACCAGCCTGGGCAACAAAGACAGACCCCTATCTCTACGAAAAATTTTTAAAATTAGCTGGGCATGGAGGCATATACTTGTAGTCCCAGCTACTCAGAGGCTGAGACAGGAGGATTACCTCAGCCTCTGAGTAGCTGGGACCAAAAAAAAAAAAAAAAGAAGAAGAAGAAAGGGTTTTTTTCCTGGAAATAACCACTAAAGAAATTAATGGAAGCAGTAAAAGGGGCTAAGGAAAGACAATAGGCTGATTTCGGGCTATTCAAAGCACCCCAGCTGGAGGCACCCAAGCAAAACTTGGGAAAGGCAGGCCGGGCGCGGTGGCTCAAGCCTGTAATCCCAGCACTTTGGGAGGCCGAGGCGGGCGGATCACAAGGTCAGGAGATCGAGACCATCCTGGCTAACACAGTGAAACCCTGTCTCTACTAAAAATACAAAAAATTGGCCGGGCGTGTTGGCGGGCGCCTGTAGTCCCAGCTACTCGGGAGGCTGAGGCAGGAGAATGGCATGAACCCAGGAGGCGGAGCTTGCAGTGAGCCAAGATCGCGCCACTGCACTCCAGCCTGGGGGAAAGAGCAAGACTCCGTCTCAAAAAAAAACTTGGGAAAGGCAGCAAGCTTCATAATGAACATCAGACATTTATGGCATAATCCATAATACTTCCCAGTATATTCTGCTCTGAAGGTTTTTGAGAGCCTGAAGGTAGGGGATCACCAGGTCTTTTAAGATCTCCTCCTAGACCCCTCCATCAGAGAAGAACCAATATGTTCACTGCAGAGAGACATAGATCGGGTGCCCCGTTGATGTCAATCCTAGAAATCTCTTTCCATTCTCCTTCCAAAGACCTTTCTTTACCTTTGAGAAGAAAACAAGGGGAACATTTGCTCTGTTTATCCTGAATCATTAGCATGGGAGGGTCTTGCTGCATACATATTAGGTAGCTGCAAAAGTAATTGCAGTTTTGGGCATTACTTTCAATGGCAAAAACCACAATTACTTTTGCACCAACCTAGTGTGACCCAACCTAACCCAGGCTCCAGGGTCCCCTTCCCCTTGTAACCCACTTTGCCTAAGTAAGGCTTGCTTCCTTCAGAATCCTCACTTCACTTCGTCATTGCCCTCTCCATCCCCCACAGGCTTTGTTCCCCTCAGGGGCTGATTCTGCTCCAACAAGCAACCAAAGGACAGCCTGAATGACTTCTGCCAGTTTCCATCCCTAGACCTCCAAACTCCTTCTTGGAATTCCTCATAGCCTCTGGGGCCAGCTCCTCTCAAAGAAGCTAACCCTTTTTAGGCACTCCCTGAGGAAACCCTCGTTATCATCTAATATTCTATCATTTATTTTCTTGCTTAAATTGTTCCAACTTTGGCCACTCTTAAGAGTTACTCTGGGTTGGGACGCAGTGGCTCACACCTGTAATCCCAGCACTTTGGGAGGCTGAGGCAGGTGGATCACGAGGTCAGGAGATTGAGACCATCCTGGCCAACATGGTGAAACCCTGTCTCTACTAAAAATACAAAAATTAGCTGGGCGTGGTGATGCATGCCTGTAATCCCAGCTACTTGGGAGGCTGCAGCAGGAGAATCCCCTGAACCAGGGAGTCAGAGGTTGCAGTGAGACAAGATGGTGCCACCACACTCCAGCCTGGCGACAGAGTGAGACTCAGTCTCGACAACAACAACAACGACAACAACAACAAAAGAGTTACTCTAGGTTGACACCTGTGTCTTTCCAGAAAGAGCTCTTTTTTACACACTTCCTTACTTCACAAGATGATCCAGGTTAGTTTTGTATTTTCCCAGCCTACCCAGGAATTTATCACTTCTTTATGAAGCCTTGTTTTCTTTATTGAAAAACAGTGTTTAGAAACCAAGATCTGGGCATCAGGTGTATTCATTGCTGTTGTAGTGTCATTGCTTGCAGGCCCTTTCAGCAGAGAGAGGTGAGAATGCGTATCTATAGACTAACCTATGCATACACACATATCTATATTTTTGTATCTATCTGTCTGTATATAGATCAAAGTCCATGAGTTTATGCTGATACCTGTGATTCTAGTCCAACATCATGGGTTTCATTTTAGCCTTACCCCTTTCCTTATCTGTAACACCTGTCTTCAATAGTGAAAGATCTCTTATTATCTACTTTCTAATTTATTCTATTTAAGTAGATATATTTACTTGTTTATTCAACTCCAGTATACGCATAAAGTATTTCAGGATTTCTAACCCATGACCCTGTGAGAAACACATTTACTAACTAAAATACATTACTTTTATACAGTTATTTTTGTCTTTACAATATTTAGTCAAAATACCTTTTTCCAGAGTTACCTAGGTAGTTCATTCTTAGGGCAGACACAACTAGACATGCTTTTAAGGTCATACGTTTAGGTTCTGCTTTTAAATGTGCAGTCTAATTGAGTGTCAATTATATGTTGTACCAGATCTTTGTCTTCCTTATCAGATTAAAGCTCTTCATTAGATAAGAATAGGCTTGACTCTTGTGCATATTGTATTTATGCTATATTATTTTTCTATGTACTACTTCAGATACCTGAGATGATCATTATAAATTTCTTTTTATTATTCCAAATTTGTATTATCCCCTTAAGTGGTATATTGAATTGCTATAGTTCACAACCTCCAGCCATAAAATGCAAAGCAATAAAATCTTCTAATTAATGCATACATATGCAAAGTTTATAATTAAATGCAAAGCTATAATTGGACCCAGTGCCCCATCTAACACAAAACAGCAATAGCAATGAACTGGAGGGAAAAAATAATAGCTGGAATACTCAGTCATTGAAGTTGAAATGGTTATTTACAATAACTTACAGAAAAAATGTTATTCCAGATTGTAGGGAGAAGAAATATCCATAAAACCAGTAAGGAGAAAATCTCTCTCAATTTATCATTATGCAGGCAGATAAGGTCTACTATGCTTATAACACACTAAGGTGGGGGAAGACCATAGCAAATTTATGGATGTGGTAGCTAAGGAAATAAGCTCATCTGTTGACTATAATCTACCCACATATACCCCTACACACAGCCAAAAAAAAAAAAAAAAAATACACACACACATATCTCCATTGCTGGGAGCCTTCATTTCCCACCTCTACTTGATTTTTTCTTTTACAAATTTCCATATAAATATTACGACTCTTGCTGCAAATGGAGTTATTCTATCTTTGACTACAAAGTATTTCTGATGATATCAACTGACCTGCAAATACACTTTTCATGAATAACTTTTTAAATTTTAAGAAATTAATAATAATTTAGGAGTTCTGAATTTCATATGAAATGGAAAAAATCTACATTATTGTGTTCTATCAGTTTTAGGACCTAATTAACCAAAGTAGCTCCTCCCCTAGTCTTCTAATTGCGCACTAAATGTCACCACTACCCACACAGCATCCCCTCAAGGCAGAGCATAGCAATGATTCATCATTCCTCTTTCTCTCTACCCTGGGGCATGTTCAATCCATCAATAAATCCTATTAGTTCTAGCTCCAAAATGCAGCATGAGTTCATCTCCATCTTTTGGTCTCTACAGCCACAGCTCTAATCCAACCCACTATCCACTATTAGTGGACCACTGAGGTAGCCCCTTAACTCCTCTCCCAATATTCACTTTTCCCACCTTGCATCCATCCTCTGTGACTGCAGCCACTCAGTCATTTTTCACAAATATAAATTGAATCATCATATTGCTTTGTTTAAAGAATGTTCAAGGCTTCCCATTTTCTTGTGGGTTGGTCTGGCCCCTTTTGGGGACTCATCTTGACCCACTCTTCACTCCTCTCTAAACTCAAGCCCACAGCCACAGGAAAGGATCATTTCCTTTCTCCTCAGGGACTTTGCCTATTCCTCCCTGTCTGCTACACTTGCTTAATTCCTAACCATTGTTCGTAACTCAATACAAAAGTCACCTCCGCTAAGAAATCCTCCCTAGTCCCCACGTAAAAAGTCAGAGTACCTCTCATATATTCTCATAATGGACTTTTTCTTCACAGCACTAATTATAGTTGAAATTCTATATGTGTCTGGAAAATTATTTAATTACTATTTTTTACCTCCACTAGACTACATGTGGGTTCTCTATAATGTCCTTTGCCCCTCAGAGCGTCAGAGTTTGGCACTTAGTAGGTAATCAACATGTATTTATGGAATGAATACTGGATAGAGAAAAGACATAGCCTAAATATATGGAATTTTCACTTTTGCCTTCTTTATCAACCATCAACAGCAGGTGGAATGAAAATCCTGTCAGGGCATGTGAATCTCCTATTGTGATCCCTGAAGTTCTGCTGCGCTCAAGACAGATGGAAACCCTGCAGCAGCCTCGCAGAATGGCTCTCAGATATGACCCGCATATAAAGCAGAGAGCAGGATGATGCTCCAGAGCCGGGTGCCGGCAGCCTGTTGACATCCATAAAATACAAGGCTAGCTCCGGCTTTGACCCTCTCAGGTCCAGTAAAACATGGCAAAAATGTAGAGAAGGGGTGAGCTGCTGTCTTGGAATTATTCCAGACAATTTGAATATATGACCAATGTTTAAATGTATGACTGTTTTTCAGCCACTCTGAATTATCTGCAAATGTGCTATCATCTTTTTAACCTCCAGGAGCAAGAGACTAAATGCTTTGACAGTGATTTTTCTTCTCTCTGGCATTTCCAGTGACATATTTTAGTGAGATAAAAATAAGGGTAATGCTTTCTGACCCTCTCTTTTGTAGCTCCCACAAAGATATCATGTCTTGACCATACGGGATATGGAAGGCAGAGAAGTGACCAACCTGGGGAGGAGAGATGGCCACCTCTGGGAAGGAGCCAAGAGGCCGAACGCTGGGCCCATTGTATGCAGTGAATGCTCACCTACTCCAGGAAGGAGGCAGTATGCATGTTTCTAGGCCCCAGGTGCTGGCTGAGCACACAAGGGACTTATGGGTGGCAGGAGTTCTGGGCATCAGGTGGTGCCTGAGCCATGGGCTGTGAAAGATGATAGAAGCAGGATCCAACTCTCAGAAAGGGGCCAGTAGTAACCAGGCAAGAAGAACCACTGTCCCTGGCCAAGTTAACTTGGTTTATGGAAAGGGGCAGGGGTAATTGAGGAACAGGACAAAAAGCCGACCAGACTGACTCTCCCCGTCGCTCATCACACTCGTCTTTGAATTTTATTGAGATTCCATAAGTGTGTACGCTTCTAATGGGCTCATTTTCTGATCTTTGTCCCTGTGATGAATCTGCCAGGAACACCCCCAACCCTGGATCAATTCAACCACCTACATATCCATTCACATACCTGGTCACTAATCAGGTAACTCACGAGAAAATTCTCCTAACTGAGCGGGATGATCCAATTACTAAAATTAATGACCTACCTCACCTCCGTCTGAGTGTGCCCAGTGTACCCAGTCATCTTCCTCAAGATTCCATTTAAGAACACTGACATCTCAGTGGACTCTTTCAACCTCTCCACTCCCATTATGTCCCATTCTCACCACGACTCTCTGCCAACTGGACCTTCTATTTTATGAAGAAAACAAAAATCTTAGGGTAAAAAATAACTCAATCTCCTGCCCCTACCCTTTGACTTGAAAAGGTATCTGGACCTTTGCTTTCTTCCTTTTTTATTTTTATTTTTATTTTATTTTTTTAAGACAGAGTCTCGCTCTGTCTCCCAGGCTGGAGTGCAGTGACGTGATCTCAGCTCACTGCAAGCTCCACCTCCCAGGTACATGCCATTCTCCTGCCTCAGCCTCCCGAGTAGCTGGGACTACAGGCACCCGCCACCACGCCTGGCTAATTTTGTTTTTGTATTTTTAGTAGAGACAGGGTTTCGCCATGCTAGCCAGGATGGTCTCGATCTCCTGACCTCGTGATCCTCCCACCTCGGCCTCCCAAAGTGCTGGGATTACAGGCATGAGCCACCACACCCAGCCTTCTTCCTTTCAACCTCAGAAAAAGAGGTGACTCTTCTGCTCCTCAAAGTTAAGCCCTCCATGTGCACTCTGAATTACACCCTGTCCAAGTCCTCCGCAATTACATCAATTACATCCTCCTTTCCTTTCCTCTATCTTCAACTTCTCTCTTGCACCAACTCTTAGCTACTCTTTCCACATTAAAAAAAGAAAAAAGTTATCCCTTTACCTCTTTCCTTCCCTATTTTTTCAGGTGACTTAAAAGGCTCTCCTATACTCAAAAATGTCTCCTTTGTCACCTCCTATTCACCTGGCACAACTGAAACAGCCCTCGCCAAGTCAACAACTGCCTGCTCATGATGGAAACCAATGGACACTTTTCTATGTTTCACTCACTACATTTAACAGTTGTCCACTTTCTCTTTTGTTGTCTCTTGTGACACCAGTCTCTTCTATCTTATTCTTATTCTCTATTGCCTCATAGACTCTTTCACTGATATCTCTTCTTCTCCCTTTCTCTTCTCACAGTACCCTTATTACTTATAAAATTTCACGCACACCAGCTGTCACCAACCACATATACACAGAGGACTTTCAAAGAGCCAACCCTGATCTCCTGAGCTCCAGGCTACTCCGTGCAAAGAGTCTATTAATCGTTTCTATTTGGAAATCCCAGGACGATCTCCAACTCATCACATCCCAAATTTAACTCATGTGCTTCCTCACAAAAATTCCTTATTTTATTGTTTTCATTCTCTGATAACTACTCAGTTCACTCCCAGTCACCCAGACCCAGAGCTTGAGAGTCAGTCTAGAATCTTGCCTATCCTTTGCCCTTCACACACAGTTGTTCACCAAATACTATTGATTTTTCCTCTTAAATACGTCTTAACAGCTCTACTCAATTCTATTTTCATTTTCATTGCTACAGTTAAGGCGCTCATCATCACTTTCCTGAATTGTAGTAAGGGACTCCACTCCTAATTTACCTCATCACCTCTGCTATACTCTTGTCTTAAATTTGTCCTCCAGAGTTCTCTTTTATTTTGTAAAAGACAAACTTTGGGGAAAATAACAAAACTTCTAGCATATCATATAAATGATTCCCAATCTGAAGAACACCATTACTTCCCCTCATAACCAGTACATTATAGGTAAGTTGATAATACTTATTGCATAATGTTTTTGTGAGTTCATTATATGTAAAAGGTTTAGAAGAGGGTTCCATACAAAAGAGTGCTCAAAAAAATTATGTAATCGTCTAGTAAAAACTCAATAAATGTTCAGTAAATAAATAACTGAGATGCTCAGTAGAGGATTTGGTGATTTGCATCCCAGTGTTAAGAAGGTGCCCAGAAAACCAAGTGTGGGCCCAGCAGACTTCAGATTCCAGTTTACTTGGGAAGAAATGGTTGACATGATACCAGTTAAGGCCTTCAGTGGTTTAAAGATTGAATCTCTGATTTCTAAAACCCACAAGTAAGTAGGCAGAGCAATTTGGGATAAAGAGTACATTAACCATGAGATCTCTCTGTCTGTTTCTTATTTTTACCTCTATTGGGAATGATTTGTTAGCATTTTCTTCTTCGCTTTTTCATTTTTTTGAGATCTTTTAGAATAGACACATACAGGGTAAGATGAACTGTATTTCACTCAGTGAATTAGAAACATGTTCTAACTGATGCTGCCTGGGTAATGGATGATAAGATCTTTGCTTTTTCTGTCTGAAATCTTTGAGTATCAACACATATAGGATAAGAACTGTATTGCACTTAGTGGAAACTCAAGTTATAACTAATGTTCCCCCAGTAATTAATGATGAAAAATGATCAAATAATGACAATGAAGATGCTGATCAACAGTGTCTCTTCTCTAACCCACCTATATAAGTTTGATGAGAGAAATTTCCAGAACCTGGTAACCTTAAGGAGGGTTTTACATGAAAATACAGTCATCTTGCAGAATCACAGGTGGCAGACCTTGTCTCTGTCGGAGGCACTGAAATTTATGCTGCAAAAGGACGTCTCTGTGCTCTTTCACATCACCCTCCAAGACATGCCTGAACTTCCATTAATGATCTGTCGTTGTTATTTATCTAAACCAGGCTGACAAGCTATTTACGTTATTAGCCTCCTCTAACATTTGTGAAGAGTGAGTTTCTCACATTCCAAACTTATTTCTTTCAGCTCTAAAGGGGTCACTCTGGTATACCTAGATTTGGGGGAAAAAAACAATAAAGGTCTAAAGGAGAAAACGCTTGTGTAAAACCATGAGATAAAATGGCAAAATACTGTTCCCCCAAATCTTTCACTGGGGCAGGATACAGCCACTACTTTCATTCAACACAAAGACCACAAACCACTGCCAATAATGAAGAAACCTATTTTACTTCAATAATTACGGCCAGAAAAGCACTTTTTTTTTTTTTTTTTTTTGAGATGGAGTCTCGCTCTGTCACCCAGGCTGGAGTGCAGTGGTGCAATCTCGGCTCACTGCAAGCTCCACCTCCCGAGTTCACGCCATTCTCCTGCCTCAGCCTCCCTAGTAGCTGGGACTACAGGCACCCGCCACCATGCCTGGCTAATTTTGTTTTCGTATTTTTTGTAGAGACGGGGTTTCACCGTGTTAGCCAGGATGGTCTCCATCTCCCGACTTCGTGATCCGCCCACCTCGGCCTCCCAAAGTGCTGGGATTACAGGCGCGAGCCACCGCGCCTGGCCAAAAGCACATTATTTTTTAAAAGAGAGACTAGCTATTACATTTTAGACATTTTCATTCTTCTTACTCCTTATTGTTCCAGGATTCAGAAAAGATTTTCATACAATTTACTTGTCTATATAAACATATGGTGCTAGTGCCTAGCACAGGGTAAGTATGACAAATGGTCATCATTGCTGTTGTTACTATTGTCATTATGATTATCAGCTCCCATACTCCAGTGGGGATATGACCAGAGGACAGAGGCAACTGTTAGTATGTATTAGTATGTCTTCTATTTAGGGAGATTAGATAGATACATATGTTCACATATATACATATATAAACAGATGTATACATATACATGAACGACTTTTGCATTTATCACATCACCTTCACTTAGGATCCCTATGACATGGGCAAGGTAATATAATTATCGTTTTTTTTGTTTGTTTGTTTGTTTTGAGATGGAGTCTTACTCTGTTGCCCAGGCTGGAGTGCAGTGGCGTGATCTTGGCTCACTGCAACCTCCGCCTCCCAGGTTCAAGCGATTCTCCTGCCTCAGCCTCCCAAGTAGCTGGGATTACAGGTGCCCACCACCGTGCCCAGCTAACTTTTGTATTTTTAGTAGAGACGGGGTTTCGCCATCTTGGCCAGGCTGATCTTGAACTCCTGACCTCGCAATCCACACACCTCCGCCTCCCAAAATGGTGGGATTACAGGTGTGAGTCACCGTGCCCAGCCTTGGTAATACAATTATCTTAATTTTACATACAGAAAAACTACACCAAATGAAGCAGATCAACTTTGCCACAGCAATCAATGGAAGATTTGTTCCTGAATTTCTGCCTTTCAGTCTCCTAGCTTTTTGCTCTTTCCTTCTCAGGTTGAGAGATTGGGATGCAAGGGAGGTCGGGGATGAAAGATAGTATTACAGGAAGCTCTTCTCCAGGTTATCCGTGTCCCACAACATATGCAAGATAGAGTTGTCAGCCGGGCACGGTGGCTCATGCCTGTAATCCCAGCACTTTGGGAGGCCGAGGTGGGCGGATCACGAGGTCAAGAGATCGAGACCATTCTGGCCAAATGGTGAAACCCCATCTCTACTAAAAGTACAAAAATTAGTTGGGCATGGTGGCGCTCGCCTGTAGTCCCAGCTACTCAGGAGGCTGAGGCAGGAGGATTGCTCGAACCCAGGAGGTGGAGGTTGCCATGAGCCGAGATCGTGCCACCGCACTCCAGCCTGGCGACAGAGCAAGACTCTGTCTCAAAAAAAAAAAAAAAAAAAAAAGATATAGAGTTGTCAAGCAGTTGATTTTGTTTGTGGCTGTGGCTTATAAAATTTGTCCCTTTAGTTTGTTATTATCTTTGATAAATTAATTGTAAATAGGCATTAGCCTACATTCATGATTTATTGTTTGTTGCACCAGCGTGAAAAGTCAGAACACCGCACTACAAGGGCTCACATTTTTCTTTGAATTTATAATACTTGTTCTAAAGGAGAAGAAGTGAGATTCTGACAAGCATGGGTTGATTTCCCATTATGTTTCCTAGCTTCTTGGCTCAATAAACTAGACCTTCAACAGTGCCAAACATACGTTGACTGCCCTGGATCACCCAAGGTATGCTGGAGGCCTTAGGAGACCATATGTTAGGCATCTGACATATGTTAAAAAAGAGCTGGTCATATTTCTGAAGCGGATTTCCATAATGGAGCTTCAACAGTGCTAGAATTAGCCCTGTAGCTCATCATGTTTAATTCATGCTTAATTACATTTGAATCTGTGAACTTTCCATGAAGTCTTTACAATTGCACTTCCATTGCAGTAGTCGTACTTGCTGAATTTTTCTGCTTTAAAGACAAATGTCAGTGCCTTGTGAAATTTCACAATTATGCTATTCACTGTCATTTTTCATCCAGCTATAAATCAACATAATTTGATGATAGCTGTACAATTATGAAAATACTATCAAGTAGACATCATCTATGTGAACCTAATGCTAACCATTATTGTAATGAAGTCAGTTAAAGTTATGAAATTCCTAGCCAGCCTGAACTTAACAGAACAAGAAGTCATTTAACTTAATTGAAAGTGTTAGTTGAGTTTTTCTACTTTGGCAATAGAAGTTCTACACAAATTAGAGCTGCTTAGGGAAGTATTGCCTCCATAGTTGTCTTTAACACAAAGCAGGCAAGATTACCAGATTTACAGTGGTATTCCATACTCAGTCAACCTTCCTTTCTAAGTACCATTTGATTATCTCCTACTGCCATGTTTACATCAAGTGCTATAAAGCCTGGTATCAGAAAGTCATAGAATCACAGCTGAAAATAATTTTACAGATTCTCTATTCTCTACATTCATTTAACAAATGAGAAACTCAGACGCAGACTGTCCTAAAAATCACAGTTCTAGGGCAGTAGACTGGAACTGAAGCTCAAATTTCCCGACACCAAAGCCAGGGATAGTTTGGGGCATGTACTGGAGCACATGTCAGTAAGGGTCATTGAGAGTCACAAGGAAGCCTGAAGCTTTGCTCTTGCCTGAGAAACGCAATACCAAAGAGTAGAACTTTGTTTCCTTCTCCACCCAAATAGGTCGTCGCCTCTAGTCTGGCTTTATGTCTGAAAACCTCACCATTGTATGTCTTTCTCTAAATTTACACCATTGCATTCCTAGGAGAATACTGTTAAAATGGAAATCATGTATTATACAACAGGGGCTCTCCCCTGAAATTGTCCAAGGAATCCTTCAGCATGAATACCAAGTTGGAAATCAGGGCCTAAATGGGTGGGACAGGGGACAGATCATATTTGATGGAGGTAACTGACAGAATGCAATGACAAGAAGGGACATTGGACATGGTTGAGAACAATGGTGAGTACCTGGAATCTGAAGGTCTGGATAGGAAACAAGCTTTGGAGGGTCAGAAGTGAGTGCTTATAATAGACTGGGAAATAAAAGAGACAAGGCTCTGATGAAGAGCATTGGAGTGGATGACTAATACACACACACTAGAAACCATGAATGACCAACGACCAGTGTTACCATCTCTGGAGAAGAATTATACCTCCATTGAGTGTTTTCCTTTTTTAACCCCTTCTCACCCAGAAAAGGCAAGAAAACTTCTGTGTCTATCTTAAACACTCTTGCCTAAGGTTTTCTCTGGACATGTATGGCCAAAAGGCGGTTGATCCTTTAGCCAGAAAGTCCATTTTAGAAAAGCTTCCCTGAGTTCAGACAGCAGGGGAAAATCTTCCAAACAAGTCATCATCATCCCATTATTTTGCTACAAAGCTTCCTCAGGAATGTTGTAGTAAGTTCCGAAGTGCACAAAGTACAAGAGAAAATGTACAGTGACCATCTGGCAACACCTCTGCCTCCCTCCCCTTTTCCCCACCTTCAAACCTTGTGTGTGCTGTGCTGGACAAGGTGATTATGGTGATACTTAGGAGTTCTAAGCTAAGCAGGTCCTGCTCTGCTTTAAACTGGGTAAATATATAATGGGGTGGGCAATTCCCATTAAGAGGTAATGCCCTCTTGGGATAAGAAGATGTTATAGTTACAAGACACTTTCTGGTGTGTTTAAGTCAATCCACAGCAAGCCCCTATGCTGCATAAATCAGTAAGAGTAGAAAGAACATAGAAACACAAACGCTACTGTCACAAGCTTAGAGCCCCATGGAAGACAGACAGCATCTCTGTAGAAAGATGGCCAACAATATCAAGATCAGAGGAAGGGAAGGGAGGAGAGAAATGGGTGGAAAAGGAAAACGTAAATGGGTGAAGGACAAAGATAGCACATACACCTTTAAGTAGACGATAACAAAAGTTATGTGAGCACTGTGTTCTCAGTACCATGCTGTGATTTATATACCTTATCTTATTCGATGGTATTTATGATTTTAGATCTCCTGAAAGAAACTGTAATAATTAGTGGATTCATACCTGTCTCCAAATACTTACCTAAAGAAGTAAATGAGCAAATGTACACCATTTATGGATGACAAAATTGGTGCCTGTGGTTTGATAACAGAAAGTCAATGGGAGAAGCTCTGCCTTACAAGCCTTCCTTGAGAAACATTATCTGCTATTTTATCAGCTTTGCTTTGAATGTCCCCTAATAACTGTCACAGCATCCTGGGTAGAGCAGATGCCCAATATTCACTTCTTGGTTTGCTTAGGGTTATAATTTTTTGTATCCTGAGGGACTCCCCATTTTTGTCATTAGTGAGAGTCCAAATCCTTACCCCTCAGTTGGTCAGCAATTCAGACTTCCAAAATGCTTGACCAAACATAGCCAGAGAAGACCCACTGTGAACCTTTGGCTGATGTATCCTCAACATGTACAATGGTGAACCTCTCCCTCCTTTACCTCCACACACCCACAAGCTCTTCCAAGTGCAAAGTCACCCAGAAGTACAAAAGGCACAAATGGAATTGAGAGATTCATGATGCAAAGACAAAACGTGGCCCGGAAAGTGCTAGAGGCTGAGGGAACAACAGCGCTTGTCATGCTTGCAACTTAGCTCCGACCCGACCAATCAGGTAGGAAAGAGAGCTCACTAAAATGCTAATTAGGCAAAAACAGGAGGTAAAGAAATAGCCAATCATCTATTGCCTGAGAGCACAGCATGAGGGACAATGATCGGGATATACACCCAGGCATTCGAGCCGGCAATGGCTACCTTCTTTGGATCCCCTCTCTTGTATGGGAGCTCTGTTTTCATTCTTACTAAATCTTGCAACTGCAATAAATAAATAAATAAATTAATTAATTAAAAAAAAAAAAAAAAAGACATTTTCACCCAGAGCAGGCCAAACCTTGGTCTGCCAGCTTTGAAAATGCTGGCCACAATATGACTTCAGTTTGCCAGGATAAAAGAGATTCTATTGTGGAACACCCTCTGGGTTCAGGGAAATAATTATTAACTGTGGCTTTCATAGGCTAGGATTATGCCAGGTGGAAAAAACCACGTGCTTTAATCTGCTTGATCTGAAATGTGAAATTGGGCCTAAACACTTCCTAGTGCTCTAAATGCTTCTGGGAGAACTAAGATCTTGTTGCCTTAGACCTTCTGTTCTAAGCCCAGGCTTTTCTTTTACATTTCCACATTAATTAGAATTCTTTACAAGGGAGAGAATAATTGTTCTGGCTATTACGTACTATCAACAGGCCGTTTTTAAGCTTTTACCCAAAAATCAGTGATTAGACCTCAATCAGCATGCCTTCTGGTTACCCTCGCTTAGCCCTTCACACTTGCTGAGCAGGCAATAGTCGATCCTGTGGTTCTGAGATTAGAAAAATATTAGGCATCCTTCCACCTTTAATCTCTGTGCCTACAGAGCACTGAGGGGAGAAGACCAAAGATGAGTGCTCCTCCTGGGACCAAAGCAGAATATAACTCACTTTTAGAAAAGAGACAGAGAAAGCCCTTCAGAGGCATATGGGAGGCAGGCCTGAAGCAACACAAGGTCACATTCAAAAACTAGGGCACAACCAGGCTGGCAACACGGACTCTCAAGAATGAGGTGGGTTGGTTTGCACAAAGCAATAAAATGAGACCAGAGCCAGAAGAGCGAGAGGGCATCGGCCTCTCCAGATGGAGACTCTGGATGGTGCTGGATGCTGCTGTGTGTGCCAGCTTGATGGTGGCTTGTCACTGCCATTTATTTGCCATCAGGAGCACAGCCATCATGCATGGGAGGTTACTAAACCAATGAGAAACACACATTCACTGCCTTAGTATGTAACTGTGCTCTGTCCAGTCTTTTTAAATTGTAAGGAATATTTTCCAAAAGTAAAGAGGATCTGTGTAACTAAGCACTCAAGGAATAGCAAACACTGTTTAATGAAGAGTCAGAGTCCATTTTTGATGTTTGAATGCTGACAGCTTTTAAGCCCTACTCCTCCTCCTTCCTCTCTACCCCACATCTGAGCACTCTCTTAAGAAAGCCCAGGTGGTCCCCCTTTTGGCATCAAAAACAAGTCCAAATAACAGAAGCCACTGTCCATGCACAGAACCCTCACCCTGGCCACACCTCACTAATCACTATAAAAATCTCCTTTCTCTGCCTTCTCAAGCTGTTTTCAGACCAGCTTCGGAGCTTTCCTTGCTCTCCATAGAGAGTCTCATTCTATGACTAATAAACCTTTGCACATTCTTGGTGCATGTATGATATCATCTCAACCAAATCTGAGTTAGGGGTCCACCCCACCTCTGTGGGTTGACCACAACACATTGTTTAAAATGCATAATGGCAATATTTGACCAGGAGACATCGAAGACATTTTTTTTGTTTTGTTTTGAGAAGCCTATATAGAAATAACCATTCTTGCTACACTTTGTGCAAATAATCAGGCCAAGTATAAAGTTTATTCATAATTAGTTTTTAACCAAAAATGAAAACTAGAGAGAAAAATTTTGCTCCAAAGCTTATTATATATTTGTCGTTAATTCCTAGTCTCACGAATTGTTTTCAGACTTTTCGCCTACGTTTTAGACTAACCCTGCTTATTTCTGTGAATCAAGCGGTGATCTCCTGCAGCTTGGACAAAATAAAAGGGGAGGGATGATGTAAAAATTTAAATCAATATGCTAGTTCTGGGCAATTATCCTGCAAATTCTGTCAGGTAATGAAAGTAAGTAGTTTGCCCATAACCCAGAAATTTGTTTGGGAAAATAAAACCAAGAAACTTCATAGACCCCCAAAGGGAAATTTTATATCTTAGCAAGTAAAATTTTAGATGGAAATTATCTACTATACCACACTTGTGGGAATTGCTATTCTCACTCTACTATTTGCAATAGGGTTATACACGGTAGCACCTTCTAACTGAAATATTGGACACAGAGTGTTCATTGCTGTATATTTTGCTTAATTATTATCCTTATAGCAGGGATAATAGTCACTAACAAAAAGGAAGCATGAAAGTTTTGCTATCACTAAGTCTGCTGGAACTTTTTATTGGGTTTAGTAATGCACTTTTAAGTGAAACATGCTGCTTTTGGATCAACACATCTAGTAAAGTAAAGGAAAATCTACAGGTACTTAAAACTCAAATCAAAATTATTAACAGGCTCTGGGAAAATGCCAGCTTCAGCCCTGGGTGGCTACAATCCCAAGACATATTCTTAAGTACAGAAAGCAATTTGCTAAATGACATGGGCTGTAAGATTTCATTTATATAAAAATAAGTATTTTTTATATATGTATATATATAATGATCTGAAACCTGTTAACCAGGGCCACTCCTAGGGTAGTGCGGAATATGGAGGAGTTGAATGTTTTAAACTAATTGAAAAACGGTTTTTACCCAACAAACAGGCAAAGACTTTTTTTAAAAATTATACTTTAAGTTCTAGGGTACATGTGCACAACGTGCAGGTTTGTTACATATGTATACATGTGAGGTGTTGGTTTGCTGCACCTATTCACTCATCATTTACATTAGGTATTTCTCCTAATGCTATCTATCCCTTCCCCCATCCCCCCACCCCACGACAGGCCCCAGTGTGTGATGTTCCCCGCCCTGTTTCCAAGTGTTCTCATTGTTCAATTCCCACCTATGAGTGAGAACATGCGGTGTTTGGTTTTCTGTCCTTGCGATAGTTTGCTCAGAATGATGGTTTCCAGCTTCATCCATGTCCCTACAAAGGACATGAACTCATCATTTTTTATGGCTGCATAGTATTCCATGGTGTATATGTGCCACATTTTCTTAATCCAGTCTATCATTGTTGGACATTTGGGTTGGTTCCAAGTCTTTGCTATTGTAGATAGTGCTGCAGTAAACATAACGTGTGCATGTGTCTTTACAGCAGCATGATTTATAATCTTTTGGGTATATACCCAGTAATGGGATGGCTGGGTCAAATGGTATTTCTAGTTCTAAATCCTTGAGGAATCTCCACACTGTCTTCCACAATGGTTGAATGAGTTTACAGTCCCACCAACAGTGTAAAAGTGTTCCTATTTCTCCACATCCTCTCCAGCACCTGTTGTTTCCTGACTTTTTAATGATCGCCATTCTAACTGGTGTGAGATGGTATCTCATTGTGGTTTTGATTTGCATTTCTCTGGTGGCCAGTGATGATGAGCATTTCTTCATGTGTCTGTTGACTGCATAAATGTCTTCTTTTGAGAAGTGTCTGTTCATATCCTTTGCCCACTTTTTGATGGGGTTGTTTGATTTTTTTCTTGTAAGTTTGTTTAAGTTATTTGTAGATTCTGGATATTAGCCCTTTGTCAGATGGGTAGATTGCAAAAATTTTCTCCCATTCTGTAGGTTGCCCAAACAGGCAAAGACTTTTTAAAAGTGAATAGCCCATATTGATGGGGATGTAAGGAAATGGGCATTCTCTGTACCACTAGCGAGCTTTGGAGAAAACTGATTTATATATATATAAATAGCTACAAAAATGATCAAATCCTTTGACCCAGTAATTCCATTTCCAGTAATTAATCCTAAGGGAAAAAATTAGAGCTATGCTCAGCAATTTATATATAAGACTTACATTATTTTAAAGTTAATTTTTATTTCTATGAATGGAATACATGTGCATTTTTGAAACACAAAATAGGTTATAAGGCTTACAATATAGCATAAGCCTCTAGTGAACATAGCAGCCCTGACTCAAGGTTCCCCATTCCCATAAGCCCATTCATCAGATTCCACCTCCCTCCACTCTTTGATGTTTCTTCTAATATGTAACTCCGTATTTTTAAATAATATGCTTATCTTGCTGCTTTTTTTTTTTTTTTTTTTGCCAGTTTTAGATACACTATCTTGATATTATTATTGGGGCTGAGATGTCCACTCTCCCCTCATCATCAACCCCACTCATCTTTACTTTCTGTCCTTTCCTGCTCCCAATTTTGTTATATCACAACTTTCATTTAATATCATTATAGCTGTGTAAATATTGTATTAAGCCAAGAACGGTGCTATGATTAATGATTTCCTTTCCAGTACAATATTTTGTTAATAGTTGTTATTTCTATGTAATTATCTCTAATAATTTCCTAATGTTTCCAGATGTTTAAATAGATCATATAGTCAGTCCTCCCTCCCAAGAACTTCCTAGGACTTCCCTTTCTTCCTTCTCTTGTGTTAGATGAATATCCACTTTTCTTGGTCTTTATCTTTGTTTACTCCCTAGTTTGCTTAAGCACAACTTCCAGCAGCTTCCCAAAAAGAGGAACAAGGGAGATCCTTCTCTTTTTTTCTTTCACTATTTGCATGTCTGGAAAAACCTTTCTTTCTTTTATAATTTCCTCATCTTTGTTTTTGATTTCTCTTATTAACCTGATGTTGAACTTTTTAGATTGCTCTAATATCCTTGTTTCCTCCGTATTCTCTTTTTGTTCTATTTTCTCAGAGTTCCTCAACTTCATCCTCCAATCCTTTTATTGAATTGTTTATGTTACTACCATGTTTCTCATTCTTAAGGGCTCCTTCTAATCCCTTGATTATTTCTTTTTATAGCACCTATGTTTGTTTTATAGATGTAGTATCTTTTATTGCTCTGAAGATATTAAATATAGATTTTTGTTTTCTTCTTCATCACCTCTGTTTTTTATGGGTCCTTTTTTATTTGTTTGTTTGTTTGTTTTTTTCCTTTAATGGTAGATGACTTGCTGAAATATACAGTGTTCCTTGGCTGTACATTCACATTTAAGTCTGGCAATTCCAAAGCTGCTGATTGGAAACTCAGTGTTCATGATTCTGACTCATCCATCAGTGGAAGTGTGGCGTGCATGGCCATGATTTGTCCACCGATGAGCGAATTTGGAAGATGTTTAGCTCTGAAGTAAACAAGGCTTGGTGAGAGAGCAAATGTTACAATCTGGGGATCCCAACTCTAGAAGTGTTATATTTCTCCAAAAATTATCTAATTCCCTGCTGGAGGCAAGGGAACTTTGTGAATACACATCATACTCCTGGCAGTGGGACAGTGGGAGACCACTGATGATTCTAAAGATTGGTGGAGTTTCATTTAATGGCCTGCTTTCAGCTCTGTGCCCTCCCTACTCCCTGCCTTCTATAGTACCGTTGTAAGTACTATGATACCTAGTGTATCTAGGAGAAGGAAGACAGACAAATTGACAGCAGGGACAGATGAAGTGTAGAAACTAAAGGAACTGTTAGATTACTGGAATGAAGTGTTGTACTCTTCAGAATAGATGGGGCTAGAGTCTTCTGCAAGACCAGTATAGCTTATTGACACTTAAGGTTTCCTAAAGATGAATCCTACTCTTAGGACTAACTCTGGCCAACATAAGGAGATAAAATGTTGTAAGCCAGATAAAAAGTACCAGGCAGCAGCCTCACATAGAATGATATTGCTGAAATAAATCTTCCTGGTAGCTGGTCTGAAGCTCACTGTTTCTGTGTATTGAATTTTAGCCTATATTTATAGTCATGCATTCCCATAAAGATACTTATTACAGACCACAAAGACCTGATTATGAAGAGTAGTTACAGAAAATGAATTATGCAAAGGAAAGATCTTACGTTCTTAATACAAATACTTGTTAACAAATATGCAGAAAAGAAACAATAGGCTAAAAACCAGCTACTATCTTAAAAATAAATGCTTATTATTCTAAGAAACGTATTGTTTACAAATAACCTGTATCATCCGGTAAATTTATGTGAATGACATTCCACAACTTCAAGCAGATGAAAAGGGTTTAGTCCATGAGGGCTTTACCTTGTGTCGTCACTGGGAGGGAATGAAGAAATGTCTCTCCACATTCTTTCTAGACTCTCAGTTCAAGTTAGGCTCATGTCAAGATTAAGAAAATTTCACTTCTCAAGCTACTTTGGTATAGTGCTGAAAGAAATAAAGCCAATTGTCCATAAGGTGAGTTCAGAGATGGCATGGACATGACCTAAAGGATTTGGGGTCCCTATTACTAGTCACTCCCAGTTTAAGGATAGTGCTTTCTTGCTACAGATAGCTGAAAAACTGTTCTACTGAATTTCTCTTGCATTAGTCAGGGTTCTCCAGAGAAATAGAACCAATAGGAGATACACACACACGCACACATACATACATTCACACACACACACACACGCACATGGGAATATATTACAAGAATTCTCTCACACGATTATGGTGGCTGAGCACCCCACAACTTGCCATCTGGAGAACTAGCAAAGCTGGTGATGTAATTCAGCCCAAGTCTGGGGATGATGGTGCTAACTCCAAGTCCATTAGCTTAAACAGAGAGAGAAAATGCACTCTTATTCTTCCTTTTTATTCTGTTTAGGCCCTCAGTGGATTGGATTATGCCCATCCACATTGGTAGAGGCAATCTTTACTCAGTCTACTGATACAAATGCTACTTTCTTCTGAAAATATACTTATGGACATACCACAGACATTATGTTTTACTATCTGGGCATCTCTTAGCCCAATCAAGTTGACACATAAAATTAACCATCTGTGTACATGTGAGAAGTTCTATAATGTACAACTCCAGGGAGGTAGACTTAGTACAAACTCCAATAGATACTACATAACAATTCAAATATTGATTAGATGTGATGCCACACATCTACTCATGCATATACCTACCCATATCTAACCATGCCTATATATTATAGTTAGAATAAGCGGCTAAATTATCTTATGGAATGCCTTTCAATCTTCAAGGTTATAAATAGATACCCCTCCTGTGTGCAAACATGGTATCCTATACTTACTTTACACTATTAGTAATTATTTACTTATTTACATATCTGTCTGCTTAGTTCTGAAGGCAGGTATGAGTTGTGATAAATCATTATATACCCTATCTAATGCCTAGCACAGTGCTAGGTAGATAGCAGATGCTCAATAAATATTTGCTGCATGAAGGAGTAGCTTACAATGTCTTTACTAAAAGCTCCTTAAAAATCTTGCCTCACTTCTGATTCCTGCTTCTAAATCACCTGGGGTAAATATAAAAGTGCAAAGGGAGTGAAAGAGTAGATGAGGATCAAATTGTCAAAATAAATGAACTCTTTTCATGTACCTAAACCTATTTTTGGAACCAAATATTGAAAACTACAACTCTATTTATTAAAATGTTTTGAAAGAAGTTGATACAATCACTTTAGCAAACAGTTTTTACTTTTTTTTTTTTTTTCTTTTTTGAGGCAGAGTCTCACTCTTTCCCCCAGACTAGAGTGCAGTGGCGATCTTGGCTCACTGCAACCTCCACCTCCCGGGTTCGAGCGATTCCTCTTGCCTCAGCCTCCCGAGTAGCTGGGACTACAGGTGCACGCCACCACCCCTGGCTAATTTTTTGTATTTTTAGTAGAGACGGGGTTTCACCATGTTGCCCAGGCTGGTCAGGCCAGTGTCAAACTCCTGAGCTCAGGCAATCCGCCCACGTCGGCCTCCCAAAGTGCTGGGGTTACAGGTGTGAGCCACTGCGCGCAGCCTACACTCTTTTAAAGTTTAATTAACTAGCAATTCCATTCCTAAACTCTTGTATATGTGCACAAGGGACATGTACAAGAATATTTATTGCCGCTTGGTCCACAACAACTGATAAATGAAAACATCTAAGTGTCAACTGAGAAGAGAATGCTAAAATAATGGAATGGTGAGTGTTCTAAAATCAACTAGAGCTACACACAACAACAAGGGTCACTCTTGGAAACATGGGATGGTTCATTTTATGTGTCATCATGGCTAAGCTGTAAAGCCCAGATCTTTGGTCAAAACCTAGTCTAGCTATTTCTGTGAAGCTATTTTTATATGAGATTAACATTTACAATCAGTAGACACTATGTAAAGCAGAGTCCCCCACTCCGTAATGTGAGTGGGCCTCCTTTAATCAGTTGATGGTCTTAAGAGCAAAGATTGAGGTTTCTCATAAAAGAAATTCTTCCTAAAGACTGCAACATAAAAACCCTGCCTGAATATGACTCCAAAAGCACAAACAACAAAAGCAAAACTAGGCAAATGAGATTATATCAAGCGAAAAAAAAACTCCTATACTACAAAGGCAACATTCAACAGAGTAAAGAGACAACCTCTGCAATGGGAGAAATATTTGCAAACTACACATCAAATAAGGGGTTAATATCCAAAATATATAAGGAGCACAAACAGCTAAATAGCAAGAAGTCAAATAATGTGATTTTTTTAAATGGGCAAAAAACCTGGATAAAAATTTCTCAAAAAAAGACACACGGATGGCCAATAGGTATATGAAAAATATTGAGTGGTATCTGTAATCATCAGGGAAATGCAAATTAAAACCACAACGAGATATAACCTTACACTTGTCAGAATAGCTATTATCAAAAACATGAAAGAAAAAAGGTGTTGGTGAGGCTGTAGAGAAAAGGGAAACCTGTATACTGCTGGTGGGAAGGTAAATGAGTGTGGCCATTAAAGCAGTTCGGAGGTTTCTCAAAAAATTGAAAATAGAACTACCATATAATCCAGCAATCCCACTAATGGATATGCATCCAAAGGAGATGAAATCAGCATATCAAAGAGATTATCTTCACTCCCATGTTCATTGCCCCATTATTCAAAATAGCTTAGATATTGAATCAACCTAATTATCCATCAATGGATGAATGAATAAAGAAAATGTGGTATATGAACACAATAGAATACTAGTCAGCCTTAAAAAACAAGGAAATCTTGTCATTTGTGACAACATTGATGAAACTGGAGAACATTGGCTTGAGAGAAATAAGCCAGGCACAGAAAGACAAGTATCACATGATCTCACTTATAAACGGAATTTTAAAAAGTCAAATACATAGAAGCAGAGAGTAGAATGGTAGTTACTAGTTCCTGGTGGTGGGGGCAGTGAATTGTGTGGATGTTGGTCGAAGAACACAAAATTTCAGTTAGACAGGAGGAATAAGTTCATGAGACCTACTGTACAACAATGGTGACTATAGTTCATCACAGTATGTGAAAATTGCTGAGCAAGTAGATTTTGAGCTTTCTCATTACAAATAAGTATGTGTGGTGATATATATATTAACTCAATTTAGCCATTTCACAATGTATACATTTTTCAGAACATTGTGTTATATACCATAAATATATACAATATTTGTTAATTTAAAACAAATAAAAAAGAGGAAACAAGAAATCCAACCCTGCCTGAGTCTTCATTTCCAGCCTGCTGGCCTGGCCTAGACATTTCAGACTTGCCAGTCCTCACATTTGCATGAGTCAGTTCCTTAAAATTTATCTCACTCTTTCTCTTAGTCCCTCTCTTTCTCCTATTGGCTCTGTCTCTGTGGAGAGTCTTGACAAATACAAAACAAACATTGGTGCAAAAAAGCATATAAAACTGAGTATAGCGGTACTGCTCTACCATAATTAGAAAGGTCAAAAAGAGGGAAAACTAAACAATATAATGTTAGGAATATATACATATGTGGAAAAATTATCTTAGAAAGGAAAGGATAAGCACAAATGCATATTATTGCTGTGTATGGAGTCAGGGGAAGTGGCTTCCATTTTGCATGTGTTTGATAAAGTTCTGCTTGTTAAGTAGGGTGATAGGTTCATGAGTGTTTTATTATGCTTTATATTTTACATGTATTAAACATAGACTTTTTATAAAGCAAATATTTTATGAGTACAACTTTCTTTAATAAAAAATCTTATAGGCGCCTATAAAGGAACGTTGTACTGGGCTTTTTTTTTTTTTTTTTCCTTTGGCTTAGTGACTGCTTTTAACATAAAATATTTCTTCCTGTAAGTCTCTCTCTCTGTTCCTTTTTCTTTAATAACACTCTTTCCTCTTTTATCCTTGTCCCACATGTATTTTTCACAGCTTCTAATCCATTAACCACTCTGACATATGGATTTAAATGCCCTTCTTATTACACTCTATAGGATCTAATTTCTCTGGGTCCAATTTTCCCAACTCTGTCTCATAACTGGTAGCTTTTTCTATAACGTTTATTTTCAACCCCCTCATGTGGTTGTAATGCCATTCTCTTTTCTCTCATCTTGCCCAGACTCTGAACTATGTCCCGGGAGACTGCTGTATCCCCTGTTGCCTCCGTTGGCTTTGATTACTTCTCCTCTTAACCTTATTCTTTTGGTTAAGCAATTCTTCTTGGCCAATAGTTTGCATCTGTGCCCTTAAGTTTCTTTCCTTCAATTCTCTCTTTGACCTTCTCTAATCTGGCTTTTACCCACTTCACTCCATTGAAATACAGAGCTACCAATTACCTCCTTCTCAGGGGCTAAGCCTCCTGGCCTCTGTGCCAGCCTTAGCCTCCTTGACCTTACAGCTGCCTTTGATCTTGTGAAACACTCTCTCTGGGTCAACTGATGGCTCCCACAAGGGCCAGCTGAAGCAGCTGGCTGTCCAGGGCATACTGCACGCAGCAAAGTAGCTCCCAGCTAAAGCAGGGAGCTTTGAGATGAGAATCAGTTTTTCATTTGAATGCTGAATGAAGGATTGATCGAGTACACTGAAGTACCTTGAGGAAAGAAAGAGCTGCCAATGATTAGAAAATGCAGACCTTCTTTCAAATAATTTTACAGCAATTTAACAAATAGGAGTATAAAATAAAAATTCTGAAGGAATTCGAATTGAGTCCAAAGTTCACTGTAATAACCTGTCCTTTTTCTGAGTGGCGTATTTGAGTTTTAGTTTTATAAGTAAATATATGAGCAGCATATTTGGGGTTTCTGTTTGGCTGGTTTTTGCTTAGATTTAGAAAGAGCTAGAAATAATATTTTCTTCTCTAAAATCACACCTTAAAAATTTCTCTCTCAACCCTTATGGTATGTTATCACTTATTAAGACTGGATGTATTATTTATAGTACACTCTGAGTATCCATTATCTAAAATGATTGGGACCAGAAGCATTTCAAATTTTGGGTTTTTTCAATTTGGGAATATTGCATATACATGAGATATTATGGGGATGGAATATCAGTTTAAACATAAAATTCATTTAAATTTCATATATATATACTGGATACACATAGCCTGAAGGTAATTTTATACTTTCTTTTTTTTTTTTTTGAGACAGAGTCTCACTCTGTCACCCAGGCTGGAGTGCAGTGGCACGATCTCGGCTCACTACCACATCTGCCGCCCAGGTTCAAGCAATTCTCCTGTCTCAGCCTCCCGTGTAGCTGGGATTACAGGCACCTGCCACCATGCCTGGCTAATTTTTGTATTTTTAGTAGAGATGGGGTTTCACCATATTGGTCAGATTGGTCAGGCTGGTCTTGAACTCCTGACCTCGTGACCCACCTGCCTCGGCCTCCCAAAGTGCTGGGATTACAGGTGTGAGCCACTGTGCCTGGCCTTTTTTCTTCTTCTTCTTCTTTTGTAGAGATGGGGTTTTGCCAAGTTACCCAGGCAGGTCTCAAACTACTGAGCTCAAGGGATCCACCTGCCTTGGCCTCCCAAAGTGCTGGGATTAAAGGCGTGAGCCACTGCGGCCAGTCTATACGATATTTTTAATAATTTTGTGCATGAAACAAAATTTTGACTGCATTTTGTCTGTGACTCATCACATGAGGTCATGTGTGAAATTTTTCACTTGTGGCATCGAGTCAGTGTTCAAAAAGTTTTGGATTTTGGAGGATTTCAGATTTTAGATTTTTGGATTAGGGATGCTCAACCTAGGTGGTGGTTTGAATTTGCACGCGTTGATAATCTGCCCTTGGACATTCAAGACAGCCTCTCACAACATATCTCCAAATCACAACCGTTGATTTATCTTTCTTTTTCTTTTCTTTGAGATGGAGTCTCACTCTGTTGCCAGGCTGGAGTGCAGTGGCGCGATCTTAGCTCACTGCGACCTCGCCTTCAGGGTTCAAGTGATTCTCGTACCTCAGCCTCCGGAGTAGCTGGAACTACAGGCACACGCCACCAGGCCCAGCTAATTTTTGTATTTTTAGTAGAGATGGAGTTTTACCATGTTGGCCAGGATGGTCTCGATCTCTTGACCTTGTGATCTGCCTGCCTCAGCCTCCTAAAGTGCTGGGATTACAGGCGTGAGCCACCATGCCCGGCCGATTTATCTTTCTAACTTTATACAGTCTAGTTGAACAGGATCCTTTGCTCTCCCTTATGCCTTTGCTTTCCCTCTTTGGTAAGTCAGTTCCTACAGTTTTTGTCTGCATTTATTTTTCCCCCGACTGAAAGACTTCTTCGCCCTCTAATTTCCACTGGTCAAAATTCCTCTCATTATTTGACTAGCACTAGTACTCAGTTTGTACCTTCCCTGACCTTATCTTGTTTTATGTACTTGTCATATTATTTCTTTAATTTTGTATTTTGAAATACTTTCAAACTCACAGAAAAGTTACAAAAATCATACTGAACATAAACCCTTTGCACAGATACACATTAACATTTGCAATATTTGTTGTACCTTTTTTCTCTGTGTATGTGTGTTATGTATAATATTTCCTTCCTGAACTTCTTTTGAATAGGTTGCATATGTCATGCCCTTTTATTCCTTAATATTTCAGTGTATATTTCCTAAGACTATTCATTTATGTAACTGTGGAGATTTAACAATGATATATACCTTTTAACAAAGCAGTCTATATTCCAACTTTGTTCATTGTTCTACTAAAGTCCTTTATGATATTTACTTTCAGTGCAGAATCCAGTCTAAGATCACATGTTGTATATAGATTGCATTTATTCTAAGTTATGCCATGTATCACTGCAACTAGTAAGCTATCCGGGAGTAGTCATATTAAGAACATATAAATATCCCGCTCTTCATCACACTCTTCTCCATGGATTTAGCATCCATTGATGATTCTTGCCTGACTCAATCTTTACTATGATAATTGCAAAATGGTTAATTTTCAAATTCACTATCCCATTCATATTTATCTGTCTAAATTAACCTGTAAGGAAGGGCCCTCTTGATTCCCTTTTTTTTTTTTTTTTTTTTTTTGAGACGGAGTCTCGCTCTGTCGCCCAGGCTGGAGTGCAGTGGCACAATCTCGGCTCACTGCAAGCTCCGCCTCCCGGGTTCACGCCATTCTCCTGCCTCAGCCTCTCCGAGTAGCTGGGACTACAGGCGCCCGCCACCACGCCCGGCTAATTTTTTTTTGTATTTTTAGTAGAGACAGGGTTTCACCGTGGTCTCGATCTCCTGACCGCGTGATCCGCCCGCCTCGGCCTCCCAAAGTGCTGGGATTACAAGCGTGAGCCACCGCGCCCGGCCTTGTTTCCCATTTTTATTTACTATCTAATTATTTTCAGTATGGACTCATAGATTTCTGTTTTCTTTAATGAGTTATGTCCTTTTTTACATTCATAGTTAAAATCGTTCTGTGTTTGGCCAGTGAAAACCTCTTCAAGCTGGCTTGCGTATCCTTTCAATATGTCCATAAATGTTTTGATTACTTCCTTACTTTCTGGTATAACAGAATGGTCCAGGCTCATCTTGGACCTTCCCTGCCCCAGCCCTGAAAGAAGCCATTTATTTGCATCACACACATTATTATAAAACCTGCCATATGCCAGGCACTCTGTTAGGCTCCATAGATATGGTGATGGGCCATACTAGACACTGTGCTTTTCCTAATGGAAGTAGATAAGACAGACATTAATGTTTTTCTTTCCCCATGCCTCACACTCACTTACCCTGTGTTTTGTGAAGTACACTAATTTCTCACCAATTGGATTGAAAGGTATTGGAATGAGTCTCAATTACCTGATTAATGAGTTAATCAGAAGGTAATGAGTTACCTTCTGATAACCTCTAAATTTCTCTCTTGTCTAAATCTAGGGCAATGTGATCTTACAGTCCTATAAGAAATAACTCTGAGTCAAAGGCCATATTTGGCTAGCAGGGAAGGTTGTTGTAGAGAGCTTCTGTCCTAGGATTGGAGCCCACTTCAGTGTCTCCTGCTCACCTGCTCTGGGGCCCAATGCAAGGCACGATGCTGGGGTAGAAGACACATTGTGTTGGCTGTTAGGAGCACAGGGCATTGGATCGAAACTTTAAGGAGGAGAAAATAATGCCCAAGTCAGAGATCTGGGTTACTCAAGACCAGCATTGCTGAAAACCACAGTTTCTCCAGTCCCATACTGCATGATTTGCCATCTTGCCCCACGTGCTACAGTCACATAGGCTTTCTTTCCATCCCTTGAAAAAGCCAAGCTCCGCCCCACTCCACCCCACCATACCACAGCCAAGAGTCCCTGCGCTCTCATCCACACTGTGCTCATCTTTCACATTTATAGCAGCTATTTCTGACCATTCACCAAGACCCTTGTGCTCCCTGTTCATTCCTTTAACATTACTTTTAGAGTCAGCAACACAGAACCTCGAAGAACATAACAGGGAGCTTGGATTTTTATTCAAGGGCAATAGACTTTGAAAAAACAGAACCATCATAACATTTAAGATAATCGACTACAGATGTACCCTCTCACTTGAGCTAAGAAACTTAACCTAGAAGAAAATGTTAGTACTCTCACCTCTATAATCTAGAAGGCTTGCTTGCAATCTGAAAAACTAGAAATGAACAAATCATTGCACACACATTCAAAATAAATGAAATGTCCCATGGTGAGGCTTTAAGCAGAACCTCCTGTCTTATTTAGGGATGCTACTTCCTGCTTTGGTCACGCTGTTTGAAAGTTATTAGTGTGACTGGTAGGTACACCTCAGGGACTTTTGAGAATGTAATTTACAGCATTTAATATAGATGAAATGTGAATGCTTTTCATACCCAGTTGTGCATAGCTGAATGCATAAGGGTGGAGTGCTGAAAAAGTGTATTTGTGCTAGCAATGCTAAATCATAAAGACCTTTCTTTATCTCCGTAACCCAACCATCTTCTCTTATTATCTGGAAAGTAGTGGGGGACAGCAAAATGTTCCAGAAGAAATGGTATCTTTGGAGTCTTTTAATCATCTAAAATTTGGGAGTTTGGGATCTTTAAAAAATGTTATCAGTTAATCTGGAAATTGAACAGTAAAATAATCAAATTTTGATTGCTTTAGTCACCTACAGATAAAAGCATCTATTGCTAAGATTTGAGGGATTTGCTCTTTAAAACATTAGATTAAAAAAAGACTTACATAGAATTTTGTATTATTATTTCAATTATAAAAGCAATACACAAAATAAGCTGATATCTTAAATTGCAAAAATAATGAAATAAGATAAATTTGCTATAATCTCACCATCCAAATGTACTAGCAACTATTATCATTTTGGTATGTGAATGAGAGAATTAGGGTCAGACTGTAAAGAGAATTCTACAATCTGACTTTTGTTCTTAATTTCTATTCTGAGCATTTCACCTTGTCATTAAATAATCTTCAAAGCCATATTTTTAGTGCCCACATGTAATTTCAGCCTGGGCATACACCTGATTTATTTAACAACTTCCTTGTCTTTGCAAATGTACATTGTCCCCAATTTTTACTTATAATGAATAAGGTTGTAGATTTCTGGTTTTAAAAATGTCAAACTGATCACACACACTTTAGCCCTCTCCTTCCCCAAACCCTGCTAAAATACCAGAAAAGGGGCATTAATCCATAAGGAAAAAAGATAGTGCGAGAGGAGATCTCAGCAAATTAAAGATTTCAGTGTATTTTTGGAAGATAAAAATAGAGGAGACCTCAGCAAGTTAGAGATTTTAATACATTTTTTGGAAGGCCAAGAATAGAGAGGAGTAACTGACTCAGTAGAAGAAGGCTGCAGAGGGGTTCCAATGAGAAGCCAACAAATTGGTACTAATGAGCACTGAGAGGCACAGCTCTTTAAAATATTTTGCAATTTCTTCCCTATAAACAACCTTTCTAAATATCTCTCTGCAATACCTATTCAGGAGTGACAATGCGTTTCTAACCTTGATCAAATTATGACTCCATAAGCTCTCACAGGGCCATGTGTGAAAGGGACTGAATCAAGTAGTCAGAAGAAGGAAGACATTTGTTGGTCACTGGTGATTTGGGGAGGACATTTATTTATAATGCACAGTTGAAAACAGGGAGTAGGTGCATCTTGCACTTTCATCTTCTCCCACTCCTTATCCCTCACTATGCAATTTCTGATGAGTTCTCACTTTGATTTATAAGGCCACAACGTGCCTTTTTAGAATAAACACATATTCCAGTCTATAACTCTCTGGAATTTCATTCACTAGACCCCAGCTGTAAGCCCATTGCCCTTTTTCTTGTGTGCAATGTAGATTCTATATATCTCATGTTATTCTGTGCATATATTGAAAATATTTGAACATATAATTTATTAAGTCATGGCAGGAACTATAAGTCTTTTTATATGACTTCCAAAGTAGCCCACCTTATACCAGAAAGTTTAATAAAAACTTCTGATGGACAAAATAAGTAGCTCTTATTATATTCAAATCTGGGTGCTTTGTTTTTTTGACACTTTTCCCTGGTGTAGGTAACACCAGACTTGAAGACTTCTTACCTCCATGCTATCATAGCTCTTCTATTACTGCATTTATTACTTCACATTGTAACTATTTGTTCACAGAACTGTCTCATACACTATCCTATGAGATCGCTGGGGTCAGAAACCATATTTGTATTCCTTCAATACACATTTTTTGCACCTGCTACATATCACACAGTGTAATAGGAATAAGAAATAGTGATGAACAAGATAAAGTAAACATGGCTTATTTAGGCAAATGCAGTGTGGTCTGAGCCCCAGACTCATGTATTAGTTAGCTGTTGCCACAGTAATGCTACATAACCATCCCCAATGTCAGTGGCTTACAAGCATTCATTCTCATGCCCATGGGTCTGCAGGTTCTCTATACTTTGCTTGATCTTGGCGAGGCTCCAGTGGGAGGTTCTACTTCACACTGAAGTTTGTCTGGGCATGCTTCCTCACTGTGAGTTGGGTTCAGGTCAAAGACACTCGTGTGTTAATTCTGGAGCACACGCCTCTCAGAGCATGCTGTCTGCCTGGTGGATCGCTAGAGCACAAAATGTCAAATACATTAGAAGCCTCTGCCCCATGATGTCCATTAACTTTCCATTGGCCAAAGCAAGTCCCATGACCAAGCTCAATGTCAATAGTGCAGGAAAGGCCCGTTGTAGGAAAGTACTGCAAAGTCACATGATAAAAGATGTAGATGTATAATTCTAATACAGGGTTGGTGTCAAGAATTGCAAAAGATGGGCCACGCACGGTGGTTGACACCTATAATCCCAGCACTTTGGGAGGCTGAGGCGGGCAGATTGCTCGAGCTCAGAAATTCGAGACCAGCCTGGGTAACATGGTGAAACCCCATCTCTACTAAAAATACAAAAATTAGCCAAGCATGGTGTGCGTGCCTGTGGTCCCAGCTACTCAGGAGGCTCAGAAGGTCAAGGCTGCAGTGAGCCAAGATCACACTACTGCACTCCAACCTCGGCAACAGTGAGACCCTAAGAAAAAAAAAAAATTGCAAAAGATGATTCAACCTGCTGCAGTAGATTACCTTTTTTTAGTTACAGAATACAGAGTACATTGTACTCTGTAATGTTCCTCTTTAAATACTCATTGCATTTACAAAGAACTGGCTCAGTATTCGTTGCGCTAGTCTTCTGTAAGCTTTATAAACATAGTGATCCTGTATGTTTTATTCACTAATTATTCACCAAGTTATCCTTTACACATAGCAGATGCTCAGTGAATTAATATTGCATTAAACTGAATTGGTAAGTGTTATGACCGGGAAATGCAGAGAGCTAATAGATAATACAGAATAGAGGTTCTTAGTATCACCTGTTCCTTAGAATCAGCTGGGTCCAGTGTGCTGGCTCTGAAAAATTAAAATTAAAAGAAAAAGAATCACCTGGGAAACTTTCACAACTCTCTATGTCTGTGCCTCACCCAGGATAATTAAAGCAGAACTTCCGGGTCTAAATTACCAAAAGTGGAGCCTGGGCCTTGGTGTATTTCAAATGCATACCAGGTGATACTGATGTGCAACCAGGCATGAGAATCACTGACCTGGGGACAACTTACTCAGATTTGGGAAGACTTCCTGAAGGAAGCAGTAGTTAAGCAGAGGCTATGTGTGCACTGTTAAATAGATACTGGGCCCAGCAGGGGCTGAGGGTAGGTGGGAGAGGTTTGTAACTGAGGAAGTTAACTGTGCAGATGCACTGAGATAAGAGCGAGCTCCTTGCCCTGATGTCAAGATCACAGGATGCTAAGTGAGGTAGAACCTAACAAATGCTACTCTAGGCAGAATTCTTAGATAAAACGACCAGAAAAGCTTAGGATTTGAGGGGAAAACTTCCCGACCAGGAGGCAGAGGTTTCTCAGGAAAGGCTCTGCCTAGTTTGAGTAACTTCCCTTGGCGGCTTGCCAGGGTGAAGCTTTTGTTTAGCACAGCTTTTGCCCGAGTTTATTTTTGTAGCTGCTGTTGTTACGCTGAACTCTTTCCAGCTATTCTTTGTTTATGTAACTCTCTAGGCCACCATCTAATTTCTAGGATATGACAATCTTTCCACATAGCATTTTTGTTCATGATGACTGCTGACTTATATTTTAATATTAAGCAGGCAGTGTTTTTTTCAAATATCAATATAAGAAATATTTATACCAAAAACATTTCCGCTTTTTAAAAATCTGGTCTTCAAGCTACACTTCATCTAGCTCAATATTCTCCTTCTACAGTTCCATATGAATTCGTTTCAGATTCTTTTATCAGCAAAAGCTTGTTGTTCTTGTCAAAATGACTTACTTTCTTACATTTGATAATGATAAATATTTATCCATCATGTTTTACTTCTTGTCTTATTTTCCAGGAAACTCAAAGCTAAAATTGCAGAATTCAATATTAGCCCAGGTTGCAGAATGTCATTCTCTTTCCTAACAGATTTTAATTCTTTTATCTTTTGCAACTCTATGTGTGGCTTCTACAGTAATCTACCTTAAATACTTTTTTGATGCAAGATTACAGATTACCAGGTAAATTACTCAGGCTTTTTAGTTGCTACGGCAAATACAAAGGCGTATGACTCATTCACTGTCCAGGAATTTTCAATCCACTATATATTCAGAGACAAATTTTGTCTACAAATAAATGTGTTAATGAAAGGCTTACAATTTTTAGGCCTCAAATTATCTCTGCAATAGGCCTAAAATTAAACGTGTTTTCTTGTACTCTATCTTAGATGTTGTAACTATTTTTTATTAAAATTTCTCCAACCATGTACTGAATATTCTTTTCTAGAAAGACATATGTACAGATATACACCCATGTACAAAGGTAGACCCAGTTGATATTACCAACGTAACATTGTGAAGGCTGACAAATATGAAATGTTTATTTGTAGCAGTTCCATTTGGAAGGTACATGACACTAACAATAAAATAGGAAATGCATAGTTGCTGTCTGATGTCTTTTTGCAGCTTTCCAGAGAAAACGGCATCAATTGAAATTAAGTAATTTTGAAACCTCTCATTTTGCAAGAAAGAAGAAAATCTAAGAAAACTGAATAAGGAAGATATGAATACAGAATTAAGTAAAACAGGGACTTTCCAAAGATAATTAGGCCATTCCAGATCCCAACATAAGGAGTATCTTCCCATCCACCTCCTTCCAATAAAAATCACAATTTTTCACTTCAGAGCGCCTCTGCCCAGCCGCCCCGTCCGGGAAGAAGTGAGGAGCGCCTCTGCCCGGCCGCCCCGTCCGGGAAGAAGTGAGGAGCGCCTCTGCCCGGCCACCCATCGTCTGGGAAGTGAGGAGCGCCTCTGCCCGACCGCCCCGTCTGGGAAGTGAGGAGCGCCTCTGCCCGGCCACCCATCGTCTGGGAAGTGAGGAGCGCCTCTGCCCGGCCACCCATCGTCTGGGAAGTGAGGAGCGTCTCTGCCCAGCCACCTATCGTCTGGGAAGTGAGGAGCGCCTCTGCCCGGCCACCTATCGTCTGGGAAGTGAGGAGCGCCTCTGCCCAGCCACCTATCGTCTGGGAAGAAGTGAGGAGCGTCTCTGCCTGGCCACCCCGTCTGGGAAGTGAGGAGCGCCTCTGCCCGGCCGCTCCGTCTCGGAGGTCTACCACGGAGGCCAGAAGCAATGTGGGGGCTGGACGTGGTGGCTCACGCCTGTGGTCCCGGCACTCTGGGGGGCGAGGCGGGTTGATCACTTCGGGCTAGGAGTTCGAGACCAGTCTGGCCAACATGGCGAAACATGAAAAATACAACAGACAAACTAACCAACCAACCCAGTGACAACAAAACAGGTCTACCCTGGAGTCATACTCTAATTTTTTCTATTTTCCTCCCTTTCTGATCCTTTATCCCACTTTCTTTTTCTTCCTCTTCCTTCTCCCTCTTCTTTGTCAAATAGAGGATTGAGTTATTATCACTGATCCATATAAAGTCCCTCTCTCATTTATTTTAACTCCCACCCCCCCATTTCTATTCCCCAACTTCCCATGTGCAACCTTCCTAATATGTTTGATACGCATCTTTTTGTTTGTATGTATTATTAGAAAATGTTTATTGTTTTTGTGTGCAAAAAAATTAATTAAAAAAAATCACAATTTTTAAAAACCCTTTAAAAAGTATTTGTTGCCACAGTTCTACCTTCTGAATCCAATTAGCAATTTTATCACTTCATTTTATTAACATCTATTAATCTTGAAAAACATAGAACTGGCATTCTATCGATCTCTTTCTGGTCTGTATTTATAAGGGAGAAAGCTTCTTATTTCTATTTACCAGCATGAAAGAAAACGAGATTTAAAGCAAGACACTTTGCATAGAAAACTCATAAACTTCCACCTAAATAAGCAGTTATAGAAGAGCAGATGCGTCTAGATTGCATTGGTAAACAGTGCTCTGTTATAGACCAATCAATACAGTTAATGCTAATTGTAATGCACTTTTGTCAAAATTGCACTTTGTCTTAATTTCTGATTTATGGCATTTTCCATAAAGTACTTCTGAAAATCTAGAGCTTATTGCAATCAGTCCCTGCTAATGGGAGACTGACAGGATTGAAATAACATTCTAACCTGAGTATTCAGATATCAGGTTCAATATTCCTGTTGATTCAGAAAGAACTAATGTTTACTAAGCCATCCCCCACCTGCCCCAGACTTCCTGTAACAGCATAAAATACCAGTGAGTCAAGACCAACAGGTCTTGACCCCAGCCACATTTATAGAAAATACCAGAAGCACTTGTCTCAAGAGATAATATCCTTTACAACTGCCTGTAGAAATATTTACAATGCATTGTGGAGTGCATTGATCATTTTGTTCAATAAATTGTGCATTTATAAAACAGAACAAGAATTAAAATTCAATTTTACTATTACATGTGAATGGTTCTGTGGTTGTTCCTTATATGTCAGGTCCTAGTCCTTGGGACAATAGAAGAACTATAGGATCTATCCCATGTTGTTCTAAAGAAATTGGAAAGTTTCAGAGCTTCTTGCTTCATCTATAGTAGAAGAATCCTGCCAGATCCTTCTACTACCCAGTATCATGTCAGACTACTGCAAGGCACCAGCTTGTGCTGGGCGGATTTTTCTTTCTCCAATCTTTTCCTCTCTCTCACTCCCTCTCACACTCTCCCTCTTCTTCCCCCTGATCCTTTCCCACTCCCCTCCCCTTCTTCCTTCCCTCCCTGGCACCCTTTCTTATTCTATTTATAAACTATCTGGTTCTCATTTACCTCTATAAACATTTTTGGCTAGATAATTCATATCCTTTGGGGGGATTAAAAAAACTTAGCAAAACGCCAGGTTCTGTACTAAGACATTTATAGAGGAGAATCTAATAATTTTCTATAGCTGTTCTTCCCAGCATGGTATGAAAATGCATTCAGTAGTTTAATTTTCTTTTCCTTCTTGTTGCCAGAATTATTTATTGCTGAAAATTGAGGAGTTGTATTATAGTTATTATTTCTTTTGATTGGTTTAAAAATTTAGTTTGATAGAAATCTTAAAGAAAAAAAAACTCACAAAGTTTAAATGTGGTTTGGAAAGGCAACAGAGGGATTTGAAAAGAACAGATCTGATGAAAAAGAAAAATGTTTTAGCATTTTCAACCATCCAGAGTAGAATCATTGAAAATCAGGAAGTCTCAGAAGGAAACTGCAACAAAGTAAAAAGGTTTTATAAAAGAATACGTAGCTATTTCGAGAGTTGTGTTGGAAAGGATAAGGTGATATTTTGTATCTGAGGCTATAATGAAAAGACCAGAATTACAGGTGCTATGCCTCTACGGGAATCAAATTTTTTCCTTGACAACAAACGAGATTTCCATCTTGGCTAAACACCTTGAAAAGATGTGGAAATACAGAACTGATCATATAGAGTTGATTCCATCACAATTTGTGGAAAGACAATATGTAACAAAGGACCAGTGTTACAATGTTAATTGAAAACAGTCCCCACAAAATAATCTGGATGACTAGAGCTGAAAGTTTCCCAGGCTATGACTATAGACAAATGCCAACTGACATGAAATAAGCAGAATACAGCACAAACTTTTTTTTTTTTTTTCTCCGATACAGAGTCTCACTCTGGAGTGCAGTGGCACGATCTCGACTCACTGCAACCTCCACCTTCCAAGTTCAAGTGATTCTCCTGCCTTAGCCTCCTTAGTAGCTGGGACTACAGGCGTGGCCAACCACTCCAAAATTTTTGCATATTTAGGAAAGATGGGGTTTCACCACTTTGGCCATGGTTGATTTCGAACTGCTGGCCTCAAATGATCCCCCCGCCTTGGCCTCCCAAAGTGCTGAGATTGCAGACGTGAGTCACCATAACTGATCGATTACAGCACAATCTATTCATCCTTACTATCTGTGGAGATTGTTCTACCATCCATTCTGTAGCCATGATTATTGTCAACAGCCAAAGTGAATATGAACAGACAGTATCTTGTGTTGAGGGAAACACACAGGGACTACAGGTGAGCTTTATCTCCTCTGCTCTTCCACTAACTAGTCAGTTGATGTTGAGGAAGCCCTATAAGCTCCCTGTCTCTTTGCTTCCTATTTTCAAGTAGGAATAACAATTCTGCCTTCTCTACTGCCTTACTGGATTGTTATTGACTATCAAATGATATGAAAGAAGTAGGAGAACTTTAGAAATATTGAAAGCACTTATAAACATACAGCATTATTAGTATTTGTTGATCAAAGTTGCCAGAGTTTATTCTCACATTTGCTCAAGGCTTAGTTTTTATAGCAAAATATGCCATTGATAGTAGGTTTATTGTCTTCCAAACTTTACATCAACACATTCTTACTTTAAAAAGAGCAAATTGAGATGGTTTTTGCAAAGGGGGACTTCTCTTTTGTTCTTTTCTTACTGAAAGTGCAAAAGTCCTATGTAGAGTTTAATTTTTAATTTTTGTGAGTACATAGTAGGTATATATATTTATGGGGTACATGAGATACTTTAATATAGCCATGCAACACATAATAATCATATCAGAGGAAATGGGGTAAACATCCAATGAAGCATTTTTCCTTCCTGTTACAAATAATGCAATTATATTCTTTTAGCTACTTTAAAATGTACAATTAAATTATTCACAATAGTCACCCTGTTGTGCTATCAAATACTAGGTTTTACTCATTCTATGTTTTCGTACTCATTAACCATCCTCACTTCCCCACAACCAACCGCCAACAACCCTTCCCAGCCTCTGGTAATCATTCTTCTACTCTATATCTCCATGAGTTCAATCGCTTTTTGATGTTTCCACAAATAAGTGGGAGTTTGATTATAAAATGCCTTTTTTTTTTTTTTGAGACAGAGTCTGGCTCTGTCGCCAGGCTGGAGTGCAATGACACAATCTCAGCTCACTGCAACCTCCACCTCCTGGGTTCAAGTGATTCTCCTGCCTCAGCCTCCCAAGTAGCTGGGACTACAGGTGTGTGCTACCACGCCTGGCTAATTTTTGTATTTTTAGTAGACACAGGGTTTCACCATTTTGGCCAGGATGGTTTCAATCTCTTGACCTCGTGATCCTCCAGACTCAGCCTCCCAAAGTGCTGGGATTACAGGCGTGAGCCACTGTGCCTGGCCTATAAAATCCTTTCAGGTAGTCTTCTTTGGGTTTAATCTTCTTAGTGTTCTACAACCTTCTTGTACTTAAATATGGATACTTTCTCTAGGTTTGGAAAGTCCTCTAATATTACCCCGTTGAATAAACTTTTGACTCCTATCTCCTTCTCTACCTCTTTTTAAAAGCCTATAACTCTTAGATTTGCCCTTTCAAGTCTATTTTCTAGACCCTGTAGGCATGCTTTGTTTTTTTCTTTTGTCCCCTCTGGGTATTTTTAAATGGCCTGTCTTCAAGTTCACTAGTTCTTTCTTCTGCTTGATCAATTTTGCTCTTAAGAGACTGATACATTCATCAGTATGTCAAATGCATTTTAGAAACTTTAGAATTTCTTCTTTTTAATTATTTCAATCTATTTGTTAAAATTATCTGATAGAAATCTGAATTCTCTTTCTGTGTCATCTTGAATTTCTTTGAGTTTCCTCAATACAACCATTTTGAATTCTCTGCCTGAAAGGTCGCACATTTCTGTTTCTCCATAACTGGTCCCTGGTACCTTGTTTAGTTCTTTTGGTGAAGTCATGTTTTCCTAGATAGTCTGGATGCTTATAGATGTTCATACATGTCTTAGCATGAAACAATTAGGTATTTATTGTAGTCTTTGCAGTCTGGGCTTGTTCGTGCCCATCCTTCTTGAGACTTTCTAGATATGCAAAGGAACTTTGGCCCCAAGCCCAGTAATGCTATCGTTCTTGCAGACTCATATAGGTACTGTGTTGGTGGTCTTGGATAAGATTCAGAATAATGCTCTGGATTACTAGAGACTCTGATTCTTTTCCCTTACTTTCTCCCAAACAAATGAAGTCCCTTTCTCTGTACTAAGCCACCTGGAACTGAGAATGGGGGACACAAGCACCACTGTGGCCACCAACACTGAACAGCACTGGTTCAGACCTGAAGCCAGCACAGCACTGGGTCTCGCCCAAGGCCTGCCATAACCACTACCTGGCTACCATCTATGTCCACTCAAGTCCCTAGGGCTCTACGATCAGCAGGTGGTAAAGCCAACCAGGTTTGTGTCCCTCCATTCAGAGTGGTGAGTTCCCCTTGGCCCAGGGAAGGTCCAGAAATGCTGTTTGGAGCCAGGGATTGAAGTCAAAAACCTTAGAAATGCATTTGATGTTCTACTGTGGCTAAGCTAGCACTCAGATCATAGTACAAAGTCCTTTCCCCTCTTCCCTCTCCTTGCTATAGGAAAAGGAGCCTCTTCTTGTGGCTACCACTGCCACTAGCCCACAGGAGAAGTTCACCAGGCCACCACTGATATTCACTTAAGGCCCAAGGGCTCTTCAGCTTGTAGTGAATGCTGCCAGACCTGGGACTCACCCTTCAGAGCCGCGGGCTCTCCTCTGGTTGAGGGCGGGTCCAGAAATGCTGTCCAGGAGCCTAGACCTAGGCTTGGGAACCCCAACAGCCTGTTTGGTACTCTATCCAGCTGCGGTTGAGCTGGTACTTAAAGTGCAAGACAAAGTCTCCTTTATCTTTCCCTCTGCTTTTCTCAAACAGAAGGGGCCTTTCACCATAGCCACCACAGCTGGGAATGTGCTGGGTTACATCTGAAGCCAGCGCATCTCAGAGTCTCACTTAAGGCCCATGGCACACTCCCTGGGTATTGCTGATTATTCAGGGCCCAAGAGCTCTTTAGGCAGCAGGCTCCCTTTTGGTCCAGGGAGTGTTTCAAAATGTTGTTCATGAGCTAGGGCCTGGAATGGGGACCTTATGACTCTGCCCCATGCCCTACAGTGGCTGAGCTGGAATCTAACATGCAAGACAAAGTCCTCTTTACTATTTGCTCTCCTCTCCTAAAGCAGAAGGGAAGAGTCACTTTCATTTGCTGCAAGCTGCACTGCCTAGAGATGGGGGAGGGGTGGCACAAGAACTTCCTTAGCCTCCTCATCTGGTATCTCCCTAGATCACGTGCCATATGGCTAGGTCACATGCCACTAGGAGTTGCCTAGGAATCAGTGTGTCCTAGACTGCCTTTCAAGTTTACCTAGGACCCAAGGCCACTTCGGCCCATGGTAGTGAGGCTTGCTAAGAAACTCAAGTTCCAACCACTGGGATGGGTGATTCCCCTCTGGCTAGATCTGGTCCAAATGCTCCCTCCGTGTCTGGGCACCAGCTGAGCACAGCAGGGCTCTGTTCTCCACTGTGACAGGGCAGAACTAAGTTCAATGCAAAGTGCCCCAGTCACTGCACTTTCCCTCCCCCAAGTGCACAGACTGTCTCTACACCACATGGCCACTGCCAGAGGATGGGATAGGGGTGGCATTATTGATTCAAGACTTTTCTACCCTCTTCAGTGCCTCTTTCTGCATGAAGAGTTAAAACCAGGTACTAGGCTGGGCGCGGTGGCTCACGCTTGTAATCCCAGCACTTTGGGAGGCCGAGGCAGGCGGATCACAAGGTCAGGAGATCGAGACCACGGTGAAACCCCGTCTCTACTAAAAATACAAAAAATTAGCCGGGCGTGGTGGCGGGCGCCTGTAGTCCCAGCTACTTGGAGAGGCTGAGACAGGAGAATGGCGTGAACCCGGGAGGCGGAAGTTGCAGTGAGCCGAGATTGCGCCACTGCACTCCAGCCTGGGCGACAGAGCAAGACTCTGCCTCAAAAAAAAAAAAAAAAAAAAAAAAACCAGGTACTATGATTGCTCACCTGATTTTTGGTTCTTGTGATGGTGCTTTTTTGTGTGTAGTTAGTTGTTAGAATTGAGTGTTCCTGCTGTGGGGGATGAAGAGCAAAGGCTTCCATTCAACCATTTTGCTCCACCATCTTCTATTGGACAGATTTTTATTTTCAGTATTCAGCAGACTTTGGAAAGAAGTTCAAATTCAGAGGCAACTTTTAAGTCCCCTTCACAAGTTTTTCATTGGTGATGTTAACACAATATTAATACCACCTGCATTGATAAAGTCTTGATATTCCCTTACATTCATGTCACATGCACATTGCAGTTTGAGAGAGGGAAAGCAATACTTCCCCAGAAAAGCCAGCTCATGTGGCTTCCTGAAAAAAGCCACCTTGGTGTAGTTACCAAGGGTGTGGTCTTAAATATGGAGATTGGAAAGTCAATAGTCAGTACATCCAGAGTTAATCAAGCACAGGGAAATAACTCACAGCAACCCAATTCACAAATGTGACATTAAGGAATCCAGAATGCCAATTTATTCACTTACGATAAAAAAAAATAAGGCTCCATTGATGGATCTGGGCAGGCCAAGGCTCACTGGAAAGTTACTTGATGGATATAGAATTAGAAGCTTATTGCCTGAGCCAAATGGCTGCTGTGGTCAAGTCACCAGAGTACTGAGGAATATGTAATGCTGCACAGGCCAGGTCCTTGGGCCCACAGCTCAGGAAAACCAGTCTTCTGGACATAGCTGGAGATGGAAAGTCTATATTTTTCTACTGTGCCCTGCCATACTGTTGATCAATCAGCTTTAAGACTTTTTAAATTTCCTTTTGCCATAAAAATACTTTTCCTTCAAGTTTGGCCTGGATGGAAGATATTCTGCTTTTTTAAAGATAATCATATATCTTTGCTCTGATCTACTAAATGTTTGTTTTATAGAAACACTTGGTGGGTAATCTGATTTTTATGTCCAGATTATTGGGCTGCACCCCATTGTTGCCCAGGTAACACTGGCAACAATTCTTCCTCACATCTCCTGAGCTTTTTCTACACTCTTAAACTTCTAGGCCTTTGAGCATGGTTTGGGTTGGAGTGCTCACCATAATCAATAAACTCCTGTGATACTTCAGTGCACCTTTAAAAGTTCATTCCTCTGTGCATACTGGGTAGGCACAGGCTGGTGTTCACAGAAAAAGAGCTACTTCGCCAAACTCAGTTATACTCTAGGGCTTAAGTCACTTTGCTTGGGTAGCCTTTCTCTCCGATGGAGAAAAATAGAGTAGAGCATCCTGTTTATTTTTCAAGAGAGACAACATTGATACAAATTTCCAAGGAACCATTCTAGTTCCCCAGTTGCATAGTAGCTGTGGGGCCTCCTCTTGGCTAGGGAGGATTTAATTACACCAAATTTTAAAAGTTGCATTTTATCAAATAAAAATGTTATGTCACTGATTATTGTAACACTTTGAGATTCAAGGAGCTACTCCAACCCAGCCACAGTGAGCTACATTTGTAATTGCAGCTGGCATTTACTGAGAGCTTTCTATGTACAAAGAAGTGTATTAAGCATTTTGCATGCATTTTTTCATTTATTCCTCGCAATGAACTTATGATATAGGTGGTTTTAATTATTCCCATTTTATAGCTGAGGAGACTCATGATAAGAACAGACACATGATAAGAGGCAGAGCCAGGACGTAAACCTGCTGGTGAAATCTGAAACAGTATAGTGACAAAGGAGTCTTTCATTTCCAACAGGTTTTGTTTTTCACATGGTACTGGTCTCTATAGTATACCTAATCCTCACTACAAAGATGTGTCTAGATGTTCTACAATTGCTAAGCATTTTGGCAAGATCTGTGCAAATAAAAGGTTAAGAAACGTGGAAACGTAGAAACGTAGACTGTTGATACAGAAATTGTGCCAGGCACTCCCTGGATCTGCTATGGTTCCCAATAGATGACTTTCTCAGCTGCCACAGAGCCATAAATGAAGCGCTGGAATCTACTGTTCAATGCTTTGAGCCCTGTGAGGATAGTGTCACACAACTGGGAAGTAATAAGATTTGAACTGAAAAAAGAAAAAAGCCATAATTTTTTTAAATGTCTTATGTTTTTAGAAAACTCATAGTTTCCTCATAATTTCCAGAATATTAGATGTTTGCTGGTTGTATATACAGTCACACATCACTTGACTAGGGGTGTAGGTTCTGAGAAATGAATCATTAGGTGATTTTGTCATTGTGTGAACATTATAGAATGTACTTACACAAGCCTAAATGATACGGCCTACTATACACCTAGGCTATATGGCATAGCCTATTGTTCCTAGGCTACAAACCTATACAGCATGTACTGCACTGAATACTGTAGGCAATTGTACACAATGGTATTTGTATATCTAAACATATCTAAATATAAAAAACGCACAATAAAATACAGTTATCTTATGGGACCATCACTATCTATGTGGCCTGTCATTGACCAAAACGTCATTATGCAGCGTCTGACTATATTCACATTTTAGCCCATGTAGGGCTCATGTAGCAAAACAGTTGTACCCCTGAGAACCCCAAAGAGAGAAACTTCTACCTAACCCAATCTCGTAGAGTTAGAGACAGCAAATTTTTTCTTCCTTCTAGAAAACAAATAGTTTCCATCATAAATGGACCATAATCCCTGGAGGTATTACCGTATCTTCATTCACACTATTTGATGAGCCAAAGGAAGGTATTGTGTAGGCTATCACCAGCTCCCACTGGGGGACTCAGCCAGCTGTAGTATCTAAACACAACTACTGTTCACAGTGTCCTTCGGTCTATTCAAAAACATGTATTTGGCACCTACCATATGCTGGCTACTTTGCTATCAACCCTCAGTGTTTTATGTTTTACAAATATATCCAAGCACTAAAAATCATTTGGCCAGTGTAAAAATTTTAGGCCTATGTTTTAATATGTATATGACTTGTCACTTAGTCAAATGAGTGCTCTGATGTGTGATTTGAACACAGGAAGTATGCCTGTTAGAATCAGAGGACATTCAACCTTTGAAACCAGTTGTTTTTTTCTCTCCCTTCCTTGTCTGTCCTTCCCCCAAATCTATCTCCAAGTCACCTTCTCTCATCCCTACACACAAGCACACACTTAATCATAAACAAATCTGTAGTGTAGCTACTCACATGGCTACTTCATCATTAAGATCTATTACTTCACAGCACCTTATGGTGATAATAGGATTTTCCCCCCTCACCCTTTGATTAATACTTGTTCAACATCTCTCACACATGCCTACCCAAGAAACTCTTTACAGGGGAGGAAACAAAATTACACCCTCTTTAACAATGATCCAGCAGAGAAAATGAGATTGCCCAACACATTATAACTTCCATTCAGCAGAGCCACATGCTCCCTCTTGAGAAAGGATGGAAAATGAGCTGCCAGCTAAAAACTCCTAAAGAATGTCACAATTACAAATTTTCACTGGTGCTCCCAGTGACAGTACTTCTGACCTAAGACAACTGAGACACACAGATTTACTCCTAAGTCTGCTCATTAGCCTAATGAGGATGGAGTCAGGCAAAGAGTTAATTTGACTAATTTAATCAGCATGCCCTTCGATGTGTCTACTGGGAGAATACCAAAGTGACGGAGACAAACACAGAAACACACAGAGGAAAGGGGATTTACTGAGCTGTACTTGTGATTAGGCAGAGTCACAGTTTGAAAACATAATGGAATCAAAGCTGGAAAGAATCTTAATGATTGCTTAAGCCAATCACATCATTTTATAAGGTCTAGGGAGGTTAAAAAATCATTATAAATATAAGATGTATTGTAAAATGAGAAAACATTTATAAATTGTAAACTGCTACTATGTATGCACATTGTTTCCCCAAAACAACATAGAATTTAAACAGTAGATACATTGTTATGTATTTTCATAAAACAAATATTATACATAAGTTTCTTCTCTTCCTCCCCCCAAACCTGATTCTTTAGCTATGTCAACACACTTCAGTAACTCACCTGATACAGATATAATTTAAAATTATTATTTTAAAAAATTAGTCAAACTTTTTCTGCACTTGCAGACTCTAGAAAAATAAAGCATTGATGGGTGTTATTTGAGGATGAATATAAATTTTAGTTTTATCAAAATTAAGGATTTTTAGTTCATACTTAGTGTGAATGATTTATGTTTTTGATAAATGGTTTTTGATTTCTTAGAAATTCCACCTTAAAATGAGTAACATAAAATATCTATTTAATATTGGCAGTACTTCTGACAGCATGCCTTGATCTTACAATTAGAGATTAGGGCACAATTACCCCTCAGATTCAGTAATTCTAAGAGAGTTGATTGAGGGTTTTTCTGGACAATGGTATGTCATTTGCATTGATTATTTCATTATATTAATTTTCTCATCACTTTTCCTTTTTTTTTTTTTTTCATGTGAGCACTATTAAGGAAGTTTTTTCAACAGGCTCAAGCCTAAGGGGATATAAAAGAAAATGAATGGGGTTTTTCCTATTAAAGACAAGCAAGCAAGCAAGCAAGGAAGCAAGGAAGGAAGGAAGGGAGGGAGGGCAGGCAGAACGAAGGAAGGAAGAGGAAGAAAGAAAAAGAGAAAGAGAAAAAGGAAGAGAGAGAGAGAAAGAAGAAAACAAAGTAAAGAAAAAGAAAAGAAAAGAAAGGCTTATGGAGATACTAAGCCTTATAGCTATAAATTGATCCTGTTCTTTTTTCCTTGATGGTAGTCTGTAGAATTAAAATAGTATGGGAAAATTTATAGTTTGAGATTGAGTCTTCTAAGAAATGGATCTTTTGTAATGTCCCTTCTATTTGAATGATACTGCCAGTATTGCAACACTCAGACCAGACAGGGCATAATATTTCCTTTCTGTAAGTTTCCTTAAAAATAATTCTTCTCTATTTTCAATTATTAATGGAGATCTGATTATGTCTACTAGGTATAAAGTTTATGCTCTTGCAGGAGACAGACATTAACTATAAATTAACAAATAAATATGACTATAAAATACAAGTACAATAAAGGAAAAGAATGGTGTTCTATGATAGAAAAAAAAAGGATGACCCAATTTGTATGTGTCATCAGGGAAGGCCTCTCTGAGAATTGCAAAGAGCAGAGACAAGTTAGGTGAGAAAAGAAGAGAGACCAGACAAAAGTAACAGTATGCAAAAGATCCTGAAGTAGGAAAGACCTTGGTGAGTTCAAGGACTATTAGTGAAGGTCAGCATAGCTGGAATAAAGGAAAACATGGCCCAGGATGAGGCTGGAGAGTTGGCCAGTGTCCATATGGGAGAAGGGTGAAGAGCGAATGGGGAACTTGATATAGAATGGTAATGGATGGAATGCAGGATCGAATTCCTCCACCCCCTTCCAAATACCCATTATAAAATGACAGAGAGTAATTTTTTTTATGAAAGGCATAAATACCCAAGAACAAAGAGAGATGCAGGTGAAACAACAGAATCATTAGAGTTTGAAAAGCATGTCAGAAGTGGTTTTATCAAATCTGAGAAAAGCCACAGTGCAGAAAGCTGAGAAGTTACCCAGTTTACCCATTTACCTGGTGAAATGGGGGAAGGGTGAGGCTAAAAACAAAAGGACTGGTTAAAAATGCCATTCAAGGAGCACTTAAACTATACTGGTCAGGAAGGAATGTAATACCGAGAACTAGCCACTTAATTGGAAAGACTGGAGATGCACAGATCAGGGAAAGCCATGGCTACTCCTGAGATTTGTCAGCTATCAGAGAGTCAGGAAGTTGCAAGAACTTCAAAAACTGTCAGAGATGACTATAGCTATCTGAAGCATCATAGCAGAGGATTTGCAAAGAAACACCCTGAGGCTGCTGGAAAATTTCATTTTTGCTGAAATCTGCAAAACTGCCTCCTGCTGCTAAAGGCAATAATATAGTTTGTGCCTTTCTTATGCCTTCCAAATCTTGAGGTGTACCTCTCATTGTCAGACTTCAATCCAGAACATGACCAGCAAATGACTCTGGGAACACAGTTCCTGGTCTTCCAGCCCCTGAAATATGAGAGGGGATAGAAGAGGCATGATGGCAGGGGGAACAGGGGGAGTAATGGAGCTGTGCTGCCATCTGTCAGTCCAGCAGAGAACACTTCCTAGACCCCATTGCTCATTTGTCCAACTGGGTAATTGCCCCTCCCTGGTGCAGGATGATGAGGTATAAAACAGATGATCTCTAGACTAGACCAGTAAACTCAGTTGATGGTGAGGGATACAGTTCTTAAAACAGGGCAGTTAAGAGAAAATGAACATATTAAATGTTTGGACCTTCTAGCTCTCTTCCCCCATCAACTCCTGTAGGTGTTAGCCAGGTTTTTACCTTCTGGGCCAGATAGTGGAAGAGTTTTCCCTAGAGAATCTGACCAATCCAAGAGAAAAGACCTGAGAAATACTGATATCTTTCTCCAAAAAAGACCATGTCAAATCACTATATAGAGAAGCTCACAGTGGCAAACCAACTCATGGGTATAAATCTTTAAACAACTATTTAATGCCCCACATTAGATATAAGCCAAGTATCACCAGCATTTGAGAAAGGCAACAGATATGAATATCAGAGCCCAAAACAAACAAACAAACAGAACTCATGGAATACAGACACTATATGGGAAAGAGGAAAAAATCAAAAAGGAAAACTATTATTAACTATCCTCAGAGAGGAAAAGGAATATTTTGATACACAAATAGGATGCTTTTTAGGGGCTGGTGTAGGGGGGAATTAAATATGAGAGCAAAACTAGAAATCTTAATAGAAACTTTAGAAAATAGTTACAAAAATATTTCAGAAATTAGAGTAAAAAGACAAGTTAAAAATTATTTTAAGAGAATAAAATAGAGGACGTTTTAAATAATAGAACCACAAAAAGAAAGCAATGAGGAAATTATAAGAGGAGGAGGAGGAAGTATAGTGGAAATAATTCCAGATAATATACCAGAAATGAAGGATATTGCACTCAACACAAAAATATATGGACCCACACCAAGCTATATTAAAACACTGGGACAAAAAGAAAATCTTACAAACTTCTAAGAAAGAAACAAACCCAGAACTTATAAAAAAGATTGAAAACTTTTCTGTACAAAAAGAACAACAACAACAGGTTATAACTATTTTAGGCTTTGGGGGCCATACAGTCTGTCAGAACTACCCAGCTCTGTTCTTGTGGCATGAAAGACAACAATAGAAAACATGTAAATAAATGAGCATGGCTGTGTTCCAATAAAGCTTTATTAACAAAAACAGACATTGTGCTGCATTTGTCCTGTGGGCAGTAGTTTGCTAACCTCTGACTTTCATAAAGAATCAAGAATCAGAATGGCGCCAGACTTTAAATAAACTGAAGACTAGATGACTTGTGCAACGTTGATAAAATTCTGAAGGAAACGTATCTTTATCATTCTATTCCCAGCCATATTATCAAACAAACATGAGAAGTGACTATCTCCCTTTATTTCTCACTGGCCTTTTCTCAGGAAGCTGACCAACAGTGATCTTCATTAAATCAGAAAATAAAATAAAGACATGGAATCATAAAACTAGGAATTAGGTTCCATTTCTTGGATCTACAGATTATTTCAAAGCAAAAGACAAAGTCTACAAGTCACTCAGTATCGGCCGGGTGTGGTGGCTCATGCCTGTAATCTCAGCACTTTGGGAGGCCACAGCAGGCAGATCATGAGGTCAGGAGATCGATACCATCCTGGCTAACATGGTGAAACCCCATCTCTACTAAAAATACAAAAAACTAGCCAGGTGTGGTGGCACACGCCTGTAGTCCCAGCTAATGAGGAGGCTGAGGCAGGAGAACCACTTGAACCCAGGAGGCAGAGGTTGCAGTGAGCCGAGATTTTGCCACTGCACTCCAGCCTGGGCGACAAAGCAAGACTCCATCTCAAACAAACAAAAAAACCCTAGGAATTAGGTTCCATTTCTTGGATCTACAGATTAGGTCAAAGCAAAATACAAACTCTACAAGTCACTCAGTATAGAGGACAAGTGCTCTAGATTGAAGCAGATCATTCAGCTCTGGTAGAAACTGCTTTAAGAAGATAAAATTGTAGCAACATCAACAAGATGGCCACATAGAAGCCCCTAGAGCTTGTCCTTCCAGCAAAGACAGCCAAAACAACAAATAAACAACGAGATTTTAATGAAAATAGCAAAAGGAAAGTGCCACAGTACATCAAAGTAGTAACAGAAACTCTGATGAGCACAGAAACTCAGAATAACCACACAGAGAGCAGAAGAAAACAACTGGGCCTCCACCATCCCATCCCCCATCTGGGAACCAGAGGGAACTTCTCCCTGCAGGAAAAAGGTAAACAAGAGAGTCCCAGCAGCCCCATCGATACCTGGAACACCTGCAGTCCTCTCCACTGGGGTCCCCTGCAGTCCTCACAGACACTAAGCCTAGCGAAGAGAGCTACCTGGAGTCTACATAGCTGTGCTCCTTCAGAGAAGGAGCCAGCACTGTGTCCCACTCCCTGTGACCACCTGGCTACTCTACTATGCCATCTTGGAACTGAAACTGCTACTGGAGTATGTCCTGCTCTGGGGACAAGGGCTCATGGCACCCCTTAATCCCTGAGGCTAAGCTGCCATTGAACCAGCCCCACTCAATGGCCCAACAATTCCAAACTCAGCTACAATCAGCTGTTACACCCATCCCACCTACCTCTCTTAGAGTACCCAGATGCAGCCTGCCCGCTCAGGCCAAAGCTGAGGCTGCACACTCCTTCCTAGGGAAATGGTGCCTTGGCAGAGCTACTTCATCTACCCATCTCAGTTGCTGCTGCACCTTGCACTTGTGAACTGGTGCTAAAGCTGCCCACCCTCTCTCTGAAAGAAAGGGTGCCTTCCTTGGCACAACAACTCCATCTACCTCTCCCAGTTGCTGTGGCACCCTGCCTCTAGGGGGCTAAGCTGAAGCTGCACACTGCCTCCTGGAGATATGGTGCCTTGGCAGAGCTGCTTCAAATACCTCTCCTAGTCACTGCTGCACCCTGCACCCCTGTGCTGGAAATGAAACAATATCAGTCATCCTGGGGAAATGGTGCCTTGCCTACCCAGATCACAAAAACTCAGAATAACCACACAGAGAATGCAAGGACCGTTCTGTGCCTGAGCTGAAGCAATACTCTGCCTCCTGAGAAAGCAGCGCCTTCACTGCCCAGAGCAGTCACACCTTCCCAGTGCCTAAATTGATGCAGTGCCTTAAATCCCAGGGAAACAGTGCCCAGGCCATTTAGAATAGTCATGCTTTCTGGGCCTGAGCTGAAGAGGCACATTTTCCCCTGGGGAGGCAGTGCATTGGTCAAACTGAGCGGCTGCACATCCAGGGCTGAGCTGAGATAGTACTGTGTGTTCCAGGGAAATAGAAGAAGCTAAGCCAAGACACCACACCCTACAGGCCAAACAACTCAAATATCCCACTTCCCTGGAGCTGGACTAGTTCCCTAGAGTCTGAACTGCTGAGACATCCCTCTCCCCAGAGAGTGGACTCATCACAGTGTTATTCCATGCCACCTAGCACCCAAACAACAGGTGGGTTCCACCATTCTGGGATACTTGTACCTGGATTCACAGTCTGAAATACAGCCAAGGCCTGCCATCCCAAGGGCTAAAGGCTAAAGATACTACACAGTGTCTCATCCTCTGGGACCCGAATTGCCACTGAGCCCTATTGGCTCGGGTTCCCAAATTGCAGGTATATTCTGGTCTCTGAGGTCAAACATCCAGAGAACCCCTTATTTCTCAGAGTTAGACCAGTCCTGTGCCCTGTCTCCCAAGGGTAGAATCATAAATGGGCCCCTGGGCCCAAGCTGCTAGGGGGTGCCTCAGAGTCACAGGTCCTGGCTGTGGGCAACCTATATCCAACACCGCCACAGAGAGAAAAGCTATGCCCCCAGACTCTGGTGCCACAATATGTGAGACCCTAAGCGCCTAGGACTCCAGCCCCACAGATGCTCTAGACATATGCACCTGGAACCCAGAACCACTGCAGCTGCCTGTAGGACACGTCAGACTTGACATCAAGAAGGAAACCTTCAGCTTATTGTAGAGAAAATGAGAATAGGAAGACCCCAGAAGCCCTTACTCCTGAGGACCTTGACAACCTATGCCACTCTACAGCTTCCGAAATTCTACAGCCTAGGCCACTGAAGTACCTATAGTTACTGCTGATGTCAAACACAGCTAAAGAAGCTGCATGGAGACTATACCACTGTATATATCTGGAAGCAGATTTTTACCACATCCTTTTCAAACAGCACACTAAGACTCATCTCCAGGTCAAAGTCTTTACTTATGAAAATCACTCTAGAAGTTTGAAAAAGGCAATTGTTCTTTTTTGTTGTTCTTTTTTTTTTTTTTGAGATGGAGTCTCGCTCTGTCACCCAGACAGGAGTGCAGTGGCGGGACCTCAGCTCACTGCAAGCTCCACCTCCCAGGTTCATGCCATTCTCCTGCCTCAGCCTCCCAAGCAGCTGGGACTACAGGCGCCTGCCACCACACCCAGCTAATTTTTTGGTATTTTTAGTAGAGACAGGGTTTCACTGGGTTAAACAGGATGGTCTCGATTTCCTGACTTCATGATCTGCCCGCTTCAGCCTCCCAAAGTGCTGGGATTACAGGTGTGAGCCACCGTGCCCAGCCAAAAAAGGCAGTTGTTCTACCAGATTCACAGGCATCAATGCAAGAACACAAAAAAATTGAAAAAGAAAAAAAAAAAAAAACTGACAGTACCAAAGGAAGACCATAACTCTCTAGTAGCAGACCCTGATGAAAAGGAAATTTTTGAATTGCCAGAAGAGGAATTCAAAATAATAATTATAAGGAAATTCAGTGAGACAGATAGACAATTCAATGAAATAAAGAAAACACTTTATGATATGAATGAGAAATTTAACAAAGAGATAGATATCATTAAAAAGAAACAAACAGAAATCCTACAGCTGAAAAATGCAATAAATGAAACCAAAATAAAGAGCTTCAACAGCAGACTTGAACAAGCAGAAGAAAAAAAATCTCTGAATATGAAGAAAGGTCATTTGAAATGATCTAGCCAGAGATTTAAAAAAAAAAGAACAAGAATGAAAAGGAGAAAACAAGACTTATGGGACATTATTAAGTGAAAGAATATTTAAATTTTGGTAGTCACTGAAAGAGAAGAGATAGAAATAGGCATAGAAAGCCCATTAAATAAAACAGTAGCTGAAAACTTTCCAAGTCTTGGGAGAGATAAGGACATTCTGATTCAGGAAGCTCAAAGTCCCCAGATACAGTCAACCTAATAAGGTCCTTTCTGAGGCATGTTATAGTCAAATTGTCAAAATTAAAAGACAAAGAGAAGGTTCTAAAAACAGCAAAAGCAAAGCATCAAGTCACATATAAGGAAATCACAACTAAACTAACAGCAGATTTCTCAGCAGAAAACTTACATATCGGGAGAGAATGAGATGATATGATCAGAGTGCTGAAAGGAAAAAATTGTCAATCAAGAATACTATGCCAAGCAAAGCTATCCTTCAAAAATGACAAAGAGATAAAGTTTTTCCCAGACAATGAAAAACTGAAAGAATTCATAACCACTAAGACCAACTTTACAAGAAATGTCCAAGAGAATCCTAAATCTGGAAGCCAAAAGATAATTATCACTATCATGAAACACACAGAAGTATAAAACTCGCTTGTACAGCAGATATGTAAAGGAGAAAGAGAAAAGAACAAAACCCGATAACTACAGAAAATCACCAAACTGCAACCATAAACAATAAGATATGAAGAAAGAAACAAAGAATATATAAAACAACCAGAGTAACAATTAACAAATTGACAGAAGTAGACCCTCACCTGTCACTAACACCCTTTAATGTAAATTGATTAAATTCCCCACTTACAAGATATAGACTGGCAAAATGGATATTTTAAAACATACTTTTTGGCTGGGCATGGTGACTCATGCCAGTAATTCCAGCACTTCAGGAGGCTGAGGTGGGCAGGTTACTTGAGCTTGGGCATTAAAGACCAGCCTGGGCAATATGGTGAAACCCTGTCTACAAAAAATACAAAAAATTAGCCAGTCATAATGGCACGCACCTGTGGTCCCAGCTACTTGGCAGACTAAGGTGGGAGGATCACTTGAGCCCTATAGACGGAGGTTGCAGTAAGTGGAGATTGTGCCACTGCACTCCAGCCTGGGTGACACAGTGAAAGACTGTCTCAAAAAAAAAAAAAAAAAAAAAAAATCCCAATTGTACATGCCTATAAGAAACTTACTTCACCTATATATACATAGACTGAGAGTGAAGAAATAGGAAAAGATATTCCATGCAAATGGAAAGCAAAAGAAAGCGGAAGTACCTATACTTAGATAAAAGACTTTCAGTTAAAAACTGTAAAAAAAGACAAAGAAGGTTATTATATAATGATAAAGGCATTAATCCAGCAAGAGCATATAACAATTGTAAATTTGTATGCACCCAACATCAAAGCACCCAGTTACATAAAGCAAATATTAGATCCATATAAAGGGAGAGATATATTCTAATACAATAATTGTTGGAGACTTCATCACCCCCCTCTCAGCATTGAACAGATCATCTAGGCAAAAAATCAACAAAAAAAACATTGGATTTCAAATGGAAACATTGCATTTAAAATGTATTTAGACCAAATGGACATAACAGACATTTAGAGAACTTTTCATCCAAGGGTTACAGAATACATTATTTTCATCAGCTCATGGAAATTCTTCAGGATAGATCACATCTTAGGCCACAAAACAAGTCTCAACAAACTTAAAAGAACTGAAATCATATCAAGTACCTTTTCAGACCACAATGGAATAAAACTAGAAATCAATAACAAGAGGAATTTTTGACATTGTACAAACATATGGAAATAAAACGTGCTTGTGAAAAACAAATAAGGCAGTGAAAAAATTAATAAGAAAATGTAAAAATTATTGAAACAAATGAAAATAGAAACACAAATTGCCAAACCTATGGGATACAGCAAAATAAATATTAAGAAGGAAGTATATAGCAATAAACTCCTAAATCAAAAAAGGGAAAAGTTTCAAATGAACACACACAGATGATGTAGCTTAAGGAACTTGAAAAGTGAGAACAAACCAAATCCAAAATTAATAGAATGAAATAAATAATAAATATCAGAGCAGAAACAAAATTAAGACTTAAAAAACAACACGGAAGTTTTTTTAGTTTTTTTCTGAAAAGATAAACAAAATTGATAAATCATTGGCTAGACTACCCAAAATAAAAAAGACCCAAATAAATAAGAGAAATTAAAACCAATACTATAGATATATAAAGGATCATTAGATACCATTACAAGCAACTATATACCAACAAATTGGAAAACCTAGTATAAATAAATTTCTGGATACATAGAACCTACCAAGATTGAACCATGAATAAACAGAAAACCTGAAAAGATTGATTCTGAGTAACAAAGTTGAATCAATAATAAAAAGTCTTCTATAAAAGAAAAGCCAAGGACCTAATGGCTTTACTGCTGAATTCTACCAAACTTTTAAGGAAGGACTAATACAAATTCTTCTCAAATTCTTCCAGAAAATTAAAGAGGAGAGAATTCTTCCTAACTCATTCTACAAGGCCTGCTTTACCCTGATTGCAGAACCAGACAAGGATACAACAACCAAACTAGAAAACTACTGATGAACTGATATCCCTGATTAACATAGATGCAAAAATTCTCAACAAAATAGTAACAAACTGAATCCAACATCAATCAAAAAAATAAGATGCCATGACCAAGAATTTATCTCAGGGATGCAAAGATAGCTCAACATATGCAGATCAATAAACATGATATATCACATCAACAGAATCAAGGACAAAAATCATATAATCATCTCAACAGATGCAGAGAAAGCTTTTGATAAAATTCAACATCCATTTGTGATAAAAACTGTCAACAAGTTAGGTATACAAGGAATATGCTTAAACACCATAAAGTCCATATATGACAAACCCACACTTAACATCATACTGAATAAGGAAAAGCTTTCAAGCTAAAACAAGACAAGGATCCCCATCTCACCACTCTTATTCAGTACAGTAATAGAAGTCCTAGCCAGAGTAATTAGCAAAAGGAAAGAAACAAATGGCATCCAAACTGGAAAAGAGAAAGTCAAATTTTCTCACTTTGCAGATGATATGATTTTATATATAGAAAACCCTAAAAACTTCACCAAAAATTCCTAGAACTGATAAACAAATTCAGTAAGGTTGCAGGATACGAAATCAATATGTGAAAAAAAAAAAAGTAGCATTTCTACACACTAACAAAAAACTGGCAGAAAAACAAAAAAAAAAAAAACAAAGAAATCTCATTTATAATACCTAAAAAATACTAATAAATACCTATGAATAAATTTAACCAAGGAGATGAACAATCACTGACTGGAAAACTATAAAACACTGATGAAGTTAATGGAAGAAGATGCACAAAAATGAAAGACATCTCATGTTCATGGATTAGAATAATTAATATTGTAAAAAATGGCCACACTGCCAAAAGCTATCTACACAATACAATCTCTATCAAAATACCAATGATACTTGTCAAAGAAATATTTAAAGATTTTTTCTTTTTTTTTTTTTTTTTGAGACAGAGTCTCGCTCTATCACTCAGGCTGGAGTGTAATGGCACAATTTCAGCTCACTGCAACCTCCACCTCCCAGGTTCAAGCAATTCTCCTGCCTCAGCCTCCCAAGTAGCTGGGATTACAGGCATGCACCACCACGCCCAGCTAATTTTTGTATTTTTAGTAGAGACAGGGTTTTGCCATGTTGGCCAGGCTGGTCATGCACTCCTGACCTCAGGTGAAGACTCCAAATAGCCAAAGCAATTCTGAGCAAAACTGCAACAACAGCAACAACAACAAAAGCTGGCAGCATTACAATACTTGACTTCAAAATATACTACAAAGTTATAGTAATCAAAACAGCATGGTACTGGCATAAAAACAGACACATAGACCAATGAAACACAACAGGGAGCCCAGAAATAAATCCATGTATTTACAGACAAATGATTTTTGACAAAGGCACTAAAAACATTAACTGGAGAAAAGATAGTCTATTCAATAAATGGTGCTGGGAAAACTGGGTATCCACATGAAGAAAAATGAAACTAGACCACTATCTTTCATCATATACAAAAATCAACCCAAACAGATTAAAAACTTAATAGTAAGACACAAAACTATAAAACTACTAAGAAGAAAACATAGAGAAAACACTTTAGAGCATTGGTCTGGGCAAAGATTTTTTGGATAAAATCTCAAAAACACAGGCAACAAAGGTAAAAATAGATAAATGAGATTATATCAAACTTTAAAGCTTCTGCACAGCAAAGGAAACAGTCAACAGAGTGAAGAGACAACCAGCAGAATGGGAGAAAATATTTGCAAACTATTTGTCCCACAAGGAATTAATGTCCAGAATATACAAGGAACTCAAACAACTCAATAGCAAAAAACAAACCCAAAACCCACAAATAATTTTAAAACGGGTAAATGAGCTAAACAGACACCTCTCAAAAGAAGTCATACAAATGGCCAACAGGTATATGAAAAAAATGTTTAATATTACTAATCATCAAGGAAATGCAAATCAAAACCACAATGAGATAGCATCTGGCTCCAGTTAGAATGGCTATTATCAAAAAGACCAAAAAATAAATAAATAAATAAATAACAAATGCAGGCAAGGATGTACAGAAAGGGAAACTCTTATTTGCTGTTGGTGGGCATGTACATTAGTAACAGCCGTTAAGGAAAACAGCATGGAGATTCCTTCCTCAAAAACTGAAAATAGGACTATCATAAGATCCAGCAAACCTACTATTGGATATGCATCAAAAGGAAAGGAAATCTGTATGTTGAAGAGATATCTGCACTCCCATGTTTACTATTCATCATAGCCAAGATATGGAAATAACCTAAGTGTCCATCAAAAAAAGAGTGGATAAAGAAAATGTGGTATATTGTGTTAAGTGAAATAAGCCATGCATAGAAAGACAATACCACATGTTCTCATTCATATATGGATGCTAAAGAAAGTTGATCTCATAGAAAGAGTAGAATAGTGGTTAAGAGAGGATGGGAAGGGTAATGAGGAGGAGGAGATAGCCAGAGGTTAGTTAATAAATACAGAATTACAACTGGATAAGTTGTTTTTTGTTGTTGTTGTTGTTGTTTGTTTTGAGACAGAATCTTACTCTGTCACCCAAGCTGGAGTGCAGTGGTGCAATCTCAGCCTTCCGGGTTCAAGCAATTCTCCTGCCTCAGCCTCCCGAGTACCTGGGATTAGAGGTGCCTGCCACAGCACCCAGCTAGTTTTTTTATTTTTAGTAGAGATAGGGTTTCACCATGTTGGCCAGGCTGATCTTGAACTCCTGACCTCAGGTGATCCACCCCCCTCAGCCCCCAAAAGTGCTGGGATTACAGGCGTGAGCCACCATGCCTGGCCTACAGCTGGGTAAGTTTTAGTATTCTATAGCACTGTAGAGTGACCCTAATGAACAATTTATTATATATTTTCAAATAGCTAGAAGAACAGATTTTGAATGTTCTGAACACACAAAGAAATGATAAATGTTTGAGGTGATAGATACGGTAATTGCCCTGATTTGATCATTGCCCATTTTATACATGTATCAAAACATCACACTGTACCCCATAAACATCTATAATTATTATGTGTCATTTAAAGACTCATAAAAGCTTTTTAAGTCTCTTAAAAAATAAAAAGATAAAAATGAGAGAATATCAATTGTGTTTATATGGATCAGAGAATACTTACACAACTAGGGGAGGTTCTGCATGTGCAGTAATTTTAAGCATATAAAAAAACTATGGAAATTTTTAAAAGCAGCTATTATTAACTTCAGTGATAACAAAAAGTTATGTATGAAAAAATAGGCCAGGCGCGGTGGCTCACGCCTGTAATCCCAGCACTTTGGGAGGCCAAGGCAGGTGGATCACGAGGTCAGGAGATCGAGACCACGGTGAAACCCCGTCTCTACTAAAAATACAAAAAATTAGCTGGGCGCAGTGGCGGGCGCCTGTATTCCCAGCTACTCGGGAGACTGAGGCAGGAGAATGGCGTGAACCTGGGAGGCGGAGCTTGCAGTGAGCCGAGATCGCGCCACTGCACTCCAGCCTGGGCGACAGCGAGAGTCCGTCTCAAAAACAAAAAAATTAGCCGGGGCTTGGTGGCGGGCACCTGTAGTCCCAGCTACGGGTGGGGGCGCCGAGGCAGGAGAATGGCGTGAACCCGGGAGGTGGAGCTTGCAGTGAGCCGAGATCGTGCCACTGCCCTCCAACGTGGGTGACAGAGCAAGACTCCATCTCAAAAAAAAAAAAAAAGAGAAAAGAATCATTGTATGACTCAGATCTGTGTTCTCAGTCTTAATAAAACCATATTGATCTAATCAAAATTATAATAAACTTATATTGAAAAGGTGGAAAGAAGAATGACAGTGCTGGCCTGTGGTGGAGGAAAATATTTGTGGGAAAGAGAGCTAAAGCTTTGTTTTCCATATGATAATAGATAAAGCCTAAATGTAAAAATAAGTGATTGCTACATGTACTTAGAGCTTTGAAGGCAAATTGCAAAGTCAGCTATAAAAGTTGAATATGACTTTTGTGCAGTGGCACAATCTCAGCTTACTGCAACCTTAACTCTGGGTTCAAGTGATTCTCCTGCCTCAGCCTCCTGAGTAGCTGGGATTATAGGCATGTGCCACCACGCCCAGCTATTTTTGTATTTTTAGTAGAGACAGGGTTCCACCATGTTGGTCAGGCTGGTCTCAAACTCCTGACCTCGTGATCTGCCCACCTCGGCCTCCCAAAGTGCTGGGATTACAGGTGTGAGCCACCACACCCGGCCGATTATGTAGCTCTTTAAGTAATAAAATGGAGCTTTCATGTTTCAAGATGGAAAAACCTCAGTAACAATGCTGAACAAAACAACAAAACAAAGCAAACTGAAAAAGAGATGTAGAGTATGGTCGACTCTATTAAAAAAACATAAAATGCAGTATTTTATTTCTACATAAATATGTACTAAATAATAAAATCTTGCATGGGAAAAATGAACAACCAATTCAGAATGTGGTTGCCACTTGGAGAGAGGACAATGAGCGGGCTATGAAGTGTTTCCATGATAGGATGTTTTATTTCTCTAAAAATGATTTCTTCTAAGCAAATGAGCTGAAGTAATATAGTTAGATAAAGCAGGAAGGAAAAGTTAAAGAGGCAAGTAAGAGAAAAGTAAACATGAAAAACAATAAAAACTTTTAAATCAAAGATCTTTTCTGGCTGGGCATTGTGGCTCACGTCTGTAATCCCAGCACTTTGGGAGGCCAAGGCAGGAGGATCATGAGGCCAGGAGACCAAGACCATCCTGGCTAACACGGTGAAACCCTGTCTCTACTAAAAATACAAAAACAAAATTAGCCAGGCATAGTGGCATGCACCTGTAATTCCAGCTACTCAGAGGCTGAGGCAGGAGAATTGCTTGAATCCAGCAGGTGGAGGTTGCAGTGAACCGAGATCATGCCACGCCACTGCACTCCAGCCTGGGCAACAAAGCAAGACTCTGTCTCAAAAAAAAAAAAAACAAAAACAAAACAAAAAAAACTTTCCTCTTTCTGACAACACTTAATCTCTCCATGTAGGCTCTTTTTTTCACTTCTTCTCTGTTTCGATTTGTTTTTTTCCATCAGCATTCATGCTCTTGCAGTGACTGTTTCTACCTGCAGTTAAAGTCCTGTTCAGTCAAGCTGCCTGGAAGGGTTTGTTATACACGGGGCCTCCATTTTCTTGCCTCCCATCCACTTTTTCTTTTAAAGATTTTTTTTAAAACGAACAAAGCTTCAATAGGAGAAATTCAGAGTAAAATATGATGTTATCAATTATAATTGTTTCTTACCTCCACCCACCATGCAGTCACATCTTTGGAGAGGCGAAGCTATAATTAACTGCACTGTGAGATATGAAGGACAATTTTATTATTGAACATAATCAAAAGTCAGGAAGTAGCTATTTCCAAGATTGGTTTAGTCATGAAATGCAATGCCATCAGGAGCCAGGCTTCTTCTACACTAGCATCCTCAGATCATTGACTCGGTCTTCAGATTTGCCCCTGTGTAGTATTCCCACGGGACTTGCCATAGCCCCCAATATCTATGTGAAGAAAAGAGTTGTTTCCTGCCATGCATCTGTCTTTTATTACAGAGGGGCTTTCTTCTGGGTTGCAAACTACTGACTTCTTTTATCCTCATATGGCAGAGAGAGAGAGAGTGAGAGCTCTCTGATTTCTTTTTTAAGGGCACCAATCCCATTCATAGGGCTCAGCCTTCATGACCTAATTCCCTCCCAAAGACCCACCTCTTAATGCCATTACACTGGGGGTTAGAATTGCAACATATGAGTTTGGAGTGTAGGTATGCACTCCTCCAGGTCATATTCACCAGAGTTGGGTCACGTACTCATGCTATCAATGAAAGGGAGAATAGAACAAGGAAAGCTGGGATTTTCCATCTCTAGAGTGGGAGGCAGATTCTGCTATTAAGTGGGAGTGTAGAATGGCTGTTGGGTAGGCAAACTTATTAACAGTGTCTACCACTCACCTTGGATGCCACAGAGTATCTACTACAATACCCAGAAGAGGGCACAGTAGTGACCAGTGGACAGAGCCATACTCAGCAGAAGTGATGCAATGCCTACCAGAGGCAGCATTGCCCAGAAGGAAAGGCAGTACCAAATGGAAGCATCAGTGGTTCCTGGTAGACAAAGTGGTGCCCAACAGATACAGCAGAATCAAGCACAGGGAGGAGCTATAGCTGCACTGTCCAGTACGGTAGCCATTGTCCACATGTGGCTATTTAAACTAAAATTAAACAAAATTTAACATTAAGTTCTTCTGTCACACTAACCACATTTCAAGTGAGCCACTTATGGCTAATGGCTACCCTCTCGGACAAGAACAGTTCCATTTTTACATAAAGTTTAGTAGACAGCACTGGGCTATAGCAAGGGAAGAACTTCTTAAATGACAAATCCACATGTGTAGAAATAATATTAAATTATAGCTTATCTTCAGGGATGCCTGGAGCTATGGTACAAACTCTGGGCCAAAATAGGGATGAAATGTACTAGCTAATGATTTACAACGTGCTGTTTAAAGCCTGGAATTCCCCCAGAGGCACTGGGTGCCAGCTTGTCTACATTGTTTAGTGAGATGTATACATTGATGGTCCTCACCTGGTTTACCTGATCACTCAGCCCAATGTTAGCGGTTTGATCGGAAGAATAAAAGACAACCCAGTAAAGTTGTTTCTCACCTTGCCTGAGACAGATATCTCATTCTCATAGTGGTGGATTGGGATCCTGAGATAGAGCATAGTCTGCAACTGAGAGAGGACCAACACCGGGCTCAGGTGTTCCTGGCTGTCATAATGTTGCTGTTTGCTTTCTTGCTCCTGGTTTTGTGTATACTTTGCCTGTAATAAATCTTTCATAAGTATACCTTGTTAGAGTCCTGTGAGTCCTTTCAATTACTTGACCCCAAGTAACTGCAGCACACCATGGTGGCCAATCAGGACTGGTCATTAACACATACGAAACAACCCTGGGCACTGCTAGAAATAACTAGGCTGAATTTGACAAAGCTCTGAAGGTCCTGCTCTATCAGGTATAAGCAAAAACACCATGATATACTTATGAGTTTGTTGTTCTTGTTCACTCTTACTTGTTGAAAGAGAGTTTTAAATGAAGTGATATAGTTTGACATGAATATAAGAGAGATTATCTGTGTTCAATCCATGGAAAAATGAGATTATTGCTTAAACTTCAATTTTCTCTTTTGTAAAATGGAAAATATTCACATTATAGGTCTGTTTAAGGGTTAATTTAGTACATGCAAAAAGCAATCAAGCAAGTATTAAGTTCTCCATAAATGTGAGCTCTTGTTATTACTCTCCCCAAATAAAGATTTCTGTTAAATATGAATGCTTATAACAAAGCTTGGTAGTGTATTGCCTAAAAGATCTTATTATCTGTCTTAGATTTTTAAAATTTTATTCATTAACAATGTCTCAATTACCTTCCAATTTTACATTTATTTTCCCTTAAATGGTATTTTATATAAATACATACTATATCTAAATCAAGTACCGAATCTTCCAACCCTAAATATAGTAAATATTTTCATTTGCTCTATTGATGAGCTTAGTTTTATTGAAAATTCTATATTTTTATTCTATGCACGGCATTTGCTCAGTGGGAAAATTATGAATGTAATTGTTAGGGTACTAACTCAAATTTATTTCCCTGGTGGTTAATCATGGTTTCCAATCCCAACAGAAAGAACTTTCCAGGAGTTTTCTGGTATAAACCTCTCTCTTTGGTGATATCTCACAGCTAGTAAATGATAGAATTGGGCTCAAATCCAATCAGACCCGTAGATAAATGTTGAAGTTGTGAGAATATATAGAATGAGGGGCTCCTTCTCTTGGCTTTGGAGCCCCATCCCCTCCCTCTGTCTCTGTACAAGGGAGCTTCTTCCTTCTCCCTTCCTTCATGCCCCTTCTTGCCTATTAAACTCTCCACTTCTTAAAACAAAAAACAAAACAACAAAAGAATATATAGAATGATATAGTAAATTTTTGGAGAAATATCCTTTGTGATAGAATAACAGATTGTGAAGAGACGTAGAAAATTTTTTTTTAATTACTTAAACTAATTTTTAGGACAATGCTTCAAGAGAGGCCAAAGAGTATAAGATATTCTTCCTACCATTAAAGAACTTAGACATTGTATTCAAGGTTCTTTTAAGTCACATGAACAAAAACCCATTCAAGATAACTCAAATGAATTGATGCTTTATTATAAGGCTGTTTCAAAGAAAGAAAAGGAAGTATGCCTGAGCCATATACACTAGAATTGTAAAGTGAAACAGTGTTAGGGATTGAGGCAGGCACTTAATCTTTCCTGCTCAGCACGAATTCTCTAATCGCGACCTTCCTTGGATTCTTTGCTCTGAATTCCTTTCTGCTTCACCTGGTTTCCTCTGCTGGCATATCTGAAAATAGCCCAATGCAGCCTGACTCTTAACTCTGGAGTCCATCACTTTATGCTACCAGCACATGTCTTCTCTCCTCTGTCAAGCAATGTCCCCCTCATCATTGCAGTCAGCTGCATTGTTTGCCCTTGGCCAAGAAATTTATCTGTTGTCAATTGGTTTGGCAGGAGGTTTGTGAGCACACGGAGTCTAGATTGACTCCTATAGAACTGTGATATTAGGAGGTAGAGACTTATGGGATGTAATCAGGTCATGAGGGTGGAACTCTCAAAAATGGAGATTAGTGCCCTTATAAAAGGGAGCCAGAGAGCTCCTTTACCTTCTCTCTGCCATGTGAGCATGCAACGAGAAGCTGGCAGTCTGCAACTAGAAAGAGGGTTCTCACCAGAACCCACCATGCTGGCACTCTGATCTCAGACTTCTAGTCCCCAGAACAATGATAAATACATTTCTGTTGTTTATGAGCCACCCAGTCGATGGCACTTTGTTATAGCCACTTGTATAGACTAAGACAATACATGTGTAACAGTTCAAGAACCACGCAAAGGTAGTCATTCATGGCTATTCTAAGGTATCACATGAGATATATTGTATGTTGCCCAATGCACATAGTAAAAACAGGAGTCCTCAAACAGTTCCATGGTATCAGATATCTAAGTGAACTGTATGCACTGGGAAGTCTAAATAGAGAAAGTGACTGTTAAGAGGTATCTTTGAGAATGGTACAGTTTGACTATGTGACAAAAGGTCAAAAGGCATGAAGATAGGAAATGTTAAGGTATGGTTAAAAAGTAGAATAGGGGCCGGGCACGGTGGCTCATGCCTGTAATCCCAGCACTCTGGGAGGCCGAGGCGGGTGGATCACTAGGTCAGGAGATCGAGACCATCCTGGCTAACACGGTGAAACCCCGTTTGTACTAAAAATACAAAAAATTAGCCGGGCGTGGTGGCGGGCGCCTGTAGTCCCAGCTACTCGGGAGGCTGAGGCAGGAGAATGGCGTGAACCCGGGAGGGAGAGCTTGCAGTGAGCAGAGATTGCGCCACTGCACTCCAGCCTGGGCGACGGAGCAAGACTCCGTCTCAAAAAAAAAAAAAAAAAAAAAAAAGTAGAATAGAGTATTTGAACTGCAGCAGTGTTCATATACAGGTGTAATAAAAAATACAGTTGTGAAAGGTAAATTGTGGGCTAATTGAGGAGGGCCCTGAAGTGCATATTAGAGAGGATAAATTTGATTATAGAACCAAGTTTAGGTAAAACTTGATTTTAAAATATTTTCTTTTTGGAGTATATGTGGGAAAGTTTTGGTATTAGAGCTCTTTGAAGATGGGTCTTGGGTGGTCCAGGGTTAGAAAAAAGAGTAAAGTGATATGGCATATTCTCCATCTAAGATGCCATCCTTAGAGAAATATAAAAAGTGAAGACCAATATTTATGTACCAAATATTTATGGTAGTGCTACAAATAAAATGAAAACCTGGAAATGATTTAAATACCTCACAACATGAGATTTAATAAATTATGTATACCCAGATATCGTACCATTCAAAAAAATGTTTCTAAAGAACATTCAGTGATGTGGGGAGAAAGGAAGGTGGAGCTGCTCATTATATTTTAAATGCAAAATTCAAGCATAAAGCTCTACGTTCATGTATATGGTATTGCCTAAAACTTAAACATCAAATCTTTCTTTTGAAACTTTTGGACTCAATCCTTACACTTCTTAAACAGAATATATTAACATTATTTATATTTTTGAGAAAGATTTATTATAACAAAGATTGGTATTTGTGTTATATGCTAAGGCAAATGCTAAGCTGCTGTAACAAAGACAAAAAAAGGTAAGAGCTTAAATAAGACAAGATTTATTTCTCTCTCATTTAAATATTTGGCCAATCTAGGCTCACTGAGTAGCTCCATCTCACAAGGTCATTCAGGGAACCAGGTTTCTTTTATCTTGGTACCTGACCTTTCTCTGGGTTTTTGTTTTTGGCTTTTTTATGCATGATCAAAGCTAAGTTGGTGCCATGCCCCTGTTCAAGCCCACAGGAAGTGGAAAAGAGAACAGCAAATTCAAGCACCTTTATTTTTAAGGATGTGTAGCAAACGTTGCTCACATCACTCTGCTCATATCTCATTAGCCAAAATTTGGTCACATGGTCATACAGCTGTATGGCAGGCTGAGAAAAATAGTAGGCGTAGGGGCAGTGTGCTCTATGACTTAAAGGAAGAAGGAGAGAAGGGATGGTTGGGGACAATAATCTTTTCTACACCTGCTAGAACATAATTGGTCCTCAGAGATCCTTTATTAACTGTTCCCAAAATACCTAAGGATGCTTTTTGTCCTTATGTCAGTATTGGAAACACTGTGGTGATTAGTAAACCAGTCACTGCTTTAGTTTACTGGTAATTGAGCAACCAGATAGTCAAATTACAGCAAGAATAAATCTAGGACCACAAACTTAGGTGGGAATAAGTAATTACATTCTTTTTTATCTTTAAATATTTTAAATCTGACCCCATGCCCTGTGCCATCTGGATGGCAAGAAAGTCAATTTTTGGAATTACTGGACAATTTTATCCTAACGTTGCTTTTTTTTTTTTAAGAAAACTACTTTGAAAACACAGTGAAAACATGACAAGAGGCAGCATGTAGCCAAGTCTCTGCTAAAGAGGTGAGCTGTCTCTCAGAAGACACTTGTGAGGGCCTGAAAGTCAAACAAACAAGGAGAAGTTCTCAATAGTTTAGATCAGGGAAAATTTTCTGTACATCTTTGTCATTTTCCTGAAGATGAAGAAGTGTTGTAGCAGCTTTCTAAAATGCTCTAGGTGACATCTTTATTAACGATCTTGTGGAGGCAGCAAATGGTACTTAAATGAAGTTTGTAGATGATGCTAAATTCAGAGCAGTTGCTAATACCAGTAAAGACAACAGAGTAATAAATAAACTCATGATGGTTAAAAATACAAGGAAGGAAAAAAGGGGGAAATATAGGAAATGTCTGCAAGTGATACAGAACATGCATATTTTGTGATGTTATATGAAAGCTATCATCCCCCTTTAAACCCAGCCCCCCAAGAAAGAGACCTACGTTAGGGTAAATATGAAGATACTGCTTCATGGGAGAGAATAAATTTTCCCTTCCTCCTGACTCTGTGGAGATGAACTTAGAAAAGCATGTCTAACTTGGCACCAAGTATTCAACCTGGAAAAGTCTGAGACTACAGAACAGATCTGAACTGAGAATCACCAAGGGTGATGCAAATAAAAAGGTTAATAGGGATAAATAGTTATAATTTCAATACAAAAGAAACATCTGCAATTATTTGAAACGTGCAAACACTATGAAGAAAAGCAATTATTTAGCTTCAGAAAAGGTTCGTACCTAGAAATAATGATGTTAAGTATGATATTATTTCAAAAATATCAGGAAATTTTTTTCCAGCCACAAAAGCTATTAGATCTAAGCAGTAGATGCAAAGAACATTTTTCCAGAAACTTCCTTTCTGTGGGGAAGAGGAGAAGTAGTGAGAAGAATTCCAAAGTAATTTAAGAAAAAGCATTAGCCCACCAGGGAGCGAAAAGCCAGGGGGAGCAGAGACCTGGAGCTTAGTAGCACCAACAGAGTCCTCTGGGAGCCTTGAATTGAGGAGCTGTGTCTCCAAGCTTACAAAGCCAAGGAAACATATTTATTAAAAGCAAAAAGGGGAGGGACTCTGAGTTCCTAAATATCAGTATAGAAGCAAGCTGGCTTCACCCCACACACAGAAAATTAAAAACAAATATACAGTGCTGAGACTATCACCAGCAATATCTTAGAATTCAAATTATGAGGATTAGGCAGTTCACGCGGTCATAGAGAAGTAAAAATCGGACTTCCATATTTAAGATGCTCCTTCCCTTAATCTGCACAGCACCAAGTATTTGAAAATTTATCCCCAACTTATGGTTTGTATACTAGAAAAAGTGAGATTGAGGTGGACAACCAGCTTCCCTACTATCCTGGGTTCCCTGCCAGAAGCCCTGTCCCTGTCTCAACCCACAAGAAGCATCCAGAATGTGTGGAGAGAGATACCCCTGAAGCCAGCTAGAGACTAAGGAGGGAGGGTGGAGTAACATTCCAAGTCCTAGAAACTCTACTCTGTAACTCAGCCAAAGGAGACACCAAATCAAAGTTGCTGTTCAGCAGCCGCACGCTGGAAGAGCTTTGTTGCACAGGTATCCTGGACACAAACCCTTAAGCAGCCTTCTTATACTACCAAGATATCCTCTTTGGGATCTTCCTCACTCAGGACAGGCAGCACGCTGATTGTTTGCTAGAATAGAGACAAACCTGTGTTTAAGGTGCCATCTAGTACCGAAAAGGAGGCAGTGACATAGCAGGGAAAAAAAAAGAAAGAAAATCAGCAGGACCAACAGGTAGATTACAAAGAAGCTCTAGGCAAATATATCTAATTAAAAAACAAGCTAGACAGAGAAGACTGGAATAAATAACCAATCTTTCAATGCAAAGATGTAGACATACATCCACAAGAAACAAAAACAGGGAACCATGACCATCCAAACGGACATAGAAAGGAACCTGTGACTGACCTCAATATGTGAGCTCTCCAACCAAAAATTCATAATAGTAGTTTTAAGGAAACTCAATGTTCTCCAAAATAACCCAGAAAACCAGTTCGGAAATTTATCAGAGAAATTTAACAAAGATGTTGAGATAATTTTTAAAAACCAGACAGAAATGTAAAAACTGAGAAATATATGTGCTGAACTAAATTCATTAGAGGCTCTCAATGACAGAATGCATCAAACAGAGGAAGGAATCAGTGAACTCAAAGACAGATTATTTGAAAATACGTAGTCATAGGAGTAAAAGGAAGAAGGAATAAAAAGGAACAAAGATGACCTAAAAGATATAGAAAATTACCTCAAAAGACCAAATCTAAGAATTATTAGTGTTTAAGAGATTTGAGCAAGAGCAAGGAGTAGAAAGTCTGTTCAAAGAAGTAGTAACAAAAAACTTTCCAAAAGTTGAGGATATAAATATTCAGATACAAAGAGGTCAGATTACACCAAACAAGTTCAACCCAAATAAGACCGTCCCAAAGTACTTAATAATCAAACTCTTAAAGGCCAAGGACAAAGAGAGGATGCTAAAAACAGCAAGAGAAAAGACATAAATAACATATAAAGAAGCTGCAATTTGTCTGGCAGACTTTTAAACAGAAACCATACAGTCCAGGAGAGAGTGGGATGACATTTTCAAAGTGCTGAAAGAAGAAAACTGCCATCCAAGAATACTATATTTAGCAAAGCTATTCTTCAAGTCTGAAGGAGAAATAGTCTTTTCTAGACAAACAAAAACAGAATTCACCACGACCAGACTTGACTTACAAGAAATGCTAAAGAAAGTTCTTCAACCTGAAATAAGAAAACACTAATGTACACACACACACACACACACACACACACACAAATTGAAGATATAAAACCCACTGGTAAAATTAAGTACATGGACAAACCTAGAATACTCAAATACTGTAATTATGATGTGTAATCCACTCATAATTCTAGTATGAAGCTGCCAAAAGACAAATCTATCAAAAACAATAATAGCTACAGCAATCTGTTAAGAGGCAACAAAAAATATACATAAAATGAGACAAAAATATATATAAAATAAGAATCAATAGTCAAACTGTGGGGGGATAGATTTGAAATGTAGAATTTTTCTTTTTTTCATTTGTTTCTGTTCTGTGCTTTGTGGTCTAAGATAAGCTGTCATCTCTTTAACACATATGTATGTATGTATATTATATATACACACACATTTATATATGCACACATATATGTTGTTTGGGGGAAGCCTTGTGGTAACCACAATGCAAAAACCTATAATAGATTTGCTAAAAATAAGGCAACAAATTGGAACTTACTACCAGAGAAAATCACTTAGCCACAAAGAAAGAGAGTAAGAAAGGAAGGAGGAGTTAAAAAACAACCAGAAAACAAGCAACAAAATGGCAATAGTAAATCATTACTTATCAGCAATAACACTGAATGTAAATGAACTCAGTTCTCCAATTAAAAAGACAGTGTCTGAATGGATAAAAATTAAGAGCCAACTACATGCTGCCTACAAGAAACCCACTTCACCTATAAAGACACACATAAACTGAAAGGGAAGAGGTAGAAAAAGATATTTCATACAACTGGAAACCAAAAAAGAGCAGGAATAGCTATACTTATCAGATCAAATAGACTGCAAATCAAAGACTGTAAAAACAGATAAAGAAGGGTCACTATATAATGATAAAAAGGTCTATTTATCAAGAGGATGTAACAATTACAAACATCTAAGCACCCAATACCAAAGCTCCCAAGTGTAAAACACAAACGTTAATAGATTTAAAGGGAGAGAGAGACTGCAATACAATAATGGTAGGGGACTTTAATACCCCACTCTCAGTAATGGACAGATCATCCAGACAGATCAACAAAGAAATATTCGAGTTAAGCTACACACTAGGCCAAATAGTCCTAAATGACATTTACAGAACATTTACCCAACTGCTACAGAATACACATTCTTTTCAACAGCACATGGAGTATTTTCCAAAATAGACCATATCTTAGCCCACAAAACAAGTCTCAACTAATTCAAGAAAACAGAAATCTTATCAAGTATCTTTTCTGACCACAAAAGAATAACACTAGAAATCAATAACAAGAAGAACTTTGGAAGCTATACAGACACATGGAAATTAACATGTGTTAATTTCCCCTGAACAAACAATGGGTCATGAAGAAATTAAGAAGAAAATTTTGTCTTTTTTCTTTTTTTAAAAAAAGTAGAGACAAGGTCTCACATTGTTGCCCAGGTTATTCTTGAAATCCTGGGCTCAAGTTATCCTCCTGCCTTAGCCTCCCAAAGTGCTGAGATTGCAGGAAAGAGCCACCATGCCCAACTGAGAAGAAAATTTAAAGTCTTCTTGAATGAATGAAAATGGAAATAAAATATATCAAAACATATGGGATACAACAAAAGCAGTACTAACAGGAAAGTTTATAGCAATAAACATCTTTATAAAAAAGTAGGAATATGCCAAATAAACAACCTAACAATGAATGCACCTCAAGGAACTAGAAAAGCAAGGAAAAAAATAGTAAAAGGAAAGAAATAATAAAGACCAGAGCAGAAATAAATGAAATTGAGACTAAAAACACAATAAACAATATCAACAAAACAAAAACTTGAGTTTTTGAAAAGATAAACAAAATGAACAACCCTATAGCTAGCCTAAGGAAAAAAGACCCAACTAAACAAAATGAGAAATGAAAGGAGACAAAACAACTGAGACCACAGAAATATGAAGAATTTTAAGAGACTACTATGAAAAAATATACACCAACAAATGGAAAATAAATGGATAAATTCCTGGACCCATACATTGAAGATTGAACCTTGAAGAAATAAAACACCTCAACAAACCAACAATGAGTAATGAGATCAAAGCAGTAATAAAAAGTCTTCCATCGAATAAAACTCCAGGACCTGATGGCTTCACTGCCGAATTCTACTAAACATTTAAAGAAGAACTAATACCAATTGTGCTCAAACTCTTCAAAAGAATTAAAAAGGAGAGAATACTTTCAAACTCATTCTATGAGGCCAGCATTACTCTTCTACCAAACCAAGGAAGGACCTTTTATCTTAAGATCTGAACAAGACAAGGGTGCCTACTTTCACCACTTTTATTCAACATAATACTAGAAATCCTGGCCAGAGCAATTGGGCAAAAGAAAGAAAGAAAAGGTATCCAAAGTAGAAAAGAAGAAGTCAAATTAGCCTTGTTCACAGAAAACATAATCTTAGAAAAATCTAAAAACTCTATCCAAAAAATTGTTATAACTTTTAATCAAATTCAATAAAGTTGCAGGATACAAAATCAACATACAAAAACCAGTAGCATTTATATATGCCAGTAGTGAACAGTCTGAAGAGAAATCAAGAAAGCAATCCCATGTACAATAACTACACAGAAAATAAAATATCTAGGAATCAATTTAGCCAAAAAATGAAAGATTTTATACAAAAAAACCCTATGAAACACTGATGAAAGAAATTAAATAGGACACAAAAAAATGGAAAGATAGTCCATGCTCACGGACTGTAAAAATGGCAACACTACCCAAAGCAATTCACAGATTCAATGCAATTCCTATCAAAATACAATTTCTTCACAGAAGTAGAAAAAAAAACCTAACCTTTATGTAGAACCACAAAAGATCCCAAATAGCCAAAGCCATCCTGAGCAAAAAGAACAAAGCTAGAGGTATCATAATATCTAATTTCAAAGTATATTACAACACTATAGTAACCAAATCAGCATTCTACTGGCATAAAAACAGACACACAGACCACTGCCAGCATAGAGAACCCAGTAAATCCATGCATTTACAGCCAACTCATGTTTGACAAAGGCTTAAAGAGCATACAGTAGGAGAATTACTGTCTCTTCAATAAATGTTGCTGGAAAAACTGGATATCCATATGCAGAACAATGAAACTACACATGTGTCTCTCACCATATACAAAAATTAAATCAAAATGGATTAAGGACATATCTAAGACCTGAAACTATGAAAGTACAAGAAGAAAACATTTGGAAATTGCTGCAAGACATTGATCTGGGCAAAGATTGTTTTGTGTGTAAAAGACCTCAAAAGCACAGGCAACCAAAGCAAAAATAGACAAGTAGGATTATATCAAGCTAAAAAGCTTCTGAAGAGCAAAGGAAATAATAAAGAGGCAACCCATGGAATGGGAGAAAATATTTGTAAACTATTCATCTGACAAGAGATTAATAACCAGAATAAACAAGGAGTTTAAACTCAATAGCAAACACACACACACACACACACACACACACACACACACACAACACACACACACACACACACACACACACACACACACACATTCTGATTTTAAAATGGGTAAAAGATCTGAATAGACATTTCTTGAAAGAAGGCATACAACTGGCCAGCAGGTACATGGGGAAAAATAATGTTCAACATCAATAATTATCAGAGAAATGTAAATCAAAACCACAATGAGATATTACCATCTCACTCCAGGCAATATGGCTTTTATTTAAAAAAAATAAAATAATTGATGCTGGCCAGGATGTAGAGAAAAGAGAATCCTTGCATACTGTTGGTAGGAATTTAAATTAGTACAGCCACTGTGGAAAACAGTATAGAGATTTTTCCAAAAACTAAAAGTAGAACTACTATATGATTACTACTGAATATTTACTCAAGGAAAAAGAAATCAATATATCAAAAGGGCATCTACACTCACATGTTTATTGCAGCACTATTAATAATTGCAAAGATATAGAATTGACCTAAATGTCTATCAATGGATGAAAAGATACAGAAAATGTGGTATATATATGCAGTGAAATACTAATTGGTGATAAAAAGAAGGAAACCATGCCATTTGCAACAACATGGGTGGAACTAGAGGTCATTCTGTTAAGTGAAATAAGCCAGGCACAGAAAGACAAATGTCACATGTTCTCACTCATATGTGAGAGCTAAAAAAAAGGAAAAAAAAATGGATCTTACAAAAATAGAGAGTAAATTAGTGGTCACCAGAGGCCAAGAAGAGTAGGAGGAGATGAAAAAGAAAGGAAATAAAGGTTTTTTAATTAAATAAAAGAAAAAGAAAGACAAAAGCAAGAAGGAGAACTAATGATGTTCAGAATTCCTCCCTCCAGTCTTGGAAAGGATGAGCAGAAAAGACTCCAGTCATATGCTATAGGAAATACTTCGAAGAAATCTCTAATGTCCTCTAAGAATTAATGCTCCTGTGATGGTAAGTAGCTGATCCATCACAGTAGCAGGTGTACTGGGGATAAACCAATTTGTCTAGTGAATATTGATACATTCTGACAACAATGAATTTATGCGGTTGTAACATACTCTCAATTGTGACAAGTTCTCCTCCCATCCCTTCTGGGTAGTTAAAATAATTACATGATGGAAGCGCTAAAGGAAAAAACGGCTTCTCTACTCTCAACACTTCTGACACCAAATGTGTGGGTTTTCTGCACCAAGAAATTCTCCGGTTGTCTGTGGACACAAGATGGTGTCCTACAATGTAATTCAATTATGACATTAAAACCAACTTAGTACAGACCCCATACATCAAGAGCTCAGTCCCTTAAGATTGCCCCCCACCTTAAGATGTCAGTCACAAATAGTTGATCCACAGGTTACTCACACATCTGTATGACTTGGTTACAAATCAGGGGTTCCCACATCCCGTTGTTAGGTTCAATAATTTGCTATAATGGTTCACAGAATTCACAAAACACTTTGCTTACATTTACCAAGAATTACATTTGTATCCTTTATAAAGGATATTATAAAGCATACAAATGAGCAGCCAGATGAAGAGGTCCATCGGACAAGGTCCAGAGGGATCCTGAGTTCATGAGCTTCTATCCCCTTGGAATGCAGGATGAGCACCCCAACATCTACGTGTCCACCAACCCAGAGGCTCTCTTAACCTTGTCGTTTAGAGCTTTCATGGAGGAGCTATTACTTAGGCATGATTAATTAAATTATTGGCCTTTGGTGATTAACTCAATCTCACAGGAGGTTGCAGGGTGGGGCTGAAAGTTCCAGCCCTCTATTACATGGTTGGTGCCTCTGGCAACCAGCCCCCATCCTGAAGCTATCTAGGGGCCCATCCAGAGCCACTTGATTCACATAAACTCAGGTATGGGTGAGAGGGGCTTATTATGAATAACATAACAAATGTCCACTCGGACTTGACTGCCAAACACTCACATACACATACTTTTTCCATGCTTACAATTAAGCAGCAACAGATTTAGCAACTATGCAATGCAAAATACTGCCGCCAAATATACCCCTTATAGAAGACGTCAGTAAAAGAGATAAATCCTTAACTGCCACTGCCTCCAGGCCCAAATCCAAGAGCTCTGAAAGGTCTATTCCTCCTCTACATCTTTTGCAATTCCATCTGGACAGTCTTTCAGTCATGCACTATTTTGTAAACTTTACTCACTGTAAATAAAGTTTGAAAGGCAACAGGAAAACAGGGAAAGTTAGAATATGTAAATATATACATGAAACAGTAAGGAAGAAAATATGAGTAAGAACAATAATACTTATCTCTGAATTAGTGACAAAGTTACAGTATTTTAAATTTTCTTTCTCCTATATTCCATGTTCCCAATCTAATCAGCCAGTACCTCAGCCGGTCAAGGTTCTTTACGTGGCGGGATTCTCCAAATCTTACTCATAGAATATGCAAGTCCTTGGTAATCTTGCCTGTAGATGTTTACTGTAGTTTTATCTTTATCACTGAATAAGGAAAAACTAGGAGACATCACTGAGATTTCCTGGGTTCCATGAAGAATTCTCCCTGTCTGTCTCCATTGTACAAAAGTAACCCTATTTTTCGTTGATAATAAGGATCCATCACCTTAGTTAACATGGAATTCTTATTTTTGCCTGTTTTCCAGAGGAATGCTAGATGGCGTTCTCAACTCATCTCAATCTCAACTTCCATCACTGTTGCATTTATTGACAGAAACGTTTTTCTCTTGGTTACTAACACACTTAAACAAGGAGATTCCAAAGACAGAGAAAACAAAGGCTATTGGAGTAATTCGGTTATAGAGCGAGCTCGAGCTTCTACCTCCATAGAAGATTTATTTTAAGTCAGCTGTTTACAACCTGGAAGTGGGCCCTCACCAGAACCGGACCATGCTGGCACCATGATCTCAGACTTCCAGCCCCCAGAACTGTGAGAAATAAATTTCTGTTCTTGATAAGCCACCCAGTTTCTAATATTTTGTTCTAGCTCCTGGAGCCAAGAGTTATGATAGTGAGATATACCACTCTCACTTCCACATCTGTTTCATAAACCCTGTGTTCTGGCTATTAAGGAAACAGCACCAGGTATTGGTCACTGGTTCACATCAAACCTACATCTTAAACAGTACATGGGCTGCACAAGGAGCTGTCTCCCAGCCACAGCTGTAACTGAGTCTTAAATGGACCGTTCCACTGTGCTATTAGTCCAGCTGCTTCTGGACGGTAGAGTATACAGTAAGACCAGTGAATCCCATGGCATGGGTACATTGGCTCATGTATTTTGCTTTGAAATAAATCCTTTGCTCCATAAACTCTGGCCCCAGCTCAGACCTTATGAAAGGCAATCATCCTTCATTTTTCAACTGAGTGGTATCCACTGGGATCTTGCCTCCATACAGTTCTTTACCCTTTTCCAGACATGTTAGGGGTCAAAGGACATAATTCTTAAGTTTCTTCAGGATCACATAGCAATCACAAGCAAGACATTGCATCCCACCAACTTTGGTTCTGAGAGGCCAAAGTTATATAGCAGTCTCTAGTTCATTCATTCATTCATTCTCTCTCCTTTTAGCCCTTTTTTTCTCATATTCTTTTTTATTCTTCCTCTTTTCTTTTTCTTCTAATTCTGTCTTCTCCTTCACACCTTGCACTCTTCATTTTTGTTAGTTCTAACCTCTATTTCCTTCTCCAAATGGAATGAAGCCCAATCCCTACTTAAGTTTCCCAAAGCAACCTTTTTCCTGGTTAACTTTCAGGCGTACTATGTCATAGAAAACTTGGCACATGCAAGAAGAATAATAACCTTGAGAATATTACATTGTTATTCTTTCTAGCATAAAAAAATCAATCTTTGCCATTTGTCTTTATTTTAAGAGTTCAAGCTTTCATCTTCCACTGCAAAGATGTATGTATTTAGGTATCAGGGGAAGTGTTTGCAAATTCGCCCATACAATCTTTATAAACTTTCTCAGTTTCACCCTCTAAGATCATTTCTCTTTCAAAATAAAAATCTTCTTTCAGAGCCATAGCCTTATTAGATAGTTGCATTTTAACCAAGCATTTGATAGACTTTTTGTCTGTCTTCATACCTATTTGCTTTATTTTGTTAAAGTGTTTATTTTCAAGAACAGATTTAAGTGTACATTTTAACCCTTTTGTGTATTTTCTTATATCTATTGGGATTATTATTCTTGTTTTACCCTTATTTAACTTCTGTTGACAACTCATTTTATGACATTAAGCTTTAGTAATAGATTTGTGATAAAAGTAATCATTTCTACAGTCTGACATATTTTAAAAACTTTGAAGCTGAGGCTTAAATGTTTTCTATGGACTGTCAAAAGATCTGTTTTTACCAATAACATGGTTTCATTGAAAAAATAAAGAATGGCTTTAAATGTCAGCAAAGATTTTTTGAGTCATAAATGGAAATGCACAAAAGAAAAACAATTTATTGCAAATAGCATGTGATGAGAAATGATCAAAAATGGAAAAAGATTTTCTGAGAATAAAGAGTGTTGTTTTTTTTTTTTTTATTATACTTCAGGGTTTTAGGGTACATGTGCACAATGTGCAGGTTTGTTACATATGTATCCATGTGCCATGTTGATTTCCTGCACCCATTAGCTCGTCATTTAGCATTAGGTATATCTCCTAATGCTGTCCCCGCCCCCCCCACCCCCCACCCCACAACAGTACCCGGAATGTGATGTTCCCCTTCCTGTGTCCATGAGTTCTCATTGTTCAATTCCCACCTATGAGTGAGAACATGCGGTGTTTGGTTTTTTGTCCTTGCGATAGTTTACTGAGAATGATGTTTTCCAGTATCCAGAATCTACAATGAACTCAAACAAATTTACAAGAAAAAAACAAACAACCCCATCAAAAAGTGGGCAAAGGACATGAACAGACACTTCTCAAAAGAAGACATTTATGCAGCCAAAAAACACATGAAGAAATGCTCATCATCACTGGCCATCAGAGAAATGCAAATCAAAACCACAGTGAGATACCATCTCACACCAGTTAGAATGGCCATCATTAAAAAATCAGGAAACAACAGGTGCTGGAGAGGATGTGGAGAAATAGGAACACTTTTACACTGTTGGTGGGACTGTAAACTAGTTCAACCATTGTGGAAGTCAGTGTGGCGATTCCTCAGGGATCTAGAACTAGAAATACCATTTGACCCAGCCATCCCATTACTGGGTATATACCCAAAGGAGTATAAATCATGCTGCTATAAAGACACATGCACACGTATGTTTATTGCGGCACTATTCACAATAGCAAAGACTTGGAACCAACCCAAATGTCCAACAACAATAGACTGGATTAAGAAAATGTGGCACATATACACCATGGGATACTATGCAGCCATAAAAAATGATGAGTTCGTGTCCTTTGTAGGGACATAAAGAGTGTTTTGAATGTACTTTCACACACACATACTTTTCTCTAAGGTAATGTTCTTAATATCTTTAGGGTCTTGGACTCCTTTGATAATCTAAACAAAGCTACAAACTTTCTTCCTAAAATGAAACATATTGACATACACAGTCCATGGACCCCAAGGTTAAAAACCCATCTCTAAGGAATAATATTAGACAATTAATCCAAGACAACATGCCTTCTTACTCCTTTTCTGCCCACAGTCCAAAATTCCACTTGTTGAAAGTTAGTATTTATCCTGAAGTAGAAGTAAGGCCAATATCCCCTGGGGTTTGACCTTCTATCCATTACAACACAGCAGAGAAAGAAAGAATAAGTAAATGAATGAATGCATGCAAGTTCAATTCACCATTGGCGGGACTATATCAAATATCGTGTGGGCCTGATTAAAGTCATTCTGGGCTGAAGAGACAGCCTGAGCCGAGGGAAGAGGTGTGAAGTGCCATGCAGTCTGTGGCAAATTACAAGTATGAAAGGGCAGTACAAGAGACTGGACCCTTACATAGGTGGTGAGGCAGGGTGATGAATGTAATGATGACCTGACTGTGGAGAAAGGGTTTTTGAACAGTAACTGGCCAGCTTCGAATGCTAGAGATCACCTTCACCCTCCTAGAAGCAGAAACACCATCAGGAGGTGGTTGCAGAAGTCCAAGACAAAGGTGATGAAAGATTGAAATGAGGTAGTGGGAGCTGACATAGCAAAAAGAGAAACAAAAATTAAAAACCTTGAAAAACATTAGGACATAAAAAACCAAATAGAAATGAAAAAGGCAATCTATCATCCTCGCTAGGAGTATTTACATTTCACAGAGGATTTAAATTGTAGATAAACAGCTTAAATATCCCAGGACCACCCCATTGAGGGCCTTGGGTGGTTTTGTTGTGCTGCAGACACAGCACATGGCAGTGTGAGGGGAGAACATCTTTTCTTTCCACTAAGGAACTACAGCTCAGGTTGACATCCAAGACTGAAGCTTGGAAGCAGGAATATTTGGGGAGTAGGATAAAGAAAGGGGATTGCAAAGAGGTGTTTTTGTTTTGTTTTGTTTTTTGGTGGGTTTTTTTTTTTTTTTTTTTTTGGTGTTTTGTTTCGTTTTAGAGATGGAGAGTCTTGATCTTTTGCTCAGGCTGGAGTGCAGTGGTGCGATCTCTGCTTACTGCACCTCCGCCTCCCGGGTTCACGCTATTCTCCTGCCTCAGCCTCCTGAGTAGCTGGGACTACAGGCGCCCACCACCACACCCAGCTAAAATTTTTTTTGTATTTTTAGTAGAGACAGGGTTTCACTGTATTAGCCAGGATGGTCTCGATCTCCTGACCTCGTGATCCACCTGCCTCGGCCTCCCAAAGTGCTGGGATTACAGGCGTGAGCTACCGCCCCCAGCTGCAAAAAGGTTTTTATACCAATAAACTTTCTTATAATTTAAATCACACACACACACACACACACACACACACACACACACACACACAGACGTTGAGCCCCAGAAACACAGTGGCTAGAGAAAGTCTCGTGAGTGGTCAAAGAATCCTATTCGTGCCATGCAGGTACCATCTGTTTGGATAGGATTCTTGCACTATATGGAATAGATACACTCTTGCATTGAGTGCTTAAAGTACGTTTTCTTTGATTTTCAAAATACATCTTCTTATACTGAAAAAAGTACTCCTGTAAGTGCTTACACTAGTAAAATCACAGCTTATGATTCATATGCCTGATTAAGCTTCACTGAATTTTGACTATTTATAGCTGATATATTTTGGGGGCATTTTCTAATTCTTGGTGAATTCTCTCTTCCCATCTTCTTCAGGTCACTGGCAAATAAAATAAAGAGCCAAAAAGAAAAAGGAAGAAAACAGACTGTGTATATAAAAGTAATCTAAACTGGTGTTAATTTTTGATGCTTATATCAGGGTCATTCCTCACTTTCCTCACTTGCCTTTTCTCAGCAAGCCCAGAAGAGGTGATGTCAAGGAGTGGCTACAGACAGGGTTTTTGCTCCACCCCCACCCCCAATAATTTCAGTTTGTACTTCCCTCAAGTAATCCACATACGAGTACAATGTAAAAATGCAAGTAAAGTCATGTCATTTTTTTTTTTTTTTTGCAAGCCCAATTACAAGTCTCCCAGGTCCCCACCTCTGACTAGCTTCTATTCCTAAGCCCCTTCTACTAGGTTGAACCATATTAAATAACCCTTTTTATATGTCAAGCACAGTTGACTGTCCTCAATTTCACATGGTTCAAGTTAATATGTAGAAATTCTGGATTCACTGTTGCACAGAATGTGTCCCTTCCTGAGATCATAGGGAAGAAAAACATTCTAAGCCATTCTTTCTGCCTATGCCACCTGTTATGTACCTCTGTGAGTCCCCAATTTCTTCTACTCTGCTTGAGGATTCTCCCTCCTATAAAGTTTATGTTGGCTTTGGTGAGAAATAACAAGGAATCCTGAAAAAGTTAGGGGCTTTCTTGGACAAAAAACAAAGGAAAGCCACCTATAGTCTAGTGCAGGGATGTAGGCTCCTCCTGTAGCATCCCAGGACCCCCTACCACGGGCCGCTGTAGTCTTGCTTTGCTGAGGACACAGCGCCATCATATGTGAGTGTGAGAAGAGAATGCATTTTTCTCATACTAGTCCTTGGGTTGATATCCAAGACACTGTTCTGGCCCCTGGAGAAAGATTCCCTCCCTCCTGCATAGAGGAGAGGCAAGGAAGAATGTAGATTTTACAAAATGTAGCCAAAAAGAAAAAACTAAAGAGTACAAACTCTGGAGACACTGCTGGAAAAATTCATGTCTGTCTTTAATAATCGATAGCTTATGCTGGCTATCATCACAAGCATCATACGCCTGCAGACTGTGATACAATCAAGCTTTAATTTATATTTATGTGGCCAGGAGGATTTTGTATCTGATGATTTTTAAAAGATGCATGGACTCTGCACTGTTTAATTCTGATATATTGGTCTATTATCTATAAGAGGCCATTGGCTAAATTGTACTATTCACATGAGGGTCCGTGATGAAAATTTATCAGAATGATAGAGAAATATTCAGATTTAGTTTTTCCTCAATAGTAAAATTCGAAGACTATAAGCACATCGTGCTTCCAAATGACCATCAGAACTAGATTTAGGAGGACCTCATTCTACAATGAATGCATTATTAAAATAGTTTGTTATGCTGCATTAAAAGGGAAGCAGCTTGACAATTGACAGAGCAGGAAAGACTGGATCCACAGAATTGCAGCCGATAAAACTGTTGTCTTGGGGAGTCAAATTCAGCAAGCCTGGAGGAAGCCTTTAACAGTGAAGGAAACTGGCATTTCTAGGTGGCCTGTCACTAGCAGAGTCATCTAAGGTTTTATTTTGTTTCAATAACAAAATGTTTATTTAGCTTCTGTCACTGCTAACTCAATCTAGACAGGTCACCTCAATTTCTAAGCCCTTTCATTTATTCAGCATCTATGGGTGAGTGTCCCAGTGTGATAGTTACTGTGATAGGTATGGATTGTCAGAAAGGATACTCATGGTCACTGCCCTGAGGAACCTGACAGTCTGGAGAGAAAACACATAGATATACTGATTGGTACGACCCAATCGTTTAGTGATCCTCTTGAATGAGGCAAAGACAGGCAGGAAATTCCTGATTCTCAGTGGGAATTTCAATAGTATCAAACAAAGGTGTTCTATGGACTGTAAGTCATGCCCTCATCTCAACACATCATTGTAATGGTGCTCTGTTAAGGAGCAGGGTATGTATCTGCCATTATCTCAAGTAATGGGTTTGCAGTAAATCATTCTTGTGTGATCAGTGATATGGATTTTCAGGATGCTGGTCTTGGTGAGCAAAGATTATTGACTTATTGGAAGCAACATAGGGGGTTAAAAATGCATTAGACTTGGGGTCAGAAGACCTGGGACCTAGTTCCAGCTCTGCCACTCCCTGCCAGTGGGATGCTGGAAAAATCACTCCACTTCCAAGTATCTCAGATATCCTTAGCTGTGAAATGTCAATAGAATATTGAAAGTGACTAGAGGTGTACATTTCTATGTCTCAGTGTGGAACTGAGCCTTTTCCTACTCCCTCTAACTAAATAACTTTAAATGAAGGCAGCTATGGAGCATGTTGACTTTGTCTCAGAGCCAGATTTAGAATTGTGCCCTTACAAAACCACATGATAATGCTGATGGAGATTTGCTATATTTGTGTGTTGGTTTTGGGAACTTAAATATCCATCCATTAGATAGATATATATTGAGCACATATTTTGGGGCCTGAAAAACAATGGAAAAAAGACAGAGTCCTTTCTTTCCCCCGCAGCAATAAGCATAAAGAAGTTCCTGGAATTTAGGTCAATAAGGTCAAGTATCTTCTAGCAGGATGCACAACTTGCAGCTAGTGTCATAAAATACTATATCTGAAATGATCTTAGAGATCATTTACAAAAACCTCATTTTTCCTTGGGGGAAAGTGAGACCTAGAGATATCTAGCTTCCCCAAGTCACTCAGGCTGCCAGTGATATTCTTCCTTTACTCAAGAAATATTTGAGCTCCAGACATTTTTGCTAGGTAACAAAAAAACAGTAAACAAAGTACTAACAAATCTCATAGTCTAATGCTTGCCACAGATAAACATGATTTGGTATCTGTTATGATCTGGAAATCCATTTTAGAGGAATGTCACAGAAGGTTTTCTTGAAGGAATCAAATCTAGGCTAAGCTCTAAAGGATAAGTAGAAGGCATAGAGCTAGGACTGTGAAGCCTAATTTAGAGTTCAACCCTTTTCTACAAGCCAAGACTATAGGAACTAATTGGGGTTTGCTGCTCAGTGGAGAGTGGGGGGATATTCCTGGAGCAGACTTGTCCACTCTCACCTTGTTTGACACAAACTGTTAGCTAGCTCCTGAGAACCTTTTGTCTGTGTTTGCTCTGCCCCTTTGATTTGATGGTTGGGGTGAGAATAATATAGTGGAAAGGGTGTGTCCTGCGGAGCTGAGTAGATCTGGGTCAATCTCATCTTCAACAGTGACTACAGCTGTGGCCCATGGGCAGAGCACTTCCCTCCCTGAACCTCCCGGCTGCAAAGCGAGAGAGATACCTACTTAATAAAGTTGTTGAGTCTTTAATCAAATAATGAATATAAAACAGCCACAGTCTCAGCAGCCAGGCCAGATAAAGAGTCCACAGAGAGTAGCTCTGAAGGGTCAGGAAACTGCAAACACCTGAAATTGTAGGCTTCTTGTCAGGGGTGACTAATAGACTTTGCAAAGGAAACAATAAATTCAAGGTCTCTAAACACTAAGAAACTATCTTCTGTTCTGCTCCTCTGCTTCCTCATTATCAATTAAAATTATTATAAACTTTCTTAGGGCTTTATCAAAAGTCTATTAAAAGATACCTCTATAAAGCCTCCATCCCAAGCTCATCACTCCATTGGACTTACTGAGAAAAGATCCAGGAAATAAAATTCAAATGTACAGATTTACTGGTTAGAATCCATTCAGCCATAATCTGTGAAAAGAAGCACAACGTCTGCTGTTTTGCTCTTCTGGCATAAATTAATTATGGTTTATTCAAATAAATTTTTAATAAAGAACCTAATAAAATTGTCAATATAGGCCCCAGGCATGTTTTAAACAAAAGCACAAGTATTCCATCCTACCTCCTGCTTCAGAGGGGTTCATCCAGAGTGTACAGACACAATGCTCCCCAAAGCGATCCTCTTTGACAACATACAGAACAAAGCAGGTAAAGATGATATCCAGGCACACAGATCATGCATACTCAATACGTAGTTTCTCTTCAGGAAGCAGAGAGTTCCGTCTGCCACAGCTTCCATCTTCAGTGATGACCACCAAAAGCTCTTGGTTGCCTGGTTTGTGTTGCATGTAACTTCCTTTTCACAGCTCCTTCAAATGTTTTGTTAACCTTCTCATAAAACTTTGCACAGGAGGGAAGTGTTAATTTGCAAACTAAACACACTGGACCTGATTGGCAATAGCAAGTGGGTATTTGTAAGTCTGGGAGGCTGATAAAATGCCTGTGATTTCTGATATATGAAATTATTTCCACTCTGGCTTTTCAGAAACACACTCAGGGATGTTGCATCATCCGCTTTCAGGCTCAAATTTTTACAATCTTAATGATTCCTAACCAATAGGTCTTAATTTCAATTGCGAAAATCCTACAGGGTTTCTTTAGCTGCTAGAAAAGCAACCTGCAAGTTGTTTTGCCTCCTATCTTCACAAACGCTAATGTGATCAACAAAAGTTGAAGTGGTCACATGAGAAAGAGTATAGTGCAGTATTTTTCACCCTGAGAAAGCTTCATTGTTTGATTTAATTAATCCGGTTAGTGACCCTTGTACCCTTCCAGCTACTTTAAAAACCTATATTGATGAGTGATTACCCCTATGTAACTTTAATGAAGAGAGTCACAATTTCAGAAATCAGCAAGAGTGCACAGAAAGGGAATATTTGGTTATTCTAACCAATGTTGAAAAAGGCAACTCTAAGTTTTCAAACTCAGCTGGTATTCTGGTATCATTCACAACTTGCGTGTTAGTGCTATCACTGAGCACATATCACCTCAGTGCTCCTGAGTGTTCTTTTGTTCTCTCTCATTGCTCTAGCATGTGGACCCAAAGGTCTGTACAGTGATGATCAAACTGGGGTACTCACAGCCCTGGCATTACAGAATGATTTCCCAAGGGGTAAAAGAATTCCTATAATTGTCAGAAAATCAATTTCCAGATTCCCAAATTCCATTTATACCCTCTCTTAAATAAGATTTACCTGAGTATACAATGTGTTCACCAATAGCCCTTTTTTTCAACTTTACCAAAAATGAACCATTGTTTCACCCTCGGTGAAAAATGACTAGGTTCCCAAAAAAAAAAAAAAAAAAAAAATGGTGGAGTTTTCCTTTCATGACTACTCAAGACAGTGTAAGGTCTTAGGGCTTCCCATCATTCCTTCTCTTTTATGTACATTTTCCTGATAAGGATGAAGCTGAGAATTAAAAAGAAATTTGCCGTTTGGGCAAAAACCAAAGAAATTTGGATCCCTGTTTGGATGCTCTAAATTCAGGTATGCAATAAAGTGGGGTTAATGATAATAAAAATAAAAATGAAATAAAGTGGGAGTAATGATAATTTTTGTTTAATGACTTTACCTCTTCTATTCTCCTATTATCAAAGAATTCATTATTTACAAGGAAAAATCATTGACAGCAAGGTAAAAAGAGCATCTGTGGGAAATATTGAACACTAAATTCTTTTTCATATACTTAAATGTAAGCACTTCTTTTACAGCTATTCTCAATGCTCATTCCTAAGACATGTTATTAGCTGGAGGAAAAAGCAGCTTCCATCATCCAAAGAAAAGCACCTTCCATTAGCCAAAACAGTATGGGTTAGTGATTCAGATCTTTTAAATGTAAGTGGAATGTTTTCTGGGACTCCAAATTGTTTAAGATAGATTTAATAAAACTCACAGATAAACTTCTATGTAATTACTTTTCAGATTTGGTGTGTGTTATACGTTAAAGTGTCTATTTTAAACTTCATCTTATGAAAAGTTTAACATTTCCCCCCTTATTAATAAAATATAAAATTATGCTAGCTGCCAGTCCAGTTCATTTTTAACAGTTTATATACCTTTCTCTTTTGTTTCTTCTGCAGAAACTTTGATTATAGTATCAAACTAAAATAATGGTGTTATATATTGTTTATACCTGATTTTTTTATATGTAAAAACCAAACACCAAAATATGATACACACATACCACATATGCATATATACACATACACACATTTACTAAGGATTATAATGACTTTTATTATAATCTTTGTATTAGTCCTTTCACACACTGTGAAAGGACTACCCGAGACTGGGTAATTTATAAAGGAAAGAGGTTTAATTGGTCATACCCAAGACTGGGTAATTTATAAAGGAAAGAGGTCTAATTGACTCACAGTTCCACATGGCTGGGGAGGCCTCAGGAAACTTACAGCCATGACAGAGGGGGAAACAAACACATCCTTCTTCACATGGCAGCAGGAAGAAGTGCCAAGCAAAAAGGGGAAAACCCGCTTATAAAACCATCAGATTTCTGTATTTGTAAGTAGAGAGAGGGTTTCACCATATTGGCCAGGCTGGTCTCGAACTCCTTACCTCAAGTGATCCACTCGCCTTGGCCTCCCAAATTGCTGGGATTACAGCCACACATCTGTAATCCCAGCTACTCGGGAGGCTGAAGCAGGAGAATCACTTGAAACTGGGAGGCTAAGGTTGCAGTGAGCCAAGATTGCACCACTACACTCCAGCCTGGGCAACAGAGCAAGACTCTGACTCAAAGAAAAAAAGAGAGGGGGCATTCCAAGATGGCCAATAGGAACAGCTCCAGTCTGCAGCTTCTAGCATGATCTACACAGAAGATGGGTGATTTCTGCATTTCCAACTGAGGTACCTGGTTCATCTCATTGGGACTGGTTGGACAGTGGGTACAGCCCACGGAGAGCAAGCTGAAGCAGGGCAGGGCATCACCTCACCCAGGAAGTGCAAGGAGTCAGGGGATTTCCCTTTCCTAGCCAAGAGAAGCTGTGACAGACTACCTGGAAAAACGGGGCACCCCTGCCCAAATACTGTGCTTTTCCCAAGGTCTTAGCAACCGGCAGACAAGGTGATTCTCTCCTGTGCCTGGCTCAGTGGGTCCCACACCCATGGAGCCTTGCTCACTGCTAGCACAGCAGTCTGAGATCGATCTGCGAGGTGGCAGCCTGGCTGGGGGAGGGGCGTCCACCATTGCTGAGGCTTGAGTAGGCAAACAAAGCAGCCAGGAAGCTCAAACTGGGCGGAGCCCATCACAGGTCAACAAGGCCTTCTGCCTCTAGACTCCACCTCTGTGGGCGAGGCATACCAGAACAAAAGGCAGCAGACAACTTCTGCAGACTTAAACGTCCCTGTCTGACAGCTCTGAAGAGAGCAGTGGTTCTCCCAGCTCAGCGTTTGAGCTCTGAGAACGAACAGACTGCCTCCTCAAGTGGGTCCCTGAACCTTGTGTAGCCTAATTGGGAGACACCTCCCAGTAGGGGCCAACAGACACCTCATATAGGCGGCTGCCCCTCTGGGACAAAGCTTCCAAAGGAAGGATCAGGCAGCAATATTTGCTGTTCTGCAATATTTGCTGTTCTGTAGCCTCCACTGGTGATACCCAGGCAAACAGAGTCTGGAGTGAAACTCCAGCAAACTCCAACAGACCTGCAGCTGAGGGACCTGACTGTCAGAAGGAAAACTAATAAAGAGAAAGGAATAGCATCAACATCAACAAAAAGTTCATCTACACCAAACCCCATCTGTAGGTCACCAACATCGGAGACCAAAGGTAGATAAAATCACAAAGATGGGGAGAAACCAGAGAAGAAAAGCTGAAAATTCTAAAAATCAGAGTGCCTGTTCTCTTCCAAAGGATCACAGCTCCTCACCAACAATGGAACAAAGCTGGATGGAGAATGACTTTGACCAGTTGACAGAAGTAGGCTTCAGAAGGTCAGTAATAACAAACTTCTCTGAGCTAAAGGAGGATGTTCAAACCCATTGCAAGGAAGGAGATTAGATGAATGGCTAACTAGAATAAACAGTGTAGAGAAGACCTGAAATGACCTGATGGAGCTGAAAACCATGGCATGAGAACTTCATGATGCATGCACAAGCTTCAATAGTCAATTTGATCAACTGGAAGAAAGGGTATCAGTGATTGAAGATAAAATGAATGAAATAAAGTGAGAAGAGAAGTTTAGAGAGATAAGAATGAAAATGAATGAACAAAGCCTCCAAGAAATATAGGACTATGTGAAAAGACCAAATCTATGTTTGATTGGTATACCTGAAAGTGATGGGGAGAACAGAACCAAGTTGGAAAACACTCTGCAGGATATTATCCAGGAGAACTTTCCCAACCCAGCAAGGCAGGCCAACACTCAAATTCAGGAAATACAGAGGACACCACAAAGATACTCCTTGAGAAGAGCAGCCCCAAGACACATAATGGTCAGATTCACCAAGGTTGAAATGAAGGAAAAAGTGTTAAGGGCAGCCAGAGAGAAAGGTTGAGTTACCCACAAAGGGAAGCCCATCAGACTAACAGCAGATCTCTCAGCAGAAACCCTACAAGCCAGAAGAGAGTGGGGGCCAATATTCAACATTCTTAAAGAAAAGAATTTTCAACCCAGAATTTCATATCCAGCCAAACTAAGCTTCATGAGTGTAGGAGAAATAAAATCCTTTACAGACAAGCAAATGCTGAGAGATTTTGTCACCACCAGGCCTGCCTTACGAGAGCTCCTGAAGGAAGCACTAAACATGGAAAGAAACAACCAGTACCAGCCACTGCAAAAACACACCATATTGTAAAGACCATCGACGTTATGAAGAAACTGCATCAATTAACGGGGAAGATTACCAGCAAACATAATGACAGGGCCAAATTCACACATAATATTAACCTTAAATGTAAATGGACTAAATGCCCCAATTAAAAGACACAGACTGGCAAATTGGATAGAGTCAAGATCCATCAGTGTGCTGTATTTAGGAGACCCATCTCATATGCAAAGATACACATAGGCTCAAAATAAAGGGAAGATCTACCAAGCAAATGGAAAACAAAAAAAGTCAGGGGCTGCAATCCTAGTCTCTGATAAAACAGACTTTAAACCAACAAAGATCAAAAGAGACAAAGAAAGTCATAATGGTAAAGGGATCAATTCAACAAGAAGAGCTAACGATCCTAAATATATATGCACTCAATACAGGAGCACCCAGATTCATGAAGCAAGGCCTTAGAGACCTACAAAGAGACTTAGACTCCCACAGGATAATGGGAGACTTTAACACCCCACTGTCAATATTAGACAGATCAACAAGACAGAAGGTTAACAAGGATATCCAGGACCTGAACTCAGCTCTGCACCAAGCAGACCTAATAGACATCTACAGAACTCTCCACCCCAAATCAACAGAATACACATTCTTCTCAGCACCACGTCACACTTATTCTAAAATTTACCACATAATTGGAAGTAAAGCACTCCTCAGCCAATGGAAAACAACAGAAATCACAACGAACTGTCTCTCAGTCCACAGTGCAATCAAATTAGAACTCAGGATTAAGAAACTCACTCAAAACCTCACAACTACATGGAAACTGAACAACTTGCTCCTGAATGACTACTGGGTAAATGACAAAATGAAGGCAGAAATAAAGATGTTCTTTGAAACCAATGAGAACAAAGACACAACATACCAGAATCTCTGGGACACATTTAAAGTAGTGTGTTGTGGGAAATTTATAGCACTAAATGCCCACAAAAGAAAGCAGGGAAGATCTAAAATCAACACCCTAACATCACAATTAAAAGAACCAGAGAAGCAAAAGCAAACAAATTCAAAAGCTAGCGGAAGGCAAGCAATAACTAAGATCAGAGCAGAACTGAAAGAGATAGAGACACAAAAAACCCTTAAAAAAAAAAAAAATCAATGAATCCAGGAGCTGTTTTTTTGAAAAACAACAACAACAACAAAAAATCAACTAAGTTGATAGGCTGCTAGTAAGACAAAAAAGAGAGAAGAATCAAATAGGTGCAATAAAAAAATGATAAAGGGGATATCACCACTGCTTCCACAGAAACACAAACTACCATCAGAGAATACTATAAACACCTCCATGCAAATAAACTAGAAAATCTAGAAGAAATGGATAAATTCCTCAACACATACACCCTCCTAAGACTAAACCAGGAAGAAGTTGAATCTCTGAATAGACCAATAACAGGCTCTGAAATTGAGGCAATAATTAATAGCCTACCATCCAAAAAAAAGTCCAGGACCAGACAGATTCACAGCCGAATTCTACCAGAGTTACAAAGAGGAGCTGGTACCATTCCTTCTGAAACTATTCCAATCAGTAGAAAAAGACGGAATCCTCCCTAACTGATTTTATGAGGCCAACGTCATCCTGATAACAAAGCCTGGCAGAGCACAACAAAAAAAACAGAATTTTAGACCAATATCCCTGATGAACATCGATGCAAAAATCTTCAATAAAATACTGACAAACCAAATCCAGCAGCACATCAAAAAGCTTATCCACCATGATCAAGTTGGCTTCGTCCCTGGGATGCAAGGCTGGTTTGACATATGCAAATCAATAAATATAATCCATCACATAAACAGAACCACAACAAAAACCACGATTATCTCAATAGATGCAGAAAAGGCCTTTGACAAAACTCAACAGCCTTTCATGCTAAAAACTCTCAATAAACTAGGTATTGATGGAATGTATCTCAAAACAGTAAGAGCTATTTATGACAAACCCACAGCCAATATCATACTGAATGGGCAAAAACTGGAAGCATTCCCTTTGAAAACCATCACAAGACAAAGATGCCCTCTCTCACCACTCCTATTCACCAGTGTTAGAAGTTCTGGCCAGGGCAATCAGGAAAGAGAAAGAAATAAAGGATATTCAATTAGGAAAAGAGGAAGTCAAATTGTCCCTGTTTGCAGATGACATGATTGTATATTTAGAAAACCCCATCATCTCAGCCCCAAATCTCCTTAAGCTGATAAGCAACTTCAGCAAAGTCTCAGGATATAAAATGAATGTGCAAAAATCACAAGCATTCCTATACACCATTAACAGACAAACAGAGCCAAATCATGAGTGAACTCCCATTCACAACTGCTACAAACAGAATAAAATACCTAGGAATCCAACTTACAAGGGATGTGAAGGACCTCTTCAGGGAGAACTACAAACCACTACTCAATGAAATAAAAGAGGACACAAACAAATGGAAGAAGATTCCATGCTCATGGGTAGGAAGAATCAATACCGTGAAAATGGCCATACTGCCCAAAGTCATTTATAGATTCAATGCTATCCCCCATCAAGCTACCATTGACTTTATTCGCAGGAATGGAAAAAAGTTCATATGGAACCAAAAAAGAGTCCACATTGCCAAGACAATCCTAAGCAAAAAGATTGTCCTAAGCAAAAAGAACAAAGCTGGAGGCATCAAGCTACCTGACTTCAAACTATACTACAAGGCTACTGTAACCAAAATAGCATGGTACTGGTACCAAAACAGAGATATAGACCAATGGAACAAAACAGAGGCCTCAGAAATAACACCATACATCTGCAACCACCTGATCTTTGACAAACCTGACAAAAACAAGAAATGGGGAAAGGATTCCCTATTTAACAAATGGTGCTGGGAAAACTGGCTAGCCATATGTAGAAAGCTAAAACTGGATCCCTTCCTTAAACCTTATATAAAAATTAATTCAAAATGGATTAAAGACTTAAATGTTAGACCTAAAGCCATAAAAACCCTAAAAAAACTTAGGCAATACCATTCAGTACATAGGCATGGGCAAGGACTTCATGACTAAAACACCGAAAGCAATGGCAACAAAAGCCAAAATTGACAAATGGGATCTAATTAAACTAAAGAGCTTCTGCACAGCAAAAGAAACTACCATCAGAGTGAACAGGCAACCTACAGAATGGGAGAAAAATTTTGCAATCTACCCATCTGACAAAGGGCTAATATCCAGAATCTACAAACAACTCAAACAAATTTACAAGAAAAAAAACCCCATCAAAAAGTAGGCAAAGGATATGAACAGACACTTCTCAAAAGAAGACATTTATGCAGCCAAAAGACACATGAAAAAATGCTCATCATCACTGGTCAGATAAATGCAAATCAAAACCACAATGAGATACCATCTCACACCAGTTAGAATGGCCATCATTAAAAAGTCAGGAAACAACAGGTGCTGGAGAGGATGTGGACAAATAGGAACACTTTTACACTGTTGGTGGGACTGTAAATTAGTTCAACCATTGTGGAAGACAGTGTGGAGATTCCTCAAGGATCTAGAACTAGAATTACCATTTGACCCAGCCATCCTGTTACTGGGTATACACCCAAATGATTATAAATCACACTACTATAAAGACACATGCACACGTATGTTTATTGCGGCACTATTCACAATAGCAAAGACTTGGAACCAACCCAAATGTCCATCAATGATGGACTGGATTAAGAAAATGTGGCACACATACACCATGGAATACTATGCAGCCATAAAAAATGATGAGTTCATGTCCTTTGCATGGACATGGATGAAGCTGGAAACCATCATTCTCAGCAAACTATCACAAGGACAGAAAACCAAACACTGCATGTTCTCACTCACAGGTGAGAACTGAACAATGAAATCACTTGGACACAGGGCAGGGAACATCACACACCAGGGCCTGTCATGGTGGGGGGGTGCTGGGGGAGGGATAGCATTAGGAGAAATACCTAATATAAATGATGAGTTGATGTGTGCAGCAAACCAACATGGCACATGCATACCTATGCAGCAAACGTGCACTTTGTGCACATGTATCCTAGAACTTAAATTAAAAAAAAAAAAAAAAGAAAGAAAAAGAAAAAAGTCATCAGACTTCATGAGAACTCACTCACTATCATGAGGACACCAGCATGGGGATAACTGTCCCCATGATTCAATTACCTCCCACTGGGTCCCTCCCATGACACATGGAGATTATGGCAACTAAAATTCAAGATGAGATTTCTGTGGGGACATAGAGAAACCATATCAAACCCTATTTGGTAACTTATAATTTTATCTACATATTACATTTTTAGAAAATTAAGTAATGAGAAACTACATATTATCTTGTTTTTACATCTTAGTATAAAAGGGATAAATTAGTTATATTAGATCTGAAGCATTTTAATCTTGATTTAAGTGTTTTAGTTACTTATTTATTTCGAGATGAAGACTTGCTCTGTCACCCAAGCTGGAGTACAGTGGCATGATCTCAGCTCACTGCATCCTTCGATTCCCTGGCTCAAGCTATTGTCCTGCCTCAGCCTCCTGAGTAGCTGGGATTACAGGCAGAAGCTACCATGCCCAGCTAATTTTTGTATCTTTTTAGTAGAGACAGAGTTTCACCATGTTGGCCAGGATGGTCTCGATCTCCTGACCTTGTGATCCGTCTGCCTTGGCCTCCCAAAGTGTTGGGATTACAGGCATGAGCCACCGCACCCAGCCTTGGTAATCATTTTTAGAAGATGCACTATATAATTTCTTTCTTCAGAGTTTCTATTGTATACCTTAAAACATGCTTATTGACATATGTTTGTTTAATTTAATTTAATTCAAAAATTAAGTCAATGATTTTCACTTCTAGGACAAAAGTAAACATATATATCTATCTTCCATCTGCTAAGTACAACTGTAAACTCTGGACATTATAAAACAATAAGCAAGAAGACTGAAAGGTGGAGAGAAGAAGGCAGGCTAGTGTGGGGCCTTGGGCTCTAAGAAACACAGAGCAATGAGTTTCCTGGTTTTTCTGTTTGCCTTGTATACATACCCCATACAGGGTGATAGAGGAGCTAGTAATCCAGAAACACCAATGGTGGAGATTTTTTAAAATCTCCCTAATAGTCTGCTTTCTGTAGCCAAAAAACCAGGAAAGGGCTGCCCAGTAAGACAAAAACTTTTGGACAATGACTTCCTTACTCTGGCCATACAACATGGAAAAAGCTAAGGCCATGCTTCCATCAGGTACAAAGGCCAAGTAGGAAGCTCAGACTTCCATCTCATCAGAAGTCTATAACAAAGTGTGCCCCTTTACTGCTGGGATGGTGTGAGAGAAGCACGAGCGGGGAGCCAGAGCTTCCACCAACACCCAGTGGTAACTAGAGCTCCCTCTACCACCCATGGTGTCAGTGACGGCCACATGGGGAGCCTGACCTCCCAGCCCTGCCCAGCAATAGTGAGGTACCCTCCCCCTACCCCAAGGTATTAATGGAACTTGGACATCTGCCCCAACCTGACATCAACTGGGTGGCACCACCATCATGGTGTCAAAAGATATCTGCTAAAACACAAGATTTAAATAAAATTCACAGTCCCATGATGCTTAAAATGTCCAGGAAAAATTTTAAAATCATACCAAGGGCTTAACTTGAATGAATTAATGAATTAAGATCATCAACACTCCTCCCACATAAGTGGCAGAGATGGTGACAGTATCTGACAAAAATTCCAAAGTAGCCATGAGAAAAAATGTTTCAGTGAGCAATTATGAACATAGTTTAAACAAAGGAAAAAAAAAGTTTCAGCTAAGAAAAAGAAGATATAAAAAAAGAACAAAATGGAAATTTTAGGACTAAAAATATAGTAGCTGAAATAAAAAGCTCAGTTGGTGGGCTCAACAGCACAGTAGAGATGACAATCAGTGAACTGAAAGAGCAATAGAAATTACCCAATCAGAACAATAGATGGAAAAAATAAACTGAAAAAATAAAGAGAGCCTTAGGAGTTTATCAGACTATAATTAAAAACCTAACATTTATGTATTAGTCCATTTTCACACTACTGATAAAGACATATCCAAGACTGGGCAATTTATAAAGAAAAAGAGGTTTAATGGACTCATAGCTCCATGTGGCTAGGGAGGCCTCACAATCATGGTGGAAGGTGAAAGACACATCTTCCACAGTGGCAGACAAGAGAGAATGAAGCCATACAAAAAGGGAAACCCCTTAGAAAACCTATTCACTACCACAAGAACAGCATGTGGGAAACCACCCCCATGATTCAATTATCTTCCACCAGGTGCCTCCCAAAACATCTGGAAATTATGGGAACTACAATTCAAGATGAGATTTGTGTTGGAACACAGCCAAACCATATCAATTTATGTCATCAGGATCCCAAGATGAGAGAAGAGAGCAGTACTAAGAAGATATTTAAAGAAAATAATGGCTGAAAATTTTCCAAATCTGGAAAATAATGTAAGCCTACAGACACAAAAAACTGAGTAAATCCCAAACAGATTAAACCCAAAGACACCCATGCCAAGATACATTATAATTAAGCTTCTGAAAACTAATGAAAGAAAAAAATTTGAAAGCAGTGAGAAACATCTTACCTATAAAGGAAAAAATATTCTAATGATAGCACATTTATTATCAAAAAACCTGGAGGCAGAAAGAAATGATAAAACACTATTCATGTGCATAAAGAAAATTGCTGTCAACCCAGAATCTTATATCCAGCAAAAATATAATTCAGAATGAAAGGGAAATTAAGACATTCTTAAAAGAAGGGAAACTAAGAAGTTTTCACCAGTAGTTCTACCTTAAAAGAATAGCTAATGTAATTTCCTAAGAAAGAATGAAGAAAAAACAATGGACAGAATAAAAATACGAGTAAATACAGTAGATCTTGGCTCCTCTAAGTTTTCTAAATTAAGTTTGATGTTTAAAGCTAGACTTAAAACGTTCTCTTTCATTTTCAATGTACATAGAGGAAATGTTTAAGACGATTATATTAGAAATGCGGAAGGATAAAAGGAAAGTTAAAAGGGAAGTAAGGTTTCTATACTTCATGCAAACTAGTAAAATGTCAATACCAGTAGACTGTGATAAGTTATGTAATATCTAGAGTAACCACACACACACACACAAATTACACAAAGATATATACTCAAAAGCACTTTAAATAAATCAAAATAAAATTCTAAAATATGTTTCAGTAACCCACAGGGAGGCAATAAAGAGGCAAAAATGAGGAAAGGAAAACAGGGAATAAGCAGAAAACAAAAATAAAATGACAGACTTAAGCCAGAGATGATTGTTAGGGAGAAGTTTAGGTGTGACTGCAAAAGGATATCATGAGGAAGATCTTTGAGATTTCTGTGCCCTCAGTAACATTGTGGTGATAGAACAGTTCTGTATCTTGATTGTGGTGATGGTTATAACAGGAATATATACATATAATAAAAATGTGTGGAACTATACACCACATTATGCCAATGTGGATTTCCTGGTTTTGATATGTAAGGTATAACCACTGGAGGAAACTCAGTGAGTGATGTGTGTACAAGACCTTGCTATATTGCTTTTGCAGTTTTCTGTGAATCTATAATTATCTCAAAATAAGTTTTAAAATTTGTTTCCAAAAAATGAAGTCAGACATTTGTTTGGCTGGTTTGTCAATGTGTCCTTGCTCTCTAATTAGGCTCTCTGTTGATCATTAATGAGCTAAATTTTCTACTCTAGGTAAAAAACTGTTTAAGCCACATGATAAAATGAAAGTATTATATCAAACATACTATCCTGGTAAAAGTGTAATAAAATTAACAACGTTTTATTTTCCCTGTCTTTTCTGAATGTATATAGGGCTTGGGTAAATAGGATGCCTCTAAGTTTAAAAAATAATAGGTAAAATTGTTTATCATTTTATAAGTCTTGATAGCATCTTTTTAGTATACTATACTTTCCTGAAATTGGAAACTCAAGTCCAAGGAGACAAATGTTATATAATTTTTCAAGTTTAATGAATAACTTAATTATATATTTTAAATGAATTATAGTATTAAATTATTGTCATATTTGGATACCATTGGATACTTTAAAAATGATATAGCAGTTTTATATTTAAATAGCATTTATAAAACACCAGAAACTACATCTTTCCCAATTAAAGTTATAAAGAATGTTTGAGGCCAATTAAAATATGTGTGCTTGGACATTTGGGTTGGTTCCAACTCTTTGCTATTGTGAATAGTGCCGCAATAAACATACGTGTGCATTTGTCTTTATAGCAGCATGATTTATAGTCCTTCGGGTATATACCCAGTAATGGGATGGCTGGGTCAAATGGTATTTCTAGTTCTACATCCCTGAGGAATCGCCACACTGACTTCCACAATGTTCCAACAACGATAGACTGGATTAAGAAAATGTGGCACATATACACCATGGAATACTATGCAGCCATAAAAAATGATGAGTTCATGTCCTTTGTAGGGACATGGATGAAACTGGAAAACATCATTCTCAGTAAACTATCGCAAGGACAAAAAACCAAACACCGCATGTTCTCACTCATAGGTGGGAATTGAACAATGAGAACTCATGGACACAGGAAGGGGAACATCACACTCCGGGGACTGTTGTGGGGTGGGGGGAGGGGGGAGGGACAGCATTAGGAGATATACCTAAGGTCACACACCAAATGGCACATGGATACATATAAAAAACGCACATTGTCACATGTACCTAAAAACTAAATATAAAAAAAAAAAAAAAAAAAAAAAAATTAAATTGAAAGGCCAGAAATTTGTCTTCAGGACTCGGCCCTAAACCGATCTGCTAATCTCTGGCTGAAAAAAACTCTTCTTTTCTTTAAAAAAAAAAAAAAGAAAAAAAAAGAAAATGTGTGGTTGGGCAAATTAAAAAACCATATACATAAGCCCAGCATCTTTCAGAACTGCCCCTCTTCCTCTTTCCAGTTGGTCCCAAACTACTCCAGGTCAGACCATCTATCAATCACACATGGCCACATAGCCACTCACACGAGGTTCCTAGATTCGGCTCCTCTCCTATTTGTACTTCTGTCATAGTCATTATGAACCCACCCCAGAGCCAGTCTCAAGTATTCTGAGTGTGAGGAAAGTAGACTCTCTATGCTAATCTCAACAAAGACTGAATGACTGGGGGTTAGCGCGGAGGTTTTGTGTCTGGAGCACCGCTTATCTTGGGCTGTTTCTGACTCATTTGATCTTTTTAATGCTGGCTTTGCCAGCTTCTGATCTCCTTTACATATTTTGTTTAGCTCACTTTGAAAAAGACTTATAAAAGTCTTTTTTACATACAGATACTGATTTGTACAAGATTATATATCTATCTACATCTGTAGATAGACATATGATATCACTTGGCTTTTAAGAAGCTTACAGCTAATAGATTTCAAATAAATAAAATACTGAAGGAAAGATACAAAACAGAATATGCAGAAATGCTGTATTTTATCAAATATAAGATACCATAGATGTTGCATAATTCAATGTACCATTAAGAAAGAAAAGCCACTGCTGCTTAAACACATTTTTATAACAGGACCTTTATGTTATACTTACTGAAAGAACTTATAAATTTATTTAGATGTAGATTTGTATTATGTATACATTAAAAAGGAAAATAAATTGGTTAACTTGTTCCTGAAACTTCATATTCAGAGTTTCATTTTTTAGTATCACTTTTTGAGTCAGAGCTCTTCATGTCTATGTCTTTCCACACAGTATAGTTTTCTGTGCCCTCAATAATATTGGTGATTCGACAATTCTTGAAAGAGTGCTTTACTCATGTCTCTAGGATTTACTTTCAAGTTGCTGATACTCTTTCTACAAGTATCTGCAAGTTTTGATGACAACTCTTTCTTGACTTTATGGAGAAGTTGTCAACAAAAGATTTTCAAACAATTAAGACTCATAATACTTCTTTGAATGGCTCTCTTAAAGTTTGTTGACAATGAGAGTCTGCAGTTTTTCAGTCGTGCTTCCATGAATAATAACCAGCTTTGAGTATGTGCATGAAACAACCACCATGTTATAACTGCTGCCTGGCTACCAGTGATCATAAAATATCAGTAATGATAAAGGCATCCTGATTTCAGAAATAAGATGTAGAGGAAAAAATAGTGTGTTTTGGATTTGATGTAATATGATAGTATAAAGGAAAGAATGGCTACGTTTTTCTGGGATTATTGGGGATGGTTTCTGAGAAAAAGTCACACCTGACCACATTTGCTTTTCTGTTTGTGTGTTTAATTGTTGAGCAAGCAGTCAACAGGTATAAAAGGGGAGGGGAAGGGGAATACATGGAGACATAAAGCAACAGGGTAAGCTGGGCATTGAAGCAGTTGGTGAGAACTTAAGATGAGTCTGGGTATCTAGGCAAATGTCAAAAGTGTCTATATGGTAAAACAAGAAGCCTAGACTCTGTTGGGCAAGCTACTATTGAGCTACTAAGATGTTAAAGGAGTGTTAGGATTTGATTCAAAGAGAGGCTTAAGATGGATGACCAGAAGCCTCCTTCGTTTAGAAAAAACAAAAATAGTACATAGATAGCCATACTTTGAATACATTATCCAAGAGAGAATGCTAGAATTGAACAGAGCAGTGACAGGGAACACCAAAAGTGGGGAAGGAGAAGGAAGAGGCAATCTGCTGGGACAGGATTGGCTGGGGGCTGGGAATAACTTCTTCTCAATGCAGGGCAAGGATGAGTAAGGGACTTCCAGTAGCCCACAGTCCCACTGTGGGATTGTGCAATCCATGTCACAGGAGAACTCTTTGACCCTCCCAACCCCTGAAACTAACATGGGAAGCTGCTGGAAGATGATGGGGGAGAACTGCTCTGAGACGGAGCTCATGCTGGGTCCTACACCCTTTCTGTGAGCTAAGTAGCTACAGCAAGGTGACACTTTCAAACCTCACAGACTGAATGCTGTCCTGGGCCCAGTGGCACTGGGACTGAAGTGTTACAGAAGTCAGGCTGTCACTGCTGGGACTAGGAAGCCAGCTGGGAATACTGCCATGGCCAGGGCTAAGCAAGCAAGCATGGCACAGGCTACAGCTGCCAGTGCTAGAAAGGGAACACTGCCAGGACTGCTACTGGAATGCAAGCACAGAGTTGCTGCTGGGATTTAGTCACAAGCTGGGTGTTTGCTCCTACAGCCAGGGCAGGGACATGAGCTAGGTGTGAGCTATGGCCACCAGGGCCAGAGGGTGAGCATCACCAAAAATGGGGCATAGGAAGGACATACATTTCCCACCCACCAGCTTATGCTGTGGGCAATGATGATGGCACAACCTACTCCAGTAGTAAAGCCCCACCATAGTTGCTACTGCCCCTCACCTGAGCACTCCACCTGGAATCCAAGGATCATCCCACCTCTGTCCACCATGGCTAGTGCTGGTTCTCACCATTGGGTAACCTGAACACTAGCCAACCTAGCCCAGCTTCACCCTCTAGCTGTGAGAAAGAACACACAGCCCAGGGTCCTGGGGATTGCCCAACATAATCCACTACCTTAGGCAACTGAGCATGCAACCAAACCATAACAACAAACAATAAGAGAAAAATAAAGAAATAACAAATATATAAAACAACCAGAAAACAATTTACAATATGACACAAACAAAGCCTTACATATTAATAATAACCTTGAATGTAAATGGGTTAAACTCTCTACTTGAAAGATAATAGGATGGCTGAATGGATTTTAAAAAATGATCCAACTATGTACTGTTTACAAGAAACTCACCTTATGAGTAAAGTCACATAAGCTGAAAGGAAAGAAATGGAAAAAGATATTCTACACAATCAGAAGCAAAAAGTGGGCAGGAGTTGCTATATTTATATCAGATAAAACAGACTTTAGGTCAAGAAAAGTAGGAAAAGAAAAAAGATCATTATATAATAATTTTTAAAAATCAATCCAGCAAGAGGATGCACAATTTCAAATATATATGCATCCAACACTGCAATACCCAGATTCATAAAGCAAATATTCTTAGATCTAAAGAGAGAGATAGATTGCAACACAATAATGGTAGGGGACTTCGTCTGGACACAGTGGCTCATGCCAGCAATCCCAGCCACTTGGAAGGCTAAAGTGTTCATCAGTATTGAATGGATAAAGAAAATGTAGTAAAGGAATGAAATCACATCATAGCAGCAACATGGATGGAACTGGAGGTCATTATCTTAAGTGAAAGAAGCCGGACAGAAAAAGACAAATATCACATGTCTCACTTATATGTGGGAGCTAACATATTTGATCATATGGAAGTAGAGAGGAGAAAGATACATAACAGAAACTGGAAAGAGTGAGTGTGGGAGAAGAGGGAAGATGAAGAGAAGCAGACTAAAAGGTATAAACATTCAGTAAGATTTAAGAAATAAACTCAATATTTGATAGTAGAGTGACTACCCTTATCAAAATTATATTGTACTTGGTCGGGCGCAGTGGCTCATGCCTGTAAGCCCAGCACTTTGGGAGGCTGAGGCGGGCTGATCACGAGGTCAAGAGATACAGACCATCCTGGCTAATATGGTGAAACCCCATCTCTACTAAAAATACAAAAAAATTAGCTGGGCATGGTGGCGGGCACCTGTAGTCCCAGCTACTTGGGAGGCTGAGGCAGGAGAATGGCATGAACCCCAGAAGCGGAGCTTGCAGTGATCCGAGATCATGCCACTGCACTCCTGCCTGGGTGACAGAGCACGGCTCCGTCTCAAAAATTAAAAAATATATATATACATATAATTCATATGATGGACACTCTAAATACCCTGACTTGATCACCACACATTACATACATGTAGCAAAATTACTCATGTACACTATAAGTTTGTACAAGTAAATTTTATTCAAGAAAAATTACTCTCATCCAGCAAAAGAGAAGTTTAAGGAATGTAAACACGCAAAGAAGCTACTAGCAGCAATAGTACAGAGATTATGTAAGTAAATACTCTCGGAAGTCCTCAAGAGAATGAAAGCCGCGTCTATAGCATCTACATCCACGGTGCCATGAAGACCAGGCTCCCATTGCAGTTCTGAGTAGATGATAGTTGTGGCCTTTTGCCTCTGAACTTTCCCACCTCAACCAAATCTGTAACGCAAGGGGGAAAAACTCCTGTGGAATCAGATTCCTTCAGTTCACCCTAGGCATGCATTGAACCCTTTTAACCAAGTAGAAAGTTTTATCAGTAGTCTCCAGTGGGACTGTAACACAAAGGAACCAGATAAAGTAATCGTTCTTCACAAAATATAGTGGAGAGACATTAAGCAGAAGGAAAGGAAGAAAGAAAAGAAAAAAGGAAAGGAAAAGAGAAGAGGAGGGAGGGAGGACAGAAGGAAGAAAGAAGAAGGAAGGAAGGAAGGAGAATTATCACTTGAAATAGGAGAGCCCATTTTCAGTTTGAAAGTTTAGAAAATATACACGATAGTATAGCAGTCAGCCATAAAAAAGAGTGAAATCAGCTATTTTGCAACAACATGGATGGAATTGAAGGCCATTATCTTCAGTGAAACAACTCAGACACAGAAAGACAAGTACCACAAACTCTCACTTATAAGTGGGAGCTAAATAATGTATACACATGGACATAGAGTGTGGAATGCTAGAAAATGGAGACCTGGAGAGATAAGGGAGTGAGAGGTAGGTGGATGATGAAAAACTACTGAAAAACTACTTAATGGGTACAATGTATGTTATTCTGTTGATAGATATACTAAAAACCCTGACTTCACCACTATGCAATCTATCCATGTAACAAAATTACATATGTACCTTGTAAATTTATATAAAAATAGATTTTCCTTTTTTTAAAAAAAAGAAAGCTTAAAAGGGCTTCCATAGATGAAACACGACGACATCTAAAAGGACTTGTTCCCACAGGGTGAAGTTCTGTTAAATTTCTTACGCCTCCTCCTACCTCTTTACCCATCTTTATTCATATATTTGGATTAGAATTAAGATACACTGGCCAGGCATGGTGGCTCATGCCTGTAATCCCGCTTTGGGAGGTCGAGGTGGGTGGATCACGAGGTCAGGAGTTCAAGACCAGCCTGGCCAGCATGGTGAAACCCCATCTCTACTAAAAATACAAAAAATTAGTTGGGCTTGGTGGCGCATGCCTGTAGTCCCAGCTACTTGGGAGGCTGAGGCAGGAGAATTGCTTGAACCCAGCAGGCTGATGTTTCAGTGAGCCGAGATCATGCCACTGCACTCCAGCCTGGAAAACAGAGTGAGACTCTGTCTCAAAAAAAAAAAAAAATTAAGATTTATTTCATTATCTCCCCCACCTTTATGCTACAATTTTACATATGCTATACTCTTTTATATTATTTCATATGTCCCTGAGGTGCCATTCAATTTTTTCTATCTATTTTCTCACTGTTACTCTGATTGGATTATTCTGAATCTGTCTTCCAGGAAGTCTTACTTTCTACTGTCATCTACATTCTGCTGTTAAGTTCATTCAGTGATTTTTAATTTCAGGTATTTTATACATTTCAGTTCTAGAATGTCTAAATGTTTCTTCTTCATTGCTGCTATTTTCTGCTGAATTTTTAAAAATATTTTCATTCGTTGCAAATATATTTTCCTCTGTGTCCTCGAGGATAGTTAAATAAGTTGCTTTAAATTTTTATTCACTATTTCTAACATCTCACTTATCTCAAAGTTTGTCTTTTCTCTTAAGAATGGATTTTTCTGGTTCTTTGAATGTCAAGTAATTTGGGATTTTTATCTCAGACATTGTGAATATTGTTTGAGAGACTGGGTTCTTTTACATTCTTCTGAAAATTGTACATTTGCTGTTTTTGCAAGCAATGATTTGGTTGGATTCAAACTGCAAACAGACTCCTGGGAAGCACCTTCAAGTTCAGTTCAGTTCAGTTCTTTAACCTTTAGCTGGAGTCTATCATACACGTTGATAGTTTGGCAGCTAGACAAAGATTTAGGCAGAGTTTGTAACAGAACTTTGGTGCTTTCTCTGTCCCTAGCTCTCCAGAATTTCCCTTTCACCTGCCCTAACTGTCCTTTGGTTCTTCAGACCAGAAAAACTGAGAATTTCCTTTCAGAATTATAGTGACATCTTGGTGTCAACTTTGACCCACCCTCAGACAGAATGCTGTTAAAAAACTGGTAACTCATATCCTTTTTTTAAGTGTCTACTCTTCTCCAGAATCAGCCAGCCTGCTTTTGTTCACTCCGCAGTGAGTTTAAGTCATTGGTGTTTTATTTTGTCCAGAATTTGCAGTTTTATCAGCAGGAGGGTGAGATTTAGTGGGAGCTACTCAGTCATACAGGAAGGGAAAATTCAATATTCCTGATTATGAGTTATAATCACTAAGTCTTTGCTCTGTACAGGAACTGTGTTTTTTCATACATTATCTCATTTTAGTCCTACAGGAGTCCCAGTGAGAAGTAACTGTTATTATTTACATTTTACAGATAAGGAAATAGAAGTGAAGAAAGGCCCCAGGTTACATTCCAATAACAAATTCAAACCTAGTGTTTTAAAGTCCAAAGTCCATACTCTTAACCTACTGCTTTAAGAAATAAAATTAGCTCTCACTTCCAAAAGGTGCCCTAAGGCACCAAAAACTGCCCTAGGCAGGCTTCTTAATCAGAAGCCAACTTTAAACTAGTTGATTGTAGCTTAGAAATTCATTTCCTTATTCACTTAGAGTAGTGTTTCCCCAACTTGCCTTATCATACAGATCACCTGAGGGGAATCTCAGGCTACAGATAACAGACTTTCTGAATCAGTCCCCAGGGGCAGGAGCTGAAAATCTGAATAGTTAACAGGTTCTCCAGCTGACTCTAATGTTTCTCCAGTTTGAAAACACTTAAAAAAAAAAAAAAAAATGAGCACCTGGCACCCACACACTTTATTTGCAACTGTTTCCTGGGATAAATAATGATAGTAATAAGAAATGCTAATTATCACCTAGAGCTTACCTCAGGCCAGGCAAACACTTGTTTAAGTATTTTGTATGTATTATCTTCTTTAATCCAACAAACCTACAAGTAGTTACTGTTTTTATAAGGCGACTAAGGTACTAGCTGCCTACAATCATGCCAGTAAGTAGTGAACCACAGTTTAATTCTGCTATTTGATTCCATGACCACTCTTTTATCAAAACTATTCTATCTCCACTTGTCCAATCTGCCACAACCATACCTGAAGAGAAGTTTGGGCAAACACATGGCCATGATGTAACATTTCCAAAAGGCCCAAGAATAAAATTAACTTAGCCTGGAAAGAGCATCTCTTCACTGCCAGAACCCACTGAAGCTTTGGATTATGCTCTGGGCAGTTCAAAAGAGCCTGCTACTTTGATTACTTTCAGCAGGAAGACTGGAGAAGAGTGGGAAAGAGCTCTGGCGCGCTCAGCCAACAGATTCACAACATGCACCTAATTACTTTCATATCTTTTCCATAGCCGTCCATGTGCTAGCCTCCCATGTATAAACATGATGAGTTTATAGTCTAAGAAAGGAGGAAGACAATCAACCATAATACCAACTATTCCAGACTGACCTATTGACCATATGCACAACTCTTAAGGTCTTTTATAGATCATGGTGTCTACCAAAGAAGTTTGAAGTGCAGAGGGTCAGCTGGTTCCTTACAATAGGTTATACTAAAAGCAATCTCAGAGTTGCTTATTAATTAGATGTTTATCAATTAAAATTTTATCAGCAAAGACAGTATTAAAGAAACTATATGACTTCTGTAGACTGGAGAAGGCTTCTGTTGTCTTTCTTTTCAGATGATCTGACCACCAATTTTGTATGAAAGGCTCATTCTAAAACAATGCAAGATTCCAGAGGCAGGATTCTGCCACCTTTATCTGAAAGAATCTAGCGTTCTAGAAACCAGGCCTTTTAAGTGCAGTCCCTAAGGATGCATATAGTTATAGATCCTGTTGAATTCTTATATCCTATTCATGTTAATTTAAAAACAATCAATGTATACTAAATATCTTTATTTCACAATTGACAGCTCATTTCTAATATTCCTCACATTAAGCAACAGGCTGTTTTTACACTAATAAAAGCCTATTTCTTACAGGTAGTGTGCTAATTAGAAAGCATCTGTTGTTGATGGAGATGTGGATAATAGGAAGGACTGTGATAGCTGCCTCTGGAGTGTGTGGTCCTTGCTGACAGAATGTTATTTGACACCCTGGGCTACACGTTCTTAATTAGTAGACTGACCACTGTTTGACTGTGCTTTCTAGATAATGCTAAAGAACTTTGAAAGTAATTACAGATACTGTAACAACAACAGCTAAGAAAGTAGCAACCATAAGTGCCATATAGGAAGCCCATGACAGGGTTTTTGACAGAGAGGAAACAGTTTTCTGTTTCCAGAGACCCAAGACTGGTTGTGGGAGGGTCAAGAGTCAGGAATCACCTTTCCTACTTTTCCTTTTCCTGCAGTCCTCCTGCCTCAGTTGTCCAGAAGTACAGCTAGGGAAGAATGGAAAATATATAGGGAGGCATTAGCCAGGAGTAGAGAATTAGAATTGTCTGGTGCATTTGGGCTGCTACAAAATACCTTAGTCTAGTTAATTCATAAGGAGCAACATTTATTTCTTACAGTTTTAGAGTGGGAAGTCCAAGATGTAGTCACCAGCAGATTTAGGGTCCAGTGAGGGCTTGCTCTCCACTTCAAAGATGGCACCTTGTTGCTGCCTTTCACTTCACCAATGGACTTTTCTCTTAAGAATGGTTTTATTTTAATAATTAAATGATGAAGTGAAAGGCAGCTCCTTTCAACCTCTTTTATAGGGGCACTAATACCATATATCTAATTCGTCAGGACTTAACGTCCTCTTGAAGGCCCACCCCCACCACTCTTCATACTCTCACATTGGGGATTAAGTTTCAACACGAATTTTGCAGGACACCAACATTTCATAGCAGGAATCATGATACTTAGTTAGAGGGGACAGATAGCATCAGTGCCAGAGAGTAACATGAAAGCGTCCTATGAACATTCAACTCGTAACTTCCCCAATCACCAGCAGAGCTGCTACAGTAGCCTCAGCAGTCCTTAGACACATGGATTTGTTCTTCACAGAATACACACCATTCTGAGCCCATTTCCCACCAACCAACTCTAAACTGTTGAAACTACTGTCTCCACCATTTCTCCTTAACAACTTCCTTTCTATTCAGCCTGATCTAACACTTTTCTCCGGAAAAGCAGTAACTGGTCATTTATATTTTTCAACATACCCTTTCCTCTGCTTCCTAATTCCTAAATGATGTCAGCTAGTGATTCTGTTCATTTTTATGTCTCTGCTATAGTTCTCTTTTCTTTTTTTCAGATGGGGTCTCACTCTGTTGCCGAGGCTGGAGTACAGTGGCACAATCTCAGCCTCACTGCAACCTTGATCTCCCAGGCTCAAGTGATCTCCCACCTCAGCCTCCTGAGCAGCTGGGACTACAGGCACACTACACCACACCTGGCTGGTTGTTGTTGTTATTGCTTTTTCTTTAGTAGAGATGAGGTCTTACCATGTTGCCAGGCTGGTCTCAAATTCCTGAGCTCAAGCAATCCTCCCGCCTCAGCCTTCCTGTCAGGATTACAGGCATAAGCCACTGCACTCGGCCTATTTTTCTTTTTATAATTAAAAAAGCTATGCTTTATTCTACATGCCTATTATAAAAAGAACTCAAGTGACGTATAAAAAAATAAGTAAGAATCACCTTAACTCCTACAATCCAAAGAGTGCCACTGTTAGCAAACTAACTTTAATATGTCTTAATACAAATACATATAAATTTGTATAATTTTACATAAATGGGACCATCTAATCCATGTTACTTTTATCATATCATGGTTAACACATTTTAAAATTTAACACAATTAAAAAAATTTAACATATTTTAAAATTTTTAAATCGTGGCTTACTTCCACAGTCACACATTCTAGTAGAATCATAAACATATGTACACATATATGGGGGACTTGCTGTCATTGTTTTGAATGAAAACTTGCATGTATTCTTTCTTCCCTTTATCTTGCTTTTATCACTTAATAATAAACACTGGAAATTTCTCCAAGCCAATGGTTTACATTTCATTCATTATTTTTAATGTCAGCATAATGTTCCATGATACAGATAGCTGGAGTTTATTCATTCTCTGCATAATGGGGATTCATATTTTTTTTAGGATTTTTTTTTTTTGTCCCTACAAACAAGGTATGAGTACTTATCTTCTTACATATATTCTCAATATGCCAGGCACTTTCATCCCTTTGACTACTTCTAGGGGTAGGATTGCTATGTTGAAGATTGTGTATATTTTTTATTCTAATGAATTTTGCCAAATTATGTGCCAAAAAACCTTTCAGAATTCACACATCTGTTTGCCAAGTGGAAGAGTGCTCTTTTCCTCAGCTTTTTACCAGTGGAGGTGTAGGATCACTCTTTAATTTTTGTCATTCTAATGGGAGAAATCATCTCTCTCTCATTGCTAGTTTAATGAGTCTTTTCCTGACCACTAGTAAAGTTTAATCTTTTTATATGTTTATTTTCCACTTGGATTTCCTTTTCTGTAAAACGTCTATTTATATCTTTTGTCCATTTAACAAGATCTTCCTCTTTATTCTGCCCCCTTGTAGGTGGTTATTGCATAAGCTTAGTCTATCATATATGTGTTGCACTTATTTTTCCTAATCATTTGTGTCTTGATTTTGTATTTGCTATCACTAATTGTTTAAATGTTTGATTTGCCGGGCTCGGTGGCTCACGCTTGTAATCCCAGCACTTTGGGAGGCCGGGGCAGGCAGATCCCGAGGTCAGGAGATCGAGACCACGGTGAAACCCCGTCTCTACTAAAAATACAAAAAATTAGCCGGGCGTGGTGGCGGGCGCCTGTAGTCCCAGCTACTCGGAGAGGCTGAGGCAGGAGAATGGCGTGAACCCGGGAGGCAGAGCTTGCAGTGAGCCGAGATTGCACCACTGCACTCCAGCCTGGGTGACTGAGTGAGACTCCATCTCAAAAAAAAAAAAAAAAAAAAAGTTTGATTTGTATATAGTCAAGCATGCCTATCTTTTTCTTTGTGGCTTCCGGGTTTCTTCTTTTGCTTTCAGAATGTTCACTATTACAAATGAAACTGCAACAAACTAGACTACACCTCCAATTGTTTCCTTGGACTGAATTCCTAAAAGTTAAATAAGCAAATTAATGAGCTAGAACATTTTTAAGATTCTTAATGATGTTGCCAAATTTTTCTCGAGATAGACTGTGGTTGTGGCCTTTTAAATCCATCTAGCAGAGTGTATTAGTCCAATCTCACACTGCTATAAAGATACTACCCGAGACTGGGTAATTTATAAAGGAGAGAAGTTTAATTGACTCACAGTTCCGCATGGCTGTGAAGGCCTCAGGAAAGCTACAGTTGCGGCAGGAGGCAAAGGGGAAGCAAGACACCTTCTTCCTATGGTGGCAGGAGAGAGAAGAGTACGTGGAGGAACTTACCAAACACTTATAAAACCATCAGATCTCGCGAGAATTCACTCGCTATCACGAGAACAGCATGGGGGAACCACCCCCATCATTTAATCGCTTCCCAACAGGTGACTTCCTAAACACCTGTGGATTACAATTCAAGACGAGATTTGGGTGGAGACACAAAGCCTGACCATATCACAGAGTATATGAGGGCTTATTGTACAGCACCCTCCCCAGTATTCAGTATTCTTATACTTACCTCTTCATTGACTCTACTTTATATCTCTAATCATAATCATCCCTCTGTGTGCTCACATCTCTTGCTAGATCCTGAAAATCTTGACATCAGGATGGTGGTTCACATTTTCTCTAAGGTATCACTCTTTGTGGAATATCTTCAATAACTCCTGGAACAAAAGGAATTTCATTTTCCTTTGGGGCAGTTTTTACTACTATTGATTACAAACTATACCTCACTACAGCCACTAACTTTATCTTCCAAGAGAGACAGTTTTATCACTTATAGTTTATAATATGAATGGACATAAACTACATTGATAAGGGTGTCTTGTTCACAAAAGACAGACAACAGTAAGCTGGAAGAAGCTTAAAGACTTCATTTCTTCTGGACCCCTGCTTTCCAAGGATATCTGAAACACAGTGTCCACGAGAGTTTATCTATCCCAATGATTCTCAAACCTCACATCTACTAGAATCACCTGAGGGCTTGTTAAAAGACCTAGCGCTGAGTCCCAATCCCAGAGTATCTGATTGAGTAGGTCTGGGGCAGGGTTCAAGGATTTGCATTCCTAACAAGTTTCCAGGTGATACTAATGATGCTGGTTCATTAGCAACACTTGAGACCGTCTCATCTGCCCAAAGCCCACCTGTTTTGGTAATAGAGACAAGTATTAAATAGGCCTCACTATGAAGTTCTATTACTTCTCTGTGAAGTATCCCTCTTTTATTAGTTCTGTCCTCTGTGACAGCAAAGAACAGCTCGTCAGCACCTTCTTCATTATAACCGCTCATATCCTTGAAGACAAATGTTAAGTTTTCCTTATTCTCCTTTCACCTATCTGAAGTCCTGATTCCCTTAGCCTTTCCTGATAATAACATATCCAACCTGCTCATCATTTTTTTGAGATGGAGTCTCTGTCGCCCAGGCTGGAGTACAGTGGCGCAATCACGGCTCACTGCAACCTCCGCCTCCCAGGTTTAAGCAATTTTCCTGCCTCATCCTCCAAAGTAGCTGGGACTACAGGCGCTTGCCACCACACCCAGCTAATTTTTTGTATTTTTAGTAGAGACGGGGTTTCACCTTGTTAGCCAGGATGGTCTCAATCTCCTGACCTCGTAATCCGCCCACCTTGGCCTCCCAAAGTGTTGGGATTACAGGCGTGAGCCACAGCGCCAGGCTTCTGCTTATCATTTTTATTGCTCTTCCCTAAAGCCAATTTTGAGTTTCTACCTCACCCCTATCCCTATCTCTGTTCATTTGAACAGATATGAGGGAAAAGGAATATGCTCAGATAAATCTTGCAAGCATAACTTTCTAGGCTACCCAATTTCTCTGGCTAAGATATTTTAAGTAGTTTCATGCAAGTAGGTGCTCTGTGTTTTTTTTAAGTGGTTATTTCAAGATTATACTGTTCTTATTTCTAAGTTTATAATGTTACACTAATGGGTGGAAAATATTGATCACTTTCTTCATATTTATTAAAACATAACAGCTGCATCTTTAGGTATAAGAAATAGCCATTCATTGACTTATTCCACAAATATGTATTAAACATCTGGAATGTACCAGGTACTGTGAATACCATATCTAGTGGATTTGGCATTGACTTTAGGTCAAGTCAACTTACTTAGGTGCCTCTTAACAGTCTAAGAATATCAGGAATGTTTCCATAACTCCACCTACAGTATGGGTGAAGAAATACAGTTTAACAACCCAAACACGATTTTGGCCTCTTCCAAATCCACCGTGTTCACCTAGAAATGGACCTAGATTAGAGTTAACTTTACATTCTGCAAAGAAGCAATAATATTTTCTATAATTCAAGTTGGCACATTAAAGATAATCATTTCTGTTTGTCTTTGGGGATTTTCTTTTTTTTTTTTTTTTGAGACGGAGTCTCACTCTGTCATCCAGGCTGGAGTGCAGTGGCGCAATCTCGGCTCACTGCAAGCTCCGCCTCCCGGGTTCACGCCATTCTCCTGCCTCAGCCTCTCCGAGTAGCTGGGACTACAGGCGCCCGCCACCACGTCCGGCTAATTTTTTTTTGTATTTTTAGTAGAGACGGGGTTTCACCATGGTCTCGATCTCCTGACCTCGTGATCCGCCCGCCTTGGCCTCCCAAAGTGCTGGGATTACAAGCGTGAGCCACCGCGCCCGGCCGGGGATTTTCTAAAGCAGGCATATTCTGTTTAATGCTGTCATAAGTAGCACTGATTAGTCAAAAAATTTGTGTCTGAAGCATTTCCTCCCCACCAAAAAAAGTTACTTGATGATTTTCCCCATGCCCTAAACACCATTATGTACTCTGAGAGACAAAAATCTGCATGGTAGACTGCACGGTGCATTCTTGGTGCTATGTTAACAGTTGTTCCTGATGGTGAACACCCAGGTGGCGCTCTACTCAGGTTACTCTGTGTTGCCGTGCTCTGCCTACGTGTTGTTTAATCCTTTTTACTAGTTATTGTGTGATGAATTGGGCTTTAACTTCTAATGTCCAACAAAGTGTGTGCACATAACAGTACTGGACCTATCTCAAATAAACAGCAACAATAAAACCATCCCAAAAGATGGGAAAATGCAAATTTTATGATAGCTCAAGTCTCTTTCAAGGAAACAACAATGGAAAAGGGAGTAAAAATCTTCAGGCAATTAGGGATTGGTGGAAGGGCTCTGGCTTAACAATAAGAATCAGACATCACTAGCTAATGTCAGTCAGTAGCTTCAGAAGATTTGAAGGAAAAGAGGATTGATTTCCAAGTAGCCACTGTACCTTTCCAGCCCTGGGGGTCCATCTTCATTCCTCCAAGCCCACATGGGTGCCACAAACCTGGCTGCACAGAGCATAGGTGCAGGATCAGCTAATTACCATAGAGGCTGTGCTAATACTATCCATTCTGGTATCAGTTCCATTCCTTTCAGGAACACATGGGATGTGCTCCATGGGGAAGTGAGGCAGGAAGTGAACTTAGTGGCATGTGGTTGAACTTCATACCCTCCAAGCCACTTCTGAAACTTGTTGCAAAAATTCCAAATAAGATACCAGTGCATTTGATTCAACAGTATGTTAAAATAGTAATCCACTATCTTCAAGCATAATGTTACAGGAAATTCGCTAAGGTACATAAAAAAGTTAAGGTACATAAAAACATGAAAAGTCAATTAAGTAGGAAATATTATAGGATAATCTCAGTACATGCTGAAGAGGAATTTGATTAAAATGTATTTCCATTCTTAATTTTAAGGTCTCTAAAAATTAGGAGTTGAAGACTGTTTTTCTATAATGATGAATATCTATCTCAACCCAAAAGGTCATATCATACTTGTATTAGGCTGTTCTTGCATTGCTTTAAAGAAATACCTGAGACTGTAATTTATAAAGGTAATTTGTAAATAAAAGAGGTTTAATTGGCTCACAGTTCTGCAGGCTTTACAGGAAGCATGGTGCTGGCATCAGCTTGGCTTCTGGGGAGGCCTCAGGAAGCTTACAGTCATGGCATAGGGCGACAGGGGAGCAGGCATGTCACATGGCAAAAGAAGGGGCAAAGGGGAGAAGGGAGCCACACATTTTAAACAACCAGATCTCGTGTGAACTCAGAGCAAAAGCTCACTCATCACCAAGGAGATGGTCCCAAGCCACTCATGAGGGATCTGCCCCTATGAACCAAACGTCCCACCAGGCCCCATCTCCAATACTGGGGATTACAACTCAATGTGAGATCTGAGTGGGAATAAATATACAACGATATCAACATTTAGTGGTAAAATACCATAAGCATTTCTACTGAGCTCTAAATAAAAAGGATGCCTACTACAATAATTATACAAAGTCTATTTCTTCCTTCAAACATATATATTAAGATGACATTGGCAAGACAGTTGACCAGAGGAACCTGGCACTCATCCTCCCTACGAGAAAGGATCAAGACAACACATAAGCAGCTGAGATTTGACTGGAGTATTGAGGGAAGAGTGCTGGAGTTCAGCAGGGGAATGAAGAGGAATCTGAGCTAATTGCAAGCCCACTGCAAGAACCTGGCCTCTGTAGCCCTAGCTCTCATGCCTGGGTTGACCTGGAGTCAGAAGGGACAACCCTTTGTGGGGAAAGTAAGCAGAAGAACCCTATTGGTCCCCACTGCCAACACAAACACCTGTAGTCTTTACTATAGGAGAATCCCACAATCCTCACTAGCTCTGGGTCCAGTTTGGAGAGTTTCCAAGAATTTGAGCAACTGTATTGCTCCACATTAGGAGTACAAGGTGTGCACTCCCTATCCCCTACCAAACCCTAGTGAGCCAAGCTGCCACAGCATGGGCCCATCTTGAGACCAGAGCCATTTCTGGAGTGCACCCTGCTCCAGGGGCCAGTAGCCACTGTACATCTCCAGCACTGGCGTTCCGTCTTCATTATACCAGGCTCACACGAGTGGCTGAACTCCACAACCCCAGCTGTGTGGAGCCTGGGCCCAGGATCAGCTGTGTCTTTGGTCCTGCACAACCGGGAAACCAACTCCCATTGCCTGCACTTCCAACCTAAGAAGCACTCTGGCAGTCCTACCCAGAACAAATCCACCCTTGAGCTGGCCAAACTGCTGCACACCCTCCCCTAAGAAAGAGATCCACAACCACAAAGCAACTGACACCCTCCCAGGCCAGCATAATGGGTATACTTCCATCCCCAGGTCTGAAACAGACCTGGGGCAGGCAACTCTCCTCTTGCAGACATACCTCTGACCTGACCAATGGCCTATGCCTGCCTTCCATGCCTGAGAAATAGTCCCACGTCTTCCACTGCCATGAACATGTCCCTAGCTTACCCAACAGCCCTGTACCTACATCAGGGGCCTGAGAAACAGTCTGGTGGGCCACCTCTGGCAAACACACCCCTAGGCTGCCCACGCAGGCTTGTGGATCTGAGAAACAGCCCAGCACGTGCACTCCTAGCGGAAACACCCCTAGCCCTGAAGGAGACACACACGCATATTCTGGGTCTGAGAAAAAACCTCAGGAGCCATCCCCAGTGAAAACACCCCCCAGTCCAACCAAGCAGCCGCACACTGGCACCTAAGTTCTGAGAAAAAGACATAATGGGCCCACCCCCAACAGACACACCTTTAGGTTGGCTGAGTAGATGAACACTAGCACCCAAGGCCAGAGAAACAGCCAGGCAGTCCCACTCCAGGCAGTCATGCCTTCAAGTTAGCTGAGCAGTTGCATGCCTGAGCCTCTGGCCAGAGTAACAGCCCTGTGACCCCAACCTAAGCAAGCCAGACTTCAAGTTGGCTGACACATAATGTGTGAACAAAGCCTTTGACTTTAGAAACACTTTAGGAAACCAACCCCCAGCAAAGCTATGCCTCCACTGCCACAATACACTGCCTATGCCACTGAGACACTCACAAACATTACTAGCATGGATTACAGCTGAAGAAATTGCACAAAGACTATACTACTGCATCTACCTATAATGAAACCTACCCTGCCAACTGACATGCCAAAATCTACCCATAAAAATAAGTCTTTCCCTAGAAAACCTACCCCATAAAATTATTTATTTTTATTTTTATTTTTTTGAGAGAATACCACTCTGTCACCCAGGCTGGAGTGCAGTGAAAATATCTCGGCTCACTGCAGCTTCCACCTCCTGGGTTTAAGTGATTCTTCTGCCTCAGCCTCTCAAGTAACTGGCATTACAGGTGTGCACCACCATGCCTGGCTAATTTTGTATTTTTAGTAGAGATGGGGTTTCACCATGTTGCCCAGGCTAGTCTTGAACTCCTGAACTCAAGTGATCCATCTGCCTCAGCCTCCCAAAGTGCTGGGATTACAGGCATGAGCCACTGCACCTGGCCCTACCCCATAAAATTAGAAGAGGTGACTCTTCTAGCAGATGCATAGAAATCAACATAGGAACATATCAAACATTAAAAATCAAGAAAACATGACCCCTCTCCAAAGGAACGCAATAATTTTTTAGTAATAGACCTCAGTCATAAGAAAATATATAAAACGTCAGAAAAAGAATTTAAAATAATGATCTTAAGGAGGCTCAGGGAGATACAAGAGAATACAAATAGACAATTTAATGACATCAGAAAAATAACATTATTTGAGTGAGAAATTCAGCTGAGATAGATATCATTAAAAATAATGAATCAGACATTTTAGAACTGAGAATTCTATGAAGGAAATAAAAAATATAATCAACAGCTTCAACAACAGACTAGAACAAGCAGAACAAAGACTTTCTGAACTTGAAGGCATCCTTTGAAACAACAGGCAGACAAAGAAGAAGAAGAAGAGAAGACGAAGAGGAAGAAGAAGAAGAAGAATTATTTTTAAAATTAAAAAAATAAAGCCTACAGGATTTATGGGACACCATTAAGTGAACAAATATTTGCATTATGGGTGTTCCAGAAGAAGAAGAAAAGGAAAATATGTAGAAAATATATTTAATTTTAAAATAGCTGAAAGCTTCCCAAGTCTTGGGAGAGAGATGGACATCCAGATTCGGGAAGCTCAAATGTCCCCACATAGATCTAACTCATAAAGTCCTCTCCAAGACACACTTTAGTCAGATTGTCAAAAGTCAAAGACAAAGAATTCTAAAAACAACAAAAGAAAGGCATCAAGTCACATATATGGGACTCTCCACCAGACCAACACCAGATTTTTCAGAAGAAACCTTACAGACCAAGAGAGAATAGAATGACATATTCAATGCACTGAAAGAAAAATACTGCTAGCCAAGAATATCATACCCAGCAAAACTATTCTTTGGAGATGAAGAGAAACAAAGTCTTTCAGAGAAGCATAAACTAACCATTAGACTGCTGTTACAAAAATGCTCAAGGGATATCTTACATCTGGAAGTGAAAAGACAATAACCACCATCATGAAAACATGCAAAGTTATAAAAATCAATGGCAGAGCTGACACATAAAGGAGAAAGAAAGGAATCAAACCTTTTCACTACAGAAAAATACCTAACAGCAAAAATAAACAATAAGAAAGTAGATAAGGAACAAAGGGTATGCAAAACAACCAGAAAACGATCAATAAAATAGAAAAATCAATAAAATGAGTAAGCTCCCACCTATCAATAATTACCTTGGATGTATATTGACTAAATTCTCCAATTAAAAGATAAAGACTGGCTGAATGAAATAAGTAAATAAATACAATAAAATAAAAAACCTAACTATATACTGCCTAAGGAAATTCACCTCACCTGTAAAGACAGACATAGACTGAAAGTGAAAGGATGGAAAAAATAATATTCCACAAAAACAGGAACCAAAAGCAAGCAGGAGTAGCTATACTTAGATAAAACAGATTTCAGGTCAAAGCTGCTAAAAGAGACAAAGAGGGATATTATGTAATAGAAAAGAGATCAATTCATCAAGAGGATATAACAACTGTAAATTCATGCATCTAACACTGGAACACACAGATATATAAAGCAAATGTTAGATCTGAAGGGAGAAAAAGGCCCCCAATGTCAGCATTAAAAAGAGATCATGTAGACAGAAAATGAACAAAGAAACATAAGTTTTAAACTGCACCATAGAACAAATGGACCTAACAGACATTTATAGAATATTTCACCCAACAGTTGCAGAACTTTTTATAGGCACCTGGAACATTCTCCAGGATTGGCCATATGTTAGTACACAAAACAAGTCTCAACAAATTTTAAAATCAAAATCATATTAGGTATCTTATCTGGCCACAATGAAGTAAAACTAGAAATAAATAATAGAGAAACTTTGGAAATTATACCAATAAAAAAATTAAATGACATGTTCCTGAATAACCAGTAGGTAAAGGAAGAAATCAAGGAGAAAATTGCAAAATTCCTTGAAACAAATAAAAAATTGAAACACAACATACCAAATGCTTTGGAAAAGAGAAAAAGTAGTTTTTTTTGTTTTTGTTTTTGTTTTTGAAACACAGTTTCGCTCTTGCCACCCAGGCTGGAGTGCAATGGCGCAATCTCATCTCACTGCAACCTCTGCCTCCTGGGTTCAAACGATTCTCCTACCTCAGCCTCCTGAGTAGCTGGGATTAGAGGCACGTGCCACCATGCCCAGCTAATTTTTGTATTTTTAGTAGAGACAGGGTTTCACCATGTTAGCCAGGATGGTCTCAATCTCTTGACCTCGTGATCCGCCGGCCTCAGCCTCCCAATGTGCTGGGATTACAGGCATGAGCCACCACGTCCGGCCAAAAAAGCAGTTTTAAGAAGCAGGTTTATAGGAATAAATTCCTACACTAAAAACGTAGAAAGATTTCAAATAAATGAACTAATGATCTATCTCAAGGAAATAAAAAAGTAGAAACAAACCAAACCCAAAATTGGTAACAGCAAAAGAATAATAAAGATTAAAGCAAAAATAAATGAATTTGAGACCCCCCCAAAATACAAAAGATCAAGTAAATAAAAAGTTAGCTTTTCAAAAGATAAACAAAATTGACAAACCACTCAGTGGACTATAAAAAAAAGAAAGAAGACTCAAATAAATAAAATCGGAAGTCAAAAAGGAGACATCACAATGGATACTACATAAATGCAAAGGATCGTTAGAGATTATTGTGAACAACCATATGCCAATAAATAAAAAGACTAGAGGAAAGGATACATCCCCAGAAACATATACACTACCAAGATTCATTCAAGAAGAAACAGAAAGCCTGAACAGAACAATAACAAGTAACAAGATTGAATCTGTAATAAAAGTCTATCACCAAAAAAAAAAAAAAAAAGTCCAGGACCAGATGAATTTACCGTTGAATTCTACCAAACTTTTAAAGAACAATTAATATCAATTCTTCTCAAGCTATTTCAGAAAATTGAAGAGGATTAAATTCTTCCTAACTTATTCTATGAGGTATCACCATGGTACCAACACCAGACAAGGACACAACCAAAAACTATAGAACAATATCCCAGGTCAGTATAGACACAAAAATTCTCAGCAAAATACCAGCAAAAAAACACATCAGAAAGATTATTCACCATAATCAAATGGAATTTATTCCAGGGACGCAAAAATAATTCAACATACACAAATCAATAAATGTGACATATCACATGAACAGAATCAAGGACAAAAGCCATATAATCATCTCAATCGATGCTGAAAGCATTTCATAAAATTTAACCTTCCTTCCTCATAAAATCTCTCAATAAGCCAGATATAGAAGGAAAGTACAGCAACACAATAAAGGCACAACTAATGTCAGAGCAAATGGGGGAAAGCTAAAAGCTTTTTCTCTAAGAATTGGAACAAGCAAGACAAAGATGCCCACTATGACCACTCTTATTCAACATAGTACTAAAAGTCCTAACCAGACCAATTAGACAAGAGAAAGAAATAAAGAGCATCCACATTGGAAAAGAGGAAGCCAAATCATTTCTGTTTGCTGGCAACATGATCATATATAGATAAACCTAAAGACTCTCCAAAAACTCTCGGAACTGCTAAATTAATTCAGTAAAGTTGCAGGATACAAAATCAACATAAAAAAATCAGTAGCATTTCTACACATAATGAGCTAGCTGAAAACAAACCAGGAGGGCAATCCTATTTATAATCGCTATATAAAATAAAATACGCAGAAACAAATTTAACCAAAGAGATGAAAGACCTCTATAAGGAAAACTACAAAACATGGATGAAATAAATTGAGGGGATACAAACAAATGAAAAGACATCCTACGCTCATGGATCTGAAGAATTAATACTGTCAAAATAACTGGCCAGGCATGGTGGCTCATGCCTGTAATCCCAACACTTTGGGAGGCTGAGGTGGGCAGATCACCTCAGGTTGGGAGTTCGAGACCAGTTTGACCAACATGGAGAAACCTCATCTCTACTAAAAACACAAAATTAGCCAGGTGTGGTGGTGCATGCCTGTAATCCCAGCTACTTGGGAGGCTGAGGCAGGAGAATCACTTGAACCCAGGAGGCAGAGGTTGCGGTGAGCCGAGATCACGCCATTGCACTACAGCCTGGGCAACAAGAGTGAAACTCTGTCTCACACACACACAAAAAAGGACCATACTACCTGTATTACCTGTATTAGTCTGTTTTAATGTTGCTAATAAAGACATACCCGAGACTGGGAAGAAAAGGAGGTTTAATTGAGATTTGGGTGAGGACACAGCCAAACCATATCACTACTCAAAGTAGTCTACATATTCAATGCACTTCCTATTAAAATATCAATGACATTCTTCACAGAAATAGAAAAAATAACCCTAAATAATCCTAAAATTTGTATGGAACCACATAAAAACTCAAATAGTCAAAGTAATCATGAGCAAAAAGATCAAAGCTGGAGATATTACACTACCAGGCTTCAAAAGGTAATATAAAGCTAGGTAAATACAACAGCATGGTACTGGCACAAAAACAGACACACGAATCAGTGGATGGAATAGAGAACTCAGATATTAGTCCTCACATATACAGCCAACTGATTTTTGACAAAGGTGCCAATAACATCCACTGGGGAAAGGATGGTCTCTTCAATAAATGGTGCTGGAAAAACAAGATATTCATATGCAGAAGAATAAAACTACATTCCTGACTCTCACCCTAAACAAAAATAAACTCAAATGGATTAAAAACCTAAATGTAAGACCCAAAACAACAAAACTCCTAGAAGAAAACATAGGGGAAAAGTTTCAGGACATTATTCTGGAAAAAGATTTCTTGAATATGACCTCAAAAGCACAAGCAACAAAAGCAAAAATAATCAAACAGTATTATATCAAACTTAAAAGGTTCTACAAAGTAAAGCATAAACGATTAACAGGGTGAATGGACAATCTACAACGGGAGAAAAGATTTGCAAACTATTTATCCAACAGCAGATTAATATCCAGAATATACAAGGAAATCAAACATTTCAACAGCAAAAAGGAAAAAAGAAAAAACCACAAAAAGTCTGATTAAAAAATAGGCAGATAGTCTGAACACACGTTTCTTGAAGAAGCCATACAAATGGCCAATAAATATATGAAAATATGCTCAACATTACTAATTATCAGGGAAATGCAAATCAAAACCACAATGAGGTATTATCTGACTTGAGTTAGGATGGCTACTATCAAAAAGTCAAAAAATCGCAAATACTGGTGAAGATGTGGAGAAAAAAGAACACTTACACACTATTTTTGGGAATGTAAACTAGTACAACCACTGTGGGAAACAGTATGACGGTTTCTCAAAAAACACTACAAACAGAACTACCAATATTATCCAGCAGTCTCATTACTAAGCATTTATTCAAAAGAGAGGAAATTAGTAAGTATATTGAAGAGACATCAGCACCTCTATGTTTTTGCCAGTACTATTCACATAGCCAAGATACAAAATCAACTCAAGTGTTCAACAACAGATGAATGGAAAAAGAAAATGTGGTGTATATATATACAACAGGATACTATTCTGCCATAAAAAAGAAAGAAATCATGTCATTTGTACAACCTGTATGGAACTGGAGAACATTATGTTAAATGACACTAGCTAGAAACAGAAAGTTAAACACTGCATGTTTTCACTTATATGTGGAAGCTGAAAAAAAGTTGAGCTCATAGAAGTAAAAAGTAGAATAGAGGCTGGACAGAGTAGAGGGAAATACTAGAGGCTGGCAGAGTAGGGGGAAGTGAAGGATTGGGAGATATTTGTTAAAAAAGACAAAATTGCAGCTAGATAGAATGAAGTTCTAGCGTTCTATAGCACTGCAGGATGACTACAGTTAACAATAAATATGATATGTAGTTTCAAATAGCTGCAAGGAGAATAACGAATGTACCCAACACAAAGAAATGATGAGATGATGATATGTTAATTACCTTGAACTGATCATTATATATTATACATTATACACTGTATGTATTGAAACATCACTATCATAAATATGTACAACTATTATGTGAGACAAATATATATATATATAAAGTTCACACACATTTTCACAGGCACTGGGAGTATAATAATAGACAAAATAAAGTTTATTGTTGTGAAAGTTCTGACTAAACAAAAAGATACAAAAATATAACTATTAGAGGCCAGGAGCGGTAGCTCACACCTGTAATCCCAGCACTTTGGGAGGCTGAGGTGGGCAGATCACGAGGTCAGGAGATCAAGACCATCCTGGCTAACACGGTGAAACCCCGTCTCTAGGCCGGGTGCGGTGGCTCACGCCTGTAATCCCAGCACTTTGGGAGGGCGAGGCAGGCAGATCACGAGGTCAGGAGATCGAGACCATCCTGGCTAATGCATTGAGACCCCGTCTCTACTAAAAATACAAAAAATTAGCCAGGCGTAGTGGCAGGCGCCTGTAGTCCCAGCTACTCGGGAGACTGAGGGAGGAGAATGGTGTGAACCAGCGAGGCGGAGCTTGCAGTGAGCCGAGATTGCGCCACTGCACTCCAGCCTGGGTGACACAGCGAGACTCCGTCCCCCCCAAAAAAAATGTATATATATGAAAGAGAAAGAAAATAATCATTATTTACAAATAATGTTATTGTTTATGCAGAAATATCAGATAATAAACTGAAAATATTCTAGAATTAATGAGATTAAAAACATAAATGTTCCTCTTTTAGTCTTTTTAGGTTCAATAACAAACAGCCATAGGCTGGATGACTAATAAAGTAACAATAAGAATTTATTTCTCGTAGTTCTGGAGTCTGGAAGTTTGAGGTCTGGAAGACCATGCCAGCACAGTCAGGTTGTGGTTATGGCCCGTGTCTTTGTTCATAGACAGCAGTCTTCTCATTGTGTCCTCACATGACAGAAAGGCCAGGGAGCTCTCTGGGGCCTCTAGTATAAGGGCACTAATTTTAAAAGGGTTCCCTTCTCGTGACCCAATCATCTCCCAACAGCCCCATCTCCAAATACCATTGCCTTGGGGGTTCGACTTCAACATATAAATTTTGAGGGGACTCAAACATTCAGTTTATAGCAGTCTCCAAATTAAAGTTGGGAGGAAATATTATTCATGAAGGCAGTAAAATGATAAAATAGCCATGCTCCTTACCAAGGAATATGCAATACCAGTATGAATGAAATTGTAAGAAAGATCCTAAAGAAAATATAACAAAATGCAGAGTCATACTAACTAAAAAGTATACAATGTCAATTCCTCCCAAAATAACATAGAAAACTTGAATGCCATTTCAATTAAAATAGCAATGAAATGTTTTCAACTTTACAGAAATGATTCTAAATTTAATCTGAAAAGTAATAAAAGGAAAGACAAGCCAAGAACATTTTGAAAAAGATAAATAATAAAGGTCTTTCTTTACAAGATATTTGAAAATCTTCAGAGCCATAGTCATAATTTTTTTAAAGTATCTGATGCTGGAAAATGTCTCAGGTAGAGCAACAGAACCACAAATTTAAAGAATAAGGAATGAATTATTCAATAAATAGCTTAGGTAAAATGGGTAATTTGGAAATAATCCATTCAGAACCTAACTTTACAGATGGATTCTAAAAATTAAACACAAAAATAAAAACATGTTTCTCAAAATGTTAAATAAAGAATTATCCTGAGACCCAATGACTCTACTTCTAGGTATCTACTCAAAATAATTAAAAGTAGGGATTCAAACAAATATTTATACACAAATGTTTATAGCAGCACTGTTCATAATAGCCAAAAGGTGGAAACAGCCCTTTTCCACCCCATTTCCACAAAGGTGGAAACGTCCATCAACGGATAAATGGATAAACAAAATGTGGTATGTCATACAATGGAATATTATTCACATAAAAGATTGCAGTACTTACACCAGCTACAATGCAGATGAACCTTAAAAACATTATACTAAGAGAAAGAAGCCATACCAAAAAGTCACATATCATGTGACTCCGTTTATATCCAGAATAAGTAAATCCAAAGAGATAGAAAGCAGATTAGTGGTTGCTGGGGTTTGGAGGGAGTAGGAAATAGGGAATGAATGCTTTATGAATTTTTGTTCTCTCTTGGGGGTAATTAAATGTTTCAAAACTAAGTAAAGGTGATGGTTGTGCAACATTGTAAGTATACTAAATGTCACTTTAAAAAGGTTAATTTATGTGATATGAATTTTACATTAGTAAAAATATAAATAAATACAATTACAAAAGAGAATACTGGTGTACATTTCCCTAAAATCTGGATTTGGAGGAGCTTTCAAAATATAAACTCATGAAAGTAATCAGAGGAAGAGATGCATACAGTTGATGGGTGAATTTATTTAAAATTTGCTGAGTCAAATTAAACAGGAAAACGGTACTATATAGACATGATTCTCAAGAAATACAAGAGTTATTATGTTCCCTAGACTGCCCTTCACCATTCGTAACTCTTTCCTCCTTCCCTAACCACTCGGGAAAAATCAGCACCTCTTGTTAGTCTGATCTAGAATACCAGCTTAAAGAATATCAGCCATATTTATAAAATTGCTTTTCACACTTTACCAACAGCATGAAATAAACCTCAGTATAGGGTTTATGAAGACATGATTTATGCCCACAAAGTGTTAGATTTTTAAAAGGAGCAGATCATAGCAAAATTTGTCCTAAATCTCAGTTGGCTAAACTATAAACAGATTTTATTAGATATTTATTTAGATGCTCTGTACAGATTGCTTTGTTTAATTTTGAAATTAAGTTTCCAGGTTTGCAGTGGAGCTTTAAATACTTGAATTCTAGAAAGGCAGCAGCTTTGAACCTTTGTACTTCTCTTTAAAAAAGCTAATTAGCAAATTAAATCCAAAAGGACTGAATCCTTAAAATGTTGGCTTTGTAATGCTGATGGGAACAATTCAACTCACCTGCTATTTTGGTGACATCTCCTGATTAGTCATTGGACTGAGATATTCAAAGAAATTAAAAAAGATTAAAAAAAAATTTAGGCGCTCCACCACCTTTGTTAATATTAGAAACTTTATTGCTTGGAAAATTAAATCTGAACAGAGAAGTATTTTAGATTTTCTTATCACTCCTGGCTAAACGTTTTCTTAATTTATTATGCGCTTGATCAGTCGGTAAACTTTTGGGATAATTCCTGGTCGTGGTGTCAGCTGGAGCTTGGGAGCCTGACCATTATCTCTGTGGGTGCCCTGGCGCCCTGTGGGCTCAAACCACAAACAGCTGGAGTCCGCTGAGGAAAAAACGTACTAAAGCTTTTTCTACCTCCAAAGGTGTTTCCAGCTTACCAGGACTTGTAAGGCTCAGTGACATTCAAAATTCCTCTTTTCTTCAGCAGAAAGTTTCATTTACTGCTGTGACCCTCGACCTCTTCAAATGAGTTTAAAATACCTTCTTACACTGAGGTAATTTTTTGTCTTTTGCCTTAAATGTACCCAGGATCCTATGAAATCCTACAAATACACAGAGAGACCATGGTTTGTGTGGCTCAGATGACAGCTTCCTAAAACTCACCTCTCATCCTTTCCATTTAGACTTCCTTTTTTCAAATACCAATTGTGTGAAACATGTTTCTGGCTAATTTAATCTTCAAAAACAAAGAAACTGATTTTTTTTCCTTCAACACATACTTTTACGGGCCTACCTTGTACCTGACCCTTTCCTGGGCACAGATGAGAAAACACAGACTCAGATCCCAATGTGCTTACAGTTTAGCAGGAGAGACAGTTGTGTAAACAAGGAATTTAAATTATATGTTGTAGATGCCACAGGAGAGAATAGTGTTTTTTTCACCCCTCATTTCTCTCTAGGTTTATGGCTGAGACACCAACAGCAAAAGACAGGTTAACTAGAGAAAAGCCTACAAATGTATTTAATACAAATTTTACATGACACATGAGCCTTCGGAAATGAAGACCTAAAGACAGGAGATCGAGACCATCCTGGCTAACACAGTGAAACCCTGTCTCTACTAAAAATACAAAAAAATGAGCCAGGTGTGGTGGCGGGCACCTGTAGTCCCAGCTACTCGGGAGGCTGAGGGCAGGAGAATGGTGTGAGCCCAGGAGGCGGAGCTTGCAGTGAGCTGAGATTGTGCCACTGCACTCCAGCCTGGGTGATAGAGCAAGACACTGTCTCAAAAAAAAAGAAAAAGAAAAAAGAAATGAAGACCTAAAGAAAAGGGAAAATCTACGTATTTTTATGCTAAGCTTGATGAAGAGTGGACAGTCATGGAAAAGTATGATTGAACACAGTGGGTATGAGCTAATGGTAGTAAACTGGGGAGAACTTAGCAAAGCCTGTTTGTTCAGATTCTTCTTGGCATCTCTCTCTCTCTCTTTCTCTGAGGATAAGAATATTTCTTTCCTCTGGGTCTACAGATAGTACTTCTTGAATAAGGGTCTTAAACCATGTCAGAGGAGAGTCAGAGAACTATTTCACTGCCTGCTTCAGGGGATAAGGGCGGGAGAAGTGCAGAGAGACCTTCCTACTTCTGCTGTTTTCTCAAATGCCAAGGTGTCATATTTTGGGATAGTGTGTCCTGAACCCCATCAATGCCAACAGAGAAGCAAACCAGGGGAAGAACAAGTAGGCCCATGAAGGAGGGAGGGCTGAATTCTGCCTCAAGGTTTGGGAGTCAGGGACAAGCCTGATCTTGAAATGTGAATGGCGTGTCTGCTAGTAGATGAAGATAGAGGAATGGAGGAGAAGAATGCACTCCTGACCACTGTTGCTAGTCACCATCAATTCCTGCCCTCTGTGTACGTGCATGATGCTGTTCACATCAAGCATCAGAGGATTTCCCCTGCTCCTGAATATGGGCTGATCTTACTGACTCACTTTTTTTTTTTTTTTTGAGACGGAGTCTCGCTCTGTCGCCCAGGCTGGAGTGCAGTGGCGCGATCTCGGCTCACTGCAAGCTCTGCCTCCCGGGTTCACGCCATTCTCCTGCCTCAGCCTCTCCGAGTAGCTGGGACTACAGGCGCCCGCCACCACGCCCGGCTAATTTACTGACTCACTTTTAATAGTAGAATGTGACAGAAATGTGCCATGTGACTTCCAAGGTTAGGTTAGAAAAGGCCATGCCTCTTCTACCTAGTCTGTCTGGAATGCTTGTTCTTAGAATCTAGACTCCATGTTATGAGGAAGTCCAGGTCACATAGAGATGCCCTTGTGAGCCCCCAGCTCCCAGACCATCTCCAGCAACAATTGCCAAACATATGAATGAGGAAACCTTCGAGATGCCTCCAGCCCCAGCCACCAGCCGACAGCAACCTCATGAGAGAATACAAGCAAGAACCACCTAGATGCATTGAATCTCCACCACCATGAAGATAGGAAGAATAAATCACCACAAAACATATGACTGTTGTTCTAAGCTGCAATGTTTTGGGGTGATTTTCCATACAGTAACAGATAACTAGAACACAGACACAAGAGGAAGCCTATGTAACAGCACAGAGATGCTAAGCAATAGCTAGACCTTGGATGTTGCAGGTTCACTGAGATTGAGGAAGGCAATAGAAGGAAAGAATGGCCAAACAGCAGGATCAGGGGCAGGATGTGGCTGATCACTGAGGCCATACCCAAGGGTGAGGATCCCACCCTATGGGCAATATGGAAGCCATAGAAGACGTCCTGTTGCGGGGTGGGGGGGGGGGGGGCTAAAATAATCAGATCTGAGGAAACCCTCCTGACAGCAGAGGGTAGAAGGTTTGGGAATGTAGAGAATACTGCCTTCATCCCAGCATGCTCATGGGGACCCTGAACTAAGGCAAGCACAGTGAAGGTAAGGGGTAGAGAATAGAGAATAGATTTAAACATGCTAAGAAAAACAATCTATTGGATTTGATGACTGTCTGGATTTGGGATTGAGAGGAAGGAGGAACCAAAGAAATCTCATTCACTCACAAACTCTGATGGAGGGCCTACTATTATTAAGTACCAATGTGCTTCTAGGCTTTGAGGATAAAACAGTAAATAAGACATTCTGGGACATCATGAGCTTATATTCTAGTGAGAAAGAAAGATAATGAATGGATTTAAGGAAATTTAAGGCTTAATTAATTTCGTTTGTACCCTTCCTATGAATCTGTCTCCTTATTTATCATGCGGTATACAGGAGACATGAACAACTTTCCATAAGGTAAAACAAATGCCTTAGTTTCGTATTCTGAAAATGATGGACTGAGGCAGATTATTTAGCCTGAGAGTTCAGTTTCCAAGGGCTCGCTCTTCAATACTGTTAGACTGAACATGGAAATGCAAACATATGGGGTCAAAGGAGCGCCTTGGGCTATGTATTGTGTCCTTGGTACCAGAGACTAGTGGCAGAGAGTAAAAAGAAGAATAAAAAATATATTTCAGTCAAGGAGGAAGTGGTTCTCATTCATTTTTCTACAGACATTTGTTAATTCAACAAATATCCACTGTACTGACCACTAGGAACGTTACAGTGAAAAAGAGAAAGAAAACCCCTCAGTTTATGGGGCTTACATTGCACTAGTGAAAACAGATACTAAACAGGTAAAGAAACAAATTAACACCAGTGCATTAACTTCCTATTGCTGCTGTCACAGATGACCACAAGCTGAGTGACTTAAAATACCTGAAGTATATTTTCTTACAGTTCTGGAGGTCAGAAGTCTAAAAGAGCATCTTATGGGTTAAGTCAAGGTGTCAGTGGCACAGTGTTCCTTCGGAGAATCCATGTCCTTGCCTCTTCCATTTTCCAGAGGCCATGTGCCTTCATGGGATCCTGGCTCCCTTCCTGCCATGGCCCCACTCTGACCTGTGCTTCTGTGGGCATAGCTCCTTCTAGGACTCTGGTCTTCCCACCTTCCTCTTGCAAGGACTCCTGTTCCACTCAGATAAACTAGGACAATCTTCATATCTCAATATCCTTAATTTAAACACATCTGCAAAGTCTCTTTTGCCATGATGGGTTCTGGAGATTAGAATATGGACATTTGGTGGTGGGGGTGGGGTGGGGCGGGCATTATCCAGCTGATGGCAATGAGGAAGTAAAGCTGGGTAAGCAGATAGAAAGTGTCCCTAGAGAGAAAAAAAAAATGATGTCAAGGAGGGGGTCTATAAGCCATGGTAGGGACTTGGGATTTTATTCTCAGTGTGTTGGGAAAACTTCAGAGAATCTACAGCCCAAGTTGTAGCATGATTTAATTTACAGCTTTGAAGGTTCACTTTTGATGCAGTGTAGAGAATATTTTCAAAAAATTGTATTTCCAAGAGGAACAGAAAAAAAGGGGCTGAAGGGCAATGTGTGGTCAAAGGAAGTGTTTTTGTTGCTGCTTTTTAATTTTTTTTTTTTTTTTTACATTGGAGATATTTCAGCAAGTCTGTCTGCTGATGGGAATATAGCATACAGCAAAGAGGGGAAAGTGGATAACACAGGAATAAAAGAGGTTAAAGATAGAAGTGTAGTCCTTGGCTAAGCCAGAGCACAACAGGATCCAGTGTACAAGTGGAGGGGTTGATCTTGGTAGGAACAGAAATCACTCTGCGTTTGTTAACAAGGGTGAAGGTGGAACAAGAGAGAACAGACAGACATAGAGCAGTGTATTCTACCTATTCCCCTGATGGAATACAAAGTAAGGGTATTGCCGTGTGTGTCTGTGGTTGTGGGGTGTTGATGATTACAAGAGAGAGGAATAAGTGTGAAATATTTATTTAAGAGAGTGGGAGAATGTGTTGACATGGGAAATGTTGCAGATTTCCTGAGCAACATGGAAAGCCCCTTGAGGACTGTAGTCATTAGTTTAAAACTAGCAGGGTTGTGTGCCTGTTTTTTCTCAGCCATGATCAGCTGCTTGGGAGCAGTAATGGAGAGTGTGAAATGTTAGATTTAATTGGGATTGGGATTTTAAATGTGAACATGATGGAGAGAGAAGGGGAGAAGTGATTCGTGGGTCAATGCAAGCGAGCAATTGTAAGTATGGACCACAGAGTCTAAGTTGGGTAAAGAATGGAAATGAGAACGTGGACAGTGATAGAAAGTAAAAAGAGGTAGAGCCAGTGGATAGAAAATCACAATGGGGTAAAACAAAACAAAACCAAACCATTGGTATGAAAGTATTAGAGCAAATGAGCTAGAAAAATAGGAGGTGGTGATCAAAGTGGGATGCCTTAAACTGAGATTTTTAGAGATGTCTCTGTTGGTAACAAAGCATACCATGGGTTTAGATAACTAAGGTGCAATGGAAGATAAAGTCATTGAAGGCAAGGACAAGGTGGACAAATTATCTAGATAGATATTAAAGACACAAAGAATGATAACAGAGTAGTGATAGGGAAATTTCCAGTAAGCCAAGACTAAGTTCTTCAACTAATAAAGGTAGAAAACTGGAAGGATAGTAAGTGATTATTAAAAGGAGAAGTATCAAGTACTATAGTCAGAGACATTTGTAGGGGAGAGGAGCAGGGAGAATAATAGTCTAGAAGTTATGATGAACATGTGGTACATGGGATGGTGGGAGAAAAATAGGCATCATTTGAGAGAGTTAACATGGGAAGCACTGTCTCAAGAGAAAGTCAGATATCTGCAAGAGCAAAACGAAAGGAACATTGAGGTTGAGGATTTAGGAGATTTTGCTGATGACACTCTGTGAGTTCCAGAGAATCCAGCTGCAAGGTCTAGGTGCTCAGGGAAGAGTAGGGACTTGGGTCAGAAGATGGCTGCATGGGGCCATTATAGGGATAGTTCCTTGGGTGGGTTGTGGGTTTTTTTGTGTGTGTGGAAACTGAGGTAGGAAGTAATATAGGGTATCAGGGGATTAATCCTGATGTCCTCTTAGGGCACAGCCTGCAAACATATTCTGTAAAGAGCCTGATTATAAACACTTTAGCTTTGTGATCATACGGTCCCTGTTATGAACACTCAGTTCTGCCACTGTAGAGCAAAAGCAGCCATAGATAATACATAAATGAATGGGTGTGGCTGAGTCCCATTAAAACTTTATTTGGAAAATTAAGCAGTTTGCTGACCCCACCTTAGATGAAACTGGCTAATCAGTTCTGGGGACTGTTATCTTAGGCCATTGCAGGGATAAAGCGAGTGAAGTAGTTTGGAGCAGGATGGCGAAAGTACTCATCAGGAGTACCTGTCATACCAGGGCCCCTCATCCTGCAGTTGAGTGGGCCCTCAGTGCTGCTCTCAGTACCATTTTGATCTCTGTAGGCCACTCACATTCTGTTGTGGCCTCCTGGGTTTCGGCTGGAACAACTGGTGAATGGTGGGGTCATTCTGCAAGACACAAATGATGAGGGAGGGCCACTGAGGGTCAGGAGATAGAGGATTAATTTCATTTATAACATTGATTTTGAAGTGTCTATGAGACATCCAAGTAGGAATGACCAGGAGCGAGTTGGATTGGGATTTTTTGATGGGAAGATGTCTAGACATATCTAGGTATCTAGATGTCTCGGTGCCTAGATGTCTAGGTGGGACATAGGTCGGTGTCTAGATGTCTAGATGCCTAGGTGGGTAAAGGTGTTGTCCATGGATAGGGGAATTGTAGCTTCACTCCGGTTCCAGTTGGAGCTGATCTCCCTGGGAACAACATCTAATAGGTAGGCAGAGAGATTCAGATACAGAAATCTTCACTGAGTCCTTAGGTTTTAAATCAATCTTATGTTTTCCAAATTCCAGCCCCGTCTTGTGCTGGGTGAGTCCTGAGATTCTGGAGAGTATGAGACAGAAAGTTTCCAGTGTGCACATATCAGATAAATGCACTGTTTGCTTGAGATTGTATTACCACAAATTGAGTGCATGAAGAAAATCTTGAGTTTTCTGAAACTTTTCAGTAAAGCAAGACTAATTCATGAGTCATGCATTGATCCTCCTTCTCCTCTTTTGATGGTTCATTTTTCTGCCCATCTTCACCTCTATAAAAGAACAAAAAGGTGAAATAAAGAGATGATACGTAAATAATTTGACATTACCACCAATTAACAGCTTCCATCTGGGGAAGGACTGGAAGCTGCTGTGTAAGTGGATGTTTTCAGGTTGTCTCTAAATGTGCCTTGGGAAGTCAGAAAGTCAATTAGGTAGTGGAAAAGTAATTTGCTCTTGGAATCAGAAAACTTGCATTTGAGAGGTGGTTTTGGCCCAAACAGAAAGGATGACCTTGGGCACCTCACTTAACTTCTCTGCATCCCAGTAGTCTCACTTGTAAAACACCAACCATGAGCCAAGTGTAGGCCAGAGACCTTATATACTCCTTGTTTCACTTAATAATTCCTGCCTAAAACAGGATGCTGTGAGAGTCAAATGAGAAAATGGACATAAAAGCACTGCAAAAACCACAAAGCAATATATCAGGATAGGTCATTGTGTACCAGTAGTCATTGTTTTCAGTGGCCCTAATTGCCTTAAAAATAATGGACTAGATTTGCCCATGCCCAAAACCTAATTTTTGGCTCAGTTTTCTTTTTGTGCTGCTATTTTTTTTGTAAGTTAAGAAACCAAATCAGCAACGTGTCCTTTATATTTTATAGTAAAATTGCCAAACTCAGAAAAGGGAAGATAAAATTCCAAAATGCTTAGGTGACATGAGCCGCAATCCCCTTACAAAATTTCTGTAACTTTCTTAAACTCACAGTCTGCTGCTCTTTCTAAAGCTCCCCTAGCAAAGTAAAGGGTTTGGAAGAAGAATCCATGGGGGTGCTCTTTTCTGGACTGAGGAGGCACTGCCATTAGACGATGATGGCATTCTTGCATTATAATTTACACCTGCATTTCATGCACTTTATTCACGCCAATAATTATTGAATAATTACTGTGTTCTCCTACTGGGGCCTCTCTTTGTACTCCCACTTCTTCCTAGGGTTTCAGCTAGATTGTTGCCTTTTGAAAGTTTCTTTCCTTCTGAAATGAAGGCAGGTGGTTTATAATTCTTATTTTTGAGCCAAGCATTTAAATCGGAAAGCTGTGTACCCAGTAGCCTGTCCTGTCTCCCTGGTTTCTGCATGCACTGTTTGCTGGAAGGAGAACAGGAAGTGGTTTGTCCTAGAAAGTCACTTTTGCTTAAAGACCTTAAAATTCATGTGTTTGTGACTCCCATGTTACCTATTTTCATGTAGCATCTTCCAAATTTGCTAAGCTGATTTGAATTGAGATAAATTAGATCATTTGCAGCCCAACTCGCCTGCCAAATTCAGATTGGCACTTGAACCACTTTTTGTATGTTTAGGGGTTTGTTGGAAGACAAAATAATCAAGACTTAGCTACATTGAAGGAGTTTGTTTTATTTTCCTGTGTGAGAAAACAAGTTAATTCTTGCCTTTTTTTCCCCTTCTCTGCAAACAAACAAACAAAAAAATCCTCAGTTACCTAGGTAGTCTGTCTTAGTATCCATTCTCTAGGTCAGAAGAATAAACCTAAAGTACAAGACATAATCTGATTGCTTTACCTAGGTGATCTTCTGACTATAAGATCATTCTGGTGCCACGGCACCCAAGGAAAATTTGTTGACTGGAATCTTTACTCATTATTGCTTTCCATTAAAAACGTATAATTAATCATGGAAGAAACTTAAATTTCTGTCACTCCTGGAAGAGTGCTTATTCTGAATCCCAAAGTGTTTATTTTGTCACATACTTTATAACCATGACAAACCTCAATAAATGGTTGAATAACCAAGCCTTCTTTAAGCCTGATTATTGGAATAGAGACAAAAACCATTCTGGAATCCAAACCTTGCAAACAGTATCAGGCTGCTTTCTGTTTTAACTCAACCTTGGAAGTTGCACCCAAAATGACCATAGCCCTAGTATTACAGAACAATTAAATTCATATTATTATAAGGCAAGCATCATTGAATAAATGCGGATGTTGCTGAAATTGGAGGTATAATGTAACACACAGCACTGGCTTGAGAAAAGTGGTTTACACCCATTTCTTAGTCCTCCATGAAGTTCTCCATGAAGTTGGTGGGCAGAAGGCAGGAAATAATATGATCCTTTGCATTATAGCAAAGGAACTGAGCGACTTGAAATTGGTTTGGAGATCTAAACCAGACATTCAGAACATCATTTCGTTCCCAGGGGCCTCCTCAGTATGAGAAGTTTCCAAATGATTTTCTCATAAGAAAACGGATGATGATAAATAAAGTCATAAGAATGTTTGAAACTTCATTTTGTTGTGTTGTAAATAATATATTCCTTGAATTACATCCCTTTATAGTACATATGTCACCTCACTCAGCTATCTCTATTGTGAAAAACTCAGATTTGGGAGAGGACAGATTGGCATTCCCTGATGTCCCTATTGTTATAAAATATTTGATAAAGCTGAAGTCTGCCTCCAAGTATTTTTTAGACATTGGTCAATTTATTCATTTAATAAATTATTACTGAACATCTGCCACCTGCTAGACACTGCACTAGGTCCTGATAATAAAACAAACAAAGCACAGTCTCTGCCCTCCTTTGACACCCTGCAGCTGCTGAAAGTAAAATTAGAATCAAAAGCCAAGAGATGAGATTCATTAGATATAGAAATGACTGACCTCAAAAAATAATCTGTACAGGTTGGCTGAGAAAATGTTAAGACACATAACTGATAAACAATTATGCACGTGTTAAATTGGAGCTATTATCTAATCCAATGAATAGACAAGTGGAAATAATGAACTGAATTCACTCCCTCATATATCACATGTATTATATGTGTACCTTTCCCTGCCCTCACAAAACTTACAGCACCGATTTACCAGTTTCTCTGTCTTTCCCAGCTGTGAAAATGTCACCACATCGATTCAGTTGCCTAAACCAAATTGTAGGAGTCATCTTTGATTCTTCTTCTTCCCTCAACCTTAAACCCCTACCCTCACTCCTGGTCCTCTCAGCTCTACACACACAATCCAGTAACAAATTTTGCCCACTCCAAAACACACCGTGAATCTTCCCTTTTTTCACAGTCTCTACAGCCACTTCTCTGGCCTAGCACCATCGTCTCTCACATGGCCTGCTGGGATGAAGTCCTGACTGGTCCCCCTGCTTCCGTCCTTCTTGTCCAAGCCCAACACACACACATCCCTTCCTGACTCAGTATCCAGAGTGAAATTCTCTTAAAAGCTAAACCAGACCGTGCCACTTACCAGCATCAAGAGGCTTCCCGTGCATGTGGAATCAAATCCAAGCTCCTCTTCCTGACCTATAAAGGCATATGTGATGTAGTCCCTGTTTTTCTCTCCCAGCTCAACTCCTACTATTGTTGCCTTCATCCAGACACGCTGGCCTTTCTGTGCCTCCCATTCACCTACTTCCTTCCCAACTTTGGGCCTTTGTATATGCTGGTCCTTCTGATCTTCACAGAGCTGGTTTCCTCATCATTCGGATCACAAAGAAGGGTCACCTCCTCAGACACCTTATTTGACCTTCCACTCAATTTCACATCACTACCACTGTAATTTTCAGCGTACCACTTATCAAAGTCTGTGATTTACCCTCTTTTTTTGGCTTATTTGATTCTTGTTTGTCTACCACCACTAGAACAGAAACTCTGTGTCTATCTTGTCTGCTACTGTATCCCTGGGGCCTAGAATTTTGCCTGATAACGCATTTGATGCTCAATAAATATATGTGGAATGAATGGATGAATGATGATAGTAGAAGAGGAGGGGTAATGAGAACTGGAGGGAGAGGAGGTGAGGTGAAAAGGAGAGACTGGGGAATGAAAAGATATGGAGAAATGTTGGCAGAGTGAGAGACAGAGAGAGAAATTAACTGGCTTTGAGATTGAGACTCCAAGGACAGAAAAAGTTAAATGCAGCGGGAATATAAAGTGGGGTGAGGAAGAGAGTGGAAAGGTGAGAATGGAGAGGCCGGCAGCAGGCGGATCATCAGGAACTTCGAAATCCAAGAAAAACAGTTTGTGCTTTATTCTATGGAAACCAATTAAAGGTTTTAAGCAGGGGAGTGACAGGAAGAGATTTGTGTTTTAGAAAGATCACTGTGGCTGAGATGTAAAGAATGAATTAGAAGAGAGAAGACAGAAGAAAAATTATGTTAACATAAAGGAATGGTCAATGTGGCAGCTTAAACAAAGGGGAGTCAGAAAGCAGGGATTTGGCAGTGTTTTTCCAACAGTGTCAGGGAAGAGGCGGTAAATCTGAGAATCTGAGCACCCCAGTGACTACAGAGGAAGTATATAATGGCCGGTAAGAGTCTGGGCTTGGAGTCAGACAGACCCGGGTTTAACCTCAAATCTATCACTCTGTAGCTTATGTGATCTAGAACAAGTGATCAATTCTAAGCCACAGTGTCCTCTTCTGTAAAATAGGAGTAATAATTGCTAGACTATAAACTGCTTAGTTCTCTGCTTGCTGTGTTTGAGTGCTAAATAAATATTAGTTTTATTGTGGTACTACTAGGTATGCCCTGTGATGGGCTTAGAAAATTCTAACAGGTCACTCCATGACCTGGACAAACTGACCTTATAGCCTCTACCTTCTTTTGGTATATGTCTCTACAAATCAGGAAACTCTGATTATTAACTTGGCTTCCTAGAGCACTGCTTTATGAGTATCTTGGCCACCAATAAAAGTATATTTCTCAATGAATAGTAAGAAGATAACACTATGTTTACATGTAGTTTCTGTTGAGTTAGGTTAGCTTGAGTCAGGCCCCTAAACTTATATTCATTTCTAAGAAGAACCAAACTCTGAGATGTGCTTTGTGTTCTGAGGACAAAGTCTACGCCCTGGATCAGTGGCTGCACCAAGAAGACCCACCCCTCGGAGAGTGAGCAATGGGCTATCCTGACAGTGGGATTTTGTCTGTTAACATCGGCCATTCCCAATTGTGCCACGTAGAAGCACATGCCTTAAATCTGGTCACTCTTCTACATGATAACATTTTTCATACTTGAAAATTTCCTATTTTTCTTTTACTTTCCTCCTTCCAATCTTTTCCTTGAGCACACATATCCAGACGGAATAAGAAATAACTAGGGTTGTTTTTCAGTTCCCAGCTTCAAATGGATCAGGAGTGATGCCCCTTATGCATTTGATGTGTTTTTCTTTGAATCTGTCTTTGGGGAAAAGTGTTGTATCTGTTAAAGACTTAATATTTTTAGAAATTTAATAGGCTCATTTAGAGGTAAATATTTTAAACAGGCCACCCATGCGTTACATTAACTGCACCTTGCTGTGACATTATCACAAAGGCTTCAAACCTCAGGGACTGAGAAACCTTTTAACACTCTGTTTAGTAAACGTTAAACCCTCGGTTGATGATCTGAGTTCACTCTCCCTTAGTATAGATCAGGCTGCTGAGGCGGGTGATATTTCAGTCATTTGAATGTCAGTCTAAAAGCATGCACATCACTGCTGCACATCATCAGAGCCTCGGGTCATTTACACTTGTGGTTGTTTTACTTCACAGCCCAGAGCCTTCCCCGAGCTGCTGTCATTCTGACCCTGAGGCCGCCCTTCACAGCCTCCTGACTCCACTCCCAACATCCCCTTTCAAGCTGACACAGAGCAAAGGCTGACCTTGTCCCATCAACCACTTACCCACACAGACCCAATTAATCTTTGGTTGCCAGTAAATCCAGCACACTTCCCTCCTTGCATACTACAGAATTTCGCAGAGGGGATGCTTTGGGCTTCGTTTGCTTCCCTATGAGATGAGCTGTGGCTGAAACACAGACAGCTGCCCTATAGAATGATCTGAGGGCCCTGTCAACCAAAGGTGTCTCCTTGTCAGAGTGTCAGGGTGTGGGAACTCACTCCTAGCCCCTTTCCATTACTCCTGAGGACTTCTTTCCAAGAATAAAGGATTCCTAGAAAAATTAACCAATTGCCTCTCACAAGGCAGTGGTGTCCTAAGACAGAGATCGTACAGGGGTAAGGGGAAAGGAAAGGAAAAGGGCACTGAAGATGGGATTCTGGGTATCTTGAGACGTTTGAGGGCACTGGGTGCCTGCAAGTAGTGAGACTCTAAGTGAGGATGTAACATGACCCTAGTGTCAAACAAACCATCTGGGTTTGTTCAAGGTCATTAAACTATATGACCCACCATGTAGATGCATTATAATAAATACAAATACCACTCACTGCCAAATTTAGTTCTGGCCAGACTTGGCTTCAGTCAAGAATACAAAAATGCAAATCAGTGGCTACTTCAACAGATGGAGGGTGGGGGTCTAGAGTGAGACTCATAGCCTCCAGTTTGGGCATTCAGGATAATCAAGATGCATCCAGACCACTGTAGGAAGGTAACTGTTGTCTACATGAGATACTTGGATCAGCACTGGCCTCAGTTTGATGGGTTCCTTATCCGTGAATAGAGTACAGACTGGAATTTGGAGTGTAGGATCTGATAAGGAAGAGGGCATTCACTGCCTGTGGAGTGAGAAACTTGAGGTGTGGGGAAGATTGGTGGTCCAGCACACTTTCTGACACTGGTAACAGCTTCCTATTGCACCATCCCTGTAGCTCAGGGGACCCTGCTGTCCACTTTAGCAAGACTTGGGAAATATATTTGGGTCCTGTGGTAGGCAGAATAATGCTCCCTCCATAGATGTCTGTGTCCTAATCCTATGAATATGTTATGTGGTAAAGGAAATAAAGGTTGCAGATAAAATTAATGTTGCTGATCAGCTCACCTGGAGATGGGTGAGGTTATCCTGGATCGTCTCGGTTGGCCAAATATAATCACAAAGATCTTTAAAAGTAGAGGAGGGAAGCAGCATAAAAGGCTGGCCTGATGACGTAAGAAAGTCTTGACCCACTCTTGCTGACTCTGAAGATGGAGGAAGAGAGTTACCTCCCAGCAAGGGATGCAGGTGGCCTCTAGAAGCTGAAAAAGCAAGGAAAGGGAGTGACCCCTGGAGACTATAGAGGGAACACAGCCCCGTCAATACCTTGACTTTAGTCCAGTGAGACCCATGTTGGATTTGTAACCTATAGAACTGTCAGATAACAAATCTGTGTTGTTTTAAGCCACAAAGTTTGTGAGAATGTGTTATAGCAGCCATCGGAAACTAATACAGGTCCCTTCTGAGAGGAGATGCAGGATTCGTTCCACCAGCCGATTTGTCCAAAGCCGCGAATCATATTCTCAGTCCCTGAAGGGAGCAACTTCTCATCTTTAACCACAACCTAAAAGCTTCCTAAGTTCCACTTCTTCCTGTGGCATAGAGAGTTTAAGCCAGATCCCCTGTGACCGCAGGCATTCAGAAGTTCTAGATGGGCAGAGTGAGAAATGAAGGACATCCATTATTGGAAGTCAACGTGAAACTTACCTCAGAACTTTTCAGACTACTGCTTCAAAAGAAGAAATACACATTAAGGGGGTTGTTAAGGATCAGACTAGGCAGCTTTAGAAAGAAAGATTCAGAGACAAAATGTGTCCTGTATCTCAAGTTTACCTTTATTGTTCCAAAGAATAGCAGGGATCTTAGAAGACTGTCATCTTAAAGCACAATGTGTCAAGTTAAAGATGGAGTGGCAATATTAATGGAATTGCCTTGCTTTAGTAGGTTTAAGGCAAATCCTTAACATTATTTTCCTGCCGTTTTCTAAATTAAATTTATAAGAAATATTATGTATCCTGCTGTGCAAAGTGAAAGCTGTATTCTTGTAAAGGGCTTATAATCATATTAAAAAGCTGGAGGGTGAAGTTTGTTCATGCCATCAAAGTCACAGAGTAAAAATAGAGTCTCATATTGTGCATTTTTATAATGGTAATACCTTTTTGGGGTATATAACACCACAAAGTGCTTCACTGATACTGTTTCGTTAATCCTTAGAACATCCCCGGTGGGGAGGTATATTTTTATCTCCACTTTGCATATGGGAAAACTGAGGCACAGCAAGTGTCAGCAATTTGCCTTGGCCTGCCAGTGGGTGGGCAGCACAGCTTGCACAGAAACTCCAGGATTGTAGCCCGAAGACTATTCACACCATTCATCAGATGACAGTCATCTTTCTAATCTACCTTTCTGCAGGTACAGAAATAGCTCCAGGAGGACTTTGGCATCTCTCAAATTTTATCTTCAAGTTCCTCAAGAAAAATATCCTATAAATAGATTTTCTGTTAATTCCACTACATCTGCTTAAAATTCTTATGAACAGTCGGTAGGAGGTAGCAGCACAAGGCTCAGAGTGGGGGCATTTTTGTGAAGTTAGAGGGAAATGTGGATGATCTAGAGAAAGCCAAGGGGGACAGTTTGGGGGGCTGGAGCGGGATTGCCTATTTGGTAAACCAGAAGCTCCTCATAGGAGCCTGATCACCAAAAGCGCACAGTTCCCCTGTGACCAGGGAATTCCAGGACTTTCAGGAAGTTCTATTCCTGGGCACAGAGATTTATTTCTCTCTTTCTGCAGACTGAGATTTTACTTTGGTTCTTAAGCTTCTGCTTTATGTGCTTTAAACCAGCTGGTGCACGCCAGATTTGAGCATCTTGATAGGAACACTCAGTAACTGAACTTAGTGTTTAGTTCCCGTGCTCTGGGCCATGGAGAGCAGGTGGTCCAAATTCTCCTCCTCTCTGCTGTTTTCTTCAGTTATGTCTCCCTGAGTGACACAGAAACCAAAGGCTTGAGCACCTTGCAAACAATATAGGTAAACACAGGGATGTATTGAGCACCTGCTAGGCATAGGCATGAGACCCATGTCTAGGTCTCAATGTGTCACTCCTCGGGCCTCTTTGGGATTGTGCCGTCCCTTTTCACAGCACAGGAGGAAAAGTCATTTGCTTAAGGTCATATCATGAGTAAGTTGGTGTTGGTGCAGCTAGGATTCAGCTCCAAATCTGATGGGACTTGACCATCTGCTTTTAACCACTACCCTAAGATCCCTCTAATATTCTAGGAGGTATGATCTATCCTGCATCCTGTGACAAATGGACTTTGCCAACCAGAAACTACCCTTCCAGCACAGTGATGAGCTCAGGGTTGCTTGCTATTTGTGTCTGTCTTTGGTATCCCGCTATGTAACCTGATAAGCACACCCATATTCCTTAGTTTCAGGGCTTCTTACCCTCAACACCTTTCAATAAAAATATTAGTGGCAAAGTTTCTAATTTTTCTTCCTGGGAACTGATATTAAAACAGACAGTGGGCCAGGTGTGGTGGCTCACGCCTGTAATCCCAGGACTTTGGGAGGCCGAGGCGGGAGGATCACCTGAGCTCAGGAGTTTGAGACCAGCCTGGTCAACATGGCGAAACCCCCTGTCTACTAAAAATATAAAAGTTAGCCAGATGTGGTGGCACACACCTGTAATCCCAGCTACTTGGGAGGCTGAGGCAGGAGAATCACTTGAACCTGGGAGGCAGAGGTTGCAGTGAGCCGAGATCATGCCATTGCACTCCAGCCTGGGGAACAGAGTGAGACTCTGTCTCAAACAAACAAACAAACAAAAAACAGACAGTGAAGTTATCTGGATAGCTATTATTTTCTATTCCTTTCCTTCTTATACCTATATGTTGTATTAGTGTCATTAGCGTGTTTCAAATGCTCAATTGTTCAATGGTTTATTTACATAACTATTCAATTGACTAATGATTCGGTTTGGATCTTTGTCCCCATCGAAATCTCATGTTCATTTGTAATCCCCAGTGTTGGAGGTGGGGTGTGGTGGAAGGCAATTGAATCATGGGGCCAGATTTCCCCCTTTAGTGAGGCTATCACAATACGGTTCTCATGAGATCTGGTTGTTTAAAAGTGTATGGCACCCCCCTCCCACCCACCCCTGCTCTCTTCTTCCCGCTCCAGCCATACAAGATATGCCTGCTTCCTTTTCACATTCTTCCATAATTGTAAGTTTCCTGAGGCCTCCCCAGAAGCCACGCAGAAGCTGCTATGCTTCCTGTACAGTCTGCAGAACCATGAGCCAATTAAACCTCTTTATTAATTACCCAGTCTCAGGTATTTCTTTATAGTAGTATGAGGAAGAACTAATACAACTAGCTACACAAAAGCTCATCCTAAAGAAAAGATTCCATTCCCAGGATAAGAGACACAATGGAGAGATAAGGGGCTTATTCTGTCTGTCCTCACCTGGACAGCATAGATGATCTTACACAGTGTTGGTGTTACACAGAGTATCTGGAACCAACTTCTTTAATGTCTTCTCCATTTCCGGGTTGAGTTTTTTTCCCAGACCTGCCAGCATGCCCACTATGCAGAGCCCCAGCCATGCCCCTCACTTCACTTGGATACTCTAGGGTAATATCATCTTGAGATTCTTAACCTAATTATATCTGCAAAAATAGTTTTTCCAAGTAAGGCCACATTCACAAGTTCCTGGTGTTAGAACATGGTCCTATCTTTTTGGGAGCTGTCATTCTACATGTTACATTAGCCATAGCCTCTCTGACCAACAGTGTATGATCACGGCTCAAATTTGTAATGACTGGCAATTTCTTCTCTCACATGACAGTTGATTCCACTTTTTGCTAAACTCTAATTTCATAAAAGATAATCTTCATGTTGTGCCCAAATCAGCATCTGTGTAATTTTCCCCCATCAGTCCTACTTCTGCCTATGGAAATACTGAGGGATAAATTCAGTTCTTTTGCAATAAGACTAATGAATAGAGCTGAAGCTAAAACATTAAGGGTCAGAGAAATGTGGAGGTTTGTGAAAGCAGGGCAATCTAGACAACTAATTCAACATAATTCATCAATTCTTTATTATGTGTTTACTTTGTGCAATATACTGTGGTGGATGGTGCAGAAGATTTTCAGATGGAGAAGAGAGTTCAGGACCTCCACATAGCAGGGCAACAGGACATGTTCACATATAACTACAATGCACAATATTATGCAAATAACTATAATACAAGGTAGAAGGTGGTGGAGGTCATTAAAGAGGATTAACAAAGTGCAGTGAGAGTTAGATGAGAGGATATTCTTTGTCATCCCTTCTATTCTGTCTCCACACAGAAGCCAAAATGAGTTAAAAATAAACTGAACAGGCTCAAAGCAGGCTCAAAACTATACAATGGCTCTCTGTGGAAAAAAAAAAAAAAGAAAAGAAAAAATCCCACTCCTGGTATGGCCCTCAAAATCCCTACTCACCTTTCAGCCTTGCCTGGTCCACACTCCTTCTTGCTCTCCACATAGACACCAGCCACAGGGACCCCTCGGTTTAGGTTCTCAGACTTGCCATGCTCTGTTCTGCCCCAGGGCCTTCTCCCAGCCATTCCTTGAGCCTGGAATACTCTCACCCCAATCCTTTGCTCTTAGCCTTAAGGAGGACTCTCTTGATTGCTTATTTAAATTAGATCCTCTGTCATGTTATCTAATAGCACCTGGACTTTTTCTTCATCCCACTGATCCCAGTTTGCAATCACACACCCAGGTATGTAATTATTCATTTGATGTGAATCTTTCCCATTGGATGGTAAGCTTCAGTAGGGCCACTATTTCACACAACATCCACGTGGTGTATCAGAGTACCTGGAAAATAGATGTACAAGAAAGACAGTTGCCATATGAGTGGTACAGTGATGAATGAATGAGAGCTATTAGATAAAAGTTTTCCTGAAGGAGGTGGCATTTGAGAAGAATTTTGATGAAATCACAGACATGGGGCTGGAGAAATGTTTTAGGAATGTGAAGAATGCATAAATGGGAAGTTCAGGGCATACTGTTTGGAAAATGGCAAAAAATAAGGGTTTGGTTTTAATGTGAGTGTGTGTCTAGGGCAAAGGTTGGCAAACTTTTTCCATAAAGGCCCAGTTAGCACATATTTTAGGCCATATGGTCTCTGTTGCAGCAACTTAACTCTACAACTGTATTGTGAGAGCAGCTGTAGATAATATGCAAATAAGTGGGTGTAGCTGGGTCCTAATAAAATCTTATTTGTAAGTACACGTGCTGGGCTGGATTTGGCTCTTGGGTTGTAGTTTGCTGACACCTGGTCTAGGGAATACTGAAAGGGCTACAAGTGGAGGCTGGTGTAGTACCCTTAATCCTAAACTGTGGAGTAAATAATTCAATAGATAGTTCGTAGGAAGTCACAGCAGATTGAAAGGTATGGAGTAAAGACATAAAAGAAAGTGTGTGAGTAAAATTTGTTTTAGTATTTGTATTAGTTCTTTTTCACACTGCTATAAAGAACTGCCCGAGACTGGGTAATTTATAAAGGAAAGAGGTTTAATTGACTCACAGTTACGCATGGCTGGGGAGGCCTCAGGAAACATATAATTATGGCAGAAGGCGAAGGGGAAGCAAGCTTGGACCGCCTCACATGGTGGCACGAGAGAGAAGAGCAAGCAGGGAAATGACTAGACCCTTATAAAACCATCATATCTCATGAAGACTCACTATTATGAGAACAGCATGGGGAAAATCACCCCCATGATCCAATCACCTCCTGCCAGGTTCCTCCCTCAACACGTGGGGAGTATGGGGATTACAACTCAAGAAGAGATTTGGGTGGGGACACAGCCAAACCGTACCAGTATTATTAATCTAGGAACACCTCTGATGAATGGAATCAGAAGAGATTACAGGCACAGAGAGGAGCAGTTAGGAGCCTCTTCTGATACTCAAGATAAGAGACGATGAATCTCACCTGAAAAGACTGAAAGTGGGCAGATGAGGAATATTGCAAAATTAGTTCTGAGGTTTTATCCTGGGTATTAGATAACGGCATAGGGCTAATGGGAAAGAAACAAAGATGTTAGGAGAAAGATTGCTTTGGTATTGAGGGGAAATGGCCAACTGAGCTTGATGTGTCCAGTTTAAGGTGTTAGGAGGACATGCAGTGGGGTAGCCAACAAACTAGAGCAAATGTGGGGCTTAAGCAAGGGACAGGTGCTGTAGATGCAGATTCAGGTGAAGGGCTGAGAGACAGGAGAGAGGGAAGGTGTGGTGCCCAAGGACAGACCCTGGTGATGATCTTCAGTTAGACACTGAGTGAAGAAAGGAAAAGGTACTAAGTGACCCAGGACTGCAGAGAGCCAGAGGAGGCAGACGAGGAGGGTTTTAAGAAGGAAAAGTGAAATCAGCCCCAAGCACATCCATCTCCAGAAAGCAAACGAAGTACATATCTGTTTCTGAAATTATCAAAATACATCAACAGCCTGCTGCACTAACCAGAAATTATGTAATAAAATTAGCCAGGGTGAGTCTAGCCTTAGGGTTGGCGCTGCCCCCTTCTATTCAAGAGCTTGCATCGTGAAGAACGTGACACAGAAGAGACAGACCTATTTGCTTTCTTTATCCAGGGCAGGCTCGCATACTTCAAATGACCTGAACAAATTCAATAATCTGTTCATTTGCTAGAGTCTCTCCCCGAGACTCCATTGATGGGTGATTTATCAGAGCAGCCGGGGCAGGCACAGGGGCATTCTCTGCATTTGCTTTGAAGCCCCGATGCCAAAGCACATTATCAGGTCTGAAGGTCATTATTTCTATAGAAAACAATGGTTTGTGGTTAATACCACCCTGTTGGCATGTAACAGGGGAGATGACTGGTGATAATGTGAGGACTGAGAGTTCACTGCAGCCCACATCTGTCCTTCAGCTACATACTACATCTGTCCTTCAGCAGCATCCTCTGTTCGCCCTGTATTCTCATGCTGCCCTTGCCTCCTGGGAGGGATGGGATGTGTCTGTTCTTTAGAATGAAGGCTCTGAATCCTCCTTGACCCTAGGCGTAACCTGGAGGGAAAATGCCCACCCAGCAGAGGATGGACAAAGGCTGATTTCACTGGGTTTTTACTTGCCACTCTTTGGGTCAAAGGCATTTGACCACAGCTGCCTGTGGTTAGGCTGCTGGAGAAATTAGCAGAAGGAGGAGAGCGATGATCCTAGACAACCTTTCCCGGAAAAAACCCAGTTTGTTCTCACCTGCTGAGTTCTGCATTCCTGTCAGCTGCTCTGGAATTCAAACTACTATTTATTAGTTTCTGTGGATTCTCTTTGTGGAAAGATTTATTGTTCTTGCATTTCTTGGGTGAAAAATGCCTATAAAAACTTCTGAGGCATCTTTGGGGATTTCACAATCAGGAAGTAGAAAATTATATTTCAAAGCTGAAGCTAATGAGAGATCATCCTGTAATAGGTGAGATATAAGGCTCTGTGTCTGTGGAGGGAAGGGATGAAGGAAACAGGCAATTTGACGGCTGCTGTTCTCTGTCACCTGAAAAAATTTCAACTTTACAACCTGACAAGGAAGGTTTGCAGCCTAGAACACATCAAACCTCAAGTGAAAAACAAGTGTTACCCATGCAGGTAACCATGCATTTTCACAAAGTCATCTGGCTTCAGGATAATGAGTCTATTATTTCTCTAGAATTACTTTCAATAGAATTTCTCTGTGAATACATTTCAAATTTGAACAGCATTCAAGATTGCAAGTGGAAAAGCTACCAGGCTGTAAATGGAGCCATGCCAGTCATTCTCTATTCGCACCTCAGATCTGTTTTCTGGCCTTCTCTATGCGGCTGTAGGTTGCTCTCTAGAAAGGGCTTCACTAATCTCCCCGTTCTCTGGATTCTGGTTGGGATTGTGTAATGGGGGCACTAGCAGGAGACCACAGGGCAGGTTGTAAAAGCACTCAGGGTACTAATTTCCTCAGTCCTCTTCCTAGTCCCTACCTGCCCTGCCGAGGTTCCTGCCAGATGGTCCCTCTGTGGCCTCACAGATCAATAAAATAACTGAACAATTTTCCTGCTGAAAACAACTAAAAGTTTGGCTAAAAAACATTTTAAGTTATTTAAATGCATTGCTAAGCTGGACAGAAATTAAGGAATCTGCAGAGGTCAAAAGAGAAACTAAAGCAGGACCCTGTGAGGTGAGTGAGCACGGAAACAGTCTCCACTCTCAGGGCGTTGCCAACACACCTGCTCTTTATGGTGGTTGCGCAGGGAGAAGGGGACACAACGAAGCAAGGGCCTGGTCCTTTATTGTTGGGGCGAATGAGAAACACGCTGTGTTGGATAGAAGGGGAAAGCTAGGAGAAGTGTCTAGGACCACTTTGGCACTGAGCAGACAGAGGGGAAGCCTCCCCTGAGGATGTGCCAGGCCTCACTGGGCCAGAGTTCTCATTATCTGATGCAGTTAGTCCAAGAAACTTCAAGCTAGCAGTGGCCCCAGGCAACCGGCAGAAGCAAGTGCAGGTCTTCTCTGAGGACACGCAAATTCAACCCAGGCCTAAAGAACTCTCAGAAATAATGTGCCAAAGAAAATGAGCATGCAGTCAAAAAGGAAAGAAACAAGGTACCAGATGCAAGAGCCAGCAGATATAACCTGGCAACATCTTTAGATACTAGAGTTATCAGACACAAAGTATAAAATAAGATATTTAATATGTGTAAGTAAATGTGTGTATGAGAAGCTTAGAAAGTTGAGAAAGGAATGAGAGACTATCAGAAGCAACCGAGCAGATTTGGAAAAGAAGCAAGCAGAGTTCTAAAATTGAACCATATAATAATTAATATCAAATACTCAGTGGGTGGGTTAAATGGAAGATTAAACACAGATGGAAAGAAGTTAGCATCCTGAAAGATAGTTTGGAAGACATTATCCAGGGTACCCACACAGAACATCAAATATATATATATATATATATAATTTTTTTTTTGAGATGGCATCTCACTCTGTTTCCCAAACTGGAGTGCAGTGGCATGACTTTGGCTAACTGCAACCTCCGAATCCCAGGTTCAAGTGATCCTTCTGCCTCAGCCAACTGGGTAGCTGGGATTATAAGCATGCACTACCACACGTAGCTAATTTTTATATTTTTAGTAGAGATGGGACTTCATCATGTTGCCCAAGCTGGTCTCAAACTCCTGACCCCAAATGATCTGCTCGTCTTGGCCTCCCAAAGTGCTGGGATTACAGACGTGAGCCACTACACCTGGCTCACATAGAAAATTTTAAAGCAGAATTAAGAGACATAGAAGATAGACAAACTCTTTTATGTATCTAATAGAGGTGCCAAAAGATTATAGAACAGAAAAGCGGTATTTGATGAGATAATAGCCAGAATTTTTCAGAATTACGGAGACACATCAGAGCTCAAATTCAGGAAATTCAACGAATCTTAGGGAGAATAAATAGAAACAAAACAATACCTAGATATGTCATGGTGAAACTGCAGAATCCCAAAGATAATGAAATTTAAAAGCAGTGAGAGAGAAAAGGGAGATTACTTTTTAAAGAACAGTAGTTAGACTGACAACTGATGTCTCAACAGCCATAGTGCAACTCATGGAATAATATCATCATTGTGCTGAAGGAAAATCTGCAAACGTAAAGTCTTTCAAGAATGAGAGTGAAATAAAGAAAATCTCTCAGTCAAACAAAAACTGAGAGAGTTACCATCAATAGAGTCTTACTAAGGCAAATTTTGAAAGTAGGTGCAAGATGGTTCCAGAAGTGTTTGGGATAAAGAAAACATTGTCTGTGTAAAACAGCAGTAAGAATGTAAAATCTATTAAGCTAAAGACAGATTGAAGTAAAATATTGGACAATTTAAGCATATGGTTTTGGAGGGCCTAATTGGTGTTATTTATTTAGAGCTGGCATTATTTGGAAGAAGAGTAATAAAAACAGTTAACTTTAGATTTTTAAAACTAATCCATCAAAATAGCTAGCGAAACCATTAAAAGAAAAATGCGTAGTTACCACACTTATAGAGGAAAGTAATGCAGTGAGAATAGTTGGAAGAGAGACTAAAACGCATTGTTTGAGAGTATATATATAGACACACACACATACATACATATGTATACATACATATATATATATGGAAATAACACAAAAGTGAGACAGTGAACACAAAATTGAGAAAGTCTGTGGAGGCTGAACACAAACCATGGCACTCTACATGGTCTCCCTTAGTCTGGGGTCAGCGAAGTTGGCCACAGGATGGACTCAAGGATGCCTCTAAATGCCAAGAGTGGAGTGCACAGAGGGAACCTGAGAACTGGTTCTCAGCAGCATCTTTGGTAGCTGAAGGGTCTATGGTGAAGATGGAGAAAAACATGGATTAAGATCCCACAGCCCCTTCCTGATTTCTCTGGCATGATTTCAGCTTGGGAGAATTGTACGATCCCATGAAGGAGAGGACGGGGTCCCAGATGTGATGAGGGGGATTTTCCACCGGCCAGTGAGGTGACAGCTCAGGTCACAACATCTGACTTACATGAATAAAGGAATCAGATATTTCATTGTCTGAGAAAAAAAACAAAACAAAACACCTCACTCCCAAAATGTTAGTGGTGATGATCTTTGGTGGAATTTCAGGTGACTTTTAGTTTCTTTATATTTTCATTTATAATTTTAACATAAAATACCCCAGATATGTATACAACTAAACTCATCTGATTGCAGGATGTAACAAGGGGAATTTTCTGTGTCTTGAAAAGACCAGTGTTTGAAATTCTCTAGAAGTTGCCCTGAAAACATTATTTTGGTTGTAGTTTTTAATGTTCTAATTGAATTTCCTAAGGTGGGCTGTGCTTTAGAAACTGTAAAGCCCCATATCTGCTCTCATTGTTATTATCTTTTCCCATATGGAAGTTAGTATTTTGGCAATCATTCTCCCCTCAAGAGATCATTTTATCAAAACGGAAATCTGTAACTCATGCTGTCGCATAAGACTAAGTCACTTTCTAACAGAGGATTTCCACATTGTGGGACTTCTATAATTATTAATATGTGTAAATAATATCTTTAAAAGCAGAAAATCAGATCAGAGAAATGGCTGTGGTGGAGACTGTTGTTTTGCCCACTGGTGTCCCCTCCTTTGGGCACAGAGCTAGATTACCATTCTCAGCCTTCCCTACCATGAGGTGACTAAGTTCTCTTCAATGGAATGTGAGCACAAGTGCTGTCTACTACTCCCAGGCCTGGCATCAAAAACTCCCACATCCCCTCCTCCAAGCTCCTTTTTCCTTCAGGCTGCCTATCCCTCACCTGACTCACCTCCCTACCCACGGCAACCACAAAGCTGCTTGCTGAAATGGCAAAGCTGCCGTCAGCCTGGGGCTCTGAATGACTGTGTGGAGCATGCTAGTCCCACCCCCGTTCCCACCTCAATCCCACCTCAAACCTCTCTAAGCCACGTGTGCTCCGGAGATTAGCTGCTGTCAGGCCTTGAGTTTCTCGGTCTACTTGTTTCCACCATCTTGCCTACCCTAAAGAAAACAATGGCACATTCTCAAGAGTGGCTCATAAACGGCTTGAGAATGAAATTTTTTTCTCTAATGACTTTATTTGTAACAGTCCTCTTCAGAGGAATCCTCAAACACTGTGTGGTGTTTCACCCATGAATGTCAGATTTACCTCATTAGTTAATTTGATCTCCTGGGTGCAAAACTGTTCATCTTTTCACTCAGTGTGAAACAGAGGCACACTCTGTGGGGTACATCTCAGATGCCAAAAGTTACACAGAGCAGTATTTTCCACTACATCCATTCGGTTGGTTACAATTACCGGTGGGAATGTGATGTGGAAGCTGAAACTGCGGTTTTGAAAGTGGAAAAATAGCAGAAGTCTCCTATTTAGAGAAAAACCAAAGGTTTAAACTGACAGTTATAACTAAAACTCCATACGGTAGTCCTCTCTGATCCTCAGTTTCCTTTCCACTGTTCAGCTACCTGCGGTACAACACAAGAAGATATTTTGAGAGAAAGACCACATTCACATAATTTTATTACAGTTTATTGTTATAATCATTCTATTTTCTTGGTTATTGCTGTTACTCTTTTACAGTGCCTAATTTATAAACTAAACTTTATCACAGATGTGTATGCATAGGAAAAGCATTTTTTATATAGGGTTTGGAACCATCCTTGGTCTCAGGCATCCACTGGAGGTCTTGGAACGTATGCCTGCGGATAAGGGGGCTCCTGTAACATGTGCTGTTCTGGAAGAGGCTGCAGACATTTCAGGAGAGTTGTCTCCTCCAGAACGAGCCTGCTGTTTTGACTGATCTTCGTGAGGCTATCTCAGATGGCACTCAAACGTAGTGGAGCCATTTACGCATATCCCACAACTCTGACTCCAGAAGCCTGGAGAAATTATATGAATATTGACTAAAGGTTTCTGCAAGCAGTGCTGCAAGGCTTTATACATGAGACACACAGAAGAATGTTTTAAAATTCCTCTTCACCCATCCATCTCTACCAATTCCCTACAGTGGTTGCTCAAACATCTCTCCCCGTGGCCATCTCTTTACGTTTTCCTCCGCTTTCCTCTCCTTCTTCTTTTGCTAGCTCCTCTCTGTTCTTTTCAAGGCAAATCCTGCTACAGTTCCTTCAGATACTTCATGCCTCACTCAATACACTGAGCTACAAGGAAAGGTCCAGGGAAAGGAACAGAGGTTGGAAAAACGTTGTGAATTCCTAAGTATGAATCTTTTTGTTTCTATCATAATGATATTGAAGTTTTATGAGATTGTATTAATCGTAAGATTCTTTTCTATGCTCTTTCCACTTTTCAAGGAAAAGCTCTTAGTTCCCCCCACAGCACTGTAGCCCTTCAGTGAATGAACTGCAAAAGTGTGCCAAAGGGCAAGGCCCAGAAATTGGGGGTGCAGCTTTGATCTCTACAGATACCAGTTGTAATTCTCGGTTACCAGTTTTGGGGAGCAAATGCTTCAGTCCACTGACAAACACTTGAGAAATGACTGAAGAGCCTTTAGGCATGCAAAGATTTACTCTCAAGTGTTCTGTTTGTTTCCATTTTTACCCAGGATTCTAATGCTATGGAATTCATGAAAGAGCAGTTCTGGAAGGCTTGCTTGTCCTTTAGATAATCCTGGAGGACAAGTACTTCTTCAGGCTGTTTGCTTGGAGCTTTCCCTGAAGCAACCAAACTGGAGCACCCGCCCTGCGATGGCCATAGCTGTGTCCTCAGCCTTGCTTCATGATGAGGAATGATGGTGACTACCTGGCATTGCTATTATGTTGTGCCACTGGGCAGGGAGGCCTGTGTTGGGAGCTGCCAGGAGCCATTGTGAGCAGGTGAGTTTGAGATATCTGACCACAATGAGGGCCCAAAGTTCTCCAAGAGGGTGGCTGAGACTCCCAGTCCTGGATGATCTGCTACCTGTCTCTTACTGGGCACGAGAACCGTGAACTAGAAGAGAGAATTCTAGGGACACGTGTTTCCTTTGGCCTGAACCCTCTGATAGCCAGCACCCACCTGGCACCTCACTCCTGGGGCCTCTGCCTCACACTTCTGAGTATGGGGTCTCTGACAACTTCACATTACCTACCATAATTTCCTCTGTGACCTTTACAGTTGTCAAATGAGCTTATGGTCTTTTTTTTTTTTTTTTTTTTCCCTCTAGTTCTTTGCCCCTGGAGTGAAATAAAGCTGCACATTAATCAACTTGGGTCCAGCCACTTCGCTTTGAGAGTCTTTTGTAGTTCTTTGCTGTCTAATATAACATGCATTTAGAAGCATGGCCACCCTGCCCTTTTGAAATACATTGTATTCTGAAAGCCGGCATGACATAAGCTTGTTTAGATGAAAGGGCCAAACCTGTTTTGGTAGCTTCTGTTTGTCTTGCTTGACTTTGGTGAGATCATATTAAAGTTTTATGCTTTCTGGGTGTGTAAAATTGATGTAGCATAAATTAGTTGGCTGATCTGTGCATTTTTCCTCTATTGTTTGAAAATTACTGTCTCCGGGAAGCTCCCTAGTGGATACAACCTTGCCTGCATGGATCTTAGACAAAACACCACTGTTCATAGTTGTCATAAAAGTATGTATCTATGGAGGAAAAAACGGCTCTCTGAAAAATCAGACAAAATGGCTATTTTTACATATTCTTTTTTTTCTTCCCATCATTTCTAAAGAATGTACATCCCACGGTGATGTGGATGATCTAATGGCATTTTGTACCAGCAATGTTAAAAATTGGTGTGGCAGACTTCATCTCAAACTGTATGGTTACTTTCTAAAATAACACAGCAAAGCATATATTGAAATGTATACTTGAAAAAAATATACTTGTATCAAGTAGGAAGGTGATGTGCTTGCCTTAAATACCAAGATAATTTAGTGTAGAGAAATCCTTGGAATAATTAATATAACAGATGTTCACCTTGCAATACCTTAAAAATAGAAATCTTAATGCATTTAAAATTAATTAAAGGTTGAAGCCTTCTAACTTAATTATATATATTTTTATGAATATGAAACAAAATTTAAGGAAGTTTGATACCATGAGTAATTATTAGTTGTTTTCATTTTGTAGTTGGCTTGGTAAAATTTATACAACCCTCTCTCTCAAAAATAAATTCCAATGGCTTTTTTAAAAAGTATGAATTTTTATGCTATAGAAGATGCAATATGCTTAGCTTACCCTCAATCTCAGACCTATTTTGTGCCCCAAATGAAAATTTCATGCTGTTTCCCTCTTATAAACCTTCATACATGTTGTTCCTTCTACCTGGCACTCTTCCACTCCTTCCTGCCTCTGTCTAGTCCTGCCCATCCTCTTAACTTCAACTTAAGTCACTACCCAGGAGGGCTTCCCTGATTCCCCTTTCAGCTCGGTTAGCCTTTCATTATATTCTCCCCCTAAACCTGTACTTCTTATACCAAGCACAGTTATCCTATGTTTGTCTTCTCTGTTAGATTATGCACCCCTCTAGGGCAGGGACCATATAGTTAATCCTTGAACAATATGGGTTTGAACTATGTGGGTTCACTTATACACACAGATTTTCTTCTGCCTCTGCTGCCCCTGAGACAGCAAGGCCAACCCCTCCAACCCCTCTTCTTCTTCCTCCTCAGCCTACTCTAGGTGAAGACAATGAAGATGAAGACCTTTATGATGATCCACTTCCATGTAATGAATAGTAAATTTAGTTTCTCTTCCTCATGATTTTTTTTTTCTTTTTTTTTTTTTTTTTTTTTTTTTTTGAGACAGAGTCTCGCTCTGTCGCCCAGGCTGGAGGGCAGTGGTGCGATCTTGGCTGGCTCACTGTAACCTCCACCTCCTAGGTTCACACCATTCTCCTGCCTCAGCCTCCCGAGTAGCTAGGACTACTGGTGCCCGCCACCATGCCCAGCTAATTTTTTGTATTTTTAGTAGAGACAGGGCTTCACCATGTTGGCCAGGATGGTCTCGAGCTCTAGACCTCGTGATCCACCTGCCTTGGCCTCCCAAAGTGCTGGGATTACAGGCACGAGCCAATGCGTCCTGCCTCCTTATGATTTTCTTAATAGAGTTTTCTTTTCTCTAGCTTTCTTTAAGAACACGGTATGTAAGCTGGGTGCAGTGGCTCACCCCTGTAACCCCAGCACTTTGGGAGGCTGAGGTGGGTGGATCGCTTGAGGTCAGGAGTTTGAGACCAGCCTGACCAACATGGTGAAACCTCGTCTCTACTAAGAATACAAAAATTAGCTGGGTATGGTGGTGCATGCCTGTAATCCCAGCTACTCGGGAGGCTGAGGCAGGACAATTGCTTGAACCCAGGAGGCGGAGATTGCAGGAAGCTGAGATTGTGCTGTTGCACTCCAGCCTGGGCGAAAAGAGTGAAACTCAGTCTCAAAAAAAAAAAAAAAAAAAAAAAAAAGAATACAGTATGTAATACATGTAACACACAAAATACTGTTAATTGATTATTTATGTTACCAGTAAGCCTTCCAGTCAATAGTACGCTATTAGTAGTTAAGTTTTTAAGGAGTCAAAAATTATCTGTGGATTTTTGACAGCATAGCGGATCAGTGGCCCTAACATCTGCATTGTTCAAAGGTCAGCTGTTCAAAGGTCAGCTGTATTTGCTTGTTGCACTTTACATTCCCAATATTTAGCACAGTCCCTGGCATTACTGAATGAATGGGTCTATGTTAGGGATCGACATCTGAACAGGTTATGACGGACTCTTGCATCTAATTGCTATTGAATATACGTACATGGGGTTTAACAAAAGGATGAATTTTTAATGAATAAACCAAGAAAATTATCTAATGAATCCCTTGGTCTTCTTCGATTAAACAAATATTTCATTAGTTTTTTGTTTTGTTTTGTTTTTTTTTTTTACAGTTGAAGTAAATTTTATTGAGCTTTATGTCAGGTGTCATACAGGACAATGAATATTCTTGTGCTTAGTAAGCAAATCAGATTATGGGTACGTATGGCACTAGATCAGTGTGCAAAGGATGTCAGGAACTTTTAACTTTTAACTTTGTTTCAATATAATTATAATGAAAATATAATATAAGGATTAAACTGTGGAAACAAATAGGATGAACAGATAGAAGACTTACGTGGGAATGCTTTAGTAATAAGAGGAGCAAATTTGCTTTTGAAGTCGTCTTTAAAAACTCAATTATTTGTTTGTCAGTATTGCTGGTTATGGACTAGAAAAAGCATTATCTATGGGAGGGCCACACCAACTTTAGTTCATCTACGATAAATCTCTTACCTTCAGTATGATTGGAATATAAACTGCCTGTTATCCAATGTTCAGTATGAACAGAACAAAAATTGCCTCTTATCCAAATGATGAAATTCAGAAATTTCTCAAAATATGGTATTCCAAAACACACAGCTTACTACTAATCAAAGGTGTGAGAAATACTGTCACGAGTGGACTTGTCTCCTTAGAACTTCACACATTCAGAATTTTAAAAACCCCACTTGAAAGTACTCTAGTTTTTAGATACTATTAAAAGGCCTATCTTAAACAAAGTGATTGTTTTGGCAAAAAATAAGTCTTGTGAAAGTTACTATTTATGTATTATGCTTCTATTTCTCCCTAAATTCAGAAAAAAGGGAAGAAAAGGAAAAAGTAAGCAAAAAATGATGAGCATTGTTACTTTACAGAGAGGCTAACGGTTTGGGAAGCACTCACCTCCTGTACAAACCAGACTCGCAGAAATCTCAAGAGTCTTCCAAATGCAGAGGGTCTGACAAGCTGTTCATCTGTGCAGGAGAAGCACTGCTAGGGGGAGCAGTGCACGGGAAGGCGACCACTCTCAGAGGACCCGAAATTCCTGTCAACTGCCGGTCGTTTGACCAACTCTGGCAGCAAACATCCATGTTTAAACTTACCTTAAGTTTATATATGTGATTATCTCACAACACTATACTAAAAGAGAAACAGAGATGACAGAAACAAATGAGAAATTTCTCCATTGTCATCTTTGGTACATAGGTTTTCTGAAGATTCATAGCACTCTGGAACAATGAAGCTGAGGGCAGAGTCGTCCACTAGGGCAGCCGCACAACTGCGTGCAAGGCATGGCAGAGGCAGCGTGTTCGGTGCTAATTGCCAGCGTCGTTCCGTGAGGCAGTTCAGAGTAGTGCAGGGAAACAGTGTGTTCTAAGGTCACAGAGTCTAGAGTTTGGGAATGCTGATATTTTTACCCTGTTCGTTTCATACTAGCTGTGTGACCAGGGGTTAGTTACTTAACTTCTTTACACATGAGTTTCTTCATTGTTAAAAATGCAGCCCCAATAGCAATTCCTTCCTATAAGGTTGTAATATACATAAAGTAAGATAATACACATAGCATGTTAGAACAGTGCCCGGCGTGTGAGTGCACAAGCCGCATCAGTGAGTGGTTTTATTCCTACTGCATTTCCGCATGCTGGGGATGAGCTGCTTTACTCTCAGACTGAGCCCCGCGGCAGCCCAGGTCCTCGGCAGGTGCTTCTTCCCACTAGGCCTTTTCCCCATCCAGACCACTCCTTTCGAGGGCAGTGCTGATTTATTTCAGTTACAAGACCTGGTGCAGGCACATGAATAAACCAAGACAGTTATTATGTCCCTCAAGGAGATAAGCAAACGGAATATGTGATGGCGTGAGGAAGGTGATAAGCCCCAAGGCTAGGGTGCCCACTTATGATTCCATAAAATCACAGAACACTGATTCTAAGCAAGATAAAGTCATTCAGAGCTCATATATGCCAGCCTCCTCCCTGAGTAATAGATTCCTTTATTATCTCCCAACCAAACCGAGACTAGCCTCTGCTTGCTGAGGTAGCTTGGTGAATGAGAGAGGCTGTGTGATGAGGGAGGGAGCAGGAAGAGCCAGGAGACAGATGCTCCAGCTGGGGCAGGCCACTTTCCCCTCAGGAGAAGACCAAGGGGTTCCAGTGAGATGACCTCCAATGTTCCTTCTAAGAACTTGCTCAAATTCTAAAACTCAATGATTTTATAACCTTGGAGGGCAGACTCTGTCATCACTGGGCAGCTCTACAGTTAAAATGCTTTCCCATACACACTATACTCTATTTTTATCTGTTGGCTTTAGCTCTGGAGACACAGAAAGTCAGTTCATTATCTTCTCCATGTGAGTTCCTGAAGGATTTGAAGGCAGCTGTCCTGTCTTCTTTGAGTCCTGCCTCCCTCTGAACTTGTGATGTGTATAGCATCCAGCCCTCACTGCCGAGGACTCCTGCTTCATGCCCCCCTCAGCAAACTCCTCTCATCTCATGCTTCTTATTCGGCCCTTCTCTTCACTCTCTGTATGTGTGCATGGTCTCTGTCCTCCCCTACACCCTCCAGTCAGTGCACCTGTCAGCCAGTTGGTGAGTGTGGCTTCTGAAGGCAGTTGCTGTTTAGCATTATGCAGCTTATAGCAAAGGAACCACATGTCCACATCAACACAAACATCAAACCCAAGGTTCAACTCACCCTAGTAGAGCTGACAACACTGTACAGTTCAGGTAAGGTCTCTTGTCTCATTTCTGAGGTTTACGAAAAGCCAAAATGCCCATGCAATCCTCCTAGCTGTGTGGGATATAATTCTAGGACTGAATCGATGGTTGCTGTTCTGAAAGATACCTGAAGATGAAAGGTGGCTGCATTGTTCTTCAGGAATGAACGACTGGTCCCTTTCATCATCTGTTGTCCTACCAGAGGACACACTCAATTGCTTTTTCTCAAAATGAGAGGCACATGGTTACTGTGGAGAATGAAAACTGTTGTCTGTTAGCTTGGGCGTCTTTCTATTTCTTACTGCCTTTTTCTAACTCTCCACTTCTCTACTCAGAGCAAGCTTTTTGAAAGACCCATCTTGTCTCAACTCCACAAAGAAGAATGGAGGAACTTTTGTCTGTGCTTTGGTCTCAGCATTAAGGGGAAGTAACTTCCTTTGAAGACCAGGGTGATGGTAACAAGGATATCCAGACTGAGAGAACGCCAAGAGGGAGGTGCGATTCAGGGCTCAGTTAAATAAGTGAGCATAGGTTCCCTTAGTTTGTTGCTTCCCAATTCTCCATTAGTAGACTTTTAACCCTTATAGGTCAGATGTAAGCTAAAATGCAAATATTCTCTTGGAAGGGTAACGTTTTGCTGTTACCATTCACCTAAAGAACTGAAAGGAAGCTCAGTTAACAGAGAAAGAGAAGCCGTAAGAGTAGCAAAGGTATAGCTTCTCAGGAAGACGGGAGCTGATCAAAATCTAACTTTGCCTTGCTTGTGCTGTATCTGGGCCAGGCCTAGAGAACGGTCACCCTGAGTGACTGTCCGTGAACAGGGCATTTCGTCTCTGCAGGCTTGCCATCCACATGTGTCTCTAACATCCTCATGCTTAATAGCGTCCTTGAAGTGTGCCTGTTCTTCTTATGTAAGTGTGCTTCCTTTGGCTAATCAGACAGAAGTTGTTAAGCATCTCTGGAGAGTATGAGAAAAGCTATTACAATATCAAAAAAACTCCTTTTCCAGGCGGATTCACAGGGAAGTGCCTGAGAGGCAACTTTCCCCATTGACTGCCAGCATAAAGGAACTAATCATTGAAATGCTGGGTGGTGAATTGGTGGACTTGGTGAATAGATAATGTTTCCTCTAAGATCCCGGGCCCCAGAAGTTACTAAAGGATGAGGCTGGACACTTCTTGATGAGGTCCCTTAATCTCTAAGGGACCTTCAGTATTCACCTCATAACGGGAGACAAAACATTTAATCTAATGGAGGCAGTAAATATTTTGCAGAAAACATATGGCATGATTTCCAGAACATTTTAACCGACTTTCTTATAAAGATTAAAAAAAAAAACCAAAAAAAACCCCAGATTTGTTTTCTTCAGGTCAGCAATTCTTTATTTTGGGGAGAGGCTGTGGAAGGAGAGGGTAACGGATACAAGCTATAACTCAGGAAGGTGATACAAGGAAGGTCGGGCAGGACAGAATGATGTGTGAGATCATGTTAGAAATATCACCAGATTCCTTAGGGAGTTGTAAAGGTGCCTTAATTCTTGTCCTTGCCAAACATCCTATAATAGTACGACAAGATTTTATTTATGATCACAGTCAAATTGGACTCTTATGCTCTGGGTAGGCCACAGGTGTGGAATGTCAGTCATGGCTCTTACAATCATCAGAATGGCTCTCCTTAGGTCATTAAGGAAAGGAAAGGATTCAAGATGAGGCCCTCCAAAGAAATTGTCATTTTCTTCAGGGTGGAGAGGCATCTGTTTGCTTTTATTAGGCACCTAGTTGGTTTTGCATTGAAAGAGCCACGTATTTGTGCCTGAAGCAAGGGAAGGAAAGAAATATCCCATTTTAAAATCAAGCTTCCCTGATGAATTGGGTACTTTACTTATGAAGTCTAAGCTTTTGTTGCCTAATTTGGAGTCTTTTAATAGAGAATACTTCACACAGATTAAGCCTTGAAAGGAAATAATTACCAAATATGTAAATAGACATTTCTATATACTAATATCTGCACCTAACTATATTTGCCTTTATGGCTATTAAGTGTATTAAACTAAATACACATTAAATATTTATAGTCAATCTTCTATTTTTTTGATGCATAAATGAACATTCTCCACTAGAACCAGTCATGTCTGTGAGAAAGCAGATACTTTAGGTAGAAATCCACTGGAATATACATATCTGAAGACTTAGTCCCACTCTCAAGAAACCAGAACATTTGTTTTAATCTGTTTAATCTAATTATTTTATTATAGCTTCCTACAATAGGCCTCATGTTTGACCATCAATCACATGAACTCACATTATACATAAAATATTAATATGAGATAGATTCTGATTGGACATTCATCTTTAAAACAAATGCTAGTAACCCTTAGTTAGAAAATAAGGAGAAAAAATAAATTTTTACTAATGAGGTTACGGTCCAAATATAACATGAGATAAAAATCTCAAGATAAAAATGGAAAGTCTTAATCTTTAAATACTGTTAAAAAAAAGTTAAGTAACACAACAGAAACTTACTAAAATACTTTAAAAAGCTGTTGTAAATGAAAGTGAGTAATTTGTCCTGAAGAGATAATCCAGATATTTGGTTTCCAATTCTGTCATTAGAAGGCTTTTTCAACAATTAGATTTCAAATAAGAAATCTGTAATAACGTAGATCCATAGGAACACGGTGAATGTTGATAATATCAATTGTAAGAAGGCAATATCTGGAGCTTTTAAAACATTTTTTGTCCAATGGTTGGGGTTTCAAAATGGATAGAAGAATAACATCTATCATTTTAGAGGTTTTCTGAAAGAAACCAAGGTTCCTTTTAAGTTCTTGCTTCTTGGAGATGCCTAAAGGGAGACTATTGTTGAAGTAAAATACAACACTCAAATATAACTAGCTGAATAGGAGACAAAGAGGCCTCTATAGTTGAATCCTAATTAGAGGACATTTTGTTCTACTTCAAGCCCTATCCCCCATTCTAGCTTTAGCCTTCTCCTTAGATCCACTTTAAAAGGCAAAGGTCTGCTTAGGAATAATGAACTTTCATGGATCAAGGTTCCATTATTTTCATTTTATGGAAAGATCTGGATTCAATTCTGAAATGCCATCCGTTCTCTGTGGGTCTTTGGGAACTCCACGTGTTTTGCTAAACAGTAGCTCTTTGAGCAAAATGGTTGAACAATGTGGCCCTAGGGCATATTTTAAGAACACTCATGCCTGGTTACTATTTAAGAATTCACCAGACAAAAATGATTACCAGGTCACTGCCAGCTATAATTCTTACATTTCAACATTTTAAATAATTTATATGAAAGGCAAAGAAAATAAATGTCACTTTTTTGGTTTTCAATCAAACTAGCAGTTTACATATTAGGACCTATTACTTCCCAAAAGTCACACAGTCCCTACAAAAGTTTGCCACACAATTTATCACCAAAAGTATTTCCAGTCTACATGTGTTTACATATCAAAGAAAGCTTAATAATCAGAGGAAACCTAGCACAAATGTATGTTATAGCCTAAATAATTTAGTTTCTAGTGAAATGCAACTCTACTTCAGATTATGATATTTTAAAATAAAAATGAATCACCCAGGAAATAATCACTTATGGGTAAACTAGCATTTTAATGTCATTAATCATTCTTGTTTTTGAATAAATAGTATGTTAACAACTAAAAGAGTTTCGGAGCAACTTGTCGTAAATTGTGTTTTTTAGATTTACCAGAAAATTTTGATAGGAATTATTGAAATACCCACTTCTGCATATAAAAACTAGATGTCTTTGATATATTGTTTAAATATGCAAATATGTTAACAATAAAGGAGATACAAGCTCATGTAATGAGATTACTTCCATTATTTTTAAGTTACTTTAAATATTTGTTGGGTGAAAACTTGTTAGCAGTGGGTCATTGCTCTAGGACAACTCAATGACCATCGAGTTGTCTGTGTGTTCCAGCCAAATTCTCTACACTAACATGAGAAAGGGCACAATGATCTTTCTGGGATCAGGGGTGTATTAGTCTGTTCTCACTCTGCTAATAACGACATAATCAACACCGGGTAATTTATTAAGGAAAGAGGTTTAATGGACTCACAGTTCCACATGGCCTCACAATCATGGCAGAAGAGCAAGGGATGTCTTACAAGGTGGCAGGCAAGAGAGAGCTTGTGCAGGGGAACTCCCCTTTATAAACCATCAGGTCTCATGAGACTTATTCACTATCACGAGAACAGCACAGGAAAGACCTCCCACCAGGTCCCTCCCATGACACCTGGGAATTATGGGAGCTACAATTCAAGATGAGATTTGGATGCGGACACTGCCAAACCATATCATGGGGTTTGTCACTGGCCTGGATGGAACATCCTTGTCAAGACGCGCACACACACACACACACACACACACACACAGAGAAAGACAGAAAGACAAAAGAAAGAGAGAGAGGGAGAGCGCACAGTTTCTTATGAGGGATTGGACCAGGTGATTTTGGAAGCTGACAAGTCCCACCATCTGCCATCTGCCAGCTGAAGGTGTAATTCCAGTCCAAGCTCAAAGGTCTGAGAAGCAGAAAAGCCCATGATGTAAATCCTAGTCCGAGTTCAAAGGTCCAAGAACCGGGAAGGCCAATGAGCAGGGGCAGGAGAAGACGATGTCCCAACCCAAGTAGAGTGTGCAGATTTGCCTTTCCTCCACTTTCTGTTCTATTCTGGCCCTCAGGAGACTGGATGATGCCCACCTACAGTGGTAGGGCTATCTTCTTTATTCAGTCTATGGATGCAAATGCAAATCTCTTCCAGAAACACCCTCACAGGCACAACCAGAAATTAAACCATACCGCTTGTCTGGGGCATCCTTTAGCCCAGTCAAGTTGACACATAAAATTAATCATCTGCTGGGCACGGTGGCTCATGCCTGTAATCCCAGCACTTTGGGAGTCTGAGGCGGGCGGATCATGAGGTCAGGAGATCAAGACCATTCTGGCTAACATGGTGAAACCCTGTCTCTACTAAAAATACAAAAAAATTAGCCGGACGTGGTGGTGGGTGCCTGTAGTCCCAGCTACTCGGGAGGCTGAGGCAGGAGAGTGGTGTGAACCCGGGAGGCAGACCTTGCAGTGAGCCGATATCGCACCACTGCACTCCAGCCTGGGCAACAGACTCTGTCTCAAAAAAAAAAAAAAAATTAATCATCATACTGGCTCATTCAAATGAACAAACTAACTACTTATTCAAAAAAATAAAATTGTACCTCAACGCCTGCCCTCAAATTAAAGGTCAATGCTGTGGTTTGGCTAAGGAAATATCATGCATTTTAAAACCCTAATCATACCTCTAGCCCATTGCTGAAGGGGCACCTACCAAGAAAAGTATCACCAAATGATCTGTTCCTTGAGTTAGTACTCATCTTTATCAGTCATTTAGAGGTTTCCTTTCCACAGCTATGGTCCTTTTTGGAGCCAGTTGCTGTCATCAAGGGAGAGAGAGTGCTGGCTGCTGACCTGTGGGTGGCCAGCTGCTTCTGATACTCTGCTAGCCTTGGGCTCCTGGCCCTCTTGCTTGAAAGTTGTCCTCAGCCCCTGCAGACAGACGCTCTGGAGCTTGACTGCTCCATTTCTGGACTTCCCTGCCTTCCTCTGCCCCTGGGAGTCTCCGTCATCTTCACTTTCCTTTACTTGCCAGGCTTCTTCTCCCCTGTGGCTGCTCCCCGGTCCCAAGTTTCCAGAGTGTTTACCTGCTTCCCGGTGTGCCCAAACTATTTAGTTGAATTTAAGTTTTGTTTCTGAAAAACCCAAGTCTGCAAAATCACATTAAGAACTGATAGTGAGAGTTCTTTCATTTAAATTCTTTCCTAAACAAAACAATCCTGCCTTGGTGTTAGGGGTGCTGTCAGCTTAAATGTGTAAATGTCCTTCACCTTTCTTGATTTTTAAGGTTTGTTTTCAGAAAAACAGTAATTGCAACTGGATGGCAAAATGCACATTTCAGCAATATATACAAATTCACATTTATTCCTACACTGGCTATAGAGAATACTCTGTTCTCCAATGTCTATAAACAGGGCCTGGCTCATAGTTCTAATTAATTCACTTTATTAACTTAGAGCTGAAAGGAGGTGGCAACTTAAGGAAATAAAAAGCAATAGACCTTGCCCGACTAGTTCCATATAACTGCTTTTTAACTGAAGGTAAAAGAACAGTCACTTACTTATTACATGTAATAAAGCAAAATAGATGCTTAGACAGACTGCATAGCACAGTCTATTCCCAGCTTATCCACAGAATATGTTTTCAAAAAAGAGAGACAAAAGAAAGCATTTTTTTCATTTAGTGCAAGTAGCAAGTTTATTTTCTTTGATATAGAATTAACAGAGCAATGATGCTCAAATGAGGTAATATTACATTTGCATAGGAAAACTTTCCTTGAAACACTTATTTAGATCTTTGTTAAAGTCACTGATTGTCAGATCAGAGAAATTGCAATTCCAAGTTTATTCATAAAATAAAAAAATGTTGTTACTTTGGAAATTTCAAAATGGCAACTTAATCTCAGAGTCATAATTACGAGGCGAAAAATACTCTCTTAGCTAAGACCAAGAGTTTCGGCACCACTGCAATATTGTTTACATCCACGTTACACAAAAGCACATGCATTTGGCAAAGAGAGTGCATACATTCTCATTGCATCATTTTTCGTTATGTGCTCAATTGCCTTATGGTCCCCTAGAGGGTCTACTTAACATGAATTCAACAATGATGATAATGGGGTCACCAGTCATTTCCTTACATATATAGCCCTGATGTATTCAATTACATGTTTCTGATGTTGTGCTGGTAGTATATAGATCCCAATTAAGGAGAAACTTGGGCCTATATAAACAATATATATGGAATATACATGGATATGTAAAGACCTGAGGTTGATGACCTGACATCCGTTAATGTTAAAAATAGTAAAGTAAAAATTCCAGTGGCTTAGAAAGATGGTATTTTCTTAAGGACACACTGCTGAACCACATGGCCACCTACCTGCTCTCTAAAGCAATATGTATAATTTAACCACCAAATATAGAACAGAGGAATACCAGGAGACAAAAAAAAAAAGCATTAAAGCCCATTACAATCTTGAATAAACCAAAACCTCCAGTACATAGAAAAAGCATTGCAACCATATATTTAGCTTTATTTTTCTAATATATATCATAATTTAAAACGATATAAAGTCACTTACATAAAAGCAATTTTTTCAAGTGTTATAGTTTAGAGCATGGCTTTATATTTGGCTTAATCATTTTTTTTTAGAACCAGTTTAACTTATAAAGCTCGTAATCTTGCCAGCAGGGCTTCAACTTCGGGAACTGATTCATTTTTAGAAAAAGAGCCAAGAAGTTCCGTTTCCTTTTTTCTGTTGCTTTCTACATTACAGGCTTCCTTCTTCTCAGCTGCCTTGATCCTCCCGGTAGACGTATGAGTGTCTAGATTATAATTAAGCTCCTTGGCGACTGCAGTCCTTGTTGAGTCGCAATTGATATTGTAGTGTGAACGTGACCCTTCTGTCAACTGCACTTTCTGATTTTCTACAGTAAGGAAAAAAGAAACATAAAACTTATCACCATGATAACCAAGGACTGTGCACGTTATGAAACATATTTAAAATAATTATTCTCAATAAATAGTCTTCTTAGACTAAACAAAGAAACAGTCAACAGAGTAAGACAGGTTTAAAATAATCACACAGGGGTTTAAGAATAAACTAAAATATAACAGCCAACCATTTCATTAGTACTAATGCCCATTTCCTTCTTTCTTTATGCCTGACATGCCTGTCACGTGGTTATTGTCAGGGCCTGGTCCCATATTTCTTTCAGGTCTCTGTTCAAACACCACCTAAAAAGAGAGGCCTTCCCTAGCCACCCATCTAAAATAGCATTTGCCCTTTGCACTGCTCTATCCTTCCCCATCATGTTTTCCTTCACAGGACACATGACGGCTGGACACACAATATATGTGCTCACTTGTCCATTGTCTGTCTTATTAGAATGTGTGCTCCAAGACAGTAGGGACATTATTTTAAATACTGCTGTAACTTCAGGGCCTAAAATGGCCCTGCTGCAAAGTAGGTCCTCAATAAATATTTGTTGGATAAATAAATTATTTCCACACTCTGTGACACAAGATAAACATTAGCTTGAATAATAATGAGATTAATTTCCTTTTTGAATGAAATCAAGAAGGAAAGTTTCTAATAAGAATTTAAAAAGTCGATTATTTTCCTTTAAAGAAACAATGAACTTGGCAAGCAAATAATTAAAACTTCCTAGCAAACCAGAATGTTACATGTAATTGTCAAGTATATACACATCTATACATACAGGCATGTACATATATACATACACACATACATTCTTTTATTGGTAAGTGATAGTAATGATGACTTTTAAAAAACAGACACCCTCAATGTTCATGTAACCTTGAATGGCTTCAACAAACCTGACATGACATTTAAAGTTTTTTGGTTATTCTCTGAGAGATGTTCCATTGTCCCAATAGTAATGACTTTGGAGCACAAGCAGTCACTCATGACAGTGTGTTTTATGTGAGTGCTGAAAATTCCAACTGAAAACAGCTTGTACATTAAAGGGTGGCTGCTGAAGATATTTACTGCACTGTCATTTCCTGACCAGAGGCTTCCAGTGATGGATGAGGATTTTACACACTTTCTTGGACAATCTCAACAAATTTTAGAAGTATGATCACCTTTTAGCTGCTGGAAGAAAATAAATACACTTTGTCTTTCACTTTCTATATCAGGTGGGCAATTGTTACTCAAAAATCAAAATCTAATAGAGCAGTGATTTTCTCTTAAAGGAGTGTATGCTTTGTAGCTTATAATGTACATATTGTGTTTGCTGGAAAGAGCACAGTAGATGTATTCCTGCAGTTCCTATGACCACATCCTTTTCTTTTCTAGCTCCCATACTTCTGTCCCAAAGAACACTTGAAAACTGCATTTGTAGCTAAATGTAGAATGTTGGCCAGCTTACTGCTCCTTCCCCAAAATGTTCCTATCTTTGCTTATTTGATTTCCTGCAAACCACTCCATCATGATGGTATCTCCAACAAACCAGTTTATTCTGCTATTGGACAGCTCTAGTTAAATGTCTAATGGCAAAGAAGAGATTAAATTACCCAAAATATGGGTCTGGAATATGAAATGTGTGTGTGTGTGTGTGTGTGTGTGTGTGTGTGTGTGAGCGTGCGCGCGCATGTACGCACTCCAAGAAAGTAGGGACATTGTTTTAAATATTGCTATAGCTTTAGTGCCTAGACTGTCCTTGGTGCAAAGTAGGTGCTCAATAAATATGTGTTGGGTAAAGAAATTATTTCCACACTCTGTGACACAAGATAAACATTAATTTGAATAGTAATGACATTATTTTCTTTCTTGAACGAAACCAAGAAGGAAAGTTTCTAATCAGAATTTTTAAAGTCAGTGGTTTTCCTTCAGAGAAATAATGAACTTGGTAGGCAAATTATTAAAACTTTATATATATATATACACACACACACACACAAACCACATACATACATACCATCTTATGAATAGCCTGTATTTTGTTGCACTTCAAACATTACTACCCTCGGCATATAGATTGAGGGGTAAAAGCAAAAGGAGGTTAAGTCATTTGCTTAGACTTAGTTACTGAGTAAATCAGTGGTAGATGCCAAATGTTGTCTCTAGAGATACTGAGGCTGTCTTCAAGAAATTTGAAAACCTTTTTGCCAAAGGAAAGTGCTAAGTAATTCAAAGCTAAGTTTCATAACAATGGTGTCCTGTACTTATACTTCAAAATGCCTTCTAACACACTGAATTCTCGCAACAGCTTTGTAAAGCAGATAGTACACCTGTGTAAACTACCTTAACACGGTATATCCAAGGTCACACATATCTTCCATTTCTTTCCTGATCCCACTTAGGTTCATGACTATGAACTTCAAAAGCACGACCTTTAACCCACTACAATTCCCTAGTCCATTCACCCTTCCATTCTCCCAGACAACTATTCCACACCTTCTCCACTCTTTCAAACTTCCAACATGTCCTCCCTCTCATTTAACTCATTCATAGAGGTGATCAGAAGAGAGCTCCTGCACGTGCCTCACCCCTTCCCCAACACCTGTTATCTGCCTACTGCATACACATACATCCGCACCTCCTGTTAGGATGAATCAACCTTCCGAGCTCCCCTCTGAGGACAGCCCTCAAGGTGAGTGACGGATGTGACTTTTGCTTGTCTATTCGAGGACATCCCTCTGGCTGCTTTGCCCTCTCTCTGCTGCATTGTAAAGGTTTCTTTCTCCAGGTGCTCATTCCTCTCATCAGAGAAGCTCTAATAATCATAAATTTAGGAGGTGGGGGGAATCTCTATTTGTCTCCACATCCTGCTCCAGCTATCTAAATTCTTGGCTCCCTTTATAGCAAAATACCTTGAAAGAATTGCCCATACTTACTCTCTTAATTCCTCGCTCCCTATTTTTCTCTTGAACCCACTCCAATCATGCTTTCGACCCTTTACTCTTCTGAAACAGTTCTTGTCAAGGTTGCTAATGAACATGCATGCTGCCAAAAACAAGGATTGCATATCTGTTTGAATGTCTTAGTACTCCTTGATCTATACCAGATCCAAGGATGAAATGCCTAGCATTGCCTGGGTTTTTCTTTTAGCGTTTGGTCTTTGAACTTCTTTGGAGACAAAGGTAAATAATAATGGATGGGCCAAGGCAGGCAAAAGCATTTCTATCCTTTTGAGAAAACTCAAAATAGCTGCGGGCTTGCTTTAGGGACAAAATGATAAGAGAAAAACTAAGATGGTATTTATCTCCTCTGTGGTTTCAGGTGAGGAATCTTTCATGAGAAGTAACAGACAAGACAGTGTAAAAAGGAAAGAGGCCATTCCTGAGACCACTGAAGAAATAAAAAAGAAAAGTGCACAAGAGCTTTTTAAAGGATGTTTATAGCTTTGTTAGAAATTCCTAGATAACAACTCTTCATTCCCAGCCCTCACATTAGCTCTCAGCACCCCAACAGCCCCCATTCTGGTCCTCACCTTCTTTTTGGTTTGTCTCCAGACATGGGAGACCAAAACTGTAGAACTGAGCAAGTCAGATCTTAAACTGCGAAGCAGGTAAATGAAGCTGGACAGGAGGAGTTGCCTATCCCACTATAATTAGAGATAGTGCAGGTAGAGGAAGTGCTCAAGCTGGAAGTTCACTTTTTTTTTTTTTTGAGACAGTCTTGCTCTCTCGCCCAGGCTGGGGGGCAGTGGTGCGATCTCGACTCACTACAAGCTCCGCCTCCCGGGTTCACGCCATTCTCCTGCCTCAGCCTCCCGAGTAGCTGGGACTACAGGCGCCTGCCACCATGCCCGGCTAATTTTTTTGCATTTTTAGTAGAGACGGGGTTTCACCGTGTTAGCCAGGATGGTCTCGGTCTCCTGACCTCGTGATCCGCCCGCCTCGGCCTCCCAAAAAGTGCTGGGATTTCAGGTTTGAGCCACTGTGCTCGGCCGGAAGTTCACTTTTTTAAAGCCTGGCTTTGTTGCCAGGCTGGGGATAAGCTATCTACCCGCCTCAGCCTCACAAAGTGCTGGGATTACAGGTGTGAGCCACTGTGACTGCTGACCCCTGAAGTTCACTCTTACATAGAAATCTTATTATAATGTGTCAAGGCCAGGTGTCTTTTGTTATTACCATTATTTAAAAAGTTTGTTATTGGTGGCTTTGTGTGGACTGGAGACCTAAATTCCATGCAAAAACATGCACTTAGTTTCTGAATGGTTGACTTTCAAACAACAGAATGATCCCACAACCTTGTAAGTTGGGGAAAACTCTATACTCTATCCAGGTGCTCAGAGGCATAAATAAATTGTAATTTGAGGCAGGTGGGCCGATTCTTTTCATATGAAGTTAGACAGTTACAAATGCAAGATGATACCTAGGACATATGGACTCAATGAAAGGTAAGGCTGGGGTATCAATAAAAAGACAAGTGTTTCTATTTCTCAACTCAAATCTTCACCATACACACTTTTAAATGGAAACTAAAAATACTAAGGCAAAGTGGGATGATTAATTCTTCAAGGCGAGGAGTTTGTTTTATTATTTTACAAATTGAATCCTAGGCCTTTTTTTTTTCTGTTTAAGATATTACAATTGATCTGTATATACAATATATCTAGGACTACTGCCAATATTCAGGGCCACTGTTGATTGTAGTACTGATAGGCAAAGAACCAGCTGCTATTCTTAGTACCAATTCAGTAAGAAAATGCAATCCACACATCTTGTATTTGTGTTTCTGTGGAAATAAACACGATGAGAATACATGCTATTTTCCTTTAGGATAGGAATACTTACTCATTTCAATTTAATTCTTCATAGGATTCTTACTATAAGAATTGAATCTAGAGACCCACCACAGCTTTTTCTTCAAAACTGAGCTAAAAGTTGAACGTTGTTGGAGAGTTAAATGCCTCTTAAATACTGATACCCACTGGACTTAACAATGAGAATAAAGGCCTTGAACTACATCTAGTGTTGGGTCCCACATAACCTTTGGCAGAGTATAGATTTGGATGACAAAGAAAGCTTAAAAAAACTCAATCACCCTGTGCTAATATTTCCATTGTTTCTTGAGAAACACAAGACACAGGAAACTAGGAAAGTTGCTGACAAAAGAATTATGTATATATATATATGAATGCACGCAACTTGGCATCTAAATGAGGAAATATTTCAGCCAACAGTTTTTATGCTTCTTGAGCTAAGAAGGCAAGGCTAACTAAGGCCCTGGCGCATGGCCCTTGGGGAAGACTTCTCTGCTGCAGGAAGTATCAGTTATGGCTCAGAAAGAGGCATTATTCCTCTGAAGTCAGTATTGATCTCCCCTCACATTGTGGTTCTAATGGGCACTGGCTTCTTAGGAGTGCCAACTCTCAGATGAAATATAAAATTGAGCTCCTGTCTTTTGTGGTCAATGGTGAGTTGTGGCAGCCTTGACAGGAGGAAGAATGTAGAACTCTGGTGTCCTAAATTGACTACATCTATTCAGTGTTCCTGAAATTTGGTCTCTCCTCACAATTCTTTACCTTTTGCTTTTAACTATTACTTTGACCTACTAAGTAGCTGTTTTGTTTCACCCCAACAATGGCTTTACTTTGGTGAAAGAAAAAGGATCACCCATAAATATAATTTTAAAGTACCACTGGGTCTACATGATAGTAAAGTGTGTGACAAATATATGTTTTTAATCTATGCAATAACGGAAGTTAGTGGTGGCTGCCAGCAGCCCATATCCCTGTGGTTTTCCTTATTGTTGATTTACTGATGTTATAAATAATTGTCTTCCTTTGGTTTCATTTTGCTGTTTATCTTATGTATTGAAAATATATAAAAATAATTCAAAGAGCAAAAGGTCATTTTGCATATAGTTAAAATCTTTTAGGGGTGCCAGGAACTCTTATTAAAACAAATTATGTAAAAACAAACAACTAAACAAAACAATACTCCCCCTATCTAAACACAGTATGCAAAGCAGAATATAATGATATCTTTGAATAGAGGAGACAATTGATGAAGAACTTTATTTGCAGAAACTAATATATAAACTTCTATTCATTCTTGTTCTGTATCACTATCCTTTAAATAAACTTCAAAGACAGCACTGCCATTTCACAGTTTCCTATGTTGAGTTTTTCTAATTGAGTGTAGGGCTACAAGGAAGCTCAAGATGACACAGGCTCTGTGCACACAACACCCAGGATAGGTTCAGCCTCTAAAGAGAATAGTAACGTAAACTCTTCTATTTGACTGCTTATCTTCCTGATTTGTAATATGCTGAGTTGGATACTCTTCTCCATATCTGCTTTCCTCTTTTTCACCTCTCCCCTCAATTCTTAGCAATTCTAATTTGGCTTTCATCCATACCTCTCTACTGAAATTGCTCCTTACAATATTACCCAAAGCATCGAAATTCCTAAACTCAATTGCATTTACTCATGCCTCTTTTTTCTCTCACATTTGCAACATTTTGGAATGTGTGTAATAAAGAATTCATCTGGTCTTTGTCCCAGTCCCTGGGAGGTGGCCTCTAAAGCCTTGGAATTTTGTATTCATGTTGGGCCCCTCAGATGTATAGTTTGAAACCCTAAACTGATAGTTTTTGCTAATGAGGTAACTCATGGTGGGCCCCTAGATCGTTTATAGTAATGAATGACTCAGGATGGGGGTTAACCAAGCCAGAAAGACCAATCATGTGATTAGAGGGTTGGGGTTTTGAGCCAAATGATTATCAGCCTGATTTCTGAGTGAGAGACGGGAACAGGAGCTTGAGCTCAATCATGTGGCTGATGATTCAACTAATTGTGCCTAAGTAACAAAGCCTCAGTGCAAACTCAAGACACTGATGTTCAGGTGAGTTTTCTGGTTGGTAATCCTCTGTGCATCCTTACACATCAATATGCAGGGAGGGTGATGCGTCCCTAAGGACAATAGGGGCTTCATGTGTCTCTCCTTTGGCTGTTTCTGATTTGTATTCTTTTGCTATAATAAAGCTGTAATAGTAAGTATAGTACTTTCCTGAATTCTGTCATTCTAGCAAATTATTGAATTTGAGAGGGTAGGAGGAAGCACTGAATTTGTAGCCAAGTGATCAAAAGTGAGGGTAACCTAGGGACCTCAAATTGCAGCTGGTACTGAAGTGATGGCAATCTTTTAGAGGACTGTGACCTGTGAAATCTGGCTTAACTTCAAGTAGCTGGTGTTAGGAGTCAATGTAGAATGTTATTTGTGACTTTGAACATTATTATGGAATAATATCGATATGATCATATTACCTTTATATATGGCTATTCTATAGCTTGCACTTTCCCCATATATCCACTCATGTGATTCTTATAACAGCCCTGTGAGATAGGCAATATGGGTATATTTACCTTGTTTGACATAAAATTGAGAAAGCAGACGTAACTTTCAGGCAGAGCCAGAGACAGAACTAAGTCCTCAGACTCCTGGCTAACATGCTCTATCATGATATTGCCCTTGACTGTGCTTACTCTTCTACTTTTTGTTGATTCATTTTAAATCTTCTTTGGTAATTTGTGCTACCTTCCCAACCTCTACCAAACAATCATAACTCTCAATGTGGCCATTTCTCACAGTTACATCCTTGGCCCTCTTTTCTGCCCTTTCTACCTTCTCTCCATCAAGATCTCACAGCTTCAACCATTTCCTCTAGGAAGAAGACTCACATCTGCATTTCCAGCCCTGACAACAGAGCTCCAATACTGTATCCACCATGGCCTCCCTAAATGTTCCTACATATGCCCTACTACTACTTCAAATAACACATTCTCAAACCACACTTTCACGCTCTTCATACTAACAGACTGAAACCAACCATGGCATCTGTGTATCAGTCATGCTATCTGTTATTGACAGCTGTCTCAGACTACTATGCACCTGTGGTCACCTGGAGGTGGCTTGGCAGATATTAAGTAAGTATTTCTGAAGTATGTAATGGCTTGTCAGCTAATAGATAGCAGGTCAGAAGTAATTTGGTCAGTTGATCTGGTGGTTCATGAGGGAGAGGGTAGAGAAATAATACAGGGATATGGTTTGACAGTATAGTTATTAAACACATGCTACATACCTGATAAACCTTTTACCTGCTATCTTTTTTTCGTTTTGTTTTTAGAGACAGGGTCTTGCTCTGTCGCTTGCTCAGGCTGGAATGCGGTGGTGCCATGATGGCTCATTGTAGCCTTGAACTCCTGGGCTCAAGGTATCCTCTTGTCTTGGCCTTCGGAGTAGCTAGGTCTACAGGCACGTATCACCATGCCTGGCTAACTTAAACACTTTAAAAATCGAGACGGGGTCTTGGTATGTTGCGCAGGCTCACCTACAACTCCTAGTCCCAAGTGATTTTCCTGCCTCAGTTTCCCAAAGTGCTGGAGTTACAGGTGTGAGCCACTGTGCCTAGCCTTCACATGCTATTTTTAATTTTTTTTTTTCTTTTTGAGATGGAGTCTCGCTCTGTCACCCAGGCTGGAGTGCAGTGGCGCGACCTCAGCTCACTGCAAGCTCCGTCTCCCGGGTTCATCCCATTCTCCTGCCTCAGCCTCCTGAGTAACTGGGACTATAGGCGCCCGCCACCACGCCCGGCTAATTTTTTGTATTTTTAGTAGAGATGTGGTTTCACTGTGTTAGCCAGGATGGTCTCGATCTCCTGACCTCATGATCCACCCACCTTGGCCTATTTTAAAATTTTTACAACAATCCCAAAGTGCAGGTATCAACAAGCCCATTTTATAGATAAGGAAATTGAGGTTTAGAGAAGTCCATGAACTGCCAAGACCACATAGGCTTTGCTATTTTAAATTTGCCTCTGGCAAATTCAGTCCAAATCGTTGGCCCTCACGGTTCTGGGGGCACATGATTAGGCCACGGCAAATAGACATGCTGTGAAATGGAAAGAGCACTTCCCAAGGATGAAGAGGCTAGGGAGAGGTAGATTCTGAGTGCTAATAACTTGGGAGCTGTATTAGAAACTAGCTAACTATTTTTAAATACCTTAGGACTAGAATATATTTCTGAAGCCATTTCTAAGTCTCATCACATAGTGTGCTTTTAAGTATATTCCCTTATTTCTTAAACTTCTTCAACATTTATTAGACATTTCGAATGTACAGGTATTTCTTCTGAATAACTTATGCTATTTCTGTTTCATTTCATTTTGATTCACAGAATGATGTAATGTAGAATCAAACGGAAAGACCCCTTGTTACTTGGTGGAACCACCTAGCTAATGCTTGAATTACATTTAGTTAGCATCCTATCAAGTAGCTGTCCAGGCTCAGTTTGAAGACCTCGAGTCATTTCCTCACAATCTCATCAGGCAGTATATTCTACCTTTGGTCAGCTCTAATAATTACATGTTTTACCTTAGATTTATCCAGTGTTTGTTTCCCTGAAATCTTAGTCACTGGCTCTGTTGATTTTTTCCATTAAGGCTGTATTAAATCCAATTTCTCTTCTACCCACCAGCCCTTCAAATATTTGAAGACAGATATTATATTCTCTCAATCTTTTCTTCTCCAAGCCAAACAGCTATAGTTTCTTCAACTGTTCCTTCAGTGATCATGAGTTGAAATTATGGTTAAGTCAGTTCATTAGTTAATTCAATGAGGGTTTAGCCCACCATGCTAGGTGCTAAGCTTTTGAAACATTTAAGATCCTGTCATTTCTATAATGAACATGCAAAACAATATTCGCTTAGTAGTTCAAAATTCTGGGGAAAAGCTAAAGCCAACTAGGGTGTGCAGTACTGTAAAACAATACAATTATATGTTCATAGACTCTTAAAAAATTTCCATGTAGACTTAATACTTCAGGTTGATTTTTGATATGCATTTAATAAGAATCTGCTTAAAATAATGTTTTTATTTATCAGAGAATTCAATCCTGGGATACATTTGTGTTTACAACTGTTTTTGTAATTTTGTGTATGACTATATACATAGAAATGTTCCTTTACTTCTCCCTGGCCTATTACTACATATATACTATATTAGCCATATCTAAACATAGAAATACGTTCAAGTAGTAAGAAATCTAATTCATATCCATCTAATTGTGACCTAACTTGCTAGAACATAAGCTCTATGAAGGCAGGTATCTTTGTTTTATTCACTGGTGTATTCCCAAGCCCTAGCACAATGCCCGCCTCATAACAAGTGCTTGATAATTTATTTCTTCAGTGGCTAAACCTAAGCATGGCATGATTTTATTGCCTTGTTTCACTTAATGTTTTAAACTAAACCTTAAAAAAAAAAGGAAACACTTTGGAGTAATATTACCCAGATACAGCTGATGACACATCATTTTGGTTTATTGTAAATTTCTTGTGCTTTTGGGTCCCTTGAGGACTCAACATTGAGACTAGAACGGCACTGTCCAATAGAAATTTAATGAGAATCACAAAAATGGGATATACATGCAAGGTAAAAATTTCTAGAAGCCACATTAAACATTGAAAAAAAGGTGAAATTAGTTTTAATAACGTATTTTATTTAATCCAATGTCAAATATTATCACTTTGACATATATACAGCAAAAATGTATTATTGATATCTTTGGCATTTTTTTGTACTAAGCCATCAAAATCAAATGTGTATTTCATACTTACAGCAGATCTCTATTCAGACCAGCCATATTTCAGGAGCTTAAGAGCCACACCTGGCTATTGTCTACTGTATTGGACAGCACAGATCTAGAACCTGGAGTTTTGCGGTGCTATTACCTATACATTATTTATTTTGAGTTGAATATGTATATATTATAAACAAGTGAAAATGAATTGTTCCAATATTTAGCATTTTATTGTGATTTTGTTTCATATAAAGAGGAAGGAGCAGTTATACATTTCTAGGTAATTTGGATTTAGGTAGCTTCTGTGAATGGCAAAATAGACAAAGGCTAAAGATTAAAAATATACTCACAAAATTTGAATGCTAATAGTGCAAGCCTACTGTTGCTACTGTCTATGTTTTGGCATCTGTTTATCCAGCCCTCTAGGCATGGGGAGACTGGGTTACCGTTCAGAGACTCTTCTACTTTTGCTTACTAGCTCTGTACATGTTTTAGTAAATCAATGAAAATTAGGAGGATCTAACTTATTAAATCTAATTCTCCTTCCTTTCAAAATGAGATTGACCTTTATGCTATTCTCCGATTCATATTGGATCAGGACCTATGTGGGGGTTAGGTTCACAGTGTTGCCACTATTAGAAGCTGATAGACTGGCCTTTTTTTATTGTTCTATTCATAGCATAGCAGCATTATCTTGTACTAGATTGATGGTACCAAGCTTCATTATGAAATCTGAAACTATTTCTAAAATTTTAGTTTCATGTATTTCTAGAAAATGAGTGAAAAAAAGAAATCTGGCATGAGTCATAGGCATTACCCTAAAGAGAGTACTCAGGCTAGTACACTACTGCCTCCTACTGTCAGTTTGAGGAAAGTGAGAGAGCCCTACTCATCCTTATTTCTATTTACAGGTTTACAGACAAGTGGCTTTCTTCCTTCAAAGGACAGTTTTGTGCAGATAACCTAGGAAGAAATATTGACGTTCTCTGAATTTCTCTGAATTCTTCCCTTGCTTAGACTGCTAGATCTGTGGAAAAAAAATCCAGCAAACACCGTGAGCATGGGTCTTTTTCCTTTCCAAAAAAGAAATTGGTTTTAAAGGTAATTCAGAAAACATCTGTTAGTTTAAATTCTATTTCACATTATTTTGTTGTTAAATTTTTCATTTTTCTCTTCTTCCCACTTTCCCTACAGGACCTCACATCACATCTCTAAGAAAAAGAAAGAGAAACAAAAATCTATATTATTTTTAAATCTTTTAGCAGCCTTCTACTACATAAAAATATTAACAAGTATGACATGAGTTAATATAGTAGGAAACATAACAATTCATTAAATACAGAGAAATGTTTAAAAGCTGTAAGTTATCTAAAATATGAAGGGAGCAATGACTACATGACAACTTAGGATAAACAGAAACTACTTATTTCTATAACTAGCATATTTGGATCAATGATTTGGGTGCTGGTTGTAGAGTCCTCTGCAATCAAACTGCAGTTTCAATTCTGATGGTTTTTGCCAAGTCGAAGAATATGAACTTTTATTTTAAAGGTGAGATTTTTGATCAGCAAAATAAGTCAGGCAAAGAGGACCTTTCTCAGAAGCTGCTCCCTTTTAATGAGGAAAATAGTAAAAGGAATAGGTCAATGTCACTTCAGTTATTTTTTTGCAAATAAAACACCAAGTTTGATTCCTATGAAACCCCAGGCTGCACTGAGGTCTCTGTAAAATTGGTTTCTGTAAACAACTCATTTTTAACACAGCACTGGCAGAGCTTGTGCTTCCTGAGACTGTGGACACACAATCAGATTGGGCCACACAATCCCCCTCTTTCCGTTTACTGCTGTAGATTCTTGCCTTAGGCTTCTCTTGTCAGCAGGGACTGTTTCCTCAAAGACCTGCTTCCAGTCTGTCTTCTTGGGGCTTTGGGCTTTGGAGCACCTCCTGTCTCTATGGTAACACAAAACACAAAGACTAGAAATGTACCATACAGAGGGCAGAAAAGAAAGAAATTAGAGTATAGTACTCCTGGTAAGCTAAAGAAGGTGCTGACAGCAGGAAAATGGACAAGGAGGACAAGATACAGTAACAGTTGTTCCATTTCACATACATCCTCTTAAAAGAGCTACAAGTGTTAGCACAGAAGCCTTAAAGTATGTGGAACTTTATAATCCATATAGTATTTGAAATTAAAAAAAATTAGAGACCCATATTGGCCATAAATACTTGGCAATTCATTAAGTTACCGAGAGAAATAAGAATTCTCGGTGGAGACACAATGTACAAAAAGAATAAATCACATCAAGTATTATGGTATGGTTTATGTTAAAGACAAAGAAAAATATGTTACTATCACATGGCAGAATGTTCTCTTTTTTATTTTTCAACTCTAAATACAAATTTTCCTACTTTTTTTCAATCTGGGGCATCACAGTAAATGTAGCATCTGTTAGTTCAATGGTTCAAATAATCAGAAGGTTTATGTCCTCAAACTGTTGGTCAGTTCCATTTGGTTTCTTGGTCACAAGCAGCACCCTGAACTCAGAAGGGTTGTCTCAAAAACACGGTGGAGTATATGAGGAAGAGTAATGCTGTCAATTTAAACCCCAAAATATTTAAGAAACACACACACCTACACATTAGGAAAGATATATTATTCATATAGATATCTAATAAAAACATACATTGTCATACATAGGTATCCTATCAGGATTTTAAAAATATTTCATGAAAGCCTATGATGTGTTGTTGAATATCAGTGTTGAGAGCTTGTTATGAACTTTAGAATTTCTATTAAAAAAATGCTGTAGAGATTGCTTGGCTGCTGGGCCTCAGGGCAGGATCTGCTGACACATTGCAAGCATTTAAACTCATAGATTAACGAAGTTGGTTCTGACCTCTGTTCCTTGAGGTAGTACCCCAACAATTAGACCAGCAGAACTTCAGGGACGCTAATCATACACTTACTTGCAGAACTCTGTTATTAGGATCTAAGAAGACTTCTTTCTTTAGTCTTTTTTTTTTTTTTTAACTCAATCAATGAAAATGCAGCTATAAGCTATAGCCACTAGAGGTCAGACGGCTACACCTGTCACCAATCATTAAATTTGATGGGGCATTATAGTTCCCTGAATAACTTTTGGTGACTTAAAAAATATAGAACAGAGTACACTCATTTACAACGATTATGGCAAAACAATAATATGTTTACTAATTAATTATTCTATTTCTAAAGGTCTTAGATTTTGCAATGGTACTACTTTTCTCTACTGGCTTTCATTTTATTTGGAAGGGGAAGGAAAACATTGCAATACTGGAATCTAGAAACCTTTGCAATTAATGGAATCGCATGATACGAAAAGACCGCTGTCTGGAGTAGAACACGGAAGCAATGTGTTCTGTAGTTTTACCAAACCCATTTGGTAACGCAACTCTTACGAACCTTCCGATCTGAATCATTTTATTTATCTTATCTAATCTCTTGCCTTTTTTCTCCTGGTATATACAAATCTTATTGTACCTAGTTATAGCTTTACTTATTAAAGATTATTATAATGGGGGTGTTACTCCTTATCTTTCCAGTGAGGTTTATTATGTGGCATATCACACATACTTTGTTAAAAAAAACAACAAAATGCTGGGCTCAGTGGCTCATGCCTGTAATCCCAACACTTTCTTCGGGAGGCAGAGATGGTAGGATTGCTTGAGCCCAGGACTTTAAGATCAGCCTGGGCAATATAGTAAGACTCCGTCTCTACAAAAAATTAAGAGAAATAATTAGCCAGAGCATGGTGGCACACACCTGTAGTCCTAGCTACTTGGAAGGCTGAGGTGGGAGGATCACTCAAGCCTGGGAGGTTGAGGCTGCAGTGAGCCATGACTGCACCACTGCACTCCAGTCTGGGCAACAGAGTGAGAGCCTCTCTCAAAAACAAAAAGATTAAAAAAAATTTTTCAACTGTAACACAATCCACAAATAAGGAACTCAAATTTTAGTTATAACAAAATTATGTTCACTTTCTCACCAACGTATTAATAAAATAACTGTTTTAAGGTTATTTTTTTTCCATTTCAGGCTATGTTTTACAAGACTCATTATAAAAACAATACTAGTATGTTAGAGCACTTATTAAGTGCCAGGTTTGCACAAGCTGCTTTACAAAAATCATCATATAGCCTAAGAAAGTATAATTTTTATACTCTCCAATTCACAATGAGGAAGGAGGCTTTGCGGGATTAAGAAACCTGTCCTAGTTAAGAGGCAAGTTAGGGTGGAGCTCTGATTCAAGCTCAAGTAATCCAATTCAGCTCCTGGCTCCAAACTATAGCACTTTAATAACATTTTTAAACTGTAAATGCTGTAAAAGAAGCAGGAAGTATTTCTATATCAGTACAACGAACCAAAAAGAAACTATGAGACACTTCATTTTTACTGATATTGCTTCTGACAAATATCCTAGAAATATAGTTAGCTCTCTAGTTAAAGAGAACCAGGAATATTAATTTCCATGTTTTCTGCTTATATGGTACAGAGTACTGTCCATACTTATCTTTGCTGCATATCTACTCACAAAAGCAGCAAAATCTATGGCCCAGGTTCACCAGTACATTGGAAAATATTAGAAGCTAGTTATTTTGATGTTATTATACATAAATCCTCACATTTTGACAAATACTACCCAATTTGTACGAAGGGTCCAGAGTCATAAAATTATTTTCCAGTTGTTTTCTTTTTTAACAAAAATGAGCTAACCACAAAAATCTTGCTCTATTATTTATTTAATAATCATTTATTGACAGGGTCTTGTCTGTCGCCCAGGCTGGGGTGCAGTGGCACCATTATAGCTCACTGTAGCCTCAAAATCTGGGCTCAAGTGATCCTCCCCACTCACCCTCCTGAGTAGCTGGGATTACAGGTGTGAGCCTCCATGCCTGGCTTCAATCTATTTTAAAGGTTAAAGTTTTAGCATATAGTTTTCTCTCACTAGCAAGCTATGCTTTAGGACACTATTCTTCTATTAGGAAATAGTGCAATTTCTTAAAATGCCTTTAAATTTTTTAGCTGTACTCATGCAGCAAACTCTGTATAAAATACTGCATGAAACTCTATATATAATACTGCATAAAACTCTCTATATAATAGGGAATACCCTATTCCCTCGTCTGAATCATTGTCTATAATAATCTTTGATCCTTCAAATCTCAACCAAATATGACCTCCTGATTTTCCAAAACATAGCGATGCCAACTTGTATTGTATTTCTCTCATATGTTTTGTATCCTAGTTAGCCTGGTGTTGTAGTTTTTTGTGCCCCTGCCGCATATTCAAGTCTAGTGATGACCATCAACTATTCGAAGTAGAGTCTATGTACTTCGCATTCTTTGTGTCAAAAGCGGTACTTTAATGCAGATGTGTCATATTTTATCATAAGATTCTACATTCAAGAGGACAATGTTTCATAATTCTTTGGTGTACTGCAAGGCACAAGATAAAGAATATGCTTTCATTCATTTAGTCAAAAGTATGAACAGTGGGCCACGCTGCTTTATGTTTCAGGGACATGGCAGAGAATAAACAGACACAGTCCTTGCCTTCAGGAAGCCTACAATCTAACCACATTCATATATCTATACTGACAGAGAGATTTGCTTATTACCTTCCCTATGTAACAAGTAGAAACAGTAAGAACAGCTTGGATTGTGTTGAGTAGTCAGTCAAACCTCTCATTTTTTTTCCAAGCCATATTGAATCTGGAATCTTTTATGACTTTTAGCAAAATTAGGGTCCATTTTGTCTTAAATACTAAATACAAACATTTAAGTCCTGTGGTTGTGTTAGATTCCAAAAGAAAATATATAGAGCTGCGGGTGGGGTGTTATCTGTAGCAATAGATGATGAATGAAGGGAACATAAGCAATGTGAAGGTAATAGACACTAATTAGAGGAAATCTGGTAATCCAAACTAATGAACTAGGATATTTAGGGGACTCATTGAAAGACAAGAGGCAGGAAATACAAAGGAAGCTATGTAGAAATACAGGCATGAAGTGATAAAATCTGGAAGAGTTTATAAAGGTTGCATTGGACAGAATTTGAAGAGCAGCATATGAAAAAGGAAATGGATTTATAACCAGAAGTCCTGAGTTTGAGACACGTTTGTCCCAGATGTCATTAAAAATGGTGGCTTCCTCTAACGTTCTTTCACCGAGGTTAACCTCTTTTTACTCTCCTTGTTGTCAATGCTATACTAAAGAGGAAGAATAAAATGAATTCATCATTCCACCTGGGCCTCTCCTAAGAGATTAGTATTCCCGTTTCCCATTCTCTTCACAGTCAGTCTGAAAGTAGGTCTTAATCCAAATGGTGATGATGGTAATGCTATCACTTATATAATGTGCCTGTGTGTGTGCCAGACACGAGGAGGAACTTGAATAACATTTCTCCTGTTAATTCTGACATACCCAGTGAAGTTGTTGTTAATATTCCCATTCTGCAGGGGGAGAAAAAAAAAAAAACAAGGCCAAGGAGCCAGCTGTTATCTGTGAGACTACGACAACGTTCTTGGTTTGCCGCTGTGGCTTTCTTCTGGTCCTTCTTAAGAGAACTCTGAATATCTTAGGCAAATTAAAAACCCTTTTATGGGATGCAAGGTTGGGAAGCATCTGTTGTCTCCACAGATTTGGAGCTTTCTGCCTGAGCTTTCTGCCATGGAGCAACCTTTGTGTTTATCAAGCTGTACACTTACTGATTTGTTTGTTCTATGGATTTACAGAGAACCAAAACAATTTTCCCCGGCTCATCTGGTTAGTTGCAAATGGTACATTTGTGACAGCTTAGATCAGAAGGTGTTGTATTATGGGGTTAGTTTATATATAAAAGGAAAAATTGCAAAGGTTTCTTCTTGGCTTTATCATTTACTTTTTATATCTTGGAACAATGCTCTTTATCTCTTTAGACTTCAGCACCTTTCTTTGTTTACTGGGGATGATTAAACAAGCTAAACCTACAAAGGATTTTTATGACGAAAACAACATATGCAAAAGCTCTTTGAAAAGTACAGATCATCATACTCATCACTCATACAGATCAAAGTGGCTGGGTTTGGGCCTCTTTTCTGATGGTTACAGCAGATAGATTAGTAACAGACACTAACTAAAGATAGATAACTCTGGGTTAAAACAGAGTCATAGAAGCTTTGGGAATAATTGATCAACATATGTCTTTCAATGTTGTACAAATAAAGAAAGAACTTTCATTTCTAAGACTTTCAATGTAATCTATCTCATCAGCAAACTGGTTTATGCTTACACATAGTGTCGTTAAATTCCTGGTTACAATGATAAATCCTATGATGTGTATTTATGTGCTAATTTGCTGGAGATAAGGTGGGTGGATATCCAAATTCAGAAGAATATGTCCTATGAGAATGGCAGCTGTAATACATATGAATCACAGCTCTTTGTCATTAAAATAACCTGACAGCTTTCTCTTACAGCACGGTAACAGCAATACACTTAATATGAAGTTTGAGGATTTCAGGGCACCTAGAGTTATCAAGGTAAGAAATAATTTATGGAAAGCTTATTGGGGAGTGTAGGGGTGAAGGGTGGGAAGGAGATTTTCCTAGAGTCAGAGAAATATTTCACATTTTCTTAAATATTGGTGCTTTTTAAACTGACTTCCTTCTACTCTTACCTTCAAATATCTTGCAATATACCTTCAAATATATCGAAATATCTGTGACATTTGTTTTGAGTAGTAACGAATACATTATGCTCATGATAATGAGAATGAGAAACAGACTAAGAAGAACAATCGACATCTCTTATTTAATTACACTGAAGACCTCTTGTTCTTATATCCTTGCCTTTTCCAAGTTCTTGCTGGCTATCAAATATAGGTCTCAAAGAAGCAGGTATGTGGACACATTAGCCCACAGAGCATCCACTGAATCCCCCTTTGAGGTGGTTATTGCTTATCTCCATTTACCAACAAAAACACTGAGCCCAGAAGTTAAGTGGATTACTTTAATGAAAGAGCAAGGAAAAGACAGAACCAGAATGAAAACCTGAAAGTCTCAGTTTCAAGAGGTACTCTGTCATCGTCTAGATCATGGATTGTTGTTATGTTGAAAGGGAGGACTCTCTTGTAATATGAAGAGATGGTAAATAGAGATGGAAAAGTGGTATCGCTGTTGGTTGTGTGGAAGAAAATAATATACTGGAGCTACAGGAGATCTAAGCAGCTACAGCCTTAAAAAATAAAGTTCTATTGATCATAAATCTTGTTTTTATGTGGAAGATATGTGAGGACTGCTACAATTATTTTGAAATTCCTGTGTTTCTCTTTTATTTGGTTTTAATCTGAGATAAACTAAAATCTATAGTCCAAGTTAACACTGCAGTAGTTAAAAGTTGGCAATCCCCAAACTAAATGTGCCACTGCATGTGACTCTGTGTATTTAGACTCAGCTTCGTCAGTCACAAAATACTTTGTGATCTCTAAGTACTTTTTGATTCGAAAGCTATTTGATTCTATAAGCAAATAAAATTAAATTGAAAATGTTATAAATATTTGTTAGTGGAATCTGCTATAGGAGAAAGAAGTAGATAAACCCCAGAAAATGTGGCCCTCAGTCATTCATCTCTTTTTCTGAAACAAAGGGAACTGGAAGAATTCTAACTTCAGATAATATGATTACAGGCTAGTTCTAAGCTGTAAATTTGCCAGTTACCACAGGCGTTATTTAGTGCCTTAGAGATGTCACGTACACCTTTTATCTTATACTGTAAGAATAAAAATCACAAAGGATATCTATTCACACCAATGTTCTACTCAAAAGAGGAAAAAAATTCGGCTCACAGGTGGCTGTCATGCAAGAGTACTCAGAGGTTCGAAAAGAACAAATAAGAAAGCACTTTGGGCTCTTCAGGAAAAAAAAAGTACTGCTATTTAATAAACTCAAGGATCTTTTCCCATTGAGATAATGTATAAAATGTGTTCACTGACAAAACATGGTATTCATTTTTAACATATTTATGTTTTATACACATTTACTTTGTTGTAGCAAATATAATCTCTGAGTTATTTAGGGCTAGGGGTATAGAAAGTTTTGCGGAAGAATAGGAAGCCTTTTGCCTGGCTTGTGTCAGAGGTTTATCAGTTTACACAACCAGGGTAAGAACATTCCAAAGCAGACCCTATCATCACACATCCTCAGGCAAAACCATGTGCACCAAAGCATTACAGAAATAGCCTTCTGAAGTAGAACAGAGCACTAGGACAACAATGAAAAACATTGCAAACACCAGAACCTTTCATGATCTTTGACAAGTCATGGTATATAAAACAGTAACGACTTCAGAGCCATGGAGGTGCTGGGGGTTCATGTAAAAGCACCAACCATTTCTCTTTGTCTGCTCTTAGTTGAGCTTCCCTGTAAAGACTGAGTCTAGACCAAGAGGCAATATTAAAAACAAAAGGTTAGAGATCATCATGGGACATTAATTATGCAAAAGAAGGCAAACTGAATTTAATCAGAAGCAGTAGACTCAGTGCAGGAAGAATTTTCTCTTTTTGACAGAAGTAGTTAGGAAAACATTTATGGTAATACCACAGCATCTGCTGATTATAGTCAAAGCTGCAGGACACCAACGTTAAATCACTGAGCCATCCTGACAGCTCCTGGGTACTCCAGTCATATCCAACAGCAATTTACAATGAAATTCATCCAAGTCTAAAAATCAGCCAACATGCCTCAACCAGAGCAAAATAACTTAGTTTGGGCTTTTTAAAAACAATTATAAGAGGGAATTATAGCTGATAAAACTTGTGTTGGAGTATAAGTATTTGTCTCCAACAAATACAGTTTTAAAGAAAACATACCCATTTTTAGTTCTATTAATATGCTTTGTGATCAGTCAGATTTTGGAATTTATAGGAAGAAAGGATTTTATGAGGCTAAGAATACAGGAAGTAGAGTTTTAACCCTTTTGATAAGAAGTCAGGACAAAATCTGACATTTCCTCTTAGTGTCTTGAAACGATGTATTGAAAAAACTCAGAGAATGTTAGGATAAATTTTAAACAATTATAACTTGGTTGCTAAGGAAATATGGATAAAATAAAAAGTTCAGAGAGACAATGAACCACAATGTGGTGTAACATAAGGATGATTATTCTATGAACTGCCCGTAGAAGTACAGGCAGGACAACCACATGCCATTATTACCTACTGGGAATTGCTGAGATGGTAATTAAAATAATGAAATCCTATAGACATTAACAACTAAAACTTTCATACTTAGGTGTTTCAGAGGGCTTTCTTGTGGTCAAAAACATATTGGTGTTTAAATTTAAATCTTTGAATGACACAAGAACCCGGAGAACAAAAGATTGTATTGAAGCCTTCAGAGATTAGCATTCACAAAAGTAAATGTCTCATATTTTATCCAAAATCAACACCAAAGATTTTCTTCCCCAAGTTGCTTTGGGAGTTCAGCTAAATATTATTCATAACATGAGAGATTAAAAGAAGAAGGAAACAAAAACTTTAAAATGGCTATTTTTGAAGGAAGCCATTGAAATTCTGGTCATAAGGGATGGCTCTATTGTTGTCTTTTTCTCAGCTTGATAAATTGCTTCAAAGTATGTTGGCCAAGCTAATCACTAGCACAATATTCACCTGCAATTTTAAAATCTGAATTTCTTTATTCTTTTCCCAAACACATTAAAAATGTCTCTAGACTTCTATTTATAGATATGACCTGTTGATGGTAAAAGTGCACCAGAATAATCAAAACCACTGACAAAAAAATGATAACTGAAAAGGTCAGAAAGTGGATCAATTGAACATTTCAACCTCACAAATAAGTCCAAACGTAAATGAATAATGAATCCATAAATGTTTATTGAGCACCTATATGCATAAGACACAGAGCTAGGAATCACCAAGAAGTTTAAGGTACTGTCATTGGTCTGAAAGGGACCAGGGACAAAAGAGGAGCTTATGTTGACTCATTTTTAGTGTCACTCAAGTGTCAAATGAATTGTGCACATAATAAATACAATAGAATTTTGGTGGAGTGAGGTCCACCTAGAGATAGTTTAAGTGAAATCATGCTTCATAAGGGCAGGGTCTCATTTCAGTTTTGAGTAACAACAGGATTAGATACATCAGAAACAACTTGCAGGGAACTTTACCTAAAGGAAAAATCTATTAAAAATGCTACCAAGTACCCATTTAGTGGATGGTTAGGATTCAAGACAGGCCACACTCATGAAGATGAATATATGAAGACAATGAAAAAAACTCACATAACATGGATTAATACTAACATTTTTAGTATCAAATTATGTTGGAAATTTCTTTTTTTTTGTTGTTGTTGTCTACAAGAAACCTCTTTTTTTATTTTTTATTACTATATTTTAGGTTTTAGGGTACATGTGCACAATGTGCAGGTTTGTTACATATGTATCCAGGTGCCATGTTGTTTTGCTGCACCCATTAACTCGTCATTTAGCATTAGGTATATCTCCTAATGCTATCCCTCCCCCCTCCCCCGAACCCACAACAGTCCCCAGAGTGTGATGTTCCCCTTCCTGTGTCCATGAGTTCTCATTGTTCAATTCCCACCTATGAGTGAGAACATGTGGTGTTTGGATTTTTGTCCTTGTGATAGTTTACTGAGAATGATGTTTTCCAGTTTCATCCATGTCCCTACAAAGGACACGAACTCATCATTTTTTATGGCTGCATAGTATTCCATGGTGTATATGTGCCACATTTTCTTAATCCAGTCTATTGTTGTTGGACATTTGGGTTGGTTCCAAGTCTTTGCTATTGTGAATAGTGCTGCAATAAACATACGTGTGCATGTGTCTTTATAGCAGCATGATTTATCGTCCTTTGGGTATATACCCAGTAATGGGATGGCTGGGTCAAATGGTATTTCTAGTTCTAGATCCCTGAGGAATCGCCACACTGACTTCCACAATGATTGAACTAGTTTACAGTCCCACCAACAGTGTAAAAGTGTTCCTATTTCTCCACATCCTCTCCAGCACCTGTTGTTTCCTGACTTTTTAATGATGGCCATTCTAACTGGTGTGAGATGGTATCTCACTGTGGTTTTGATTTGCATTTCTCTGATGGCCAGTGATGATGAGCATTTTTTTATGTGTTTTTTGGCTGCATAAATGTCTTCTTTCGAGAAGTGTCTGTTCATGTCCTTCACCCACTTTTTGATGTGGGGTTGTTTGTTTTTTTCTTGTAAATTTGCTTGAGTTCATTGTAGATTCTGGATATTAGCCCTTTGTCAGATGAGTAGGTTGCAAAAATTTTCTCCCATTCTGTAGGTTGCCTGTTCACTCTGATGGTAGCTTTTGCTGTGCAGAAGCTCTTGAGTTTAATTAGATCCCATTTGTCAATTTTGGCTTTTGTTGCCATTGCTTTTGGTGTTTTAGACATGAAGTCCTTGCCCACGCCTATGTCCTGAATGGTATTGCCTTGGCCGGGTACTCCTCTGAGACAAAACTTCCAGAGGAACTATCAGACAGCTGAATTTGTGGTCTCACGAAAATCCGCTGTTCTGCAGCCACCGCTGCTGACACCCAGCCAAACAGGGTCTGGAGTGGACCTCTAGTAAACTCCAACAGACCTGCAGCTGAGGGTCCTGTCTGGTAGAAGGAAAACTAACAAACAGAAAGGACATCCACACCAAAAACCCATCTGTACATCACCATCATCAAAGACCAAAAGTAGATAAAACCACAAAGATGGGGAAAAAACAGAGCAGAAAAACTGGAAACTCTAAAAAGCAGAGCACCTCTCCTCCTCCAAAGGAACGCAGTTCCTCACCAGCAACGGAACAAAGCTGGACAGAGGATGACTTTGACGAGTTGAGAGAAGAAGGCTTCAGATGATCAAACTACTCTGAGCTACGGGAGGAAATTCAAAACAATAGCAAAGAAGTTAAAAACTTTGAAAAAAAATTAGACGAATGGATAACTAGAATAACCAATGGAGAGAAGGACTTAAAGGAGCTGATGGAGCTGAAAGCCAAGTATCGAGAACTACGCGAAGATTGCAGAAGCCTCGGTAGCAGATGCGATCAACTGGAAGAAAGGGTATCGCTGATGGAAGATGAAATGAATGAAATGAAGTGAGAAGGGAAGTTTAGAGAAAAAAGAATAAAAAGAAATGAACAAAGCCTCCAAGAAATTTGGGACTATGTGAAAAGACCAAACCTACGTCTGATTGGTGTACCTGAAAATGACGGGGAGAATGGAACCAAGTTGGAAAACACTCTGCAAGATATTATCCAGGAGAACTTCCCCAATCTAGCAAGGCAGGCCAACATTCAGATTCAGGAAATACAGAGAACGCCACAAAGATACTCCTCAAGAAGAGCAACTCCAAGACACATAATTGTCAGATACACCAAAGTTGAAATGAAGGAAAAAATGTTAAGGGCGGCCAGAGAGAAAGGTCGGGTTACCCACAAAGGGAAGCCCATCAGACTAACAGCTGATGTCTCAGCAGAAACTCTACAAGCCAGAAGAGAGTGGGGGCCGATATTCAACATTCTTAAAGAAAAGAATTTTCAACCCAGAATTTCCTATCCAGCCAAACTAAGCTTCATAAGTGAAGAAGAAATAAAATACTTTACAGACAAGCAAATGCTGAGTGATTTTGTCACCACCAGGCCTGCCCTAAAAGAGCTCCTGAAGGAAGCACTAAACATGGAAAGGAACAACTGGTACCAGCCCCTGCAAAAACATGCCAAATTGTAAAGACCATCGAGGCTAGGAAGAAACTGCATCAACTAACGAGCAAAATAACCAACTAACATCATAATGACAGGATCAGATTCACACATAACAATATTAACGTTAAATGTAAATGGGCTAAATGCTCCAATTAAAAGACACAGACTGGCAAGCCGGATAAGGAGTCAGGACCCATCAGTGTGCTGTATTCAGGAAACCCATCTCACGTGCAGAGACACACATAGACTCAAAATAAAGGGATGGAGGAAGATCTATCAAGCAAATGGAAAACAAAAAAAGGCAGGGGTTGCAATCCTAGTCTCTGATAAAATAGACTTTAAACCAACAAAGATCAAAAGAGACAAAGAAGGCCATTACATAATGGTAAAGGGATCAATTCAACAAGAAGAGCTAACTATCCTAAATATATATGCACCCAACACAGGAGCACCCAGATTCATAAAGCAAGTCCTAAGTGACCTACAAAGGGACTTAAACTCCCACACAATCATAATGGGAGATTTTAACACCCCACTGTCAACATTAGACAGATCAACGAGACAGAAAGTTAACAAGGATATCCAGGAATTGAACTCAGCTCTGCACAAAGTGGACCTAATAGACATCTACAGAACTCTCCACCCCAAATCAACAGAATATACATTTTTTTTCAGCACCACACCACACCTATTCCAAAATTGACCACATAGTTGGAAGTAAAGCTCTCCTCAGCAAATGTAAAAGAACAGAAATTATAACAAACTGTCTCTCAGACCACAGTGCAATCAAACTAGAACTCAGGATTAAGAAACTCACTCAAAACCGCTCAACTACATGGAAACTGAACAACCTGCTCCTGAATGACTATTGGGTACATAATGAAATGAAGGCAGAAATAAAGATGTTCTTTGAAACCAACGAGAACAAAGACACAACATACCAGAATCTCTGGGACACATTCAAAGCAGTGTGTAGAGGGAAATTTATAGCACTAAATGCCCACAAGAGAAAGCAGGAAAGATCCAAAATTGACATCCTAACATCACAATTAAAAGAACTAGAAAAGCAAGAGCAAACACATTCAAAAGCTAGCAGAAGGCTAGAAATAACTAAAATCAGAGCAGAACTGAAGGAAATAGAGACACAAAAAACCCTTCAAAAAATTAATGAATCCAGGAGCTGGTTTTTTCAAAAGATCAACAAAATTGATAGACCACTAGCAAGACTAATAAAGAAGAAAAGAGAGAAGAATCAAATAGATGCAATAAAAAATGAAAAAGGGGATATCACCACCGATCCCACAGAAATACAATCTACCATCAGAGAATACTACAAACACCTCTATGCAAATAAACTAGAAAATCTAGAAGAAATGGATAAATTCCTCGACAAATACACCCTCCCAAGACTAAACCAGGAAGAAGTTGAATCTCCGAATAGACCAATAACAGGTTCTGAAATTGTGGAAATTTCACATAGAAGATGTTTATGTAATAGAGTTTCACCAAAAAGCAATCAACTGCGTAGACTGGGTTTCGTCTTTATTATGCACTAGTCAATCCCCAGGCACAAAAAGAAAGCAGTGATTGAGGGAGAGATAATTGTGAATCTCTTGTTATAGAAAGTTAAACATTGCAAGAATTTAGCACCTTCTTTCTTCTGCTGCAAGAAAGTCTCCTGAAAGGCCACAAGATTTCTGAGGAAGCTTAAATACAGGGCAGAAAGTAAAGAAGGCCTGGACTACCAGGGCAGAGAGGCATTCTAATCAGTCAGAGAGAAGAATTTGAGCCTCAAGTATTCTGTTAGGAGTATGGCGGCCTCCTGCTGTCCACACCCTGTCTCCTTCTTCACCCACACAAGAGGAAGGAAGGAATGAGCTGGGAAAATGGGAAGTGCAGGTGGTATGATAAAACCGATGAAGGATTGAAAATGGATTGCACTAAAATAAAAAACAAACAGAGTCATCATCAGCAAACAGATGGCTCCTAATAGAGAATAAAATTTGATTAGACAGTTTCCTGAGTATATATCTGGTGCACCAGAATCAAGGAGAAATTTTTAGGCAAATCATGAAGGAAAACTTTTTTCTTCATGGAAGAAAGCAAAATTTTGAGTAAGAAATGAGAAGACTGCTATTCTGCAGGTTTGGATGGAGATATTATTTGACAGAAGTTGGTTTCCACGCCGATTTTTATGGCAGATGTTGGGGAACAAATTGGTCTTAGGGTGGAAAGATTCGGCAGATGTTGGGGGACAAGTTGGTTTTAGGGTGGACAGATTTGGCAGATTAAGAAAAAAACTGTATTAAGCATTGTGTGTGTGTGTGTGTGTGTGTGTGTGTGTGTGTGTATGCTATGCAAGTGATGCTTTAAGTAAGCTGATCACAGAAAACTGAAGAAATTCAGACCATATAATTATGACCCTTCCAGGACATTTTTTTATGCTATGAAAGTTGCTACTCTATCCAAATAATGTTAAACACAGACATCCAGATTAAAAGAACTGGAAGGTCATCTAATTTGCACAATGTCACTTTACCCAAGAGGAAACCAAGGCCCAGAGATATTAACTCATGTGTTTTCAATTTGGTCATGGTGGAGAAAGGATAACATGGTGGTTACCCAGCTCCCACGTGATGGGGTTGGGCAACTGAAGTTGAAACATCAACTCTGCTCCTTTATTTTTCATTCCATTAAAAGTCCAAAATTCAGTCTAATTTCATTTGTCTGTGAGCACTTTATGCCACGATACACTGCATTTTCATAGGGCTTTATGTGTTTCAATGCATTCTTATATACATTACTTTACCTTTTCTTCAGCGTGAGCAGGCAAGAATTACCAAGTTGGCTGGACAGATGCAGAAACTCAGGCATAGTAAAGTTAAACAATTTATAAGGCAAATTAGTGAAAGAGCTTGGCCTATGTTCAGCCATCCTGCTCTTGTCACTAGATCATATTACATTTGCTGGTTGGTATAATTGGCCCTAGATTGTATTTTCTATACAGAAGAGGAATTGTATTTACTTAATGTAATGAAAACATTGCACATTTGTAACAGTGTTGTTTTCTGCTATTTTTCATTACAACTACATAGTGTTACAGCTACATTATGGGTTAAATAGACTCTTGAGGGCTAGCCTGGGAACCTAACCACCATTTATAACATTCTTTCTATGGGAAATTGCTTTGTGAATTCCAAAACAACTGATTTAAAAATTAACTTTGGGAATACACTGGTTTCAAAGTAGAAGATTGTTGGTCGGACATTTCATGTAATTGGTTGCTTAATTCATGCAATTGAAGCAAACAATAATGGATTGCCTACTATGCATCTACCAGCCATTGTGCTGAGGCCAGGGATGCAAAGATGAATAAGATCTTAGGCCTTGAGGCACTAATATCTATCAGAGAGAAACAAATTATTAAAATAAATAAATTATAAATAAGTGCTAAAATAGAGCTATGGGGAAAAATACTGCAGAAGCAAAGAGGACAGAGAAACTAGACCTCCAGGGGATTTTCTATGAAAGTAACATTTGTGTTGGGTCTTGACATGTAAGTAGGAGTCTGTCAAATAAAGAAGAATAGTAAGGCACTGCGGGTAGAGAAAGAAGCAAATACAAAATGCTGAGAGGTAAAAGGGTCTGGTGTTTAGGGAGAATGATGGCAGCAACACACAGGAAAGCAGGATGGCTGTTAATTATCAGTTGCTTTTTAGTCATTAAAAATTTAAGTAATTTCTTGAGAAAAAAACTAATAGGAATCAAAATTAGTGTATAAGCAAAGTTAGTCCATATTGGGACCTCTTCAATTATCTTATCTTTTTGGATTTTCCAAAGGAAAGGGGATGACTAGATTGAGAAAATTACACAGACCCTTGCCCTGTATGAGAGAGAAGAATTTCTGCTTACTCATATCATTAGTCTTGTTTTTTATCCCCATGGGTCATACTGTCAACCTTCAGCAATGTTTTGCTGAACTATGAGAGCAGATCAAAGATTATAAAAGCTTACCTACTGATATCTAGGTGTTTAGGAAATATGGTAAAAGACCAGTAGTTAAAATAAAACCTGGCACATTTGAACCATTTCCATATGCTTGCTTCTGTTAAATTAATATGCTTTATATCAGCAAAATTATAATCTTTTTGACCACAAGAAAAGGTCTCACTGTGAACATGATTAAGGAGTATTCAGAATAAAACTCAACCTGAAATTTCAGTCTGTATATAGATCAATTTTAGTTAAAGCATGTAGAACGAATAAAATAAGCAAAAGACAGGAAGCAAAGCTAGAGAAAGGGAAAGAAGTAAACAAGGAGGAAAGAATGTTTTAGCTCAAGTACATTTAAAATGTGTGAGAAACTTTTTTATATTCAAGTACATAATCCATTTGCAGAGGGCTGACTGAGGGTGTTTATGACTATGTAAACTGTATTTCTTTCATGTATAACATAAACAAAAGGATACAGTCCACTGATCCTTTGTAAACATTAGTTAAAAATAATCCTGACTCTTCAGTGTGAAGCTTATGCAATGTTCATGTTAGGACTGAAATACTTCATTCAGTCTAAGACAAGTCAAAAAGGATTTTAAAAAGCTAAGTATAGAATTTAGAATGTAGAATACCCCATGTGTAGTTTACAGTATTCTCTGTTCTATGGTTTTGATAAAAATAATAGAATACAACATTTTTTTAATTACTTGGTACAGATTACTCATAGCTTTGAGAAATTCTTGTGTTTTTTTTCTTTTTTTCTTTTTTTTTTTTTTTAGAAAAGAATAAAAACTTTTACTCTTGATAGCTTAGCTATTTTTCTGAGTACCTGAGAATATATCTATGAAATCTGATGAGACAAAAGGAAGGTTGAGGTTTAACATTCAAGGGCTAATAAGAGGTATGAATGGTAAATAAATAATTACAAATTTTGAGCCAAAGAGGTCATTTAAATCATTTCTAGTTGTATCCCTTTTTCCAGACCTTTTACATCCCCCTACTTCCCTGACTGACACCCCCAACCCCCCCATCCCCCACCACCAAATAAGGTCTATATTATTGGCTGTGTCTGGAATTCTTGGTAAGGCTCACAACTATAATCCATCTTCTGGACACTAAAGAATGCTGAAGCCCAGCCTTACTCCATTCGCCTGTTTGAAGGTGACAATGTTATAGTCATAGAACTATAGGTTTCCTTTTAATGACAAGGAAACAGGCCCAGAATGGTCAAAAGATATGTCCCAAATGACACAGTGAAATAGTCAGGGTACACTCTTTTGCCATGCAGAAATCGACCCACCATCACCACCTCCATCAACCATAACCTACTCTATTAGGCCTCTGAAAATTCAGCCTGGTGCTCTTCCTTTATTACACCAAACAGCTGCTCCTTGATTTCATGTTTTCCAGGCTGTGTATTGCTCCCTGGGAGTTATTTTGGGTCTAATTTACCTGTCAAAAGTGTGAAATAGTGATTATAATAAAATCTTTCCTCTGACTCCAACTCTTTCTTTAATCACAGAGCTTACATTCTATTGGGAGAGGCAGGCATTAAACAAATAATCAAACAAATATGTAATTATAACTTGTAAGTACAATGAAGGAAAAGTAAAGGGTGCAATTATGAATGTAACAAGGGACCTGATTTAAGTTTTAGAGAGAAGGCAGTTATAGGAAAATTACTATGAGAAAATTGTATTTCAGAACAGAACAAGAAAGAGCAAGACAGGTTTAGTGGAAGAATGGCATTCCAGGTAGAGGGAATAGCGTGAAGGCCTCTGGTGGAAGGCGCTTATGACTGGAAAGTAGTGACCAAAGAGAAGAGTGACCGGACTGAGACGGAAGAGGTAGCCTGGGCCTGTGGGTGAGGGTGTTCTGGGACATTGTATGAACTGAGATTTTATTCAAAGAACTACGGGAAGCCACTAAAAGATGTTAGGCAGGAGTATGGGCTGGCCAGATGTGCTTTTATAAGCTCTCTGATGTCATGGAACTCAGTTCTTTGTCTGATTCTGATTGTCAAAACTCAGGCTTAAAAGTGTATGACATTATTCCAAGGAATTAGGAAAATTATCAGTGCAAATCCCTCTCTCCTACTTGTAAAGGCATTTTAAAGTAGATGCTCTTTGGGTGGTCTTTATATAGTATCGGAATTATTTGCAATCTCACATGAAAACTCATTGCGGAACAAAAACAGCATATTTCCCAATCTTAGAAAAAAGTCACAAAGTTTATGCAAAATTCATGAAGCATGTGATGGGATATCTCAAAAATAGTAAAAATGATAATGTTTTTAATAAAAAGAGAAAGAAAATTATTGTAAAATTATATGACAAATTTGAGTTTCTTACTTGCAGAATAAACTTGAAGCTTTAATTTATATAGGGAATTATATTTTTAAATCTGAATTTTAACTGATCCTTATAATCCTCATTTAGAAAGCAAGGCCAAAAGGAAATAGTTTCTGAAATAAATTATGAAATGATGACATGTTTAGTATACAACCTTCTAAATTCAACATAAAGAAAAATCTTAGTAATATCCTAAAATGTGATTCTTCAAATAAGTGACTTCATTTTTGTGATCCCTAATTGTTCTTGTGGTGCTATATATAAACCAAAGTCACCAAATACTCCACTTTCAATTTGTCTACCATTATAAGAAAGGACAGATATGAAAGATACTAAATATTTTTGTCTTTGAAATATTAAGAACCAATAGTTAGCCTCAGTGACATCAAGAAAAATAATCGAAGAATAGACTTAGTCCAGGTAAAATGAAATAGGAGACTGGAAAAACTCAGATAATTGTGTATGACTCCAACCATCACAGGATACTCAAGATTTATTTGCTATAGAATGAAAATCTTGTCTCAGGTCAGGGTTTATTCCAAGAATAAGTGTATGAGGTTGATACACTGATTTTGGTCTAGTTTACTATAAAGGAAGTTATTTTACTCTTCATCTGTTGCACAGTTCTTGGCTGAAAAATTTAAAGCTTTTCATCCAAAGGTTAGATAATACATCACAGGAAAGCATAATTTCATAGTTTCTAAAATTAAATTTGTGTCTTAGTTGGGTACTTCAACAACTTAAGAAGAAAAGTCACTGAAAACGTTATAAACTAGCTAATTTTTATAGCTTCTAAAATGCTTGATTGTTAAAATAAACAATGCTCTTGGGATGCCTACATTTCTGCTTAATAAAGTAAATTAGACTTTATACAGTTTCTTAGTAACATATGACTTTAGTAAATGCTTCCTTTGTTCCTGGTTCTTGGGAAAATATTACTGAAAACACAAACAAAGTAAAAAAAAATGTTACAGTTGTAGAATGAAACAAAGTTGTTCAGTCATTGGAAACATCTGGTACTGAAAGTGGATTTCTTAATTATTGAGAGGGCCCTAAAATATAAATATTCACAGGTTCAAAAGAGTGCTGCCAAATAGGTTATCAAGCAAAAAATACGCAACCACCTGGAGAACAAAATCCATCTGTCTGACTGAATCTAGTTGAAAATAATTTTTTAGACTTGTTAGTAAAACCCTCATGTAAAATTTATTTGATTGAATAATTTACTAAGAATATTTCCATAAGCATCATAAAGTGCTACAGTCGATAAAAATGAATATACTAATCATCTTTCTAACTTTGAACCACTGCCATAGCTTCTAGTGCATATATTTTGTAGGTTACTAGTTAGGCTTCATTTGTACCTGTGATCTCAACTTGAACACAGGATTCCCATCAATGAAGTGTGGCCATCCCATTAAAGGCCCACTTTACAGGGAAAAGGGAGACAGTCTAATATTCCTGGTTGTAGCTGATATTTACTTGAAGGCAAGCAGCATAAATGTCTTTAAAGATGTGCACCCTGGTGCTTTTATCTTCCCCAATGCTGGAACTCAGGTGATGGCGAAAGTTAGAATGAGGAATGCCAGGAGGAATAATACTAAATCTATATTCTCTCTCCTGGAACTTTTGTGCTTGAAAAGAACTTGCTGTTACAATCCAGATGGTTCCTCCCTTCAAATAGAAGTAAAAGGGAGGATGCATTAAATGAGATAATACAATGCACAAAGCACAGTACCTCCCATAGAAAAATCACTAGACAAATATTAGTTCTATTAAATGGCCATGGTCTCCTCTCCTAAGTATCAGAAAACTGTAAAAGCAACATTCCTAATAAATAAGAGAGATCTCCAGTCAGGTAAATGATCTGCTAAAAAGTGAAATGTCAATATACAACCAAGCTGGATTAATGGTTTTAATACTGAAACGTACACTTTACCCTTTCTGAAGACTAAAACATGTACTTTAGTACTAAAACTTTTACCAGCATAAGAGTATTCCAATAAAAAAATTAAGTACTAGAATAAAATGACCCTTATCTAAATAAGAATGACAATTTAAGTTGAGTCAAGCAATTAAAAAGATATGCACTGGTACTCTTTCTTCTAATTTAATAATATAAAAGAAGTCTTTAAAAAATTATTTGTTCTACCACCAAAAACCTCTTAATGTGGTCATCTTTAAAAATAAAACAGTAGAACTAGAACTAAGTTAACATACACCGTTATATTCCAAACAAAGGAAAACAACAACTCACTAAATCCTCAAATGAAAGGATTGAAAGGTTGAGAGGTAAGGATGCAGCTCTTATCTTTCATTAAAAAGGATTTCCATTTTACTGCATCCAATCCCATTCACTAGCTTCTATTCAGATGAGATGGTTCCGTTGATCTTATGCTTTTAGGCAGAGATCAATCAAGATAATCCACTAAAAATCAAAATGGCATGTTACTGAAATTAACAATCACTTTTTAGAAATAGCTCAATGGATTTCATATTATCTGGATTGATTTTTGAACATTAAACAACAGATGGTTATTAATAGTACAATATCAGAATATAAAATTTGGAGCAATCTGAAAACCCATCAGTTGCTATGATTACAGTATAAGAACATGTGGAGTTATTTCTTGGAGACAATGCCATGTTCTCTTACATCACAAACCTGTTACCATGACAGGGAGGACGAACGCCTGCTATATAGTGCTATGCATCCCATTACGGTGGGTTCATTCATATTTATACAGTCTGTGATGTTGATGCAATCACTTTAGATCTCACTGTTATTTCAAACAAATCCGTAACTGAGCAAAAGGCAGGATGTTGACAGGCATTAATGTGGGTTTTACGCTGTTTACAATTGCTTTCTAATCTACTAAATGGCTGTGAAAATTGATGCACTGTTCAAAGTATTTTTATATACTAGTACAGACAAAGAGTTGGTTTGCAGTAATTTCTGTAATGCTAAATTGAATTTTCTATGGTGTTTTCCTTATTTGTATGTGTTAAGTAGGTTCCAGATTTTATGTAAATCATTAATAAAGAAACCAAAAACATCTTCTCATTTTATTAATTGACATGTATTTGCTTCTGCTTGCAGAAAGAAAGTAAAAGTAAACGTAATACTATCCTAGTTAGTTGGAAAATAAACTTTTAATTGTATTTCAAATGAATTAGGGAATCATATTGCCAAGAGATTTGGATTATCCAATTCTAAACCTCTGAATCATTTAACTTGAGTATGAACTTGACTAACACATGGTATGTTGAGGGCTTTATAACCTAATGATAGTTGTAAAAATTCAGAAATTCCAACTTGAAATATTAGTAATAATACCTCCTCAAACTACTCCACATGCTGACAATAGGATAGGTAAGACAGCAGAAAGGTTTTTAGAAGAGGGGATTCAGGGCCGGGCGCGGTGGCTCACGCCTGTAATCCCAGCACTTTGGGAGACTGAGGCAGGCGGATCACGAGGTCAGGAGATCGAGACCATCCTTGCTAACACAGTGAAACCCCGTCTCTACTAAAAATACCAAAAAAATAGCTGGGCGTGGTGGCGGGCGCCTGTAGTCCCAGCTACTCGGGAGGCTGAAGCAGGAGAATGGCGTGAACCGGGCAGGCGGAGCTTGCAGTGAGCCGAGATTGCGCCACTGCACTCCAGCCTGGGTGACAGAGCGAGACGCTGTCTCAAAAAAAAAAAAAAAAAAAAGAAGAGCGGATTCAACTCATATACCAACATCTGTGATTATTTCATGTAATTTATTTAAATATCACTACAAATAAATACACTCTATAGACGGTCATTAGTCATCACAGCTACCAGGAAACTGCACTGCCTCTTCAGCTCTGACAGAGTTATTATTATTAGAGATATGTCACAGATCTAAGAATCATTCCTCCCTGTGAGGCCCACCATTGGAACAACCTGGAATCTGAGGATGGGAGGTTGGGTTTTCACTTCTACACAAGCTATGAGAAAAAGATTACCTATTGATAAAAGGAAAGGATAAATGTTCAGGATGTTTAAAAACAACTTTAAATCATTCAACTAATTATCAGCTACTTGATTATTGTGCTAATGTCTTGTATTTCCCAGAAAAGGGTTAGATATAGTGAATAATTATGCTTTCATTTTAAGATGTTAATCGTGTTTGAAAATAATAGTTGCTTTTACATTCAATTTTGTTCAGAAGTAAATAACACTCCTGGTTATATTATCTTAATTTATGGTAGTCAAAGAAAGTTATGTATTGGTAAAAATAAAACGCTCAAGAAAGTCCAATAAAATGCATATACCCAAATGTGCATAAACTAAAGAATGCTTATTGTTCAACCACTAAAATATGGGCAGCATCCTTTCAATGATCTGTCTTCTCTCTCCTCATACTTACCAATACATTTCATACTTTTGTCATTTTTCCCTCAACAAGTTATTACATTGACATTTATGAAGTATACCATGAAGAAAATTAAATAATTGCTTGTCTGATTACAATTTCACTGAGCTTAATATGAGATTTTAAGTCTTTTCCTTGTGGTAAACTGATCTTCTCAAGGACTTAAAATAACTTAAAATGATGTCTTTTTAGTGAGGTAACACAAGCCTATTTTACTGCCTCAAACAACTAATAAAAGAAAAAAAAATAAATGAAGTAACAACAGACCTTCCATGACAACCTGCTACATTTGAAAATCAGAGCTACCAAACACAACAGTTGCTGAAGCAACCTGAATATAAAAATCCTATTTAACAATACTTAACAAAGCAAAAATCCCTTTCATCTATCTTTTTAAAATCTCTCTTACATAAATATTAGAGCAAATGTGCAAAAAAGTTGCTAAATTAGTGCATGAAAAAGTATTACCAAAAGGAATAGCACAATAAGTCATATTCCTGCTTCCTTAAAAAATAGGAAGTAAGCAATCTTCTTATTTCCTTAAATCAGCTTGAAGTAATCTATTTCCTATGAATAACACAAATACTGGATGGCAAGGATTAACAGACCTAAAAGAATTAGGATGGCATGGTGCAGTGGTCCCCAACTGCAGCTTACATGTGTTCACTGAGGCAAAATGAGAAAAACAATGATTCGGGAAGTTAAATTTATACAAATTTAAAATTATGTCCTCTCTCCTTTTTGGTATTAAAACATGCTCACTAAGAGTAAAATATTAGTGATTGCAAAGGATAATCTTTAATACCCAATTATTAATTCAACAGATACTGAACTTCTAATATGGGTCAAGCTCTGTTCTAGGAATAGTAGACAACAAAGTTGAAAAGGTCCCTGGCTCTCATGGAGCTTATATTCTAGGAGTAAGGCAGGAGGCAGCTCACAAGAGACACACAGGTAAACACATATGTTAGAGGGTGGTCAGTATATTGGAGAAAAAGGCAGTGTCAACATGCTGAGGGTTGTGGTTGCTATTTTACAAAGAATGGTCGGAGTAGGCCTCTCTCACAAAGGGATAATGGAGCACAGACCTGTAGGAATAGATGGAGTGAGTATACATACATTTTGAAGATGTTCCAGACAGGAGCAGCAACTACAAAGACTGATGTGTTCTGGGAATAGCAAGACGGCTGGCACAGCTGAAGGGGAGTGAGCCAGGGTTGGAGTAGCAGAAATGAGGCCAGAGAGATGATGGGGACAGATGGTTTGGCCCTTGGTCTCTTACTTCACTGGAGGGTTTTGAGAAGAGTTATCTCATCCAATCTGACTTACTAATTTATTTCCCTGTGTCCCACTCCTTTCAGAAACACTTTGGGGCACAGAATGATCTTAAATCCAGGTTTTATCAGAAAGTGATTTTAGTAATTCACTCCATCTTAATTTATAGCTGGATTTTCTCCAGGGCTTCCTTACAGGACTTTGAACAGTTTGGAATCAGAGCCCACTGGGGAAAGTCCATGCAGTGACCACCTATGGACTTTTGGAGCTGAATTAGAATGATAGGCTTACATGGATTTTCTAATCTTTAAGTTAGGTGGAAAGAGCTATGCAGCTCATTCACTTCTCTTACCCTGGTGACACCCACCCTTGCTGCTCCAACCGCACACACACCCTCCCTTGGTCAACCTTAAATGTGAACACTTCCCTGAGGGAGAGAGCCTGAGGTCATCTGTCTCCATGGCTTAAACACAGGCTTCGGCTTCAAACTTTACTCTTCTGTGCTAAATACATTTCTGAGTTGCAAATCTCGGTTTCTATTTTTATATGGTGTATCTCCTTTTTGTTCAAATTCCTCACATCTGAATGGACATTGTTTTTCTTCTAAAAGAAAAAATTTGCTTCTCTTTACATTCCCCATTTTAGTTAGTGTTACCACCATTTTCCCATTTAGCCCATTATTTCTACCATGGGGAAAGATGAAGGGGGAGGAAAGAGCAATTCTAATAATGGTGTATCTCCCCATAGTATAACACCTAATTGCCCCCTTCCCTTTTATCCAGCAATTACTCAGCTGGAAACCTTTGTAATAGTAATCAAATATTTCTCCGCTGGGGACTTCCTGTTTGGAGAACTCTGGAATAGAGGGATGGATGTGTGCTTGCAGGGTGAATACACAGACACACACTAATTCCTTTACTAGGCCACAGTGATATTTTTTCTGACAAGTATCCCCAAGAATGTGACATTGGAGGATGTGGCAGAGAGAGAGAGCTCACCAAATATTCTATGTACTTTCTTTCATTTCCCATATCTTTCTGAAATTAGGTTTAGGCCATGTGAAAATCTCTGGTTCATGGGTATGATGTAACTTGTGGAATATTTAGGGTGAGGTAGTTAAGAGTCAAGGTATCTCCTCCATCCCTCTTTCCATGGTGCAAAGACCATGATCTTCCAGAGGATAAAGCCAGCTGATGGGGGGAAGTTGCCTGACCCACACTGGACTTCATATGGGAAAGAAATAAACCTTTATTGTATTAAGCCCTTGAGATTCTAGAGTTCATCTGCTGTAACAGTAAGTCTTATGCTGAATAATAAAGATTGCTCAGTTATCCTTGTTAAATCAACCATAAATGTTAAAGAGTAGATTATTTTAGTACTTCTGGCATTTGGTAATTTATCAAAAATCATTTCCATTAATAGTTCCTTTTATTATTTTAAAATAATTAGTTCAGTAGTTTATTTACTTAGTAAAAGAAGCTACTCAGATTAAGTTTCAAGGATATTCATTTTATTTTAGTATTAGAAGATTTGGTATATCAGTCTTTACTAACACCATTTCTCTTACTGTATGTATATATACATTGCATGTATGTATATTTTATAATGTTCTCTCCCAGCTTCTGCCTCTGAGTCTAAAAAATTACACGTTTAGAAATTGATCTTATCCTTCTGTTAATTTTAGTTGCATGCATTCCATTGTACCTACCTTGAGGTATATCAAACTCACAGATACTGAATGTTCACAATATGATATAACAAAGATCTTGGCCTTTGACATTTTTGGTAATTTTGACTGAAGGTAATCATTATACATCAATTAGATGCTCTCTCGCAAGCCATCTCTGAAATCCTTGGTTCCCTCCACAGTCTGAATCCAGTGCCTCTCTAGAGACATACACAGCACTTTGGCATAGAGGTGGGAACAGTGATCACACTGCTGCAAAAATACTTGCTTATCTAGCTCCTTCCAAATTGTAACATAGGTCAGTCTGAGGTCAGAGGCCAAGTGTGCCTTTATCTCTCTGTATTCCCAGCACGTCATATAGGACAGAGTTCATAGCTGAAGCTCAACAAATATTTGTTTGCTCACTGAATAAATGAACTGAAGAAAATTATTTCTGAAATGTTTAGCTCATTCAAGACCATGACTTCCTATTGTGGGGGTTATGAGCTTTCTTTCCTAGGGGAAAGGTTCTTAACTATGACTAGATTCTCAAAGGAATTGGGAAATCTTTCAAAAAGGCTAAAAGCCATTGCTTGAAGATCACATACACACATACATAAACATACTAACTCAATGGCCATACATACATCATTGCATTCTTACCACCCCATATTGATCTGCCGACCTGCACAGATCTGCAAGGTCTTCCCTGGGAAGTGCTCCAATTTATTGATTCTTTCCTACTAGAAAGTTTAGCGTTCCTTAAAACCTCTGATATTTGACTGAGTACTGCCTTTCTCCAGATTATTTGTAAAAGTGTTAAGTAAGCCTAGAGCTAATATCAATCCCTGAAGAAACCTATTCCTTAAACTTCTCAACCTTTTCTTCTTACTGTTTGTTTTCCTTTCCGAAGATAGTTCCTTTACTGTAAGTAAACCTCTCATCCAACCTCAACGAATAAAGATTTGTTATTATTTATTTTGCCATCTTGGCGTAGTAATTGTATTTTTCTTACCTTTAATTAGGAAGATGATATATAACACCCAGGCATACTCAGCATTAATATCTGCATTTGTGAGATGAAGAAATGCCCTAGCTTTCTAACTGGATGCCTTCTTATTACCTAACTTATAATGAAGACTGAGCCACTTGTCATAAAAGAAATTACGCTTAACTTACGAATTGAATGTGGTTATTTTCAGTCTTTAAAAAAACAAAATGTGAGAAATCTGAAAATGAAGCATTATATTGGTCTTGCTAGATATTATATTCAGTGTGGAAAAGCTGTTTATTTAAAATATTTTATGCTGACAGAGCTTGATTAGGGGAAAAGGACCTCTGAAAATCAGCTTTAGAATACACGCACACAAACCTTCCCTGACCTTTCACACTGCACTTAGAAAGGCATTACATGACTTTACCATTCAGTCTCTCTTAGGAAGTATTTTTATTTTCTTATTAACAGAGGTAGAAAAACCAAAGCTAATATTTAAGCCCTGAGATCCCCCTCCTTAAGATGAAGTGAGTACACAAAACATGAAAATATACAGATACATTCTTAATCTCTAGATAAACTTCGAGAAATATATCGAGGCTTTATATGGTCTGGCCTCCTTTTGCTTCTGTGACCTAATCTCCTAGTTAATCCCTCTACAATACACCCACCTTCTTGCTGCATACAAGCACACTTCCGCCTTGAGTCCCTATCCTTAAACTCCTTCCTGCACTCACGTGCAAGGCTCATTCACTTCCTCGTCTCCTTTATGTCTATCCTCAAACACACACCTGTGGCGAAGCCTGCTTTCATCTCTCCATTTAAAACTGTATGCCCCTCACGCTCGCCACTACCGATGTTTGGCACTCTCTATCCCTTTTCCTAATCTTTTAAAAAAATTAAATATGGCTGTCCTTTCTTTTCTCTTTCTTTCTGGGATTCTCCTTACACACATGTAATCTGAGCTGTCCAATATAGTAGCCATAGCCACATGTGATGATGGAGCACTTGAAATGGCTAGCCCAACATGAGATGTGGTGAAGTGCAAAATGCACACTGATTTTGAAGACTTCGCATGAGTAAAAGAAAGCAGAGTATCTGATTAAAATTTTCATATTAATTACATGTTGAAATAATACTTTGAATATACTGGGTAAAATAAATTATTAAAATTAACTTCATCTGTTTAAGTAACATACATGTTCCACATTAGGAGTCTATTGGACAATGCAGTGTTAAACCTTTTTGTTGTATCGCATGTCCATTATACTTTTTTCTATATACAGCATCCTTTTTTTGCTCTCTGCTTCTGCTTGGATATTTTCTGAGGGTCTTCCTCTTCACCTACCCTGTTTTCTGCTTGTCTAAACTGCTATTTTATCCAGCACTAAATTCTTAATTTTATAGTTTGTATTTTTTGGTTCTAGAATTTCCATTAGATTCTTTTGATAGATTCTTTTTTTTTTTTTTTTTGAGACGGAGTCTCGCTCTGTCACCCAGGCTGGAGTGCAGTGGCGCGATCTCGGCTCACTGCAAGCTCTGCCTCCCGGGTTCACGCCATTCTCCTGCCTCAGCCTCTCCGAGTAGCTGGGACTACAGGCGCCGGCCACCACGCCCGGCTAATTTTTTTTTGTATTTTTAGTAGAGACGAGGTTTCACCATGGTCTCGATCTCCTGACCTGGTGATCCGCCTGCCTCGGCCTCCCAAAGTGCTGGGATTACAAGCGTGAGCCACCGCGCCCGGCCTCTTTTGATAGATTCTTATTATCGGGTGAAGCACTCCCTCTTTTTATGTATTTTCTCTTCCTCTAGTTTCTGAAATATATTCATTTCAAAGTCCCTGTCTAGTAACTTCAGTATTTGGATCATCTAAATAACTATTTCTTGTATGCGTGTTTATGTGTGTGTGTGTCCAAATGTCCTATCTCTTAGCATGTCTAGCAGTGTTTTATTAAAATCTGGACATTATATATCTATTAAAAAAATATATAAAAAGAAAACAAAAACCTAGGAGGCCCCAGATGATGTTGTCTTCTACCTGAGATTCACTTTCTTCTGGAAAGAAAAGGTAAATGTCTTACTAACTTCCATCCAGGCAGGGGCTGAGCTAACCCCAGGCTAAGCTGCAGTTTTAGTAAGATTGGGTCTATTTTGATTCGCTCTATTTCCTAGGGCATAGGCCTCCAGGGTTTTCGACTGATTGTCTGGCAGGTTATCATTTCCTCAGCAAAAAGAGATCTTCTTCTTAGACTTCGTCTCTTTTGCAACCCCTCACCATCCACAGCTTCAGAATTCAGTAAATCTTATGAAGGGGAAATGGACTCTGTGCTGAGGCCCTTCAAGTTTCCCTTTTTGCCATTCTGGCCCCACACAACTGCCAAAACGTGGCTGGCTTCTTGGTCCAAAGCGGTAGCCCTCTGTCTGGGGCCAAACCCAGATTGTCAATCTCTCGCCTTGACAGCTGCAAGCATCTTCCTACAGACAGGTAGATTTTGCGCGAAAATTTAAGTTCCTCTGGTCCTCACTGTTTCCACAGCTCTTGGATAATCTTTGTTTCCTCTGGTATTCTGGTTGCTCTTGGCAGGAATATCGATCTGCCCCCAGCTCCACTCCCATACAGAAGCAGAAGCAGAAGCTTGCTGTGGTATTTTTTTCTTAGCACTCTTTACTATCTAACATGCTATGTACAGTCATGTGCTGCAGAATGACACTTCAGTCAATGAAGGACTGCATGTATGATGGTGATCCCGTAAGACAATACTGCATTTTTACTATACCCTTTTTATGTGTAGATATGTTTAGATACACAAATACTTAACCATTGTGTTATAATCGGCTACAATATTCAGCATGGTAACATGTTGTGCAGGTTTGCAGCCTAGGAGTAACAGGTTACACCAACAGTCTAGATGTGTAGTAGGCTATCCCACCTAGGTTTGTGTAGGTACGCTCTATTATGTTCGCATGACAACGAAATCACCTGACAATGTATTTCATCGTTAAGTGCCATCTGACTATATTTTATTTATTTAGTTTATCATCATTTTCCTTCAGCAGAATGTAACTTCCAGGAGGTCTAAGGGTTTGACTATTTTTTTCACAGCTGCACCCTCAAAAATGTGAAAAGAATTAGTTCCATGGCCATTACAATGGTAAGACCGGAGAAACCTGAATGAAAGTGATTATTAAATAAAAATGAACTGATTTGTCCTCCCAGTCTGACAGCCAAGAAAACAGAATTTTTTTTTTACCATAATTTACTAGGCTCTTCCTGTGTGCCAAACAGTGTGTGAGAGGTTTGCATTCAAAAATGATTTTAGCCTAGTCCTCACTCCAAAGAAACAGACCAGCAAAAAAATAGGGATTAAAAACAAAATAACCAACTACTTTCTTCACTCATGACAAGAGAGCAGCCATGAATTTTTAAACACATGGAGACCCTAATTAACCACAAACCCCTTCGAAAGTTTCTGTGGGAAGTTATACTCTTATTACTGCCACGGTGCCACTCGGATTCTACTCAGAACAATCTGCCAATTTTTCTATAATTGCCTTCAGGGTCTGTAGCATCTTTGTTTTCAATGGTGACAAAAATTTTTCCCCCTGAAAGTAGATTTGACTTTAGAAACAGTCAGAAGCCCTTTGGAGTGAGGCCTGATAAAAAAGGAACCTCATAAAATCATTTCAGATCAATGAGGGAAAACTATAAAGTAAATGGGACTTCTTGTGTGTTTTGTAAACTGGCTCTGAAGGCAACTTCAAGAAACTTGAAAATACAGAAGCATGAAAATATTGTTGAAGTAAGTACTTTAGTGTTTTCTTTCATTATTTGTCTTATGGTTGAACACATAATTTTCAAAGTATACAATACCCACTGAAAGTTAAGAATGAAAGAATATAGGGATGAACAACTAGTATATTGGGAATATAGGGAAGTATATTGCTAATTGTTATGGTAAATGAGATTATTGAGATTTCTCAAATCCTGTATTTCATGGTTTAGAATGCACGACTTTCCTGTGCTAATATTACTAAGCAGGTTTTTAATAATGAAGACTTCTATTTTGTGTTTCATGATAATGAACTATGTATATAATACTTTGGTTTTCCTCATTTACTGTTGTTATCTAGTAGGATTACGTAGATGTTTCTCAGTAACCATGGGGGACCGTTCTAGGACCTCCCAAGGATAACAAAATCCAAAGATGCTCTAGCCCTTGACATAAAATGGCACAGTATTTGCAAATAACGTATTCACATCCTCCTGTATACTTTAAATCACCTCTAGATTTACTTCTAATACCTAATGCAACGTAAATGTTATATAAATAGTTGTTATACTGTATTGTTTAAGGAATAATAACAAGAAAAAAAGTCTGCACATGTTTAGTACAGAGGCAATTTTTGAGTATTTCTTATCTGTGGTTGGTTGTGGCCATGGATGCTGAACCCCTGGATACAGACGGTCAACTGCACATCTTCTACATCATATAATTTTTCAATCACCCTCTAACATGAACTTGAGAACACATATAATAACAAACAACTGTGAAGAGAAAAGTAACTTGTTCCCATTTTCAGTTGAGGAGCTACTAGGTCAAATAGGGGAGAAGAAGGAAACGAGAAATATTAAGAATACAAATAAAATACAAACTAATATAAACTACGAAACTGAAAGCTGGCTGCTTGTAAAGGTGATTAAGTTACTCTAATATATTGCTTAATGTATACTTTGTAAATGTTCTGACATTTTAATTTACAAACCCTACTATAGAACTCCAAATGATAAGACACTTTAAAGTGTCCATAACCCATACATAAGCTACCACTTTAAGAGACTATTTCTTTTATCTAGATCCTGAACAAAATACGTTTTGACTGTGAATGGTCTGCTATTAATAAGAGGAAATAAACTAGCCTCTGAGAGGTCAACTTTCTTTTGTCTCCTTTTTTCTCTCCTGTTAGTCGTTCTCAGATTACTATTAATAATTGTGATTGGCTATATTTGCATTTGTGGACAATCAAGATAGCCAAATTCATTTCTTCAAATGGAAAGTACTAACAAAAATATGTTGCTATTTTATAGTAATAACACATATTTTCCATGGGAATAGTTTGATTGGGTAGAATTGACACATGCATATAAATGCAAGGAAGTAATTATGATTATATTATTAGCAGTTATTGTGGCAATAATTTCAGAAAATGGTTATATCCACCTGTCTGAGAAAACAGACTTTAACACAAAATGAAGTCATATTCATTACACGAAAAAAGTGATTAGAACCTAGTAGTAAAGCCAGCTAAATGTGTTTCTACTAAGCTCCAAGTTTAAGTTTTAATGCATTTTTAAATGTTTCTGGTCTCAAAACACTGAACAGCTGACAATTTCCCCCAAGAGAACAATACCTTGAGGGGAAAAGCAATTAGAATATGGATTGACCAGCAATCAGTAATCATTACTTGGTACATTAAATGTAGTACGCTGGCACCTGGTTAAGTAATTTAGAAACTGGTTAAGTATCTGGAAAACAGAGGTTTCTCAAGTTAAATGTGAAAGCTCACAGAAATAAAATGGACTTTCTCACAGTTACAACGTATCAGGAAGAAAACTGCAGAATAAGGTTTTAGAAAGTTAAAATTGGGTGAACATATTAAAGGGAATTGGAATCAAAGGGATTGAAGTAGAAAATCTGGTATTTCTGGGAGTTTAAATTCCCCAAAGTTTATTTATAACTTAGAAGAGCTGATGATACATTTCATATCAAGGTTTAATATTTCTATGAAGGTGGTTTAAATATACTGTACGATTCGAAAAAACCTTTTATTAAATTCTTAAACTGCAAGAGAAGAAATGAAAATAAATTACTAAGCCAGTGAAACAAGAACTTCTACAAACTCCCTTCACAGCTGACATCTTTCCACCTACACCACTTTGCCAGTAGACTCTACCTTTCTTCCCATTTCTACCGATGAACTATGCATGCTCCAATAAGGCCAACTCCTCCTCTTGCAACCTAGACTTCATAATCTCTCATTCAAGGACAATGCTCCAACAATTGACTCATCTTTTTCTAACATACCAATTTCTCCCCACTTCATTTTTCTCTCTAGCAAACAAACATACTATTTCTCTCATCTTTAAAAAAAAACCCTTCCCTTGATCCTAATTCCTCTTCAAACTACTAATTCATTTCTTTCCTTCCTTTCATTTTATTATTTTTTTAGAGACTGCATCTGTCTCTGTCACCCAAGCTGTGCAGCAGCATCACCATAGCTCACTGTAGTCTTGAACTCGGGGGCTCAAGCGATCCTCCTGCCTCAGCCTCCCAAGTAGCTGAGACAACAGGTGAGAGCCACCATGCCAGGCTAATTTAAAAAAAAAAAGGTTCTAGAGATGGAGTCTCACTATATTGCCCAGGCTAGTCTTGAACCTCCAGCCTCATCCTCTCTTTCCTTTTATAGCAAACTCCCTTGAAAGAGTTACCTACAACCGCAGTTTCTAATTTCTCTTATTCTCTCTTGAACTCATTCCAATCAGATATTTGTCCCTACCACTGCACAAAAATTCCCCTTCTTCCTGAGGTCACAGTAGCCTCCACATTACCAAATCCAATGGTCATTTTACAACTCTGACCTTACTTGACTTCTCAGCAGACTGGACACAGTTGTCATTCTCTACTACCTGAAATTCTTTCTTCCTTTGGCTTCCAGGACTTCACCCTTGCTTGGTTTTCCTTCTCAGTGTTTTGTGTTTCCGCCCTTTCTCCTGAGCCCCAAATGTCGGTATGTTCCAGGGCTGCCCTTGAATATATTAACTCTCATATCTACACTTAATTTCAAAGCAATCTACTCCAGTCATATTGTTTAAATACCATTTACCTACTGGCAATCCCCCAATTTATATTTCCGCAGCTCTGACCTGTCTCTAGAATGCATTTTCTGAAGGCTTTAAATAAGACATATTGCTTTTATAATAATAATAAATATATTTTAAAAACATGCTATTTATTCTGGATTTTAAAAAGACCTTATAGATTAAAAATCCTTTACCAAAAGACCTTTATTCCCATGTATAATTTTTTAAAAAGTTACCAGGTATGAGGACTATAAAGATGAATAAAGAAACTTAAAAATCACCTGTCCTCTCAACACGTAGAGATAACAACTTTCAGACACATATAAACTGTTTAAAATCTGTAAAAAGTGCAGATCTATGCCCATTTGGAACAAAATCATAGCTGGGAAAAAGTTTTTAAATGAATACATAATCTTTTGTATTCTTTCAGATGAATAACTTTTATTTCTGGGTGAGCCTGTAATTTTATAGAATCATTAGTTTAACAAGATTTACTTTTATTAAGTTGGTCTTCTTTCAAAACAACAGATTGGCTACAGCTAAGATAGAAAAGTGCTAAAAAGTAATACCATGGTATATCTGCAAAGATCTTAAAAAAAAAAAACTCCAACAAGTTCATTTTGATTATTTCAAATGTACTCTCTACATTTAAAGTTAGTTAAAAAATGGCACAACAAATTATAAAGCTGAAAAAGACATGCCATTTAAAATATGGGAGTAGATTAGGGATATTTCAATAAAATGGCGACTCATCTCTCTTATTGTTAAACAATCAAGGGAGAAGGAATAATAAAGAACTTGCTCAATTAACAATCTGGTTAAAAATGGCTCTGGCAACAGACTGGCTTGCCAGTTGTGTGAGCATGGGAAAATCTGTGTCTTCATTTATTTGTAAACAGAAGATAATGCTGTGCTGGCTCTCATCTTCACATTGTTGTGATTAAGTGAGATAATATAAGTAAATATCCTAGCAGAGTATCAGGCCTTTTCAACAAATGTTGGCTATTACTGCCTTTGTATTAATTTCTTAAACTGATTTACTACCTCCTTTTTCAAAACAGGTTTATTCACAAAAGCTATTCAAATAAACAAGTTAAAAAAATTCACAGAGCTCTGAGTTCAGCTTGAAAGTTTTTAAGCAACACAATTCACTATACAGAACAAAACTATACTTTGAGATGAGTTTCTTCTGTCAAAAAGACAAAAACACTCAGAGGATATAACTGAATGACTGTAATGCACCCTGGCCAAGAAGCGAGGCTTTATCTTGCTCTTTAAAGTACATGCAAGTGAGCACTGTTCTTGTCATTTTAATATAGACTTTCCACCCTTAAATTGACTTTATGAAATAGTTAGATAATTGTTGTGTACTTTTAAGTCACTTTGCCAGTGTTCTTGAACTGTGAAAGTAATTCAGTACTGAACTCATAAAATATACTCCCCAAGGTCCAAGTTTAAGTGAGCATAGTGATTTGTTTCCTAACAATGGAGCCCAACCACATTTAAAAACTCCTTTGTACTGGACAGTCCTTGAAGCTTTGAGTGGCTTTCTTATCCACAGCCCTTCTGAGCATCCTGCAGCTAACAGCAGGTTTTTTTTTTTTCCCCTATAATCTACTACCACCATCCCCACAACTCTCATGATCAAGAACTATTTACCTCCATTCCTACCACACCATTCTCACTGACTCAATGACTTCTTTTGTTATTACCACAATGAATGCTATTGCTCTTGCTACCAACACCATTACCACACCACCACCAACCTCTCTTACTACCACCACCAGTACCATCGTTGCCACCACCACCATCACCACCATTACCCCCTCTCTTAATAACATCACTAATGATAAGCTAGAAGTAAACTAAGTCCTTTACTTGAATTACTTCATTTAGTCCTCAGAACAATTCAAGATATGCTATATCCATTATATTGATGAGGAAATCAAGGCACAGAGAACTTAATAATTTTTGGCCTATGTTCCTATATTAGGTGAATGTGAAAGCCAAAATTCAGATCAAAGTTTGAATTAACTCCAAGGCACATGTTCTTTCCATGGCTTAGCATATCATTTGGCACAGAGTTAACACTAAAAAAAAAATTGTTGCATGAATAAATAAAAGTTGTCATGCTTTGGGTAACATGGCTCAATGGACAAAGGATGGTAAATGATCCACAGGCAGTGTGAACTTGGCATGAGGCAACCTGGCAGAAGAATGCCTTATGAGACATTCTATACTAGATATTATCCAACTCACCCTGTAAGCTCCTCTCTTGGGACAATAAAACACAAAGAGAAGGTTACAAATAGAATAGGACCACTGAAATCAAGGACCAGAGAGAAGACAATATGTTAGAACCACAAAGTCAAGAAAAACATGTAAATATTAGCCAAAAAGGTAACAGCATTATATCCAGCTGGTAATGACAAGAGAAACAGAGAGGCAGAAACGGGCAGAAGATACATCATTAGGATGACACTGCACTCTTGGGGCAATGGCAATATCCTGAACAACCTTCTAGTTCTCCAAGTGGTTGGCTAGGTAGCTGCTGACATGGTCTTTCAAACTTTTTGTCTGGCTTCTCTTTCTCAAATAAAGCGGGGGTCCTTTTCTCAGGAAACAAGAGACTCATCTGTCTGTTCAAGTCAGTAACTCAAGAGCCATATGTTTTATTCCCCATGAACAATCACATACCATGTTCTGTATTTTCTCTCTATTCTCACTGGTTGAACTTTGGCCCAAGCTACCACTATCTCTTATCTGGATTACAGCAATTCCCTCTGACCTAGTCTCCAGCCATCGACTCTGGCCCCCTCAATCCATTCTCCATATAGCTGGCTCCCACACATATCTTCTGCACCTAGCCCAGATTTATTCAACTCTCACTTAAATACCACTTCTTTGGGGGAGGCTCACCTTCGGAGTAGGTTGATCTTCCTGTTACTGACTTGTCATCCCCCATTTTCCTTTCTTAACACTACCACACTTACGGTTACTTGTTCACTTTAATAAGTCTTCCCTTGTAGATGGTAGTCTCCATGAAAACAATCCTGTGTCTGTTTTGTTTAATACTATGCACCAGAGGCAACCTTTTTGGCACCAGGGACTGGTTTCATGGAAGACAATTTTTCCATAGGAGTGAGGGGGAAGAATAGTTTCAGGATGAAACCATTCCACCTCATATCATCAGGCATTAGTTAGATTTTCATAAGGAATACACAACTAGATATCTCGCATGCACAGTTCACAATAGAGTTCGTGCTCCTATGAGAACCTAATGCTGCCGCTGATCTGACAGGAGGCGGAGCTCAGTGGGTAATGCTCGCTTGCCTGCTGCTCCCCTCCTGAGGTGCCGCCTAACATGCCGCTAACCAGTACCTATCTGTGGCCTGGGGGTTAGGGACCCCTGAACACCAAGTACAGTGCTACAGTGCCTGGCACATAAGAAGTGAAACATATTTTCTCAACAAATACATCATCTGTAGTAATCTGAAGGTCTCTTTTTTTTTTTTTTTTGAGATGGGGTTTCACTATTTTCCCCAGGCTAATCTTAAGCAATCCTCCCACTTCAGCCTCTGGAGTAGCTGGGACTACAAGCATGTGCTGCCACATCTGGCACAGTCTGTTTTTTGAAACCTAAAAAACTCTCAGTAAATGATCTCAAATGTGTTTGTAAACATTTTACAATTAAAAGAACTAAAATTCAGTCCACTTCCACTGAGGACTGACATTATGCAGGCACTGTGCAGTGATCTGGGATGGGGAAGTAGTATTCAAAGGGAAGTTCTGAACAATTTAAGCAGTGGAATGACTGGATCAGATCTGTTTTAGGAAGAAAAATTTGGCAGCAGTGTGGGGGACTAAAGTGGGTTAATACTTGAGGAAGGGGAGCTGTTGGGGAGCTATTAAATTACTATAGGCAAGAAGCTTTTTTTTGATGGCACAGCCAGCCACCTACATGGCCATGTAACCTAGTTCTGGCTACTAAAGCTTAAAAAAGAAAGTCTGTTAAATGACTTCCAAGAAAAATTCTCCTTCATAAAAACAGGCACCGAAAAGAAGAGGGCCTGTCCCAAGATCCATATGTCTTTGGACATAGCTGTGTGTGGATGTGATGTCAGTTATTCTGTAAGCATGAGTTGCTGAGCCACGGATAACAGCCATGGAGAGCAAAGAGGAAAACTAAGTCTGAATCAGGCCTGGTGTCATGGCTCTTGGCTCATGCCTGTAATTCCAGTGTTTTGGGAGGCTGAGGCAGGAGGGTCCCTTGATGATAGGAGTTAGAGACCAGCCTGGGTAACACAGTGAGGCCCCATCTTCCAAAAACTGTTTTAAAAAATTAGCTAGGCATGGTGGTACACACCTGTAGTCCCAGCTACTTGGGAGGCGAAGGTGGAAGGATCGTATGAGCTCAGGAGTTTGAGGCTGCAATGGGCTATGAACACACCACTGCCTGCTAGCCTGGGCAACAGAGTGAGACCGTGCCTAAGTTAGAAATAAGTTTTAATGATAAGAAAACAAATTTCAGGATGTTAAACCTCAGTTTATAACTTTACCTTTTTTTCGTCCCCCTTCCTCTAATAAGATGCCACATCCTCAACTTTACCTTCACAATGCTTCTTCCATCCATCCTGTCTATATCAGGATGTTCCCCAAAGTGGCAGATTGCTTATTACAAGGTGTATTTATTGTTTCACTTAACAAGAAATCTTAAGTTTTGGCTTTTTGGTGTGGCCAACTGGGGCCTGAGGGAGCTGGCTGGGGGTGTGGAGAGTGTGCAACTCCATTTTCTAGTGTGAATCATACAGCTCAATTTTATAAGAAAATTGTTTTTGAGAACAAAAATAAGTATTCTACCTGTCCAAAAAAACCAAAAAAGTCACCAATCCATATTCTCCCTCTCCCAAGAACAATAAGGGAGCAGGGAGAAGAATGAAGAGGGGCAGTACTGACATAGTTTTTCTCTTTTAACCAGGTTCTCATAAATTGAGATGCTTATTATAAGCTAGCAAGTAGGATAGACCCTATTTTCCCCATTTATCTATCTAGATGCAGCATATGGTTGTACTCCTCTCTTTCATTCATCTAATATTTGTTACCATTTATGATGTAACCATCTATTATCTAGATGGTAATGAGAGCACATCATTATCTCTGCCCTCCAAGAATAATTCAGAATTCACCTCAAGAAGACATCACAAATTATCTGCTTAGCAAAGTTCCCAGCACATGGTAGACGATCAAATATTTGTTTAATGCATCTGTTCTGTAGCATTACATTTTTTAGAGGGTTCTAAAGAAAACTTGTGAAGATAAAAGCTTCAGGATATGGCATCTGATTAGAGGAGGGGATGAGGAAAGAGATGACTAGAAGGCATGATTTTAAGCTTTGAAAGTTCCTTATAGACACATAACACGCAAGCCTCTATTTCTTCCATAACATCCTTGACAAGCAACAATCCTTCTTTTGCTTCAATATTACAACTTGTAAGGAAGTCATGCTGTCCTAAGAGAGGTCAGTCTATCACTGTACAGTCCTGACCATTATAATGTTCTTTAGAGTAAAAAAAAAAAATCTGTTCCCCTGTTCAGAGGGGAGAGGAAATTTCCACAGTTTGTCCCAATTATAGCTGTTGAAGAAAGTGGTTGTGGTTTAATGGAATTAACAGTGACCTGGTGACACAAGACCAGGTGTAACTTTGAACAAGGCACACAATCTTGCTGAGATTCATTTTTTTCTTTCTCTAAGATGAGGATAATCTTCACCTGCCACATTTATTGTGAGAAATAAGTGAGATTATGTAAGTGAAAGTACACAGTGCCTGCTTGCAGATAAAACATTTTTTTAAGGTATGCAAGAAGATAATGATACTACTGAGCACTTCTAAGGATAATCCTTTAAGAAAGATGAAAGTTAAAAAAAATTTAAAGTGGACATACCACATTAATGTTAAATACATTTAAAGTCTTAACGAACAAAAACGTCACTTAACAGACAACTGCAGCTACATATTACAAGCAGTTGGTTATGGACATGCTGATCTTTTGATGACTATTTTTAAGTTAAAATGCATTAATATTCATGATTCTGCCTTTCTTACATTCACTGGAATAATGCTGGGCTTGTATATCCAAGAAACATTTTTTTTTTTTTTTTTTTTGAGACAGACTCTTGCTTTTTCTGCCCAGGCCAGAGTGCAGTGGCACAATCTCGGCCCACTGCAAGCTCTGCCTCTCGGGTTCACGCCATTCTCCTGCCTCAGCCTCCTGAGTAGCTGGGACTACAGGCGCCCACCACCATGCCCGGCTAATTTTTTGTATTTTTAGTAGAGACAGGGTTTCATCATGTTAGCCAGGATGGTCTCAATTTCCTGACCTCGTGATCCGCCCGCCTTGGCCTCCCAAAGTGCTGGGATTACAGACGTGAGCCACCGCGCCCGGCCCCAAGAAACATTTTTAAAAAAAGAGATGACAAAGAAGAAGTGTCAGCAACAAAAATACAGGTACCTCTCATGAAGACATGCTCTGTGCCAGGCAATACACTAAACCCTTCATATGCTGAATAGCTCCTAGTGCTTGGAAACCCATTTGAAGTAGACATTATTATCACCTCCATTTTACAAATACGAAACTGAATGTAAGATGGCTTAAATAACTCAAACAAAGATCACATTATAAGCAGCTGAGGCTGGATTTGAAATCTGTTCTTTGATGTTAGACTCCCTTTGTTTGCTCCCTTAATACATATAATGGGTGGGTCTGACACAATTACTATGTTTAAAATATATCACTCACTAAATTCTGCTTTAAATGAGATTATCTATCAACAGGGGAATACCTGACTCTTTGGTAGCATACATTATTACGTCTGCACTCTTTTGTGATGATTCTGTAACTACAATGACAGATGGACCTATTAACAAAATAAAAGTAGTAAGAATAAAAAAATTCTCACTTACTTTTTTTAAAATTTCATGTACTGTGTTAACTATCACAAAATGCAACAGAAACAAAGAACAGTATAGTGTCAAGTGTGTACATACTGTCTTAAAAACAGTGACAAAATGTATTCAAAAGATCTGCAATGCAGCAGTCCAGGAGCATTGACATTAGAAAAAAAATATTAAACCCAGTAAGTTAACGAAACCTTAGAACTACTATGAGTTTGGGAAGGAATTAAAAAATCATTAAAATATTAAGAATTTATAATACAGCAGTTAAATTTTTAAATAAGAATAGTATCTATACATACTGATTAAGCTTTAAGTACTTTTTCCGTACTTTTTAAGTATTTTGAAGTATCTTCTCAGGGGCCTACTTAACAGTGTGCAGATGGGGTAGCCATCAGCCAACTAGTCACCTTCAGTGCCAGCCAGTGATCCATGGTGGCAGGAACTTCTGGTCTCTGTTGCTTCCTCTACTTTCAAGTCTTGCATTAATTTGCCACCCAACAGCCCACTCTTCCTGGTCCAGCCAAGGCCAGTGTGTACAGTCTGACCACTCACTCAGACCATTTGGGATAAGTCTTACTTTCTAGCCACATGTCTCCTATTCGGTTACAAATGATTATACAATACAAATATTGTATTTAAAGAACTTTTAAAAGCTCCATAAATGATTAGGTTTTGTTTTCAGTTATCTATGCAAAATACTGGTTGGCTTTCCCACATAACTAGAAATCCACCTCAACATTGTTAGGTGGCAACCAAGAAAATTATAGGTATAGGAGGATAAATCTTCTGAAGTGCTACCCTTGGAGTTCCATTCTACCCCACTCAAAAAACAAACCAAAAAACCGCAAGCCAAACCAAACCAAAACCAAACCAAACAAACAAACAAAAAAAAAAAACAAAGAAAAAGAAAAAAGAGACAGACAGAGTATTAAAATGGACAATCTTATTTGTCATCAATTGTACTGAACTTTTTACTTCTAATCACCTACACAGAAATCACTAAACATACAACCTGTAATTTTAACAATACAACGACAGAAAAATTAACAATGACTGAGCTGGTACTGTATATATTAGGCACTAGCCAGGTCCTTTTACATTATTTATTCCGTTTCAGACTTATCACAACCTCTCACGGTTGGAATTGTTATTCCAGTTTTACAGGTGAGGAAAAACAGTCTTAAAGGCACAAGGTCAGACCCTTGGCCACCTCCCTCATACCATGCTGCTGGTGGTGAGGAAAAAGCTCACACTTAACTTTCCTTCCTTTAAAAAGAATATCACTGAACATAAACCACCCTAATAAGGTCCTAAACATTTAGAGGAATTACTATGGAAAGTTCTTGTCATTACAAAGCTAAATTCTTCTTGTTCTGAAGTCTCCTTGAATAGCTCAAAAAGAAAATCAGATGTTTAGCATTTGACAATCCATTCTAATTTTCAGAAACAGCAATAGTGTTTTAATCAAGGCAAATCATTATAAATTATAAACACCAGAATGTTACCGGCCTAAATGAAACACACTCTCTGATCCTACTCATAGCTACTGAATATAAAGAACTTAATGAATTAGGTTAATGTGCCTGTTAAGATGATACAAGGTAGAAAGGGGACCACCAAAAGCAAGTTTCCAAAGTCAAATTGTTATGTCATCTAATAATAGATCTTACAAAGAAACATTAATATTAACACACGTACTATACAACATATATAATTGAGACATTTTCAATAGTGGAATGTTGAAAAAGGAAAATGTAATATTTCTTTTTTTTAAGTAATTGTTATTTGTTAAATCCTTTTGGTAGGCTGTATTCCAAGAAGGTAATATTTTGAACTAGTTTTCAATCATCAAAAAGGTTGGAGAATATCTTTCTGTATATTTTATTAAGGCTTTTGAGAGATGTAATAGATACTTCAAATTCACATATTTTAATGACAATGCCACCTCAAAATGCAGTCCCCCCCACCTAACTGATAACTTAAAGAAAATGTATTCGTAATATAACTTGAAAATAAACACAGTATAATGATGACTGATAGTCCATTTCTTTCCCCGAGATTTAGCTCATGGTATGCCTCTGATAAGGAAATGCATTTTTCTAAAAAGCACTCAATTTTCTTTAGCAAAAAAGCAAAACAAAACAAAACAGTAGGTTGCTCTTTTTCTTCTGACATACCATATAAAGCCTTCCTTCTAGAATATTTTTTCCTTTGAAATTAAGCCATAAAATAAAATGTCTTGCTTGAAAATCAATATATTAGTGAATGGAGACAAACGTATTTGTGTGATTTGGGTTCAACTGTAGCACATATAATGAAGAGAGCCACATTTTTACTTAGAGAAGATATCTATCAAATACAATACTAATATTCGTTCTGTTTCCTATTTCTAGGTAAAATTTAAGTTAACAAATAAAACACTATGATTTGGCCGGGCACGGTGGCTCACGCTTGTAATCCCAGCACTTTGGGAGGCCGAGGCGGGCGGATCACGAGGTCAGGAGATCGAGACCACGGTGAAACCCCGTCTCTACTAAAAATACAAAAAATTAGCCGGGCGTGGTGGCGGGCGCCTGTAGTCCCAGCTACTTGGAGAGGCTGAGGCAGGAGAATGGCCTGAACCCGGGAGGCGGAGCTTGCAGTGAGCCGAGATCGCGCCACTGCACTCCAGCCTGGGCGACAGAGCGAGACTCCGTCTCAAAAAAAAAAAATAAATAAATAAAAAAAATAAAACACTATGATTTAATGAAGAGTGGATTAATTTGAAAGCTATGACACTTAAACCTTATGGAGAGAGGTTGGCTCTAAGCAAAAAGGTGAATTAAATGAAGCCTGCCTTTGGATGTTGTTTTCCTTGGTGGTGACATTCCATTAGGCCATGAGCAGCTATTGGAGAACACATTCCAGGCCATGGCTTCTCTCACGCTGCTCACAGCCTATCTACTAAAGACATTCCTTCATGTGAAGTACCCTGCAACCTGAATTTGTGTCTACACCTCTCCTTCTTGGTGTTGGAGAAAGCTCTTTAAAGAGCCATGCTTTCTGGCTGTTACTGTCTTCTTTTTCCTCTCTGAATAAAGAAATGACAGATGGCACTCTAGTGGTGAAATTGGACTGAGAGGCAGACTTGGGAATTACAAGCTAAAGGATAAAGAGGGTAAGCATTAAGACAGAGGGAACCCAAGTCTGTGATGACATTGTGGAACCTCCATACAAACATCAGACTACCTTTGAATTTCTCCATTTAAATGAAGTATAAAAGTCAATGATAACTTGAGGGTTCTCTCCTATGCACTTGAACTTAATCCTAAACAATTGAGGAGGAGAAACTGGATAGTTGGGAAGGGGAAACTGTATAGCTGGAGGACAATAGGCTATGTTCTGAGAAATGCGTCATTGTGATTTTGCTGTCATGGGAACATTATAGACTATACTTACATAATCGATATAGCCTAAATACACCTAGGCTATATTGTAACACGACTGTAAATATTTGTGCATCTTAGTGTATCTAAACACAGAAAAGGTATAGTAAAAATACAATATAAAGATAAAAATGGTACACCTGTATAGGGCAGCTCCATTATAATCTTATTGGGCCACCACTGTATATTGGGTCTGTCATTGACCTAAATATCATTATGTGGTACATGACTATATTTTCTTTTCAAAATTTGAATTTTGAACCATATATATTTATTACTTAGTCCAAAACTAAATTCTAAAAACTGTAAAAACACTATGCTCAAAATATTAGAAATTGTTATTAAAGTATTTTTTTATTTTGTAAAAAAGGTTCTTAAAAATTGAACATAAAATATTTATTTTAATAAACATGGGCAATGTGATATAAGTCATAATCATTTCTTCTGTAAAACTGAGAATTTTATCAGGACGGGAAACATTGTGATCACCTTTGCAACTAGAACATCCAGTCAGTATTCTGCATGTGGCTGGTGCTTGTAAATGATGGTTGAACAAATAAAATGCCATAAAATATATCCCCATTGCAAAGAGCTGTCCTCTGTATGTGCCTGACAGTTATCTATAAAACTGAATATATGAGGAAGATTTTAGGCAAACACAGAAAAAAAAAAAGATTAGAATTTTTGAGAAGAAGCTTAGCAGAACACAGTTATTGGTAGTTATTTAAGCTAGTAAGCAAACATTATAAACCCATTTATTTATCTACCCCAATAACTCATTTTCCTCTGCAAGTATTCACTGACTATCTGGCATATGTAATAATCCCCAAGTGAAAGTTTAAAAGTATATATGTAGGGTGGGGTGGAGGCTGCTGTTAAAGGAGCACTGTAGGTATTTAGCCTAATTTCCATAATTTTAATTTTTTTTCTAACATTTGTATTCTATTAAAACAACCCGGGCCGGGCGCGGTGGCTCACGCTTGTAATCCCAGCACTTTGGGAGGCCGAGGCGGGTGGATCACGAGGTCAGGAGATCGAGACCACGGTGAAACCTCGTCTCTACTAAAAATACAAAAAAAAAACAAAAACAAAAACAAACAAACAAACAAAAAAAACAACCCAAAAGAATACAACTGACTAAATGCACACTTGGCTAAATTTTCATACTGTAAAATTCCACAAATAACTTGCTAATCATTACACAAATCAAGAATTTTGATTTATAGTTTACATATATAACACATATTTTTTGGGTAGTTCTATTACAAAAATCACCCATCTTCCCAAAATGGATTGTTAACAATGATAACCAGCTGATATGAAAATTTGATTAGAACAGCTCAAATGGAATTGGCAAGTAAGGGCTTTTTACCAAGCAAATGCAGAAAACTTTCAGAAGATTGATAGGGATATGTAACTTAATTTGTCGGTTTCATTTTTCATGTCTTGGTAATAAATGTTATTTTGATAAATAAAGATGATTTTATTGCATTTATTGCACTGGGATTTTTATACAACCATGGTTCTTCAAGTAATGTAAGAGGAAGAACCATATTTCAGTACTCAAGCTGTTAACTCATGTTTCTTTTAAAGTAATTTGTCAATGTCTCTTCATCTGCATAAGAACTAGGTGAATTGACGGCATGAGTTTCTCTATGTTCTAAATCATAAAAAATCCCAAGGAAAAGAAATGAGTGTAATAGCCCTATAAATATTTGTGGATTGTCACTAATTCTACTCTATTTGCCTTTCACCATTGACTTAGCATACTTTTCATTTTATGTTCATCTGACAAAATAATGGTAACGACAGTGGGCAAGAGGTTGTACCATACACAGAACAAAATGTGGGTGGATCTGAGTTTGTCCCATTTGGCACCAATCCAGCCATGACAGTAGGTGAAAGAGGGAAGGAATTCCAGTCCCACTGGGTTGCTTGTGTCCAGAGGAACAAGAGCAAAACTAATCAAGGCTGATAGAGGGAGTTTTGAAAGCAGCTTCTGGGCACCACCAAAGTAATGGTCAGAATGGTACTTGCTGCTTGTGCTCTTTCAGAAGCTGGGCTTTACCTGCCAGCAAAAGCAAGATAAAAGCTTTTGAATAAAGATATAACCATATGAAGCAGCTTTTACACTTTATATAAAGCTGCTGTCAAAACATTGTCCATAAAACATCTAATTATCCCTGTCAAAGGTTCTGCATTCAAAGCCCTTAGGAATTCAAAGCCACAAAAAAAGCTTGCCACTCTTCAAGAATCGGTATACGTCCTTATAGAAGGAAATAATAATGATTTAACCTACAGAGGTCCTTAGGAAACATTTTTCAAAAAGAGTCGGAGAGCCTTATGACATGGCCTTTATTGATTTTTCCCTTTTGTAGGGTTCAAAGGAATTAATAAAATGTGATTATTACTTGTGAACAGGTAATGTGTCCTGGTTATGGTGGACTGACATTCAACATCCATTTTTAACCATCTACTAGAGTGTCTTCCTGTACTGCAGTGGCTGAAAGCTAAAAACCACATCAGAGACCCCATGCAGTTTGGATGTGATTTGGTTTGGCCAGTCTTCAAATTGCTTAAGGTCAGGATGCTGCAAGTAAGGTGGAGGCCACGTTTTTGATCGTTTTCTTGCAAGTGTGACTGTGGAAGCATTTGGTTTTCTCTCATAGCACCAGCAACATTCTTGTATCTAGTTACTAGCTGTGTAGTACTAAAAGGCAGAAAGACAGCTCTCTGTTATGCTGGTGTGGATTGTAACAGGCACTGCAAGGTTCTGTATCTGGCAGTAACAGTGGTGGCTTCCTGATCATGGGGACTTCCTGTTAGGGAGTGGCAGTGAGGTTCTGGAGCCAGCAGCTTCCCAATTCAGCAGGCAGTTTCTGTATCATAGAGCGGAGAGCAAATGCCATGGTAGCCCTTGTTAGGGCTCTACATGTAGCTCATCAAAGCTTGATCTAAATTGTTTCTTCAGTCCTCCTAATGACCCTGAATCCACTTACAATGTCATGATTAAACACTTCACTGCTTAAACTGGATTCTAGTCTCTGAGCCAGAATCCTGACCTATACAGTATGCCAACACATACATAACCCTTCCAAGAAATGGATTTCCTATTTGCTAGTGATGAGGAAGAGGTTCTAACAGTCTATAGGAAAAATAACTCTCCAGAATAATGCTCAGGGACTAATGGGTGTGAACTCTTTCCCCCAGTCTGAATGAAGATGTGTTCCTGGTGACACTGAGATATATTCCAGGACCAGGAGAGCTCAATGTTTAAAATATTCACTTGAGCCAAGGTGTCCAGATTGTTAGTGTACTTCTAGAATGCAAACCCTAAAACAGTAGTACAGTAAGAACTAAGCTTCTTAGAGTCAGTGAGACCTTATTTTCCAGCAACAGTGTGTCCTGGTAGCTGCAGGTGCCCATTCATTTATAGAGGCAATGGGTTCTGAGACATGCTACATCTGCTCCTGCTATGCATCCATCCAACTTTCCATAAGATGTTATACCCCTGGCTAGTTAAAGTGGAAACCTAATTTAACTATATTGAGTGTGTGTGTGTGGGTGTGTGTGTGTGTGTATGTGTGTGTGTGTGGTCTTTCCCCACCAATCCATAGCTCACTTGAAGTAGTCAAGTCTCCTGGTAAAAGTTTGTTTTATTGTACACTGTCTAAAGATTCTTTGTTAAGTGACACTGATCGAAATGATAGTCTTTCTTTTTTTCTTTTTGAGAAAAAAAAAAGTCGCCTGGGCTGTTGTGCAGTGGCGCAATCTCGGCTCGCTGCAATCTCCACCTCCTGGGTTCAAGCAATTCTCCTGCCTCTGCCTCCCGAGTAGCTGGGACTACAGGCGCGTGCCACTGCGCCCAGCTAATTTTTTTTGTATTTTTAGTAGAGATGGGATTTCACTATATTGGCCAGGCTGGTGTCGAACTCCTGACCTCGTGATCCGCCCGCCTCGGCCTCCCAAAGTGCTAGGATTACAGGCATGAGCCACCGCACCCAGCCAGAAAATGATAGTTTTTCTATCTGTTCACCTCAATGTGTTAAAAGTTTAAAAAAAAAAAAAAAAAAAGAATATGATTGGCTGTCACTATGGGCCCTCAGTTTTTGTGATAAAGGGATAGTTCTCTATTATACACTGTGAGGAGCTTTACCAGCAAGTGTGGGTAGGGTTGCAAGATTTGGCAAAATAAAACAATATAATGAGTACACTTAGTGAAATATGAATTTTAGATAAACAATGAAGAACTTTTTAGTATATGTATACCCTATGCAACATTTAGGACATATTTATATTAAGTATTCATTGTTTACTTGAAATTCAAATTTAACTGACATTTCTATGTTTATCTGGCAACCCTAGTCATAGAAAAACTCTTGCGTGAACTATCACTGCAGAGTGATCTTATTCCAAACCAGCTTAGGAGCCTGAGATTGTCTAAAGAATTTAAGACACCCATTTTCAGATAGAAAGAATGAGCTCAGTATGGGTAATCTATGGCCTTATAAATAATGGGGAATAAATGGTACATGAAACTCTTGGTTGGCCTTATTCTCGGTATTTCTTGGGTTTTATTTCCTTGAGCCTAAATTCAAGTATGCATTTGCCTAGAAGATGCAGCCCAAGTTTTGGCACTCTAAAAGCTCTATTTCCTCTTTTTCCCCTGGCTGTTAGGAAGCTCAAAAATAAATGGCAGTATTAACTTTTCACTTCTTCATCCTTAAAAAGATAAGCTACCTTAAATCCTTTCAAAAGGGGATGGGCCATCAATTGCCGACTGAGTCAAAGGAGCTGGCTTTCCTTTATGGTAGTCACAGATAGTGAAAGAAATAGTTGTGAAAATTACACATAATAGAAATCACCTTCCTAATTTTTACACCTTTGGGGAACAGAAAGTACTTTGTTTACTTTAATTCTTCTATAGGTTCAAAATTTGGCTATACGAGTTGAAAATAAGATAGCATCTTCCACTATTGTTGCTTTGAGGAATATACGCCCCAGAAAAGAAAAGCTATTCTAGAGTTTCAACTTTTATTTATCAAGGCCTGTATTCTATAATACGTAGAAGAGAGCTGTATCAAGCAATTTACTGTTTTTAGTTGTTAAAAGTGTTCTACTGCTAAAATCTGAGAAGTGAAAATGTGGCTAAACTTTGAAATGTAATATATGTCTGGGAAATAAAATAATTCGCAGCATAGCTAAGTTTTGCTCAAGTCTGGAGAGATAACATGAAAAATTTTCAGACTAGCAATTTGCTGACTAGAAAATGACTATATTTTCAATCAGCCTAATATGGCAGTTGTTTTTCATAGGCAAAGAAAAGCTAAGGAAGACTTAGTCTGTAGATATTCAGCACAGCTTGGCAAAATTTAGCTGCTAGTTTCTTCTTATCCTTGTTATATGTTTCCATATGGGACTTCTTATTATCAAGAAGAAATAATAGAAGTAAACAGAAGCAAGAGGAAAGGTCCAGACTGGCATGCATTAACTGCTTGTCAACTATGGTTTTCCTAATGAATTGTCCTGTTGCTCTGTATCTCAATGATTATAGTACAACAGCTTTCATTAGTCACTGCAAATAAGACTTAGTGCCACCTTATTTACATTCTATTGCAGATAATTAGCATTTCACATTAGATTCGTCCAAGGCACTTCTGAACTTGCAGCAAGACTATTTGACATCATCCAATACTTGATTCCATCCTGAACAGGCTTGAAAACAGATTCTGTGCTTTTTAGTTACAACAGTGTCACCAATGAATTCTACCATAGCTTAAATTCCTGCCAATATTGTAGCTAGGGATATCAAAATGCTGCAGTAATTAGACCTTGCAAGCCTGACTTCCCTAGTGGTAGAACTGTCACAGAAGGGGAGGAATTGATATTCAAAGTTTATAATAACCCAAACCTCTACAATTATTGCTAGAACACGAATGCTACCATTTTAAACAGCAGAAAGCAACTTAAGAAAAAAGCCTTATTACAAAGGTAAAAGAGAGAGGGGAAAAATAGCATCATATGCTTTGATAACCAATGCCTTTCCTCTGCTAAAAATTTATAATTACTTATTAAAATTCCAACCTGATTATTAACCTGGTGGGGAAATATTTCTCTTGAAAACATACCTGCCATATTTAACAGAATATAAAAAGCCTATTCCATTCTATGAATTAAAATTTCACTTTACATTATTCTAGAACTATATAGATTTGCATGTATTATTTCATATAGCCAAATTTATAGAAAGCATTTTATACAAAACCACCTATTTCTATTTCTATATAATTCATATGTTCATATGTCTGTATGTCCATGTGTGTTTTTGTGTGTCTGGACCTACATATGTCATCTTTTATATGTAACTGACGTATTCTCTAGAATGCATGTACAATAAAACAAGGATCACTGAATCAAATAATGCTGAATATGTGTGAATGTGTCATTCACAGATAGAACCAGTTAATCTGAATATAACACTTTGGGAAAGGGCAGCCATCAGTCCCAGGCAAAGGCTAGGTCTATTTGCCTGCTCTTATCTGACTTTCCTATCCTATGTTCCATACAATGTACACCTCCTTATATCTACCTCAGGACTTTATTTTCATGGGATAATTGAGCACCCTGGTCCAGTTAACCAAGTCAAGAATCCCCCAATCCTTTACATATTTCTTCCATTTGTACTTAGCCATGGATCCAGGCCGAGAGTCTCACTCCTCAGTGCCTGGCCAAGAGAGGCTCAGATGGCTAATGTAGTGACCCTTCCCTCATAAGAGAAGTGATCTGTGGGACTATTCCATCTCAACATTTTAGTTTTCAACTGAGGTTTAACTGTCCTCACTAGACATTTAAGAAAAATGAGTAATTGAGTGTTAAAATGCAATATAATAAAACATTAACCTTAGGAACAAAGATGTAAATACAAACACATTAAAAATAAAAGTGTATAAGAATGTTGATGAAGAGGTCCTGGTGAATGGAGTAGAAATTAGATGTTAGAAATCAAGAATAATAATAAAATGTACTCATCTATAAAGCCTTTTCATATAAATTATCTTTTCTCTTTATAGAGATTAAAAAACTTCAAAGAAATAGAAATGGGTCTCTTTTTACATTAATGTTTTGTTCCTTATCATGTCTTTCAATGGGGCAGTGAATTAGTTCTATCTGAAGAAACCTCTTCAAAAACAAAGCAACCCTCTGAGGATTTCTTGCAAGGTTACTGTGACCTACAGTTAACAAAGTAGGTGTTTACTCTCCCCTGACAACAGCTGGTGGTCAAATTCAGGCTACAGTTCCTTAGTGGTACAGGTGGTTGTTTAGGAAACTGGTAAATGATAATTAGGTCCAATATCCCTGAGGTCACATAGAGCAAAATAAAACAATTGTTTGTTATTCGGGGAAGAAGACTTAGAACTTCTCTGGGCTGATCCATAATCTATCTTCTTCCCAAATGTCTGCCTAAAATGAAACTGGGAATTTGGAAACTTTTCCACAGGAGTCATTATCAACATCCATCCTTCTTTCTCAAATAAAAAATATGGATAAATGTGTGGGTTTGAATCCCACCTCTGCCATTTACTAGCTATTTAACTTTGAGCAAGTTACTTAACCTCTCTGTGTCTAAAGTTCCTCGCCTATGTGCGTGGTATGTGTATACATATCTATAAGCCCTGTGCATTATGGGATTTTGGGGATGAAGTAAGTTGGTACATATAAGGGCAAAACACTGCCTACCTAGAGTAGGAGCTATATAAGCATTGGCTCTTATTTCTATGGTTAGGAAGACGTGATGTAGAGAAAATAAATAAACCATCATGAACTTGTGAACTTGAAAAGGGAATTTCTTGACTAGTCTGTTATTAAAAAGGCCTGGCTGCGGCTTCATACAGAGGGTCTACCACCATACACAATTTGACATGCAGCCCTAATACCCGTATTTTGGTCTCAGACACTCTCTTCCATTAAAGAAGGTGAGTGTGGAGAGTAATTGATTCTAAGTCCTGCAGCAGGGTTTAAAAAAAAAAAAAGTCAAATGGGCCTGGGATACCTTGTTGTCAACTTTTAAAGATAAATTTAAAAATGCCTAGGGTAGTACATGGAAACTTAAAGAAAGTCCTTACTAGACCAGTCTGACAGGGCATTAAAAAAAAAAAAAAAAAAAAAAAGGGCATCAAAAATAAATAAATAAATAAATAAATAAAAATAAAGGAGAAAGTCCTACATGAGTTGAAATATATTCTCCTAGTTTCTTGTTTGTTGCTTCATGTTTCAGTATCTGGTAAGGCTAGACACCCCCACTGGTTACACTTTTTATTTTTAATTGTTACCTTCTCTAGGTTTTGCTTATTTGCTTTTCCATTTTAATTTAAGAATTAGCTTATCTGTTCCTAAGAAAACTTCTATAGATAATTTTTATTGTAAATGACTTAATGTTGACTGACATCTTTATGAATTAATACATAAAGAATTCCTGGAAATCATTAAGAAAAAGAACTAATAACCCAATAAAAATGGGAAAAGAGATTTAAGGTATAAAGATATACAGAGATTTAAGTTACATAAAAAAGAAAAGATAGAAGAGATAGTGGTAACATTAATTGACACTGTAGAAAGAAGTTGTGTGTATAAAGGACATAGGTGGGAGGAAAATTTTTGTAAATTTTCCATTTTTTAGGTATAATAATGTATTACCTATTAAAAATAAAGTTATAAAATGAATATAATCATGGTTAATTGGAACAAGTTGACTTATGTATAAACATTAATCATGGCATGTAGAAAAGGAAAATTAATATGTAGACTGTTAAGTAATACAAAAACAGGTGACTATAATAGGATATATTTAACTTTTACCAATACACAGGAAAGTATTGATATTTAATGGAAAAAAATGTACTTATGTAGATGAATTTTTCTCTACGTATGGAAGTAGAAAAGTGTATACATGGGGAACTCTAAGTAAGAAACACGGTTTTACAAAGGTAGGATATATTATAAGAAGAAGTAGGAAGCTCCAAAGAAGCCTGTGGGAGGATAAATCAGTCTCTTGAGAGGACAGCTGACTGTGCACCACAAACCCTCCTAGCTACTGGGAGCTGAAATCTCTAAATAACTTCACTAATTACAATGAGATGCTCAGAAGGCACAAGAATGTTCCTGGTGAAGTACACTGGAACTGCCTGTGACCAAGACATTCATGTGGCAAAGAAGAGAGGCATCAGAATTCCTGGCAAGGTGTGAAAATGTCCACCAATGTAATATAAAAAGCTTGACTATAGTCGGTGGACTGGCTCAAAAAACCACAGAGCTAGCACTCATCTTGGCAGAAGCATGATCGTAGGTACGTATCAGTCAGGCAGTTACTTATGACATTTCCCCTTGGCTGGTCTGAAATCATATTCTGTCTCTTTTTTAGTCTAGTAAGATTACAGTAGCTATGAGCAGGCATAGAGATAAGAGTTGGAATAATGACCAGAAAGAACTCTAATACAGAAGCAAACAGTAATTAAATAGATTAGAAAGATACCATTCAATAATTTGTACTACATTTGCTCCTGGCAGTTGTGTGCGGGGGTGAGGAGGAGCTGGGGGTGGAGCACGGGGTAGGAAGGAGAACAAAAAACAATTTACCATAATGTGGTAGCATGAGATCTTTGTGGTACTGAAATCTGTATCTTGATTGTGATGTTAGTTATTTATACATGTGATAAATTGCAAAGACCTATATACAAATACATAACACACATACAAAAAAAAAATGCATGTAAAACTTGTAAAGTCTGAATAAGGCCTGTAGAATGTACCAATGTCAATTTGCCAATTTCCTGGTTATGTACTAGGTATTACTATTGGGGGAAAACTGGGTCCAGGGAATCTTTCTCTACTATTTTTCTGACTTCCGATGAATACATTAATAATTCTTTTTTTTTGAGATAGGGTCTTGCTCTGTTGACCAGGCTGGAGTGTGGTGGTGTGAGTGGTGTGATCTTGGCTCACTGTAGCCTTGACTTCCTGGGCTCAAGTGATCTTTCCACTTCAGCAAATTGAAATTTATACAAAATACTATGAATCAGAATAAAATTCAGATGGATCACAGAATTGAGTATAGGTCTAAAAAAATGAGAGGACAACAGTTTAGTTAGGCTCTTGAGTTGAAAGCTATTACAGTATTTGATCTGGTCAGCATACTTAAAAAAACAGCGAGCCCTAAATTTTAAATGTGACATTTCACATAAAAATGTAGATTTCTGATTTTTCTATGAGAAATAGCATAACTAGTCTTAGACATCACGTGGCTGAACTAGGCAGCAACTGGCCTCTTCAGATAGGACACACTCTTCAATTCCCCTCAGGCCTCTGCCTGGCAAGCCCATTTCTATTATGTGCCTGGTTTCTGGCAATATTTTTTAGCTTTTATTTCTACTCTACCAGTAGAATAATTTTATACCTTTATGTTTCATAAATCAGGAAGTGCTTGAAAAATTATAAAGGAAAAGTGTAGCATTTGACTACACAAGGGCAAACAAAACAAAAGGAAATACAATAAACTGAGAAGAGTCCATAGCTTTTAAGTTATTTTTATTATAAAAGGAGAGATTGTAGGGTGGAATGCATCACAGAAAATTAAGTCTACTATTTTTTTGTTGCTTGTACATTTAGCTATTCCAAGGAAATAACTTAAAAAACAACAACGGGAAAGTAAATATAGACTTAGTTAAAGGTAAAATGAAATTGGTATAAAAAGTATAGTAGTAGTTGAGAATGTGAGCTCTGGAACCTGACTTTTGAGATTTGAGGCCACTCTGCCTCGCACTCAAAACACTCTGCTTTTGTTACATTGGCAAATTAATTCCCTTCCATGAATCTTCCATTTGCCATCTATAAAGCAGAGATAGTATTACTGTCTACTTCAAAGGATGTTGAGATGATCACATGAGTGTGCATGTGAAATATGTACACAGTTCCCAGCATCTATCAGTGCTCAATAAAAATGAGAGAGTATTATTACTGTCAGCATATAATCCCAAATCCTTACCTTACCTGTGTGGTCCCAGCCTACCCCGCTAATTTCTCTAACTGCTTGCCATTCCCCATTATTCCCTTCTTGTCAACATCACTCTTGTACCGGTTCTTCTAAAAAGCTCAGATCTTTCCTGCCTCCTTGCATTCACTGTTGCTTCTTACCTGCAAACTTCTGGGACCTACCTTCACTGTAGCTTGAATGTGACTAAGAAAGGCTTCTGCTGCTTATCATATCTTCTCATTTGTTTCACTGACAGCATAATAAGCTGCTACTTTATTTATTTACTTGCTGTTGCAGAAGAAGGTGGACCTGTAAAGTCTACAAGGGCATGAACAGCTAGAGCAACCCGGCATCTAAAACAAGTGCTCCCTGGAGCTACACAATGAACCTCTATGGAATGAATTTCTTAGCATTAAACTACAAGACACTGGGGAAAAAACTGTCGATTTTATGTCCGACAGCAAATAAAACTTTAAGCTTAAATGTTACTTCTGATTAATGTTCTATAAAGTTCACAGAAAATCCAATTATATAATTATATTAAGAAAGAATATTTGAGACTCAGAGTCAAGCAATAGCACAACAAAAAAGAATACCATTCTGATAAATATTAAGCAATCTAATTAGACACCATATCTACTTCTGTATAACATTTTGACCTGTAAATTGTGCCTTCTCACCGTAAAGGCAGCTCTGTAATTACACTGATCACCACAGCTAAAAAGCTTAGAAACAGAATGAGTGAGTAAATCAATGTTAAGAGACATAATTGCCATATTCAAAGATCATATGAGTTTGCTTGTTATCTACAGTCCAATATAGTTATTAAAAAATGAAAAAGGAAAATGGCAAGAAGAACCAAAAAGTAAAGTTGCTTAGCTTTTCACAGCTGAAAAATGTTTGTACCTAAAGTTAGAAAGATTTCTTGCTTATTTTCTGCTGGTTTCACTTGAATTTGAAGATTTTTAACATCTGGATGTCTTTACTGATCATCTGTCTCAATCCTGGTGTCTTATGTCACTGAAAATACTTAAAAGCCTATTATTATGAGAATTGACCCACTGTGCTAAACTATGCTGAATCTTTGTGGGATATTAGTTTAGGGATTAGATTAGAACAACATCAGCATAATATTCTTAATATAGCCAAAGTGACTTAATCTCTTATTCTGACCCTCATTGTTCCATAAGATTTGGTTTGTCATGTTTTCCTATTTGTACAAAATGCTATTTTTTAACGTCTTCCTAAAAAAGTCCTCTTGTGAATAAAAAAAGTTTATTGTTTTCCATTCCTTCAAAATTTGGCTCAAATTATATTTAGTATCTCAAGTATTTTTTTGAGTCTATCTATATTCTTCTCACTAGCGTTACAACCAATCCCCTTAATACCAACTTAAAACAAATAGAATTGCAAATAACAAATATAATTTACAGACTGAATTATAAATAGGACAAAACAATTAAATATGCTTAATTGTTTTGTCCTATTTATAATTCAGTCTGTGAATTCCTTGAGAGACTGGAGCTTAATTTTTGGTACTTTTTTTTTTTGAGACAGAGTCTCACTCCCATCACCCAGGCTGGAGTGCAGTGGTGATCACAGCTTACTGCAGCCTCGAATTCCCGGGCTAAGGTGATCCTCTACCTCAGCCTCTCATGTAGCTGGGACTACAGGTGCACTCCAACCCGGCCTGCTAGTTTTTTGTATATTTAGTAGAGACAGGGTTTCACCACATTGCCCAAGCTAGTCTCAAACTGCTGGGCTCAAGCAATCTGCCCACTTAAGCCTCCCAAAGTGCTGGGATTACGGGTATGAGTCATTGTGCTGGCCTGATATATATATATATATCTGACGAAAGGTACCTCTCAAGTTTTAGGTTTACTTAATCAGTGAAATCAGACAATTAGAACATTATTTTTAAACTTCAGTTCTCCATCCACCAAAACTGGCATTACGTGTTCCATTTTTTAGTGGAAAAAGTAGAAAAGAATGGATTAGAAAAGAAAATAGAATATATCACCTGTAGTACAGGTAAAAGTCGTGAATTTTTTTTTTTTTCAGTTTTTGGTAGAGGTGTGTGTGTGTGTATGTGTATGTAGTGGGTCTTAGTATATTATGTTTTTCTAAATGTGAGTTGCAGTTAAAAAAGTTCGAAAGCCAGTAGGATAGACAATCTTTAGGTTCCTTCATTATCTACATGCTTTAATTTCTAAGGCACTCACTTAGATGTTAACTTTTCTTCTTACATCATAGCTAAGAACTATTACTGAATTATAGGCAATTTTATCCAAAGGAGACTATTAAAAAATGTTTAACAGATAAGCACATTAATAAATATGAAAATGTTCAATATTGAGTAAAACTTGCAAGAAATATATATCTAATTATTTCTTTTCCTCAAAACAAACAACAAAGCCAGAACTTAATTTCCATAAAATCTTTCAATCTAAAACACCCATAACCTGAGTATAAAGACTGAAAAGAAAATGAAAGGTGCTATTGAAAAACTAGTGTGTAACTTGTGTCTTATCGTCTTATCCTGAAGTTTAAAATAAAACTACCAAAGTTCAGATTTCTGAAAAAAGTCCTTATAAAAGAACAATATATAACTTTGAAGAATTCTCTACAAGTAAAATTTGAAGAATAATATCTAAAATAGGAAGGTTTAGTTGTATTAAAGTCCTCTGTACCACCAGTGCCATCGCCCTTTAGGTTTCTGATATATATTTGTGTAGGAAACAAAAATCCCAAGCAAATAGTCACCCCCAATCTCTTTTCATTATCAACCTCGACAGTTCAAGCACTGTTCAGTGAGGACAGACATGTAGTATGGAATACGACACTTCCCTCTTCAGCACCCATCACCACAGACAGCACTAAATGAGCACCATGTTCTTTCCAATTGAGCATTTTCCAACCCAGTGCTCAAAGAAGTGAATACCAACCAATGAGTTGTTGAGAGGAGACAGTTTCTTGTTTGGCCCAGGCCAGAATCTATGGCATGATTAGTATGGAAACCAACTTGTCATCACATATACACACCCTACGCACTCCCAGTATGCATGCCCAATTGGCTAATACATACATGCCTTCAGAAATCTGGTTGATTTAAGATTATAATTAGGCATGATATCATCAGGAATTCTAACCTTTCATTGTGTTTAGTTCCTAAAGTTACCTGACTTGATGAAACTATTTATTTATATTCTTCAAACTGAGGAGTTAGGTCATATAAAAGGTAGATATTTGGTTCTTATTTCTTCCTTTTTTGGCTCCCATTTTAAACTCATGTTCCCATCAAACAGCTTAGTAGGAATGATACATAATACGTGACATTCTGCATTAAAACATATAAGTATCATTTATGGATAACAGAGTATTGAGGGTGAAAAAATGAAGATAGGAAAAGTTGGTCTAATCCAACAAAAAGCACCTAAAGCCTATGAAAAATAAAAGCTTATTTTTTCCTCTTTTCTCATCAATATCATCTCATATCAAAAGTTAAAGTTTACGAATTATTGAATTGATGAATAGATTTGCCCCTTTAAATCATCTAACTTTGCCTCTGAGGAGTCATGTCACTTCCTCTTCATGTCAATGTCATGCATGGCTGAGTTGTTACAATCCGCTTTGGCCACTAAAGCTCAAGTCATTCGGAGCCATCAAATCAGTTATAACAGCCGCTGCTGTCTTACACCGACAACCAGTGATTGATAACAAAACCTGTCTGCTTACAGTTCTCATCTGACAGCAACGACCCAGTCCCTGCCTTCTCTTAGTGGCATTTGTCATAAATCAATAGCAATTCCACCACGCAGAAAGGTGCGGGCGGCTCTCTTCAGTCCATCTGGTCTCATTTTATTTTCAAATTTAAAAAATTATAACTATTAAGCAAGATTAATGCCAAAAGTTTATTTCTTGAAGTATCTAACATTACCTGTAAGTAATCACATAATACAGACTCTCTAAACAAAAATTTAACACCACAGAAGACTCCTATTATTTAATTCAATTTCTAAAGCGAGTCACTAAAACTTTGAAAGAGAAGATTTTACATTCTGAAATCTGTGACTTTTATATTTAGTAAGAAAAATCACATTTTCTTTCAGGTTATTCCAGATAAGATGTCATGTTTTAAATAGAATGTTTACAAAATATTTTAATAAAACTTCCTGAAAAACAGAATTTTTTTTTTACTATTAAGCAATGTCATTACAAAAATGAAATAAAAACTTAATGCAACATTATAAGCAAATATTAGTAGCATTGAATATTAATTGCATATAGAAGACTGGTTTTGCAGATACGAAAATGTAAAATTATTGGCAAAGTTATTAGTTGCAGACTAAAACCAGTACACTTTAGATATTTTGTGACGTTAAATAAACACCTGGTCATTTGAAGGAAAAGAAAACAACACTGATCTAATTTGCAGAATTTGAAGAACATTTTGAAAATCTGTGACACCTTACTATGCAATCTTCAATGTCAAAAAATATTTAATAAAAAATCTGGATACATTTGACATCATATTAGGTGGTGTGCTAAATTAAATGGGAAAGAATGATCTTGCAGGTATCTTGCACAGTACAAGCAAAACAAAGGTAATTCAAAGACCATAAGGAATTTATATGAGGGGGAGAAGAGAAGGGAACGAAAGTAACATATATCAGGTGTCTATTTTCTATAAGATGATAACTGATGCTTTACAGACATGATTTCATTGGCTCCTCAAACCCATAAGGTAGATATTTTTTTTCCCAACGTACAAAAAAAAAAGGCATGGGATCCCGTCAAAGAGACTGAATTTGAATTCAGTTCTGCCTAATTTCTTTTTTGTTGTTGTTACTGTTGTTTGTTTTAACTTCTATTTTAAGTTCAGGGGTACATGTGCAGGATGTGCAGGTTTGTTACATAGTATGTGTGATGGGGATTTGTTGCACAGATTATTTCATCACCCAGGCATTAACCCTAATCTCCATTAGTTATTTTTCCTGATCCTCTCTCCTCCCACCCTGAACCCTCTGACAGGCCCCAGTGTGTGTTGTTCCTCTCTATGTGTCCATGTGTTCTCATCATTTAGTTCCTGCTTATAAGTAAGAACATGCAGTATTGGGTTTTCTGTTCCTATGTTAGTTTGCTAAGGATAATGGCCTCAAGCTCCATTCATGTCCCTGCAAACGACATGCTTGCATTCTTTTTTAAGGCTGTATAGTATTTCATGGTGTACATGTACCACATTTTGTTTATCCAATCTATCACTGATGGCCACTTGGGTTAATTCCATGTCTTTGTTATTGTGAAAGAGTGCTGCAATGAACATACGTGTGTGTGTGTCTTTACAACAGACTGTAGTACAACAGAGGTAGTACTTCACTGTCGTTTTGAGACTTACATGTTTGTTGGCTGCATGTATGTCTTCTTTCGAGAAGTGTCATTAAAATGGCCATATTACCCAAAGCAAAAAATAGATTCAATGCTATTCCCATTACTACCATTGACATTCTTCACAGAACTAGAAACAAAAATTTAAAATTCATGTGGAACTCAAAAAGAGCCCAAATAGTCAAGGCAATCCTAAGCAAAAAGAACAAAGCTTGGAGGCATCATGCTAGCCATCTTTAAACTATACAACAGGGCCACAGTAAACAAAACCGCATGGTACTGGTACAAAACAGAGACACAGACTGAAGCAACAGGATAGAGAAATAAGACTGCACACCTACAACTATCTGATCTTTGATAAACCTGACAAAAACAAGCAACGGGAAAAGAATTCCCTATTCAATAAATGGTGCCGGGATAACTAGCTAGCCATATGCAGAAAATTGAAACTGGACCCCTTCCTTAAACTATATACAAAAATGAACACAAGATGGATTAAAGAGTTAAATGTAAAAACGAAAACCATAAAAACCCTGGAAGACAACCTAGGCAATACCATCCAGGACATAAGCACGGGCAAAGATTTTATGACGAAGGCGCCAAAAGCAACTGCAACAAAAACAATTGACAAATGGAATCTAATCAAACTAAAGAGCTTCTGCACAGGCAAAGAAACTATCAACAGAGCAAACAGACAACCTACAAAATGGGAGAAAATATTTGCAAACTATGCATTTGAAAAAGGTCTAATATCCAGCATCTATAAGGAAACTAAATTTACAAAAGAAAAAATAAAAAATGCCATTAAAAAGTGGGCAAAGGATATGAACAGTTCTGCCTAATTTTAATGCCTATATTCTTTGCATACTCATTATCATCTATTCACCATTTATTGAGAATCTACTATATATTCTATGTTAAGCTAAGCATCAGACATAGAAATATGAACAAAACTTAGGCATTGGGACTACTGTTAAACAAAATCAGCATAAAACTAGGGAAGTTTTATGTCGGCCACAGGGTATAAAAAAGATAGTATCATAGTGAGTAAGGCAGCAATAATTTTACTACCTCCAAACCCCAACATATGTGGACTTATAAAGCTTGATTTAAATCTTGATTTAGGTAAAGAGCTGTAAGGCCTGGAGTAACTTACTCTCTTAACCTCACCTTTTTCTCATCTGTAAAAATGGATTTACCTCAAAAAGATTATTCTGAATTCCAAATGAATTAACCTATACAACAAAACACTGGCCATTATATTAATTGCTCATTATACACAAACTCTTACCTTCAAATACATTCCATGTTTAGTTGCCATCCTCAGAAACATACAAGGCCTATCTTCTTCATTTAAAATATAAAATTAGGCCGGGCACAGTGGCTCATGGCTATAATCCCAGCACTTTGGGAGGCCGAGGTGGGTGCATCACTTGAGGTCAGGAGTTTGAGAACAGCCTGGCCAACATGATGAAAATCTGTCTTTACTAAAAATACAAAAATTAGCCTGGCATGGTGGTGGGCACCTGTAATCCTAGCTACTTGAGAGGCTGAGGCAGGAGAATCGCGTCAACCTAGTGGAGGGAGGCTGCAGCAAGCTGAGATCACGCCACTGCACTCCAGCCTGGGCGACAGAGAGAGAATCCATCTCAAAAAATAAAAAATAAAATAAAATAAAATAAAAAATTACCTGATATCTAGAATTCTTTGACCAGAACTGGTGCCCATGACAACAATGGCCTGGGATCATCTTAGTAGAGATCCTGCTCGAGAAGGTGGCCTCCCAAAGCGAGGGGACCACAGAGGCAAGAGGGTGGGGGTGAATGGGGAATGGGTGGGATCAGGAGTGGCTGGCTGAAGGAGTAGAAAAGGCTCAGCAGAGGAGCCTCCAGGGAAACAGTGAGCTCTGTGGACTGGCCAGACCCAAGGCATGCCAACTTGCTAAAGCAGTACCTAAATTGCTTAAGAATTGTCTTACTCCTTTAGCTTTCTTCTCCCTCCTTGTACTGGGGAAGGGAGGAGCTGTTATGACAGGCAGGCCTCCACCAAGACGGATTTATCCTACTGTCAAATACTAAGACTACTAAGAAGAGGATATGCACAAGGGAATGTATTCCTCAACTGATGAAAACCTATAATCCCACTAATCCATGAAGGTATCTTTAAGTGGCACCACTTTAAAAATCTACTCCTTCACATAACAGCTTGCAATACCCATAAGGGAATTTTTTAGATCAAGTCAGTTCTGCATCTGTTCCAGTAACAGTTACAGACTGACTGGAAATGTATCTTTTCAAATTTTGAAAAGTCAGTTTGACCACTGTACATATTTACCTATATGCCTCCTTGTATACTGAGATATTTTCCCTAACACATCATCTGTCCATAAAAACTTGACTATGTTTACAACCAATGGCTTTCTCACTTTTGGAAGCTTTGCTTCCTTTTTCCCCCCCTTTTTGAATTTTTCTTTTTACAGAATAGAAGCAATACAATTACATGTATTAAGAACATTTCAGGGCTGACATTTAAACGCTCTCCTTACTGGCCTCCCATCTCTCCTGATCATGTTTCTAAAGAACTATCCCTCGTGCTTAGGTCCAAAGTATCAAAATTAACAACTGTTAGAGGGATTAGTAAAGGGATTTGAAGGTTTGAATTTGCATTTTGTTAAGAATGTGATCCTTTAGAATAATGTGCTGTATAAAATAAACTGACTACGTTTCATCTACTGAATTGCAATTCGAATCTTGAATGTATTTGGCATCCTAATACTGAACTGTTGGAGGCTGCATGGTATAATATGAAAACCACATCAAATGCAAGAGTCAGGAATTTTTTACTCCATATGTAACACTGTGAGCTGATGCCTTAACTCCTCTAAGTATTCATTTGTTAATTGGGAATACGAATATCAACATGTGCCCTCACAATACCCTTTTGAGTATTAATGATTACAACACCGGTACTAGTAGCATCAGAAGTACAATGGTCTCTGTGGTTTTCAGGTCTACTTGAGTATTACTCTGGAACAGGCATTTTGTGAACTGCTTTTACATACAGAACTTATTTAGTAACCACAGACATCTACTAAATATGGTTATTTTATTGATTTTTAAATAGGGAAAACTGAGACATAGAGAGATTAAACATAATGTAAATATCAAAACTGAGATTTGAATCCAAATCTGCTTATCCCAATGTACATCCTCTTTATCACAGCGCTACAGACTCCTGCAAAGCACTACTCAAACATAATGGAGGACCCTGAAAAATACACAAGAGTATAAAGTCAACCCTCCGAATCCACAAATTCAATTAACTGTGATTCAAAAATATTCAGAAAAAAAGTTCTAGAAAGTTCCAACAAGCAAAACTTGGATTTGCTGTGCACCGACAACTTGAATCCACACGAATGAAGTGATGTGTAGGCACTGCATTTGGTATGATAAATAATCTAGAGGATGTGCCTAGGTTACATGCAGATACTATGCCATGTTTGTAGGAGATTTGAACCAATCTCCTACAAATACTAAAGGATGACTATACTTACATGCCAATAATGAAACTTCAGCAGATATACACCATTCACATTTTTGATGATGTGTATACACCCATTTACCTACTTATTCAAGGTTATGGTACAGAATCGTTTCAGACTATTCTTTGTTTCCTTAAAAATATACCCCATCTAAGAACCATTATGGAACATTTTAAGCACAGCATTTAAGAAATACCTACTTTCGAGTCAGAAAGATCTGAGTTCCAATTCACCTCTACCATATTATACCTATGAGACTGTACACTAATGATTTCATCTCTTTCTCTTTACCTTGGAGATGAGAATAATCTGACTTGTTTCCTAGAACTGTTGTAAGAGTTAAATAAGATAATAGATAGTACCTGTCACATACAGAGTGCTCAGTAAGTGATGTCTGAGAATATTAATTACAGTGATAGCACCGGTGACATTTAATTAGCCTGTTTGCTGGGATTTCCCAGATGCTAAGTCTAACACTAAGCACGAAGCTCTTTTATAGTTTGCAAAATTAGCAAACAATGGACATTTAAGCAATAAATAAAAATGCCACAGAAGGAAGTAAAAGCAAACTTAATTTTAACTTACGTATCCTGAGAAAAATTTCATCAAGTTGTATAAAAAGGGTCAAGAAATGTACAGCAAGCTGGAATTAGGTAACTTATCTACCTTTCTTTAACAAGTTAGAATCACTTGATCTATATTAGAGAAAAAAACATATTTACTTCCTCCTTCATATTTTTCACACTATTATAAAGGAATAGAGGTCAGGAAATGAGGAAATAAATACGAAGAGATGAATAAAGAAGGTGTAGCCCGAAAGCATGAAGGCCATTTTCTCAAAGATTGTTGGTGAACAGCTCAAGGAATCTATACCCAAGGCTGGGAAGAGAAAAGAAACAGTAAGGATGATGAGCAGATAGGGCTAAGGGTAAGTGGTGACCTGGAATTGTAGGAAACCAAGGTGACTAGTTATTTGTTGTGCCTCACTCTAGCTGTTAACGGATCATTTTTACAGCTTGACCCACTGTTACTCCTGACAAGACAAACATGATCAACTTAAAGAAGACTTTAAAATGAAGCAGGTGCTTTCTGAAAGAAAATGAATGAGTATAAGGGATGGGGTAGTTAGGAAAGAAGAAATACAAAGGGAAGCTTTTTTCTTGAATTTTCTTTCATTATAGGCATACTTTGAAAAGTGTATCTATAGAGAACAAACACATAAACAAAAAATCTGAGTGAATATCTATAGAGGGGAAAGAAAAAAATTACACTCGCAGCATTTATGCTATTGTACTACATATGTGAGTTTCTCATATTCCACCTAATGAAAATATTACAGATTTAAGTGTATTTCAGAGAGACAAAAACAGAAGACAAAACCGTAAGTATTGCTAGCAATAAGAAAGTGGGAGGCCAGGCACAGTGGCTCATGACTGTGATCCTAGCACTTTGGGAGGCTAAGAAGGGGGAATCACTTGAGCCCAGGAGTTCATGACCAGCTGGCAACATAGTGAGATCCTGTTTCAAAAAATAAAAATTAGTCAGGCAGGAGCTGAGGTGGAAGGATTGCTTGAGCCCAGGAGGTTGAGGCTGCAGTAAGCCATGATTGCACCACTGCCTTCCAGCCTGGGCAACAAATAAAACTTTTAATGAGATATTCCACTCTATAATTCTAAACAACTGATATCATCTTAAATAAATTCAAAATGATGTAGGGGTAAAATATTTCCTACCCATTGCATGGTTCATGACTGAGACCCCTATAACAAAAGACAGATTAACAAGAGAAAAGCATATTGTATTAGTCTTTTCTCATGCTGCTAATAAAGACCTACCAAAGACTGGGTAATTTATAAAGGAAAGAGGTTTAATGGACTCACAGTTCCACATGGCTAGGGAGGCCTACCAATCATGGCAGAAGAAGAAGGAAGAGCAAAGGGACTTCTTACATGGAAGTCAGCAAGAGAGCTTGTGCAGGGGAACTCCCATTTATGAAACCATCAGATCTCATGAGACTTATTCACTATCATGAGAACAGTATGAGGGAAACCACCCCCATGATTCAATTATCTCTACCTGGCCCCATCCTAGACACGTGGGGATTATTACAATTCAAGGTGAGATTTGGGAGGGGACACAGCCAAACCACATCACATACATATTTATTTAATGTAAGTTTTACATGACAGGTGAAACTTCAGAAATGAAGACCCAAAGAAACAGGAAAATTTGCATATTTTTATGCTTAGGTTTGAAGAAAAGTGGACAGTTAAGCAGATAAACTGTGGGGAACTTATGAAGGCCTGTTCGTTCAGATTCTTCCTGATGTCTCTGTGCATCCTTCTCCGTAACAGGGAGGACTTTTCTGGTTCATATGACTTACTTTAGAATGAATCCACAGATGAGTAGTAATCTAAAAGGGCTGGCTTCTGATGTAAGCATGGATGCTGCTAAAAGAAGAAAAGAAAAGAAGAAAGAGAAAAGAAAGAAAAGGAAAGAGAAAAGAAAAGAGAAAAAAGAGAAAGGAAGGAAGGAAAGAAGGAAGGAAGGAAGGAAGGAAAAAGGAAAGGAAAGGAAGAAAGGAAGGGAGAAAGGGAGAAAGTAAAGAAAAAAAGAAAGAAAAGAAAGGAAAGAAAGAAGCAGATCAAGACATGTCTCTTCTACACAGTAGGTCCTGTTTTTACTTTTTATGCTTATATTGTATGTTGATATTTAAGTAGCTTTGACAATTCATCCTTCATAAGTTGACATGACTCAACAGAAATAAAGAAATGATAGATTTTGGGGTATGCATTTTCAAAGGACAATATCACATTTTGAATCTTAATGAAATGTTGGAATGTGAAATAAAGAGGCAACATTCCTAGAAGGTGAAAGAATTGTACAGAGTTGAAAAGTGTGGATCACACTGGGAACTGCCAGTGGCTCAAGTATAGCCAGGCAGTGGAATCTGGTTATGGAGTGGGATGAAATAAGCCTAGGAGGCACGAACAAAATCATGTGGGGAATTCACATTCTAAACTACTGGAACTTACACAGAGAGCCCAAGAAAATATTTGTATTTTTTGATGATCTCTTTGGCAGTGATAGCATGAAGGAATGAAATGGGTAGGAGGACAACTGGAGGAAGGGAGAATGATTGGGATGTTACCGCAACAAAGCAGTCTGGAAATGAAGATGGCCTGAGATAAAGCAGTGGCACTCAAAGAGACGGAAGGCCAGACTTGAGCAACCTTAAGGAGATAGAATAAATCATGCTTGGTGACAAATGTGGCGTGTATGTAGTAGTGGTCGTGAGTAAGGCAAAGGAGGAAGTTTCCAACATGGGGGAGCAAGTTGGGTTGGAGTTTGGGAGGTGAGATAAGAGGACAGAGATGTAATTTGTTGGGGGTGGATGAGAACACCCAAGGAGAGAATGCTGTCACTCTGACCTCACCCCTTAAAGGGCTGTGTGAGAGCCCAAACTAAGAACTGCCAAGCAAAAGTGCAAATATTCCTTTTCTGAACATTTTAAAGAAAAAGTGGCATATTATCTTTCTCTAATGGCCCTTCACAGATCTACTGAAGGGTCTCTTCTAGCCCTTTTGATTCTATGACAACTGCCTTTTTCAGAGTTATATGGGATGCTTGGGGAATTAATGGGATATTTGTAAAGCATTTTCATTTCCTTTAAAGTTTTTATTTACAATCCATTTACATACATTTAAATGCAGCTAGAAAAGCATATTTAAATTCAATTTCCTTTGAAATTGCCAAGGGACTGCAACAGGGAGAATAAAAAAAGCACTTTAATAGAGGAAAAAAGTCTACACCCCACAGGCATCACTGTCCCTTTCTTGTCTCAAAATACACATATACACACATAATCAAGTAAAATGGTGGCAAATCATGCTATTCTTACATTAAATTTGTTAGGATCAACTTTTTATTTGGGGAATTAAGTTTCTATATTTCTAAACAACTATATGGCTCCTGGCCACGTGTTCATTTTGAGAAAAATACATTGAACTGTGCCCTATGACTTGTGCATTTTCTGCATGTATATAACATTTCAGTAAAATAATAACCACCAAAAATAAAACCCCACATTTTAATGATGGTTATTAATTAATCTGATACAAGATGATGACATGATATCCAATTATTGCACAGATTATATTGGTCAATTATCTGAAAACTGTGACTCAGGGACAGATGACATTATGAGTAGAAATAATATCCACCAAGTTCAGTTAATACGTACTGTGTGCTGGGTATTCTGTTAGGCATTAGGAAATCAACGATGAAGAAGATGGCCTCTGCCCTCCAAGAGGGCACACTCCATTACAAGCTTGTCCAACTTGTGGGCCAGGATGGCTTTGAATGCGGCCCAACACAAATTTGTAAACTTTCTTAAAACATTATGAGATTTTGTGTGTGATTTTTTTTTTAGCTCATCAGCTATCGTTAGTGTTAGTATATTTTATGTGTGGCCCAAGACAATTCTTCTTCTTCCAATGTGGCTCAGGGAAGCCAAAAGATTGGAGACTTCTTCTCTATTAGGAAAGACAACTATAACCACCACTGACCACGTTTAAAGAGAGGTATAACTTATTATCATAGCACAGAGCAGCCCTGGTTAGCTTTCTTTGGCCAGCAGTGGGGCAGGAGTGGGCCTTGAAGGTGACATCTGAAAGAGAGTTTTGGAACCAACAGTGCACCTGGACAAAGGAGAAAAAAATTCCAATCAGGGCGACTGACCAAAGATGTGAAGGCAAAAGCACTTTAAGAGGATAGAGATGCACCATGTTGGGGATGCCTGAGGGAAGAGCCATCCAGTAGATGAGAACACTCAGGGAGAGAATACTCTCACCCTGGCCTCATCCCTTATAGGTCTGCATGACAGTATAAATAGCTAGAGTAGAGTTTATGGATAACCTTAAGACTTGGAGCCTTTTTGTTCCAAGAAGGTATCTTGCTATAGTTGCTTTCATAAGAACAACTTTAGCCTGCCAGAAAGGAAGAATTTAAAAACTTGGTTATTTGTTTGCTTTGCTTTTTCCTCTAGCTTTAACACACAGCCGGAGGTTTGTCAGCATGTTTAACAAGAGCCAAGCAAGAAAGTGAAAAAGAAGGCAAAAGAGAAGGGGGATGGACTAAAAAACAACACAGCAGGGGCCAGTACTATTTCAAGGGTGAATACTGAATTGTTTAACCTAGAGGTTAATTATCTTTTAAAAACAGAATACCAAAGTTTTAGCAATTTCTTCTGGTATATCTGGAGAATGGTATTTCCAATAGGGGATCAGCAAAATATCTTGGAAGAGGTATTTCAGACGAGTGTACCAAGGGTGTTGAGTTTTCTCATGATTTTAGTGGGTAGACAAAGGAAATGAACTCACAAAAAAATGACTAATGTTTGTAATAGAGATATTCCTTCCACAACTGAGAATCACGTGCAAGCCAATGGTTGCCAGTTCTCAAGAATATGTAACATATGAGGTAAGGCTGCACATACAAACACAGATTAAGTTAAACAGTCATTCAGAATGCTCTGGTTAATCAGAAGCCCAGACTTCACTGAAACAATGTATTATATTAGCTAGGGAAGGCAGGCTGGAGAGGAGCAGCCTACCCAGCACTGTTCTCAGCTCCAGTGAACTGTCACTAGCAAACTGATTTAAAAAAAAAAAATGAATGCATACAATTAATGCATACTTTAGGGATATGTAAAAATTATTTTTTAAACAAAGAAATATTCTAACAGTTTCACCCAACTATTCTGCTGTGCTTGTTTGGCAGTTTTCACTAATATTGAAAATATGTTTCAGGCTGAGTAAATACTCTGGAATGATATGTATTGAAAGTGAATATTTCTAATCACTAGTTCATACAATAATTTTTTTCTTTTTGCACTCTCAGGGTGTTCTTTTTAAACAATGCTTACATCTTAAAAACAGCAATTCTGTCCATGTTGTATATTACATTTATTTGATGTTTATTTTTGGTCAGTAATATTACCTATTTAGCATGATTTTATTATATATATATCTTTTATATTTAAGCAGCTTTAAAAATATTTTTTTTTTTAGTGAAAAACAAAACATCAAACAAGGACCAACAAGAAAAATATAAGCCAGCTGAGTTTTTGTTTGTTTGTTTTGAGACAGTCTTCCTCTGCGGCCCAGGCTGGAAGGTAGTGATACAATCTTAGCTCACTGCAACCTCTGCCTCCCAGGTTCAAGCGATTCTTGTGTCTCAGCCTCCTGAGTAGCTGAGATTACAGCTGTGCGCCACCATACCCGGCTAATTTTTTTTTTTTTTTTTTTTTTTTTTAGTAGATTGGGTTTCACCATGTTGGCCAGGTTGGTCTTGAAACTCCTGACCTCAAGTGATCTGCCAGCCTCAGCCTCCCAAAGTGCTGAGATTACAGGTGTGAGCCACTGCAACCAGCACCAGCTGGGTTTTCAATAGTCACCCTCAAGACTTTAAACCCTGTTTTCACATTGGAACTTGATATTAAAAGGTGAGAGTTATTCCAGATCATTATCTCCAAAATTCTTCTTTTCTGATCAGAGACATTTAATTTTGGAGGAATTTGTTTAAAAACAGTTCTAGGCATCTACACCCAGAAATTCTGATTCAGTAAGTCTGGAATGAAGTTCATAAAAGCATTTTTTAAAGAAGCTACCCACTTGCTTATGACACATAGCAAGGTTTGGAACCACTGACAGCGTATTTCTCATTATGTATAATTTATAATTTAAATAGTGATAGTTTCTGGCTTGACTCATCATTTTCCTACAATGACTGACAAAGAGAAAAATGAATTTAAGTTTTAAAAAGTAAAAACTTGAACTACCATCACCCACAAGTTATAAAATCATGAGATGCAAAAAATTAAGAATATATAATTACTTGGAAACATTCATTTTTGACGAGTTTTCTTAGGAGCAAATTGCTTAATGTTGCATACAATAAAAATAATTCAGATAACATCACTAAGCTGCAAAGAAGGCATATTTGGCTGAAAATGATTGAGAAAATAACCACAATAGCAAACCAAACTAGAAACAAATATACTAAAAAATAACTGATTGCCAAGTACCAATATGAAAAAAAAAAAAAATTCAGTATTATTCGAGATGATCACTGAAACTATGAATCTATGTCTTGGCCCAAATGAGCTTAGCTAGCCAGAACATGCTGCACCACTAAAAGCAAAGGTCTACAAATCATGCAATAATATAAGTGGCTGCAGGTTTTTACACTGGAAGACTATGGAACAGAGTCAGCAGTGGCTCTGATTCTGCCCCTGGAACAACGTTGGTAGAGTTCCCGGTACCAAAAGAGCTGCTTTCCTGATAAGTTTGAATATTATGTACTTGTAGAAAGCTTCTTGATATTAGAGCACTCCTCAACCTACATTCCAGTTTTAGGTCCTTCAGATCTTTGGTCATTAGAGAAAAGAACTTTGGCAGAGTGAGGGCGGAATATCTACTCTAGTTCTCTAGAGGGCTGCTGTGGCTTGATCATTACGGAAATCTATCCTACCGGTTCTCATGCAATACGTTGCAAGGTTTTGTGAAAACAAAAATACTCTCTGCCAAGAAAAAAATAGATGTGCAGCCTCATTGTGAAGACATTTTAGACTTCACCTGTGCTCAGAACCCTATGGGAGACCTAACCATGTTTCTGGTTGTTAATAGTCTGAAACAAAATATCATTATTGATCCATTCCTTTAAAATTCCAGTAAAATAATTAGTCATTAAATTAGAATCCTCCTAACTTGGTTTTTCTATTTGTAAACACCTTAAGAGGCAGCCTTTACTTTCATTGCTACAAGTGTTATTTACAAATCCATTTTTCTTCAATCAGCTGCTATGACATAAATGTATGCAACCTGTAAAAAATTAAATTGCTTCCTTACACCTAGATATTCAACCAACCTCTAGATGTCTGTAATTGTATGAAGAAAGGTGTAACCATATCTAAGCATTTTATATTAGAGGGGGCCAGAAGCCACGGTTGGTGGGAATCTGACAGCATCTCAATCTCTGTTGACTGAGGAATTAAGAGTATTTCTGACATTTTAGAGCTCTTTCATCATGCTGAGCACACAGTGTTTCAAAAGTAAAGCCAGGTCAGGTGCGGTGTCTCATGCCTATAATCCCAGCACTTTAGGAGGCTGAGGTCTGTGGATTACTTGAGGTCAGGAGTTCGAGACCAGCCTGGCCAACATGGTGAAGCCCCGTCTCTACTGAGAGTGAGATAGTTAGCCAGGTGTGGTGGCATGAACCTATAGTCCCAGCTACTTGGGAGGCTGAGGCAGGAGAATCGCACGTGCCCGGGAGGCAGAGGTTGCAGTGAGCTGAGATAGTGCCACTGCACTCCAGCCTAGGTGACTGAGTGAGACCCTGTCTCAAAAAAAAAAAAAAAAGTAAAGCCAAATATTTTAAAGTAGATGATTTAATAAAATAACCTTTTATTATATCCAATAGGGCTTATTAAAGAATATCTCACATATGTAATTCACAATTTTATATGCAAGATACCTTGCATATAAAATTCACAAATAAGAAGTATGTAATATTTTAAAAATAGTATCATACAGTTCATAGGTATTTCTTAAAAGAAAAAACAACAGGTCTTAGAAAATTTCAAAATATAAATTTCAAGTTTTTTCTCCTTAGAATTTATGGAATGGTATCTGTTTTAATGAATGAAACTGATTTGTTTAGTGGTTGAGGCACACAAATGACGTATTAGGATCACCATCATCAGAAACTAATTTACTTCAGGGCCCTTCATGATACTCTGTTACCTATCTCCCTGGAAAGAGCAGGACAAGTGATACAAACATTAAATATACATGGAGTTCTTTCAAAGAAAAGAAAATCACATTGAGTTGAATGAAACCTTCCTTCCCTCCTGGTCAATAAAAAGAGGAATCTGTGGTAATGACTGGGTCATTGTTATTACTGATTTTGACTCTCTCAGTACAAAAAAACATAAAGCAATAGTGAGAAATAGCTTGATATAACAAGCCTACAATATTAGTTCTCCTGAATTTTAAGAACATTTCAGCTAGGATGCACTATCAGTCTACTCAATTAAGAGGCACATATGTTAAATTTATACCTAAAAAACTACCTTGAAATTTATTGCTATGTTTACACAATAGCTGGTTTTAAAAACCTCATGAACTTGACCATTTTTATGGGTCAATACACTTTCAAAGGGAGGATATGAGTATAAATAGGACTTCATATGTTTCTTCTTACCATGATAATAAGTTTTTTCATCTCTAAATACCTATAGCAATTAGGTTTTACAAGAATTACTACTTTCCAGGTTTAAGAACAATTTATCAAATTAAACTAGCATGAAAGATCATGCAATTGGTAGGTATCACTTTGCCTTTTATTTTTCAAAAGGGTCTGCTCTCGTTTATGTTGAGTTTATTTTCAGCTTCAAGTCACTTTTGGCAGTTAAATCATAAGTCTCTAAAAATAAGGGATTATAAGGAGAGGAGGGAGTTACCAGTACAAACTGCATCTAATACCCGTGTGAATTACAATGGGTTGGTTCCAACCAAATGAATATTTTTACCGTAGGCCACGGTAATGCAGTTTTAGATGGAAATAAAAGGAATAACCATTGATCTGTCTCCTATAGCCTCTGGGCATTCCAATATTGAGTTCAGGCCTGGATAAACAGTTGTTACGATATGCCTAGCACCTACCTCTGAGGGACTGGTGTCAAATTAATCTCCATGTCATCAGTACCTTCTCAACAGGTTTTAAACAGTCTTCTCTTTCCCTCTAAGTCCCAGATCAACAGTTGTCAGGGTCTGAGTCAAGCTGTGCTTCTGCCCACATAGTGGCACTGTCAGCACTGTCGGCTGCTCAAATGATTTTTTAAGCAGAGCAGCCGGTTGCCTTCAGCAGCAATGCTTTTGGGGGCACTGCGTGCTGTTCACCCTGAGTCTCTGGCTGCTCTACAACTGTGCTAGTTAAGGGATCGACAGAAGGAACAACAAATGGCTACAATTAGCATTCGCCCTGCTCCCGCAAAAGAATTTCATTGCTATGGCAACGGGAGTTGCCCAGACAACATAGGGCTTTGGCTGAGAAGAGTGTACTGTGTTATACCAAGTATGGAACAAAATAGCCATAGATCAGGCTCTCGCTTCACGGCACAAAGATCTCTGCCATCATCTTTAAGTTTAATTAACAAGAACTGATTTCTTAATTCTGGGAGCCAAGGTTCTGGCTGTTAATAGCCTGAAACAAATATCATTATCGATCCATTCCTTTAAAATTCCAGTAAAATAATTAATCATTAAACTAGAATCCTCCTAACTTGATTTTTCTATTTGTAAACACCTTAAAAGGCAGCCTTTACTTTCATTGCTACAAGTGTTATTTACAAATCCATTTTTTCTTCAGTCAACTGCTATGACATAAATGTATACAACCTGTAAAAAATTAACTTGCTTCATTACACCTGGATATTCAATCAACCTCTGGATGTCTGTAATTGTATGAAGGAAGGTGGAACCATATCTAAGCATTTTATATTAGGAGCTACAACCTTGCAGGTCTTCTAAATAATTTTACATCAAGCAGGAGAACATCTATTACACTGTTTTTGAAGTAAACTTTTAAAGCAGGAAACTGAAAACATCTTGAAATTGGTGTGGTAACAGTACTACAAGTAAAATGGAAAAATTAATCAAATGACATAAAAATGGGTTACCTCAGCCACCATTAAATACCTCTGCAGTCAAGCTTCATAAATTGGTCCAATGCCACTCATAGTCACGTAAAACATTCTATGGATCTGATCCAGTAACACTTCTTAATGAGCTAAGAAGCAGGATATATTCACAGGCAACACAGGACAATGGGGCTAGCTGGTATAACCTGGCAGATGAGAGTGGTCTAAAATTTTCAAAACTCAAAATATTTCCAGAGTACAGTCTCTTTCCCAGCCAACATCCTTGTTAGTATAGAACTAAATATTATCATCAGTAATAACAGTTAACATTTTATTGAGTGCATAGTGCTTTGCATGGCTTGTTTAATTTAGTTTTCACAAATACTCTAAAAGGTAGGTATAATTTAAATAAGGAAACCGAGGTGCAAAGAGATTCAGTAACTGCCAGCATATAAACAGCAAAGCTGGGATTCAAAACTAAGTAGACCCCTACAGGGTTTTCTTTACTTCAGCTACATTATTAGTATTGTACCACAATAAGCAATAATGTAGTCAATTTTTTTTTTTTTTTTTTTTGAGACACAGTCTCGCTCTGTCACCTAGGCTGGAGAGCAGTGGTACTATCATGGCTCACTGCAACCTCGACCTCCCAGGCTCAAGCAATCCTCCCATCTCAGCCTTCCCAGTAGCTGGGACTACAGGTGCACACCACCACACCCAGTTAATTTTTGTATTTTTGTTAGAGATGGGGTTTCGTCATGTTGTGCAGGGCTGGTCTCGAACTCCTGGGCTCAAGCATCCCCATGTCTTGGCCTCCCAAAGTGCTGGGATTACAGACGTGAGCCACTGCACCCAGCTAATGTAGTCATTTTAAAGCTTCAGTCTCTTTTAGAACAAGGGTAAGTACAAATTCTATAATGGGAAAGGTCTAAACAAAAAACTCTTAGCATGTAAGAATAATATTTAATTTAATCATTTAAATTTCTTAAATAATTATCTGGGGATGTGGGTAGGTGGGGAATGAAGAGAGAATGAAACACATTAGCTAGTTCTGGTTTTGGTATAAAATGTCTGAATATATACATGTAAAGTGTCTGAACAGAAATTAACTCCCTTAAGAACACATGTAGACATCTATTTTCATTTTATAAAAGATTATTTTTAAAAGTAAACTCTTTATTAGTGGTAAGTAGCTACTAATGAAAATTACAAATATTTTACTCTCTGGCAGAAATGATTCTGCTTTCCAGCTTTTTGAATACTATCTGGATAGTTCAGATCATACTGTATTTTTAGATCTGAGGCTAATACCAAACAAGTTGGGTTAAAAAACAAAAGCAGAAATAATTTCAGGGTTAAAAATGATTTTTATAAATAGACAAACTTGATGAAGCCTAACTTTTGTCCAATCTATTAGTAAAGGGCAAATATTAGAAAACTTTTCAAGAAATTCGATATCTGAGGCTTCTACTCTGATGAATCACAGATATTTATGTAATTCTAATTTATGAGATCAAGAGTGTTTATAAATCACTAAACTTCAGACAAAATGCAGCTGGAAGATTTTCACGACTCCAAATAATATAGTAATACAAATCTGAAAAATATGTTTTTGTTATACTGAGTTTTTTGGGACTCAAAACTGTACTGCATGGGGGAAAACTACTTTGCTTTGAACATGTTTGAGCAGTAGCAGTATTGAGATTTTTGAGACAGAAAAGCAAATATCCTCTCGTGACACTGCCTAATGGCTGGTATTTTCTGAGTAATATCTATATTTTAATTTTTGATCATAATTATACTTGTCACTTACAGTGAAATAAACACATTTAAACAGGTATATACAAATAAACTCCGGAATAGTTGTGCCTTCCATCCAATTTGTTGTAAATATATTTCTTATGCTTATGGATGTTTTAGGATAATAGGAACAAAATTGTAAAAGTGCCAGCAATATATTAAGATCAAACAAAATATGGTACCTGAAAGCACTCTGAAAACTGTAAAGTGCTATAAAAATGTGTGTTTCACAAAAACAGCATTAGCTTTTATGGGCTCAAAGAGATCACCCTTGACATTTACTTATTTTAAGTAAATTAAAAATCAAAAGAAGATAAAGTATATAAATTCCATACCCTTCTAACCCACCCCTTCTAATCTATCTCTATTTCTAAAACCCTCATCTAGGCCATCTCCAGCCTCCTCCTACTGGGACACCTTCACTTTTTAGCTATTCAACTAATTTAAATACATGCTAAACTGAAGAGAAATCCCTCAGCTGATTTTTTCCATTTAATCTGTCACAAAACAGTCAGGGAGTAAACACAACTCCTGTATCCAACTTGTCTTTCTGCTCTCTACTTCTGATATTTTTGAGTGCATCTTCTGTTCCAGAAGAAGTAATCTCCTGATTCCATTCAAAGAAAGGCAATATATTGAAGTGATTTAGAAAATGGAATTTGCTGTCACAGATCTGGGTTTAATTCTTGCCTCTGTCATTTATCAGCTTTATGATTTTGGGCAAGTTACTTAACCTTTCTAAGCCTCAGTTTGAGACAATGCAAATAATACACTCAGTGTCTGACATGTAGTAAGTGGTCAAATACTAGCTACTTTATTCTTTTTGGAATCTTATCTTTCTAAAATAGATTCCCACTCCTCTCACCTCTTATGTCTGGGGCAATCTATTCCCTTCGCTCTACCATTTAGCAGTAACCAACTTGTAGACAGAAGTTCTGAGTTTGTATCCTGACTCTGCCACTTAATAGCTATAATGATCTGCAAAAGCACCCTTTCCAATTATAAATATAGCAAATTGAGAATGAAAATCGAAACTGTTTGCTTACTGAAAAATAAGCTCTAGTTTGTAAAAATGGAAGGTTCCACATTAGCTTAATTAGTCACTGAAGAAGGTAGATCTGAGACTAATCATCCTTTTGTCACTTGGATTATTATCAGTCTTGTCAAACCAAACCTAAAATACTTTCTACTATCAATTTCTCATTTGACTCTTAATTTACTTGAACTCTTGCTATGTGCTAGGTTGTACTGATAAGTTTTCATGCATTACTGGATTTTAAGCCTCACAAAGAACCAAGGCTGGAATGATTATGATCCCATTTTACTGACCAAAAAACCTGAGGCACAAGAAGGAAGTGACTTGCTAAAGGTTACACAGCTAGTAAAGTGGCAACCTACATCCTTAACTTCTTTTCTATACAGGTATAGTAAAGATCATTACAGACCTATGAACAGACCTATGAACTATACATTCAATGTTTAGTTTTTCTGTTTAAATGCTTATATGTTCTGCATTGCTCATACAGCTTATGTTATATACATATTCTCCTTAGAGTTCAAACTACATGGTGTCAGATTCAGTACTTATTTTCAATTATTTAGAAGTCACAGAACTTGTTTCAATACCACACAACTTCTAAGCACTAAATAAATGTTCATTGATAATGAAGAAAATGTGCACAGCCAGGGCAAGGTCAAGGTAGCATCACCCACATGGTGGAAATAATTTGCAATAAAATTATAAAATATTAAAACTTAATGAGCACAGTCTCAATTAGGAAATTGAAAATCTGCTCATTAAACTTGCAGATGATACTTAGTTGGGCAGGGGTTAAATGTTTTAGAAGAAATAGAATTTAAAATGACCTTGATAGATTAGAGAAATGGTTCATCAAAAACAGGATGAAGTTCAATTAAGAGAAGAACAAAATGGTATACTCAAGAACCAAAAACATAGCACACTGATTAAAAAAAGAGAATGAGTGGCTAGGCACATGGATGGAAAAAAAGCCACAGATGAAACAATCTTGTTACTTGTTGGCAAAAGGGGCTATTTTTTATCTTTACCTATCAGTGGCTTACAATTTTGTTTTGCACATTGAAATCACAAAGAGAGTTTCAAAAAAATACAGTGCCCAGACCCCATCTTAGACCAATTAAATCAGAATGTGTGAAGCTAAGGCTCCATATTGGAGCCATTAGAAAAACTCTCTAGGTATTTCTAATGTGGCCAAGGTTCAGAATACATATGAATATACAGGACAATATACAGGATATGATATAGAATTAATCATATCCTGTACAGCCATATAGAGCCTTATAAAAAATAATAGCTATTATTATGATCAGACACTGAAATATATATACGGCTCACAAAGACTAATAAAAAATATGATATTAATCAATGATGATTCCAAATACTCAAAACAGATAAAGGTGATCCAGATCTTGTGGTTCTCAAAGTGTGGTTCTTATATGAGTAGTATTTGGGAATTGAGAAATGCAAATTCTCATGCCTACCATAAACCTACTGAATTAGTAACTCTGGGTTGAGCCCAGAAACCTGTATTTTGACAAGACCACAGGTAATTCTGGTGCATGCTGAAATTTAAGAACCAAGGCTATAAGCTAAGAAGCCAACTTTCTTTTCTTATAGCATCTGTTTTCTCTTATAGTTACATAATTATTATGTGTCTCCTTTTGTAAGCCATTTCAAGTTCTTCCTAGAAATAAGTAGTATATAAACATAAACTTTAAAAAAGTTATAATCTACTAATACCTTCACTATTGAAATACCTTTTATTAAATAGATACATGTGGTAAATTTAGTAAAAAGAAGGAAGGAAGGAAGGCGGGCGGGCGGGCAGGCAGGCAGGCAGGCAGGCAAGGAGGGAGGGAGGGAGGGAGGGACGAAGGGAGGGAGGGACGAAGGGAGAGAGGAAGGGAAATCTGCTAAAGTTGCTGTTAAAATAGCCTGGAAGAGAACTTAATTCATTGGTTGGCATCATGTAGACTAAGGTTAGTCACAGTTAGTTTTACAGATCCATTAAGCTGCTATCTCATTACCCAAAAACCTTGGGGAAGGAGGTGTGAACCCATCTGAGGTTCCAGCTATTTCTTGCCACTGAGATTTAGGTCTGCCTCTGATTGTCATTCACCTATTTCCAACCCATTACTCCAGTATATCAGAGTTAATAGTATTTATTATCATTAACGATAAAAACGTACAAATAAAACCTACTCAATGGCAGCATTGAAAAATCATCACAAACAGTAATAATAATTTATCCTAATAGAGAAATAAGACAGAGGAAATAATAATATTGAAGTTTCTGATTTTTCCTTAAGGATGACATAGTTTGCTAAGAAATACTGAGAAGGTTCTCCCTCCTACCCCATTTCTGGTTCCTTTGCCCCCTTAATTTTATCATTTATAAATAAAGGATGAAAACATATGCAATTTCACAGCTAAAGAAAAATACAAAACAATAAGACACCATTTTGTTGATAGTAAAAATTATGAGACACATCCAGTGTTATTGAGGATTAGATGAACGGACATGTCCATAGGCTGCTGGTAGGAGTATAATTTAGTATAATCTCTTCACTCCACCCAGACCAGTGAGGCAATATGTATAAAAAGCTTCAAAATTGTTCATATCTGTTGCATTATCCTGAAGAAACAGTGCTATATATAATGGTAAAAAAATTAAAAAAACATAAAAGCCAAACCCTAGGAAAGCTAGTTATTATGGGTCATCTTTACTACACAGTCATGTCATGCAGCCACTGAAACACTGTTAAAAGAGTATATGCTACAAGGACAATATTCATAATACAAGTGGCAGTTTGACAGGTGTTGTGATAAAATTGCATCAAAATCTATTTATTCTCAATATGAAAAATGCTGGTGAGCTAATGGAAAAATGGGCAAATAAAACCTACTCAATGGCAGCATTGAAAAAATCATCGCAAACAGTAAATTTATCCTAATAGAGAAATAACACACAGGACAGACTTGAATAAGCACTTCACATAATAGGATATATACAAAAGCAAATAAGCCTATGAAAAGGTACTCATATTACCCATAGAAGAAACGCAAATCAAAACTACACTGAGATACCCTACTGGAATTACTAAAACTCTAATACCTGGCTTATGGAAGTATAAACTGGTGCAACTATTTTGGAAAACTGTTGGACAGTATTTACTAAAGCTGAATATATGCATATCCAACAAAACAGCAATTACACTCCTAGGTGTATGCCTGATAGAAGCAAAAGACATACACAATAAAAACATTCTTAGCCATGTTATTTGTAATGGTTCAAATCTAGATACAACATAAATATCCATTGATAAAAGGAAAAAAAGTTGTGATATGCCCTTATAGTGGAATACTAAACAATAGTAAGAATAAATGAATTACAGCTTCATACAACAACATGGATACAAAGTGTACAATCCTATTTTTGGAAAGAACAAGGTAAAGCTAGTTTATGCTCAGAGTCAGGACATGTGTGGAATGTGAGGTAATGACTGGCCACGGGGCTACTGTGTTTCTAATTAAATTCTGTTTCTTGATCTGGTTATAAAGGCAAGCTCATTTAATCAACATTCATCAAGCCATATACTTAGGATGGTTTACTTTTCCATATGTATGTGATTCTACCATATAAAGTTTACATTTAAAATGAAGGAAGAAGCTAGGGAGTATATGGGAAGTTAAAATAAAATAAAACAAAACCTCCTAAATAAATGCAATACACAATGCAAAGCAATTTAGTGAAGAGGTGCTTCACAGAGGCAAGAATTTTCTCTTTTTTTTTTTTTTTTTTAAGAGACAGGGTCTTGCTCTGTCCCTTAGGCTGGAGTGCAGTGGTGGGATCATGGCTTACTGCAGCCTTAACCTGTTGGGCTTGAGTGATCTTCCTATCTCAGCCTCCTGAGTAGATGGGACCATGGGTGCACACCACCAGAACTGGCTAATTTTGATTTTTTTTTTTTTTGTAGAAACATCTCATTATGTTGCCCAGGCTGGTCTCGAACTCCTGGGCTCAAGCTATCCTCCTGCCTCAGCCTCCCAAAGTGCTGGGGTTACAGGCATGAGACACCAAATCCGGACCAGTTATATAGTCTTTTATTTCTGATTTTGAAATCGTGCTTGGCATTTTTTGAAAGAAGAAAAATACCTTTTTCACGTGGTTAAAGAAGATCTTAGTGCAAAAATACAAAGAGGTTATAGATAGAACAGGAGATTGGTTTAGAAGAGCATGTGATGAACCATATGGGCCTACAACACAAAAAAGCAAACTTTGAAAAACACATAAGGATGGGCCCAGGGGCACAGAAACTACCACAAGGAGAGTGGTATCAGCAGGATATGAAAACTAATCACAAATAACTTAAAAAATTATTCTCAAAACCCCTCTTCTGGTTATTAAAACAATATGTTGAAGACACAGAGTTAATTTCTAGGTAATATCACATTTCTGCAACATAGTACCTAGAGTTACTGACTTGTATTACTTCATCCCATCACTAAATACATTTCTTTCTCACCCTCAGCAGATCAAGATTTCTTATATTTGGGCAAGGAAAGGGAACAGGCATCAGTAAATGAAGAGGAAGTAGGTTAACAGAATGAAGAGTAATAGGCAGTGTTCAGCCTCCAGTAAGTGAGCAGCAAACAGAGACCAGTGTTTAAAAAGTGATTAAAGTGGCTGAGCACAGTGGCTTTGGGAGGCAGAGGCGGGTGGATCATGAGGTCAGGCATTCAAGATCAGCCTGGCCAACATGGTGAAACCCCATCTCTACTAAAAATACAAAAACATTAGCCAGGTGTGGTGGTGTGTGCCTGTAATCCTAGCTCCTGGGGAGGCTGAGGCAAGGAGAATTTCTTGAACCTGGGAGGCAGAGGTTGCAGTGAGCCGAGATCGCGCCCACTGCACTCCAGCCCAGGAGACAGTGTGAGACGCCATCTCAAAACAAACAAACAAACAAACAAAACACAAAAAGTGATGAAAGCCTTGAGACTTTATTAGAGAGGCTGCTATTGCCAAAGACTGCAAGTGTAGAAACAGGTCCTGGGAGCTGTCTCAGGCAGGACTTTTCTCTGCCCTAATAAGACTGTCAGAGATTTTCCTTAATGCACTATGCCCTTCACTTTTTTCTTCTGGCATATTAAAAAATAGAGCATACATCATCACTCTCATTTGAGAAGCTGCCTGATAACAGATAACAAAGAATTTTAAAAGATCTTTTTCTTTATATTTTCTCCTCCTTTCGTACATGGGGAAAACTAAGAAAAAGTTATGAAATATGCTTTCCATCCAGTGATAAAATAGCACTTTGGATTTAATAAAACTCCGTTCATGGTTTATCAAATATCAGCTTAACAACTCTTCAGAGTAACTATATTAACAAGATGTGAGTAATAAAAGAACTGGTAATAAAAGTTTCTTAGTTGTCTCTTATATTTGTAGCCTTGAAGTTACACAGATTTTGAGTTACTGGCTTGTCAGAGCTAAAATACAACAAGATGTTTTAACATTTTAAAATCCTAAATCCTAACGGTATTTACTAGTTCATCTTTCAGCGTGAATATGTTGGTAAATGTGAACTTTGTTGTTATTTGCATATCATATTAGCATTGTTCTGCTGCATACATGCTTTAATGGAGGAAAGTACACAAATATATTAGGCCTAATTATCTTATCTCAAAATAAAAAATGTTGTCAGACTTTTTTAACCTTAAGGTGGCAATACAAACCAGGTGAGGGTACATACAGTCAATATATGAGGTAAATGAGTGATGCGCTATTGTTTTCTTTGGTATATTTCAGTGTTCCTTTGTTTCATTATTCTTCTAGAAATTGGAATAAGACAGCTCCTCTGACTAACACAAAGAGGTTTGACTAATAGAAGGAGATTGCAAGCATGATTACTTAAATGATCATGTACATAGCACTTAATGATCATTATCATTTATTCTAATATTAGTGCTAATAAATGGTAAAACTGTTTAAGCCAAATGCTGTCACATCACAATAAAGTATATCATGGCTAACACTAATAATTTCTAATTTACTTGGGAATCAATGAGACATTATAGCATTCTTAATGCATGTCAATTCTTGCTTCAAAAAATTTAGAAACCCTTTAAAAGTATAAAAATATTTAGTATTTATCTCTACCTAGACGAAATAACAAGCTAACCATCATTTCCCCTCCAAACCACAGTTCCAGCTATGCTAACTACATCCCTGGCTTTCATGAGATCAGTGTAATATATGAAAAGTCACTTCTTTACAAAAAAGCCAATGATTATAACTAACATCAGTGTTTCAAAATGCTAATTTCATCCTACCCTCTTGCTTACTAAGGAGTCAGTGGATACACATTATCTACCAGAGTTTTACATACTACCAGAAGGTTACCTTTGCTCTAAAAAGTAAAAAAATGTAGAGTGGTACTTGATTTTTCTCTATTGCTCATTTCTATCATTTTTTTTTTTTTGCACATTAAGAATGACAAGGGAAGAAAATAATTCAGAAATGTGCTGAAAAATCACTGGCCAATGTTATCTATAGAATACAAAAGAAAAGGTTGGAAGGGTGTTCATTTTATATACAAAAGCACATTTATTATCCTGAGCTAGTGGCACTACCATTATTGACTCCTATCATCCCTATCACTCCTTAGGAATGTACACTGAAGAGCAGTTTAGCTTCTGGATCACATAAAAATGATAAGCTGAGAGTGAGAACAGAGAAAATTCCCCTTTAGGTTTATATACAGCATTGGAAGAGAGAAAGTAAAGAGGAATAATGCAAAATAAAAGTACAGCCAGTGTATTTTAGGAGAAAAGGAGATAGATAACTAAATGAAAGAACAGATTTCGGCTTCTGGTTGTATCTTAATAAACTTAGAAGCTCAGACAGCTGCTAGATGGAAGCTCTAGTTCCTTACGACTTGGGTTTCTCCAAAGGGCTGCTCACAACATAGTGTCCCCCATAGCCAAAGAAGAGGGAGAGAGAACAGAGCACCCAAGATGAAAGCGTCAGCATCTTTTTTTTTTTTTTCAAAGACAGAGTCTTGCTCTGTTGCCAGGCTGGAGTGCAGTGGCGCGATCTCAACGCACTGCAACCTCTGCCTCCTGAGTTCAAGCAATTCCCCTGCCTCAGCCTCTGGACGAGTAGCTGGGACTACAGGCGTGTGCCACCACGCCCGGCTAATTTTTTGTATTTTAGTAGAGACGGGGTTTCACCATGTTGGCCAGGATGGTCTCGATCTCCTGACCTTGTGATCTGCCTGCCTCAGCCTCCCAAAGTGCTGCGATTACAGGATTGAGCCACTGCACCCGGCTGCTTCAGCATCTTTTATAATCTAAGCTTGTTAGTGAGATATCATTTCTGCCATATTTAATTGGAACAATGTTTGAGGGGGGAGTGGATTATATAAAGGTGTGAAAACAAAGAGGCAGAGATCATTGGGCACCATTTTAAAGTCTGGTTACAATGTTTCTATTATTATGGCAAAGTAAAATAGTATCTAGGACTATGCCAAGTAGTGTCCCATAATCATATATCACTTGTCTTTTTTTCTAAAATTAATAATTGCCTATTGCCTCTTTTTTTTTTAGTGTCTATCATTATGGTGTTCTAAAATTGTCCCTGAAGCCTTTTAATACAATTGTACAAATGATCATTCAGATTAATTGTAAGATTCACATTTTCCCCTGATCTTCCCTGCTATGGTTTGAATGGCTGTCCCCTCTCAAACTCATGTTGAAATTTAATTGCCATCGTAATAGTATTGTGACATGAGAACTTTACAAGGTAATTAGGGCTTGAGGCGTCTGTCTTAATTAATGGATTGATGCCATTATTGTGAAAATAGTTTCCTTACAAAGGATGATGAGTCCAGCCCTGTTTTGTCTCCCTTAGCCCATCACCATGGGAAGATGCAGTAAGAAGGCTCTCACTAGATGCCAGAGCCTCAATCTTGAACTTCCCAGCCTCCAGAGTTGTGAGCCAATAAACTTCTGTTCATAATAAGTTACCCAGTCTGTGTAATCTGTTAAAACAGCAAAAAATAGACAAAACAATCTCCAAGAACCCTCTATATTTATGCTTTTTCAAATATTGTACTATGTATTTCTGCTACCTTGTTTTCTATATCCAAGAGATCCTTGTTTCCTAATTATTTTTCATACATACATCTTTATATATGTGTATACATGTGTGTGTATATATATACATACAAGTGTATATACATATATACATATATTCACGTATATATGTATATATATATATATATATATATATACACATACATGTGTATGCATGTATCCTGTTCCTTTCATCATTGAAATAGTGTTTTCGGCTGCGCACAGTGGCTCATACCTGAATCCCAGCACTTTGGGAGGCTCAGGCGGGAGAATTATTTGAACTCAGGAGTTTAAGAGCAGGCTGGGAAACATAGTGAGACTCTGTCTTCACAAAAGATAAAAAATAAAAAAATTAGCTAGGCATGGTAGTACATGCCTGTAGTCCCAGCTACTTGGCAGGCTGACGTGGATGGATGGCTTGAGTCTGGGAGATCAAGGCTGCAGTGAGTTATGATCACGCCACTGCACTTCAGCCTAGGCAACAGAGAGAAACCCTGTCACACACAAAAAATTGTCTTTGATATCTCTGAAATTATAATTGTGGTGTTTTGCTTGAAATTTTTCTTTTGTTCTTCATATTTTCTCTTTTTATTAAGAGCTCCTTTGTTTTTCCTTTTTTCTCCATGTTAAATGTTTCCCTCAAATGTTAGCTAATGAATCCGTGGCCCAAATCAATATTTAAGAGTAAACATTTTGTATGAATAAGTAAGTTGGTCAACTAATGGGTTTCTCTGTGTAATTCTCTTGCTCTGAGCTAGTACTGTGGGGAGGAGCACAGTAGTATCAGAAAGCCTGTTCTCTAGACTGTTCATTATATCCAGAGATGTATTCTGTCATCTGCTTGGAGCATTAACTTTGCTTCTGTATGCTAAGAACTAAGTGGCAGAAGGGACTTAGAAGAGGCTTTTTCCATTCATTTCCACTTTTTTCTCCTTATGTCATCCTCAGTGTTTACACAATCCCTGTTTGCAGTAGAACATCTTGCTCCTGCTTCATATTCCCATTCTAGATTCTTGAGCACAATTGTTCCAAACGATAAATCTCTGATCTCCTGGAAGGGTGGGGGAGATGGAAGTGAGGTGAGGCAGTACAGCATAATGGTTAAAATTCTGGACTTCGGAGTCAGACTGTCTAGATGGTGGCTGAACTTCTCCTTTTCCAGTCCCATTTTCAGCTCTATGGCTCACTAGTTCTGTCAGCGGTTCCTGGCACCAATAATTCCTGAGCCCTCAGAGTCCTGGGAGGGATGGATCAGTCCATTTGCCACTGGGGCCCTGTGGTGTTGTGGGTTGAACTGTGTCCCCTCAAAAAGATATGCTAAAGTCCTTACCCCTAGTACCTGTGAATGTCAACCGTATTTGGAAATAGGATCTTTGCAGATGGTATCAGGTAAACTCAGGGCCATACTAGATTAGGTTAAGTCCTCATCCAATGACTGATGTTCCTATAAGGTGGCCATGTGACAAGTTAAAGGACACATGGGGAGAACACCATGTGATGATGGAGACACACACTGGAGTGATGCAGCTACAAACCAAGGAACACCAAGGACCACCAGCAATGCCTAGGGCTAGGGGAGAGGCATGGAACAGATTCTCCCACAGAACTGCCAGAAGGAACCAGCATTGCCAACAACTTATTTCAGACTTCTAGCCTCCAGAATTGTGAGAGAATAAATTTTTGTTGTTTTCAGCCTTCCAATTTGTGATAATTTGCTATGGTAGCCCTAGGAAAATAATACATCTGGATCCAGCTTTCCCCTCACATCATCGTTTTCTCCATCCTTCCCGTGTCTACATATTGTTGTTCCAGATTAAAGACATCTTGATGTCACAGGTGCTGGGAATTGTTTTTGTGACTCTTTCTCTTGGTGGCTCTGTGGTGATTGACTCCCAGGGACAAAAGGAGGTAAAAATATCTTTATTATTCTATTTTAAAAACAAAATTCTCCATAGTCTTAATTTTCAACTTTTTTCTGCTAAACTAGTTTATATTACTTCAGGTATTTTAAGTACAGTCCAAGAAATATTCATAGGAAGAAAATTAATTTCCATGTCTCCAACTATTAAACCCATTCTATGTGCCATTCTTGTTGAAGGATTTGCAATAACTTTCTTTTGGCAAACGTATCATGGAAGGAAAGTGACGAAGGGGAAGGAATGAGGAAGTGCCAGCATATTTTGAATTTACTGAGTAGCTACTCAATTCTAGGCACTACATCACAAATCTAGGCACCTTCATACACTTTGATTTAGTCTTCCTAACAGCCTATGAAACACAGTGTAATTTCTCTTCTTATAGCTGAGGAAAAGAAAACCTAAAGACAAATAACCACAGTCACCCTGATAGTAAGTAAAGAATTTAAACCAGACCTGTTTGACCTCAAAGCCCAAACCTGACTCCAAACTGTTTTTCAAGGTCAAACTGCTCTGCCAGACCATTCACTTGTAGAAAGAGTATTTGAAAATCTGGCTAGTTTCATGCTTTCACAAATAGTCACTGAATAAGAACAACTAATGCTATTTTTTTTTTAAAGTACCTACTATGTATAAGGTATTTTGCAAATTATTTATTTTTAATACTGACAGGTGGTTTCCATATCTGTGGCTACTTGGAACTGACCTTTAAGGAGGGCAAATAAAGTAAAATATAAATCCAACGGTATCTTATAAGTAAATACCAAATGTTGTTTTCTTAGAAATCAGACACATAATGCTGTTGGCACATGCCTGGAAGAAACTCAGCTGCAGTAGGGTCCCCCTATCCCTGCCATAATGCCTACTACAGATGGAATACAACAGCAAAAACACTGGTGAACCACACATTGTTATGTTCCAAAAGAGTTTTCATTATTTTCCCATAACTACTACAGTTTTCAAAACACAAAATACCTTATCCTGTCAGAAAATTTGATGACTCTGCTTGGCTGGAGCTCTATAGCACACGCAGTCTGCCTACTGCCTAACTGAGCATTGTGGTCACATGTGGAGATTACTTTTTAGAACCTTTAGGCTACTGGGGACCATGTGCCCTTTTTCACAGGGCCCGGGAAGCACCTTGGCTACTTTTCTTCCCATGGATTTCACACACTATACTATCACTACATAAGTAATCATCTCCCTCTGCAACTGGGCCATTAATGTAAAAATTATTTTGTGTCTCCCTGATCATTTTCCTCTGACATTCCCTAGAGATTTGTCAGCCCTAATGACCGTGCCTCCTTCCCCCAGCCGGAGAGTACGACTTTAAGGAAGAGACCTTATTTCCTAATTCTCAGAGAAAACAGGTGTTATCAGGTGGGAGTTCCGAATTTTCCCTCAATTACTGTCTGCATTCACTTCTGTTCAAACATCCTTCCTTTGTAACTGTCCAGGTGCTCTGCACCTACGCTTTCACATCCCATTCCCCAGGAACCTAACCTAAGCTACTGCTCCCCTAAGTTTTAACCCCACACCTCCAGAGCTATTAATACTTCCTTTCAGAATACAAAGAAAGTAAAGCCTTTGTCATATGAACGGCAAAGGAACATAATATGCTCATTAAATCACAAACCATTTGGTTCAGCTATTTCCCTAGTTTTTCTTTTCTTCATATCTAGGCTTTCAAAAAAAAAAAAAAAAGAAAAAGAAAGAAAAAAACCTCCACTCCTCCTCCAGCCAAGGCTACCTGGCTTCAGTTTCTACCAATACTGCGTTTCTCAAGGTAAGCAGTGATACCTGAGTCCTTCCATCCAATCTGTGCTCGGGTGCTCATCCATCCTTTTTGTACCTGGCCTTTCTGAACATGTGGCTTTGGTGACTATTCTTTCCCAACTTCTTTGTCAGTGGTGGCTCCTAGGGGAGAATGCTCCTCCTTTGGCTCCTCTTTCTCTTTCTTGCTCCTTCCAAGTTGTATGACCCAGATGAGCCCTGCACTCCTTCCAGCTTGGGAGATCCAGTAAGACCAAAGACTATCCCAGGTACAGATGATGTCATTTCCTCTGTATGCTCAGTGAACCTCCACAGTAGCAACACCTCGTTGGATTGTAACTGTTTAGGCTAAACAATTTATTTGTCTCTAAAACTGTAGATTCACCAAGCATTTGACATGCCCATGAAAGTTTAGTTCTCAAATGGCAAACAACTATTAACATCATAGAAATGGCTTCCCTTTTAAGTAATGCAAAATTACACAACACACAGAAACAGAGACAATGTGTAACAAATCAGTAATCAAATGACAAAATAAGTAATTCTTTAATCCTCTTTTAAAAGGGATTTTTGTTTTGGGAGAAATTTGATGAAATCAACATATCCTTTCACCAGTTTTTTTTTTTTTTTTTTTAAGTCCAAACACAAAATTTAAAACAAAAGTACAGAGTTCAAGGAGCTTCTAAAGTCTGTCCATTGATTCCTTATAAACTTAAGACTCTGAACTTTGCTATGAGAAAAGGGAGAGATTCAGAATGGGCAAACAATTTAAAAAGATCATAATAATTATAGTCCACTATGGAATACAAGCAGAACAAGAGACATATTAATCATAACAACCATTTCAGGGAAGTCAAGGACATTACTTTCCTTATACAATACAGTTACTTATCTCCTTCTCACTAAATTTATTCCAGCCTTCAGCATACACTTGTGAATGCTCGTTAAATGAAAGACATTTGCTATTTCTTGCATAAATGTCCTTTTAAAACAACTTGAAGTCTTCGCTACTTGAGACTTTTCTAACCTGTTCATGCTTAAGAGTCTGTTTGATAATGACTATGCCAAAAGGTTGTCCTGCCCTGACTATAAATTAGATAAGAAAAGCCTTTCCTGTCTACCCACAGGGCATCCTTACCTAGGCAGGAGCCCTGCTGAGTCCGTTCTGCCTTTTGCTTAACTACAAGTGGTAAATATAAGAGACTGATGTTTGAATAAATTGTGAAATCATCCAAATTATTTTACATTCCTAGCCTAGAAAAATCTCCTTAAAAAATATTTAAGTCTTTTGACAGCTACAGGTAGCATTTGATTCTGCTTGAAAGCCCAAGTGTAAGGGTGTCAAAAACCATTAGTATTTTAATAGCTCCCTTTCTTAGGTTATTTGGCAGGCATAAGTTCATCAGGAAAAGAACAAAAAATACTCTCAATAGGCCAATGACATTTAGAAAATCAAGTAATTTTAATATATTGTTCCTTATACTTTTTCTACTTTAAAATAAGATACAGTTAAAATAAATGAAAATGGTAGTTGTCAACATTTACTACTTCGATAGAGTTGTCCTCATTGTTTCCAAAGAAGACTTAAGGCAGTTAGTGCTCAGTAGACACCAATGGAAACCTTAGAAATTTCCTAATTCTGCCTCAAGACAAACTCTTGCTGTGTGAGAAAAGGCAGGTCAAGAAACAAGGCGTCCCAAGAGCCAGTGGATTGGGGATGGGGGAGGGGTGGCTATATATGAAGTTTTGATATATCAACAACAAAGTCCGTCTTGTGTGCCTCCCTTAGAAAAATATGCTAATTCAAAGATATCTAACCAGCTTCACATTTAACTCTGACTTCAAATCTTAGAGTGGCAGAGCAGCTGTGCCTGGAGGCAATACAATCTTATTTCTATAAAAATCTCTCAAAGTGCCATATATAAGTGGAAGAGTAAAAATAGATAATCAAATCCAAATTAAGGCTATTAAGAATTGATTTAGTGTAAAGATAATATAGCAAGATTTTGTTTAGGTTATGGATGCTCTCTAAAAATGCATAATACTTGTTTGCCTAAAATTTTGATTATGTTTTATCTTATTTTGTCACAGTTAAATAGTTTTATCATTAGGGGTTTTAATTGCATATAGTTTATAAAATTCTTTCTGATTACTCTCTATCCATTTAACTGGAAAAAAAATCCCACTGTACCACTTATGAAAAGAGAACCACCTAATGAGGATGCAAACGAACTGCAGGCAGATGCAGCATAAGGTGTGGTTCAACAATTCATATCTGTGGAGCCTTTATCACAAAAGTTTTACAGACAGTTTACAGAGTGTACAGAGGAAGAGAAGTCCCTAGGAGAGTAGGAATTAATGTATCCTGAAAAACACTAGTCACTCAGTGGTATACCAGAGGTTACAAAGAAAACAATCAAGAAAAGAAAAAGAAATTAGAAAAGCAAAGTCTTCTTTCAACCTTCGTTGTATAGGCTCCACTACTGTGTAATTCCTCTCAACTTCTTGATCTCTTTTCTGCTTCTCCTTCACTTCATTACTCACCTGACTCCATTCCTAAGGTTCAGTCCTCAACTTGCCATTCTCGTTTTAAAGATTCTCCTTTAGATAACTCACTTGCTTATGAATTATTAGCAATTCTCTGTGAGGGTGTCTTAACCTAGAGCTCTAGGCTGGGCCTCTTTCCTTTTTGACTTTTTTTTTCTTCCCCTCTTTGACTTTTCCCCCATCCCTAGCAGCCGATTCATACTGGCATAGAGGTTGCCATGAAGTCCTTCCAATCCCTCCCTCTCACTTACACTTTAGTTCCATACTAACTATGGGGACCTGTCATTTTCATGCTCAAAAACCTCAACAATCCAAATTTCTTGGCCTGGTGTCAGACTCGCAATATATTTCTTCCCCATCTGGTACTTTATTTTAAACTGGGCCAGCTGATTTCTTAACACTCAAACACCATAGTATGATATTTATTAAAATGCATTAATAAATATTTTAATTATCTTGATTTAAAAGAGGAGATTTTACTATTTTCTGTAGACTACAGAAAATCTTTATGTTTGGACTGTGTTGAATAAAGAAAATAGATAATGTCCTGTACTCATCAACAAATACATTCTTTTGTTTTAATGTTGCCACACTTTGCTTGACTAAGGGAAAGATATTTAATAAGTAGCCCTCCACTTCTAAGAAGCGAGTAACCAAATCAAAATTGAATCTCCCCTCCCCTACATCTGATCCAACAACTCTTTGAAGCTATGCATAGACCAAACAATCAAATGTCTCCTTTTGATGATAGATAACTTCAAGGGAGGAGATGGGAAGCGGTTAACTGTGTTCACAGCTGGAACTTTAGCAACTGGCATATCAAATTATTTGGGTGACATTAAGATATTTTTCTCCTTAATATACATTAATAGTTCCATTCAAGTATAAACATAAATATGTCTGTTCATTCAACACATTCTTTTAAACACTTACATGCCTGATACCAATCCAACTAAGTATTGGGGTTACAGCAGTCAACAAGACATATATGCTCCTTTATGCTTTGTTTCCACTCTGATGAAACTCATGAGTACTGTGACAGACACTGAATAAAAACATCTTCAGGGCAGTGTGTATTATAAAATGGGAAGGCTAGGGTGTTACTAGAATGTACAGATCTACAAGGTTCAGACTGGGGTTCAGAAAGGACCTCCTGAAAAACTGCATACATGCTACTGCTGCTGCTGCTGCTAGGCTCACTCTTGCCCTTGGGTTTTGGCCTCATTTCTACTCATCCTTCAAGTCTCAGCTTGCATTTCAGATCCTTTCTGGAAGTCAGCTCTAAACTGTCCTCGTGAAGTCTGGATCAGTCTTTCTGACTTTCTGGTCTTGCCAAAATTTTTTATGTTACCTCTAACCTGGCATTTACCAAAAGTAGGGCAATTATTACTAGTCTGTCTTTCAATTAGATGGTGCATTCTTGGAAGGTATCTATAAATCTTAAGTGCCTAGCAACAGCTTAATAAATTTTGCTGAATAAATAAAGATTTAGCACATATTTCATTTCTGCCTGTGCCTTTACAGCCAAAGCAAAAGATAACAGGTACAACTTGTAACCAAAGTGTTTTTGGTAGAGGTTTGGACCACAGCACAAAGGCTGCATAATTCAGTGATTAAGATGTCTGCTTCTGAAGTCCACTGAAGTTAGAATGCTTGAGGTTAGTTTGTTAAAATACATATAGGGACATTTTAGCCCCAACGTCCAGGAGGATACTTTGCCAGAATTTTTTTCTATTCTGAGAGAAAAGATGCTCTGTCTATATATAAAAAGAAACCTAAGAAGTCTGAGACTATAGCTATGATTTAAGAAGGCACAGACAATACACAGACAGCAAAAGATATACAGACAATAAAAAATTAAAATTGCAGCTAATAAACTCATATTTAGGCTTTGGATATATATTTTTTACCCAAGCTTTCTATAATATTTCTAACAGAGCATAGGTTTATTAAAATTAACAAAAATGTTTTAATACTGAGTTTATTAAAAGAAATAAAAAGTGGTCATAATTAATTCCAGATTATTTTCATAATCCAAACCTCAGACTAGGAAAACAGTGCTATCTAGTGGTTAAATTTGGGAAGAAGAGATGAGGCACACCAGAGGCTGGAGAACCTCTGAGAGACTGTGTCTCAATTGTTCAACTTTATGTTACAAGGTAAAAAAATGTATGCACATAAGTCACCAGCTCATGGATGGGAAAGGAATTAGACATGGATTCAAGCAGTTATATTAAGAGTATGGCATGGCAAAGAAAGTAACAACTTGGACTCTGAAGTCGGATAGGCACACATTCAAAATTTGACTACATGCCCTTAAACAAGTTATCAGACCTCTTTAATACTTTACTAGTTTCAACTATGAAATGGAGATAAAAATATTGACTCTCTGATAGAAATATTTGAGAAGGTTAAATGGGTAATATGCATAAAACATTCATCATAGTGCTTGGCATTTAGTAAGCCAAATATCTCAGTAAACATTAGCTTATTAATATTATCATTATTTCACATAGGCTATAAATGAATTTCAAATAGCTGTGGAAAACCTTTTAAATCTTTAAAAATAAGTTATGAGATCAATAACAATATATACTTGTACAAAATACAAATATTAGACATCAATTTTAAGTATATAAAAGCAAATTAAAAAATAAGTTCAATCTTACATTTCAATCACATAGTTCAGTTGTAGGGTTAGTATTTTCAATGAAAACAAAGTAGTTTTTAGAAATAGAAAGATTACACAATGAACTCCAAAATGTCATCCTATACTAAAAATAATCACTACCCTTTTTGCAATGAAGACATTTTCCTTAACCAAATCCTGCATTTTTGAGCATCTAGTCCAATAAATCTACATACACACAATTCTTAAGATAAATTTGGTCATTTGGATTTCTTTCTACTTGGTTAGAAATATGAAGGGAAAACAACAGAAATATGAATAGAAAATACTTTCTAAAAATGTAAGAATTCATCACATTTATATTAGAACAGAGAATTTGATCTTTGTGATATATCTTGTTTGGCTTGCTGTATAATCTACTAGCTTAATTATCATAACAGCCTTAGAACTTAAGCCAGTACACATTAGCTTTATAAAAATGCAATGCCCATCTGCTGTATATATAATAAACAGAAACATTACGATTTATAAGTAATTGTATCTGAGCCATTATATCCCAGACACTTTACTAATATTATAGTCACAAGGCTGAGTTCTCCAAGACCAGTGTACAAAGTTATCAGAACTAATTTTCCCCCACATAGTATCTAAAAATATATATTTTAAATTACCTGTAGGACGGTATATGCATATCATTAATCATATCACAATCATTGTGTTTGGCTGTGGCTCTTTTTTAACGACTTAAAATGGGGGCTGAGTTCATTATGTTGCTAATATTAATAATAAAAAATAACTGAAGTACATATACAAAATCAAAAAAGAAATACAATAGGAAATGGAACCATATTCTGGTCACAGCTGTGTCACTAACCAGCTCTGTACTCTTTGGAAGTTTTCACCCTCTGGGTTTCTATTTATTCATGGATAATACAAAATCATCCTTAAGATCAGGATAGATCTACTCTCTACAGGTTTTGCCATGGTAAAATATGTCACAATGGCTCTAAATCATAACCCTAAATTTAGGAATTACTTAATTATTCACAGTGAACTTCTCTGACTTATTCCAACTCTTTTTATTTGTATTGTTATACAAGAGAAAGGCAAGATAAAAACAACAAAAAAGACCTATTTAAGAGACTGCAGTATATTTTTACCTTAACTGTCATTTGTTAAGCATCTGCTATATATACTTTACCTTCAGCAGTAAGGATCCACACACCTATTAAAAGGTAATTACATCCATGTCTTTTTCTTATTTACCTAATAATTATTTTAGGCTTCTCTAGAAATTGGCAAAGGTTTTTCTCTCAGTCACATGTTAATAATTCCAGAACTTAACTCATCTGCACCCAAAAAACTCATACAAAATCTGTCAAGTTTTTTTACATTTATAAATCTGGCAAACATTAGTGACAATCTCACTAATCTCACAGCACCCAAAATCAATGAATGTGTTTTGACTGTGGAAGGTAGGCAGGACCCAAGGACATAACACAGAGGGAAAAGAACAAAAGCAAATAAAACCCAATCAACATGAAATGGTATCCTGAACAGAGCAGAGAGTTCTATGCGGTTGGGCATGGAGGACTGGTTAGAGATTTTTGACAGGAGTCCATCTTAGATAAATATCAGAGACTAAGTTAATTCACCTTCTTAGTGATTTTATCACATCCTTCCACAATAACACCACATGAAGCTCATCTACACTTACGATTTTGCCAAAATGCCAGTTAAGGTATTTCTAACTGCACTGGCAAATGTGGGAGATTAAAACAGATGACAGATTTAATACTTCAAATTGTATCTTGACATATAGTAAGTCCACTACTTTAAAAAGTGTTGTGAGAAAGAGTGCCTTGGATAACACTGATCAGCAATGATTGAACGTTCACTTCAGATAATTATAATAATAAAAAATTCACTAGAGACCTGATAGAAGAACCTAAGACACAACCTCAAGGCAATAATATAAGGATGAAAAATACGAGTATGCAGTCTCATAGCAAATATGTACATGCACACATTTTTACTATTTTAGTTATACTGGAACCTGAGAATTTCACAGCAGTCTACTAAAATCACAGATCAATAGGATAAAAGTAGATAAGAAGAATGTGCAATTTATAAATACGGTTTATTACCATGGTTACAAACTTTCAGAACAGGCCTCTGAGACATTGGACTGAGACTCTGCCGAACATCTGTTAAAAAAATATATAAAATAAACTTAATATAGAGGTCTGTGCATCTCAAGAAGGAAAACAGTATTAGACATACTTTTTTCTAAGGTTATGTATTTCTGGCAGCAAAGTAATGCTTCAATACCCTGAAATACTTGAAGCAGTAATGTTATGACTTTTACTTCCCATTTAATTATGCTACTGTAAACTCCACTGGGATAAGGTACATATGGTTCTTTAGATGAGACTTGTCACACTAATCAGGATTTTCTAGGTTCAGTGCATTGATTTGTTAATGTGCTACTGACATCGGCCAACTGGAATGCATATCTCTCTGACATTTGTCTGTGCAAGGGATTAAGCAAACTTACGAAACTTCTGAACAGTTGTTGCCCACGGCACTGCATTCTTGACACACAACTTTAAAAGAATGAGAAAAACAGGGTTCTTTCTCTGTGCTAGCTCCCTAGAAAGTAACACGAAACAAGTATAGGGTTCACCTTTTCGCATCGGTGTCCTTTTTCTTCTGTCGCGGAAGGCAGCCCCGGACTGCAAGGCCTCCAGCAGATTATCCATCACTCCTGTCTCATCACCCTCTGTGAAAAGAGATGCAGGGAATTCCATCAGCCCTCAGGGTTACCATAGCAATGTCAAAGCATATACAAAAACTGGTGATGGTGATGGTAGGGAGAAAAAAGATCGGATGCTGGGACTAAGCTAGCAATTTCAAAATAAGACAGGACTTTAACTCTCTCATTAAATCAACTATCTTTTAATGAAAACTGCCTCATTAGTGCCTATGTTACTGTGCACTAAAGAGGGCCGAGTTCCACTGATTCACTTCAGAGCACTGCTTTTATAGTCCAACAGCACAATTACCTTAAATGGAATGTGTTTCTAGTCATGTTTGAGTCTTGAGTTATAAATCACATTTTCTTTGTAGAAATGAGCTATTTTCAAGGCATCATCCTCTATTCTAAAGTCAACCAGGTATGGGAGAGAGTAGTTTTTTTTTTTTTTTTTTTTTGAGACGGAGTCTCGCCCTGTCGCCCAGGCTGGAGTGCAGTGGCGAGATCTCTACTCACTGCAAGCTCTGCCTTCCAGGTTTATGCCATCCTCCTGCCTCAGCCTCCCGGGTAGCTGGGCCTACAGGAGCCTGCCATCACGCCCGGCTAATTTTTCGTATTTTTAGTAGAGATGGGCTTTCACCATATTAGCTAGAAGGGTCTCGATCTCCTGACCTCATGATCTGCCCATCTCAGACTCCCAAAGTGTTGGGATTACAGGCGTGAGCCACTGTGCACGGCCCGGGAGAGTGTTTTTGTTGTTACTGAGATTCTGCTGTCTAAACTTATCAGACAAACTATATTTCCATGCTAACTTTTGTGAACATGCTTCCAACAATTGATTTTTCATATCAGAAGACAATCATCCCCTGACTTGAGGTGACACAGAACAATCACTACAAAATTTTACAGAATGTATAGGTTTATCTTCTATAATGAAAAATAAATCAAAAGAGGCTCTCTGAAATCAAAAGGATTGCATTCCATTAAGATTACTTTAAATTGATATCCTGTATATAATTAAGGAAAGACATGGATATAGAGCCAATTATCTCTACAAAGAACAGATTATGCCTGTAATACTTATAAGTATTTATAGTTATCAATGTTAAATATTGTTCAAAGAAAGCAGGAGAAAAAGCTTCAAAGGAACTACTGGCTTAAACCAAATTCAAGGAAACCATAAGGACTTTTTGCCCGTCCAGACAAGGTAACTTGCAGGCATTCTTTATGAAATTGTATGGTTAGTATACTGCTACATTTAAAATAATGGAAAGCTATTTTCCTTCAAACTTTTTATTTTATTTTTTCCTTTTTGATACACAATCCCTTTACAGAGAAAAGATGAAAAGTGAATGCAGTAGAATACAAATAACATACTCATTTACAGTTTATAAACAGATATATAAATATAAATATGTATCAGCCCCTTTTCCATCTGCTGTTATTTCATATTTTTAGAAGAGTACTAAACCTTGTAGGTGTTATTAAAAAAGGTGGGTGAGAAATAGAATATTTGGAAGTTGTGAATTTACAGTAAATGTAATTCTAAGTGATTTGATGGCTATTTTAACTAAAATACATTAAATATTTCAGACAGCTAAATAAGTAGCTATTTGAAAATTTATATTCAAATTCAACTATATTTTTCCTTAAAAAACTGCAGGCAATGTCAAATATTTAAGATAGTAAAAGAAAAAGAAGACATTTCAAAATCTAAAATTACAATTTTAAATCTTTTTCAAGCAGTCATGAGATTGAAAAAAAATCCTAGTACTCAAATCAAATAGAAACAAATAAACATGTTTTCATATTGATAGCATTAATTATAAAGGAGGGGCAAAAAAGAAATCCAAGTAACTTCTGAATACTTTAACGGCATAAACTTTGAGGGAAAAAAACTATAAAGAAAATGTGAACTTTCTTCTTAGTAAATTTATTGTTGGTAGTGGTATTGATATAGTGATTCTCAGACTATTGTGTGTGTATAAAAGATGGAGCAGATGTGTAAATGTGCTGATGTGCTCACTGTGGGAAAGAAAATGGAAATATGGAATTGGAGAAAAAGAAAAAGAACCAAGAAGGGTTGGATTGGATTTATAGGTATTAATGTAAACTCAAGGCTTAACAAAACAAAACAAAACAAACAAACAAACAAAAAACCTCTTTTCCTATAACACTATAGTAGTATCAATGAGCATTTGGATCTTAGTTTCTAGCTACCATTACTAGCCCTAAAATCTTGGTTTCTAACGAGCTCTCTCGCCCTCAGATCTTGGTTTCTACATACCATTACTCCCTAAAAGGAATGACAATGCTTACAGAAATGGCTGATTCTAGAACTGAGGCCAAGAAAGTGTGAAATGAGTCAGAAACATATTGTTGTGCCAGAAAATAAGAAAGTGTTCAAAAATAGATAGTGATATGTTGAAAAGACAGAGAAGCCAGACTGAAACATTGCCGTGGCCAAATTTAGGACAACTGAGTATCAAATAAATAATGATGGGAATGGGATTATTGCACACTGAGGAAAAAAGAATCATGCATCCATAGTGATACTAAAAAATATATAGTGATAAAAATGTAGGAAGGAGAGTTTCTCTTTAAAGAAGAGCGTCAACTAATAGATGTCAAAGATATGAGGGAAATAGAAAATTCACCACATTACAATTCACATAGTAAGAGATGATTCGGGCAGGAGTCATCAATGGTTGCAAAAATTATTGTGTGTAAGGATGTAGAGGAACAGGATATAGAGAAATCTGGTAGATACCACCTTATCCAAATAATCAAATTTGACATTACCAATAATGTGGAATATGCTGATATCAATTGCCTCCTGAAGTGATGCACAACTTAACCCGTGTAGCACTTCGCACAAAAATATTTAACTTAAATCTGAATGCCAGGCAACATAGAAATCCATAGAAATCCAAAGTGAGGGACATTCTGTGACACAACTGGCCTAGGATCTAAAAATGTATCAATATCATGAAAGACAAAGAGAGGAAGAAATAGAGAAAGAGAGAAGAAAAGGCTACAGAACTGTTCTAGATTAAAGGAGACTAAAGAGGCATGACAATTAAGTATGGAGGAGTCCCTGATTAACCCCTGAATTGAAAGAAGTTATATATGACATTATTGGGATAATTGGAGAAATTTGAATATGGACTGGATATCAGATAATTACATTGTACCAATGTTAAGTTATCAGAGTGTGATAAATGTATTATGGTTCACTAGAATAATCTCATTGTTCTTAGGCAATAAATGCTGACAGTTTTAGGCTCACAAAGCAACTTACACAGTCTCATGTTTATTACTTCATGCCTTTGAACATGCTATTATATCTACACAGAACATCTGTCTCACTTTCTTCACCAAGCTAGCTCTTACCCTTCCTTCAAAACAGAGAACTGAGAATCCTTTCCTGACTCATGTGGCATAAACTAGGTGCCCCTCTGTGTCCCAGTGGTCTGCAATACATATACCAATAAATTCTTTACAATGTTATATTGTTTATGTGACTGTTTCTACCACTAAACCATGAGCTCACTGAGGGCAGGGATTATAGATTTCATTTATCTTCAACACCTGGCAAAATACAACTATTATAGAGTGTTCAATAAATATATGCTGGCTAAATTAGCTAAATATATGTTGACTAAATTAGCTAAGATGGTCAGCTGGAAGGGTTGATTATGCAGGAGAATAAAGGTCATAGATGGACAGGGGTCCAGGGAAGAGATGGGAGTACATTCCCGCCACCATTCTAAACAACATAGCTTTCTTTCTTCCTTTTCCCTTGTCTCATACATCTATTTAGTTGTCAAATACTATAGATTGAAATTCCTCATTATCTCCTGAACTAATCTGCTGTTCCTTTTCTAACTACACTTTATGTTGGTATTACAGAGCTGAATTATTTTTTATCTGGAATACTGCATGAGTTGCCTAGTCACATTGCTTCCAGTTTCTCCCTAATTCTGCCCGTGCATTACTGATAAGTCCTACAGCAGAAATGATCTTCAGTTCCCCTGGTCACAAAGTTTCAATATATCTCAGTTCTTACAATATAAAGTTCCAACTCTTTTTTTCATTTTTATTTTTAATTTTCTTTTTTTTTTGCTCAAATGGATTTTGACAGATAAAGTCCAAACTCTTATTCTTACCCGAACAATGATTTCAATTGTATTTCCAATCTTATCTCTTACTTCCAACCATCACAACCTGTTCTTTAGCTAAAGGCAACTGCCTGTGATTCTCTACAAACATTCTTTCTCTCGCCCATCACTGTCCACTGTCTACCCCTGCTCTCATCCTCCAGAGCAGACGGCTATTTTTGGCCTTCACTCTCACATGCATAATGGGAAGAATACAATAATGAAGTAAAACAACTTGCATTCTAGTCTGAGCTTTCAACTAACTACCTGTGAGACACTAGACTATTACTTACATAATCATTCCTGACATATGCAATACAGACAATACCTGTCTAGGGTTAATGAGGGAATCAAATGAGATAATACAAATGAAAGCACTTGATAAATTGCTAAATGATATACAAATATAGGGAAACAAATTCACAGATAAAATCCATGGTAAATTATACGACATGTATGAAATGCCTGCTTATTATTAAATGTTTCAAGCACTGTTTCAGATATATTACAAATGAAGGAAGTCTTTTTTTTTTTTTTTTTTTTTTTTGAGATAGATTCTTGCTCTGTCGCCAAGACTGGAGTGCAGTGGCGTGATCTCCGCTCACTGCAACCTCTGCCTCGCGGGTCCAAGCGATTCTTCTGTCTCAGCCTCCCAAGTAGCTGGGATTACAGGCGTGCACCACCATGCCCAGCTAATTTTTGCATTTTTACTACAGACAGAGTTTCACCATGTTGGCCAGGCTGGTCTCGAACTCCTGACCTCAGGTTATCTGCCAGCCTAGGCTTCCCAAAGTGCTGGGATTACAGGCATGAGTCACCGCACATGGCCGAGGGAAGTCTTTTATAGTGTATTCTATTATGCTCTTCATTAGGTATAATATCATTTCTAAGAAAAACTCTGACTTGAAGTACAAATAGACTCTTGAAATAAACCAAAGTGTAAGATGGGGACATATAAAGAAGATGTTCTTCCAAATGTTAAAAATGCATTTAGAACATTCAACCAACACATGTTCACCTGGCATATGGTACTGTGTGCCAGGGTGTTACTAGGCACTAAAGATACCTAAGACCCATGCATATGGTACTCTGTGCCAGGATGTTACTAGGCACCAAGATACCTAGGCCCCAAGGGTCAACACGAAAGCATTTCTGCTCTCACAAGCAGAAAAGTGTATATATGAGTTACTGGAGATGTACAGCTTCCTAGTGAATGATGACTTGAAGAATAAGCAGGAGTTACTCATGTTAGGGACTGGAGAGGGAATAGCATTCTTGGCAAAAGGAATAACAGGTACAAAGGCAAAAAGTATGAATAAAAACAAAAAATGAGGTATAATAAGGTGTTTAAATGATTTATATTTACAATATTCTAACACAGACCAGAGAAGTTAAAATTAGTCAGTTTTTCTTATAGAGTAGAATTCAATTTCTCCAGCTATAATTTATATTAAAAATATTTATAGTTTCTCCCCTGGTGTGAAAACTCTTAAATAAATAGACTAACTGCAAAAGTCAAAGATTTCCTATATCTGAATAACATATCATCTTAATTTGTAAATGGTATTTTAAAAAATTGAACTGTGTCAAAGGAAATGGAGAAGGGAGAGTTAAGGACATTTTTAAAGTGGAATCAGTAGGTCTTAGGAACCGAAAGAGGGCGGAACTGCTAAGGACATGTCTGAGATCTCTGCGGCCCATGGCTGGAGGAAAAGAAAATATGAAATTTAAATATTATTGATTTTGATGGGGAACAAAGATTGGAAAATATAATGAGTTTCCTTTTGGACATGTTAATGGAAGGTGCTAGCAGGGACCTCCAGATAACTTCTGGAAGACAGCTGGAAATTCGGGCCTCAAATTCAGACAAAAATGTGGGTAATATTTTTGGAAGTCATTTCCATATTGTAAAAAATACTCATTCAGCACTCTGGAAAAGTATATGCCTGAATCAGGAGAGGTGGCATCTTGGAAACCACCTAAGTTTAAAGGACAGGAGAAAAAAGATAAGTCAGTGATCCAGTAGGAGCTCTCTTTCCTTATTCCATTTTCTTCAGCCAAGGTACAGCACTGAAATTTTAAATAACTAAGGCTACAAAGAAGATCCTAAAAGGTTCTAGAATGCTGAAAGCAAGTAAACAAATGAAAACAGGTCAAATACATAGGAAGGAAATAAGACTAGGACTGGATTTCTCAATGGCAACACTGAATTCCAAAAGATAGGCAAGAAATGGTTTCCAAATTCTGAAGCGAAATTATTTCCAGTGAAGAAATGATTATGTTGCTATCTGATGAGGATAGAAAATGGACAATTTTCAAACATACAAGTGTCTATACATGCCATCTTAGAAAGAGACTGCAAGATGTGCTTTTGCAAAACCAAAACAAGAGGGGTAGAATAGTAAGAAAGAGGAAAACACGGCATCCAGAAAAGGAGAAGGGACAAGAGAACAAAGTGGCAAAAGGAATTCCCAGGATGTCCCAGTCTCAGAGCAGCCAGTTCAGATCACATGGATCACATGGGAGGAAACTGGGCCATGGGACAGAGTAGTGGCCACGGAACCGATAGCAAATCTATTGTGTCGGACCATTTGCAAAATGATTGCTGATTATTTCCCAGATCCATTGAAGACTTTGGATAATACAGTAACAGGTATGTATGTACAAATACTAAACAAACTTTTTGAAAAGTCTCTATTAATCTAGAAACAACAAGATTGTCCTATAGGAAATGCTGTAGTCTGAATATGTTAGACTTGATCTCTAATGCAATGGTATTAAAAGGTAGGGTCTTTATGAGGTGATTAGTTCATGAGGGCAGAAATATCATGAATGGGATTAATGGCCTTATAAAAGAGGTTCAAGGAAGCTGTTAGTCCCTTCCACCACAGGAGGACACAGCAGCAAGACACCATGTATGGAGCAGATAGCGAGGCATCACCAGGCATAGAATTTGCTGGCATCATGATCTTGTATTTCCCAGCCTTCAGAACTGCAAGAAATAAATTTCTGTTGTTTATAAATTACCCAGTCTAAGGTGTTTTTGTTATAGCAGCAGGAACAAACTAAGACAGAAAACAAAGAATACTGAAATTTGGGGTAAAGAAAAAAAACTTAAAAATTAAAAAAAAGAAGAAAAATAAAGAAAACGAAGTATATTTACATAGTGCCAATATTATAAACACTGGCCATTCTGTTGGCCATCAACTGTGATATAATTATAATGAAAGACAATGGGGTAAAGCAAGAGGGGTACACAAGGTGGAATAGCGGTGAGAGGGCATTAGGGAACTAAATCAGGAACTCAGTAATGTCTAAAATAAAAAATTGATACATCACAGTCTATGCTATTATCTAGAAATAAGGAACACATAAATATAAGAAGAAATAACTAAGAATTAAAAGTGATTGCCTCTGGGAAGTGGGAGAAGGTTGAGAGGAGTGAGGGAGAAGATATTTTATCATGCTATGAGCCTATTATATTTAATTTAGGAATTTGTAGACATTGATAAATACAAGATAGTTAAAAATTTTATTGAAAGAGAAAGAAGATGACTGAGGAAGAGAATGTGAAGGAAGAGGTTGATTCTTGACCTAAAGATGCTTACCTCTGAGAAGGGGAGGAAGACAGGTAAAAATGGTACAACACAACAGGATGAATATTATGACAGAGATATTCAGCATGTGGTACAGGGTGGTGCGCATGTAGCATGGGGCAGAGGGAGAAGGAACAGCAGTTACGGAAGGCTCAGAATATCTGAGACTTAAAGAACCGATTTAAGAGTGCCAGAGCTGCCAAAACAGACAAGACCCAGCTAAAGCTGTCAGGAAAGCTGTACAAGGCAGGGATTCTTGAAGAATGTGCAATGGATATGAGTAGGAAGAGATAACGGGGTAATGCTGCAAGGTGAAGGTGAAGAGAGAGCCAGGGCCAACTCACCAAGGGCTGAATATACCATGCTATGGAGTTTAGATTTTAAAGGAGCCATCAAGTCATTTTAAGCTAGGAAGTAACATGGTCAAATTTCTACTTTAGAAAGAATATTTTGAGAAGAGACAAGACTAAAGGCAAAAACCAAACAAACAAAAAACAAACCCAAGAGGCATGTTTAATAATTTAAATCTAGACAAAATGTGATTTCAGGGCCCAAATAAGTTATAGAAGTGGTGAAAATAGAAAAGAGAAAGGAAGAGACATAGAGAAATCTTGGTCTCCGTGGATGTGAATATTATAAAAAAAATAAAGTTAAGGCTGATTTCCCAGCATTTGGCTCGGCCAGTTGTATATATATTGATCTCATTTGCCAAGTACAGAACTGTCTTTCTTTGGTGGTAGAATGAGTTTGATCTAGACAGGAGTTCAATTTTGGATATGTTAAGTTGAAATGTTCACGAGATATACAAATACAAAGTGATTCAAGGTGTCTAGAAGGCTGATAGAGTCACAGGTTTAAAACTTGGGAAAGGAATTGGTTAACTAATACATTCAACTTAGAAGCATAGGTTGTACCTGAAACTATGGAAAAGACTACAAGCATAGTAAAGTGGTAGAGAACACAAGTTTTGAATTCATCCATTTAGATTCAAACCAATGGCTCCCCAACTAACAATCAGTGTTATTGGGCATATTACTTAGTCCCTAAAACCCTCATTTATTCCCCCTAAACGTTGAAAGGGCAAGAAGAACAGCACCTATTTCACAAAATATTGGGAGGATTAAAACAGATAAATCACGTACAATGCTCAGTAGGGTGGTGCCTGGCTCATATTAAGAGCTTACTAACAGTGAATCTTTGTTATTTTGCTTATTGATATTATGGTAGAGCTTGAGCTCTCTTAGGGAGACAGTGTGTAGTGACAAGAAAAGAGAGCTGAGGGTAATGCACAAGGCAAACTAATAGGAAAAGGTGCTTTTAGGAGGAAATGACTATTATCAACCTGTGACCATTTTCCATTGTGTTTACTTTGTGTGTGCTTTTATAGCTCCTCTTTTACTCTCCACTGTCTCCTGACATACTTTCCTAAAGTCAAACGACTATATATTACTATTATTTATTTATTTAGAGGTGAAGTCTTGCTCTGTTGTCCAGGCTAGAGTGCAGTGGCGCGATCTCGGCTCACTACAAACTCCACCTCCCAGGTTCAAGTGATTCTCCTGTCTCAGTCTCCTGAGTAGCTGGGACTACAGGTGCACGCTACCACACCAGCTAATTTTTTGTATTTTAGTAGAGACGGGTTTTCACCATGTTAGCCAGCATGGTCTCAATCTCCTGACCTCGTGATCTACCCGCTTTGGCCTCCCAAAGTGCTGGGATTACAGGCGTGAGCCACTGTGCCCAGCCTATATTATTATTATTTTTTGAAGACAGCTCTGTCACCCAGGCTGGAGTGAAGTGGTGTGATCTCAGCTCATGGCAACCTCTGCCTCCCAGGTTCAAGTGATTCTCATGCTTCAGCCTTCAGAGTAGCTGGGATTATAGGCATGTGCCACAATGCCTGGCTAATTTTTTGTATTTTTAGTAGAGATGAGGTTTCACCATGTTGCCCAGGCTGGTCTTGAACTCCTGAGCTCAGGCAATCTGCCTGCTTCGGCCTCCCAAAGTGTTGGGATTACAGGAGTGAGCTACCAAGCCCAGCGACATTTTCTAATACTTCAGTAGTAGTAAGTGACATAAAGATTACAATCTGGAATTTGGAATGGGACTAGGGAAGGAAAGCACAGTTTCCCCAAAGGTTGAAAGTGTGCAGTTGATATACAAAATTCATAGGCTTATAGTTTAACCCAATTCTAGAAGAAAAACCACACACGCGCGCACACACACACACAGAGTTGCCCTAACATAATTACATGAATTATTCCTCTATGATTCTGGTTATAGAGATTTTTGGGAAAAAGATTATACGGCTTCTCTTGGTAACCCAGTTCAGTCTTTAACTAGCTAGAACAAAGCTCAAAATACTACTTAAACCAGACAGCAAAAAGACAGGAATAACTTCAAACAAAGTCTTTGAACTTGTCTTAATCCAGATGTGAAATGAAAATTTATTTGAGTCAAGGGAGTTAGAAAGCCAATTTTCATTGGGATTTAACTGATAAAATGATAATCAGAACAGTTCTCTTTCATACTGTAATTAAGTGACTGGCTCAACCATAAGAAGTGGAATTTTATGGGGAAAAAACTCCAATAGGTTAATATTTCTGTTTTTTTCTCTCTTATTCTTCATGATTTGTACAAATTTCATTAAATATATTTCTGTTATAAGTTAGGAGAAAAAACTAGAATATTTTACAAGAAAGGAAGTTTTATTTATATTTTCCTTAAAATAGAGCACCCAAGAGCAAAGTTAAAGAGTAAAACTCCTGGGCTTGAATCTTGCTTCTTACTCTTATCAGCTGTGTGCTCCTTAAAGACCACCCCTGTCTCCTTGTGCCTCTTCATACCTATAAGATGAGGATAATAATAGTATTTATCCTCAAAGGCTATTGTGAAGATTAAGCAAGGTATAAAGAGCTTAGCACAGTGCCCCCCATATGTAAGGCCTAAAAAATATTAGCTATTCATTTTTAATATTTTGATGACTATTCTTGTTCATTAATATAGCAAATATTGCTGATTAGTCAATGCAACACATTCATTCTCTACCTTCTCCTTCCTTCCACAGAGGCTAGGAAAGCTAAAATTTCTCTCTGTGGCTCCCTTGCAGCTAAGCTAGGGGTGGCCATGTGATGCATTTCTGTCTAATAAGGCATATATGTACATAAAGTATGGTATTCCTAGAAATAAAAGATGTATATGTTGATAACCACTCTTCCTCTTCCTATCTTAAATATGGCCTGGAATTATGGCAGCTATGACTGCTATCATATGTTACCACCTCCTTCTTCCTATCTTGAATAGGCTTGGATCTGTAGCATCCATCTTATACTTATGAGTACAGACCACAAGGCCATTCTTTTAGTTGCTCTGGATAAAACATACGACTTGCTGGAGCCCAGGAGGCAGAGGTTGCAGTGAGCTGAGATCACGCCTCAGCACTATAGCCTGGGTGACACAGCAAGACCCTGTCTCAGAAAAATCCCATGACCAACAACAAAAAATAAGGCTACATTTTCAAAGTTTAAGTGAAAAATATTTTGCAGCTACATTAGAATGTGTAAACCATAATTAGCATACAATTTATTACATTGTATCCAAATTTGAATCTAAATAATTTCGTATCTTACACTAAATAGGATTATAGCAATGATATTTATGAAATAAAGGATTATTATTCTACAAACTCTCCAGCTTAAAAAAAAAAACCTATTCTTGGATGTCACGAATAAACTATAATTGAATTTTAACTATATACACAACCAGGAAAAATGGTAATATAAATATACTATAACAAATTGTATCATATTGTTATTAATTCTTAATTTCCAAATTTCTTATGATTTAGATTCTGTTGTAAGAAAATAATTCCGGATAAAAAAGCTACTTATCTGCTCACTTAATTGTCTACTCAAATAAAAAAGATACAATCATTTTTGGAATATAAACATACTAAGGCACAAGATTTAAGAGTAACCATACAATGGATGAATTTGTCTTTACAAAAATAAGGAGATATATCACATTTAAAAAAAAAAAAAAAAAACTTCAGTACATAAGACAGCATTTCCTAAAGTGTGCACCACAGAACACTAGTCCTATAAGAAGCTCTGTGTGTATGTGTTTAGGGAGAGGGGGTAGAGAAGGTGGCTCTGTGGTAAAATAAGTTTGGATAATAATGTGCAACAGAGGCTGGGTGCTGTGGCTCATGCCTGTAATCCCAGCAACTTGGGAGACTGAGGCAGGAGGATCACTTGAACCCAAGAGTTCAAGACTAGCCTGGGCAACATAGTGAGACCTTGTCTCTTAAAAAAAATAGCCAGTATGGTGGTGTATGCCTGTAGTCCCAGCTACTCAAGAGGTTGACGTGGGGGGATCACTCGAGCCCAGGAAGTTGAGGTTGCAGTGACCTGTAGCTGAGCCACTGCATTGCAGCCTGGGTGACAAAGTGAGACCTTGTCTCAATAATAACAATAATAATGTGTAACATGTACTACTCTTGGTGATTCATATCAAATACACATGACAAGTCAATTCATGATAAAGGTGGCATTTCAAATCAGTAGAAGATTAAAAAAATGTGTTCAATAACTACTGTGGTAGCAACAGCCTATTGGGATCTCACCTTGTTATTTATACCAAAATAAATTCCAAGTGGATCAAACATCTCAACATTAAAAGATTAAAGTGTAAAACTATAGCAGAGAATATGGAAAAGTATATTTTCAATAGGGAAGATATTCCTAAGAAAATCCAAAAGTAATATAAATATCTAAAAATCAAATAGGACAGGTACAGTGGCTCATGCCTGTACCCTCAGCACTTTGTGAGGCCAAGGAGAATCACTTGAGCCTAGGAATTTGAAACCAGCCTAGACAACATAGTGAGACTTTGTTTCTATTAAAAATAATAAAAAATCAAATAATAACAAACTGTACACATAAATAATGAAAGGATAAGCTGGAAAAAATATTTGAAACATGGGCATTCCCTAGGTTTGATTTTCTTAAAATAAAGAATGCTTATAACTCAGTAAGAAACAGACCAAGAAATGGGCAATTTCTTTTCAGGGAACCCATCTTCTATGATCTGAATATTTGTGTCCCCCCCAAACCCCAAATTTATATGTTGAAATCCTAATCTCAAGGTGATGGTACTAGGAGAAAGGGCTTTGGGAGGTGATGAGATCATAAGGGCAGAGCCTTTGTTAATGAGATTGGTGCTTTTATAAAAGGGATTCTAGAGAGCTGCGTTTGTCCCTTCCACAATGTCAGGACACAGCTAGAAGGTTACAGGCCGTCAGTGAACACCGAATCTGCTGGCATCTTGACTTTGGATTTTCCCCCCTCCATAACTGTGATAAATAAACTTCTGTTCTTTATAAGCTACTCAGCTTATGATAGTTTTTATAGCAGACTGAATAGACTAAGACACCATAACGAAAATAAATAAACCATGCTTTAGATGTGATATAATCCTCAACCTCATTCATAATTAAAGATACTCTAAATACATCAATGAGAGATCATTTACATTTAACACCATAGCAACAGTGAAAAATTATGATAAATCAGTGTTGGTGAAGGGTTGGGGAACAGGTCACTTCACACATTTGTTGCTGAAAAATATAAAACTAATGCAATCACTTTGGAATATAATTTAGTAATTTTTATTAGAAATACAATTGTGGCCATCTGTGGTGGCTCATGCCTATAATCCTAGCACTTTGGAAGGCCAAGGTGGGTGAATTGCTTGAGGCCAGGAGTTTGAGACTAGCCTGGGCAACACAGTGAGACCTCTCCTCTAAAAAATATCTTTTTTAAAAAGAAAAAAGGTTGCACATATCACATAATAATTTTTCTCTGAGAAAATTATTCTACATGTATAACTTACATGCATCGAAAAACATGTAAAAGGGTGTCTGTTAGATTGTTGTTTATTGTAACAGGAGACTAGAAACAAACTAAATGTCCATCTACAAGAGATTGACTAAATAAACTATGACATCCATATACCAGAATATTTTGTACTGTGAAAAAATAAGGCATATTATTGATATGGACCATCTCCAAAATATAGTAAGTGAAATAAGCCAAGTCTTTATTTTATCAATGAGGACATCGAATGAAGACCTTTCTATGACCACTTATGGCTATTAGCTACAGAGCCAGCAATGGGTTTTATGACTTCCAGCAGCTTAGCAATTATTCCACCACATGGTGCTGAAGAAAGGCACTACTTAATCATTCTTCCAGTGGTAAATGATTGTTAAAATGTCTTGCATGTAAGTGTTCAAGTGATCCACTCTGATGAGCTCGTTCACTCTGACCTATTCTAAAATTACTAAAGAAAGCAAAATTGAAAAACTGGCATTGACTCCCTGGCAAAAAGAATGCTACCACAGTCGACCTTGTGTGTTATGTAGGGTCTAGGGTGCTGAACAGATGCCTTCAGTTGCAAAAGCACAGAATGTCAGGGGGGGAAAATGTATCTATTTAAATACATATGTAGATGTGAAGTGATAATGACATTTAACAAAATGTGACTATCACACAGAGCGAACACCCACGATCCTTTAATTACAGAGTAACCCAGGGAGGAAAAGGTTAATTACATGGCACACCACCTCCACTTCTGGGTAGAAGTTTCACTTGTCACCCACAAGAGCTTCACTTTATTCTGAGTGAAGTTTGACAAGCTTAATCTTGACAAATGCTTACTTCTCACTGAAAATATATTAGGATTTATTTTAGATTTGTTTTAGTATTTTCTTATTAGTGAAGAATTGACTTTTCAATGGCTTTTTTCCTTATGAAGTTTTTGAATAAAGAATGAAATGGTTTCAGATAATGAAAATGCTTAATTCAACAAGAATTTAAAAAAGAAGGAGAAGGAGTTAGGGAATAATATCGGTAATTTCACAGGAATTTTCTTTCAGGAGAAGCCAGGATAAATGGACTTGAGGCCATGAGGAGCCAGTGAGTGGTGCCTGGAACACCGTATGATGCCCAGAGGGGCCCAGCAGTCATGCTCTGACAGCAGCATATGGTGTGCACTGGAAGAAGGGGAAAATAAGGTCAGGAAGGCAGACTGTGGGAGCTTGGATTCGAGGCTGAAGAACTGCCATCAAATGTTTTTGAAAGGTGTGAAATAATCAAAACTGTACTCCATGATGATTAAAGCTGGCATAGTGTGAAGGTGTCAAGCCTGGGTGACTGCGAAAATGGTGGTATCATTAACCCAAAATGAGAACATGAAAATCAGGTTTTATGTGGAACATGACAAGTTAGGTTTTAGATGAATTGATTTTGAGGTACTGGCAGAATATTGTTTTGTTCAGGAAGTAGTTGGAAATATGAAACTATAAAGTCTATAGTTTAATTCAATTCTACAAAGATACACTAAGGACTACGTGTCAGGCACTGAACTAGCCCCAGCTCCTGTTCCCATGGGACTTAAATGTAAGAGCAAGTTCAACACATAATTAATGACCACTTGTATGATGAATGTCACACAAAATAAATCAGGGTGCTATGAAATTGCTTAATACTGAGGCAATAGAGGTGAAGAGCTATAGCTATGGTTGCCTAGTGATGATTCCAGGGGTTATTCTTTGATACCTGGATTTGTACTTAAATTTCTGAAGATATGTTTTATTTGAACCTTAAAGACAGAACCATATAGATATCACAGTAAACTGTGGAAACCTGTGTATTCTCATTTCGAGCTTTAGGGGTTAAAGCCCATCTCACTGCTGCCAACCTTGCACAGAGTAATTTTTACCAGGCTCAAGTTTTTGATTCATTTCTAACATAAACTTTGTGTTCAAAGTACTGTAAGTATTCATTACCTTTGTTTCATTTTAAAGGAGAAATGCAGATTTATTCTGCCCAAATATAATGTCCTTCCTTATTCCTTCCACAGTGAGATGTAGCATCCCATTAGTATTAAATACAGAGGAAATTTTAAAATCCTATTCAGAATAACAGCAACATAGTTTTGAAAAGGAGGAAGTCAGCGAGGAGAATAAGGCAAATCTGAATGAGTGAAAATTGGTGGAGAAAAAGAATTGACATATGCTTTCAGAAGAAAGCAAGTAAGAGAAAAATGAAAGAGGAGACAACTGAACTTTCAATGAACTCGTTAACAATTATAAAAAAACTGGAGGCAAAAATGTGCTACAGTCTCAAGAGAACAATGAAAGACTCCCTCCCCCCGCCCCACAACTATAAAAAGCTGACAAAATGAATACACGAGCCCCACAATAAAAGCTGATATTAGGTAACTTTGAGAACAATTTTATTTTACTTTTATTTATTTATTTTTTTTGAAAGACATGAGTCTCTGTTGCCCTAGGCTGGAGAGTGCAGTGGCACAATCATAGCTCGCTATAATAATCTCAAACTCCTGGGCTCAAAGGATCCTCCTGCTAAAGCCTCCTGAGTACCTGAGGCTATACCATGCCCAAGTAATTAAAAAAAATTTTGTTTTATAAAGACAGGGTCTCACTATATTGCTCAGGATGGTCTCAAACTCCTGGCCTCATGCAATCCTCCCACCTCAGCCTACCAAAGTGTTGGGATTACGGGTGTGAGCCATCATTCCTGGCCAAGAACAGTTTTATTTAGGAAATAAGGGATACATAAAGAATAAAAAACTTAAATATGAATTAAGACACACTAGGAACTATCACTTTGATTGAATGCCTATGTGCTAGGGTCTGTATGGAACATTTTACCTAGATTTTCTAATTTAATTCTCACTCCCCTCTTTCAAAGTAGCTATTACCAATTCTCACTCCCCTCTTTCAAAGTAGCTATTACCTGATCCACTTTAAAGTTAGGGAACTTGGAGCTCAAAAAGGTAAAGTAAGGTGCCCAAAGCCCTGCCATAGGGTGGTAGCAGAGGGGAGATTTGATATCTTTCTGATTCTAAAGCTCATTCTTTCCACTATAGACTTTTATTGAGGTGTTACATGAAAATTGATAACTATTCAGATCCTTAGGTTTGCTGACTTATATTTAAAGGTGTTTTAGGAAATGCCTTAAGTCACAAAGAGGTAGTAGCTTTCAGAGCAGGAAACCGGAGCAGGCAAGCACAAGCTCGTTTCCCCAAATTCAATGGGAACTTTCTCCCAGAATCTGACAATAAGAGAGATGCAGGTCATTCACAGATGCTCCTTCCTCACAGAGAAAGACCAGCAACACTCCTCCTCCTGAGACCAGAAGTATTTGAAAATATTAGAATTACTTCAATCTGCCATGGCCTCCTGGACTCCTCCTTTCAACCTAGCCACTGGGGATTGCTGTAGTTGGGCTAAAACTTTGAAGGCAGCTAAACCACCATCACCATCATTCTTAGACAACAATGTCCTTCTGATCTTTATTTCCTCCAGCATTATTAGCATGAACAATCTCTCTACTACCTCAATTTCTTCAGCATACACTCCTTTCACCTTGTTCTCTTAATTGAAAATGGGCTCTACTTGGAAACTGGACAGACGATCTCCGCTCACTCCTTCTGGTAAATGTTGCTTGTTACCCTCCTATCTCACGTGCTTAAAGTATGCGGGGCACAGGTGGAGGACATGGGAATGTCTGCTTTCTCCTTGATCAAAGCTGCTATGTCAGGCTGTCACTTTTTTTTCCTCAGTAAAAAGCACCCGCCTTTGAGACACATGTCATTCAGTTATACTGCTGCCATCCCTCTGGGTCACTGTCATCTAATCATGCACAAGTCTACCCTCTCATTTAGAATAAACTGTCAATTAAGTCAGTCTTCCTCATCAGGCCAGGCTCTACCATCATCTTGTGAGGATTCAGTTTAATGTTAATATCTAATCCAACACCAGGTCCTAAGAGTTCTTTGACCTCCTCCTCTCCAGGGAGCAATCCCTTCTACTTCCCATCACCAACTTCCTTGGCCATAATCGAAATCTTGTCACTACCCAGAGCTGTTTTACTTCCAATAACTTAAATTCATACAACCATTTTCTGACCCATGTCCTTTTCCTTTTCCGCTCTCTCTTTTCCTGTTATGTACCCATGAAAATCTCCAATGCCCTGGCCCACTGTCTTCATATCCTTGACTATCTAGCTTAGCCTCTGTGGTGCATCACTTTGACCATGGTTCACATGCTGGTATCTTACTTCCCTCCTTCATTCTCCTACTTTTTCAGACTCCCACTAAAATGTAAATAAGCCCCAAACTCCATCTTCTTGGCATTACTCCAGATGCTGAGTAGTGCCGGTGAGAAACAATACCACAGGCTCCAGACTAGTACGTATGCACAACTGCTACCTCAACTGGATTCTTACTGCTACTCAGCATTCCTCTGTGTTTCGTCAGGAGACTCTCCCATTCCCTGAGAGGGTTTACATGCTTACACATTTCACTCAAGCCTCCCAACCAACCACTGCCCTTCCTCTGCAAAGGCCTTCCTTTTAGATAGAAAACAGGAACCACTTGATGAAATCTTCCTTAACTTCACACCATTAAACCTACAAATGTATCTGCACCTAGGCCTAACCTTTCCTCCTTTCAACCTATCACAATGGCAGAGCATGTGGATTTCCAAGACAATTTCCTCCACCTGTGCTAGTATCTTGTTGCTCTCCACCCCTCCTGCCACCCTCAGAAGTTTACTCCATTGATTATCATTCTCTTCCAATTACCCTCCTTTCTCATTCCTTCCAGTCCGCATTTAAACAAATTAAAACACCTGGTTTGCCCTCCCCTTTGCCTTCCAAATCCCCTGTAGTTACTATCCTTTCTTACTCATATCTCAGTCTCATCTCCCATATTCATTCATTAACTCTTTACACTCTTCTTTGAGCTAAAGTCAATGGGATGGCTGTTAGTTCATTACACGATTTTTTAGCAGTATTTGATTGTGCTGACTACCCCTTCCTTTTTGAAATGGTCTCTTCCTTGGGCTTCACGATACCACACTTTCTTGGTCTTCCTACTACCTCCATGGTGACTCCCTTTTCAAGGTCCTCTTCTGGATCTTCTTACTCTGATCATTCTTACACCATTCCTTGAATTTTCCATTGGTGTTTTATTCATTCCATGGCTTCATTTACTGAAAACTCCCAAGTTTTTATCACCAGCAACAAGCACTATTCCTGAGTTCCAACTAGGCTGACCAACCATCCTGACTTGCAAGACTAAGGGGTTTCCTGGAACACAGGACTTTCAGTGATAAAACTGGGAGAATTAGGCAATCTGGGATGAGTTGGTCATACTAGTCCCTTCCTACTCACTAGATATGGTAACCTGGATGTCCTACAGATACCTCAAATATAATACAGACCGTTCCTAACTTACGATTTTTTGATTTTACAATCATGCAAAGCAATACACATTCAATAGAAACTGTACTTGACTACCCATACAACCATTGTCTATATTCAATAAATTACATGAGATATTCAGTACTTAATTACAAAATAGGTTCTGTGTTATATGATTTTGCCCAACTGTAGGCTACTATAAGTGTTCTGGAATGTTTTAGGTAGGCTAGGCTAAGCTAGCTATGTTTGGTAGGCTTAGGTATATTAAATGCAGCTTTGACTTACAATATTTCCAAATTATGATGGGTTTATCTGGACATAACCCCATCAAAAGTTGAGGTGCATCTGTATATACAAACTTGAATTACCATTTTCCCCAAACCTCTACCTCTTATTGTGTCTCTTATCTCAGTGAATGGCACCACCTACTCATGTCAAAACACTATGAGTCCTTTTTAACAATAGTTGAAGGTAAATATAATAGAATGATTTCTGTATGCCTAAGCACTGAGTTTCCAGTCACATTTCTTATTAGGGAAATATTCAATAGGATTCTTATACAGCCTGTCAGCAATTTCAAATCTTCTTTAGTGAAAAAAAAATTAAAAAATGTATCATTCATTTGAAAAGTTACAGATCTGTTGGATAGTGCCAGTGGTGCAAGATTTTTTTCTTCAATGCCACATTCTTCTACTGTTCAAGTTCTTGATGCTAATTTTGATCACTATCTAATCGACTATAAATATCATTTATTTATTTATTTTTATAGATGCAGGGTCTCATTGTGTGACCCAGACTGGTCTCAAACTCCTGGCCTCAAGAGATCCTCCCACCTCAGCCTCCCAAAGTGCTGGGATTACAGGCACGAGCTGCCATGCCCAGGCTAGTATAAATATTCTTCTTTTTTTTTTGAGACGGAGTCTCACTCTGTCGCCCAGGCTGGAGTGCAGTGGCACAATCTCGGCTCACTGCAAGCTCAGCCTCCTGGGTTCAGGCCATTCTCCTGCCTCAGCCTCTCCGAGTAGCTGGGACTACAGGCGCCCGCCACCACGCCCGGCTAATTTTTTGTATTTTTAGTAGAGACGGGGTTTCACCGTGGTCTTGATCTCCTGACCTCGTGATCCGCCCGCCTCGGCTTCCCAAAGTGCTGGGATTACAAGCGTGAGCCACCGCGCCCAGCCTAAATATTCTTCTTTAAACATTTTGGAATATTTCTAACATGCTGTTTAGGAATGATTAATTTTCCTTCCCAATAAGCTGAAAGAAAGACATGTTCCTCAAGTAATGAAACTCTGGAAAACAATTTGTATTAACTTGTGAATGCCTCAGTCTGCAAGACATAGTACACGCTTTGTAGGTCATTAGGAGACAAAATGGTTGTGTTTCATAGTTCATTCTGTAAATGGCCTGTGGGAGGCAGTTAGCTCCACACGTCTCCTCACTCTGTGTGGGCTCCATCAAATATTGCCTTTAAATTTGCCTGGACAATGGCACAAAGGAGAATGAATGAAAGCTTCAGATTAAGAATGTATGAGAAGCGAAATTCCTTAGAGGAGGGTGGAGCCAAGATGGGCGAACAGGAACAGCTCCGGTCTCCAGCTCCCAGCCCCAGCGACACAGAAGACGGATGATTTCTGCATTTCTGCTTGAGGTACCGGTTTCATCTCACTAGGGAGTGCCTAACAGTGGGTGCAGGACAGTCGGTGAAGCGCACTGTGCACGAGCCGAAGCAGGGCGAGGCATTGCCTCACTCGGGAAGCGCAAGGGGTCAGGGAGTTCCCTTTCCTAGTCAAAGAAAGGGGAAACAGACGGCACCTGGAATATCGGGTCAGTCCCACCCCAATACTGCGCTTTTCCAACGGGCCTGGAAAACGGCACACTAGGAGATTGTGTCCCGCACCTGGCTCGGAGGGTCCTGTACCCACTGAGTCTCGCTGATTGCTAGCACAGCAGTCTGAGATCAAGCTGCAAGGCGGCAGCGAGGCTGGGGGAGGGGCGCCCGCCATTGCCCAGGCTTGCTTAGGTAAACAAAGCAGCCAGGAAGCTCGAACTGGGTGGAGCCCACCATAGCTCAAGGAGGCCTGCCTGCCTCTGTAGGCTCCACCTCTGGGGGCAGGGCACAGACAAACAAAAACTCAGCAAAGAACCTCCACAGACTTAAATGCCCCTGTCTGACTGACAGCTTTGAAGAGTGTAGTGGTTCTCCCAGCACGCAGCTGGAGATCTGAGAACAGACAGACTGCCTCCTAAAGTGGGTCCCTCACCCCTGAGCAGCCTAACTGGGAGGCACCCCCCCAGTAGGGTCAGACTGACACCTCATTCAACCGGGTACTCCTCTGAGACAAAACTTTCAGAGGAACTATCAGACAGCTGAATTTGTGGTCTCACGAAAATCCGCTGTTCTGCAGCCACCGCTGCTGACACCCAGCCAAACAGGGTCTGGAGTGGACCTCTAGTAAACTCCAACAGACCTGCAGCTGAGGGTCCTGTCTGGTAGAAGGAAAACTAACAAACAGAAAGGACATCCACACCAAAAACCCATCTGTACATCTCCATCATCAAAGACCAAAAGTAGATAAAACCACAAAGATGGGGAAAAAACAGAACAAAAAAACTGGAAACTCTAAAAAACAGAGCACCTCTCCTCCTCCAAAGGAACGCAGTTCCTCACCAGCAACGGAACAAAGCTGGATGGAGGATGACTTTGATGAGTTGAGAGAAGAAGGCTTCAGACGATCAAACTACTCTGAGCTACGAGAGGAAATTCAAAACAATAGCAAAGAAGTTAAAAACTTTGAAAAAAAATTAGAAGGATGGATAACTAGAATAACCAATGGAGAGAAGGGCTTAAAGGAGCTGATGGAGCTGAAAGCCAAGTTTCGAGAACTACGCGAAGATTGCAGAAGCCTCAGTAGCAGATGCGATCAACTGGAAGAAAGGGTATCACTGATGGAAGATGAAATGAATGAAATGAAGAGAGAAGGGAAGTTTAGAGAAAAAAGAATAAAAAGAAATGAACAAAGCCTCCAAGAAATTTGGGACTATGTGAAAAGACCAAACCTACGTCTGATTGGTGTACCTGAAAATGATGGGGAGAATGGAACCAAGTTGGAAAACACTCTGCAAGATATTATCCAGGAGAACTTCCCCAATCTAGCAAGGCAGGCCAGCATTCAGATTCAGGAAATACAGAGAACGCCACAAAGATACTCCTCGAGAAGGGCAACTCCAAGACACATAATTGTCAGATTCACCAAAGTTGAAATGAAGGAAAAAATGTTAAGGGCAGCCAGAGAGAAAGGTCGGGTTACCCACAAAGGGAAGCCCATCAGACTAACAGCTGATCTCTCAGCAGAAACTCTACAAGCCAGAAGAGAGTGGGGGCCGATATTCAACATTCTTAAAGAAAAGAATTTTCAACCCAGAATTTGCTATCCCGCCAAACTAAGCTTCATAAGTGAAGGAGAAATAAAATACTTTACAGACAAGCAAACGCTGAGTGATTTTGTCACCACCAGGCCTGCCCTAAAAGAGCTCCTGAAGGAAGCACTAAACATGGAAAGGAACAACCGGTACCAGCCACTGCAAAAACATGCCAAATTGTAAAGACCATCGAGGCTAGGAAGAAACAATAGCAACTAACGAGCAAAATAACCAACTAACATCATAATGACAGGATCAGATTCACACATAACAATATTAACATTAAATGTAAATGGGCTAAATGCTCCAATCAAAAGACACAGGCTGGCAAACTGGATAAGGAGTCAGGACCCATCAGTGTGCTGTATTCAGGAAACCCATCTCACGTGCAGAGACACACATAGACTCAAAATAAAGGGATGGAGGAAGATCTATCAAGCAACTGGAAAACAAAAAAAGGCAGGGGTTGCAATCCTAGTCTCTGATAAAATAGACTTTAAACCAACAAAGATCAAAAGAGACAAAGAAGGCCATTACATAATGGTAAAGGGATCAATTCAACAAGAAAAGCTAACTATCCTAAATATATATGCACCCAACACAGGAGCACCCAGATTCATAAAGCAAGTCCTCAGTGACCTACAAAGGGACTTAAACTCCCACACAATAATAATGGGAGATTTTAACACCCCACTGTCAACATTAGACAGATCAACGAGACAGAAAGTTAACAAGGATATCCAGGAATTGAACTCAGCTCTACATAAAGTGGACCTAATAGACATCTACAGAACTCTCCACCCCAAGTCAACAGAATATACATTTTTTTCAGCACCACACCACACCTATTCCAAAATTGACCACATAGTTGGAAGTAAAGTTCTCCTCAGCAAATGTAAAAGAACAGAAATTATAACAAACTGTCTCTCAGACCACAGTGCAATCAAACTAGAACTCAGGATTAAGAAACTCACTCAAAACCGCTCAACTACATGGAAACTGAACAACCTGCTCCTGAATGACTATTGGGTACATAATGAAATGAAGGCAGAAATAAAGATGTTCTTTGAAACCAACGAGAACAAAGACACAACATACCAGAATCTCTGGGACACATTCAAAGCAGTGTGTAGAGGGAAATTTATAGCACTAAATGCCCACAAGAGAAAGCAGGAAAGATCCAAAATTGACACCCTAACATCACAATTAAAAGAACTAGAAAAGCAAGAGCAAACACATTCAAAAGCTAGCAGAAGGCTAGAAATAACTAAAATCAGAGCAGAACTGAAGGAAATAGAGACACAAAAAACCCTTCAAAAAATTAATGAATCCAGGAGCTGGTTTTTTGAAAAGATCAACAAAATTGATGGACCGCTAGCAAGACTAATAAAGAAGAAAAGAGAGAAGAATCAAATAGATGCAATAAAAAACGAAAAAGGGGATATCACCACCGATCCCACAGAAATACAATCTACCATCAGAGAATACTACAAACACCTCTATGCAAATAAGCTAGAAAATCTAGAAGAAATGGATAAATTCCTCGACAAATACACCCTCCCAAGACTAAACCAGGAAGAAGTTGAATCTCTGAATAGACCAATAACAGCTTCTGAAATTGTGGCAATAATCAATAGCTTACCAACCAAAAAGAGTCCAGGACCTGATGGATTCACAGCTGAATTCTACCAGAGGTACAAGGAGGAACTGGTACCATTCCTTCTGAAACTATTCCAATCAATAGAAAAAGAGGGAATCCTCCCTAACACATTTTATGAAGCCAGCATCATCCTGATACCAAAACCTGGCAGAGACATAACCAAAAAAGAGAATTTCAGACCAATATCCTTGATGAACATTGATGCAAAAATCCTCAATAAAATACTGGCACACCGAATCCAGCAGCACATCAAAAAGCTTATCCACCATGATCAAGTGGGCTTCATCCCTGGGATGCAAGGCTGGTTCAACATACGCAAATCAATAAATGTAATCCAGCATATAAACAGAACCAAAGACAAAAACCACATGATTATCTCAATAGATGCAGAAAAGGCCTTTGACAAAATTCAACAACCCTTCATGCTAAAAACTCTCAATAAATTAGGTATTGATGGGACGTATCTCAAGATAATAAGAGCTATCTATGACAAACCCACAGCCAATATCATACTGAATGGGCAAAAACTGGAAGCATTCCCTCTGAAAACTGGCACAAGACAGGGATGCCCTCTCTCACCGCTCCTATTCAACATAGTCCTGGAAGTTCTGGCCAGAGCAATCAGGCAGGAGAAGGAAATAAAGGGTATTCAACTAGGAAAAGAGGAAGTCAAATTGTCACTGTTTGCAGATGACATGATTGTATATCTAGAAAACCCCATTGTCTCAGCCCAAAATCTCCTTAAGCTGATTAGCAACTTCAGCAAAGTCTCAGGATACAAAATTAATGTACAAAAATCACAAGCATTCTTGTACACCAATAACAGACAAACAGAGAGCCAAATCATGAGCGAACTCCCATTCACAATTGCTTCAAAGAGAATAAAATACCTAGGAATCCAACTTACAAGGGATGTGAAGGACCTCTTCAAGGAGAACTACAAACCACTGCTCAATGAAATCAAAGAGGATACAAACAAATGGAAGAACATTCCATGCTCATGGGTTGGAAGAATCAATATCGTGAAAATGGCCATACTGCCCAAGGTAATTTATAGATTCAATGCCATCCCCATCAAGCTACCAATGACTTTCTTCACAGAATTGGAAAAAACTACTTTAAAGTTCATATGGAACCAAAAAAGAGCCCGCATCACCAAGTCAATCCTAAGCCAAAAGAACAAAGCTGGAGGCATCACGCTACCTGACTTCAAACTATACTACAAGGCTACAGTAACCAAAACAGCATGGTACTGGTACCACAACAGAGACATAGATCAATGGAACAGAACAGAGCCCTCAGAAATGATGCCGCATAGCTACAACTATCTGATCTTTGACAAACCTGACAAAAACAAGAAATGGGGAAAGGATTCCCTATTTAATAAATGGTGCTGGGAAAACTGGCTAGCCATATGTAGAAAGCTGCAACTGGATCCCTTCCTTACACCTTATACAAAAATTAATTCAAGATGGATTAAAGACTTATATGTTAGACCTAAAACCATTAAAATCCTACAAGAAAACCTAGGCAATACCATTCAGGACATAGGCGTGGGCAAGGACTTCATGTCTAAAACACCAAAAGCAATGGCAACAAAAGCAAAAATTGACAAATGGGATCTCATTAAACTAAAGAGCTTCTGCACAGCAAAAGAAACTATCATCAGAATGAACAGGCAACCTACAGAATGGGAGAAAATTTTTGCAACCTACTCATCTGACAAAGGGCTAATATCCAGAATCTACAATGAACTCAAACAAATTTACAAGAAAAAAACAAACAACCCCATCAAAAAGTGGGCAGAGGACATGAACAGACACTTCTCAAAAGAAGACATTTATGCAGCCGAAAAACACATGAAGAAATGCTCATCATCACTGGCCATCAGAGAAATGCAAATCAAAACCACAGTGAGATACCATCTTACACCAGTTAGAATGGCCATCATTAAAAAATCAGGAAACAACAGGTGCTGGAGAGGATGTGGAGAAATAGGAACACTTTTACACTGTTGGTGGGACTGTAAACTAGTTCAACCATTGTGGAAGTCAGTGTGGCGATTCCTCAGGGATCTCGAACTAGAAATACCATTTGACCCAGCCATCCCATTACTGGGTATATACCCAAAGGACTATAAATCATGCTGCTATAAAGACACATGCACACGTATGTTTATTGTGGCACTATTCACAATAGCAAAGAGTTGGAACCAACCCAAATGTCCAACAACGATAGACTGGATTAAGAAAATGTGGCACATATACACCATGGAATACTATGCAGCCATAAAAAATGATGAGTTCATGTCCTTTGTAGGGACATGGATGAAACTGGAAAACATCATTCTCAGTAAACTATCGCAAGGACAAAAAACCAAACACCGCATGTTCTCACTCATAGGTGGGAATTGAACAATGAGAACTCATGGACACAGGAAGGGGAACATCACACTCTGGGGACTGTTGTGGGGTGGGGGTAGGGGGTAGGGACAGCATTAGGAGATACACCTAATGCTAAATGACGAGTTAATGGGTGCAGGAAATCAACATGGCACATGGATACATATGTAACAAACCTGCACATTGTGCACATGTACCCTAAAACCCTAAAGTATAATTAAAAAAAAAAAAAAAAAAAAAAGAATGTATGAGAAGCACAAGACCCAAGACTCTTCAGGCCAAAGGAAGTAAGACAAAAAAGTGACTTCATGGTGCTCTGGGTTATTGTATTTGTATTTCTTCATCTTCATTCAGCATAAGACAGTAGATAGGCTGATACTATAATGAAAAATTGAGACTAAATTTCAGGAAGAACTATCAGAAAACAAATAATTATTACTACAGGGCCTGGCCACCAAGGAAAATGGCATCCTTTCCCTTCTCTTGAATTTAAGGAGATGCTTCTGTCCCAGGGAATTTAGGTATATCATTCTCTTTTTTTATTTTTATTTTTTTGAGACGGAGTCTCACTCTGCCGCCCAGGCTGGAGTGCAGTGGCGCGATCTGGGCTTACTGCAAGCTCTGCCTCCCGGGTTCACGCCATTCTCCTGCCTCAGCCTCCTGAATAGCTGGGACTACAGGCACCCGCCATCATGCCCGGCTAATGTTTTGTATTTTTAATAGAAACAGGGTTTCACTGTGCTAGCCAGGATGGTCTCGGATCTGGGATTACAGGCGTGAGCCACCACGCCGGCCAGGTATGTCATTCTTGAACTGGGTGGCTTGCTGGGGTTTCACAACTTAAAGTTTGTTACTAGACAGACAGTTATAAACATATTCTCCATTGCTCAATGTATTTATCTAAGCTCATGCTTACCATTTCCACCAGCTTACCAGCCATCTTGTGACCACATTTGTACGTATTAGTGCTTTCATCAGGGGGTAAGTGCATCAATAAGAGGAGAAGTTGAAATTAGATTAGTTAATTTGCTACTTCATTAACAGCTGTAGTAAAAAGTCCAAGGAGAAAAAAGATTGAAACTAGCTAAAATGAGAAGTTTGTATCGTAAGTGAATCTAAATGATCTATGTCCCCTATTCCTGCGGATAACTGAGAGTCAGCTGTGCACACATCTGTGGGTGTTTATAAACATTCACCATCTGTGAGAAGCTTATGGGGTGTAAATGGTGGACTAATTAGTGAAATGCTAGTCATTTCTAATGACAGTTTTTATGGATAAAGATTTTATCCAGGTTAAATTGATCTCAGAACCTTGATCACTGGTGGCTACTCTACCTTTTATGACAAGACTAAGTAGTTACACAATGCTGAACATGTCACACATTAAGGATGCACCATAACTAGATCAGACTGCTAGTTTATGTATGCTAATGAGCTCTGTTCTTAATAGACTGAAGTGTGGATTGAGTATTTGTCAGAGAAAATGAGAAGGTGTCAATCTGTTGAAAGGTCAACCATTTCTATAATATGACATTTTCATTTCTGTTCTACAAACATATTAAGTACCTTCCATTCAGAAAATTAAGAGCATAGACAGAAAACTACGAGATTCATAAATGAAAAGAGTTGTCTGTATACATACACACATATGTGCATACAGATATATTTCCCTAACTTCCCCATGTCAGTAACTTTGTCTAAACATATCTTTTACTGATCCATATTGTGGGCAAACATTCCAAACATGTAATTTTAAACTAAATTCATCCTATAACCAAAGGGGGGAAAAAAAATAACTGTATAAGAAGAGAGTCATATTTACTGTGTAATAAAAAGTGTCTTAGAGATTACGTTGTAAAAGAGGACAGTGTCATAGAGCAAGTAAGTGGAAGAGTAGGCAAAACTTGATTCCTTGGGTTCTAACAAAGTTTGTTATTAATTTACAGAATACAGATGGAATTTTCCAAATTAGAAGGAATCTTATTTTGTAGATAAGGAGAATTATGGTCTGAAGCTAACTGGCCTGCTATTACTTAGCTACTGGTGGAGCAGGGACTGGAATACTGGTAACCCAACTTCTAAGCTTGAGCACGAAACATTTCATGACACCACTATTCACAGAGAATAGCAATATTGTATATAATCTCAATAGTTTTAGTACATGAAAAAAAACACACCCTATCTAAAATGTCACTCCTTCCCACACTTTCTATCCCCCTATCCCTACTTTATTTTGTTCTCCTTATAAGTTGTGGACTTCTAATGCTGTATATTTATCTTAAATGTTGTCTGTCTCCTGCCAGAATATATGCCCATGAGGGCTGGGACACTTGCTTGTTTTATTTTCTGCTGTACCCCTAGTGCCTAGGATAGTATCATGACATAATATGCGATAAATAAATATTTGTTGAAGGAAAGTTTTGATAGAAATACTTTTTTTTCACCATCACACTAATAATTCTACTAATGAAGGAAGTATTTCAATGCCCATTTTTATAATTCCTTTTGTCAGAAATTTAATGGTCACAAATGCAAATCACACAGGAGCCTTGGGAATGTCTTTCAGAATGTTAGATAAGGTGTAATTAGTACCTAACAAAAAAACAATAACCAAATACTGACTACAACAATATTACATGCCAGCAAAATAAACGAATGCAAACTTCAATCATGAGAATCCTAGAACCTTGGAACTGAATGTTTGGGCTAGTTTTAGATGGAGAAGAAAGAGTGGGACTGACCTGTTTTCCTTCAAGGGGATAATGGGACACATTCTCTCCATTACGCTACCTGAACCCCATGCCTCAGATTCTCCAAGAAAGGGCTACCTCCAGCGTATCCTCATGAGCTAAACATGATTTATTTTCAGAGGTTCTTGGTTAATCTAGTTATAAAAACTGGCAAAGTTGTCTTTATTAACAAATTTGTTTTTACTTTCCTCTATGAAAGAAGTTAATGGTTACTGTGCAGATGTTGTGTTTCTTACCCTATGCCAGGCCCATTCAGGTAAAAAGCATTCCCAAGATTAAAAAGCCTTTAAATTGGAGATGTAAAATCTATGTGTTCTAAACCTGGTAGGAGCAGCATCACCTACCTGTTCATGAAGTATTCTCCCTGTCTCCCCACACCCAATCCACTAGAAAGCCCTATTGATTATGCCTCTAAACTGCCTTTCAAATCCATCCTGTCTTCTCTTTTTAGTGCATCCTAGTTCAGGTCTTCTGCATTTATCTCTTGCAAAATTGCAAGTGTCCTAATTAGTCTCATTCCTCCTAGTCCTAACACCCTCTGATCTATCTGTGTTTTTGCTACAGAGCCATTTCTCTAAAAGCAAATCATATCACTGCTGTTTAATGCCCTTGAAATGTGCCTACAAAATAAAGCAAAAAAAAAAAAAAAAAAAAATCCAAAGCATAGCATGGTTTCTTGACTTCCAATTTAGCGTCATTTTTGCCCATAGTTCTACCCAAAGATCAATCAGGCCTGCTACATTACTTGTTAGTCCATATATAAATGTCACACCTCTGTATCTGAATTTACTTAGCCCATCGGATGCCCAGGCACAGAAACTCTGGCCTTTCATTTCACTGTGTTCATTTGGTATCCACCTAATTCAAGATTCCACATTTCAAAGGAACAACAAAGGTAGTCTTTTCCACATTTACTGCTCAGATGGCAATCCATCTTTCTTTCTCCTGCACCAATGTCGAGCCAAAGGATCATTCTTAGTATAGGAACTACCCATGTAGCAGAAAATGCACACCACATTCTTAGGCTCTGAACAGAAAAGATGCTCCCATCTGGTAGAAGAGAAATTGGAAGTGAGATTACATGCAGTGCAGTAGCCCTGTGCATTCATCCCATGAGGAAGTGGCGCAAATTGGGCAGACTTTCCTAGGAAGTCACAGGGAGTTGAGTCCAAGAGTAGAGGCGTCTTGTGTCTAACATGCAGAATTGTTGAGAATGGGCTAAGGAAACAAGATTAGGGTACGAGAAGGCTGCAGAAGCACCACAAGAAGCTGAGTGCTGTGGTTGAAGCACAGTAATTTCCTATGTGCCCTGCCTGGGGAGGAAAAAAAAAGTTCACTAAGAAAGAGCGCAAGTGCAAGAGAAGAATGTTTCCAAGAATCATTAACATAAGGAAGTCAAGGAGGGAACTAAGAGAAATCCAATTGTTCTATCTGGTTACCATTCAAAGGCAAACCAGTGATCACCTTTACCACAAGTAGACAGGAGGAAAGATACCAAAGCAAGGAAGCTGTTAGGGACCTAGATGCCAACTGAACCAGAAAGAGGGCACATGCACAGAAGGGTGCCCCCAGCTGGCTTCCTTCATCGAAGGAAGAAGGGAGATAAGAAGAGATCATGGAAGGGAATTTCAAACACAAATAACAACTCTCTACTGAAATTACTGGAAATATGCACACACACACACACACACACACACACACATACACACGCAAGCACACACAGAGAGAGAATTGACTACATTGTTAACCATCAGGTAGGCTGATGGCTCAGTCATAAATTAAACTGCATTTATAGAAATAGTTGTATCTTTGCATATCTGAACTTGCTGTCATAACTATGAAATTCCCCATTTGTTACCAAAACTATAAGAGCACATAAAACAAACTTGACTTATGTCATATCTTGTCCTAGGACTGTGCCAATCTATTTTATGGGGTCTGCATAAATAGAACATGTACAGTTGAGGAGTTTTTGTCCCACAAATGTGAATTCCATAAATATTTTTAAAGTGCTTATTAAACACCTGCTATGAAAAGAAATTAGAAGCAACAGCTCACTGTAAAAGATTTTTTTTTAAACATGGTTAATTTTGATTAAAGGTTTTATTTTTGTAAGATTCATTATTGAGAAATAATGGCATGTTTGATCTTTATAAAAAAGCAAGTTTTTCATAGCAAAATCAAAATATTAACTGAAGTATCATTTAAAATAACTATAGTAAATGTTTCATATCATGTCCCTCCTTTCCTGTACTTTATTAAAGATTAATATTGAGTATCTAATTAATGAAATGAGATAAACCCTTACTTCAAAAAGACTTCTTTTTGAAGAAGTTTCTAGGAGGAATACACCAAATTGTCAAAACTTCTGTTTCAGAATCAGCTGACCTCAAATTGGAGCAGGCTAAAAACATGCACACAAGTGCGTGTGGACACATACACTTGCATCCTCCCCCATACAGAAACCCTCATTAGCTAAGTTGTAATATATTCAGATGGAAAATTTTATCTCTAAGGGTTCCTCAGTTTCTAAGAATGGTAAACACCATAAGATATATTTTCCCCTTCTTTTCTTACCTTTCCCCTTTTAGAACTGATAAAAGATGACTAAGTTCATATCCTACTTATATCAAAGTGCAATGCTTTAGGAATAGGACAGTATCAAGCATAAAATGGGAATTATCTCATAGGGAAGAGGAAGATGTGAAAAACAACACTCCTTCCGAAGATTTCCCCATCACGTGAGTGTAGCAATTCTGAACAAAGCTTGACATCATTTGGTTTCTTCTAATATTTTCTAGGCAGAGAAGAACGTTTCTTTAATTTCCCACAATGCCTCCAAATATAACATTAAGACATTTTATGCTCGATCTCGGCAGATATCATGACTTAGGAAACAGCATTTCCTCAGACTGCAATGCTATTTACCTTAATGGTAGAATCAACTAGAATACAGTATAATCCAAACGACATGTTTCCTCAGACCAAATTCCTTCAGAATCCCATGGAAAGGGTCTCTGAAAGTTTGTCTATGGGTAGTGGGAGCAGAACTAGCATCTTTGCTCAAGGGTGAATGGTATTTCCAATGATCATAAACAATATTTTCATCTACCAAAGCCAAAATCACAGAGTACAATTAACAGAGTCACAGCAAAATGGTAAAATAATCTGTTAAAATAGTTAATAAATTTATTTTTTATCTAATAAAAGTATCCCATGCATTCAAGAAATAATGAGTGACTACTATCAAAAGGCACTGTCCTTTTTTTGAGGGAAGAGCATTAGTGTTCCATATCAAACCATAAAATACATAATAAAGGATAAAGGTTTTAAAAAAGTACTTTTATTCACACGTGAATCCAGCAGAAAGTACAATCTAATTAGCACTGAGAACATCCACTGAAAATCAGAGATCATAATTGCAATTCAGCACTAATAGAATCATCACTTCTGAAATATATCTGAAATGCAGCAAAAAGACTTTTTCTTAGTTCTTGGCCTTTGAATTAAAATAATCTTTTGTTCCCCAAGCAAACAATCTTCTTGACTTTGTAACACTTGAAGGCTACTTTGCAGTTAAGTTAAAATGAGGAACTGTCACACATTTAGAATCTTCAAACTAATTGCCACAGAATCAGTGTTGGAATGACTTTGGAGGGGATCTATCCAGTTTCCTAAAGCAGTGATCCTTTACACAACACTCATGAAAGCTAGTAATAGAACCTCAGATTCAGCACTAATTTTATAAGAGTTCCTGCCTGAATAGCACTAATAGTTTAAAAATAAAACATTCAAAGGATTCTATTGAACTGAAATTACTGTCACTTATACCCATTAATGATAATTATTATTGGAAGTTCTATGATGGCAATTCACTCTAGTCAGGCAATGGTCTCCAAGAATTGCTTGCTCTAAAAACAGTCAGTCATCTATTTCCTGTTACTACGCTAGTCTGTCATATTCTTCCTGCCTTGGGGCATTCTAGCCTGTGTTAAGGCTGCCCTCAATGTTAACTCTGTTACTATCATATTGCTTATAATTCTCTTGAAAAACATTGGATATCTGAGGAAGGAAGCTATCCAGGAAACAATATTTTAAAATCCTATTACAAAATAATGTCTAATTTCATCTAAACACTAATGCCTATTTATACCATTTACGTGTAACATATAAATATTCAATTTCTTTGCTTAATTTGCCCAATCTGCCCTAGGGTATATTTATTCATCATCAAATGCCAAATACTACTGAGTTGTTTTCTTCCCCCCTCTTTGAGATAATCACTTTAGACTTTGAGCAACCTTCACGACCAAGTTCAACACCAATGAATAGATTTCCTTCAACTTTAAGGATTTAATGTCAGAATGACCCAAAATACAAAGAAAAGAGAGAACCTATTAATAAAAAAAGAAAAACCTGGCTCCACCTATGACCTTTTGACACACTGATATTTTCATTTTGAAAGATATACAAACAATACTATAGAAATACTGGGGTCTATAAGCTGGGCTAAAAGGATAAGCAGCACAATGGTTGTGCTAGATCGGTTGCTGAAACAATCAGCAGCCCAGATGCTTGCTAGCATTTCAAAAGTTCAACTGCATGACTTTCCATTTCAAATTAATACATCTAAAAATCACACAATTCTCTGTAGCAAGAAATATGCCTAAAGATTAAGTTTTCCCTGACAATTATCATTAATTTTATCAATATATCAATTTTAATTAATTTACTTATCATTTATCAATTTATAAATATATCAAATTTATCAAAATAACAATAACTCATTATTTTTCAACACAGACTGGTCATTTTGCAAATGCATGCTTTTGGCTATAGGAAGACAAGGAAAAAGTTTTTTTTTTTACTTCATGGTTTTTTTTATCTGTCTCTTAAAATCAAAGAACAGAGTCTATGAATTATTGATCTATATTATGAATCAGCAAAATTTGTCTGTGAAGGGCCAGCTAACAAATATTTTAGGCTTTGTGGGATATATGGTTTATGTCGATTAGTGGAGACAGCTAAGGAGTATTGAATGTTACAGACAAAGAAGATGCAATGCTGTGATTGAGTTTTCAATTATAATACAATAAATGTGGCTGATATTATCAAAGTTACAGAGTTTTCCACATTGTGATAAGATCAAAAGAACTGATTGGTATGATTTTTTTGCCCTAGAATATGAACAGGGTGAAATTATGAATAAGTGATGTTAATATAAAGATTTTTTTGGTAAAATTCTTAGAGGTAGACCATGCTACACCTTAAAAATTTAAATTATTTTGCCTCAAATAAAGTTTATGAAAATTGGCGTTTAATCTTTTATTCCCAGAAAAGTTAAACAACAAAAAGTGAAGTTGAGAATATAGTAAATACCATATTATAATAATATGAAAAACATTTTGAAAATGATTTTAAAATACTGGATGCACAATAAACTAATTAGTATGAGGATATGCCACAAAAATGTTTAACAAGAGTGGCACTGATAAGGCTCAAGAAAGTTTAAAAAGAAAGAAAGAAAGAAAAAGACAAAACGACGATTTAATGGGTGCAGCACACCAACATGGCACCTGTATACATATATAACAAACCTGCACATTGCGCACATGTACCCTAGAACTTAAAGTATAATAATAATACAATTTAAAAAAAAAGAAAAAAATAATCACTTTCAAATTAAGTTATGCTGGAAGTCTGAGAACCTCCTTCTCTTTTCTGGGGCTTGTTGGAAGGGGACAAAGGACGGTGTGTGAGCCTTGTATAGCTGCATGGAGAAGATGCAAATTAGTGCACAAAATGGTTGAACTCTGAATGAGTTTTCATAATTTAAGCTATGTTATTCCAGTGAAAGAGATGCCTGCACATAAGCGAAAAGCTGCATAGCTAACTGACAGAGAGACTCTTGGAAAAATTTCCCACCAGACATTGCTTGCTACTATTTATGGAACAGAATTTCAGTTTCTTAATACCATCAGAAGGAAAAAATTGTTACATGGTACAGTTGGTGGACGTGGAAGAATGTCTCAGGGCACATATTACAAGTAAAGCACACAAAATGTTTGTGCCACTCCTAAAACCTACTATATTGCAAATTCTCTGGTTCCTTAACTATTCTGAGTCAAACAACGAAAGTACTGAATACATTTCTACCTCCCTCAGAAAAGTTGACCTCTGGCAACTATGTTGGGTCAGAACTATTCAGAACATTGAAAAATCCCTCCTTTGACGGTGATAATCCTCCCAGAAGTTACAAACACAAAGGGAGAGACCACCTGGCTTAAAACCACTAATTATGTTACCAAAGACATGGCTGACCCTCTCACACATTTCCAGGGAAAATAATTCTCAATCTTCTTATATAGGTATAGTCTAGTGACAGTTACCATAATCATTTTGGTCCCTTTTTCCTGTACCACGGTTAAATCATGAGTGGTAAAATATAATAGCACAATAGTTAAAAATATGACCTCGTGAGAAGACTTGAGTACTGGCTTCATGGCTTGCTAAATCTGTGATTATGTGCAAGTAAATTAAACTTTTTGATATATAAAATACTCTGATGAGTTTGTTATAAGTATTACATGTAATAATAAATATAGGCTGGCAAATAATATGTGATCAATAAATGCTAGCAGTAGTAGTAGCGGTTGTTGCTGTTGCTGTTGTTATTACAATGTCTGTTCTATAAATGATGGAGTAAAGAAAAGAGAAATACATCCAAGCCAATGCAATTCCATTTGTTCTACCCTTCTATATCAAGAAATTATTAAAACTACTGGCTTATTTATATGCACCAATTGCCAATAACACTAAAAAACTGAAAGCATTACTGCACAAAACTAGAATATGGGCAATTCTGGAAAGTAATCTAAGTTTTATGATATCTGTAGAAGACAGGGTAATTGTTAAAGCCTTTATGAAAGCAAGTACAAACATTAATTGCATATCTGTTGAGATTGGCAGAGACATTCCCAAGTAGAATTTATGTAATATGCATTTCCTCTAAAATGGAGGCCTAATTGCTTAGTTATTCTAAATTGCAGAATGGAAAACAAAGGAGCAATTTTGGCCATGTGGGTAAACAACAGATTCCTAAAAGCTAATTATCTCTTTATTTAATAGACTGAAGTTGCACCAAATGAGACATTTAAGTCTAATAAATAATAGACAAATTGTAACCTAAAGACTAAAATATAGGAGCTGCTCATACAGTTTTTATTGCTCCATTAAATAAGCTCTTATTTACTTCTCCCACAAAACGTAATTACACAACACTGGGTCCATTTCAAGGCCATTTTGATCTGCTATTTAAAAATGATGTGAATCAACTTACATACTCAGGAAGTCTTCAAGTATAATACTTGAATTCTATTATCAAATGCCCTATTTGTGTCCATGATTAAGAAACAGAAATGGAATTTAGAAAAAGTTGTGCATAATCACATAAAATTATTACTACTACTTGCCTTACTAGAAATGATTACACATAAGAACAGTTATGCATTTTAAATTAATAACCATTAGGGTCTATGCTTAGTAGTTTTCATGTCAGATGAATAGGTACTTCTTAAATTAAAATAGTTCAAACTCAAGCATCAACCTTAGACATTTATTCAAAATTTATATGCTGATTAAATAAAGACATCATGAAAATGTAACTTTCTTGTTTATGTAATAACAAAACATTCAACAGAAATAACCAAAACTGTGTATGTGAATATTTAAGAGACCTTCAGGTTCATCATTTAAAAAAAAAATGAGAAAACAAAAACGAAAAACATCATGTTTTAACACTATAACATGAAAATAGGAGACTGCCTTTCTTAGTTTGGCTGCTCAGAAGGATTTTTAATGCTTCATTTTTCTTCTTGGAGAAATTTAGTCCACTATTTTTATCTTTATTTTCATTCTATTAACAAAAATCACATTCTGAAATGCTAGTGATAATAAACAATAGTAGATTTGGAAATAGTTGCCTGTTCTCTTGCCGATGGCAAGTAATGATTTACTATGGGTAAGAAAGAACAGGAATTTAATTTACTGTGCTACCTCAGATAGTGATACAAGAATTTCTACACCTGTGAAAAAATTCAGTTCTTATTTGCATGGAGGAAATACTAAAGCCATGAAAATATATGGAAGGAAGCTCCCTGTGGGTTTATGGCAGAGTTATGTGAAGATTTCTCTCTTCCTCTATCATCCAGGGGTATGTGCCTTACATACGAAAATAAGCTAAAAAAAAGTTCCTGGCCCAGTGAGGTAACAAAACACTAACATAAATTCAATAATTCACCCTTCCACATTCTTTTAAGGCTGAGAAAGTCGGGCTAAAAATTTCTACAAAGATTTGAGCAGTACCATGTTCTGTACTAAAATATAACACCTGCGAAGAAAAATTACATAAAGTTTCAACTGATCCTCACAATGTTTAAAAACTACACCATATTAGCACATATAGTACAGTTTATAAGCCTGGTTATCCGAAAACCACATACACTGATTATATAAATCTTACCAACTTCTGAGGATTTTTATTAAACGATATTTAAACTAGAAAGTTTGATATATACTAATAGTCTCCTTAGTTCTCTGAGACCAAATTTTGTTACTACCACCAGCCTAAGCAGTGTCCATCTCATTATCCTATCTTATTTTAGTTCCTGTAAATTATTATCTGACATTATTTTATATATTTGGTTATTTGAAGCACTCATTAGAATTTTAAACTTCATTACAGCAGGAACCTTTTTATTCTTATTTATCACTGTAATCTCAACATATAGAAAAAAACTTGATGAATAAAAGAACAATAAAAAGTGGCCTTGCTATATTTCATTTTTTACCAATAAAATAATAATAGAAATAACACATATTTTCATAATAGTACATTGTCTTTATTGAAGATCATATTTGTCAAATATCACATATGCATAAAATTCAATGTATCAATTTAAAAGTATAAAAAACTGATATTTTACATATTTTCAGTAATTAAGTGCTAAATTAGATACACTAGTAACTTCTATTTCATAAAGCCTTCAAATGTTATAAAAAATTATGACTTGACAAAAAGCATATTCTACATATGATATGGAAAAAAGTTGACTGTATATTTGTGATTTTTTTTAAAAATGAAAAAAGTTATCAATAAATAAGCACGTAGTAATATATTTGTTATATGGTTATATGACTCACTTGGTAATAGCAGTTACTTTAAGAAATCAAATGCTTTGTTCTTCTACATTAATAATTGTGTTGATTTTAAAGGAAAACTAAGGACCATTCAGAATCATCATAATTTATTGGGGTTTTAGAAGAGGTCTTTCACTTTGGTGAGAAAAATATGTGTTTACAAATATTATGAAATTTGGGCTCTTATCCCTGGATTATTTTAAATCCCACAGTCTGGAAAAAAAATTCAAAGTTGACTTGCAAAAATTTCAAATGTTTTTAAAAGACAAAGTCTCACAGTAGCTTCTTAAATCATAGCTGTTTCAGCATGTTGTATCAGATGAGTTTGATTACATCTATAGCAAATTCATATGTATGATATAGATATAGCATATATCTGTATTTATTTTACAGGTATGTTACTTTAAAATTATCTATTTTAATATCATTTATATAAATCAAAGTTACTCAGACTATGCTCTGCAGAGGGCTCTCCTGAAAAATGTTAAAATGTATGATGCATATGTACCTCAGCACATTATAGGTTTGGAAAGTCCTATTGGGTGAAGATTTTGCATTTACTTGAGGCCCACCTATGATACTTTGCAGACCATGTTTAGGAAGAGATACCATAGAAAAAGTCTAATCAAATAATCCAATAGGTCAAATAAGATGAGCTCTATGATTAACAAAAGATATAATAAAACCTTTCTTTAAATCTATTGTTAAAATTAAAAACATTCAAGCTTCTTTAAAATTAAGAAAAGAAGGTAATGTCATCAACATAAAATTACCTATTTTAAAGAAACATAAACCAGCTATTAAACACAATTGATGGCTAAATATTAGAATGCTTTTGGTAAAATTTAGAAACAGATCCTTTTATATTAAAACCTATATATCGAATATATGATTAAGGGAAGATTATAAATAAGTACAGTCATATTATAAATAATCAAAACTAGAAAAGAAACGAAGTTGATATGAAATCAGTGAAAGGATGATTTTCTAAACTTAAAGGTGATAGAAAAACTCACAAAGGCAAATATTAAAACATCATAGAATGAAAATAAAAGTTTTATATATATCAAGATATAGAAATAAAAAAGCCACATTGGAAGGAGATATTTAAAATGTAAATATGAATACATACTGAGCTAACTTGCACAAATCAGTAAGAAAAAGATAACACAATTCACAACAGAGGAACTAAAAATGAACTATAAACGCTTTTTAAAAGTCCAACTTTAGTAATACTCAAAGAAATGCAAATTAAGATAATAAAACATAATTTTAAAATCTATAAAATTAGCACAAATCTTAAAAAATAAGAATATTCAACCAAGGCACAATCACAACCCAATGTTGAAAGTTGAGAAAATTAAAGTTATGCTTCTGAAAATCAATTTGTAAGTATGCATCAAAAGTCTTAAAAATATCCTTTTCTATTCCATGTCCAATAAAATAATTACAAACATTATTTATGGATAAAAAGATTAATCACTTGAAAAGTCAGCAATAACTATTGTTCCATGACTTCATTACTGACTAATGCAAGTTAAATTATATATGGCACAACCAGTGGAATCAATCATATATATATATTAAAAATTATAAGAATTACAAGCTATGAATAACATGAAACATTCAAAAGTTCAGCAACATAAAGTGAGACACTGAATTGCATATTTACTAGGATCATAGCTACTATTAGAAGGCAGAAAAATTTAAAACTGAAAGAACAGTGTGCAAAAATGTTTACAGTGATTTTTTGGATAGGAAGATTATGGGTAACAGTCTTTTGATCTACTATTTTTTAGGTGTTTTATACAATGTAAATAAATTTGAGAAATAAACTTATTCTTAAAAGTGAAAGCTTCCTTGGGGAGACACAAATTTAAATTAAAATATTACTGACATTACATTGGAAGTTTTATTAGAATTTCTTTGCCCTATCAAGTTTCAATCTTTCAAATTGGTATAAGAGAGAATTACTGAGACACTCTGTGTGATCAGACCCTGGGCAAAACCCACAAGCAATACATCCAATCTGCCATCTAGCAACTCATCTAGATAACTATAGCCAACGCTAAAAGAGCTAATGTTCAGTCTGGGAGCAGTGGCTCACGCCTGTAATCCCAGCACTTTGGGAGGCTGAGGTGGGTGGATCACCTGAGGTCAGGAGTTAAAGACCAGCCTGGCCAACACGGCGAAATTCTGTCTCTACTAAAAATACAAAATTAGCCGGGCGTGGTGGCAGGCCCCTGTAATCCAAGCCACTCGGGAGGCTAAGGCAGGAGAATCCCTTGAACCCAGGAGGCGGAAGTTGCAGTGAGCCCAGATCGCACCATTGCACTCCAGCCTGGGCAAGAAGAGCGAAACTCCATCTCAAAAAAAAAAAAAAAAAAAAGCTAATGTTCAAACACCAAACACCAGAATCTTCTGTAAATTAGGAAGTAATATATTAATTTAAAATTCTTTCCAGAAGCGTATTTTAAAAATAAATACTAAATCTTTCTGATCTCCATTTTCATTCATACTTAAAAATAATTCTGAGAATATTCCCTGAATTTCAAATATAAACAAGAAATTGTGCTTAGATGATTTTTCTTCCCAGGAAGAAACAAGTGAAATACATTAAGGTACTTGATTCGCTTTAGTAAGCATAAAAATATACCTGTAAAGTGAAAGTAAAGAAGGCAAAGTAGGCATCTCTATCTATTCCTGGGGAAACCTTAGGTGAATTTGCAACCCTGAATTGTAAACTATGGTGATTTAGCAGTGAAGTGGATGGATTTTAATTAAAGCCTTGTTCAATCCTTACTGACTTGGAAGTAGAAAAGCCAAATTTTTCAGGGAATGAAAATATAACTACATTTTACATAATTCTTTTGCTTCTAAATAAGTGGTATCTTTTAGCTTCTTGAAATACATATATACATATGTTTCTGTAAAATTTCAGTACCAGTCTCTAAAAGATACTTTGAAACATATTGACAACAATTTTGTCATGTTTACAAGAAAAAAAAAAGTATCCAAAATGTTCAGACTGCTTTTTTCTTTTTGTTGTTTTTTTGAAACAAAATCTCACTCTGTCTCCCAGGCTGGAGTGCAGTGTCAAGATCAAGGCATACTGCAGCCTCAACCTTCCAGGCTCAGGCGATCCTCCCACCTCAACCTCCAGAGTAGCTGGGACCACAGATTGGAATACACATAAATTCCATACATTGCAATTGGCTGATATGTCGCTTAAGTCTCTTTCTTTTAAACAATGTTTATCCTTCATCACTTTTTTTCCCTCCCTTGGGATATTTTGTTGAAGAAACCAGGTTACATGTCCTATAGAATTTTCCACAGTCCATTTCTGATAATTACTTTATTAACTGACATACATTATTAAAGATTGATTATTGAGGTAGTAATTAAAGAAATGTGAATACGCTGGAACCAAAACAGCATAACAGAGGACCAAATCACCTATGACCAACATTAGAATGAAGACACTACACTACTTGTTAGTAAATGGAAGGGAGAGAAGACCATAAAGAAAGAATTGTTCTATGGTTTAATTACAGAAACAAGTGATTGTATTTTCCTTTTTCACTAAGTTCATTAATATACTAATAAAGCAGCCAGTATAAATCTTAAGTATACATAGAATAAATAACAAATTTGATAGTACTCACCAGTCTTCATTTCTAATAAACGCTTTTTCTTTTGTTGGCGTTCGAGTCTTTCTCGCTCTGCTAATTCTTTAGCTATTCTGGCACGTTTTTCTTTTTCCTCTGCTTCTCTTTTTTTGATATTCTCCTTTATTGCTTGCTATTACAAAAAATTTTGAAAAGTGATCAATTTTAACCAGTGATTCACCCCACAAAATGGAAAATTATCTATTTGAAAATATACTTAAGGTAGAAACATGATTATCTTTTAGATAATGGTGAGTTATGTTAGTAATACAGTCTTCTAAAAGGTATGCACAGAAACCTTTGTTAAATATGTTATGTATCTATAAATACGACTGTTATTAAACTTAAACCTGCATCTTTAAAACATCTACATCTTGATGGAATTAACCAACTAAAAGGGAGATGGGAGACAGAAATTGAAAATAAAAAAAACTAATTCACAAATCGAAACTGTTTTCCCATATACCTTTCCAAAAGTGTCTAGCAACTGAATTAGGGTTTTCCATATCTTCTTTGCAAAGCAAATTATCAAGTACAAGAAAAATTATCAAATTAAAGACATAAGAAGTGAAATCTTGTAGTGGCTACTTTTTATTACAATCATATATGAATTTTTCTCATATAGAGAGAAATATTGTAAAGGTAACTAAAGAAATGTTTCTTGGCCAGGCACCGTGGCTCATGCCTGTAATCCCAGCACTTTGGGAGGCCGAGGCAGGCGGATCATGAGGTCAGGAGATCGAGACAATCCTGGCTAACGCGGTGCAACTCCGTCTCTACTAAAAATACAAAAATTAGCCGGGTGTGGTGGCGGGCGCCTGTAATCCCAGCTACTCGGGAGGCTGAGGAAGGAGAATGGTGTGAACCCAGGAGGCAGAGCTTGCAGTGAGCCGAGATCATGCCACTGCACTCCAGCCTGGGCGACAGAGCAAGACTCCATCTCAAAAAAAAAAAAAAAAAAAAAAGAAATGTTTGTTATTTCAAAGGCAGGTCCTCTGGCTATTGATCAAAACTAATAATAACATGCTAATCATAAGAAGATATGTGATTATTTGTTTAATTTCTTAAGTGTTATGCACATCAAGAAATACCTCTCATGTGACATTAAGGGGAATTAGCAGGTAAACATGGGATTTTTAAGTGCCAACAAAGACAGTAACATTATATTAAACACCAATGAAACCAAACAGGTTAACACATTGGACATTTATTACCACTGGTATTAAACAGAAAAGTGTGTAATTAAACTATAACAAGTAGGTGGCTTATGTTGTTTCAGGGGAAGGCTTTTATTTCTTTACTGTGGTATTCTTTATTTTAACCCTAGAGTTAGTACAAGTTCTTCATTAAAAATCAAATAATAAAGTTTAATATTTTTGACCAACAACAAAAAGAAACAAAAAGCATAGAGAGGACAGTAACCCATGCATGCATGCATCCATCCATCCATCCTTCCATCCATCCAACTAATACTTACTCAGAGACTACTAAATAGTATTGTAAAGTAGGGGAGAAAAAAAACAGAGGAAAGGAAGGTGGAGAGGAGAGAAGGAAGAGTACATAAGACAGCACGCTAAAACAAGTTTACATTCTATACGGTAGGGTGCAGCAGGAGGCAGAAATAAACAATAAATAACAACAACAAAATAAGAGTGCTGTGATAGCATTCCTGAGGGGTTACTTTACATTAGGTAGGTAGATAAGGTCTCACTCTGACTTGATTCAAGCTGAATCTTGAATGTCAAGGAGCTAGGTAAGTGATGATCTAGAACACATCAGGCAGAGGGAAGTGCTAATGCAAAGGTTGCTATTGGGTTTAGGAGACAGAAGGCCAGTATAAAGGTATAAGATGAGGTCAGGGAGGTATGCTGAGGCCTGATCCCTCAGGGTCTTCTAGGCCAAGATAGGGAGGTTGGATTTTCTTTTAAGGGTTCTGGAAAATGACTAGAGATTTTCAAGCAAGTGCAAAACTACGTACACTGAGATACAAGCACCAACTAAGCACTTTTGTTTCGAACTATCTTTTCAAAGATATTTGCATAATGAACAGAAGATAGAGGTAGTATCTCCCTCCTAAGCTAAGGGGTTTGTTACTGCCCAGAATGATAAACTGGAGCAAAGGCTGGACAGTCTTACTACCTATTATAAAAGACTGCATTCCCTAAATTCGGGATTTCCCTCCAATGACACAAACCACTGTGGATATAAGTGTCACCTGCCCCTTTCATATAGCCCTGTGGGAGTATGGGCTCAGAAACCTAAAAAAAAAAAACAGTTTAATCTGGCTATTGCTATTGTGTGAGTAGGAAAGGATTCTTTGTCTCTGACCCCACATCCATGAAATGGTGTCAAGTTAACTTGTTAGCCTGTTAGTAGGTAAACTCTCAAACTCTTCACAGTTCTTGACATATATAAACGCTAGTTATTATTGCTAAGCTATAAAATACCAGCTGCAATACTAGATGCTTTAATGTGCAATCCCTTTAATTCTCAAATTGGATTCTGCATTCTCTAATCTGGCCCAGAGTGGTTAAGTACTTGTTTACTGTAATAAAAGTAGTAAGAGGCAGTAAGTCGCAAGATTTGAAAGCTAGCTACAGTCAGCGGTTTTCCACCATATTGCTTCATATTATGGTCACGTATATTAAGAGGCAGCTATGAGACAAAAGTTGTAATAAAAATCAACATAAAAGGCTGGGCGCAGTGGCTCATGCCTGTAATCCCAGCACTTTGGGAGGCCAAGGTGGGTGGATCATGAGGTCAAGAGATTGAGACCATCCTGGCCAACATGGTGAAACCCCATCTCTACTAAAAATATAAAAATTAGCTGGGCATGGTGGCACACACCTGTAGTCCTAGCTACTAGGGAGACTGAAACAGGAGAATCACTTGAACCTGGGAGGCAGGAGGCGGAGGTTTCAGTGAGCCGAGATCACACCACTGCACTCCAGCCTGGCAACAGAGCAAGACTCTGTCTCAAAAAAAAAAAAAAAAAAAAAAAATTCAACATAAGAAAGGCAGGAGAAGATAATCATAGGTTCAAAGACAAGTGTGTATATCTGTATGTGTGTGTGCATGTATACTCATGTATGTATCTATAAGGGAGATGGGGTAAGAAGATAGGTTGTGATAGAGAAAGGATAAGCAAATATTCAGGAATCAAAATTGTATTTCTTGCTTGAGAGAAATGAACAAGATGAACCTATAATAAATAAATAATATATCATGTAGCTTATTTATGAGTCTAATTAAGGTATAACATTTTCTGATGTGAATTTTCTACTCTAATGACTGAATACATTTAAATGTGAGTACATAATAGGCCATCTGCTATCAGATATAATTGCCACACCCTTTTAGCATTCCCATGGGTAATAAAAAGTCAAAATTACTTTTCCAAGACCTATAAAAACAATGTTTACATTTAGAAATAAGGTCTAAAGAAGTTCTTAAACCTATTTTGTTTTATGAAAAATGCACTATTGATTTTCATTTAAAAGCCTACTTCATTTAAAACATACCATGTTCTGATATTATAACTACTAGGAGAAGAATTTTAGCTGAAAAAATACCAATAGAGAGCACAGAAACAGGTGTTGAGTCTGAGACTAATATCCCAGTTCAAACAGTAATTTGAGATTTTCTTTTATTCTAAATGTTAAGAAGTAAAAGTAGCTTAAAACAGAAAAACTGAATAATTACATGAGAACAACATTTTTCTGGATATGACTGCCTCTTAGTGACTTCCATCCTAAATTTGAATTAAGAAAGAAAAGTTAAGGGTTAGCCAGATATAAAGACAATTGGCTATTAGACATTGATTTTTTAAAAACATCATCTTTTCTTGACCTTTATATTTAGTCAACTGGCAAATAAACTGCACTGCCACCAACTACTTTCAGCTACACTTTGCCTAAAGAAATTCTTTGAGTGTTACTTGCCAGACATAGTTTGGTGCAACTCCCTTACCCTCCAAGTAGAATGATAACCACCATTCTATTCTCCATTTCTATAAGTTTGACTTTTTTATATACCACACGTGAGATCATATTATGGTATTTGTCTCTCAGTCAATGGTTATTTCACTTAATATAATGTCTTCTGGTTTCATCCATGTTGTTGCAAGTGACAGAATTTCCATGTTTTCATTTAAGGCTGAATAGTATTACATTGTGTATATAAATCACATTTTAAAAATCCATTCATTCATTGTTGGAATCAACATTTTTGAACAGTATGAGGTGGAGATCCAATTCACTTTTGCCCATCCTTTCTCCAATAATATGCAAAGTCACTTCTTTTGGATTTCAATTAGCACATGTTTGTTGATTTATTTTATGGCTGTTTTAGTCCATTTGATCATATATCCATGTCTCTAAGAATAATACTCTATTTTAATTATTACGGCTTACATCTTATTTTTCTTACTTAGGAATGCCTTCTACATCCTTGGGCCTTTGCTCTTCCATCTGTATTTTAGAATAGACTTGTTAAGTTTCGTTGAAAAGGACTACAAGGATTTTTAATTGATATCTTCACAATTTTGAGTCTTCTATCTGAACAGCATGTGGCTTTTTATTAACTTGGATCTTTAAAAAAGGCTTTAGAAAAAAAAATCATTTTCTCCATTCAGGTCTTGAACATTTTTGTTAGATTTACTCTCTATACTTTACATTTCTTTTGCTATTGTAAATGGTGTCTTCTTTAAAAACAATGATTTCTATTGTTTTATAACATATAAAAATGTAATTTTTACCTTTTGTAGAGATGGGGGTCTTGATAGTGTTGTCTAATCTGGTCTTGAAATCCTGGGTTCAAGTGATCCTCTCACCTTAGCCTCCCAATGTGCTGGGATTACAGGGATAAGCCACCGCACCCAGCCTAAAAAATGTAATTTTTATATATACTACTGATAATTTTTCTTATTATTTCTTATAGTTTTCCTATAGGATTTGTTTTTGCTATTCATAGAGTGCTATAATGACAGCTTGATTTTCTCCCTTTTCAATCTTTACATTTTCAACTCCTACTTGTCTTATCTTACTATACTGACTAGGAGTTAGATTCTATTAGGTTAAAGGGTTTCCTTTGACTCCTTTCCTACTTTGGAGTAGGGTAGAGGGTTAAATTAGTTCATGGTTCTTGTTTTGAAATCTGAATAGGATTTTCTGACTTGACTGAGAGAAATTTCACAATTTTTTTTTCCCATTAGGCTCAATATAGTGAATTATATTTATGAATATTCTAATATTAAGCCATACTTTCACTTCTGGGATAAACTCAATTTGGACAGGAAGGATTTATCTTTTTGAATATTTAGTCATAAAATACATTTTTGTATTCCATTTGTTTGAGATAATCATTTCATTAAAATTTGGTAAAATGTATCTGAAAAACTTCTAGGCCAAGTATTTATTTTGAAGATTAAAAGTCATTAAAATAAAAATTAGTTATAGAACTATTCATGCTTTCTATTTCAAGTAATTTCAATACGTTATTTTTTTCTAGGAACTTATCCATTTCATTTACTTTCTCCAATACTATCCTACAAATTTTTACAGAAAGCTCTTCTCCTTTTACTATTTTCTGTATCTTTAGTTATGTTCCTTTTTATATCCTCAATATTATTTATCTTCTCTTTTTCTTGATTAATCTTTTTAGCAATATATCTAATTAACTTGTCTTTTCAGAATAACCTCATTTTTGCCTTTTAAGTTTACATCACTTTTTCTTTCATTTAATCTTTCATATCCCTCCTTCTGGTTTCTCTAGGATCATATGAATCCTTTTTAAATTTCTGAAGTCAGATGCTTTTAAGTCTTTCTGATAAAAGTTATTTTATTGATACATAATACATGTACATATTTTGGGGGTACATATGATAATCTGATACATTTATATAATGTGTAAAGATCAAATCAGGGTAATTGGAATATCCATAACCTCAAATATTTATCTTTTATATATGTAGAAACATTTGACTTATTCTCTTAAGCACATATGGTATAAATTTATACCATTTTTATTGCATCCAGCAAAGTCTAATGTGGGGGTATTTTCAATATTGTTCAGGTATAATTGTTTTCTATGATTTCATCTTTGACAAATGACTTTTTACATGTGTTTCTAGAATTTTCAAACTAGAGGTTTTAAAATTTCATCCTTTTAATTTTATTTCTAATTTCATGTCATTGTGGTCAATAAACAAATAAAACTGACACTGAAAAATGTATTGAGATTTCATGGTCTCTAGTACGTAACCAATTTTATATATATAAGTTCAACTTGTGCATGAATTTTATATATTTTATATATAAATCAATTTTATATAAGTTCAACTTGTGCATGAAAAAATGTGTATTGTTTAATTATTGAGTTTGAATTCTATATACACTAATCAAGTCTGTTAATTGTTTAACACTTGTCTTTAATGATATTTTTCTGCTTATCAGTAAGTTAGAGAACTTTGTTGAAATATCCTAACATAATCCTAAATCTGTCAACTTATCAATATAGTTTATTAATTTTTACAATGTCATTTTGGGGCTATGTTATTAGGTACATGCCATTTTTAAATTGTATTATCTCAGGTGAATTAAGCTTTTTGTTGTCGTGAAGTAATTAATGTCTTGAGTCAATTGTACCTATTAACATAGTTTCTCTCTTTCTTTTGATTAATAGTTGCCTTGTATTTCATTAACTGTCCTGTTACTTCGAACATTTCTATATCCATAGGTTACAGGGAGGTCTCTTATAAAGAGCATAAAACTAGATTTTATTTTTTATACGATATTACAGTCCTTTAAAAACTTTATTGTGATTTATAAAATGTTTGTTTCCATCTATTTGTCTAGCTTTAGCTATGCGTTTATTTTTATTTTTCCTGATTTTTTTTGGTGTGTCTTTCTTAGTCTAGTTCTCTCACTACAGTTTAGAATTTATACTTGATATTTCTATCCTTTCACTGGTTATCCTTGTATTTTTATTCACAAATTAGCAACTTAACAAGACCTAAAGTTAATTAATATCTGTATTTCCCTTTCTCCCTTGACTAAAGTAAAGAAAACCCAAATTCTAAATCTCTCTCACTCAATTTATAAATTTATATAACATTGTTTTATCGTGTACTTTCTTTACATTTGTTTTCATAGTTGCTATGGCTTCTTGTCTCTCAATCTTTTTTTTCTTGTTGCTTCTTTAAACACAACCTTTAGAGCAGAGGCTAGCAAACTACAATCCTTAGATTGACCATGTATTTTGTAAACAAAGTTTTACTGGTACATAGCCACAGCCGTTTATTTACATATTGGGTATGGCTGCTTTTGCACTGTTACACAAGAGTTGCAACAGAGACTGTATTGCCTGCAAACCTGAAATATTTACTATCTGGCTATTTAAGAAAAAGTTTGCCAATCTCTTAAAATAATCTTTTAACATAAGGATGCTGATGAAAAACACTTTTGTTTTCTGTTTATCTACAAATAGTAGATAATTCCACCTGTGTTCTATAAAGATCTTTTGCTGGATACCCCAAATTAGAAGAACATTTATGTTTGTGCATCACTTAAAGATCTCACTCTCTTCAGCCTTCCATTTCTGCAGATAAGTAATCTGTAGCTAATTGTTGCTTTGGGGGTCATATCTTTTCTCTCTGGCTGCATTTTTTTTTTGTCTTTAGTGTTCTGCAGCTTCATTATTTATTTGAAGTGAGTCTCATTTTATTCATCTGGCTTTGTATAAGTTGTATTTCCTATTCTATGGATTCCTGATCTGGAAAATTCTAAGCCACCATTTTGAATATTGTCTTTCATTCTTTTTGAATCTACTCTTTTGGGACTTTAATTATACAAGTGGTAAGCCTTCTCATCCTGTTCTCCATGTTTCTTAAGAAGTATTTTACATTTCTAATTATACTGTCCGCCTGGTTTGCATTCTGGACAATTTAGATGTATTGTGCAATTCACCATTTCTTTCCTTAAGTGAGCACTACCTGCTCTTTAATCCATTGAATGTTTAATTTCAACCATCACACTTCCATTTCCATACATTCTATTTGTTTTTTTCAAAATTACTCATTTTTAGTGTTCTCTTGTTGCTTTCTTTTTCTCTTTTTAAAAATTTCATGTTCTATTTCCTTAAATATTTCATTTATCGTTACTAAATATCTGGGGTCTTGGAGGCCTATATGTACTATCTTTTTCTGATCATTTCACCACACAATCCCTTGTTTCTTTGTGTGTTTGGTGCTTAGGATTGAGTGTTCTTACTTAATTGAACTTAATTTGTGAGAATCTTGAGGACCTAAATTGTAACTGTCCTCTGGCAGATTTGAATCTGCTTCTGTAAATAGCCAGGGATCATTTCTAACCTGAATAACTTTAGTTTGCTTTTGTCACAGGCTTATTGTAAACATTTTATTCATTGTATTCACCAAGTTGTAGTCTTGGTTTTCATTCCCAGGGCAAGCCTAGCTTTCCCCTTTGCTCACCTGTGCTTATTGTTCAGGTTTCAACTTCATTCTTTATCTTTAACCACTTTTGCCTTGGAGATTTCCCTAATTTTCTCACAGGACAGCCATGTTTTTAAAACAGTTTGTTGTATTTTGGTGGGATGGATTTTTAAGAGTCCCTAGTAAATCGTATTGTGATAAGCAAAGTCCTAAAAAGTATATTGTTTTATAGGGTTGAACAACACAGATATCTTATTTCTAAAAAACGTTCATATAATGTAGCAGTTCTTATACAGTATGTATTTTGGGGGATACTTTATACATGTGTGTTTCATGATCCAAAGGTTATAAACAAACAAACAAAAAAGAGGTCATTGGACAGCCATATCAAATGAGTCCTGAACAAGCACTCAAAAAATATCGTGGAACCGAAGATCAAGAATGCCTTCAAGAATACATTAAGTATGACATTTCACCACTTTTAGAAGTTGTAAAAAAAAAAAATTGATCTGAGCTTATTGCTGCATATTATAAAGACAGTATAATGATAAGAGGGTAGAAATTGAAATTATATTGTTTGGTTTAAATAACCACCTAGCACTAAATAGCTGTGTGACTAGGTCTCGGTTTCCTCTACTGTAACATGGACAAAATAGTACCTGCAATATAAGGATATTTTAAGAATATTTTTATTATTACAATATCATTAATGAAATGCCTCAAACACATTTATCCAGCAACAATTCAAGAAAAAAACATTTTCTGGCTTGTATCAACTAAATATGCTTCCATCAAACATGGGGGCGTGCCAATTTTCATAGTTCCTATAAGAATATGAATGCTTTCTATTCAGAGATGTTGGAATACGATGGTACACTGAGTTGATCAGGAGTAAAATGGATGCACCCAATACAAGCTGCATCACATGGCAGGGAAGCTATACTGGTGAATTAAATATGGAAGGCAAGATGTAGTTCTCAACCTCAAGTCTAGCTATTATACCTCTAAAGATTTAATTTACATATATATGCACATTGTTTTTAATATTCTAAATTTAATGTTCATTATGAGATTTCATTCTGGAAAAAAAGAGTTAGCTTTCCTGTGTTTTCTCCATGAAAGTACTACTTTCACTTGAAATTAGACATCCCTAAAAAATTAACTTAGAACACTGCCCAATAATACAATTAACATTTGTTTTATATTTTTCCCTAAAAGTACAATTTAAAATATCAATGTGCATTTTCCCCTCCTTCCAAAAAAAGCATTATAAACAGCCTATATTCCAAATAGGCCTTTACTTGACAGGTATATCAGTCTCATTTTATGTTATAAAATAAAATTTTAATAAAACAAAATATAAAAATGATAGCATTAAATACAAGTAGGCTGCCATAGATTCTGACTTTTTGATCGTACTTCATCTCTATTTGAGTCTTAGCCGATTTAAATAGATTCACCTACCCAAGGCAACATTTTTCAACATATTATAATATCCTGTATATTTTTGTGACATAGAAAACTAGGAGATTTAATTATTTGAAAAAAAGTCGAAAAGCTTATGAATGTCTTCTTGTTCTGAGCTCTATTTCATTCAGCATTAATGGATACTCAAGCTATACAAGTCAGGGATCTCTTTGGCACAGGTTTCACTAAACTCAAAAGTCTTTACTTTTTCCTAAGTATTCAATTTTGTCTCAACTCCCTAAAATGAGATTAGATTAGACAAACCTAACTTAAATCTCCATGTTTTCCAGGGGAGTGACTTTTAGGTACTATGACAACAAGACTAATTTTCTCAAAGTAAACAAGCACATGCAGGTCTCACACATTCCCACTAAACACCTTGCTTAGGGTTACTTAACCTTAAGAAAAGGCAATGCTTCACCATACTTAATTACTACTTTCTAGAAGCTCCTGCCGACTTCAGCTTTAGGAATAAGTGGAAAATATTTTAATTTGGAAAAAATCCTTAAAAATACATTTCTGTATTCTCATACATATTCCTGTAGTGGAACAGGAAAAAAAATTTAAAAAATTAATACTAGTCACCAAAGTCTGTAAGAATATAGAAATTTTGTGATCTACCTTTCAGTTTTCCATTAAAATTACTTTCTTTGGAAACTAAATGTAAAAATGTAAAAATTTTCCCCAAGTGCCAAAAACAAACAATAAATTATAGCTACTTTGTGGAAAATAAGTTTATTGTAATAATTACATGATCGATGTTTTAGAAAGAAATCTAGAATGACAGTAAAATTAATTAAAATAATTTTTCTAGTATTACCAAATCCAATTAAAAAACTGCTATCAATGAAAATAGGAGAACATGATATACTGTGCTCTGGCACAAACAATTCATCATCTTAACCTTCAATATGCGTTGCTATTAGTTGAACTTTTTATGACCGTGAAACTTATGAAAATGGGAAACTATCCTTTGAGGAACAAACTAGAATATCCCAAAGGATGTGCAGGTGCTGATTATTAAACTGTTTCAGCTTAAGTTGCTATTTATTGTGAAATCGGTCTCAGGTAAAACAACAAATTACTTATTAACCCATCAGGGATGTAACATTACTGGCCCTTCTTAACTTTGCTCTGAGTTTCTTTCCAATTCCTTCCACACTTCGCAAAATTTTCAAGTAAATGAGATACTTCAACCTATTCACATTTCTTTAATAAAGTATAAGATGTTTGTAATAAAGCTTTCCCCAGAGTATAATTTGATTTCCCATTGTGTGTTCTCTTCCCTTTTGTTCAGAAGTGATATACAATAAAAATATTATTTTTATCTCCCAATTACGAGGCTAAATACAAGCACAGGTAGCTATATACAAGATGGCAGCCACAGTGTGCTTAAAGGTAGGCTTGCTGATAAGGCAACAGTTTTTTGAGTTGCTGCTAATCACATATTCAAGGGAAACATCCAACTAAAGTCCCACTAGTCTCATATGAACCTAATTTATTTATCTTTTTTTTTGTCAGATGGAGTCTCGCTCTGTGGCCAGGCTAGAGTGCAGTGGTGCGATCTCGGCTCACTGCAACCTCCGCCTCCTGGGTTCAAGCAATTCCCCTGCCTCAGCCTCCCGAGTAGCTGGGACTACAGGCGCACGCCACCATACCTGGCTAATTTTTTTTTTTGTATTTTAGTAGAGACAGGGTTTCACCATGTTGTCCAGGATGGTCTTGATCTCCTGACCTCGTGATCCAACCACTCGGCCTCCCAAAGTGCTGGGATTACAGGGGTGAGACACCAGGCCCGGCCATTTGAACCTAATTATGTTTAAAATGTAACATAAAAAAGAGCCTTAACATGTACCCTCTCCTTCTATCTCTCCCTCTCCTCTTGTCTCTATGTGAGAGTGTATGAGAATAATCTAGAAAAGGCCACTGCATCTGATGTACAAAGAACATACCATTTTATTCATTTTTGTTTGTGGTGTTCTAGGTTAACGTCACCTTTTTAATTACATGAGTTAATATATCTTATTATTATTTATTTGTTACTAAGTTGATTTCTTTTCCCTACATTATCAATCTATTTTTATTCTTACTACCATATTAGAATAATCTAGGCATTACCTTTTGCTACATTATTTCAGGGAACAAACAAAATACTTAAAATGTGGAAAAGAAATAAAAATTAGCAGTCATTTACTCCTACAGAACCTGGCAGTCAAATCCAGTTATTATCCCATTTAGCAATGCATAGTAAGAATAAATCTTACCAAGAAAGAAAGAAAAGTAAGCCAATTAGTAAAGGTCTGTTTTTATTGTGAAGAACTTAAAGAGTAAAGACTAGGAAAACCTATCAGAATTAAATTATTTTTCAAAGTTGCAAACTCAAAATATTCAGCACCTGAAATTGATCTAATTCCTTAAATAAACAGATACTAAAGGATAATAAGAAAAACAGTCTTATAGTTAGCATATTTATTTTGTTCTAGGTTTGGAGCATTATAGCTCCAAGTTTGATCTCAGAATAACAAAGGTGCTAATGAAGACATAAGTCTTATGTGAAAAGACTCCAAACACAATTTTCAAGTTGTAAGCCCACCAAATTAAGCAAGGATAGAAGATGCTTCCTATTATAATTGCACAAGCTGGCTCAACACTCGACCATAGGACTTGTACATGATTTTCCTTCCTCTAACACATATAATGAGTCAATCTACAAGATTTAGGAGCACACAGGAAATGCTTAGTGCTTTGACATTCCTTTTGATGATCTAGTTGGTCCACATAGTAGTCAGCACAAATGGCATTTAGAGTTGACAAGGATCAAATTTGTGTAATCTAAATGATTTGGCAAAATGAGTTTTGTTCTGGCTGTCCTCCTTATCACAAACAATTTTACACTAAAAATACCCTCTGGCTGGATGATTTCATTTTTGTTTGGTACTTCACTACTTTAGTCTGAGAATTCAGTAGAATAATAAATTATATTTGATCAACAGATGCAGCAAGATTAACTGAGTTATAATTGATTTTATATTTGTTCACAACATAGATTTCAATTTTATAAACCAAAAATTGACTTAAAGTCAGCAAACAGCACGAATGACAAATCTTTATCTAGATGAAACATAAATTTAACAAAATTGTAGAAATACTCTAAAGCCAGAGCTATACATGTGAAACAGGTAGCTATTTATTTATTTCACAGTATTCTATACGGGAGCATAAAAATAAAAAAGGATAAAATACAATATCAATCCTATTATAATGAGATTGAAAATGTAAAATTACTGTACTTCTATTATTTGTACATGGCTAACTTGTTTTGAGGGTATACGTATGTTATGTAATTTGATCTTCAAAAAGTAACATCCCTAAGAGATGCATGCTGTTATTATCAGAAAACTGAGGCTCAGTAAGGTTAAGTAATTTGCCTATACTCGTATCACTAATAATCTACAGAGATGGGACTCAACTCCAAGATGCTTGGATGCCAGAACTTGCATCTCAACTACTGCTGTCTTCCCACTAGAACGGCAAACAGCAAAACATCACTATTAATAACAAATGAATTGGCTGAGTCCCATCATAGGCAGGTTTCATCAATCACTCAAGATTTGAAGAAATCAGGAATAACCATGTCTCTCTTTGACTGTCATCACAGGCAATTCAGATGGGAGTTATATATAGGAAATTAAGTTACGGGAGAAAGAGACTGGATGTTATGAACTAGAAAATAATAACTACAAAGTTTGGCACATATGTCTATACCCATATACAAAAAGAGAACACCAATATAATGCTTCTCCACTTTTTGTGTGCAGTAATAATCCTTTTTAAGGCAGGGATTTGTTGCCCTCTAAATCTTAACCTCAAAGTGGGGTTTCCAGATATTCAAGGTCTTAGAAACTATGATTAAGAAAGAAGTGTAGTGGCCTTTTTCAGTACTTTAAAATCCCATCAGGAAATGTTCATGTGCTCAAAAATAAGCCACAGAAATAAAAATGTATTCTATATGACAATAGGTGATACTGCAAACTCAGAGAGTCCACATAACAGCTACATATGTCTAACTAAAACAGAAAAATGACACATTTTTAATAAGTATAATTTGGTAGAAAAATTCTTTTGAAATAGGTTACCTGTAAGGAGTTCTGTAACAAAGGGGTGTGAAGAGGATGAAAGCATTAGGAAGAATTTCTTTAAGATGAGATGTTAAGCAAAACAAGTAAGATGTCAGATGAAATTTGCTTAAGGAGATAAGAGTGTTGTACTGTGCTAATAATTTTGGATAAAGAAAGAGAATAGTAAAAGAACTTTCAGTGAAGTTGGGCTAATGGATTAATTAGTATGGGCTTCCACCCGTACCAATTAGGAGAAGCATCACCTGGATAACAGAGCATTAAAGAAGAGACCATGTAGTCTGGGTTATGTGAGAAAAAGCAATTAGATCAAAATCCTCTCATATGAATGGAAAGTGGGAACAGTACATACATCATGCTTCAAAGCCACAGTGACCAATGAAAGGCAGAAAAATTAGGTTTAAACTCAAAGGACAAACATGAACACGCTACAGCTGCTGGGTAGATTAAGGAGGATGAGGTTGCTCACAAGATCCAACAAAAATTCCATGAGCTCAATTCATCCTGTAGAAGCATGATATCATTTGCTAATAACAAATAGACTGGTTAATAGCATGCAATGAATCCAAAACCAGTCACAAATAGAAAACAATGATTATTGCTATACAGCACTACATGAATAAAGGTATGAAATTCACTTGGTATAAAGCTTGATGGGCCGGGCGCGGTGGCTCACGCTTGTAATCCCAGCACTTTGGGAGGCCGAGGCGGGCGGATCACAAGGTCAGGAGATCGAGACCACGGTGAAACCCCGTCTCTACTAAAAATACAAAAAAATTAGCCGGGCGTGGTGGCGGGCGCCTGTAGTCCCAGCTACTCGGAGAGGCTGAGGCAGGAGAATGGCGTGAACCCGGGAGGCGGAGCTTGCAGTGAGCCGAGATCGCGCCACTGCACTCCAGCCTGGGTGACAGAGCAAGACTCCGTCTCCAAAAAAAAAAAAAAAAAAAGCTTGATGCCCGATATGTCACCGATTTACTCATATAGTATGAGGTCAGATATTTCCACCTAGTACCTCCAATCTGAACTTTTATCTACACTCAAGTCTTACAGTAAGTAAAAATCTATTACAGAAAGATGCTGACCCTCTACCCTTCACCTTATCCTTCATCCCAGCAACCAGGCTTTACATTAATAGTCCTCTAATTTTAAAAGAACACATTTCATGTTTTGAAATAGAAGCAGATCTGAAAACATTCTTCTATCATGAACCCATCAATGTAAATAGACAATTATTATACCCAAGGAGTATGAAAATAAAGTATGCCCTGTGCTGATTCTCTCTAGTAAGTTATCAAAAACACTCTTAAAAATTAAAACCTTGGCTTTTCTTGCAAACTCTCTGAGCAGCAATGTACCTGAAGCTGTAAAGGAACAGGCCTTGGAGTCAGGCAGGCTTCCATTCAGTCTTAGCCCTACCAACTCTGAAGCTTCTCTGCAAAGACATGGAGCTTCTCTAACCTGCAGTTATCTCACCTGTCACATTCTGGACCTCAAAAAAAACACTGTAAAGATGAGGTGGGACACTCCATGCAAAGCACTGGGCACTGGATCTAGTAAGAAGCAACTATTCAAACCATGGCAGTTGTTTTGGTTTTGTTCTGTTGATCATGGTAACAAAAATAAAGCTAAACAAAATTACAATGCAAACTTACTCCCTATTGCTTGGGAAATTGATCAGTAGTTTGAAATAGAACCATTCCCAATGAGCACATTATCTATAGTAGATTGTTTTAAAAAAAAATTAATTCCCAGTTGAGAATTCTCAAGTAGAAGAGAAGTGAGTTAAACTGCTGTCAAAATAAACAGCTGTTCCTCAGAGAAGCTTCAAGATTTTGAAACTTTTCCCCCTTGGTCTACAGGGCTTGAGGCAGCAGTCTGGAACAGATGTTCCTTCTTTAGCTATTGTAAAAAGGCTCTCACAGAGCAAACAAAAAAATGAACCCGAAGGGCTGTATCTATACAAATTAGTCATGAGATCCTATCTATACAGATTAGTCATGAGGAGAGACTGTATGAGTTAGTCAAAGGTATAGCAAAAAGCTTTTAAACCCAGCCTTTAACTACTTAACTTTAAATCCCAAGACAATCTTAAACTATACATATTTTAGATCGATTATTTACAAACCAAATGATTGTTCCAAAAAAAATGCCACTTTGTCTTTTCTTCTATTGGGAGAGGGGTTAGGCTTCAAGCTAGTCCCATTTGACACAGCAATAGCTGTTATGCATTTAATAGATGTTAACACAGGTCAGCCACATATGGTATAGACCGTGGAGCCAGACAGCCTGGGAAGAATCTTAGTTCCTTGGCAGCTATGTAATGATAGGCAAGTCAGGATCTCTCTGTACCTGTTTCCTCATCTGAAAAATGGGAATAATAATAGTACACATACCACATCTGGTTGCTACTATAAGGATTAAATGAGTAAATATAGCTCCAGATGCATGGTTAGCTCTATATATGTTAGCTATTAAATCACCCATTGATCATCTGTTACTCAACAAATTTATCTATTATATGCCATGAATTGCACTAGAGAAAGATAAATATGACAGACACAGATCTTACTAAAGGAAGAAATGTCTGAACAGAGATTAGAGGGATGAGTATGATAATTTAGCCAGGCAGAGTATGGAGAAAGTGCTCCAAACATAGGAAACAGTAAGTACAGTGGTCTGAACTCAAGAGAAAACATTCCATGGAAAACTGCCAGTGTGGGGAGTAGGTATGGAGTGAAGACAGTGGTTCCAACCCCCGATATGTAATACAAAAATTAGCCTTCACTTTATGATAAAAGCTCATTCATGACCAGAAGTACACCTAAATGCCAGTGGATGAATAAACAATGGAAACATTTTAACAGTACTTTTTAAGAAGAAAATTTTTGCCTATTAACACGGATTTCCAGAACAAGATCTTCAACAAATAAAACTCTACATCTTTCTTTAGCTACAGATCTAATATTTCCATAGTGACTCATTCACATTAACCTGGTTTTCAAAGTTGAATAATAAGGAATTAAAGAGCAACCTAAGAGATCAGAAGACCCTGACAAAATGAGACATTTGTCGGGAGTTTTTGCCAATATTACCACTCCGGACTTCAAAGAGATATATTTTGTCTAAAATTTAAACAATATAACCATATTTACCCCCCAAAAAGAAAGAAAAATAGAAGAGAAAAAAGTACCTGTATAAAATCTCACAACCTTGTTACAATTACTTCCCTTCCAGCCTTCATGCTTATTTTTCTCCTAAATACAATTTCTTCTACATAGTATTGTTTAGATTTAATACATTTTTATATTTAGTGTTAACAATTTTAATTTAGTGCAGTGTACACATGAATGTGTGTGTGGTGGTAGTGACTTCTAGGACCCACGAGAACTCTGAAACAAAGTAGAGCTGTCACTCTGTCACCCACTTTTTGGAACCCTTTTCCCATTCAAACACTTTCTCTCTCTGCCCATTTGCCCACATGAAATGCCAAGTTACCCATAGAATGCCAAAACCCTCTAATCCTTTTAGATCTATTAACCTCTATTATATGCATAACTGCTATTGCTGTGTCAAACAGGACTAGCTTGAAACCTAACCCCTCTCCCAATAGAAAAAAAGAAAAAGTGGTCATTTTTCAGAACAATAATTTGGTTTGTAAATAATTGATCTAAAATATGTATACTTTACATAGTTGGGATCTGGATTCAAATCCCAACTGGATCACTTACAAACAATATGGCACTGATCTCATTTGGAAACCTTCCAAACGTCAGTATTCTGATTTGTGAAATGGAACACAAACTGTGGAATACAAGAGGCAGCATGACATAATGTTTAAGAGTTAGGGCCCTTAAAGAAAGCTTTAGAGAAGATTATACGGGTTTAAATTCTAGTTCGACCATTTTATAGCAGTATAATACTGAGCTGGATATGTTCCTTCTCTGTGCCTCAGCTTCTTTATCTGCCATAGAAGAACTGTGTGGCTTGTCTGACATACTGTATGTAAGGCATTCAGAAGAATGCCTGGCTTATAGAAAATACTCAGAATAGAAGGGTATTATTACTTCATATATTCATTTTACACCTGATACATAATTGTATCAGAGATCCCCAAGACACCCTCATGTTTGATAGTTTGCTGGAAAGCCTCATAGAACTCAGAAAAGCCATTATATTCACTGTGATGGTTTATTACAAACACTATTAAAAGGAAAAATGTGCAAAGGGCAGACTTCAGGAGAAACCAGATCCAAGTTTCCCATTGCCCTCTCTCAGTGGAGTCCAACAGACAATGCTTCAACATCCCCAAAACAATACGTGACAACATGTACAGAGTATTGCAAGCCTGGGAAGCTTCTGTGAGCCTTCGTGTCAAAGATTTTATTGAGAGTCAGTCACTTAAACATAGACTGCCTGGAAGACTAATCTTAGCTATTCTATCTCCAGCTCAGTAAGAGGTCAAATGGAGACAGTGTGGCCCAGGGCCCCAGGTAAACAAAACAGGTGTTCACCATAAATCACATCGTTAGCATATCCATATAGGTTGGCCCAAGGCCCCAGGTATATAAAACGCCCTTATCAGGCAGAGTATTTCTAGGTCTCTTAGTAGCCAGTCACGGGCCAGTGTTCTTTGGAATATGAAGGTTTTGAGCACCCCAAGCCTGCTGAATTAACCTTTTACTGCATAATAATTTATTGAGCAACTACCATGTGCCAGGAGCTATGATAAACATTAAATATATATTACCTCATTTAATACTTAAAACATTTTTATGGGGAAGGAATTCACATTACTTTTTTAAAACCAATGTGGAAACTGAGGCTCAAGGTTAAATAAGTCTTCAGACACATAACTCGTATGAAATTCAAATCTAGCTTGATCAGACTGCAAAGTCTTTACTATTTCCACTAAGCCATATTGCTTCACAAAACATTACAAAATTTAAAATAATATATTGCAAAGTATGTGACACATACAGGTATATCAAAAATATATTTATTCACCAAATTCATTTCTGACAATGAAAAATAATTTACAGAATTGCTTTGAATTTGTGGAGAAATTAGAACTGTGACCAAATGTATATTTCCTGTAAACTAGTTTTCCTTTAAAATAGTGTTTTTATTAAAAGGCTATCTAATCCTAACTAAATAATTATAACCAAGTCCAACAACCTCAGCAATAAAGTTTTCCTGAGATTAAAAAGAACCAGTTCTTTAAATTCAACCTTCTTTTTCTTCACACCTCAAAACTTTTTAATCGCCACAAACAATTGCTAAAATACAGAAATGACTTACCCATCTATTAAGAATAACAATTTTTCATTGTAGAAATATAACACCAGTTTCCCTAGGGAGGCAACAATGCCTTCTCACTTTAATATGTGTGTAGTTCTTTTCTTCCCCCCTCCTAATCAGCTAATATTTTTGAAAAGATATTTTTAATGCCTAAATGAAAGGATTCCACATCAAAGACCTGACCTCCCTATTAAAGTATCCTAAAGGAAACTCTACGAATGTAAAACCTATTCAAAGGCAAATTGCGTGTAGCTTATTGTACAATGCATTAAGGAAAAAAAGCCTTATAAAAGCTGCATGGAATTTGGTAAAATTATATCACAAAAATACAAATTCATCTTGAAGTATAAAGAAACAAATTCATAGCCAAAAACTTATTACAGAAGTGCTCTGTAATCAGCCAGCAAGGGAGTCTTTATGAAGAACTTCAGAATTTGTCACTTTTTCAGTCAAAATGTCTGATTACAGCTTAATGTTGGAAAGGCCAAAAGGAGAACAAACCATATATTTTTCAATAGATTTTTAAATCTAAAATTTTATAGCTAACTTTCAAAATCAGAAAAGATTGGTTTTCCTACAGCAACAAGAGTAGAATGATGTAATGAGATAATAGATAAGACAGTATAAACAAAAAAACTTTTTAAAAAACAATTTTTTTTTACCATACCATGAATGTGGTTCTGAAGTTATTCAGGTCAGTAAGAAAGTCTTCCACAGACACCTTCTTCACATCAATGGCATAGTATCCCATTATATTCTGGTATAACTTTTCCATGTTTTCATGTAACTTCGAAAGTGTCTCATATTGTTCTTTTGCACTGATAACAAATCTGTATACTATAGTTAAGGTATTCTGAAATTTACAAAGTAATGCTTTGGGGGCAGGGGGAACTCTGTAAATCCAATGTTTTAGTCTAATAGCCACCATTACTACATTTCCAAAATTCTAAAATTTCTTCTAATAGTTGACCATTCTTAAAGTCAGTCTATACTGCATAGCAACAAAATCTTAAATTCAATTTCCAATTAACTTTGGGAAATCATTAGAAAAGATTTATATATTTAATATTTCTCTTTAACAAGTTTAAACAATTTTTCTTCCAACTTACTATAATAATATAATATGCAGATCATACAATATTATTTAAAATCATAGTTCAGTAGTTGCAGCTGAGTAATTGCAATGATATGGAAATCAACAGTACAAGCATTAAACACAACAGTTAAATTGGACAACTTGGGATCAATTTTTAGCTCCTATACTTGGTAGTAGTGTGCCTGTGGGCAAGTGCCTTCATGTCTCTGTGCTTCAATTTTCCTCATCTGTAAAATGGGAACAATAATATCACCAACTCACAGGGCTATTGAGAGGACTAAATGAGTTAACACATGCAAAGTTCTCAGAAAAGTGGGCATTTAGTAGCACACAAAAATACTTGTTATTATCATCCCTCACTTATTTTAAACTTTAAGTTTCTAAAAGCAAACAAAATAAAATTTTAAGAGTTCAACTGAAAAACTTCTTCCATTATCGAAGCAAATTAGTGTTCTAACCTCTCTTAGAAAACTGGTATATAATTTCCTTTATGCGTTAGAGTATTAAAAATTATGATTACACACACACACACATATAGAAATGTTCTTCTCTCACTCATGACCATATAGTTCAAAACACACTGAAATTAAGAAGATGAATTTAATGTGAATGTGACAGCCACTGACATTAGAAAACATTTTCTAAATAAACAATGAAATTTTCTTTCTTGTGTGGCAAATTGCTAATGCAGTCAGATATAACATCACTATACCACATCCAGAAAAAATGATTCTTTTAGACCATCACTCATAATTGCCTATGGCTCCTTTAAATTAACATTTAAAGAAATGGAACATAGTTAAATTTCTGAAGTCCTTTTACTAACTTTGACTAGCCAGTAGCAAAATTTAAAACAAAAACCAGTATTCAGGCAGGCCAAGAGAAAGAAGCTAAAAATGGGATTTTTATATCTAAAATTTTTTTTGGCCCACAATTTCAAAAAGATATGGTTCTTCTGGCCAGAACTTACATCAGTAGAGAATGAAATAAGGAAACTGATGCAGGCCCTTTACTTTGAGAAAAATAATGAAAGACCAAGGAAAAAAGAGACAGCACTACTGCCAGGTAGAGAGTAAATGTAGACTAGCATATGAAAGAATTCTAATTCTTCATCACCATCATCATCATCATCCCCTAAAAGAAAACACAAACGTAGTTAGCTGTCCTTGTGCAAACTGTTAAACTCCAACTTCTGTATTTGTCAAGAGCTTTGGAAAAATACGTGAGATACTCAACAAAATAAACATTTCATAAAATTCATTAGGAAAATATTGATATAAGCCCAATTACTTGATGTTTTGGGAAATCTATTTTGTTTTCCTTTACCAACACTGAGGCCAAATTCTCATGAATTTCTACTAGAATCACTGTCATCTTCCCATTTGAGAGGTAGATAACAACCGGATCTGTGTTTACATGCATTGAACCTCAAGTATTAAGTGTTGGCCAACTACGACTTGGAATTCTACTCCTGGTATGCCAGTATTGCTCATTACCAAACCACCTACCACAAATATATTCCACATTTATTCTTAGGTCACACTGCCATTATTACAGTTCTGTCACTGAGGATGCCCATAACTTCCATTAACATACTTTATAAGGATCAGCATCATTCAGTCCTATGTGTCTAATATATTTCATAGGCTTTCTTAAGTACACAGGATCCACCAAGCCATTCAGTAAGTGTTCACTGAGTTCCACCGTATTCCAGGCACTAGGAAAAACAGTAGCTAACAAGTCAGGCAAAGTCCCTGCTGTCATGAAACATTTTAGAGTATGGAGACAGATAATAAATAAATGAATCAGATTTTCAACATAGTAATAAGTATGATGTAGAAAAAAAATTTGATATTACGTAGAGTGACAGAGGTTAGGCAGTTAAAGTCTTGGCTAAAAAAGTGAGATTGACTAAAACAACAGAGGCTTGACTGTTAAAGAGCAGTGAGCTGTCCATTGGGTAGTACTCCCTTGTAAGTGTAAGACTTCAGAAAACGAAAAGATTATTATAAATTTGGGGACTCAGAGAGAATTAAGAGCAGCACATTTAATGCTAGTTTTAAAAGTTTGCTAAGAAGGAATTAAGTGAAAGACAGGCAAGAAAGAAAGAACAGAAGAAAAGGAGAAGGAAGTGAGAAGACTAATTCAAGAGAAGAAAAATCTGCTACAATAAATCACCCAATTGCCCCACTTCCCACTCTTACAACTGGGCCATGTATTATACAAGTTTATGTTTCATCCATTCCAATTTTGTATTTTACCTCCTAGTCGCCACAGTTCAAAGTTCAACATACTAAATTCCTTTATCTGAAAAATGCTGTACATTATGCAGTGTAGAATATAGATATAAGTAAATCTTTCTCTCAATGAATTTACTGGGCTGGCTTTAGCATCTACCCAGTGATTTCAGAAGTTTCTAAAGCATTGCTATATAGAATAACACACAAAAAAGTGTGAAAATAAAGTGGGATTTCAATGAACAAATTTAAAGAATATAACATGGAAAGGAGTCAAGTAACTTGTCACATAAGTTGTAATAAATACAGAAATATATAAATGTCTAGCAAAATAAGTTTTTCTGAAAGACTCAGGAGAGGGAGTAGGAAGAAAATAGAAAGGCAAGTGCTCATGCAAGAAGAATTTCAAGTGCAATGCTCCAAATTCTATTTGTTATTCTCCTTAAAATAAGACATATCACAGAATTTAAAGATCATGAGAAAGGAACAAGCACTACATGACACAAATCCTGGCATATTCTTAATTTTCTCACCGATAAAAATTTAGTAAGTACGTACACCTCACACATAATAGCTTGCATGTAACAATACTGATATACATTGAATTTGGTTTCACATTTTTCAAGCAAGTAGTTACTGTGGAAATATTCAACTCTAATTAAGGCTCTGACTAGACTTAGCAAGTGGGAGGTAATAATTATTACTAAAACGCCAATGATATTTGAAATAATAGTGCATGCTTTTTAAAGGATGCACTAAATTCCATTTTTTAATATTAAGCAGTATATTTAAAGAGTAAGCATACACAGAAAGAATAAAAATACAATACACTGTCATCAAGTGCTATTAGTAAAATTTCACATTACAATACAATTGTATCTTAATAATTTAAAACAATTCAATTAATTGATTTAACAGTTCACTAAACTATAATTATTTAAGTACGTACTTGTAAGACACATCGTTAACAAATTTAAAAACACACATATTCTTCCAGAATTGGTGAATGAACCAAACATTTGATATGCACCTAGATGAATAAGCATTTCAATGAAAAACGTGAACAAAGTTTAAGTGGTTAATAACAAACTTTAGGTATATTTTATTCATTGTGCATTTTAGCTTCCAAATTCTTCAATTTTTTAACATCTAAGAAGCTCACAATTTTCCATTTTAATAAGATCTGTATAAATGCATTTAATATGCAAAATCTGACTTGTCAGTCCTAATTAATGTAAACAAAGACTCGCAATGAATGAATTTAATTACTTCGAAACTAGTATGTCTAACTAAGATGAAAAGCAAACGAGTGCAATCTAATCTCAGCAAAGAATATTTATGATTATAAGCTTTGTCAATAGCAAAGTGCACCAACTGTTCATATATCTGACTTCCAAGAGATACATGAATGCTAATCAGTTCATTAGAGGCTTCTAGGTTGTGATATTTAGCGACAGGATGTAGTAGCTTTCTTGTCCATGGAGTATAATTGTACTCAGAATGAAAAATTGTTTCCAACAAAGCATCATCCTTCCTGTCTCTGATTTCCTGCTGGTTGCTTTTTATGAGCCGCATACCTTTCAAGAAGCCGACATCATTCAGTTTCTTGTGTCATATAAATACAAGTATAGATATGTCCTGAGATCATCTGCTAAGCAAGATTCTACAACCTTTACTCCAAGCTGAGGAAGTCATCTTGGTTCTATAAACCTGAGCTTCATAATTAGTGCACTCATAGTGTACTACCAGAAGCTACATGCAAGCAAAATCTTTTCTGAACTGCTTTATATCTATAGGGAACAATAATAAGTAGTTCAATTAACAGTACTTGGTTATTAAACTGTCACATATGAACATTTTAACATGATAAAATTAAGAAAAAAGCTAAGAATGATGAAACATATAACTGCAATAATATATTTATTTTAAAAAGCACCCTTTGTCATATGAGAAGGTAGTACAAAAAATTTTTTGATGAATACAGATTTCACCTTTACTTAAAAGAAAAAGAAAAAAAAAAAAGCCTTACTCAGTATGGTGATAAAGGCATCCTCCCTAATGAAATAAGAAAGTGGATGGGTGGCAAGATACAAAAGGAAACAAACACGTTAGCCTGAATTGATTGTTGCTGGAGTATATTTTTATGATATTTCCCGACAGAGACAGTGAAGGAAGCTAAAACTCAACTAGTTCACAATTAAGCTGAAAGCATATACAATAAAATCTATGACAAGCCAAATATGAATTTTATGATTCATTAAATCTCAGGAGAGAAGAGGTAGAAAGAGGAAAAATAGTCATTTTATTTCAAGTACCTCAGTTTAAGATATTAGGAGTGTCTATTTATAAGAGCTCATTTTAGAAGTGAGTTATCTTTCATACAGAATTCATTTGTCCATATGGGATTTTAATAATGCATTGTAGTAATATTTTATTACAACACAAAAGATATCAGTCTGTAATTTCACAAAATGGTTTGCAAAGCAACTCAACATTACTTTCAGGAAATAAAAAAGTTTATTACTTCAGTTACTCATTAGAGATTAAGCTACAAAGTTAGTGATAATAAAGATAATTGAATACAAAGGAAACCTTAAACAGGACACAAGCCTCATGCTATTAATTATATATGTGTGTGTGTGTGTATGTATATACACACATATATATTTATCGATTTATTTAGGTTAGAAAATATCAATAGAAGTAGTGACTATAATAAACTCCATTTTGATTTTGTAACCGTCTAGTATTTCTAAAGGAAATATTAAATTTTATGGAGCACAAACTAATTTATAACATATGCCAATTCTTGAAGCTAAGCTGACTAGTTAAACCCGTTTATGAAGTCTTATATCTGCTTCCTCAGACATTTCAAAGGTATCTAAATCACATCATGAGTTTAGAGTCAAACTTCCTCAAACTGAGTTTTAATATCCTTTCAATTCATCATGTACATCAGAAGGAAATAAGGTATATGACAGGGAAAAGATGAGAGAACATGCTATTATCTAAGCTGATAAAAAGGAAAAAAATGGAAATTAATGGGCATACATTTGTGGGTGGGCGTGGTGGCTCACGCCTGTAATCCCAGCACTTTGGGAGGCTGAGACTGGCAGATCACTTGAGGTCAGGAGGTCGATACCAGTCTGGCCAATATGGTGAAACCCCGTCCCTACTAAAACTACAAAAAAATTAGCTGGGCGTGGTGGTGCGTGCCTGTAGGCCCAGCTACTTGAGAGACTGAGGCAGGAGAATTGCTTGAACTTGGGAAGCAGAGGTTGCAGTGAGCCAAGATCATGCCACTGCACTCCAGCCTGGGTGACAGAGTGAGACTCTGTCTCAATAAATAAATAAATAAATAAATAAACAAACAAACAGACATACATTTGTGTATTATTCATGATAGACAGACACTTTGATAAACTTCCCTGCAAGAAGGCAAAGGTTAAACTTTCTGTAATTTGGCACTACAGAACGATCTCTGGTTACACAAAGACACCTAAAATATTAAATAAATTGTATCTCTAGTTGACTAGTGACTTAAGTTATTTAGATATCAAAAGGATATGGACATCTTTGTCACAAACTTGTCATGCAAGTCCTCAGGAGGGGGAAAGGTTTCCAATTCCTTCTCAAGCTGTTGAAGCTGCCTTCCCATCTGCCTCAAATTCTTTTCCAGCATTTCTACAGAGACTAAAAGAGAGTATATTAAATGCCCTGAAAGGACAAAATTATAATATATAAAAGGTAAGACACCCTAGAAACAAAACATTCATGAAAACAACTCCCAATAATGTAAGAAAATTCATTATAAAATAAAGAAAAATAAATTTCACTTTTTTTAACCTTTCAATTTAAAATCTAGTTATAAGAGAAAGTCAGTAAGACAGTCTTTAAAACATAAGACAAAATTTAAGAAATGCTCACACACACAAATAAACCACACTTAAGAAATAAGTTTCATTAGAATTCTTGACCATTGGAAATACTACAAAATCATCAGTCTATTCAGAGACAAAAAGAAAATATTTTTAAAATTTTGACTGATTTAAATATAATTTTGACATTTTTCAAAATCATCTCTTGACAGGGAACAGTGAGGAGTAGATGGGAAAGATGGAGAAAAGTGCTTTCTATTGTCCAAGCTTATCTACAATGGGAAAGAAAAGGTATCAGAGGCTACTTATAATGACAAATGTCAAGCTTTCTTTACTGATATCCTGAACACAATTTGTGTTTATTATCTAATAATATTTTTCCTTCTTTGACTTAAAGTGGCTCTCACAGTACACATGAAGAAGAAATGGTAAACCAGGGCACTGTGTCACTATGAGAATACACTAGTCACCCAGCAGAACAGACATTAAGGATCATTTCTGAAAATCTTTTCATAGTCAATTTTATATGACACTAGGAAAAAGATTTAATAGTGCAAAAAGAAGATAGAGTGACCTAAACCAACTTTTAAAATATTTTCTTTAGGTACAAATGAATTCTAGGTTAAAAAAAAATCTATTGTTTTTGTTCAATGTGAACTATATAAAATGATGTTTAAAGAATGAATATAGTAATTCAAGGTAATCTGCCATTCTTAGGATTTGAATTAATCCTGAAGGATTTGAATTAATCCTGAAGAATGGGTGCAATTCAAGTTTTATCTATAAGGATAGGAATATTCTTGGAAACAATCTAAATGCCCAACAAAATGAAACTGAGTTTTTTTTTTTTTTTTTTAATTTTAAGCTTGGTTCAAAAGAATAAAATAGTAGGGAGACATTAAAAATAATGTATAAGAATATGAAATGGTGTTTTATTGTTTTTTTTTTAACCTAGTTGTACAGAAAATAACATTTGGTATTCTGACATTAACAGCTTTTAATAAAACTTAAATGTGTTTTCTTATTTTAAAAAATTAGCAACCTAATTCTCAGATGCAACGTTTAAGGAGTCCAATGATTGAACTCTTCCGAGAATGACATACAATACTTGTTTGTGCTTGAAGAGTGATGGTACTTTAACTGTTTGCTCCCACCGTGATGAAGCTAGTCTGGATTTATACTCATGCATATTTTCTCAGTAGGTATTTTTTTTCCTTCTCATGTATTCCCTTTCTGTGATACTTTGAATTTACACACTAAATGCCACAATAATACACACCATTATCTGAGTCATTGTCTCAATTTTAAGAATCACAGATTCTTACCTTTTTAACTATTTAATTCATTTCCCCAATACCTTGCTGTGCACTGCTCATAGTGGTAACATATATTTCCTATGTTATGCTCTTTCATTTTTATGTCTGCTTGTCAATTATCCCTAACCAAGATTCTATTTGATTAGGCCAATGGTGTTTCATTTACTCTTCTCATTTCCAATTTTTTTCTTTGCTTCTTTCAAAGTTCTCTATCTGCATTACAGAAGAGATTCCTTTTGCTCTCCTAGTCTATTTGATCTCTCCCTGAAAGTCTCATTAGCATTTCCTCTATCATTTTTCAAGAACTCTTACAGGTGGTTCAGTCACTTTTTATACTTCCTAAAACTCTGCAACTTCTGATTAAATAAAGGTTCAAAAGCAAGCTGGGCATGGTGATGCACATCTGTAATCCTAGCACTTTAGGAGCTGAGGCAGGAGGATCAACTTGAAGCCAGGAGTTCAAGACCAGCCTGGACAACAACAAGACTCTGTGTCTCCAATAATTAAAAAGAAAAAAAATTAGCCAGGCATGGTGGTATGTGCCTGTAGTCCCAGCTAATACGGAGGCTGAGGTGGGAAAATTGCTTGAGCCCAGAAGTTTGAAGCTACAGTGACCAGTCATGGCACCAACGCACCACAGCCTGAGTGACAGAGCAAGACCCTGTCTCTTTTATTAAGTAAATACACGCTCAGAAACGTTTATAAGCCATACATCCACTTTGTGCTATAAATTATGTTCAAAAAAGTAGTGTATTAGTAGTATAATGATAGCAGTAATTGTTATAATAATAGCAGTGACAATAAAAATAATAGTAATGGTAATAACAACATCTAAAATGTGGTAAGTGTTTACGTATGTCAGGTACTGTCTTGAGTGTTTTCTATTAATTAACTCATTCAATCCTCACAAGAACGTCATGAAGTAGGCATTATTATTATTCCTGTTTTACAGATGAGGAAACTGGAGCTCAGTAGGTAAGTAAAAAGGTCAAACTAAAAATTGGTGAAGCTAGAATTTGAATTCAAGCAGTTTCATTCCAGACCTTATTTTTAACCACTGTGTTATATATAAATTATTATAGAAATTACCATTTTATTTTCATAACCCCTGTAACATTTAAATAAACAGATATAATTTTCACATAATAAGGGGTTTCTTGTACATTCTTGCCCATTGCAATCACAAGCAATCCGTATTCCCTGCCTAAACCCAGGGAATATATGCCTAAGCATTCTGGATGGACGGGTGAGTGTGCAGTTATATATATAACTTTTTATATACGTATTTAAGTAGTATATATATTAAAGTGGTATCTCACCTTGAACAAAACCACATACTTAAAATACTTAGTCTGCTTAACCAATTTTATTATGCACACATGTCAAATTAACAAAAGATCTAGAGAACAGACCAATAGGTCTGAGCGACTCCCATATGAGAAAAAGCACAGGGCAAATGTTGGGAGGGAACATAGATTGTTTGATTTTTTTTTCTGACACCAAATACATTGTTCCAATACCAATCAATTGTCTAATTCTCCAATACCAACTGGGTGTCCTACAAGTGGAGTTAGTGCAGACTCCATAAGTTAAGGAGAAAATCCTTCAATTCCGATACTAACTACCCAGATTTAGTGTCAGGCTGTACACGTAGAAGGGCTCACTCCCACAAAACTACCCTCATTTCAGATGCCAGTTGCCAGTCTAGAGGACCCCTCTAGACTAACTCACTATAAATTTGGGGATTCCCAAAACTCCCTTCCCTGAAGTTCCACAATTCACTAGAATGACTCACAGAAATCAGGAAAACACTATACTTATGATTATACAACCCATGAACAACCAAATGGAAGAGATGTCCAGGACAAGGAATGGTGGGACGGGGGCGGTTCACAGTTTCATTGCCCTTGCAGCACATCCACCCTCCAAGCACATCCATGTGTTACCAACCCAGAAGCTCCTCTATCCTCTTTCAGAGTCTTTATTGAAGCCTCATTACAAAGGCACTATTGATTAAATCACTGGCATTTGTGATTGAGCTCAATCTTCAGCCCCTCTCGCACCCATACATTGGGTATAAGCCCATAGTTCTAACCCTTTAATCGTGTGTTTACTGCTTCTAAAGACCAGTCTTCATCCTGAAGCTATACCCCTACCTGCCTTTAGTCACTACATTCACATACAAAATATGTGTCACTCAGGAAATTCCAAAATTTCTAGGAGCTTTGTGTCAGGAACCAGGGAACAAAGACCAAATATTTACTTTTCATCGTACCATATCGATATAGAAGTACACGTCTGGTCAGAGGGCAGAATTCCAGTGGGGAGGTGTAAGAAAAGCACATTTTTGGCTCATTCTCAGAGGTGCCTAAAGTCTGGGCTGCCCTCAGAGAAAGCCAGCTACTGGTAACTGAAGATAGAGCCACCCCAATGGGTGAGTGCTTCTCAGCTAGGTGGGAGAGGGATTTAGTCCACTGGATAAAAGGTCTGTGACTTTTCCAATTCTGTGGTTGTCAGTGGGTCAGGAACTACGCTCTTTATGATTGGAAGCAATTTCTCCTGGGCTTCATTTCCACATTAGTGAAATGAGAAGGATCTCACCGCATATTTTTACCTCACAGACATTTCACAAAAGTTCGCATGCTATAATATAGGAAGAAATTTTTAAAAAGAATAGCACTATGTTATTATTAGAACTAAATAAGAAATGAAAAGCTTAAAGACTGAAATAAGTGATATTAGAATCAAAGAAAAAGTAAAGTCATATCTTCAACATCATCATCACCAGACCACGGACAGTCAGCCTAAGAAGAAGGGTTGCTATTTTAAAGAGTAAAATAGTAGGAATGTTTGGGGCATATTCAAACATTTCAGGTCAACATCATGAAGAGTAAGCAAGCTATCTTCAAAAAAATAAAATGGTTCTTGAGGCTACTCTACAGATGCAAATCTCACTAAGCCTTTTCTTATGCTTCATCAGAAGCCTCTGATTACATTACTTGCACATTATGGTTAAGCAGATTTAAATGTAATTGACCAACCTCTCACTTGGTTTTTAAATAAGGACCAACACACGCTTGGAAGAAAGAAAGGAGCGTGAGAATTCTGGGCTAAGAAAATGTATGCCATCTGATGGGTAAAACTAAAGAGCATTTTAAGAATTCCCTTGGTGTATTTATAAGTCGGATCTAAATAACGGGAACACATGGACACAGGGAGGGGAACAACACACAGTGGAGCCTGTATGGGTGGCGGGCAGGAGGAGGGAGAGGATCAGGAAAAATAGCTAATGCATGGCAGGCTTAATACCTAGGTAATGGGTTTATAGATGTAGCAAACCACCACGGTAAAGGTTTACCTATGTAACAAAACTGCACATCCTACGCATATACCCCAGAACTTAAAAAAAAAAAAAAAAGAATTCCCTTGGTGTTTTTATTTTTTCAGCAATTATTCTATTTCTATAGACGATACTTGTATGTATCTTCAAACATAATTTTAGCCACATTTTTCACATGTGTCAAGTTCTTTGAGGTCAGGAACTATATTTTATGTCTTAAAATCTTAACTATATCCGGATCACAAGGTCAGGACATCGAGACCATCCTAGCTAACACGGGGAAACCCCGTCTCTACTAAAAATACAAAAAATTAGCCAGGCGTGGTGGCGAGGGCCTGTAGTCCCAGCTACTTGGGAGGTTGCGGCAGGAGAATGGCATGAACCCGGGAGGCAGAGCTTGCAGTGAGCCGAGATCGTGCCACTGCACTCCAGCCTGGGTGATGGAGCGAGACTCCATCCACCCCCCCGACAAAGAAAAGGAACAAACAAACAAACAAAAAAAAAACAAAACAAAAACTATACCAAGGAGTATTAAATTGTACACTCTTAAAGAATTTTTAATTTACTGGTGTCTCTGTATGTGACCTATGTGTGAATTTTATCTTTCAATCTTCTCACCAAGAAATTAATCATATTTTTTGTATTCCTGTTCATTCTTTGGAAGAAAACTAACAAAACAGAGCCATCATCAAACAGAGCTAGCTAGACAATTTTGACTTTTGCATTTTCCTCAGTTAACATTCCACCAGATGACATCTCTCAGTCACTTCAGACATCGTGTGTCTCTATCTCCAATCAGCTCCCTATGTGTAATCTCCATACCACAGAAGGCAAAAGGACCAAAAATCCCATTTCTTGTGCTAGAAACCTGCTGGTCTTGACCCTTTCCTCTCTTGCAATTCTCAGATTCAAACAATCATGACACTTAGGCATTTTACTTGACAAATAGTACTTAATACCTTCCTGACTTAACACCTTTTTTTCTTTCTCTTTTTTTTTTGAGACACCATTTTTTTCTTTTTGAGATGGAGTCTCACTCTCTTGCCCTGGCTGGAGTGCACTGGCGTGATCTTGGCTCACTGCAACCTCCGCCTCCTGGGTTCAAGCGATTCTCCTGCCTTAGCCTCCTGAGTAGCTGGGATTATAGGCGCAAACCACCACCCGGCTTATTTTTGTATTTTTAGTAGAGATGGGGTTTCACCATGTTAGTCAGGCTGGTCTCGAACTCCTGACCTCGTGATCTGCCTGCCTTGGACTCCCAAAGTGTTGGAATTACAGGCGTGAGCCACTGCACCTGGCTGACTTAACACTTTTAAAGTCATAGGGAACCTTTTCTCTTCTCTGATCTCTGGTCTCCTACAGTTTTTCTCCAGCGTCGTTTTCACACTGTGCATAGGGGTTTCCAGACAATCAGTAAAGCTGCCCCTTTCCTGTTTAATGCATGTCAGTCAACTGGTTACATAACATCTGAGTTCCTAAACAAAGCCCCACCTACAACCTGGGGTGCTCTACTTCATATCCCGCCAACATTCATCTCCAAAATACATACTGCTTATAGTTCCCCTGACCATATCCCTCTTCATCTAATCTGTACCTGACCTGGAAATAATGTGTGTCTATCTGCCTTGTGCACTTCACCATTCATGACCAATGGTCATAACCATTCATAATTTACAAGGAGTCAAAAACTAGAGCAAGTACACAGGTAAAGTGCCCGTTCTCCCCATCACAACTAGTAATTATCTCTATCTTTGCAATTACTACTCTCTATTTACATTTATCTTTTTATCTGTCTTCCTCTCCCAAATGGCTGGGAATTCCTTAAGATAAGACACCATTCATCTTTGTATTTTCATTACAAAACATATTGCAGATACCCAAATGTTTGGGTTTTGGATTTAACTTTAACCTCTCCAGATAAGAGCATTAAAAATGAAATAGGAAAATATAAGATTAAATATCCCAGACATTAAAATCTAAGACACAGACTTTTCTCCAAGTGTCTTATTATTATGATAATTATACACCAGAGGTGTTAAAGAAGCTTTAGAGTAAAAGTTAAAATCAAAACTATAAATATTTAAGTTTAAAGCAATCATGAATACATGCTTTTTATAACACCATGGCCTCTATGATTTACTAGATTAAGATTTCAAGTAAGAAAGGAGAGGTTACATAATCTTTGTAATTAAAAAAAAATCCTCTATGAGTATCTCCTGGAGGTGTTGGTCATTATTTCATAATAAGCTTACTAAAAAATGCCACACTCACTCTTACATATCATGATACAATCCAGGGAAATTGATTTCTTTAAGGAAAGCTTAAAGAACAACTTATTACCATAGACAATTTAAACATGCAAACTAAATCAAACCTTCCTACACTCATAGAATCAATTGTTTCATGTGCAAAATTATTTAGTTTCAGGCTCCAAGCAATATATTTCTTCCTAGACAATTGTAATAATAAAAGCATTTTATAAAGCTATAACAACATTTTATAAATGCAAGTTAAAATAATAAAATTGTAGGGACAAGATGGTCCAAAACAAACCTCAGTAGTATAAAAAAAATCTTGACTATTAAGTGGGTCTACAACAAAACCTAAATTCTAGAATATCATTATAAAATCCATTACATGACAAAAAGATACGAAACTAAAACAATACTGAAAAAAAAATCAAAGTAAAAGTAAATTGTAGCTTAGTTCATAACAGGCAAAGATAAATTGAAAGAAACTGTGCTGCCGGGTGCAGTGGTTCACTCCTGTAATCTCAGCACTTTGGGAGGCTGAGGTGAGAGGATCACTTGAGGCCAGGGGTTTGAGACCAGACTGGGCAACATAGTGAAACCCCATCTCTATAAAATTTTTTAAAAAAATTAGCCAGGGGTAGCAGTGCCTGCCTATACTCCTAGTTACCCAGGAGGCTGAGGCAGGAGGATAGCTTGAGCCCAGGAATTTGAAGTTACAGTAAGCAATGATTGCATCACTGCACTCCAACCTGGGCGACAGAGGGAGATCTTGTCTCAGAAACAAGAAAGACAAAGGAGCAATGCTGAGTGAACAGCGAATCATCCTCATCAAGTAGTTGTACCTTCCCTGACTCACTTGACTCCGATCTTCTTTCTTCCCATTGTTCTGATTCTTGATGGAACCCCCGGTAAAAACAAATGGAATTTGCATTCCCTAATTAATTTACTATACTGTATGCAATGATGGTTTTATTTTTGTTGTTTTTACATAATACTGCAAGAGAAATGCCTTCATTTGCTATGGAACATGGAAAGAGGAAAGGGAGAGGGCAAGTGGAGGAAATGAATACAACCAATTAAAGGCCTCCAGTCAATTCTGTCAAGCTATTTCATCCCCTGAAAGAAAGAGCCAGCCCTGTCCTTTACAAGTACAAAGAGGGTATTAAAGGCAGGCAGCCAGAAGAGCGTATTAGTGGGAGAAGCCCATCTCAAAGGAAATCATGTTTACTCATAAGATTTGAGAATTCCCTTAGATAAGATGTTCAAAACCATGGTATAAATATTACATAAAAAGAGGTGCATAACAGAAATGTTTAATAACAATATTCAAAATGTTCCCTTAGTATAATGGTTCTGTGTATGTGTACATGGGAGGGCAATTTTACTGCTTTTTACTTTGTCACAAGAGAAATGTTAAGCACAGACTAACGGACTTTCAAGTAAGACTAGTTTTCACTTGCTGCTATTGGAGACCAGGTCAGCCTCACAAGTCCAAGATTGTGTATTAGCTGGACTTCAAAAAAGTCCAAATTTTTTCTCATGCCTAGATCCTTCCCCTGAACTCCAATGACCTATTTGGACATGTTTCCTTAATGTTTAGTAAGCACCTTAAACTCACTTTTCCAATTAGAATTTATCTTCCTCCTTGACTTGCCCCTACATCACAGTAAATCATTAGTTTTTATAACTCTTTTCTCTTTCATGCCCCACACATTTAACCATAGAGCACATCTTGCTGGTTCTAACCTCAAAATGCAATCATTTTCCAAATACTTCTTACCACCCTCACTACTCTTCCCGATCCAAGCCAACATTATTCCTCCTCTAGATTATTTTAGCAGCATCAGAGTGGTTTCACTCATTCTACCATTATTCATCTACACTTTTTCCTCAACAGAGCAGCCAAAGCAATCCTTTGAAAATTTAAGTCAGATGTCATTCTTTTGCTCAAAACCTTCCAGTGGCTCCTCATCTCAAAGTCAAATCTTTACAATGAACAGTAATGCCCTACAGGATCTATCACCTTTCTGACCTTATCTCCTATTATGCTCCCCCTCCCTCCCTCTGCTCCAGTCTCACTTCCATACCTTGAGGCCTTTACACTTGCTTTTCCCTCTGCCTGGAATAGGCTTCTCTCAAATACCAACATAAATGGCCTCTCCATGACTCTTAAGTTTTTCTCAAAGACCACTTTCTCTACAAGACCTTTTCTGACCACTCAATCTAAAACTGCAAAAAAACCCTGCCCTGGCATGCCAGAGTCAGACATAAGACATACATTGACTTCTTTCATTGGCTTGGTTCTATATCTGCCACCTAAAATGTAAACTTCAAGAAAGCAGAGGCTTTTGTTTTCACACCTCTTTGGTGCCTTGGAATGGATGAGGTATTCAGTAAATGACTCATTGAACAACGAATAGATGAATCTTTTATTTTTTTTTTTGAGACAGAGTTTCACTCTTTGCCCAGGTTGGCGCGCAATGGCGCAACCTCTGCCTCCCGTGTCCAAGTGATTCTCCTACCTCAGCCTACTGAGTAGCTGATATTACACACATGCGCCACCACGCCCAGCTAATTTTTGTACTTTTAGTAGAGACAGGGTTTCACCATGTTGGCCAGGATGGTCTCAATCTCTTGACTTCATGATCCGCACGCCTCGGCCTCCCAAAGGGCTGGGATTACAGGTGTGAGCCACGGCGCCCAGCCAAATAGATGAATCTTATTTAAACTAACTTTATTTTTTTTTTTTCTGTCACTCATAGTCAAGCCTAATCCTTGCTAATACAAGTGCCTAGCACAATGTCTACCAAACACGAGTTCAATAAGCTGTTTTGAGTCCTTTCCTTATAGAGTCAAAACATATCAAAAACTACTAATTAACACTAGCTCTTTTTTCCATAAAATATGATTTGAAAGATAGCTGCCGAGAAGCTACCATCACAGTGGTAGACATTTATATGACAAAAGGGTCTCACTGCTGATCAATTTTAAACGTGTACTTAAAGGTGATCTCTTCTGAGGGGAGAAGGGACGATTACCCAAGATCTTATTTTCTTTAGGTTTTCCTATGAGTGTGAATAAATATCATTTTAGATTTTCCTATCACTTATATCATTTCTCATAAGTTAGTTCATATTTCCATATGGCATTCCTTCATAATTCTTGGCTGAAATGAAAAAAATTCTTTTTTAAATTCATGCATCACCTCCAGAAAAATAAACTCAGAGTTGAAGAGTTACTGGAGACCAGTTGTTTTCAAAGGTTGTTTAGTACTAGAACTCCGTTTTCAAAAGAAATCTTATGTCAAAGTTCAAAAATACAAAATAAAGTGTTGCAGGCTGAAGCAGAGGAAGAAAAATAGAACCCATTTTCCAAATTCCATTCCCTATGTTAGTATGTCCAACTCGTGAAAATGCATTGAGCTGTACACTTATGTAACTGCATGTGTATTATTAATTTTTAGAAAAGTACCAACATTTTTAGAAAACTACTAACATAAGCCTACAAAATTTGTGGTTGTTATGTTCTAAAGTTTGAATAAGCTTCAGGCAACACACAGTTGGAATCTGTTCAAATTTCTGACAATATATATTAAAATTCTATAATAACATATTATTCACATAGACTCATGTTTACCTGCACTGTTAATGACAGGCAGATGTGTGTCAACGATAAATAATCACGGAAAAATAACACCAACACTATAACAAACATAGAGAATATTTATACAACGATTAATAGGTACTTTTCAAACTTTATAAACATTTGTACATATTAACTTATTTAATCCTCACAACAAACCTCTGGGTTAAGTACTAATATTGCACCCATTTTATAGGTAAGAAAAGGGAAGCTCAGACAGAATAAGATACTTGTCTAAGATTATACCTATAACAAGCCAGGGTTTCAACTCCAGGTGAACCAGTTACCTAACCTCAGAGTCCATGGTCCAAATAACAGTTTCTCCTATCATATAATGTTTCTATAATCTAATTGCAAACATATTTTTAATTTTGCCCACTAAAATCACTTATTACAGTTATTGTCATCATGGCCTATCAATGAAAAAATTCCTTAAATTCACAGGCTGATATGGTTTAGATTTGTGTCCCCTCCCCAAATCTCACGTTGAATTGTGATCCCCAGTGTTGGAGAAGGGCACTGATAGGAGGTGACTGGATCACGGTGGTGAATTTTCCTCTGGCTGTTCTCATGATAGTGAGTGAGTTTTCATGAGATCTGGTTGTTTAAAAGTGTGCAGCACCTCCCCCTGCACTCTCTTCCTCCTTCTCCAGCCATGTAAGATGTGCATGCTGCTCCTTTGCCATCTGCCATGATTGTAAGTTTTCTGAGTCCTCCCCAGCCATTCTTCCGGTATAGCCTGTGTAACTGTGAGCCACTTAAACCACTTTTCTTTATAAATTACTCGGTCTCAGGCAGCTGTTTATAACTATGCAAAAACGGACTAATACAAAGGCATACAATAATTTCAGTTTTAACTGGTTTAGTATTTTCACACAATGACAAAGAAAAGGGTATTTCTGAAGCATATTAACAATAACCCTTAAAAACCAAACTATTTCACAATTTAATGATACATGCTTTCCAGATATACTTATTAGTATAATTTCCCTGCACTGTTTCATAATACTCAAAGATGACAGTGCTATCTCCATGCAGTTATAGGACTTATGCCAAAGATGACTGTAGTGGGTGAGTAGTGCCCCCCAAAAATGCATATCCACCCAGAACCTCAGAATGTGACTTATTTGGAAATCGGAATTTTGCAGATGAAATTAGTTAAGGATCTTGAGATGAAATCATCCTGTGACTGACATCATCCAATGACTAGTGTCCATAAGCAGAGGTGAGGAGCCCAAGAGACATGGAGAAGATGGTGAGAAGATGCAGGCAGAGAGTGGAGTGATGCATCTACAAGCCAAAGAACACGAAGGACTCCGGGTAGCCACTAGAAGCTGGAAGAGAAGCATGGATGCTTCCTCCCCTGGGGTCTTCTGAAGATGCCAACCCTACTAATACTGTGATTTCAGAGACTTTAGTGAGAGACTTAATTTCTGTTGTTTACAGGCACTCAGTTCGTGGTAATTGGTTATGGCAGCCCTAACAAACCAATACAACTACTAATTCAAGATTCTGTAAGATACATAAATACAATCTGGTTTCTGGAGAGCAGCTGACAATTCTACCTGCAGCATCTGATTATCTCCATTCCTCTTCCCCCGACTGGTTACATGTCAACCTTGTCTCCAACAAGATTCATAAGATTGCCACTAATGTGTTTGCTCTATCCACTGCTTAGGTTTCTTTGTAGTACACAGATTTGTTATGTTCAACTGTCCTTCAGAATACACTATTCTGAAATTTTCTTTCACCTACTTTGTAATTTCCTACTTCGTATTGCAAAACTAAGGTACAGTAAATACTGCTTTACAGCCACGAGTGTAAGAGAGTTCTAAAACCTTGGTCGTCACTGGTGATACTGTCCTGTTACTTGATGTTCGCTACAGTTCATAGGTGACACTGACAGAACTGCTCAAGTAGCTACTTCAAAGCCGTAGCTGGCCCAAAATCTGCAAACACTGTAAACTGTTAGCTTCTCGAAAAGATTAATGATGTATTGATGCCACTTTCAGCCTGTTAACCTCCAAAAAGATATAGAAGTCTTCCTGATGTGGTTTTCTTCTTCATCATCATCTATCAGCCCAAGCCACAGCAGATTCAGGAAATGTTCCTAGCTCAGTATCTCAAAAAGCAATCTTTAGCTGCAAGTAGTTCCTCCATGCCCAGTGTTCTTCAATGTCAATCTACAGAATCCTTAATCCTTCTAGTGACTTTGGGACATGCTCTTTCTGTTCCACTCTGCTGCTTTCCAAAACAGTTTATATTTGCATTATAAAATGATTACTCTTACAATCTCATATCCAAGTCTACAACTTAAACTTTTGATGCCAACTCTATACAGATAATCCCTGGAAATAAACTGGCAGGATTTAAATATGTGGTCTCTTACCAGTATACCACACTTGCAATTACACTATAAATATTTTTCACAAATCCTGTAATTACCTTGGGAATGGCCCAGTTACATCTCATCATACCTTTTTGTGAAAACAGTATTAATTTGTTGAACATAAAATTGTACATATTCTAACATTTTGGTAAGTATATGCAAACATACAAATTATATTTTAAAAATAAATTTAACTTTTATTATATTTGGCTTATGTTAACATTAAAATTATTTTAGAATTTCTAAGTATACTTACTAAATATATATGTAAAGTATACTAACACAAGCTTTAGAATTCCTAAGTAAATTCCTAAGTATACTTACTAGATGACTGCAGATAGTCAAATTAGTTCCCTGAGACATAAAACCACTAGGAGTCATAAGCTGGCTTTACAAACATAGGTTTTACTCCACGATCTATCTGTAGAACCAGCACTACACAACTTGGATATACTAAATACTTTCATTATTCCCATAGGAAAATGAAAAAAAAAAAAAAAAGTAACATCATCTACCTATGCCTTACTTTTGGAAAGGTGTCAAGAGATAACTCAGAGTGTTACTAATTTTTATCAGTTACCTGCTTATATGAAAATTACAACTATTATAGTAGCAAAACAGGGAGAAATGGAAAAGAGATATATAAATATTTATGGATATATATATATATATGGATATAGTGAGTAAAAGAAAAAGACAAAACAAAAACTTAGTATAGTATGATTAAGTGTACTCTAAAACAAGATCTAGGAAATGCCATAGATCTAATTCTGAAATTAAATGAGAATTTTCACGAATATATTTATTTAAAATGCCTTAACATATCGTTATACATGTACTACTTTATGTTTCATGTCTACTCAAAAGAGGAATTGAAGCATACTTGCAATTATTTCAAATCATGTGATAATTCAGTTTGTAGAAGAACTTTTGATATTTCTAAATTGATTACTAGTGCACATCCAACACAGCAGCTTTACAATTGCTACTTCAACTGATTTGATAAAGTGAAAAACCATTCAGTATAGGCTACTCTATTCTATAGCCAAAGACCTCTAAGCAAATGAGAAAAATGTCTTAAGTTAGTATATTAGTTTGCTAGGGCTGCCTTCACAAAATACCCTAGGCTGAGTGGCTTAAACAACAGAAATTCATTTCCTCAATTCTGGAGGCCAGAAGTCCAAGATCAAGGTGTCGGCAGAGTTGGTTTCCTCTGAGGGGCGTAAGGAAATGATTTGCTCCAGGTCCCTCCCCATGGCTTGCAGATGGCCACCTCCTCATGGCTTGCAGATGGCCACCTCCTCACCGTGTCTTCACATGGTCTATCCTCTGTACATGTACCTTCCTGAATGGCTGTGACTCTAAATTTCCTCTTCTTATAAGGACACAGGTCAGATTGGATTAGGGATATCCTAATGATCTCATTTTAACTCTCCTCTCTTTAAAGGTCCTATCTCCAAACATAGTCAAGTTCTGACATACTGAGGTTTAGGGCTTTAACATAGGAATTTATGAGGGAACAGTACAGCTTGTAACAGTTAGAAAACATTTTTGTTCCCTTGGCCATTCAATAAAAGCAATATCCCACATGGTTGTCTTCTATAACTAAATTATTTTATTATAAATATTTCCACCACCAACAATGTAGCCTATTAACTACATCATATGGGCAGATATGGGTAAAAAAACGTGTCTTTTCATAACATTCTAATATTCTATTCCTGATTTGAAAGACCAAATGAATTAACATATCACACACAAATTATGACGCCCCAACCTACAACCTCCACGACATAATGATTCCAACCAATATAATGTTAGTTGTGTTGTTGACTCTGCTGCAGGGGATATAAAATACAATTAAACTAATAACTAATACTGATTATTCAAAATATGTATCAAGCTCACTAACAAATTTTAACTGGCATTTTTAGAAGGCTATAGCAACAGAGGTTAACGTGTCTGCTGGTTATAGCAGATAAATTTGAAATTTTCAAACACTATAAATTTTCCAGGTGGTTGCCACCTGGAAATTAAGTGTTCTAAGTGCTCACAGTAGGTGAATAAAAGATAAACATTTGGTATTTAGTAAGACATTTATCATAAAATGATGGAAACGCATGAGAAACTGGAAACCAGGAGAAGTATTTGAGCAGACAAATATTAGGGTCAAATCAAGGAATTGCTAGCTAAAAACATACAAACAGAGTCTTAAAAGTACAAGGCATAGTATTAAATGGAAAGGATTTAAAAATCAAATATATAAATGAATGCTCTTAATGCTAAAATATGGAAACAGAGAAATATGGCAAAAATTAAAAATGAGTTATCACTGAATCCACTCTGATAATACACTGAATATTGATCTCTTCTAGAAGCTTAAATCTATTCACAGCTGTCCCAGGAATAATCCCTGATCTAGAGCAGCAGTTCCTAAATAGTAGTATAAGAATTCCTGGAAAACTTATGAATTTACCCTTAAAGAAAGAGTAGAATACACAAATTTAGGTGAGGTTCCCAGCAAAAAGCACCAAAGGGAAGGTGACATTTACTTTTAAGTTTCTTGATGAAGGAGAAAACTAGACAACATTCTCGGCCACGGCTGCCACTTCCCATGGATTTAACTTAGGCAAAACCCACCATGCAGCTCTGCATTGAGATGCTGAAGGCTATATACAGATATGACAAATGAGAGAAAAGATATCCAAAGGAGGGGAGCCAAGCAGGATTTTTTCAAGTAAACAAAATTTGGAAGGAGAGGTTAAGGGTGTAGGAATCAAGAGTCCTATTTTGAGGCATAATATGATTCTGATACCTTTTTGAGATGCAATGGAAATAGCAAAAGCTGTTGTCGATACAAGTGTGGATCTTAGAAGGAAAGTCTGGGATATAAATTTGTAAGTCATTAACATAATGGTGGTATTATGGGAATTGAAAACATCACCTAAAGAGAAGATCTAGGGAGAAAAAAAGAGAAGGGTTCACCATTAGGCTAGTGAAAAGCACTTTTAAAAAAGCAATGCATAGACATTGCACAGAGGAAGAGGAGAAAGTAAAGGAAATTGACTGTAGGAGGCAAGAGCCTGCTGGGAAAGAGCTAGATGGGAGTGAGACAGACTGGGTTTCACTAAGACACAGACACTACACCTGAACCAAGAGTAAGACAAGAGCAGAGTTTCTAACACTGTGTAATCACTCAATAAAGAAAGGCTCGTTAAGTTAGTGATTGGATGAATGAGTTACAGACTGAACTAGCATGGTATTTCTAGAATTCAGAGTTGACTAGGAAAGGATGGAAATACATGGTAGAATTATAACTCTAAAAAGGTCAGACCAAGGTGATGTTGTAAACTTACCTTAGTTTTATTTTAATATACTCACCAACAAAAAAAAAGTAAGTTTTGTCATATTTTCTACTCTTTAATAAAATTTAATAATGAAATAGATTATTGGGAAGTAATCAATAAAACCTTTATAGATTAATTTTAACTGCTTAGACAAGGAAAAATGTATTGAACCTTAGAAGTCCAAAAAGAGAGAAATATTACAATGGTATACAGAAATACAATAACGACTCAAAATATTTCCACTGAAATGCAACAGAAAAGCTGTAAGCCACTATATCTTAGAAAAGAAGCAGTCATAATGAAGTAGATTTTTGAAAATTGTCATACAGGTAAGCTCATTAGTTGCAATGAAAGTTCTCCCTGCAGATCTAGGAGTACTTAATGACCAGGATTTGTTATGCCTCAAAAACAAAGTTACTTTTTAATTCATGTGATAGCTCACTGAGGAGGTTTCAAATCTGGAAACTTTTAAATGATGATATATAATACGTGTATAAGAGCATTAAAATACTCCAAAGCAAACACACTTACCTCATTCAAAATATTACATTTCCTCCTCAAACCTCATTCATTAATATAATAATAAAAAAAGTTATGCTTAACAATCACCTACACTATAAAAAGTACTTCAGTGATGGCTTTTCTATGTTAAAGATGAAGTTGGCTGCTCCCTGTGAAACATACTAACGGTATCTGCTGACCCATACACAGACACTAGACGCCACTCTTAACAGATAGAAACTAAAAAGTCCCAAAACCCCAGAACGCCCTGCTGAAACACAAAAACAACAAACAGTAAAATACCCAGAAGAACCAAACCAAGTTACAATTCTGCAAGTCCTTATCAAAGGTAAATATTTTTAAAGAACAAATTATAATATTAATAAAGAATTTTGAATATGAGTCAACATAAATATTTCAAAAACTTCATTTACAGCAAAACTTGCTAAACAATAAATTCTACAATAAAAAATACATCTACTCATCCATGTTTTTCCCCAGGAAAAAAACTCCTGGTGTATTTCAAGGCACTTTGTACCATGTTTTCATCCACTACTCTGTTATCTATCAAATTGCTTAATGTCTATCAAGAATACTCATTTCCAATTTTTTTCATCCCATTTGGTCAAAAAATCCAAAATATCAGAATTCTCTCTTTAGGAGAGTTGATTTCCCTGAGTTAAAAGTTATTTTGACTATCACTGAGTGATTTTGAATGTTTACAACCTATTCACTTCAATGCCCTTTTGCCCTACCTCAGGTGATTTAATACAAGAAAATAATTTCAATTATTTTCCCTTCTTGAATCCTATTAAAACATCTGTAACTAAATATATGGAAAGATTCTTCTTATAGCAAGGACATTTTCAGGTTGCAGAGGGGTAAAGTGAGTAATTCAATAATTCATTAGAACACTAGGATTTATTAGTAAAAATTTAAGTAAAAAGCTTATTTTTTGTCTTACAAATCAAGACAGGCCATATGAAATATTTACTTCAAAGAAACATACATCTCAGAACAAAGTTTCAAAGAACATCTCATCCAATCACATGCTTCTTTATCAATAAAGTTCTATAATCCTCATTTTATAGAAGAACAATTTAAAGGGAGCAGGAAAAGATAAAATTGATTTTTTTAAAGAAGAAATATTCATTCTAATATGGAAAACAATAAAATATCCTTCAAGTTGATGAATTCCAATATTAAAAAGAAAATAAAGAGGTTATAAAGACAATTTCATATTACTAATGACTAGTAGTCAACAAAAAAAGAATACAGATATTCCAGCATTCCAGATGAGTTGTTTTCCAAAATGCATTCACAAATTGGTTATTTGACACCAAGTAAACGTGACAGAATCAATGTGAAATATAAATGAAAATTGAGGCCGGGCGCAGTGGCTCACGCCTGTAATCCCAGCACTTTGGGAGGCTGAGGCAGGCGGATCAGGAGGTCAGGAGATCGAGACCATCCTGGCTAACACGGTGAAACCCCGTCTCTACTAAAAATATAATAAATTATCCAGGCATGGTGGCGGGCGCCTATAGTCCCAGCTACTCAGGAGGCTGAGGCAGGAGAATGGTGTGAACCTGGGAAGTGGAGCTTGCAGTAAGCCAGATCACGCCACTGCACTCCAGCCTGGGCAACAGAGCGAGACTCCATCTCAAAAAAAGAAAAAAAAAAAAAAGAAAAAGAAAATTGAATTATTAAGGTAGTCAAAAAATTATATTTAAATCATATTATAACCAAGTATTAATAATAGCTCTATCCGTTCTATGACCCTTTATCACCTGATTTAAGCCCACAATTGAGACTAGAATCAGGTTAGAAATTTGGGCATCAGGAAAGGATGAAATGAAACTCTGGAAGTATGGTGTCTTCTATAACAAAAAAAGAGAGGACCAACAAGTTGGGCAGAGATAGATTTGGTACTCAGGCAAGTGGGGACACTGATTGCTGGTTCTGGTCTCAGGTATGTAATAGGCTATTAGTGCCTATGAATGATATTGAATCAAGAGAGCATCGCCCTGGCCAAAAAGTGGAGGAGATTTAGCAGTAGAAGGTAGGGCTAGCAGGTATCTTTAAGGTTTAAACTGTAAAACAAAGTATTTTATAATATAAGGCCTCATCATCTAACTAAACAAATTAAACTCATAGCTCCAATCATGACAACTCATAAAATCCTACAACTCTCTCTTTATTTTTAAAATGAGATATTTGGTATGAAAACACTGTGACAAAGTGGAAAGTATGTACAAATAAAAGGTATAATTTTCAGTCTTTTAGCGCTGAAGACCACAGCCATGAAATGTTTCTTAAAAAGGCACAAACCTTTACTGGCTTTGTCTAAAGGTTCCAAATCATCCACAAAATTCAGTATATCAGGGTACTTCTCTTCACATATTTCTACCAGGAAATGAAGTAGGGTTGTTTTCTGATCTGCTGATTTTGTGTCCTTTAGCTAAATAGAACAGGAGGGAGAAAAAACACAGAGTCATAAGTATGTTGATATTCTGTCTACTTAAACAATATTAATACTGTATTTTGTAGATAAGAACTGAAAGTTGTAAAATTAGTTGATTTCGTTTTTGAAAAACAAACATTTAAATACTCGAAAAACTACTTTTGACTTGCTGCTTGGTGAAAATCATTATTTGTTGCAAAAAAGGAATAAGTTTAATCTAGCATGCAATGTTTTATAGAAAAAAATGGCAAAATGCCTAGGAAAACAGAGTAACCTATGAGTCTGTTTAATAGTAGTATTTAAACATCCCTGAGCATTCATCTATTTATCATTTGGCACATATTCATAGAATGCCTACTAGCTACTGTAGCAGTTGGAGACCTAACAACAAATAAAACATAGACTTTCCTCAAGAAGCTGTTTAGTTAAAAAATATACGTATTTGCCTTGATGTGACAGATAGTAAAGTAAAAATAATCACAACTTTCATCTAGGAGGACATGACAACAGAACTGAAACTTCAAAGACAGGAAGTTGTATGGGCTTAGGGAAAAGAAGGAAAAAATACAAAAGTGCATTAACACAGGCTCATGGAGCAGCATTTACAAGAGCTATAGATGAGGAAGGATATGACACATCTGAGGCGGCCGAGTGACTCCAGAATTAAAGTGTATGTGTATTAGGGAAGGCAAGTAGGGACATGGCAAAGATATAAATCTGAAAAGACCAAAAAATAAAAGGAAAGATAATGGCATGCAATGGAAGTAGGATTTTGATTTTGAAGCAATATAAATTTTCCATCTAGATGAGAGATGATCAGATATACACTTTAGAAAGCTCCCTCCAGTGAGTGTGGCTAAAAAGATTAGGGCAAGAGTACTAAGAGAAGCATGAAGAGTAATTTAAAAACCCGTGGCAATAATCAGGGAGGGAGAGAGGGCAGTCTGAATGGAGGTTGTGCCTGGGAAATGGGGACAATGAGACCATGTGGGTGTGGAAACCCAGGTGATGCTGTTAACTAACATGTCAGAAAGGATGAGAAACAGATTTGTGTGAGGTGGCCAAAGAAGAAAATTGTTTTGGACAAGGTAAATTTGAAGCTTTTCGGTAGTATCTAGGTGGAAATGTCTTGAAAGAACATAAATTTATCTATCTATGTATAGAACAGTGCTTTCATTATTTTTTTCATGATTGCCCCCTAAGAAGTTTTTAGGCATTTTTTTCCTAACTGCACCTATAAAATTTTTAAACCGCAAAGGTGATGCATTTATGTTTATACACTGTATGCATATCTGTGTTTTACACCTAAAAACTGGTTAAACAAGTAAGACATTTTTGCTCTCCAAGAACCAACTCTTTATCCCTGAAAGATACCTATTGAAAATACATGGTTAAACCTCAGAGGAATAAACTGGGGCACCAACTTGTGACGCCTTTGCTCCCAAAGCTAATTAGTTGATCAAATTAACATAAACAGGTATGTAGAATGAATGAAAAGAGGACACGGGCTTGAGACGACCAGGGTGGACCAATCCTAATCTGAAATGGCCAAGGAGTGCAATCACAGGGAGAGGTAGTTAAGCTAAAACTTCGACAATGATAAAAGTTAGCTTGGGTTTTGTGTAGTGTTGGGATAGAAAATAGTGGCAAGGAGGAGTGGTATGAACACAGGACTAATAGGTAATCTGGTAGCATTCCCTACCATTAAGTAATCATTTAGAGCAGAGATACAAATAAACGGTTAAAAAAAATCAGTCTTTTCTACCAGAATTTGACTTAGAGCTGGAAATTCAAGGCATACCTAATTGGGTACAGCGCTATTTACTTGCTTTCTTTCCAAGAATTTCCCACTTTAAAATTGGTTCCTAAATAAATTCCCATAAGTAATATTTTAAAAAATCCAACCTCACTAAATATTCTATCACTATCAGAAAAATACCAAATAACTGTTAATGTCCGGTAGTGGAAGAATGGGAGATTTCCATACCATCAGATATATTAACATACTGACTACTTATTGATTCAAAAACTATCATAGCCCTGGGAACAGTGAGCTACCCACCTAGACAGCCTTACTTTCACATCATGACACATGTGATAGGTTCAAATGCTATGCTGACCTACACAACATGCAACTTATACAGTAGTTCCCAGTACTTTAAAAACAGACTGAACATGAACACTTAGTCCATGATTTGGTACCTTGTTTAAAAGAAATACAGATTTCATAACATGGAGCTGAGTGTTTTACAAGAGGATGCTTCAAAAATATGACTCCATTGACTACCTAGACAAATTGTCACTAACATATGTGGATGATTTGGCAATGTTAAAGCATGTCCTTGACTAATTAATAGTCTTGAGCACGTTACTGGAACTTAGCTTTCACACAGGTGAAATAAGAACACAGAAACTCTAAATTCACTTTTTACTCTAAAAATGTTAAGCATACATTATAGTGGAAATAAGAGTTAGTAGACACAGTACAATCTAATTTTTAAAAACTAGAAGAGTGGAGAAATGTAGTAATAATCTCATTTCAGAGTTATATCTGTGTGTTTGGGTCAGTTGGAATCATTCTATGGGCTTCTGTTTTTACATATAGACTCATGAATGTCAAATACAATTTTTAAGTTTCCTTACAATCCTATAATTTCATTCATACTATCATCTGAAATAGGTAAGCCCAGATTAAAAGCAGCAAACTTTTACGAATAGTTTTCTCTTTGTACAGCCACCAAAAGTTAACATGAAAGTTGTATTCTGTTTTGTTAAAAAGCACCCTAGTAGCAAAGATCCTTTATCTCACCTACCCTCATTTACAGCAATGACTACTTGGGGAACACCGTTCCTACTCTGAACTCTCGGCAACCCATTGTTACCAGTCTACACCGTTGCAGCCTGTGTGGAATGTTAAGACAATCACCATCTACCTTCACAATTTGTAAAGCCTAGAAAGAGTATTCCAATAGTATTTGTGACATAGCTAAACAGCCAGCAACTGCTAGGATTAATGTATCAAGAAGAACAACCAACTGGACTGATCTTGGTCTTTATTTGTAAGCAATGGGAATTCAGAATTTAGAATCATGGAAAACAACTACTAGTTTAATAAATGTTAAATACTCAAGTCAAACACAGATTCGAGTTATTCAGAGACAATTATAAAGCTAAACACTGATTTAGGAGGAGGGTGCTACCATGGGTTGTCTTGTTGAAAACATCAACTGAGTGGCAAGCAGCATACTGGGAACAATCTAGTATTAAAAAGTACACTCACTGAATAGTAAAGGGAAGCACAATATTCCTATCATTTCAAAATGGGTATTTAACAATTGAAAGACACCACTCAAACTTTCAAGTAAATAAATTTGAAACTAAGCCTAATAAATAAGAGGTTCAGAAAAGAAGCATGTTGTTGATCATGCATGGTGTCTCATTTATAAACTACTATGCAGCTCTAAACTCCAGGGCAGAGATTCTTCATTTATGCTCTAACATTCTCTAGAAAAATTTCACAATGCTGCCAAGATACTCTTCCTGCCTCAACTACTCTATCCTCTCCCTCCCCTCTCTCTAATCATCTTTTAAAAAGTCTTCCAAAAGCATGAAAGCATAAAATGTATTAGGTCCTTATCCATTTGCTCAATATTTTTTCATTTCATTAATGAAAATCACCAACTAAAAAGGCACATTCTACTCCTACTCATATCATACTTACTCATATCATAATCAGCTTCTGAGCTAGAACAATTAAAGCATAGAAGACAGTGTTAATTTTGTTGAAGATGAGTAACAACTTAAGCAAACTTTGTAATGCTAAATCTTGGAAAGAAAATAAAATATTTGATTTAAAAATATGTTCAGGTTAAAAGTATGCTTTATTTAAACTTTAACAGTCAGTGCTTGACAGGATTTCTTTTGTATTATTGTCAAGAGATTTATCTTACTGATGAGTAATCATCACTGTTAAATAGAATGTCCTATTTATGTATTGTTTCTCTAAGGTACATTTAATGTGGCATAAATGTCAAATAAACAAAAGACGGATGGAGTTTCTCCAACCACTCTGTTCATTCCAGACAAAATAATCTTAAAAGTGGATCCTGTAATAAATCATGGCCTAGCTGTCAGTCTGGAGTAAAACTCCCTTGTAGTTACAGTGCAAAGTTTGGGATATTTTTGAGGTATTCAGCACAAATTTGGATGACATTTAAAGAATATTCCATGTATTTTAGTCACATGGAAATAATTTAAATTTAAACCCTAAAATAAAAACTAAGCATCTTGGTGATCTTCAGAAGTCAAGGAACTAGAATCCCTTCCTGTTTGAAATAATGAAACTTACACCTTAAGAATATTATCACATTAATAACTCTACTCCGCATCATTATGTTCCTATAATCTAGGTATGTATCAAAGCAGCATTGAATATTTAGATGTTTAGATGCTGTGGACATTAGTGAACACCAGAAACAAGACAAAATTCTGAAAAAATCTTGTAACGGCACCATTAACATTTTAGAAGAATACAACCTGTAAATAATATTAATGCTGAGGATGACAGTAGCAATTCTTGTTTGGTACTTACTATGAGACAGACACTAGCCAAATAATATAACACATGTTAAGTGCTTAAAACATACAACCCCAAACTAGTATTATATCCATTATTTAAAAAGGAAAATGGAAATTGAGAGAGATCATATAGCTTACACTGGATCACATGGAGCCAATGATTGGAACACATGTCTGTGTGAATACGAAGCTCTTATCCACTATAAAATATAGTTCCTTTACAGAAATCTTTAGTCTAGCTTATTATTAACAAAATAAACCAAATTCTCAAAAAATGGTAGTAAAACAAAAGAGCACTAACACAATTTAAAATACTAGCACCCTTTAACCTGCTAATTCTAGCCTGGAAAGCATCTAAAAACAGACACCACACTCCCTTGAGGTCATTTCTAGTTCTAAGAGCACAACATTCTGTTGTTGTATCTGTAAAATAAATAAAATGCCATCTGAATCATATCAACCAAATAGCAACTCTTTATATATTTCTAATGGATTACTGCTGACAAAATATCATATGATTGAAGAAAAAGGTATCTATAAAGTTTAACCTTCAATGGATTTATACCACTATATTTTAATAGCATCATATCCCATCTCAAATCTTTTGCAGAATAAAGTGGATTGTCTATGCATAAAATAGCATCTCTAAAAATAAAGGTATCCACATGAAAATGAATGTACGAAGACATACTAACAAAGACTATATCACAGTTGCTCAGATAGAAAGCTCAAAAAGTCAATGTGGTAGTACAAATTCACTAATAAAACCAACCACCATTATAGAATGGATATTGTTTTCTGGTATGTATATGTTCTTGTGTGTGTGCCTGGTGTGTATTTGTGTGTGTATTTGAGATGGGCTCTTGCTTTATTTACATATATATTTATTTATATATATAAATATTTTTAAATATATATTTTAAATAATCATTGTGCTAATGAAATTTTTCAAAACAAAACTGAGTATCACTCCAATATAAATAGCCATGAAAATCTTGAAGTAAATAAAACAAGATGGTTGAGGCAGAAGAACTGCATGAGCCTGGGAGTTCAAGACTGCAGTGAGCTATATAATCTCTCCACTGCACCCCGGCATAGGTGACAGAGTGAGACCTGGCTCTTAAAAAAAACAACAAAACAAAACAAGCCCGAGGTGCTTATGCCACTGCCATAACCACAACCGTTAATACTAAAATACAACTTTCTTAATAATTTTAAAGACAGAAACCAATTGATATCACATAAATTAGATACTAAGGCACATAAATATTAAATTACTTATGGCACTCATATATAAAAACAATTTATATTAATTACTTAATTTTCATTTTAAAATGATAATGAGAATTAAAACATTAAGTGACCAAGAAAGTGCTTTAAATAATGTGGACTTCCATAATTATAATATGCTACCATATCCCCACACACTTTCTCTGAATTATATTTTTAACACATTTCTCTTGAATTACAGTGAGTGTTGAAACTTCTATATAGAAAGCATTTGTGAATTTTAGTAAAAGTTTAGCACACTACATTATCTATTATATTGCACTGTTCTGTTCATACTGCCCCCCTTTTCCTGCAAAAGATATAAAACAGCTCAATGTTCTTTATAAAAAAGGACTATTTTCAGTTCTTTTAGTACTGAGAGATCAGAAAACAGACATTCCTAACAGGCAAATGGGAAAAAGTACTAGAATAAACAATCTGCAAGGGAACAAATATGATTAGAATACAAATATATTTTTAAAATGCTAAACTCGGATGATCAAAGACATAAAAAAAATACAAGATACTGCTTCACCAACTATATCAACAATCTCCACCTAACAAAAACTCTCACCAAGAACAACGAGTCATGGCAGGGTTGCAGTGAGACTGGCACTTTCATAGTGCCAGTCTATGAAAGCCACTGCAGGCATGTGCAAATTAGTAAAACCTCCAGGAAAATGATTTAGTAACATATGTCAAAAATTTTAAAAATATTCTTGTTTGGAGTAGTTTCAGAAAACTCACTGGAGTCCAGTATTGTCCAGCCAAAGCTATATAACTAAACTGCTATTTTAGAGCACGGATTTCTTAATCTAATAACAAGAATTTCTCATGGGAGCAATTAACAAAAATTGGAGTAAGTGCTTAGAAAGTGAACATGTTTAGATTGTTTATACAAATTGACCAAATACATTAATTTTAAATTAAAGGTTTTTTAACCCTTAAAATTTATTAATAATTAACTTTATATTTTAGACTTTATATTTTAGAGCAACTTTAGCTTTACAGGAAAAACTAACAGAAAACAGAGTTCCTATATACCCTTCCCTACACACACACAAATTATCCTGTTGTAAACATTTTACATTAGTGTGGTACATTTGTGACAAGTAATGTACCACTATTGACACGTTATTGTTAACTAGTTTCCACATTAAGGTTCTCTCTTTGTGTTCTGCAGTTCTGTGTGTTTTGATAAAAAACTCAGTGTTATTCATCCATCACTACAGTGTTATACAGAATAGTTTTACCACCCTAAAAAATTCTGTGTCTCACCTATTCATTCCTTCCTTCTTTCCTCTCCTCAGAACCCCTGGCAACTACTGATGTTTTATTGTCTCTAGACTTTTGTCACTTACAGAATATCACATAGTTGGAATCATACAGTACATAGCCCTTCCAGTCTGGTTTCTATCACTTAGCAATATGAATTTAATGTTCTTCCATGTCTTTCCTTGGCTTAAAGAGATCATTTATTTTTAATATTGAATAATATTCCAAATGAATATACCACAGTTTATCCATTCACCTATTGAAGGACATATTGCTTGCTTCCAAGTTCGGGCAATTATGAATAAAATGGCTGTAAACATTTGTATGCAGGTTTTTGTGTGGACTTAAGTTTTCCATTCATTTGGGTAAACACCCAGGAGTGTGATTACTGGATGGTTTGTTCTACGTATAGCTTTGTAATTGCCAGTTATCCAAAGTTGATGTGCCACATTTTGCTTTCCCACTAGCAATGAATGAAGGTTGTACTATATACTTACCAGCACTTGGTCTGTCAGTGTTTAGTATTTTAGCAATGCCAGTACATATGCAGTGGTGTCTTATTGTTTTAGTCTGCAATTCCTTAATGACATCTGCTGCTGACTATTATAGGGACAGAAAAATTACAACTCCATCCTCTTAGGGTCCTTGCTGGTCTGACAATTTAATTTGACGTGAGATAGATTAACAGGAGAAACGTGTAATGCAAGTTTTCTGTAGCACAAAGGCCATCAAAGGAATGAAGACTGAAAGAAATAGAGTCAGTTACCCATATACTGGATTGGGCAAAGAATAGTTGTTAAGAAGCAACTACATTAGGTGGGAAATTACTTTTAACAAGGCCTCTAAAAAATTCTCTTTGTTGCGACTTTTTGTTCTTGACGATTAAGGATGTTGCATCTTTCTGGTACGGGAAGGCCATCTTTTGCATGAAAATGTTATCTTCTGCTTTTAAGAAATAGCAAGGAGGTCAAAGTGATCTTTCTACACCTGCTGTTTTTCAAGTATCTTTAAATAGTCAATATACCAGAATAGCATATTTTAATCCCTTCAATATCTTTTCATACGTTTACTTGACACCTATACGTTTTGATGGGTATCTCTTCACATTTTTTGATCATTTCTTTAAACTGGGTTGTTTATGTTCTTAGTTTTAAGAGTTTTTGTACATTTTAGATAAAAGTCCTTTATCAGGTATGTGTTTTGGAAAGATTTTCTTCCAGCCTGTTTTCTTTTCATTGTCTTAACTGTTTGCCACAGAAGTTTTAAATTTTAATAAAGTTCAATTTATCAATTTTTCTTTCATAGATTATACTTTTAGTGTTATATCTAAAACGTCATAATAAAACCAAAGGTCACATAGATTTTCTCTTATCTTCTACAGACTGTATAATCTTGCATTTTATATTTAGGTCCATGATAAATTTTTAATTTTTGTGAAAGGTATTAGGTCTGGCAACTTTTTTTTTTTAAATGTAGATGTTCTAGTACCTTTTCTTTAAAATACAGACTATTCTTTCACTATTGAATTACCTTTGTTCCTTTGTCAAAATCAACTGACTATATTTATACGAATCTATTTCTGGGGTCTCTATTCCGGTCCATTATTTTTTAATTATTTTTATTTTTTTTCCTTTGGCCAATACCACAATATTTTCCTTATTGCAGCTTTATACTAAGTCTGGAAGTCATGGAGTGTCAGATTTCCAACTTAGTTCTTCTTCTTCAGTATTGTGTTAGCTATTCTGGGTCTTTTGCCTCCCCATACAAACTTTGAAATCATTTTGTCAATATCCATAAAATAACTTGCTGGAACTCTCACTGGGGCTCTAATGAACCTATAGATCAAGTTGGGAAGAAACGACACCTTAACAATACCGAGACATGCTTTCTATGAACACGAAATGTCTATTACTTTATTAGATCTTCTTTGATTTCTTTCAAAGTTTTGTAGTTTTTTTTTTGTTTGTTTTGTTTTTTTGAGACGGAGTTTCACTCTTGTTGCTTAGGCTAGAGTGCAATGGCAGGATCTCGGTTCACCGCAACCTCCGCCTCCCAGGTTCAAGCGACTCTCCTGCCTCAGCGTCCCTAGTAGCTGGGATTACAAGCATTTGCCACCACACCTGGCTAATTTTGTATTTTTAGGAGAGACGGGGTTTCCCCATGTTGGTCAGGCTGGTCTTGAACTCCCGACCTCAGGTGATCTGCCCGCCTCGGCCTCTCAAAGTGCTTGGATTACAGGCATGAGCCACCACGCCCGGCCTTGTAGTTTTCCTCATACAGATCTTATATGTATTTTGTTAGATTAACAGCTATGTATGGTTTTTGTTACTAAGAAAATGATATACTATTTTAAATTTCCAATTCCAGTTGTTCATTGCTGGTATACAAGAAAACACTGGCTTTTTAAATTAGGTGACCTCATAATCTAAAACTTTGACTTAATTGCTTAACAGTACCAGGAGGTTTATATTTTGTCAATTTGCAGGGAGTGGGCATTCTACACAGACAATCATTTCATCTATGAAGAAAGAGTTTTGTTTATTCTGCCCCAATCTTTATAGCTTTTATTTTTCTTGTCTTACTGTATTAGCTAGGACTTCCAACACAATGTTCATGAGTAGTAGTGAGAGAAGACACACCTGCATTGTTTCCAGTTTTAGGGAAAAAGCATCTAGTTCCTTACCATTAAGTATGATACTAGCTGTCGATTTTATGTAGATGTTCTTTATCAACTTGAGGAAGTTCCCCTCTATCCCTAACTTGGTGAGAATTTTTCTCATTAATGAATGTTACATTTTTTCAAATGCATTTTCTGCATCTATTGGTGAGTTTTCTTCTTTAGCTCATTGATGGTGATAGATTATATTAACGGATTTTCAAATGTCGCACCCAGCCTGGATGTATAGAATTGTTCCCTCTCCTTCTATTTACTTGAACAGATTTAGAGAATTGAAATTATTTCTTCCTTACATGTTTGATAGAATTTACTGGTGAAACGATCTGAGCCTTGTTCTTTCTGTTTTTGAAGGTTACTCATTATTGATTCAAGTACTTTAATAGACTCAGATTATCCATTTCCTCTAGTGTGACTTTTGGTAGATGGCATCTATCAAGGTCCATTTCATCTAGGTTATCACATTTGTAGGCTTGGTCGTGTTAATAATATTCTTCCGTTATCTTTTTAACATCCATAGGATCAGTAATGATAGTCCCTCTTTCATTTTTGATATGGGTAATTTGTATCTTCTCTCTTTTTCTCTTGGTTAGCTTGGCTATTGATCTTTTTAAAGACTCAATCAGATATTGGTGGGTTTGATTTTCTCTACTAATTTTCTGTATCAATTTCATTGATATCTGCTCTAGTATATATTAGTTCTTTGTCTTAGGTACTCCAGAGTCCATTTGCTCTTCTTCTTCTTGTTTCCTAAGGTTAAAGAGTATTCTTTTTAGATCTTTCTTATTTTCTAATATATGCACTTGATGCTATAAATTTCCCTGTGAGCATTGCTTTTACTGCATCCAACAAAACTTTATAAGTTGTATTTTCATTTTGCTGTTTCATATAAGTGGATCAAACAGAATAATTTTAAACGAGATGTTTTTGTTTTTTAAAAAAAATACAGAAACTTCTGAACTTTACATTAATGGACTTAACACAACACATGCCTGATATATCTCGGGTGATATTTTTCAGTTTGTTCTGGTGGTGGTGGATTCTGTACCTCCCAATGCTGGAACCATAGTTCAAAGCCACTTATGACACATTTCATCATCATCCTCTCCCCTGCCCCCCAAGAACAAATGTTCATAAGTACCAATGGCTAAGTATTACCATGTGGATAATAATGTTGCATGTTTTGTCTTGGATTCCAAAAATGTAGAAACAATGCAGACCCTTGATAAAGGAGAGGTAAGACACTTCTTAGAGTATCAGGAATGGAGTATCTTGTTTCTGGTTTTTATGTTTCATTTATAAAATATATAAAAGTGAAGTCTGAATCAAACCAGGGATGGTAATATTCACCTTCAGTGCTATCTCTGATGGGGTAGCTGTCTATAAGCCTGATGCTGAGGAGGATTCAGAGGCTGGGTGTGTTTGGGGGAAAGGGTAGTTTGATAGAGAAGCTATGCTTGCTATGAGAGCAGGAAGATGAAGGCACACAAGCAGTCTATTTGCTGAGCCTGAGCAAAGTCACTCTATCTTTTATAATTCTATTAAAAGAATCATTCTCATTTACAACATTTAACAGCAATTGAATAACAAAGGTGAGGTGAAAAGAATTTACCAAAAACACTATTTAGAAAAGCCAATTAAATATTTCTTAGAAAATGTCATAAATTAAATGTGTTAATGAATGAGTCAAAGGGGGTTAAGCATTCTAAATAGTTTCACATTGCTTTGGAAATCAGTATTTCTGTGATTTAATTGGCTGCATGTAGAATAAGAATGGCATTTGTTATTTGCAAGTCTTTGGCCCATAATTGCTTTACTTTCAAAGGTTGCCAAAATTTACTGGTATAATTTTGCCAACCTAATAAAGAATAAAAATCCCTCCCCAAATACCCTGAATGCAAATGGAACAAGGGATTTGTTTGGCAGAGATCTTTCTTAAAAATAAATTCATAAAGGAAAAAGTGATACATAGGGATCAAACTTTCATAAAAACGACTCACAGTATTAACTTGTGTGAGTGTGACAGGTATGCAAAATACAAACTGCCTGAAATAGGCAAAGGTATCCTGTCTCATGCTTTTATAGTCACTGAAACTCTACCTGTACAAGCTAGAGACTTGTAAAATGGCTCGAGAAACAGGCCTTCAACTCATTTCAGTTCCACCATGTGCCTGAAATTCATGCTCCTTTTCAAAGTTTTCATTTTCAGAGTAATGTTTAGCTTGGCATGAGAGGAGAAGCAGCAATTTTTGAAAATATTTTCACTTTTTTTTTTTTTTTTTTTTTTTTTTTGAGACAGAGTCTCACTCTGTTTACCCAGGCTGGAGTGCAGTGGCGTGATCTCGACTCACTGCAACCTCCACCTCCTGGGTTCAAGCGATTCTCTTGCCTCAGCCTCATGAATAGAGTAGCCAGGATTACAGGCACCTGCCACTATGCCTGGATAATTTTTGTCGTTTTAGTAGAGACAGGGTTTCTTCATGTTGGCCAGGCTGGTCTCGAACTCCTGACCTCAGGTGATAGGCCGGCCACAGCCTCGCAAAGTGCAGGGATTACAGGCGTGAGCCACTGTGCCTGGCCTCACCACTCATTCTTAAGTGAAGAAATATAGTTGTTTCGTTTTTGTCGTGGCTTTGGTGTTGGTTAATTTTCATTTTTTCCTATGTGCTTTTGGTTCCAGACCACCAGTCAGGGATTTTCCATTCTGGGATATGAAAGTAGGGCAGAAGACCAAGTGATTCACGTTTCAAGTTGAGTATTAAAATCACCTAGGAAGTGGCTTTAAAAATGCCACCAATCAGGATCCACATCCATTCTTTCTAAGTTAATTGAACTGGTGTGGGGACTGCGGCATCAGTATTTCTTAAAGGGTACTCCAGGTTGCTAATCAATGTCATCCAAAAGACATTTGTCACAATTTTGTAAAGTGTCTCGTTAGGGTTGGTGGAAACATTAAAGAATACGAGAATTCAATGTTTGTTGCTGTTTCTATTGTTTTAATTGTCCCCATCACAGCTCTGATGAAGTTACTCTACTTTTTCTACTTTTTGCTTATAAAAGGAATATCCAGAATCAGATAAAAAATTCATGCATTAGAAAAGAGAATTTAGGAAAAATTAATTTTGCCTGCCACCCCCTCACCATCTTAGCACCAAATCCTCAACGCCCATAGTCCCATTACCATGTATTCATCAATGACTTCAACTTTGAGATGAACTCATTAGATATTCTACTGCCATAGAAAACAGAAGGCTTCCTACAAAGTGACAGTATGGATAAATTTAAAGTGGGATCAATAGTTATTTGTTTCTGCAATTTTCCTAAAGAATAACAGCATAAATACTAATAAAAACTAGTTATTACACGTGGTAAAACTCCTTCAAAATTTATATCTATTACCCCAATATAGGAAGTCAGTTGATTTAATCACCTGGAACAAAGAGCTGCATCATCCTGTTATATTGATCAGAATGATCTGTTACTCAGAAATTATACATCTTATTAGACATTAGTAAACATTATTAAACACATGTTATAGCTATTACATGTGGATTAGTAACATCTTCTTAAATTTACAAGTCAAAATTATCTCATATATTTTAATATGGTGTTGAACTTTGATGGTTGGGTCAATTTACTCTTTACCTAAAATCCTTTGAAAAAAATGAACTTGGCCCTATCAACACGTCTCTTGGAGAAACATCTTTGACACTAACCAGATACAAACTTTTCTAGGTCAGCATTTTGGTCAGATAAGCATCTACCATCTGCCAATTTAATTTCTAAAGATATGTTTTCCACTTAATCAACAGCAGTCCCCCCACTCTCAAAATTAATATAATCTCAAAATGCCTATTATCCATTTTTTATCTAAAGTTCAGTACTATATTTGGAGGATTTTTTAGTGACAAGCAGTCCTCCATTATTTCTGCAAGGTTTATCCTTTTAAAAAGTCAAGCCATCAGAAAGCAAGGTACTTACACCATTTTAACTAAACTAGAAGTAGCATTACTGTGACTGAAACGTACATTTTGTTTTGCATCATGAGGGTTCGCATGGGGTGCTAGGTCCTTAAGAGGCCCAGAATACATATTTTGGGGGAGACAGGAAGAGAGGAGGAGAGAGATGGTTCTAAACAAAAAAAGGTCCTGATGAAACTGACTCATTTGTTGTTTATAACACTATTCAAAAGGTTTTCCTTTTGTAAAGATACATACGCAAAATTTCTTATGAAGGTTTAATCAGGGAAAACACTATTTTTGCTCATGAAGTGAAGTTTGCGCATCACTTTGATCACCAAAAAGTCAAGCACCTATACAGCAACTTCAATTTTTATTTAGATCTTAATCATAAATTCAGTTATGTTTACCTTATATGTCATATTTTACTTTTTTGTCATATGCCGCATCAAATCTTTGGGATATAAGAAAGCAAATCCTTTTCTCTCGAATCCAGAGATATTATAGTTATTCATTGCCATCCTGACTACAAATGTCTACAAAGCTATGATACAGTTCCCCAAACTAAACTATAATGGGCATGAAACTCAAGTATTCATGCTCTTATTTCTAACAATGCAATGTTAATTTAATATGAATTTTCATGAATTTTTCATACTTGAGTTAAATTCATAAAGGGCATTTAAAAGTAAGGATTTTGGATATAAAATGTTAAATGTCATATAATTACCCAGCATGTTTTAACAGATTAAAATACTTCCCTGTCTTTCTACTGTCAAATATATATGGAATTCCTTGTGTAGGAGCTTATCATCAAACCAAATGCTTTATACTCAGTGTGAAAATTCAATCACAATTGTCAAAGATCAAGCTGCTACTTCTGATAACAAATATGATGAGATATCATCTTGTTCAATATATGCTTTCAACTTGACATGTAGGCTAATAAAAAACATGAAGTTGTAGTATTTATTTTGTTTCTTCCATAACAGAAGGCTCCTAAGAGGGATGATCAAAATACTCAGTATCGTTGCATGAAAATAAAGTCACTCTTTATCTGCAGACAGATTAACTAGTTTGCCGACTAACTGTAGTAAAATAATAACACCTATATTGCATTTGTAAAAGATTTAAAAATTACTACGCATCGGTGATTGTATCTCAATGAGAGGATGTCTATTTATTTTCAACTACAAAATAAACATAAGACACGACTTTTTGTCTTATGACAAGTTTCATTCATTCGACAGCTATTTTTTGAGTACTAACTATATACCAACCACTGCAGTAGGCTATCCTACCTCATTAATCAGACCTAGTCTCCTATCAACAGCTCTCCTTAGAGGAAGGCATAAGGACATGAGGAAGAGCATGCAGCCAGTTTTTTTGTGAGTCAACTATAATTTTGAGATGTAAAACCTAAAGAGGATCACAGACACTTTTGCACGAGGAAAGACTGTAGTACATGTGTGGCTGTGGACTTAACTTTCCCCTATCTTGCCCCTCACCCTGTTTTTCTTACGTTGCCTTCCTTCTCAGGGAAAGCCTGAATCTGCCATTCTTGCTTGCCTCCTTCTCCTTCAGCTTCCAAGTTCATAACCAGCACACCTTGACAATTCCTCAGATGTCCCTGAATTTGTGTACTTCCCTACATCCCCACTACATTCTACCTCAAACCCCTCTGCCGTTAGCTTAGCTTGGAACTCCATCATCTCAAAGCACAGTGATAGTTACTTAGTGGACACTCAAATCTTTGCCAAATAATTGAATAAGGTAGCTTCAATCATATGCCCTTTAAGATACTGAGGTAAACAAGAGTAGAATAACAACAAAAAAACCCTGATCTCATTCTCTGTTGAGCAACCACCTCAAACATGCCAGTAGCAATATCTCCCATTAGTTGCCTAAGGTAGATATTAGGAATTATCTTTGACCTTTCTCTCTTCTCTGCCACCTCCCATACCATCTTTCCTATTACCTTCTCAGTTTGGTTTCCTCTGTTGCTCTCTTAGGTCTCACACTACATGTCAACCAAACACCAAATACCTCCTCAATGTAACCCTCTAACCCAGCGCTGTCCAATAACTTTATGCAATGATGGTAATGTGCCATATATATGCTGCCAACGGGTATGAACACTGAGCACTTGACATGTGGCGAGTGTGACTGAGGAACTATGTTTTTAATTTTATTTAAATTTCAACTAATTTGAATTTAAGTAGCCATATATGTTTAATGGCAACAGTACTAAACAACGCAGCTTAACCTTCTTCCATACTGCTGAAGACATATCTTGCTACAAAACATCTGATCATATTACTTGCCTTACAGAATGTGACTCCATAAAATCTCCATCATTAGGCAGGATATTCAAAGCTCTTTACAATCTAGACCAATTTACCACCTCAGTCTCAGCCCCATTCCTTTCCCATCTAGTTTGCAAAGGTAGTAGGCCACTCACTGTACTCATACATGCCAAGCTATAACCCTTATGGAAGCTGCTGACTCTTGCTTAGAATCCCTTTTCCTCTCACAGAACATCTGCTCATCCTTCAGGATCCAGCTTAAATTCCCATTTCTCTCTGAATAGCTAACTGCCCTCTCATAGCTGAGCTAGGCTCTCTGTCTTAACTCTGCTGCCATAACTTTTAGTATGTGGCTTCATTAAAGCATTTAATCATAATTAATGGTTTACATGTGGAAAATATGAGTCTCATGTATGCCAGGTAAATATTAATCACATACATTAAAGAGAGAATCTGGCAAAGCATCTGGCACAGGACTTCACTCTGAGTAAGCCCACAAGAGATGTGCCAAGTCTTCAGGATGTGTTTTAGGAATTGCATTGCCCATGCTAGGGATCTTCACCAAACCCAGCTGCCTAAGAAAACAGAGAGGAAAATAAAAGAATGGAGATGGGGCAAGGGAAACAGTCACAAGGCATTGATAGCAATGAGAGGCTTAGGACAGGGAAATTATATAAGAAAATTCATGAAAGCCCCAATAGAATAAGTATGCAGTAAACCTATAGGTAAAGCTGACCTTGTTTTTCACCTTCCCTAACTAGCTGGCAATAGCAATACTCGAATTCCTTAATCAGGGAGTGTGGTTGTTACGAGGTCAAGAACAAGAAAAAGGTTTTCTTCTGATGTGTAACTGAGAGGAATTTGTTGTAAGCAGATCAATAAAGCCCTATTGCTTTGGCCCACTCCTCAGGAAAGAGTTCTGTTTTAAAAAACATTGAATATATTTGCTGTAAGGAAATTCAACCTATGAAAGACACAGAAGAAAAAAAAGGCTTTAAACTTACTCCATTTTCATGTCCTCTAAAATTATATTTAGATAGAAACACTTCAAAATCAATAATATCTGAGTTGCATATATTTCCAATATAATAATTTCCCCTTTATATATATCATTTTTCTCTCCTTTCAGTCTGCTTATGAAAGCAATGCAAAGAAATATTTAAATAGTTAAAGGTAAAAATGTTAATGGCAATCCTAAGCAATATTCAATATATATACAGGTATCTGAACTGAGTAAGTACGAGTCAGTATTAATAATATTTTGATGTTCCATTTCACTGGTTTGAGAAAGCATAGGTTTATGATATAATTTTGTTATTAAATAAAATCCTTGAATTGGATTTGCAGATTGAAGAAAATTAATATTTGGATTTAGTTCAGAGGTTGAGTAAATTAGCTCAGTTTACTCTGGGTTTGAGTTCATGGTTCAGTTCAAGTTCTTGATAATGAGCACATCAAAATAAAAAATATTTAAATAATGCAATCAGGGCTGACATTTAAGAGCAAGTGTTCAGGCAAATATGTGTTTTTAAAAAACAAACTCACTTTACAGAGAGAGCTAAGGTTAAATCCGAAGGTTTGAGCATTCCGGGAGCCAGCATTCATGTAGTTTCCCATTAGCAATACAAGTTCCAGCAACTTGCTAAAGCTTTTGCTCTTCTTTATCTCTTCGCAGGCAGTACTGACAGCCATGATGTCAGGTTTGATGTTGTTCACCTGCTCTTCAAACTGAAGCTTAAAGAGAATAGCACTGAGCCGTGGCCGTAGTCTCTTCACATTGCTCATCTGATTGAAAAGAAAACAGCAGATTTCCTTTAAAATGCATGGTATACTTTAGTACTGTACGACTGCAAGTAATCTGGGATGATTTATTGGTATGACAGTACCAAAGAAGAAATATGTCTCCTAAAACTGATAGCAGGAAGAGAGAAAAGCCCTGCTTGTTTTTGTAAGGAATCCAGAGTCATCCCTCAAAACCCAAATTAACAATTTAGATGCTCAATGAAAAGAAAGCTTTAATTAAATGATAATGTTTAATTAAGCAATGAAGTAAGCATTTTTTAAACTAAATTCTAAAAAGGTAACAAGATACATAGGCCACAAATTACAAGGCATTCATGTCATTATTTTGAATAATTTTTGTTCAATACTGCAATATACTGGGTCATGTTTAAAACACATTCAGAAAAGTCTAAAGAGGGTTTGTTTTCTTCAAATAGCAATTGCTGTCCTCAGAAACCCTACTGACTAACAGTATGTGTTAGACAGAGGGAGAGTAAATAGGTCCCAATTTGTACTAAATTGACTTTCTTCAGAAACACAGGAAAGTAGAATGACTCCTGACACATACTAAATTAGCAGAATCAGAGTTAGGAAACATGGGAGTAGTAGCAGGCAGAAGCGGTGCAAACCCACAAATCTATCACATGCCAAGTTAACCCTGTCTGGGACTCTAGGTTTCTCTATTGGGAATGTGGGGGACTGCAGGTGTCTAAAAGAACAAAGGGGCAGGTTCCTGCCTTTATTCTTACTCCTGTGTTATATCAACACACATGCAGGAAATAATCACTTAGCTGTAGGCTGAAGACATACCACATATTAAGCTAGATATGAATTCCTTGACCAAACGCACTAGGGATTCGGGACTTAAAACGCACTGAAGGGGCGGTAATAGTAAAATTGTTGAACTACAACAACTATTGTAAATATCAAAAGCAGGTTAAGGCAAGGTGAGAAAAAAAGCAGTGACAGGTTAAAATAGGGACTGTTTCTCTTAGTCACAGACTGTAAAGGAAAGGCTAAAAAACAATGCTATATGAAGCCTGTAGGGTGCCAAATATAATGAAAATCATGATTGTTTGGTACACAGAAAGCTATCAGCTCATAATATAATAATGACCGTTACTTAAAATATACTAGACAAAGGCTTATTAGACTCCAACATATTATAGACACTGCCTTAATGACTAAACATAACTCAGCTTACTCATCTGACAAAAATTGAGCAATAATTAGTTCTTTGTACACAACTCTGAGAGAATATTTTCATATAGACCAAAGCCTTATAGTGAATGAAAAGTTCCATTTTCAAATAATATAAATATCTAATTTATACTTAGCTTTCTCCCCAGCCCCTTGCCAAATTAAATGGTTATGCATATACAATCAAGATTCTAAGGGCTCAATTAATGTAATTATTAATAAGAAGTCTACTTTACAAGGCACTTTAAGGAACGTCTTCATATTCCACTGTCTAGGAAAAATAAAGAATGTAAGTTCAACAAGGACCAAAAAAAAAAAAAAAGAAGAAGAAAAAGAAATATCATTAAAAGTTTACAGAGTAAGTTTAAGCGATATAAAATTATAAAGAGACAAAGAGATATACTATTAGAATGTTGATTCTTACTGGGCATGAATTGTTCTTTTTAAGCAGTGATCACTTATCACAAAGACGTTTCTCTTAAAATATATTATATGTCTCCAGATGGGTTCACTTGCCTGGATCTTTTTTATCCTTAACCATTACAAAAGGAAGATGTTCATATGACATTGGTAACATGAATAATGCTCTACTACACTTAATATGTCCTTTAGAGCAGTCAGACATACAAAAGAGCACTCACATGTAGTATCTGTAGTTATGGCCATTCTGGAGGTGTATAATGGGCTCATAGCATCACTGTTTTCAGTAAGTGCCATTATTCAGGATTATGAAGCCAGGTACTTGCAGTAAATATGAGAAGAAATTCTCCAGTATTCTATGCAAAACATTTGTATTACGAAATATATTAATTCTAACATATATTAATGTACTACTACTTTCATGCACAGAAGGAAAAAGAGACTGCTTAAATGCCTACATTATACCACCCCAAAATATGTTAAAGCTTTCCTGCTGACAAGCTAACCATATGTAGCCAGCATAAAGTAATTAATTCTCCTAGAAAAATATAACCTAGATTTGTATGAATAATGAGTGTATCTGGCACTAGGGACAGGTACCTTGAAAAGATAGAGTAAGTCTATGATGTAATGCAGAACAAAGTGCTACAAGTTCATGAAAATCCCTGACAAGGCAAAGTCAGGAAAGGTAACCTAAAAACAAAGCTTTGAACAACACTTTAAAAAAAATTAGATGTCCTTTCCCTATTGTTCTGTCTTCCAAGTTTTTGGAAGAAATAGTATTTGACTATTATTGGGTAAATGTGTTTTAATAAATAAAATTATTGAGTGGGAAAGGAACTTGAAAGGTCACCTGGAGATGGTGCCTGTCTTTAGTTCACTATTTAGCCATATGATGACACCAGGCCAAATGGTTGCCCTTTTTATTTAACAGCAAAATATCATTTAACGTTAATGTTCCAAGATCTAAATCATGGAATCTATGATAATAACAGAAGGCTTACTTTTCTTTTTTTGAGGCAGAGTCTCACTCTGTCACCCAAGCTGGAGTGCAGTGGCACAATCTCGGCTCATTGCAACCTCTACCTCCCAGGTTCAAGCAATTCTCCTGCCTCCGCCTCTTGAGTGGCTGGGATTACAGCCACGAGCCACCACGCCCGGCTAATTTTTTATATTTTTAGTAGAGACAGTGTTTCACCATGTTGTTCAGGCTGGTCTCTAACTTCTGACCTCAAATGATCCACCCACCTGGGCTTCCCAAAGTGCTGGGATTACAAGCGTGAACCACTGCGCCCAGCCCTTTTCCTCATTATTTGAATCAAACCTTATTTCTTCAGGTGGAATCAAATAAAAAAGGTTAAGAAGGGGGAAAATACAGGTGTATGTAAAAACCCCGACAAATGTTTCCGCATCCTCACCACTTCTCATATTCTATCAACACTGGGGATTTGCATTCTGTTTTCCTGCTAAGAAAACTAAACTTCTGACTTGTCTAGGACTAAGTGGAAGGCAGAAATGAACTATGGTGCTCAAATAATACTCTGAATGGCAACAGAAAGTCATTTTTAAAAATGAGAAGAAGGAAAGGGTAAATGAACAATAAACATAAAATGTAAGCTAGTTAATAATTAGAATGCTAGAAGAAATTAGAATTTCATTTTTACAGTTATCCTTTAAATCTATTGTTATGAAGTCTTAGCAATATAAATTCACGAAACCCAAATCTGACAATAATGAGATGTAATCTGAAGATCAATCCAAAAAAGGAAAAATACATTGATTTCACTCCTGTTTTTCTTGAAGGCAAGGAGCAGTACACCTGTAACCTCCCCATACACAGATGTCATATGTCAGAATGAAGAGATGTTAAAAGCAGCGACTGGTAAAAATCAAGAAGCAATATCCAGAGCCCTAAGGGTAATTTTATTTCAAAATTTTGTTTGTTGGCAATATATGTTTGTTGGAGAGGGAACAACGTAAAAAGACCTTTAGAAAAATCAATGAACCAACAAGTATTGACTGGGCCCCATTCAGTGCTGTGAGCGGCACAGGAGCCATAGCAGCTGCCCCTGTAGCCCTTATTGTTGAATTCTTTCTGCCTGTCTTAAGGAGTAGAAAGTCAGAAAGGTCTCCAGGAAGATGTAATCTCTCATAATCTCATTATGGCTATATTTTTCACATATAATTTTATCCATTATTCTATAAGGAAAAAAATCATTTTTTACACCAACTTTGTTTAACACCTTATCTAGTTCTCTTTATACATTCTCTTTTATAAATAAAGGTTGTCAGATGTTTTTTCCCCGTCCTACTATGCAGACTTAACACGGCACACCTCAAAAGGATTTATTTTTTATTATTTTTTATTCTTCCCTGAAGTCATTAGGAAACTTCACTGTTCACTTAACTCTCTAACAGCTTAGTAACCTGCTGACTGGGAAGTTACTGGCCTCAGTCTTAATTTATAATACTCTAAAAGCATTAGTTCATATACTTTGTAGATATCACATTATAAGAAATAATAGAAAAGCATTTCAGGAAGGTGAAATAACTCTTTCAAGTCACCTGACTAGTAGGACCCAGGCCTAGAGCTAACTTGCTGCTAATCAACTGTCCTTACCACTCAGAGCATCACAATGTGGAAATTAAGAACCACAATTTACAAACCATTTGGAACTCAAGCTTCCTCTGCTATGTTTTCTAGTAAGTAAGAATGAACTTTAATTTCTTCACAGTAATTATCAAGTAACACCCTGCAATGAGCTCTGCCTGCCACCTGTACTATCTCAATATTTCTTACCTTCCTCCTTAATATACCCAACTACCTCCTATTGTGCTGAATAGTTAATACTTTTTCAGATCTACTTTTGTTGTCTCTCCACATCAGGGATCCTACACCAGTAACTGTTAGAAAACAGGCCGCATAGTCGGAAGTGAGCAGCTGGCCTGAGCGAGCAGGTGAAGCTTCATCTGTGTTTATAGCTGCTCCCTATTGCTTGCATTACCACCTGAGCTTGACCTCCTGTGAGATCAGTAGTGACATTAGATTCTCATAGGAGCGAGAACCCTGTTGTGAACTACGCAAACAAAAGATCTAGGTTGCATGCTCCTTATGAGAATCTAATGCCTGATGATCTGTCACTGTCTCCTATCACCCCCAGATGGGTCCATTTAGTTGCAGGAAAACAAGCTCAGGGCTCCCTCTGATTCTACATTATGGTGAGTTGTATAGTTATTTCATTATATAGTACAATGTAATGATAGAAATAAAATGCACAATAAATGTAATGTGGTTGAATCATCCCAAAACCATCCCCCTGCCATCTGTGGAAAAAGTGTCTTCCATGAAACCATTCACTGGTGCTAAAAAAGTTGAGGACTGCTGCTCCATACTACACTCTCCACTGATACTCTCCTATTAGCTAATTCTTCAGTTCTCCATGGGAGAGGTATGATAAGCAAGAAGAATGTGAAAAAACAAATGCAGTTTTATGAAAGATAAGAGAAAGTACTTTGAGAAGTAGTGTGACCTAATACATCACAGAATTAAGACACTAGGGAAAAAATGTTTGAGCTTGATTTTTCTAATGATATAAAAAATATCTTTAATTGTTAACAGACCAATATGTTCACGATCTCTAGAATTCTCAGAAAAAAAACACAAGTTCATTTCACCTGGAGAAAGGCTTCAAAAAAAAAAGTTATCCAAGTGACTTATGTCTGAGGTAATACTCAGAATATCAAAACTGTTTTTAAAATATACTCTTATGATATTAAAGCTGCTATGCTAAAGTTATTTAAGAAAACTATACAAAAATAAAGCACATATGGTATAATTTTTATACATTTCATAGGAGAAAGGTAAAGCCAAGGCTTGTACAAAAATATTAAAAGGCTAAAATGTATATTCCTCCACTTAGTCAAGAAATAAACAATTGGCTATAGACATCAGAGACTGCTGCGCCTTTGTTTATAAATCCTTATCCATTCTGGATCACTAAGGATTTCACAAGAGGTCCAAATGAGTTCTGAAGATACTCAGGATCATCAAGTGGCAAAGCTATGATTGGTAAAGCTAAAGAACAAAGAGACTTCCAATTTAATTTGGCAGTCTCAGCATACAGTCTTAACACATAAGTTTCATATCTCTTGAATTAAAAAGCTGGCATAAACCCCAGAATCATATTAGTGTCTTAAATTCATTCATGCCCACTTCCAGACAATCCCCATCCCATCGCAGAAAACCAGTGTTTTGATTTCAATCACTATACCTTAAGTTTTGTCTGTTCTTGAAATTTATATTAATGAAACTATACGGTAAACAGTTTATATAGCTGACTTCTTCCACTAAAAAAAATGACTGAGATTTATACACACGTTGTATAATTCAGTACTTTGTTCCTTTTTATTAATAGATTTCTATGCAAGAAAATACCAAAATTTGTGTGTCTACTTTCCTGATGATGGACTTTCCCCCCAATCCACCCCAGTTTGGAGCTATGTAGTGAGTTGAGTTGAACAGAGACCCGCTAAATCCTAACCTCTGCTACCTTGAATGTGATCATATTTGGAAACAGTTTTAGCATACGTAATTAAATTAAGAATCTCAAGATGAAATCATCCTGGATTTGGGGTGAGCCCTAGACTGGAGTGATACATCTACCCAGAAACGCCAAGGATCGTGAGTAGCTTAATGAAGCTAGCAGAGTGGTATGGATCAGATTCTCACTCAGAGCCTCTGGAAGAAAGGAACCCTGCCAATGCCTTCATTTATGACTTCTGGACCCAGAAATGTGACAGCATAAATCTCTTGTTGTTTTAAGCCACCAAGATCATAGACATTTGTGGGGGCAGCCCTAAGAAACTAATACAGGCTATTATTAATACTTTTGTATGAGTGTTTTCATTTCTGTTAAATTAGTAAAAAATATAGTACAAATGTACACCTAACCTGAAACATTGCCAAACTGTTTTTGCAAAGTAGGTTATATGATTTTATATTCCCTTTACCAACTTATGTTTTATTCTAGTTATCTTTTATCTTTTCATGTTTAGGTCCATACTCCATTCCTCTAATTATTCAGTGAGGTGTGATGCAGGAGTTGAGATTCATTTTAGTCCCTAAGATGTATAGACTTTACAAAACCATTTGATACAAAGAACATCACTGAACATCAAATGATGGTATCTTTCTGGGTCTATTTCTAACCTTCTGGAAAGCTTATTTGTATATCCTTAAGCCAAAACTTTTGCCTTGATGTTAAATCAGTAGTTTAGGTCCACCAAGTTTGTTGTTCTTTAAAATTGGTTTTCTATATTCTATGTCTTTTGCATGTCATATGAATTTTAGAAATCATTTGTCAATTTCTTTAATAAAACCTGCTGGGATTTTGATTGGGAATGTGTGAAATTCCTAGGTCATGTGAGGGAGAAATGAAATCTTAACAATACCAACTCTTCCAGTCTATAAGCATAATAAATACCATTTCTTTACAACTTCTTTCCTTTCTCTCAGCAATACCTTATAGTTTTCAGTAGAAAATCTGCACATATTAAGTGAAATGTATCCCAAAGTATTTTTAGTTTTTTTATGACATTGTAAATAATACTATTTTAATTACATTTAAATTTTTGCTGTTTGTAGAAAAAAATAACTATTTTTGGTACACTGACTGTGTTCTATGACCTTGCTCAATTCACATAGGCAATTAGGTCAGCTGAAAAAAAGAAAAAGATGGTATACTTTCTTTCCTCTAATGTATTCATCTTTTATGTTTTCTTGTTACACAGACTAGTACATTATAATGCTGAAAGGAAGTAATGCAAATAGACACCTTTACCAGGTTCTCAACCATAAAAGACAAGGCAACTAATCATTCACCGTTAAGTTGAGTATAACTCCAGGTTTTTCATGGATGTCCTTTATCAAAATGAGGAAGTTTCCTTCTATTTCTAGTTTGTTGAGATTTTTCATAAAAAATGACTGAATTCCGTCAAATGCTTATTTTGCATGTATTTAGGTAATTATGATTTTTCTCATGATTACCTTGTATTTTTTTATCTGATAATATGGCTAATTAATTAATTTTGAAGTGTAAAACCAACCTTGCATTCCTGGGATCAATTCCATGTGGTCATAACATACTCTCCTTATTAAGTTCAGCAATATTTGATGCAAAAATATTTTGTTGACAACTTTTGCATCTATGTTTATATATTATATTAGTTTCTAGTTTTGCTGTAGTAGATTCCCTTCTTTGATTCCTGATACCAGTAGTCTGAGAGTTTGGTTTTCTTTTTCAGTGCTTCATTCTCATTTGGATCAAAATAATTCCTTCTTTGGCCCACCAGTAATTTTAAATTATGTTATGCAATTTTTAGACTGTGGTAGATGTTCTATTATTGTTGTTGTCTAACTTAATTCTGTTATAGACAGAAAACATACCCTGCAAGATATCTATATTTTCAAAATTACTGAGGCTTATTTTATATTCCCATATGGTCCACCTTGGTAAACATTTGATATGTGTTTAAAAATAATGTGTATTTTGCAGTTGTTGTAGATAGTGTTCTATAAATATCAGAACAAGTTGGATGATAGAAGTATCTTGATTTTCTAAGTATTTACTGATTTTTTTGTACACTTTTTCTAGAATTTATTCAAAGAGGAGTGTTAAAATCTCATTATGATTGAGAATTTGTATATTTTTCCATTTATTTCTGCCAGGTTTTGCTTCATACATTCTGATGCTCAATTTTTAGGCATACATATTTAAAATGATTATCTCTTCCTGGCGAGTTATTATTTTTGTTACTGTATACTGATACTTTATTTCTTATAATATAGTTTGCCTTGAAAGATACCTTCTTGGAAATACACATACCCATGATACTTTTCATGTGCTTATTTTATTACTATTTGTTTTCCATATGTCCTTTCTGCCTTTTTCCCCACTGCTATGTTTGAGTGTTTGTGTCCCACCAAACATAAATGTTGAGAATTTACTCACCAGTGTGAAAGGATTATGACATGGGGCCTTTGGGGGTGATTGGATCATGAGGGCAGAGTCCTCATGAATGGGATTAGCACCCTCATAGAAGAGGGTCCAGAGAGCTGCCTTGTCCCTCCACCATCTCAGAACAGACAAAATGCAACATATATGAATAAGAAATCAGTGGGCCCTCACCAGACATGGAGTCAGCCAGCAACCTGATCATGGAAGTCCCGGCTTCCAGAACTGTGAAAAATAAATTTCGGTTGTTTATAATCCATTCAGTTTATAGTATTTTGTTACAGCAGCCAAAATAGACCAAGACAACCTCTTTTATCCCTTTTCTGCTTTGTGTTGGTCAAGCAATTTTTAGTATTCTATTTCGTCTACTGGCTTAACTATGCCTCTTTTTATATTTTCTCTGGTTTGTCTAGGATTAATACATCTTAATGTATCAATCTAATTGGAATTATAAACCCCGTTATGCAATGTTTTTTATTACAAATTTTCTTTCAAAAAATCTTAAGAAAAAAGGTTTTATTTACTATTTCAAGTACTCTTCATTACTTTTTGTAGATCTGAGTTTCCATCTGGCATATTTCCCTTTTGCCTGAAGGATAACTTTCAGCATTTCTTGTAGGGTAGGTATGACTGTCACAAACTCTTTCAGCTTTTATAATACTAAAAATGTCTTCATGTCACCTTATTTTTTTAAGACATCCATTAGATAGAGAATTCTGAGTTTACAGGGTATTTTTTTTAACACCTTTCTGTTGAGCTTCTTGCATTTTAAACTCTTCTGTTGACTTCTATCTATTACTTCTATGAAGCCAGCAAAATCTTTTATCTTTGTTTTCCTACATGTACTGTGCCTTTTATCTTTTTCCTCCCCTCAAGATACTTTTGTCATTTTCTCTTTTTCTTTGGTTTTCAGCAGTTTTACTAGGCTGTGCCATGATATCTTTTTCTCTTTATATTTATCCTGGTTGGGATCTGCTGAGCCTCTTAAACCCTAAGTTTATGTTTTTCACTGAATGAGACTTCTTTTGTCCATTATTTCTTCAAATATTTTGTCACCCACAATCTTACTCTCTTATCCTTTGGGGACTCCAGTTACAGGTATTTTAGACTGAATGATATCTACCCAATAATACCTGTTGTTTATTACTTTATTCAGTCTTCCTTCCTACATAACTAAGAGAAAATAATCACTATAAAACTGCCTTGGAATTTCACTGACTCCTCTGCCATCTCCAATACACTATTAAACCCACATACTAAAATTTTTAATTTAGTTATTGAACTTTTCAATAATTTCTATATAGCAATTTTTTTATAGTTTTCATTTCCCTGCAAATATTCCTTAATTATGACCATGTTTTTCTTTAATTCTTTGAAGATCATTTGCTTTAGTTCTTTGAACATATTTATAGTATCCATATTTTGTCTTTGCAAGTGAAATCCAAAACCTGGGCCATTTTGGACTTCTTTTTTTCTTGACAATACATCCCATTTTATCATTATTTAATTTTTAATTCAATATTGCATTCAATATTGAATACTTACTTACATATAACCACTCTCAGTTCTGTAATATCTCATTGAAAACTATTTGTTCTTATTTTAGCAGTCAAATCAATCACTAGGTGATCATCTTAAGTTGTACAGTTCACTATAAACTTTGTTAGTGTAGCTCTGTGGAAAGTAAGATTTGTTTTCTTAGACCCTCTAACTTAGTGAAACTCAATCTCCAAACTGTTTTCCCTGGGGAGTTCGTCAAGATGTGCTATAGGTTTTATTAGGGTGTGTCTAGAGTAGGTCTTTAGGGTGTGGCCCTACTTCCTAAAGCACCAGCTTTTCCTTATTTGATTGAATGACAAATATGCTAATGAAATGTTAAGATGATCTCTGTAATTTGGCAGAGCCAGAAGTCCAAAGCTGAACCTCTAGTATCTCTGTTCCACTCTCACCCTGTAGCAGCTGCTATCTGGCTAGTCTTGCTCAGTGTATGAACCCTCCAGCTCCCAGGCACAGACACAAGGGAGATACCCACGTGGACTACTGGAGTTCCTTTCTGCACAATTCCTTCCCCATTAGTGCTCTGCCTTGTAGATACCAGCCGTTTCACTGCCATAAATTCTAATCTTTGCCTCCTCAGCTCAGAGAACTATATTCTCTGCTAGAACTCAAATCTCTGTGATTTAACTGGAAAACTGTCACCAAGCCAAAGGCTGAGTATTCATGAAACTTGTAAGTTTCTGTTCTCTCAAGAACTACAGCTTTTCTCTACTGGTTGTTCACTGTCTGAAAACAGCTGACTTGGATATTTTGTCCAGTTTTATCATTGTTAGCAGTTTATATATGTTTTGTTATATGTATTCCTAAGCATTTTTTAAGTTTTCTGATGTTGATGTCAACATAATTTTTACAACTTTTTACTATAATTTCCGCTTTTAAAATACAAAAAAAATCCTGTACCCAAATTAAACATGCTGTCCACATATTGCTCCACTTAATTTATCATATTCTCTCTCTCTCTTCCTCTCCACATATATACATATATGTACGTATGTATGTATGTATGTATGTATAAGGTGCTCTCCACAAGTTTTTCCAATGTTAAATTACTATTTCTTTCCTTTATAATTAATAGTTTATGAGGATCTGTTTTGAGGCTATGTAAATAGTATGTATATAACCTATTTTCACCAAATTTTCACATTTGTATCAACAGAGATAGCACACTAACTAGAAAAATACAGAATCTACTCAACTTGATTAAAACTGAACTTTATGGACCCTTTCAGAAACAACGGTACCTTCAAGAGCATGACATAAAAGTGCAAATGAACCAGAATGTATCTACAATAATTTCACTTTAAGCCACAACTGCAACAAAATTGCCTAACTTCAGTGATTTAGTTCCGTAAGTCCAGCCTCCTCTTTTCCATGATGTTTCCAAAATAGTCTCACAAGCGTATAGGTCAAGCAAATCTCAAACCTCATAATGAGATTTGAAGAGTACAGGAAAATGATTCCTAGGCACTAGATGAAAGTCAGATCTAAAAGCAACCTTAAAACAATGTTGTTTGCAAAGTGCTAAATCATAAGAGACCTTTTTGCTTATAACTACAAAATGCTTTAGGCTGTATTTCAAATGAATGATGCATGGCTAGTAATTAGTATGTGACTATAATGATGTTTTGTTTTGTTTTGTTTTTCCAAATGAAAGAAATTAAGCAGATTGTGTCATAAAATTTCGACGCTACATAGATGGTCTAACTAGAAAGCATCATGTTTCCATACCAAAAAAACCCAAAAATTATCATCAGAAAAATAAAAACAATCCACAATTCTATGATAAAATAAAATGCCCCCACTTTTTAGCAGGAATTTAGTGGGGCAGTGGGGATTTTAGATTTTAAATCCCAAATTAGAAAAACCAGAAACTAAGAAAATTTCCAAAAACGTACTTTGAATTAGCCATCAATTCAAGGTAATTGATGCTTAAATATTCTAGGTAATTTTTTACCTCTAAGTTAATCTTCAGCTATTAAAAATAAATTGCGGAAGTATTGAAACAGAGAAACCACTGCTAAAAGCAACTTTAAGTACAGTAGGTACCTACAGCAAACAGAAACACAAGAGTGATTGCCACCATAAGAAATGAAGTATGGCCTTAGTGTCAGAAAAGCATGGTTCATAGCTGAGCTGTAGTAGTTACCGGTTGAGTAAACAGGTCAAAAAGTTGCCTCATCTATGTAATGGTAATGCCTATTTCTGGAGTTATATGAAAATGAGATTTAACTTTACTCATTCATTGTGTATCAAATATTTATTGAACCTTATTTATGTGTCAAACACTGATTTAGGACCTGAAGATTCATATTAAACAAACAAACAAACAAGTAACAACAACAACAAAACAAGAACCTGGTGCACATGGAATATACCATAAGCAAGCAGAGGGAGAAGGGGTGAAAAAGAGATAGAAAAACAACAAACAAATCAGATCATTTTAAACAAAAATAAATGCCATAAATAAATGAAAAATAGGGTAACAGAGATAGAGAATGATGGGGGCAGCATCATTATAATGAAAACTTCTATAAGGAAGTGGCATTTGGGCCCAAGAGGAAACAGCAAGAAAAAAACCTAAAATGAGAACACGAAAATGTATATAGCTCAAACAGTGGAAAAGGACACGGGTAGCAAAAGTTGGGATTAAAGAAACAGAGACTACATTATCTTATAAATTATCATGAAACTGGAAACCATTAGAAGGGTCAAAGAAAAAACTGAAAGAATTCATTGGCACTAAAAGAAATGTTAAAAGCATTTCTTCAGGAAGAAAGGAAGTGATTTCAGATAGACGTCTAGATTTATACAATGATGTGAATAATACTGGAAATGGTATATAGGTAAGTAGATATAAAAGACTTTTTTAAAAAAATAAAAAGACTTAAAATTTCTTTCAAAAAGAAATACTCTAAGTCCTAAAGCACCAATAACATAGCAAAACAAAGAATAAGAGTGAATAAGTCAAAAAAGATAACATAGACTCATTAAAAATACTCAATCCAAAAGAAGGTAGAAAAAGAGTAGCAAAGAATAGATGAGATAAATAGAAAATAAATAGTAAGATGCTAGATTTAAACCCTGCCATATGAATAACCAGATTAAATTAAAATGGTCTAAACACTTCAATTAAAAGGCAGAAATGGTCAGATTGGATTAAAAAGCAAAACTCAATAGACTGCCTATAAAAACTGTAGGTTAAAAGATAAAGGATAGAAAAAGGCATAGCATGCAATCACTAATCAAAATAAAGCTGAAGTGACTATTTTAAGATAACACAAAGTAAGTTTCAGAAACCATTAGAGTATTTGAAGTTTGTGAATGACATAAAATCTCATTTAATTTTATAACAAGAGTCAGTAGCTGCTATGTGAAAAGAGTATATTCAAAATATGAAGCACAGGTCCTGAAACACAGTAAATAACAAATGGCAAATACAAAAATCATATGGTATGATGAACCGCCATAGCATCAGCATCTCTAACATTACATCTTTTCTCAACAATATTGTTCTAAGATTAATAACCATATTTTATTCTACTTTAAATTTGGCTTTCCACTGTCATTTCATTAACATTTATGAAACAAACACATTATAAGCATGGCAACCCCTGCCATACTTTCAGAATTTTATTTAACAAAAGAGGGATTATGAGAATTCATTAAAATACTATAAACGTGATACTTACATTCTAGAGTCACTTGGCTAAATCCTCTGAACTTGCAAGTGGTTAATTAACTACATGTTCAAGATTGATCAGTGGACCAGGTAAAGGTCAGTTAGTCACAGAGTAAAAGGGAAAGCTGGAGCTGGGGAGGTAGGATCCAAACAAAACACAACTCAGTCAGATCCCTGAATGCAATTCCAGCCAGCTAATGGTTTTATATCTATCTCTAAAAGTGGACATCACCAGTAGACATTAAAGTTTTTGGTGGTCTTTTAGGGAGGCAGGGTCAGGGGTAGAGATACAGACAGTATGACACAGGAAAAGCTCTCTATGTTGCAGATTAGTTTATTCAAAAATAATGAACAAAATAACCTTTTTCTATGATATTTGCTAACCAGCTCATATTTCGAACAATAACTCTGCCCACATACTCTTAAATGACTAATTCCTTGCCTTAAGTTTAATCTATGCGATTTTACAAATTCTTGTTTTTCGCTGATGCCAGAATATTAATGACAAAAGTATTTCTCTATATTCCAAACATAAACCCATTAAGAACGACAGCTTGCTGTGTTTCTTAGTATTGATTGAATGCAGTTTTTATTCTTTGTTGCTACGTTAGGACAAGTAAAATTCATTCAGGGACTTCTAAAAATAAATTGGTGGCCTTTCAATAATTCATCTGGTATTTGGGTTATGCTTTATTTCAAGCCATTGATTTGGTGGGTGCATTTTGGGAGCATTCAGATCAAATCACTGTGATACATTTTTTTTCAGGCGACTCCTCTGCCCTTCAGTAATAAAGTATGCCCGTTGTTATTGTCTGAGGATATCAGAAGGGCCAGGTCTGTGATCTGCAATTTAAGCAGAATGGGAGATACTAAAATGTGGGAAGACAAAGGAAAACCTACTGAAGATGGGACATCAGGTGGCATTCAGGTAATGGACATAATAAAGGATGAGGCTATAATTAAGACTTGTGGGCATAAAAAAATAGGCAGAAACCTGCATTTTAGGAAGTACAGGTTGAGGAAACAGTGGTCTCTAACTGCTAAGAGAGATCATTAGTGAGGCCAGCAGTCAAAATCATGGATAGTTCCAAAGGAAGTGGTAATAAGAATTCAGTAAGAAGGAGCTAAGACCACAGCAGACATAGTCCTTCCCAGGAGAAAAAAAAAAAAGAGAGAAGAAAAGAAAAGAAGTCCCCCCCGCCCCTCCCAAAAGCACATAAAGTAATAGAATGAGAATAGAACAGATAATTGAGCAGTAAAGAAAAAGATTGTCACGAAGCTAATTGAACAAGTTTTCTCTTAATTACATTAAAAATATAAAATGTTTTTGGAAATTCTGGGTCAGAACTCAGGAAAAACAAATACAGTGTCAAGGAAACTTATAATAATATAAAGCTGCTGGAACCTTAAATCTTTTCAGAACATACTAGCATTCAACTGATCAGAATGATTTAGGCACTTTACTGTGGCTAGTGATTCCAAGGGGAGCTACTTAAAAAGGAAACATTGATAAAATAGGGTAGAAAGACTCCATTTGTCCAAAACATAAAACTTCAGTAATGCCACATAGCTTACTATAAGAAGATGACACATAATGCTACAAGGAACAAAATATTGACAGAATAAAAACTGACCTAATGACAGTTTCAGCATAAAGCCACAAACTGAGAACCCTTAAACAAATTAAAATTTATATTACTAAGTTTTGACTATTTAATGCATAAATGTAAGTCAATATACTGTAACTGGGACAGTATAAACACAAAAAAAGGAATTTCTTAACATATAACAATTTTAACAAATTCCTAGATTTTCCTTGCAGAAGGAATTTGGACAAATATAGTAAATTAAATGATTTGGTAGTGGTGATGCTGGTGGCATGTAAGTTAGTGCTAGTGTTTCACTAAACGGGAAAAAATCACTTTGGCTATTCAGTATCTGCTCTTCTAAATAACTGTAATATCTAGACTTGGATATAAAATTGGCATCCTTGGAAAAGAAAGAAAAATAACAGTAATGGAAAATAGCAGACTTGCAGGATAGGAAACTTGATCCAGTGTTAAAGGAAAAAAAGAAACAAAAACAAAACACAATCATCTTGTGAAAAGAGCCAAGTCTGGTATGGAAGACAAGGATGTTTAATGATGCATATAATTTAATACAAAATAAAAATATAAGAAAAGCGAAAAAGGGAAGGAAAATCAACTCAGACAAAGACTGTAATTAACCAAATACATATGGGGCCAAAACACTACCACCCTTTGTCTCAGGAGCCACAATGTGAATGAAGTTAAATAAAACTTTTAAAAGTTGATTCTGAGTATCTCAGAGAAATTTTCAAGTGCTTGGCCTCAGATTGCCAGTTTCCCTGTTAAGCTGAGGACAGAAAATGGAGAAAGGCCTACTCAAGAGAAGTCAGTGGTCAGGCCACAAGAATAAAGAGCCAGATGAGATAGTCGACATTCTAGAAGTATACATATTCACTGGGCTCTTTAAGGATGGACAGGGGAATCCTCTCCCATTTGGGTCTTTTATTTCTAAAGACAGAAAATAGGGACAAGATTGACCCTAAACAAAAACACAAGTTAAACTCTACTTTTAAAAACCTTTCCCTTTGCATTCATTTACCTTTTTCCCACCTCCTGTGTGCATCTAATTCTTTGCCAATGTATCAAGAACTCTGTGCCTAAAAACAACACAGTGTGGTGGAAACAAAATGAAATATGGAAATGTAAGTTTAGAAATCCTCAGTTTCAATCTTTCTCTTTTGCTTATGGCACATGGAGGAGGTCTTGGTTAAGCAGTCTATTCTATATGAGTTTCTGTTCTTGTAACCCTGAGGAGCTATTATAAAGAATATATCATATACGTGTATATAAACATACTTTGTGAACTGTAAATCACTAAATAAACTTCATATAACTGCTGTGTAATTACTTGTCTGCTCTATAGTGGCTCATTTGGTGCGATATTATGCCATTAACCTGAAACTCCAAAATTGACCTCTCTCCCCACTCCCTTTATCCAAACCATCATCTTTTGAGTATCACAAGTCACAGATACCATATTTTAAAAGTTAATAAGACTAAAGGAAGGTAGAGTAAGATTTTAATCTCCTCTAGGTATCCTAAAGCATCATATGATTTACAAACAGAAGGCTGACCTGATGTTTTATAATATCTCAGATAGTTACATGAACTGCAGTATTTTTGGTGGGAGAGGCGAGGGTGGGGGCGGGGGGGCGGTCCTTGAACATACTTTCGTAACAACTATTAGGCTGTTATTAAACACAACTCGTTGATTTTAATTTCAGGGGATTCCGAGAAATCCAGGATACCTAGTCAGAGAGTTAGAGGCTCATATTTCTTTCTTTTAAAGGCTCATATTTCTAGCCCCAACATGTGCAACTAATATCAGAAGAGAAGCTTATTCTAATTACTTTTTTAGTAATTTAGATTATACTCTTGAAACCCATTCTGTTGAAAAGAAAATAAATAACCCAGCACTGTGTCTCAATATGAGATTTGGAAGTTACAATAATTGATCACACTGAAATGCTCATCAGTTAGTATCTACCTTTATGTCAACCCCTATATGGCATCCCCTTTGCTACTTTTCACTGCAATCAATTGTGTCTACTTGAAAGTCAAAGTACAGAAAGTCTGGAAGGTAAAAATTGCTGAAAAAGAGTTATTAAAAAAAATTATATGTGTTTCATAAAATCATTGAGAAAGAAGAGGGTATCAAAAGAAGAGAGAGTAGAGGACAGCATCTGAGTAAGATTCTCATTCAAGTGTTAGAAGATATGGGAAAAGAGTCAGGGAGGAGTCAGACATTAGAAGCACAAGGGAGCCAGGAAAGAGAACAAAAAGTAGATATAATTAACAGGGTGAAATGCTGACCAGAGGTCAAGACCACACAAAATGAGAAATGAAAGGACCTAAGCTGAATCTGGAATTATGAGGTTGTCTACATCACAAAGAGAATAACTCTATGACAGTGATGGGAACAAAAGCATATACATAAAACATGCTAAAGAATCGTAGAAAACTCTTACTGTAAAGTATAATACAGATCTTAAAGAAAGTGGGTGCTGGCCGGGCACAGTGGCTCACGCCTGTAATCCCAGCACTTTGGGAGGCCAAGGGGGGCGGATCACAAGGTCAGGAATTCGAGACCAGCCTGGCCAACATGGTGAAACCCCGTCTCTACTAAAAATACAAAAATTAGCTGGGCATGGTGGTGTGTGCCTGTAATTGCAGCTACTAGTGAGGCTGAGGCAAGAGAATCGTTTGAACCCGGGGTGGGAGGTTACAGTGAATCAAGATCACACCATTGCACTCCAGCCTGGGCAACAGGGTAAGACTCCGTCTCAAAAAAACAAAAAAAGAATAAGAAAAAAAAAGAAAGTGTGTGCTGAACTGGATCACAATAGATGAGAAGAAAAAGTACAAAACAAAAATAAGAGAATGAAGGCTGGGCATGGTGGCTCACACCTGTAACTCCAGCACTTTGGGAGGCCAAGGCAGGTAGATCACTTGAAGTCAGGAGTTCGAGACCAGCCTGGCCAACATGTTGAAACTCCATCTCTACTAAAAATAGAAAAAAATTAGCCAGGCATGGTGGCACATGCCTGTAATCCTAGTTACTCGGGAGGCTGAGGCAGGAGAATCATTTGAACCTGGGGAGGCAGAGGCTGCAGTGAGCTGAGATTGCACCACTGCACTCCAGCCTGAGTGACAGAGTGAGACTCTGCCTCAAAAAAAAAAAAAAAAAAAAAAGAAAAAAGAAAAAAAAAAGAGAATGATGATAACAGCAGCTAACATAATTAGGCATTTGCTATCCACTATACACTATACACATGCATGTTCTCCTAATCTCACCACAACTCTGTGAGGCAGGTTCTGTATTCACATATATTTTATAAATAAAGGAAATGAAATTGAAAGATAGTAAGAAACTCATACAGCGTTTCATAACTAGATGTGGTAAATTCAGAATTCAAACCCAGGTCTTCACAATCAGATTAGAAACACAAGGAAGGACAGTTGAAGGTTTCTGAAATACTTAGACAAAGTTGTTTTAACCCAGATTCAAGTCTCAATACTAAGAACATATTGCCAGGCAAGCCTCAATAAGCCCAGAGCTAAATGATTTTAGTTTTTCATATTTAAAATAAATAAAGCATCTGAGGGAAATTTACTTATTCATTCACCAATATTTATTGTATAATACCATATATTGTTTGAGGCGTTAGGAATTCACCAGTGAATACCTGAGAGAATGATTCCTGCCACCACAGATACTTATGGCAGGCTAACTAGGTTAGTGGACAGAGCATAATACAGTAAATGAGAAGCCGATGAGTACTAGCGAGAAAAATAATGCAGTAAAGAGGTGTAATGGTTAATATTGAGTGTCAACTTGTTTGGATTGAAGGATGCAAAGTATTGTTCCTGGGTATGTCTTAAGGGTGTTGCCAAAGGAGAAGATTAACATTTGAGTAGGTGGACTAGGAGAGGCAGACCCACTCTCAATCTAGGTGGGCACAATCTAATCAGCTGCTAGCATGGCTAGGATAAAAGTAGGCAGAGGAACATGGAAGGACTAGACTGAGTAAGTCTTCTGGCCTCCATCTTTCTCCCATGCTGGATGCTTCCTGCCCTCAAACATCAGACTCCAAGTTCTTCAGCTTTTGGACTCTTGGACTGCACCAGAGGTTTGCCAGAGGCTCTTGGGCTTCGGTCACAGACTAAAGGCTGCAGTGCCAGCTTCCCTACTTTCGAGGCTTTGGGACTCCCACTGGCTTCCTTACTCCTCAGCTTGCAGATAGCCTATTGTGGGACTTCATCTTGTGATCCTGCGAGTCAAAACTGCTTAATAAACTCCCTTTCATATATACATCTATCCTATTACTCCTGTGCCTCTAGAGAACCCTGACTAATACAAGAGGAAAAGAAGTATTTTGAGCAACTGATTATGCAATTTCAAAGAAGGTGCATTGAGAAGACTTCCACAAAGGACCTATGAAAAAAGACCAGAAAGAAATGAGAGAACAAGCCATTTGAATAACTGGACAAGGCAAGGTACAAGTGAGAAATTCTCAAGAATGTGATTGGCATGTTTAGGAAACAGTATAGAAGCCATATGATTAAAGTTGCCTTAGCCAGGGGGAATGGTAGAAGATGAGGTAAGAAATACCAAGGCTGGGACAAATTATGTAGAGCCTTGTAGACAACTACAAGAATTCTGGACTTTCCTCTGAGGTGGGAAGTCATTGTAGGGTTATAGGTAAAACAGAACATTATGTGACTGAAGTCGTTGGCTGTTGTGTTAAGAATAGACTGTGTTAAATATAACTTGAGATGCTATATCAAATTCTTTCACAAATTTTACATGCATGTGATATAAAACACAAGCAAAATTTTGTACCTTTTGCCATCAGTTAAAAAGAAGAGAGATCAATATAAGTCACAGTTGAAATTTCAAACTTTTTGAGAAACAAGTATTAGCAGCTCAAGGAAATAGCATATTATTCTGATCATGCTGTGTTTTTATTAGTTCTAATAAATTAAAGAATTGCAGAGTTATTTAATATAGCTGACATTCTACTAATTTCAAGGGAACAAGAGTAACAAAAGCTCATAAGAGAATTCATTCAGAGCTCAATTCCACTTATCCTCCCACTCTACAGAGAACACAATTGGTAGCATGTGAGTGATTTTTTCCCTGTAATGGCAGGATTTGATATTACTATTTTGATGGAGATTTGAACTAAATGAACTCAATCCCTTGATTAAATGAGAGTTATTTTATCAAGGAATATGCCTACACACTTCTGGCATTTTAACTTTATCTTAGTTCATAATATAGGAACTATATATTTATTATCATGATGTATTAGAGATTATTCCATTTTCTTCCATATGAGAGCAAGGTCTGGAGGCAAAAAGTTTTTTTTCTTTCACTGCACAGACACACATTGTCATGACCACTAGCTTCTTTCTAAATGTCCCTGATGGATTATATACCCTACAAATGCCAAATATCCCTCTCACCCCAACTCATGGTTAGGTTTTGAAACAAACTGCAATAGTGTTATATTATAAAATCACCTTGTACAATTCCCTAGGTAAGGGATTGCAATTGTCCTTTGAGAGGTGATAACCAGCAGCAAAAACAAACAAAACCTTGCTGATGATGTGCCCCTCTCCAGGGAGAAGACTGAGAAAAATAGTAAGGTTTGCATATTTCACCTTGCCCTTCACTGCCTCCTGTGTTACATTTCTAATTCACTCCCTCAGTGATCTCATCCACTCCTATAGCTTTGTATGTGACCTGCATGCTACTGGCTTCCAAATTTATACCTCCATCCCTGAACTCCTAGCTTATACCCCCAAATGCATGCTTCATATGTCCACTTAGAGGTCAACAGACACTTAGTTATCTTCCCTTCCATAATCTGCTTCTCTTGCAGAATTTCCCTCATCTCTATAAATGGGAACTCTTATCTAATTTTACAGCCTAAGAACCTGGAGTTATTCATGATTCCTCCTATACCCCAAATCCAATCTGTCAGAAACTCTACTTCACTATTTTCAAAATCATCTAGAATCTACTTTTCACCAATGACAATGCTGCTAAGCCTGTCAAGCTACCACTAATTCACACATTAATAATGAGATAATTGAAATAGCTTGTTAACCAGTCACTGGCTTTAATTATATTCCTCACCTCACCATACTACCTGTTTCTCCACATAGCTGCCAGCATAACACTTCTACGGCATCAGTCTGATCATTTCACCCCTTTGTTAATAACTCACTAACAGCTTTCTTAAAATAAAATCCATAATTGTCACACTATGGCTGCAAGGCCATGCATGGTCAAGGCCCTAGTGGCCTCTTTACACCATCTCCCACCTTCACTCTGCCACAGCCACTGCCCTCACATAGCCAAACTCACTTACCCCTCAAGGCCTTGCTGTTTGTGGTCTCTTCCGTCTATAACATGCTTCCTTGAGATATCCACACCTCTAACTAAAGTCACTCAGGCTTCTGCTCAACTCTTATCTCTTCAGAAAGTCCTTCCTAACCACACAAATTGCACACACAAACACACTCATCCTACCACTTCCTGCAGAGCATTCACTACTATCTGATATTACATTATTATTTATGCATATATTGTTACCATCCCCAATGAAAATATATGACAAATAGGGACTAAGAGAAGGATCATCACATTTAACTCAGAGTCTGCAGCAATACTTAGCACACAGTAGGTGTTCAATAAATATCTGTCAGAAAATGAATAAATTATTGCTGAATCAAGGAGACAAAGTATTCTAAGAAAATTTATCAGACAATGGTACAGTCTACCAAAACAAACTCGAAGTCTAAGTTTCTCCAACAAAATCCAAGTCCCTGAAACATCCTAAGACTGAAACATACACTACTGGAATAGTTGCTACCAGGAGGCATTCCCCAGGCTGAAGTGCAGTGGCACGATCTTGGCTCACTGCACCCTCTGCCTCCCCAGTTCATGCAATTCTCATGCCTCAGCCACCCGAATCATCTAATGAGAGTGCAAATAAAAACGTACAAAGTTCTTAAGTATACCCAGCCTATCAGCAGTAAAAGCAATGTTAAGTTTCACCATTAAAAAGCCTCTAATTTTCCATGAATGTCAGTATATTTGGTTAAATCAATGAATCAATAACACATTATTTTGACTGTTAAACATGTAAAGAAAAACTGTGTATGGTTGATATGGTTTGGATTTGAGCCCCCATCCAAATCTCAAGTCAAATTGTAATCCCCAATGTTAGAGGTGAGGCCTGGTGGGAGGTGACTGGATCATGGGGGTGGATTTCCCCCTTTGGTGCTGTTCTTGTGATAAGAGTTCTCAGGAGATCCAGCTGTTCAAAAGTGTGTTGCACCCCCCTCCCACCTTACTCCTTCTCTGGCCATGTAAGAAGTGCCTGTTTCCCCTACACCTTCCACCATGATCATAAGTTTCCTGAGGCTTTCCGAGAATCTGATGTTGCCATGCTTCCTGTGCAGCTTGCAGAACCGTAAGCCAATTAAACTTGTTTTCTTTATAAATTACCCAGTGTCAGGTGTTTCTTTATAGTCCTAGCACTTTGGGAGGCCAAGGCAGGCAGATCCCTTGAGGTCAGGAGTTCAAGACAAGCCTGGCCAATGTGGTGAAACCCCATCTCTACTAAAAATTCAATAAATTTAGCCAAGCATGGCGGCGCACACCTGTAATCCTAGCTACTCGGGTGGCTGAGGCATGAGAATCGCATGAACTGGGGAGGCAGAGGATGCAGTGAGCCAAGATCGTGCCACTGCACTTCAGCCTGGGCAATGAAGTGAAACTGTCTCCAAAAAATAAAAGTAAAAATAAAGTGACAAGAAAAACAATGACTGAATGCTTATCTTAAGAGATGCATACATCTAAGATTTAAAATAGCTAGAAATATACTTATGAAATAATAGTTTATTATTTCAAACAAATGTTCTCACTGTGTAATGAAAGATTTCCAGACAATATTACCAAATAACCGCCTAAAGCACCATGGAACTTGAGGGACCTTGGACAACTGGACAAAGCAGTAGCAGTGGATGAATGGAACTTCTCTTTTCCAGGAAGAGAAGACAGTAGATTCTGCCAATTTCAGACTGACACAACTTATGTAATTGACAGACAAGATCAAAGATGAATTATTAAAGAGAAAAGGAAGTAGTAATTACAAGAAACCAAAATGGGTTCTTGAAAAAATTTATATCAGAGTAACTGTGTGTCTTTTGTTAGGAGATTGAACTCTGGGAAACATGATTGATTTTGTATCTGGACATTTGCAAAGCTTTGAAATATTCAACACCTAAGGAATGCAAGAAAGACCTGGAGATATTTAGTCTGGGAAAATGTTGGTTTGGTGGAGATATCCTTTCAGGTTCTCACCTATCTTGGTCAATGTTTTTTACAAGTGTTTCAATAAGCCATGATTCTTAAATCAAATCACAATTTCCTCAAAATCTTTTATGAAATAAAACCACTAAGTACTAAAACAAGTATTGGATAGAGTACCATGAGTAGTCATACTCAAAACAACATGGCCTTCTGAGTTAAAAATCAGGAAAACGTTCAATCTAAGATGTTGTACTAGACAAACCTACAAGTTAAATGGCAAGATCACTTAGGGTTTAAGTTCTATTCTTTAAAAAAAAAAAAGTGTGAATTATGCACCAAGTTATTGATTTCTTGGTCTACTTTTGAATTAACCCATTTTCACTCATAGAGAAATCATCTACAGATTCATTTTTAACAAAAAAATCAAAAATACTCAACATGATTTTTAAAAACACTGTTTTCATTTTATTGTTCTTGCTATATTTTTTCCATCCTTTCTGTTCATCTCTTCCTTATTTCATACATTCACTTAACATATATGTATATGTTATGTGGCACTATGTGTCAGTAGATGTGCCATGTGCTGGGAATAGAAAGATGAGCACAATACACTCTAGCCTGTCAAAAAGTTCAGAGCATAAATGAAGACTGTGACTTGTAAAATAACACTTATATTCCAGTATAATACAAGCCATTTAGAGATATGCACAGAGTTCTATGGTAACAAAGAGGAAAGATACAGAATTTTGTATAGAATGAAGTGTTAGGGAAAGCTCCCCAAAGCGGCTTCCTCAAAGGGGAAAGAAGGGAAAGGCAGAATATTGACAGGCTTGAGCATGATGCTTTTAGAGCTCAACAAATTGTCTAGCAATGATGACGCGGAGAGAAAAAAGTAAGATAGGAGGTAGAAGGGGAATGGTAGGAACTGCTTCATTTAAAGACGTAATGCCGGGTGGGAAGGACGGGATTATAGATGAGCCTGAGGAAACATTTAGGGGTAACGGGTATGTTCATTATCTTGATTGTTGTAATCATTTCATGGATGGTTTCATATGTCAAAATTAATCAACTGCTATACTTTAAATATATGCCATTTATTGTGTCAGTTTACCTAAATGATACTTTTCTAAAAAGTTTTAATGCTATTCTAAGAATTTTGGGTCAGTGTGAAAGTCTCGGGGAGCAACTGAAGGAATTTAGAGTCAGTGAAACATATTTAGGGGCATTTCATTCTCAATTTTACATCTTTATAAGATCCTCTATTTAATCAAATTAAAGAATTAACCAACTGCTATTTTCCATGCACCTATCATGTACAAAGGACCAATGTGTCCCTAAAATAACACATCTCTATCATTGAGTTATACAGATCTTCTTTATTTTAATTCACTTTTAAAACCAAACTTCAAAGATGCAAGATACAGCAGACGTCATAAATAAAAATAAAAAGACAAGAGGCAGTGAGAAAAACGGCAAATATTTACAAGAGTAGCGCTATAGAATATATAAGGAGCTCTTACAAGCTATAAGGCAATAAAATAGGAAAATAAACAATATTAATAGGCAATTCTAAGAAAAAATATAAACAACCAATAAATACATAACTGCTTCAATCTCATTTAATAACCAGGAAATATGAAATAAGTAAAAAGGTAAGTAAATAATTTTTTTAATAACCAGGAAATATTAAATTTAATAACCAGGAAATACTAAATTCATTTAATAACCAGGAAATATGAAATAAGTAAAAAAGTAAATAAGTAAATAAAAAAATATGAAATAAGTAAAAAAGTAAAAGTCACCAACTAAAAAAGAAAAACAATATTAGTGATTATGCAAGGAAAAGAATCCTCACTTACATTATTCATAAAAGTGTAAGTTTAGCCAGGCACGGTGACTCATGCCTGTAATCCCAGCAGTTTGGGAGGCCGAGATGGGCAGATCACGAGGTCAGGAGATAGAGATCATCCTGGCTAACATGGTGAAACCCCGTCTCTACTAAAAATACAAAAAATTTAGCCGGGCATGGTGGCGGGAGCCTCTAGTCCCAGCTACTCGGGAGGCTGAGGCAGGAGAATGGCGTGAACCCGGGAGGCGGAGCTTCCAGTGAGTCAAGATCGTGCCACTGCACTCCAGCCTGGGCGACAGAGCAAGACTCTGCCTCAAAAAAAAAAAAAGTGTAAGTTCACATGCTTTCTGGAAGGACAATTTGACAGTAACTAGCAAGATTAAAAAGGCTTTTCAATTTAGCAATTCAAAGACTAACTATGATTGTGAGATGATTTACACCTCTTCACTCTCAATTTATTTAATACTCAGAACAATACAATGTAGGTAGGCACTATTATTGTCCCTGTTATAGGCAAAATAACCGTTCCTCAAAGATATCCATGTCCTAATACCCGAAACTTTTGAATGTGTTGCCTTACATAGCAAAAGGGACTTTGCAGATGTCATTAAGGATCTTGAGATGGGGAAGATTATCTTGGATTATCCAGGAAGGCCCTATATAATCACAAGGTCCTTATAAGAGGGAAGCAGGAGGGTCAGAGAAGGGGTTGTGATGACAAAAATAGAAGTCAGAGCAATGCTGAACCATGAGCCAAGGAATGCAAGCAGCTCTCAAAGCTGGAAAAAGCAAGGAAATAAATTTTTCCCCTAGAGCCCTCAGAAGGAATGCACCCAAGCTGAACCATTTTGGACTATTGATCTCCAGAATTGTAAGATCATAAACTTGTGTTGTTTTAAGCCACCAAGTTTGTGGTAATTTGTTATAGCAGCAACAGGAAACTAATATAGTCCTACTTCATAAATAAGAAAACGGAGGTATAAAAAAATGAGTAACTTCCAAAGATCATATAGCTAGGAAGAGGTACAGCTAGAATTTAAACCCAGACAATGTGCAATACTAACGCACTGCCTTCAAATACATACACAAAGATGAATACAGAATTATTTTTTTAAAAACCTGAGGCAAGGAGAGAAACTACAACTAAGTGTCCTTCATTAAGAGAATGATTAAAAGGAAAAATCATAATATGGGCTATGAAATAAAATGCAATAATTTAAAAACAGTACAACATGAAAAAACATATTCAAAATATATGACACAGCCAAAAAGTTTCAGAACAATGGATTTTTTAAAATGTTCACATGAACATGCATACATTGGTAAATACATAGAAATGGAATTAGAAGTCCAACAGATTGTTAAAAATGATCATTTGTATGGAACAAAAAGAGGTAGTGGGATACAGGGGACATCTACATTGTATTCAAGATTTTTATGTTATTTGAATGTTTTACAATAAGAATATATGATGTATTTTAAAGCGAGGGATTTTTAACGCAGGGAGATATGCATGAATTTCCTACAACATTTTTCATTAAAAAGGCCTCGGCTGCACAAAGTTTAAAAGCCCTGCCCTACAGTGACACCAAATGGTGGTAGATCAAAATACAGCACACAAACGACATTTGTTCGATTCAATCTTCCTATAAATGTTTGATTTCTTTGAAGAACAGGAAGCTTAACAGAATTAAATAACGTAGAGACAAACACTCAAAAACCTAGAATTTTTAATCAAAGAAAGTCTAGTACACCAAACTTCAATTGCAAATTTTTAGGCCTCTTTCCAAACTTCAGCTAATCTTCTGATCCCACTGAATATTTACATAAATCATTTCTCACAGTTAAACCATGCCACTGTGAACACAGTGATTTTACCTAATAGCTTATTGATCAAAGAAAGCCTACAAATACAAGAAATGCAGTCATACAACTAAAGTCAGGCTCTACCCCACCGGAATCAACCTTTGCTAAGTAGCTAATATTTTGGAAAGATGGACGAGAAGGTGTTGGTGATAAACAGGGATGGAAAGAATCCAAGAAGAGACACAAGCAATGACTCCAATTAATGACAAAGTATATTTTCATTTGTTAATCTAGTGATAGAAAATTAAGTTGAGTAAAAGAGGAGACTATTGCCTCTCAAATATAAACCAATTTCTCCACAAGAAAATTTTGTCCTGGACTGTCCAGGGAAAAGAATATTTCGAATTAAGCATATCAGTCAGTATTCAGTGTCCTCTGCCCAGAACCTAAACCAACAAAAACAGCATGTAAATGGCCTTATTCATTACAAGCCACTATAAAAAGATGCAGAGATAGACCACCTCTAAAACACCATTTGGCCAGGATCCTTAGTCTTTTAGCATTAAATGAGAGTTTATTGGATTTTTGATGTGTTACTTTTCATATAGCAAACTCTCCTAGAAAACACAGGACATATAAATATATGATCATCTACAAAAAAAAAAGTCAATAATATAATTAAGCTCTAAGGCCTTGAAATCATATAACTGGATTTCAATCCTAATAGGTACAAGCCAACCTACGACCACACGTTACCAGCACTACTTTACCCCACTCATGGATAATCAGCTCTAGAACACCTTGAGAGCTATCCTGACCAAATGAGTGCATGTCCAGTGACAAGAACCACAAGGAGATCAGTTCAAGAAGGTAACTTTTAAGTTTCTGAATTACTATATAAGTGACAGATGAACAAGAACTGAGTACCACAAAAAGTATCCACATCTATACATATACATTTACGACTCTTAATTAGAAAGAGGTAATATCAACATTAAATAATTTTGCTTCCAATTTCAACAGAGACATAAATATGAACATGAAAGTCTATATTACAGAAAATGTGAAAAAATAGGCACATCACATGGTTGTTAGAAGTTTCAAGGATATACAATTTAATAGAAATTGACATAATTCCCATAGTAAATTTGTATACCATACTCTACAGGATATAGAGCCCTGGAAAACTGTATCTAAGTGATACAATGATAAAAGTAAGACATATGGCCGGGCACAGTGGCTCACACCTGTAATCCCAGCACTTTGGGAGATCGAGGTGGGCAGATCACAAGGTCAAGAGATCAAGACCATCCTGGCCAACATAGTGAAACCCCATGTCTACTAAAAATACAAAAAATTGGCTGGGCTTGGTGGTGTGCACCTGTAGTTCCAGCTACTAAGGTAGCTGAGGCAGGAGAATCGCTGGAACCCAGGAGGCGGTTGCAGTGAGCCGAGATCGTGCCACCGTACTCCAGCCTGGTGACAGAGCTAGACTCCATCTCAAAAAAAAAAAAAGAGTAAGACATTTCCAGTATACAAACTATTTCTGATACACGCTAATTGACCTTAATTGACATTGGTTACTAATATTTTAGATGTGTTACTTTTACACCCTGCGTTTCTATCAAAGAGAAAATAACATAAACATCAATGTCCCGGTGGAGCTACACCTTATGTTTTTTAACTAATTCTTATGGAGAACTAAAGTTGATTATATAATGCAAGCAACTTGACTGAATTTAATCTACTGTCTCAAGTTTGAGTATCAGTTTAAATAAAACACAACCTTTTGGAAAAATTTGTAATTAATATGAATCAAATTAATGAATTCACATAACTGGATAAAAGAAAACTTAAACTTAGTGGCAAGTAAAAACCGTAGAATTTTAACTAATTTTTGTTCAAATGAAAATGCTAGAAATCACAACATCAGTCTACGAAACCTAAAGATGAAAGAGTTAAGAGCTAATTTTTCTACAGTGAAAAACAAATGAAAGTCAAGCTCTGGTCCTATTTGGAGCTGGGAAAGCACTAACGCTATCCCAAACTCTTGACTTTTTCTTATATCTAACTGTGTGATGATTTTTCAGGTAAAGATTATTAGTACATTTCTAATGTACTTTAAATCTAGGCTAAATCAAGAAGTAAACATGTTTTTAAGGCAAGGATGTCTTATAGAAATCTGGAGTTTTATTCACTTCAAGTTAATTGCCCATTTTTGATACAAACACTTCAAAAAGTTTGTTACTTTAAAAATGAAACATTATTATGGAAGTCTTACAGAAATACACTTGGTAATTATAACCAATTTCTTAAAATCATCAAATTACTGTATTATTGATAATGTTGATAAACTGAAAACACATCATTCTTTAGTAAGTTAGCAAAAGTTTTTAATCTAGAAAGGAGTACAGAAAATTTCAGACATTCCAGACTGTCTAACATTCTTTGTCTGGTATTTTTTTTTTTTTTTTTTTTTTTTTTGGTTAATTATCAAGGACTGTTTGGAAATTTAAGCAGGTTTCTCACTTCTTCTTGGAGAGCAGAAGTTGAGAAGTAGTAGCAGCCAGATTGGAAATGGTGAAAAACAGAAATGGAAAAAGGTAAAATCTAAGAACATTACTATTTGACAAAAAAAAAACCAAAAATATTTCATTTTGTTCCTCAACTTTCATTCTGATTTTTCCACCAATACAATTACCTTTTAAAATATTAGTACCACAGAAACCAGAACTGAAAACAATTTGTTCAAGAGTATATTGTCATAATCAATAGATGACTAAGGCATTATTCATACTGTCTACAGAGGATGTTTTTCAACAGCATTATTCCTTCCAAATTATATTCCATTGGCACTCAGGTATGACCCAGCATGGAATGTGTACATTCCAGATTAAGTTTGAGTTGACATGTCCTGAAAGGGAAGTGGTCCATCACCATCTTAAAATCAAAACTATTACCTCTAGCATTGGTATCTGGGAATCCATTTGTTTTAACTGCTGATCCCTAAAAGTACACTTTTTGTAAATCAAAGCTCTTTGATGTGAATTCTTAATTTTTAACAAGGCATAACTTGCTATTTTAAGTAAAATGAAAATATCTGCAAATTTGAGCAGTCTTCTTGAATCACTAGAACACAGAAATAGTTTTAAATCTTTACTATAATGATAGGCAACATAAAAAGCTACTTGTTAGACATTTTCATATAACCTTGCATGGTATCAGATTTAATGTACGTGGAAAATATTTCAAAAATGTAATTTTACATATTATTTTAATTCAAGTGTCAAAACATAGGTAAAAACAAACACTCTAAATAGTCCATGGTTAAAAATGTAATGCAAATTCTCCCTTATTCACCTATTCTCTTATGGAAGACATGGCAAATAGAGTATCAACTAGACAAACTGACCAGATAATAGAAAAGCAAGCAAGCAAGGAAATACAGAAAAGAGAAAGGAGACAGAAAAAGGGCAGGCAGGGAAGAGAATACCCTGAAGAATTGGATTAAAAAGTAAAAACATTTTTTGTTTTCTTAAAGACAATGAATTTAAAAGTTTTAGAATAGGCCAGGTGGGGTGGCTTACACCTGTAATCCCAGAACTTTGGGAGGCGGAGGCAGGCGGATCACCTGAGGTCAGGAGTTCGAGACCAGCCTGGCCAACATGGTGAAACCCTATCTCTACTAAAAATACAAAAAAATAGCTGTGTAGTGTTGGCCACCTGTAATCCCAGCTACTCAGGAGGCTGAGGCAGGAGAATCGCTTGAACCTGGGAGGCGCAGGTTTTGGTGAGTCGAGATTGCACCACTTGCACTCGAGCCTGGGCGACAGAGCAAAATTCTGTCTCAAGTATTTAAAAAAAAAAAAAAAAAAGTTTTAGAATAAAAATTATAAGACTGTGAACAAGGAAAATCATGCTTTTTCCTTTTGTGTTTATTTGGAGGTTTTTTGTTTTTTTTTTTAACTTTGGTGGTAGCGAGGAGTGGAATGCGTTTATGAAGAGATAGGAAGGAATGTAAAAGCAAATGTCTACAACATGCCAAATATGAGGTGCAGGCACAGCTATTAAGTAAATCAACCTGAATTTTTAAAATTCTGTCAAACAAAATTCCATCCTGGCCCCGGAGATTATTAATATAACTGAAGATGAAAGGGAAAAAATAAACAATCTTATTAGAGAAACAACACTGTAGTATTGTTATAATGACAATGTGTAACCAACCTAAAAATAATAATTTAATGGTAAGAGAAAAGAGCACAGAAAAGCAACCTTGATAAAAATCTTAAAATTTTAAGTTGTAATACAACTAATATATGCTATTGGAAATTCTTTTCACCTCTTTAGACCCCAGCTTCTATAAAATAAAAGGCTGAAGCAAGATGATTATCAAGGTACCTCAAAGATTTTCTAAAATGAATTCATTTTTCATCCTCATTGCCAAGAAAGATACTATATTTATAATTTCAGTCTAAACTATGAGATGAATTCAAGTAAGTGATCAGAACAAGAAACCGAAGCTACTCTTGCAATATGTTGGAATACACAGCTCTAGAATAAATCACAAATATACCTCTATTCATAAGAAGTAGTTTTTACTTTACATTTTAACATTAAATAGAGACCAAAAAAATTATACATACACTTTTCAAAAGCCCCTTGGACTTCACTTAATGCCAGAGTTTCAATATATATTTTAAATCAAGATAATTTCACATGAATATCCTTAAGTTAAAAAAAGTAAGATGGATATTAAATGTATGTGATTACTCACATGCTTTTTTACATTTAACGATATAAAAACAGTTGACAGGTTCTCTTGTTTGGCACGGTATAAAAATCCTCTCTGAGACTCGGTACTTACCACAACAACAAACTGCTCAGGTTCACATAAGTTGTTATATTCACTCTTGAACTGAGACAACGAATTTAATTGCTCTTGATCAGGAAGATGCTTTATTAAGTTCTAAAAATTAAAACCAGAAGGAAAGATCTTCACTAAATGTACTTCTTGAATTTTAAAAATATAATTTAAAAACTACTGAAAGAAAACCAGTGAAGTTAATCTTCAGTTTTATTTCTAGGTAACCTCCCTCCTAATAAGCCTTAAGCAAAATTCCCTGCATCTTGAAAACAGTCAATTTTCCATTTCTCTATCCCAGAGTTATTATATATTCAAATCAAGCACTACTGAAACTGAATGTTTATTTGATTAGCTATATAATTGAGAAAGAGAACTCAACCTATACCAAAGGAACAGCTTTCTCACCTGGATGAATGTGATCCATTACATTTCAGCTGTAAGGAATTAAATGTCAGAAATTTCAGGCAAAGCCAAACATATTTTAACACTTCACTCAGGGGGATAAAAGAAATCATCATATTGCTACAAAAAGGCATGGGAAGGGACAGAATAGAAATCAAGAGAATTTTAATGGCAGTGCTTGCAAGATTTACCAATAGGATTACAGTTTTAATAATAAAAACTGAAGATGTCTCTAAAACAAAGTAACTTTTCTGATGTGAAAGAAAATTTTAAAAGGTGTTGAAGACACATGATGATTGATATACCTTGCAGATAAAAGGCATGTAGAGGTCCTTTAGAAACTTAAGTAAGCCACACACTTAAACAACAGAACTACTTGAAGAAAGATTAAAGAAATACACAAGACTATGTCTTCCTGATAGAACTTAAATGATTAAACAATCCCTTGGACAAAGTCTATATTGATCCTCTGTATCAAAATACAATCAACTATAATAGTGTTATAAGAAGTTAGTGCATTGATATTAAAATTAAAATAAGAGTGGTTGGTGCTCACAATTCCAAATTACAGCATAAGTAAATTCTGTACAAGCCCAAAGTTGAATACAAACTATAATTAAGCCTAGATCATGCTATATATATTTATGGGGGGAAATTCCCCAAAGGTGTTATTAGTTAAAAATACTGTTAGAAAATGTTATACATCAAAATCAATTAGATCAAAGAATAAGTTATTGACTCACTGTGTACCTTTGGACAAAAACTTGGTTAACTGGCCAAAAACAAAACAACAAAAAAGCGGCATTTTAAGATCATCCCTAGACAAAGTATTCACTATTAATACTATCAAATTGAATAAAAATAAAAGTATATGATTTCCCCACATAAATAGAAATTTCTCTTAGTGGAATTGCTTGAGACCAAAAGACATGGTTATTTATATTTTCTTTTTACCCATTCTAGTTGACAGCTGGATTGTTAGATTTTATTATTTCAGGCCTCTGAATTTCTTTAGCATCCTTTTAGATGACAATCAAATCCCCCTGAATATCTCATATATAATCAGATTTTCATCTTTCATCTGAATTTTTTAATTTTTTCACTTCATTAATTTTACATTCTAACATAAAAATACTATTGTGATTTTTAAGTGCATGGTCCCAACCTCTCTTTGTCTCTCCCCTTACAAATTACCCATACCCTTCGCAAATCTTAAGCTCCTGTTCAGCTAAATTCTGCACACATATGCACACATGCCCAGCTTCCCTCACAGCCCACAGTATTATTACTGCCAAAAAAATTGCCCTTCACTACATTTTTCATGCAACTCCTCTGCTCTATTCTACATCTATACCTATTCAACCTTTACATACCCTTGCCTCAACACATACACTCACAAAGCATACTCCTTCAACATCTTCTACAGGTCTAAACCAATCTTAAAACTTTGCTTACCTTGCTTTACAATTATGTATGTAAATGTCATTTCCCTTGTCAAATTATAAATTCCAAGAAGGTCAAGTCTAATTCTTATTGAGCCTAATATACAGCTGGGCACGGTGGCTCACGCCTATAATCCAGCACTTTGAGAGGCCGAGGCGGGCAGATCACTTGAGGTCAAGAGTTCAAGACCAGCTGGCCAACATGGTGAAACCCCATTTCTACTAAAAATACAAAAATTAGCTGGGCGTGGTGGCGGGCGCCTGAAATCCCAGCTACTCAGGTGGCTGAGGCAGAAGAATAGCTTGAACCCGGGAGGCAGAGGTTGCAGTAAGTTGAGATTGCACCATTGCACTCCAGCCTGGTTGACAGAGTCTCACTCTGTCTCAAAAAGAAACAAAAGTAATAAAAAATAAAAATTATTGAGCCTAATACAATGCCCTGGACATGTTGCATAAAATAAAGTATTTGCAAAATGAATTAATAAATGACTGATGTGACAAACAAAGGTAAATGGGTAAAAAATGATGTGGCAAAGTGGCATGAAAAATGGCAAAACAATGACATACTGCTGACCTGGACATATATATAAATAAGTAACTTAATATGTCAAAATATAACTATCACAGTGAACACAGAGAACCAAAATCATGATTATTACAACATAAAGCTCTGTTTCCATGCCCTGGTCAAAACAGGAATTCTTCACATTAAAATGAGGAATATACTTTTAAAATTAAGAGTTCAAATAGCAAGAAATTCTTATTTTTTAATGAATATATTAAAACCCTATATAAGTTCAAAATAAATTTTTACATTTTAGAAATACCCAAGGCTGGTTTTATATTTAGAAAGTATGATAGGCACAATAATGACATCCATTCCTAAAGATGTACATGACTAATCCCCAAAACCCATGAAAATATTAAGTTACATGGCAAAGGGAATTTAGGTTATAGATGGAATTAAAGTTGCTATCAGCTGACCTTAGCATGGTTATCCTGAATTATTTGGATGTACCCAATGTAATCAAAAAGTAATTAAAAGTGGAAGAAAAAAACAATAGAGCTGGAGGGAGATGTGACTATGAGACAAAGGAATCGAGGAATGCAAGATTGCTGGCTTGGAAGATGAAGGAATGGTTCTACAAGCCATAGAGTATGAGCAACCATGAAAAGCTGGAAATACAAACGGATTCTTCCCTAGAGCCTACGAAAAGAAACACAGGCCATTCTTCCAATACTTTGATGTTAGCATAGTAAGACCAATACCAGACTTATGTTTTACAGGAATGTAAGATAATAAATTTGTATTATTTTAAGCAAATAAGTTTTTGGTGAATTGTTACAGTACAAATAAAAAACTAATACGTTACAAAATATATGGAGCTGAATGTACTTTGGACACGAATTTTAAAAAGCAAATCATCTCTTTTCTATTATATAACAAAACCACGTGTTCATTTAAAACATTCATGTAATCAAGCTAAAAGCTACTCTGTAAATATTTAACCAATTCATTATAAGAAATACAAATAAGTATTAAGTAGAAAAATTTTATTTAAGGAAGGTGGAATCTATTCCTAGCAAGAAGGCACACACATAATCAACATGAACGAAGATGAAAATCCATTAAAAAGAAACTGAAAGAGAAAAAAATGCTTAAATAAGAGTAGCTGAATCAGGTAGTTTATGAGTCTCAGCGACTCACAGCACAAATCGCTAGTGAAATTATATGACCACTACATTTAGAAGACAAGATAGGACAGGCAAAACTTAGAACAACTTCCAAAGATATCATTTATTGATTAGTTAAAATGTTCAAAATAATTTTAATTGCTTGTTGGCACTAATAAATATTTGGTTTCTTTTTATTGCTAAGTAATCATTTTCCTAAATATATCCGCTATCAGAACAAAAGATGGTAAGCTGAAGATAATCTTTCACTATATAATTTGTGTTTTGATTCTCCAACTTTAAATTTTATCAAGATAAACATTATTGATTTCTTAAGTGGAACTCAGCAATAACTTCGACATGATGCTAGTATTCACTTGAAAATACTATGAATAAAAACCATTAACAAAAATCTTCTAGCCTTCTGAATAAATTCAGAATACTATGTAAACAATCTCTAATACTCATAGGAGCCCAAATGACTCAAAGAAGAATTGTTAGTAAAGGTAACTGTAAATGAAAACTCCCTCAATCTTCTAAACCACATAATAATATCTTCATAAGCCAAAGAAAAACACATTCTAAAAGGGCTATAGAAACAAATTTTAAGTAACATTAATAATCTAAAGTATAACAAAAACAAAAATGTAAAATTAAACAATTTGCTTTTCAGAAGCAATAACTTAAAATACTTAAAATGTAATCATTTGATAGCATTATATTTCATGTGCAGTTAAGAGAAGATGCAGCTTTCTCTCCTGGCAATGCGGAAGTTATGCTAAAACTAATTATGCAGCAATGATTTTCCAGTTGAATGATTTGGGTGAAGAATTTTGCTTCACTTACAGATTTCTATTTAATGAGAAGCTTGCAGTGAAATATTGAAATTTAAGCTGTGCCTGTTTGTTTACCTGAATCATAGACTCTGCCAACCGTGTTTCATCTACTTCCAATATCATCATTCTGATTTCCTCATATGGCACCCGAAAAGAGCTCAGGAAGATTGCTAAGAGGGAGAAAGAGAGAAAGGCTTATAATGAATAAGGTTAAAAAAAGTATTTCAGATGTAGTTCTATTTATAAAATCAAAAATAAATTCATAAAACAAGAGAATTCAAATATTTAATGTAATTATTATGGGGGAAACCTTCATTACCACATTTTATACTCTTCTCTAGTTTTATAACTAGTGTTTAAACAACAGTCCTGGGTTATTGCACTGGATCCAAGGTTGATTTTTAAATGCTCAGTTATTTATCTACCATAGAAATGATGTCAATTTTCATGTGATAACAAAAAATGAAATAAGGTACACTATAAAAACATCACATTGTAATGAAAATAATGAGAAAACCACAGTATATGCATGTAATATTTGTCTAAACATATGTGTTATTTGCTTGTATCTCTTCTAGCCTTAGGAAAGAGTTCAGGAAAAAGTATTTTAAGAAAACTGCTAAGCAGTACATTAACACTTTTACAAGTAATAGTAGCACTTCACTATTCAGAAACATTGTAAACAGTATGCTAGAAAAATCTTCACATGTAACCAAAGCTTAAAATATCCAGTTTTAGAAAACAAATTCTCACTGAAAATTATCCAAATGTACTAGATAGTATGTTATTACTGAGAATTCTAAACATTATTTACATCTTTCTTGATGCCTCTTATATCAACTAGTATAATGATGTTCTCAAAAGTTATTGAAGTAGAAGGATATTTTCACAGCAACAGATACTATGCTTTTGCTAGTTCACCCCTTATTGTACTATTATGTTTTTACATTCAAGATGTCACTTCTTAACCATACTCAGCACCTGCAAATCAATAGCCTATTATTTTTCTTTTTATTTAATGAATTTCTATGTCATCTGGTATGTGTATTTCTAGATAAAGAAACTATGTTCAGCACCTCATATCTGTGAGTTTCACATTCACAAATCTGACCAACTGTGGATCAAATTCAATCTACAGTAGGTTGAATCTAAAGATACAGAAACCATGGATATAAAAGCAGAATATAAGGAACTTGAACATCTGTGGATTTTGGTATTCATCAGGGGTCCTGGAACAAATCCCTCTGATATCAAAGGATGACTATTTTTTATAAAACTCAGGAAACAGGATCTGCTTCTTTTCTTTATTGAGGTTGTATTCCTGATTTGTGAGAATATCATGTATCACCTACAGATTAACAAGGGCACCATCTGTGTTCATATCAGGAACACACACAGTTCTGAACCCAAGAAGTCTTAAATATGAAATCATTACAATAAAACTCACAGATATCTATAATCCTTAATATCCCAAGAACAAGATGAAATATATAAATGGTATAAGAGTAAATAGAGATTTGGCCAGGCGCGGTGGCTCACGCCTGTAATCCCAGCACTTTGGGAGGCAGAGGCAGGCAGATCACGATGTCAGCAGATCGAGACCATCTTAGCTAACACGGGGAAACTCCGTCTCTACTAAAAATACAAAAAAATTAGCCAGGTATGGTGGCATGTGCCTGTAGTCCCAGCTACTCGGGAGGCTGAGGCAGGAGTACCGCTTGAACCTAAGAGGCAGAGGTTGCAGTGAGCCAAGATTGCACCACTGCACTCCAGCCTGGGCGACAGAGTAAGACTCTGTCTCAAAAAAAAAAAAAAAAAAAGTAAGTAGAGATTTATAAAATTACAAAAGATAACTCCATAGTAGACAACAGAACATGCAAAAAATATAATCACTGAAGATGGTGAAGTAGGGCTCTCCAGTAATTCTCCACCCTCACAGAAACATGAATTTGAACTAGTCACATGTGAAAGAAAATACCTTCAAAAGAAAGAAAACAAGTGAAAAATCACAGTACCTGCTATAGACTAATACTAAAAAAGATACATTGATTATGTAAAGAATGTTTTACATCACCCATATCAATCACCTGTCCCCCAACATCAGGCAGCACAGAGAAAAAAAAAGAGAGAGAGAGAGAGAGATACTGTCCACTTGAAAAAAAGAGAGAGAAGTGAACATAGAAATTTCTCTTTGCCCCTAACAACAAATCTACCAGCATAAAATGCTCATGGACTCTGATTCCTGACCGGTATCTGCAATCTAAGCATCTAGACTGACACTGGTACCAGAGAGGAATCCAACGGTCCTTTGAGAAAGACTTGAGTTCTGGCCTATATCACTGACAGATGACTGCAGCGACCTTCGTTTACAGAAAATACTCAGTGGCAAACAGGCAACAGAAGCCGTGGGCTTCAGGAACCACCCAGGACTGCAAAAACATTAAAAACCACGAAAACGAGCCTGATGCTGGGCCAGCTGTGGGAGCCAAAAATTTCCAGCCTGGGCTGCACCACCCAAAGCACTTCGAGGCTTAGGGCACTCCCTAGCACTGCACCAACAACAGCAATTCATACCAGATGGTCTACTCAAAAACCCTAGACAGACTAACTGTTGAAAGATGACCTAAAATAAAGTCACACTGAGAAGAATGGAATAAATATCTACTTCTTCAACGTGCAGACAGCAACACTTGACCACAATGCAAAAAGACAATCAGGGAAACATGACATCACCAAAGGGACAAAATCAGCTGCCAGTGATGTACACTAGAGATGGACATGTATGAACCATCTGGCAAGGAATTCAAAACTGTGGTTCAAGACAGTTCAGTGAACTTCAAGAAAATACAAAAAAAATCAGTATTTTTTTAACAAAGAAAATAGTTTTTAAAAATTAAACAGAAATACTAAAATATGCAAGGTACAAAATGAGAAATTCAGTAGAGAGCATCAACTGTAGAACTGATCAAGCAGAAGAAAAAATCTGTAAACTTAAAGACAATTTATTTAAAAATATACAGTAAGAGAATAAGAAAAATGAATGAAAAGGAATGAAGAAAATGTGAAATTTATGGGACAGCATTAAAGAGCAAAAACATGTCATTGAGGTTTGAGAGAGTAGATAACATTGTAGAAAACTTATTTTAATAAGTAATAGCAGAAAACTTTGCAAACCTGCAAAAAGATATAAATATCCAGATACGGGAAGGTAAAAGGTGTCTAGTATGACTGAATCCAATACTACACCATGACATTATAATCAAACTGTCAAAGATCAAAGACAAAGAGGGGATTCAGAAAGCAACAAGAAAAAATAATAAAATAGCATACAAGAGAGTGCCAGTATACCTAACAGCAGACTTCTCAACAGAAACCTTACATGCCAGGAGAAAATATGATGACATATTCAAAGTGCTGAAGAAAAACAACTTCTAAGAATACTGTACCATAAAAAATTATTTTTCAGAAATCAAGGATAGAGTTTCCCAGACAAACAGAAGCTAAGGAAGTTCACAATCAACAGCTCTGTCTTATAAAAATTGCTAAATGAAATTCTGCCAGTTGAAAGAAAAGGATGATAATGAGAAACATAAAAACATCTGAAAGTATAACTCACCAGTAAAAGTAAGTACACAGTCAAATTCTGAATATTCTAATAATGTAATGGTGGTATGTAAATCACTTGTATCTTTAAAAGGGAGAACAGAGGACAAAACTATTAAAATTAACAGTAACTACAATAAATTGTTAAGGAATATTCAATATGGAAAGATGTGAGTTGTGACATCAAAAATTCAAAATTGAAGGAAAGAGTAAAATTAACATGTAGTTTTACTTTTTATAAGTGATCAAATTTATCAGTTTCAAATAAACTGTTTTAACTATAAAAAGTCTTTTAGTTAGCCTCATAACCACAAAGCAAAAATCTATACTAAATGTACTACAAATCAAAAGCAAAAAAATCAAAACATACTATTAGAGAATAATCACTTATCCAGAAAGGAAAACTGTAATAGAGGAAGAAAGTAAAAAGGATCTACAAAACAACTAGAAAACAATCAACAAAATGGTAGTTATAAGTCCTTCACTATCAATAATTATCTAGAATCTAAATGGACTGAATTCTCAAATTAAAAGACAGAGTGGCTGAATGAAAACAAAACAAAACTACAACTATACGCTGACTACTGAAGACTAACTTCACCAGTAAAGACACATATAAACCAAGTGTAAAGGTAGAAAAAGATATTCCATGCACATGAAAACCGAAAGAGAATAAGAGTAGCTATATTTACATCAGATAAAATATACTTTAAGCCAAAAATGTAAAAGGAGACAAAGAAGGATATTACATAATAAAGTGATCAATTCAGCAAAAGGATGTAACACTTGTAAACATATGTGTGTGTGTGTGTGTGTGTGTGTGTGTGTGTGTGTGTGTATAATTTGTATCCAACACCAAAGCATCTAAATATACAAAGCAAATAGATCTACAGGGAGACATACATTGCAATACAATAATATTAGGAGACTTCAATGCCTCATTTCCAGCAATAAAACAGTCATCTAGACAGAAAATCAACAAACATGAAATAGAAAATGAACTCTAGGCCAAAAGGACCTAACAGATATTTACAGAACATTTCATATAACAAAATCAAAATAAACATCCTTCTCTCAACTGCACATGGAACATTCTCCAGGACAGATCATATGTTATGCCACAAAACAAGTCTTAACAAATTTAAGGAGACTAGAATCATATCAAGTATATTTTCTGACCACAATGGAATAAAACTAGAAATCAGTAACAGAAGAAAATTCAAAAACTTTTCAAATACATGAAAACTAAACAACACGCTTCTAAATAACCAATGAGTCAATGAAGAAATTAAAAGTCTTCAATTTAAAATTTTATTTAGAAAATTGAAAAGGGAAACACAACATGCCAAAATTTATGGGATATAGCAAAATCAGATCTAAGTGAGAAGTTCACAGAAATAAATGTCTACACTAAAAAAAAAAAAAAAAAGCTCAAACAACCTAACATTACACCTGGAGGAATTAGAAAAACAAGACAAACTCAACCCAAAATTAGTAGAAGCAAGAAAATATTAAAGATCCAAGCAGAAATAAATGAAATGGAGACTAGAAAACACCAAAAACAAAACAACAACAACAAAAAAAAAAAAAAAAAAGAAAAAGAAAGAAAGAACAACCAAAAAGTTGATTTTTGGAAAAAATAAACAAAATAATCAAATGTTTATTTAGACTAAGAAAACTCAAATAAATGTAGTCATAAATGAAAAGATATTACAACCGATACCACAAAAATAAAAAGGATTGTATGAGACCATTTTGAATAATTTCTTATATATCAATAAATTGGATAACCTAGAAAAAAAATGGATAAAATCCTAGAAACTTACAACTTACCAAGATTGAATTATAAAACAATAGAATACCTGAATAAACCAATAACCAGTAAGGAAACTGAAATTAGTAATAAGTAGTTTCCCACCAAAGAAAAGCTGAGGATCTAATATATTTGCTGCTTAATTCTATCAAACATGTAAGTAAAAACTATTACCAATTCTTATCAAACTATTCAAAAAATATCAAAGAGTAGAGAATACTGCCAAACTCACTCCACAAAGCTGGCATTCCCCTGAGACCAAAACTTGCAAGAATACGACAAAAGAAAGCTACTTGTCAATAACCCTGAAGCAAAAATTCTCAATAAACTGAATTCAACACATGATAAAGATCATTCACCATGATCAAATGGGATTCATTCCAGAGATGCAAGGATGGTTCAAAATATGCAAATCAGTAAATGTGACACATCCTATTAACAGTATAGAAGATAAAACCATATAATCATTTCAATAGATAGAAAAATAACTTGACAGAATTCATCATTCTTTTTTTTTTTTTTAAATTATACTTTAGGTTTTAGGGTACATGTGCACAATGTGCAGGTTTGTTACATATGTATCCATGTGCCATGTTGATTTCCTGCACCCATTAACTCGTCATTTAGCATTAGGTATATCTCCTAATGCTGTCCCTCCCACCTCCCCCAACCCCACAACAGTCCCTGGAGTGTGATGTTCCCCTTCCTGTGTCCATGAGTTCTCATTGTTCAATTCCCACCTATGAGTGAGAACATGCGGTGTTTGGTTTTTTGTCCTTGCGATAGTTTACTGAGAATGATGGTTTCCAATTTTATCCATGTCCCTACAAAGGACATGAACTCATCATTTCTTATGGCTGCATAGTATTCCATGGTGTATATGTGCCACATTTTCTTAATCCAGTCTATCGTTGTTGGACATTTGGGTTGGTTCCAAGTCTTTGCTATTGTGAATAGTGCAGCAATAAACATACGTGTGCATGTGTCTTTATAGCAGCATGATTTATAATCCTTTGGGTATATACCCAGTAATGGGACAGCTGGGTCAAATGGTATTTCTAGTTCTAGATCCCTGAGGAATCGCCACACTGACTTCCACAATGGTTGAACTAGTTTACAGTCCCACCAACAGTGTAAAAGTGTTCCTATTTCTCCACATCCTCTCCCTTTTATGATAAAGAATTTTAACAAATTAGTATAGAAGAAATATGTCACAACACAATAAATATATGTGTTATATATGACAAACATACAGCTATCATCATAACAAATAGAGAAAAGCTGAAAGCTTTTCCTATAAAATCTGGAAGAGATGATGATCTCCACTTTCAGCACTTCTATTCAACATATTACTTGAAGTCCTAGCCAGGGCGATTAGGCAAAAGAAAAAAAATAGGCAGAAATAAGCTGTACTTGCTTGCAGAAAACAACTTGAAATATAAAAAATCATAAACAAATGAATCTTATAAAACTCCTAAGCCTTCTCTTGATCCTAGAGTGCCTGGAAACCTTTATGGACTCAAAAATATAGGAAACCAAAACCACTTTTAAATAGACAAGTAGATAAATGTATGACTTTTAGATTCTTTCTCCAAAATTCTAATCTAGTACACACCCATAATATTTCTCTTCAATGAACTTTAGAAATGAACCTCTCCATTTTAGTATCAGTATTCTACTACCGACCACTGTTTTATTTCAATTTATCTCACTCCAAAACAGTTCTAAGACTCTTCTCAGAATTCAGACTCTCAAAACTCTAAATCTCATGACAAAAACCAGCTGTGAATCAAACTATAATTACAATAAAGATTATAGGCTGCTAAAGCTTCTTAAAGCTCAAATCATAATGCCTGCTACCATCAGAGAGGACAAGAATAATCTTAAAATGGATTGCATCCTAATATGACATGGTATAAATTCTGTATCTTTTGATCTTATACTTTAAAACATGTTTCTCAATTAAATGAATAGGATATATATACTCTAGCTAAATCAAACAAGGCAAACAGGATCTTTCTCCATAAAAATGTTATTCTGTTTTCTGTAAAAAGGAACAGATACACGTTAAACTATATAAACATCAAAATATTTTCAAAATGAGCAATCTTATCACTTAACTGCTACACCCACCAAATTCCCTACCTATACTGTCAATGCTAATACCCACCTGGGGGGTTGTAGTGAAGATTAAAGGGCCAAATACAGAACTAGTAAACAAAGGTAATCAGTATTTATTAGCTGTTTTAATTAAATTTGAAATCCCATGTAGAACATGTTCTGTAATACATAAATAAATAACCGTGTTCAAAAAGTTATTTAACTTTGAGATGGACATTTAGGCTAACTTATCACAGCTGACCCATCTAGAAAGAATTCTATTAAACATTATATTTCTTCAGGAACTATTACAAGACTATTTAGAATCAACACTAGTAATTTGTAATGCAGGTCATGAACATTTTTCAAAATAAAATCATCTCTTTTAGATCACAGATACAGAACTTTTTGACATTATCTGATAGTTCAAAACACAGTGCTTTGAACTGAGACAAAGTTCTTTTGGGAGGGAAATTCCCTAAAATATGTATATCATGCAAAAAACAAAAAACACAAACAAAATCTCTGTGGTCTATGCGAACACATACAAATTATTTCTCATGAAGACCATATGTTCATCACACCAGAAACGCAGAGCTCTATTAATTATGATCCCTATATCAGGATGATGGACACCACTCTGGATGACCTTCTGGGTGCCAGGGGGAGCTTCTTCAACCACCAATGAAATGCTTCCACCCAAAAAGTGACATTATTTCCACTCCCATCTTCACTGGTCCAAGCATGTCACTTGGTGACTCCTAACTTGACAGGGGCAGAGATGTGCAATCAGCAGTGCCCAGAAATAGAGAATTGAATACTAGACAATACACCAATGCTGCCATACTATCCATGGGGATCTTGGCAGGCTTGCATTGTAGAAAAGAGATGGGTTTAGATCAAAGTGATTATGAAGTAGAGGAGGTTCTGAAATTTTCATAAAAGGAATGCCAACTCTACCATTTGAATATATTGCCTCTAACATAACTCCCTCTTTAATCAGTAGCAGGGATCTTTATCCTCTCGCTGAAGAACGGTTTTATTCCAATACTTGCTAAAAGCTCAGTTGAGGCATGTAATAATTGAGGGAGACTAAAAACCATGTTAATTCTTCATCACTCTAGATTCTCCCCATTATTTATATCCCTCTTGCACCATCAGAAAGTGATATATACAGACCATAGTATATCATCTCTAAGCATAACTACCTATGATGCATTTAGAGTAGTTAGAAATGAGTTAAGAGCAAAACTATTTGCCTTCTTCTCTCACAGTAATTTGGTCAAGAAGATAATTCAATACTGAGTATTTAGCTCCTGTAACAGTAATTAAATCTAAAATATTTCTACTCAGAACTTTTGAGGAAAGGCCTTGAACTGCTCAGATGGGATAACTGAATTCACGTTACTCACCATCCTTATTTCCGTTAATATTATAACCTCCTTTATGCGTGATCAAGTATCACAAATATTACAGATTCAGAGTTATAAAAGAAACAATACACTACCAATTTTTTTCAAAATATGATGTCATTACCTAAATTCTGTAAGTCTTTATTTTTATACTTTAAAAAAGGGACTTTAAGGAGTATTTTTTTTTTCAGTTATGAAAGGTAGAATTTCATTTTAAAACCTCTTATTTGTATTTTCTAATATGCACTTATCTTTTGAAGAATTTAATCCCATAATTTACGTAAAGGAGAGTTATCTCTGAATTTATCATGCATATAATAACAAAATGAAAATAGCAAATAATGAATAATCAGTCTTAAAGAAAATGAAATCATTTAAAGAATTATTTCCACTGTCTTTCAATGGTATTGGAATATGATACTTACAAAGGTTCTGGGCAATTTTAGAATCTAAAAACTTAAGTTCTTTAATTTTTTTCTTAATCGATTTCTTCTCAATATCTTCCTCTTCTCTTTTCTCTGTAAAACCAAGAGTAGATCCATGTTAAGGGCACTAATTCATTCAAATACAAAAGTGTAAAAAGTGAACTTTTTATCATTAAATAAGCTAAAAAGGATGTAACTCTTCTAAATAAAAGTTATAAAAACAAATAAAACAATAGATATCCCAGGACCTGAACTGTTGAAGATAAAAAGTGGGAGCTTTTATGCCAGAGAAACTATGGAAAGTAAATATTTGAAGGTCTAACAGGAAAAACAAAAATAAAACTTACGTATACTATGGAAACCAATACAAATGGGTATAAGAATAACTACAATTAGCTCATTTGAATAGCATACAGGATACAGTTATAAAAATTAAAACACCTGCACTCAAGTTGCAAGTATATTAATTGGATTATATTTTTTAATTGGATTATGAAGCTAGCTCTAAGAATGCTAACTAAAACACAGTCATTTTATGTCTAATATACAATACCATTCTTATTTAAAAACATAGCTTATGGAAAATTAACAGAATAAATTTTATTGATTGCGAATGTTGAATCATCTATGCATCCTTGAAGTAAATCCCATTTGATCATACTGTATTATCTTCTTGATGTATTATTGGATTTGTTTTGCTACTATGTTGTTGAGGATTTCTGCATCTAAATTGGTCTAAATTTTCTTTTTATGTTGGGTCCTTGTCTTGTCTTGGTATCAGTGTAACGCTGGCCTTGTGGCATGAGTTAGGAAGAATTCTCTCCTCTTCATATTTTTGGAATAGTTTGAAAGGAATTGGTGTTAGTTCTTCCTCAAAACCTTGGTAGAATTCAATAGTGAAGCCATCCAGTCTTGTTGGAAGACTGATCAACTTCCTTACTCATTATTGGTCTGCTCAGGTTTCCTATTCTTTCTGATTCAATCTTGGTAGCTACGTGTCCAGAAATTTCTTCATTTCTTCTAAGTTTTCCAATGTGTTGACAAACATTTGTTCATAATTAGCCTCTAACAATCCTTTTTATTTCTGTGGTATCAGTTGTAATATCTCCTTTTTTGATTCTGATTTTATTTATTTGGGTTTTCTCTTTTTCTTCTAATGGTTTATCAATTTAATTTAAAAAAAAAACAACTTTTCATTTCTTTAATCTCATATTGTTTGTTTTTTGTTTTGAGAAAGGGTCTCGCTCTGTCACCCAGGCTGGAGTGCAGCAGCATAATCACAGCTCACTGCAACCTTGACTTCTCAGGCTCAATTGATCCTCCCACCCCAGCCTCCTGTGTAGCTGGGACTACAGATGTGTGCCACCACATTCAGCTAATTTCTTTTTATTTTTCACAGAGACAGAGTCCCACTATGTTGCCCAGGCTCGTCTTGAACTCCTGCCCTCAAGTGCTCCTGCCATCAAGTGATCCTCCCACCCCAACCTCCCAAAGTGCTGAGATTACAGGTGTGAGCCACCTCACCCAGCAATGTATCTTCTTTTTTTGTCTCTGTTTCATTTAGTTCTGCTCTGAACTTTATTATTTCTTTCCTTCTACTAACTTCGGGTTTTGGTTTGTTCTTTTCCTAGTTCCTTGAAATACATCACTAAGTTCTTGATTTGAAATCTATTTTTTTATGTAGGTATTTTTTGCTACAAACTTCCCTCCTAGTACTGTTTGTGCTATATTCTAAAGGTTTGGGTATATTTTGTTTCTACTTTAACTCATTTCAGAAATATTTTTTATTTTCTTAATTTTTTCATGACATGTTGGACATTGAGACCAATTGTCTAATTGGACATTAGAGAAGCAAGTTGTATAATTTCCATATTATTTGTAAAGTTCCCAAAGTTCCTGTTGTTGATTTCTAGTGTTACTCCATTGTGAGCTATAAAGATACTTAATATAATTTTGATTTTTTTAAAGTTGTTGAGACTTGTTTCCTGGCCTAACATATAGTCTATTCTGGAGAGTGTGTTCCACGAGCTGAAGAGAAGATGTGTGTTGTGCACCTATTGGATGCTATGTTCTGTAAATGTCTATTAGATCCATTTGGTCTACAGTGCAGTTTCAGATTGATATTTCTTTGACAATTTTCTCCCTAGATGGTCTGACAAATGCTGAAAGTTAAATTCTCCAACTACAACTATATTGGAGTGTCTCTCTCCTTGCAGATATAATAATATCTGCTTCAAACATCTGGGTGTTCTGGCACTGGGCATTCATACATTTAAAACTGTTATATTCTCATGCTGAATTGGTCCCTTTATCATTATATAATTATCTTGTCTCTTTTTATCTTTTTTGACAAAGTCTATTTTGACTGATACAAGTATAGCTTATCCCTGCACACTTTCACTTTTCATTTACATACAATACATTTTTTCAATCCCTTCGCTTTTAGTCACTGTGTATCTTTACAGGCGAAGTGAATGATTGTAGGCAGCATATATTTGCATCCCATTTTTTTAATCCATTCAGCCAGTATATAACTTTCAATTAGAGAATTTACACTACTTATAATCAAGGTCATTAATGGGAGAGCACTTAATTCTGTCATTTGGTTGATCATTTTCTGATTGTTTTGTATATCCCTTGCTCCTCTCTTCCTCTCTGTTTATCTTTGTAGTTTGGTGGTTTTCTGTAATAACAATATTTGCATTCTTTCTCATTTGTGTGCCTGCTCTATAGGGAGTTTTATACTTTTATGTGTTTTAACAGTGGTAGATACAGCTTTCTTTTGCTTCCAGATACATGACTCCCTTAAGCAGGGAGTCTAGTGGTGATGAATTCCCTCAGTGTTTGCTTGGCTGGAAAAGACTATTTCTCCCTCATCTCTGAAGAACAGCTATACTGAGTAAAGTATTCTTACCTAAAAGTTATTTTCTTTAAGCATTTTGTATGTATCATCCAATTCTCTCCTAGCCTGTAAGTTTTCTGCTAAAAAAATTGATGATAGTCTGATGGGGATTCTCTTATATGTGACTTGACACTTTTCTCTTGCTATTTTTATAAATCACTCTTTGCCTTTGACTTTTGAAAATTTGAATATAATATGTCTCACAGAAGAGTTTTTGAGTTGAATCTATTTGGGAATCTCTGAGCTTCGTGTATCTGGATGTCTATTTCTTTCCCAAGACTGAGAGTTTTCAGCTATTATTTCATTAAATAGGTTGTCTATGCCTTTTCCCATCTCTTCTCCTTCCAGTAATCCCAAAACACAAAATATATATTTGCTTAATTTTGTTCCACATGTCACACAGACTTTTTAAATCTTTTTCTCTATTTTTTTTTTTTTGGTTTGTCTGGGTTATCTCAAAAAACCTATCTTCAAACTCAGAAATTATTTCTTTTCCTTGTCTAGTCTACTGATAAAGGTCTTGATTGTATTTTTATTTCCTTTATTGAATTCTTCAATTCAAGAATTTCTATTTGACTTTTTTTTTTTGCATCTATTTCTTTGTTGAATTTCTCATTCTAATCAATTGTTTTCCTGATTTCTTTATATTGTCTACTTGTGTTCTCTGTGTTTCACTGAGTTTCCTTATGATCATTATTTTGAATTCCCTTTCAGGTCTTTTATAAATTTCTTTTTATTTGGGGTGTGCTATGGGAGAATTACTATGTTCCTTTAAGGTATCATGTTTCCTTTCTTTTCCCGGTTTTTTTTGTGTCCCTATAGTGATATCTGTGCACCTCCTGTAATAATCACTTCTAATTTTATAGAGTAGCTTTAATAAGCTAAGACTTTTTCCTGCAGATGTATTTACAGCATCGATTAAGTAGAGTGTTTGGGGTTTTGAGTGGGAGCAGTCACATAGTCTCTGTGTGATTTCTTCAGCCATAATCATCAGCAGTGTCTGAGATTTCCTCAGTGGCGTAGGCTGCAGTTGTTTGTGGAGGCTTTGGTATGACTTTCATAGTGATGAAGATGAAAAGCTAGACCCAAGGTGGGTCTGTCCTTGAGCCCAAGTGGCATCAAGTGGCATGTATATGGATACCAGCAGGCCCTAGTCACATCAGTCCTTCATCCCCTGGGCAGCAAACATAGGTTCTGGGAAGACTAGTCCTTGGGCCCCTGGGGGTTGTACTTGGGGACTGGCAGTAACAGTCAGGTGGCACATGTGATCGTATGGCAGTCCCACACTGGAGGTGGCGAGGTCGCTATTGGAAAAAAATGGGAACTTGATAACAAGAGTGTAGCAATGTGTTTTGGTAGATATGTAAATCACTAAAGGTAAAGTTCAAAATCTGAAATGGTCCAAAATCTGAAACTTTGAGCATCAAGATGACACTCAAAGGTTATGTTAAAAGGAAATGTTCACTGGAGCATTTCAGACTAGAGAGATTTGGGTTAGAAGTGCTCAATCAGTAAGTATTATGCAAACATTCCAAAATCTAAAATACAAAACACTTCTGATCCGAAGCATTTCAGATAAGGGATATTCAACCTGTATGTTACAATTATACATTTTGGTACATAGCATGAGGTAAGAATCAAATTTTCCATTTGATATTTCTGTGTCATTTTATATAATTAACCATCTGTCTCAACTGATTTTAAGTTACACTTTGATCATATACTTAGTGTCTAGATACGTTATTTCTATTTTTCTGGGCTACTAGTTCTGCTACATTATTCTCTGTGCTACTGTTAACACTGCTATCACCCTGTCTTAAGTACTATAGATTTATGATACATTTTATTCATTGGCTGTTCAAATTATTTTCTCCATATCTAAATTTTGTTCTTTTTTTTTTTTTTTTTTTTTTTTGAGATGGAGTCTTGCTCTATCGCCCAGGCCAGAGTGCAGTGGTGCGATCTTGGCTCACTGCAACCTCCGCCTCCCAGGTTCAAGCAATTCTCCTGCCTCAGCCTCCTGAGTAGCTTGGATTTACAGGCGTATGCCATTATGCCCAGCTAATTTTTGTATTTTTTTTTTTTTTTAGTAGAGACAGGGTTTCACCATGTTGACCAGGTTAGTCTCGAACCCCTGACCTCAAGTGATCCATCGGCCTCAGCCTCCCAAAGTGTTGGGATTACAGGTGTGAGCCACCGCGCCTGGCCCTCATTTATTTCTCCACATGAACTTTAGAGCAATCCAAAAGGTCTAAAAATAAAATCCATTTGAACTGTATTTGAATTGCAAGGTAATTGTAAATAGATTCTGAGAGATTTGATACCTTGATCATTTCCGAACTTCCTTATCATAAACATGGCATGTGTTTATAATTATTCAACTTAGCACAGTGTTCTTCATACATGACCTGTATATTTTACGTTAAGTGTTAGGTATCCAAAGGACATTTAATTTATACTCCTAGGTACTGTATAGAAACTTTGCCTAATTTTGTATACATGTTTTATAATCAGGATTTTACTTATTTTGTCTTTCATTCAGATAAAAAAATTTATTAAGCAACTAAAAGAGACTGTGTTAGGCAACAAAGATACAATGCTAGACAAGATAGAGAAATTCCTTGCCTCAAAGAATTTAAGGTCTAATAGAAGTGACTATAAAATAAATGACGATTATAATACATGGATGTATTAGTGATGTTATAGTGAAAACTACGCAAGAATAAAGAAGAGCACCCTAACCATGCATGTCAAAAATAGTCCTTTTGGGATAAATACCTAAGCAAAGCTTGAAAGGAAAAAGGAGTCAGCCAGGTAAGAAGGTGGGAGTATGTGGCAAAGACACAATAATAGAAGAATAGTATTTGAAGGTGTAAAGGTGCAAAAACTCTAAAGGCACTGAAAGACGTGAAGATAACAAGAACAGAAAATATTAAACAGAAATAAATGACACCAGAAATGAGTCAGGTACCAGATCACATAAGATATTTTAAGCCAGGCTAAGACATTTGGATTTTATTCTCACAGTAATGAGGAGCCACTGAAGATTTAAGCACATGAGACATCAGGAGAACTATATTTTAGGAAAAACTCAGGCTAAAGAAGGTGATTAGAAGAATGGCAAAAATCACAATAGAAGGGCAAGACTGAAGGAAGTTACAGTAATCCAAATGAAAGTAAATGGTACCTTCACCAAGGGCAATAACAACAGGGAAGGAGAGTGTGGATGAGTTACAAAAGTTGATTCTATAGTGGGAAATAGACTAATTACTGATCCAGCCCAAATTTGTCTCTTGAACTCCAGACTCGAATAACCAACTGCTCTCTCTCAACATCTTTATTTGGATGTCTAATGAGCACCTGTACTTAACATGCCCAAAAGCAAACTCCTGACATATACGTGCCCACCTCCATATCTGCTCTCCCAACTATTTTCTTCAGCTTAAAAAACGGGAATGTTCTTTTTTCTATTTTCAAGTCAAACGCTTGAATTTTGCTACTATTCCCCTCACAATAATATCCAATCCATCAGTGAATCTAGTCGATTCTAACTCCAAAATATTCACTAAAGTAATCACTCCTCACCATTGCCCTGGCTACAATTTCTCTTTTTGTGGCTAACATCTTTTTTCACCTGGACCACAACTGGTTTCTAACTAGTCTCCTTGCTTTCAGGCTTGACCAGCTGTAGTCTCGCCACTACAGTGCAGCAAGTGAATCCTGTTAAAAACTTAATGGCAAAGGCTTCACTTACTGCCTTATATAGAAAGCAAACTCTTCACCTGGTGTTCTGTATCACCATTGCTCTGCCTTTTTTCTCCTTCAAAGCACTTACTCCTTACATATCATAAATTTGATATTGTCCCTCTTCCTCCATTAGAAAATAACATCCTTAGAGGCAGAAACTTTGATTGTCACTATATTCTTAGCACCAGGATTAAAGCCTGGAACACATCAGGTGCTCAACAAATATCTTTTGGATGGACATACATATGGTCACTTGTGTGTATGTATGTATGAATCGGCAGAGTAAAAGAGAATAAAGAGGATACTCAGGCTTAAGCAATCAGATAGATGATAATGATAATGTTTATTTAGATAAACGATGGTGATGTTTATTTAATTCAGCAACAAATGAGGAACAGGTTTGGACTAGTCCAGTTTAAAACATGTTCAGTTCCAGAAGCTCTTGTATATCCACATAGTCATGTACAAGAGGCAGCTGGACATACAGATGTGGAGAAGAGAAAATGGGAATGATGATACAGGTATCAATCCTAGTAACTACTCCACTGACTGTCGCAGGTTTTCCAGGTACATATAACGACACTTTCATCTCCTTATTCCCAAAATTTAAACCTTGTTTCTGGTCTTGTTGTATTAGTTAAAATTTTCAGATGAAGGCTAATAAAAAAGTTAGTAGGATTCCCTTCCTTAACCTGACCAAATAGCAATCCTCAACTTCTCAGAAAATGTATACATTTTATTTTCTTGTCTTTATTCTTAAGAGCAGACTGTAACTTTTTAAAATGTTTACTTTTCTCATCATCAGTATCCTTTTACATTCTGAAACATTTCATAGTCTACCTAAAGAAAAACGTCAAAGACACAAGTAACCGTAAATTTTAAATCACATTTACTGAACACCTATTAAATACTGCACTGAATGCTTTCTGTTTCCGTTTCTTATATAATTCTCATTATAGTCATCCTAATACTACTACTACTATCGTTGTCATCACCATCATCACAATAAGGAAAAATAATGCTTAGGGTAATTTTAAGCAACAAATCTGATAAAAGAATGATGACCACCTGACTTGGACTCCAATATTCTTTTCACTATCTATGAAGTATGTTAGGTGTCATAGTTTAAAAAAAAACAAATACAAGCAACCTTCACCACTTCAACCTCCAAATAAGACACTGACATAATTTAACCAATTCTACCTTTTGAAAATAAAAATGACAAATTAGACTCTTACTGAATTTAATGTATCAGCATACTCAGGATGGTGAGTATACACCCAGTAAGGTAATCATCTTCTCCCATCTTCGCTGCTATCATATAATCATAGGATTGTTGGGACAAAGGACCAATGGAACTTAGATAGTGAGAATATGGACAAAGGGATACAAAGAAGCAGAATTGCCTAAGAGAGAAAACAACAGAAATTTTAAAACCAAAAAAGAAATACTTTTTTGTTGATATGAAGCCAGATAATGAGTCTATTATACAAAAAGACTGATTTGGAAAATCTTTCATATTGAGAGATAACAAAAGTTTCTTTGTTTTTTATTTTTTAATGCAATCAGGGCTGCATCAGTGGAAAACCAGCAAAAATGTTTTATGCAAAGATCACTGATAAAGCAGCACCTAAATGTTGACAACAATAAGGATGAATTAAAAACAAATGAGCATAAAGGAGGACATTTAGTGAGAATGAAGTTTTTGTACAAAATACTATTTCTGGTAGCCATGCTGGCAATACCTCCGGTAAAATACTAGCATGCCTGGAGGAAGGGCAGGGTCCTCTGTCTGGGAACTCAGGCCTGGAATCCTGACAGCAGGTTCTACATCCCAGCCTGCCACATGCTAGTAGCTAAACCTCATTATGGCTGTGATTGCTCACCTATGATACAGGGATACTGGCCCTCTACAAGTAGTTGTGAAAATGAAATGAGATGATAAATACCTTCATGTAACCCTCCCACTGTGGTGACAAAGAAGAGTACAATCAGAGTCCATAAACACAATTTAGCATTCAAGAGTAAAGCACACTTTAGGATCAAACCCATGAATCAGTGGAGCTACTCTTCTAAAGCCAGTACAAAATGCACTTACTCTGAAAGACTAGATTTTCTCAAATATAACATGAAACTCTGAATCATAAAGTCAGATTATTAGTGCCATCCATACTTGTGATCTAGCTTTGTTGCCATTAGAGTTTTGTGTTTAATTTTACTTCCTAGAGATGCTGCGTAAGGCTCCATTTTTCCAAGAGAAGATTAATACTGTTCAAAAACTGTTCTGATCACTGACACAGCATATGCCGCATTTTATAAGGGTTTTATGTCAGAATGAAGTCAAAGATGACAAAAGTTTCTATGTTGCCAAGAGCCATGAACTGAAAAAGTCTCTTTTAATTACATTTTCACTTCATTCTTCTTCTATTTTCAAAGTTTCAAAAATAGTAGCAAAATTATATAAAGAATATCATTTCAAAATCCTTTCTTTCATACTAAATTTTCCATTTAAAAATCATAATTCCATGTCACATGGTTATACATACTATTCCAGTTCATTTTCCATTATGTACTAATCAGATTGATTAAAAATATAGCTTTTTAGGAGTAAGATTTCATATAAATGTTATCATACATTATTTCACCATTGCAAAAGAAAAAAACACCTCAGAATATGCAGTTTTAAATGTTTTACCAGTCAGTATAGGCATAAAAGGTAATTAAAAACCAGTTTTCTCTTTCTATAACTGAGTATTTTAAATCAGTAAATGTTACTAATAAGTGTTTATTCTTCTTTTGTCGGTGCTCCCTGGTTAAATGCATCTTATGACAATATGCACTTAAAATATTACGCATTTTAAGTTTTTTTCTGGTATGCCTTTAGCATAGATATTATTAAATTTTGCATGTTAATGTTTATAATAAATTACCTTTTTAAATAGACTAATTACACTAGCCTTAAGAGGATGAAAATAAGTATATCTGATTAAATAAGCAAGCATTCTTCTCTATGACACAGAGAGAAGTCAATAAATTCAACTCAACTAAAAAAATAAAGTAAGCAAAATAATTTACCTAGAAAATGAAAAACACCAGTCTCTAATAGTCTTCAAATGGGGAGATGTCTATGAATTATTTGCATAATCGCTGTTATTTTTCTTTGCCTTCTAACTCAGGAGATTCTAAGAGGCTGATAAAGAGTATCAAAATTTAAAAGATACAAATTTTTGAACCAGAACAGCCCTTCAGTACGGACTTTAACCACCTCATTCTATAAATCAGGAAACCTAAGCACAGAGAATATAAGCTACATACTGAAGGTGGCACAAGGCTTGGCTATGAGCAGACCTGAGACCAGGAACTGACCACCACACAGCAAGCCTAGAGCATCCTCTGGGACAGGGAATCTGCATGAGGAAAGCAGTCTGCAACCAAGCACATTAGAAAGGATAACTCCCCACACTTTACATTTACACTTGTTCCAAATTTTCCCTTGCTGTACATGTTCACCAGGACAGTTAGTGGGAAACTGAATAGGCCTGAGGGAGGGAAGAGAAATGTTTAGTCTCCAGAACACAATGAACAGGATTTAAAGCTTTGGGAAATAACTACACAGTTGACTCTTGAACACGTGCTGCACTGCACAGGTACACCTATATGCAGGTATTTTTCAATAAATGTAGTCAGTTTTCCATATTGACAGACTCCCACTTGCGACCAAACACAGACTGAAACTACAGTATTCTCAAGAAGCAAAGCCTGTGGATATGGAAGGTCAACTGTAGGCTGGGAAGAACCAACTTTAGGACTTGAGTATGTGTGGATTTTAGTATTTGTTGAGTTCCTGGAAATAATCCCCTGCAAATACAGAAGGATGACTCTGGTTCCAAAGGAAAAGTCAAGAATGCGCCTATCACTACCTCTCAAGTATTGGGTAACTTTGCTTTGGATAGGCTTCAATTATTCAGCCATAGAGTAGAATGGAATATACTTGATAAACTTAAAGGTCAGAAATGGAGAATAGGCAAATGACAGAAAAAAACTAAATTTCTGAGAGTTAACAATATTGGTGGTTGATAGGACAATATGGTTTCAAAGAAGGTTTAGGTAGCTCAAAAGCAAATGATACAGAATACATGTGAAAAAAATTTGTAATGTTTTTATGAGTTGGCAATAGACCGTTGGGAAAATATCGAAGTAAATGCTTTGGTATTGAAAACCACATTGTATAAATCATTTTAGTCATATCTGGCTTCTCAAACCAAGTTTTAATATTTCTAGGCACATAAATAAATGGGTATGTACCTAACTACATAGAAAATAATCAGTGGAGAAACAGGCTATTTTTCTATTCAAATACTAATATATATGACTGCCATAACTAATCAGGGTATTTTACTAGCAAAAAGAAGTCTGTTTGACAATTCAAGGCTAAGAATTATATAATATATAGGAAGAGTAGCTAAAGCCCTAAATAAAAGTTTGTGAAACAGATTATTTCAACTGTAGCAATCATCAAAAATGTAGCAGATAAATGCGTATTTCTCTTTCTGTGACATTCTGTTTTAGCAGACAATGTCACAAAACAAATAGTCTTGAAGGTCTTTTTTCTGCAACTCAATTCCTACACAGACAGGAATAAGAACCTCACTACTTAATAAACCCTTCATTATGGGTATATCTAGATTTTTTTTAGCCATAGTCATATGTACAAAAGAACTGTTAAAGTATATACCTCAAAACAATAACGATTTTTACAAAGGCTACCTAAAGAATGCTTCCCCTACCTCTTTATTCCTATATGAAATTAAAAACCAAAATATTTCATAAAAACTGCTTAATATCCAAGGACCTTCTAAATTATAATAATTAGCAACTTTGCTCATCTCAAAAGTATGACCCCTACAAAAAGAACCATTTTATTGAGGTCTCCCTGGGTATAACCACCCCCTCATAACCAAAGATTTAACTAGCAGAAAAACAAGAGTTCAAATCAAATAAAATATTAACACCATTCAAATTCACAGATGAAACAGCTTTTTAAATTCACAAGCTATGGATTAGAGAGAAAAATAATCCTGAAAAGTTAAGCCTATTTATCACATATATCTTAGTGTTAACTGGGTTCATTACAATTTGATATGAGCTCTGACTGAATGGATCTAAGGACTGAGAGAAGAAAGCAAAAGATAACAGGAAAGAGTTCAAAACCCAACTGAAAGAAAACGGAATCCTGTTCTAACATCATCTCTCTTGGCTCATCACAACTTCTCCAGAAAACACCCATAAATTTTTATGTGTCCTCAAAATCTCACCACCATAAGAAATACTTCTAGTATCTGGCCCCTGTGAATTCTTCTTGAATGTTGGTGTTTCCCAATCATGGAATCATACATGTATATTCATAAAAAATAATTTTTCCAGCTGGGCACGGTGGCTCACGCCTGTAATCCCAGCACTTTGGGAGGCTGAGGCGGGCGGATCACGAGGTCAGGAGATCGAGACCACCCTGGCTAACACGGTGAAACCCCATTTCTACTAAAAATACAAAAAAATAGCTGAGCATGGTGGCGGGTTCCTGTAGTCGCAGCTATTCCGGAGGCTGAGGCAGGAGAATGGCTTGAAACCAGGAGGCAGAGCTTGCAGTGAGCCGAGATTGCACCACTGCACTCCAGCCTGGGCAACAGAGCAAGACTCCATCTCAAAAAAAAAAATAATAATAATTTTTCCACTATTTTTACGTATAACATTCTCTCATATGTTCGCTGATGGTAGAAATAAATCTCTGCTAGAATAAAGTACAAAACCAACTCTGAAAGTTAATGTATGACATACAAAGACATATACAAAAGAAAGTTCAAGAGAGGAGAAAAGTCATGAATGAGAACTCAGTGTACATTCCTAATTTAGAAGAATTAAATCCAAATGATAACACAGGTAATTCAGGATCTCTAGCATGGTGTCGAATGGAAAGAGTTGATAAACCAGCTTACTAGTATTTGTACACACAATGCTAAGCAACTTGAGACTAGTAAAAGTAACAATACATTATATTAACAAACAGAAAAAAAGCAATGCCACATTAAATCACAGGCAGACCATCCTGGTGTATTCCTGGGGAAAACAGAACACAATCATCAAAACAGCCAGAGTGATTATCCAAAACTTGATAGAAGGGAAGTGATCTGACACAAAAATGACCATTATTCCAAAATACTGAAAAAGAATTGACTGATAGCAAAATGGTCAAGCTTAAGTAGTAGAATTTTACAATAAACTTACTTCTATATTTGATGACAGCATGCCTATAGTTTTGTGATCTTGTATTGGGAGGGGGGGAGGGGGGAAGGGGGGGAGGGGAGGGAAAGCAAAAAAAAGAAAGAAAGAAAATGCTTTATTGTATGGGGAATGGGGTGTGGGTGTGCCAGGGTAGAAAAGAGGAGGAGAAGGTAGAGACAATACCTAGGTATTTGTTCAAATGAACTCAACTTTTATTATCTAGACTCTCTGATACGTAGTTATCCTCTCTCTCTGCTTTTATATTCTTGTTTTTGATAGCCCAGTTGGGAATTCAAGTCACTTGCCCAGTTTCTCAGTTATTGAATCTTTATTTCTCTGTGCTCTAAGAATAATGCCCCAGTTAGCATTCCAGATCATTATGGTCTACAATTGGTCTAGATAATTGGAGTTCCATTATTTGCCTGATCTGTATTCTAGAATAAACTATTCTGTGCTAGTTTCTGTCCCCACAATCTCTTGAATTTGGAATTTTTATTAATCTGGGCTGTTAAAATTTGTAGTTCTATGTTATCTTACCTTCTGGCTGGAGCTTGTGTTGTGTACATCTTATATAGCTATTTATAATACCCGGCTTGCAGTGACACAGGCCTGTAATCTCAGCACTTTGGGAGGCCAAGGCTGGCGTATTGCTTGAGGCCAGGATTTCAAGACCAGCCTGGGCAACAAAATGAGTACTCATCTCTACAAAAAACCGTAAAAATTGGCTGCGCATAGTGGTATGTACCTGTAGTGCTAGCTACTCAGGAGGATGAAGTGGGAGGATCACTTGCGCCCAGGAGTTTGAGGCTGCAGTGAGCTAAGATCATGCCACTGCATTCTAGCCTGGGCAACAGAGGCAGACCTTGTTTTGAAAAAAATAAAATTAAATTAATAAAATGCCCAGCTCACACACAGAACTCTTTTCCACTGTACCATCTAACTGCAGCCCAAATGTTCCAACACTTCCCTAGTAGTATAAGGAGGTGAAGTTAAACGAAGACTAGCAGGATTCATTTTATATTGTGATTAGAAAATGATATCTTAAAAAATAATCTTCCTATGAGAGAGTAGAGAATGGGGAGTTATTGTTTAATGGGTACGGACTATCAGCTGGAGAAGATGAGAAGTTCTAAAGACGGAGGGTACTGATGGATGCACAACGTTAGTGTTGCTAATGCCACAGAACTGTACAGTTAAACATGGTTAAAACAGTAAAATTTTGTTATGTATACTTAACCACAACATTTAAAAATAGAAAAAATTTCTTTATGAGGCTTGATTTCAAATCACTCATTTTAATTTGACCTCTTGATTTGAAAATTTATGTAGGAATGATGTCGTTAATATTTTGCTGTGTCAAATGAAGAACAAAAATCTAAGTGGCTGTAAATTTAATCAGACCAAACTGGGATCATTTAAAATGTATACGTTCTTTCCCAAGAGCTGTTCAAAGGCAGAGTTGGTCCTTATTCACTGCACACCTCAAACTTATACATCAGTTTGACTATTTATATGATGATATAGATAATGCTGTTACAAAATAATGATTTCTCTTCTACCTCTCACCCGGATTACCTCTCCAAATTGTACAAAGAATTTCATTATTGGGCAATTCAGTGTTTCAAGAACCTAATCACATTTCTATTTCCTTGAATACCCAGCTCTCAGATTTCTAAGCTTATAGTAGCCCATATCAATTACTCCGTCATTAAAGGTGCATAGTGATAAAGCCAGGGCAGACTTTTACAGGAAAGGAAGATCTTCATCTTTTCCTACACAGAAACTGACTCTCTTCAGCTTCTTGTTCTTTGTCGCATAAAGACAGGTGGCACATGGATAATGTATAGAATTCGATTCTGGAAAGAAAACCCAAGCCATCCTCATGCTTAAAAGCCTCAAACCATTTACCCAGGACCAGAGACCAGCGAGATGTATTTGGAATATTCAGAAAAAAGCCAAGTTAACAATGAAATGGCTCTTTATCTAGGTTTGTTGTGGATCCCTGTATATTGACTCATACTGACTATGGCAAAGTCACCTTTTATTTTCTAGTTAAACAATACATATGTATATGTATATACAGGGAGAATGAGGTGTGTGTGTGTATCACTAAGGAATCCCACAGGAAAAACGGAGAGCTAAGCCAAGTTAGGATTCAGAAATCCCTGGATGGTTTATAATCCTCCAAGCCCCAACAAAAACTCCAAAGAATATAAAATAAGCAATACTTTCATCCCCTTGCCAATGTCCATATTCAAAGTTAGGCTACTTATAAAATCAAAATCTCCCAATGTTTTCGAGCCTGCCCCCACCCCCCTAAACAATCTTACCTTCAGCGTAACAACCAAATCTGCTATTAAACAGAATGTACTTAACAGAGCTGTGTTGTGAAATGGGGAGCGAAGTAACCTTTCATTAATGGGAATGCAGGGGCTTAAATTGTATTAGAAATCTCACTTTAAACTCAATTACTTTACAATTATGCTTGGCCACCTGACACTTGGGCAGAGAATTAACATCTTAGTGAAGCAGAATCTTTACAAGAACTGAAATATCTCTTACTGTAAACTCCCCAACCTAACTAATTAAAAACTATCTTTAACTTTAAATGCTTCATGAAAATGTCAGACAGTAAAAGTTATTGTTCGAAAGACATACGCCAACAAGCCAACGCAGAACAGAAACACAATACTAAACAGAAAACCTCTGACATCCAGGAACACCTATTAATTGGGACTCTCTGGCTCATGTCAAAATTTCTAATCTCTAAAATGTTTTAATAAATCATATTCATATGCTTAAGACTATTTTACTTCATGTTGGAAACATCAAATCTGTGTTTCACATAATTTCTTGAATTTCTGAAAGACTCAAATCCTTTTTTTCCCAATTAAAATGGTAGGTGGGATATCATCTAATGGACAGTGGAATATCATCTAATTAAAAAAAATCTCCAATAAGAAACTATTATTTCCAATAAGAAAACTAACCCATAAGAGGCTAAGGGCCTGGCAAATGAAAATAAGGACTCTGGACTCTCATTCTTGTGCTTATGCCATCCTGGCCATTCAAAGCCTATCTAGCCCATCAGTAGAAACTGCAAATGTGATGACAAAAGAACTAAATGGAATTAAAGGCAGAATGACTAAGATTCATTCTACCCTGCAGAGAAAGTGGAGCCAGATAATAATTGCAGATGATAACTGGAGATTAATATTTTTCTTTCCTGAAATTTGTCCCATAGCCTTGCCATTTCAGGATCAATGGCATTTATTTCCTCTGGGGAGAAAAGATAAACCTTAGAATAAGAGGTCATTCCTCAGCACTGAGTATAAAATTAGATTTCTGTTAATATCTACAGTGAGACAATAGTCTTGAAAGCTATGTGGTTCAATTGCAAAAGCTGGGTACTTACAGGAAAAAAAATTAATGCAGTCACAAAACATTCCTTTAACTATATAAAACTGAGAATAGGGCCCTACTATAAGCAGTGGCTAGGAAGGATGCAGCATATGAGAAAAGGACAGAGTGTCAGACATAGGGAAGACACAAAAGCCCTTCCTGGGCCAAGAGAGAACTAGCAGGGGATCAGAAGGACAAGATCAGAATTCATATACACCTCTGGAGGGTGTGCTGTCTTCCTCCTCCCTCATGGTGCAAGGCCACCTGGGGAGTAACTCCAAAGAATAACTAAACTAAATAACTAAAAAGATATTGGAGACCCCAGAGCAGAGGGTATTTGTGGCCAGCTTCCTGTCTGGACCTCCACAGGAAGACCGTCTCACAGAAGCCTCTACCAATACGGGGCAAGCGCTAGAGAACAAAAACAGTGCATAGTAAGTTTAGACAAGTGTGCTTGTGACAATATCTTGCTTTGTAAATGGTTAATGGGAGATGTAAAAGCACTAAAAGAGTCAGCGGAGATATTTTCAAAAAATATTTACTACGTCGCGCTAGATTTTTCAAGTAACAACTGAAAAATTTTCATTGGATATAAAATCCCCTGCAACTCAATTCGGAAAAAAATCTATACTAGCAGCAAATATTATATTTCATATTTCAAAGAATAAGGCAGCAAGAAGGACGGCAAAAAAATATGAATTTCTTCCCAATATGTACATGCAAAGGCCCAAAGGGATTATAACACATAAACCACGTATTTCTATTGACCTGTATAATACCTTATCTCAAATTATCAAATTTAACACCTTATCCCCATACTTAGCTCTTTTGGCTTAGTTTCTCAAATACTCATAATGATTTCTCAGCTTTTCACAAGCTGCTCCTTCTAAGCCTGAAGAAGATATATATGATTTTTCACTTCATCAATTACTTCCATCCTCACATTGGAGCAAATATTCCTCAGGATAACCATTACACAGATTTCCTTCATTACAAATGAGTGTCCCTTTTGATCACAGGCACCATTTGGAATAATTAACTACCAAATATATTGCTTTCTGAATGGAGTTTATTGAATTAATGGAACCCTGTGTACGTAATATACTTGACAAAAATTTCTTTCACTTTGAAAAGCTAAGGTCATTTCTAAGCTGTAACTTTAAAAATAAAACAAATGACTCACAGATCTTGCAACAATTTTTTAGATTCATTTATATTGACTAAGGCAAAGTTGCCTTTTTATTTTCTAGTTAATACACATCAAAATATAAAAGGATTTTTAAAAAATCTAAACATGCTATTCCAGCTAATTGCCATATTAGTCTAGATTTGTCCCCTAGGAAAAGATACTGACTTTTTAAAGTTCATTGTGAAACAATTCAAACAATATAAAAGTACAATTTTTAAAAAGTAAAGTTTCCCCACACATTAATACAAATATTCCCCAAAGGAAACTATTGAAATGATAGTTATTGTTAACAAAAGCTACTGCTGGTAGCCTTCTGAAAGGCCACACATATAAGTGTATGAGTGAACATAACAAACAAAAAAGATGTATACACATGTATACAAATATACAATTTAAGGGTTTTTTCCTTAATTAAATGAGCTCATACCATATGCATTATTTTGCATTTTATTTGTTTCACAAAGCAATAAACCCAGTGTAATTTTCCATGTTCATATGTCTAGATCAACAACATTTGTTTTAACAGCTTCATAGCATATCACCGGGTACCATAATTTGGCCACATATCATAATTTAGCTATTTTCCTTATTAATATTTAAGTTGTTTATAAATCTTTGCTATCAATATTACTAAAATAAATATTCTTGCATATTTTTCCATATATATAAGCATTTGTTGCATCTACTTTTAACTGTGCCTATGTAATAATCTCGTTCTCTTATGAGAAAAGAAATATGATCAATTTAACACCGTTTAGCACATTTCCTCTTCTATCGAGTCTGAATAAAATGGGCTTTCTGGTTTTTAAAAAAAGTTTATTTTGGCAGTTTATTTCTTAATGTTAACGAAGATCAGCAGTTTCAAAGAATCCTAGAATGTTAAGCTACCAAGAACTCTTATTTTATAGATATGTAACTAAGGCCTGGAGAATTGATTTCTCCAAGGCACACAGCTACCTAGTGGTAGATTCAAGACAAGAAATCGGCTTCCTGGTTCTAGGTCACTGTTACTGTACCACACTCCATTTCCCAGGGAAGAACGAACACAGACACACAGGACCAAGAAAGCCCTGTTAGAACAATAATAGCAAGTGGAAATGTAACGGTTCTCAATATGGAGCTCCTCTGAGGGCTTCCCTGTCATGATAAAGAAAATCTTAATCTATTTCATTCATTCATTCACTCACTCACTCACTCCCAAATCACTGAGTTAGGCTCTCTATAGAAGAATACAGAAAAGTCAAATGTAAGGCTTGCTCATAAAGAACCTCGGTTGAAATTGGAACAATAAGATGTGAAGAGTTAAAGATCTTATTGGAACAGTAAGATGTGCAGATATAAAATTATACAATAACATAATCATTTATATAAAGTGAAAAGCATTACAGAGTTCAAGCACATTTTGATATTTATTCTATCAGAAGCCCAGTAAAAGGTTAGTAAATTTTTCAATGACCAAAGGCTTCGATTGGCCTCAATTATTTGAGGTCTCACTAATGCTCATTAATAATAACAATTACTACTATTTCCTTGAGGCCAACCAAGGGAAAAGATGACGGAGGCTGGACACGGTAGCTCATGCCTGCAAACCCAGCACTTTGAGAGGTCAAGGTGGAAGGATCACTTGAGGCCAGGAGTTCAAGACCAGCCTGGGCAACATGGTGAGACCATGTCTCTACAAGAAAAATTTTAAAATTAGCTGGGCATACTAACACATACCTGTAGTCCTAGCTACTTGAGAGGCTGAGGCAGGAGGATCCCTTGAGCCCAGGAATTCAAGGCTGCAGTGTGTGATAATCATGTCACTGCACTCCAGCCTGGGTGACTGAGCATGACACTGTCTCAAAAAAAAAATGATGGACTTAGAAAGTTAAAAGAGGCAATAACATCTCAGTAGATGGACCAGGAAAATCTTCACAAAGTAAATGGTATTACATGTAGGCCATGAATGATTAACAGGGGACAGAACTGGAATGCATTCCTTTCCTCTCTTCTCTATGAAGAGCTATTTTCCAAATATAAATATATGCATTTGTATACATATAGAGAAAGAAGCAAACTATAGCTCTGAATAAGTTTTCCATAGAGTGTAGAAGAAAAGTTGACTAAAATATAGATGAATCCAAAAGCTTTAGGCATTTTCAGTTTTATTTTCTGGAAGGCAACTGGAGAATAGGAACACCTGTTTCAAAAATTATCACACATAAACTCCTAGTGCATCTCTGGGACGTGAGACAAACCAATCTTCACAAGGAAGCAGAATCGTAAGGACTCAAATTTGGAAAGAAAAATTGATAGATTTGACTTCTACTGCTACTCATACCTTGTGTACAATGGGATTTTTGATAGTTTGTTTAAATATATACATTTATTATTAATGCATAGTTGAATTAAAAACTACTACATTTAACACTAACTTGTTTCTAGCAACTTTTCTGTATGTTAGAAAAAAAAAGAAGATGGGGTATTATCCTTTACACCTCCTTTTAGAAAGGAGAGAGGCAAAACATGTGGAAAGAACTTGCCCTTAGTAATCAATCTTTCCAGGCTCATAACTGGCCACTAACTAACTTGTAACACCACCACTCCCTCTTGCAGGCCAGCAACACCATCATCAACATCTACATAACTATGCCCTAAGCTAGGGGTATTTCAACATTGTACCAATGCTTCCTTTGCCTCTACCACTCCTACTGCTGGATTGGCCTTCTCCTTCCTCCCTGCTTTCAAAAATCATACACTCATGCTTCAAAACAACTCAAATGTTTCTTTTGAAGCTTTTCCAAAAAATCCACACCTCAAATCTCATCTGCCCTTGTCTCCAGTCACACTAAACTTCTGATGGATCCTAGATCACAGATTCTTTCCAATCTGAGGACCTTCCATGACTATCCTCTCTAAACACACCTCTCATCATACCTTGCTCATTTACTTTCATAGCACATTCAAAAACTACAGTCATTTTTGTTGGCCTATTTATTTTCTGTCTTCTCCATTAGATTATATACTACAGGAAAGCAAGAAGTTATCTGCTCAGCACTGTATCCCAGGAGCTAGGACAGTACCTTTCATGGGAGAGGCATCCAATATTATTTGTTGCTTGGCTGAATAACTGTTCAGCTGGCTGCATGATTTGCCATGATGGACCCAGTAACCAAAACGAGAGCCCTGCTTACTGATAGCAGAGAGCTGCAATCCTAGGCATAGTACTAAGTAGCAGCTAGCCTTGAGGAAATATGACTTGTATATCCAATTTCACTCGCTGACAGAAAAAAAAAAAAAAAAAGCCACACTAGCACTAAGACTTAAGCACTTAATACAATAGGAATTACAGAGCTCTGAGAAGAAATAGTCCTTAAGCACAAAGATGCTGGGCTAGGAAATAGGAAGGCCCTCTTCCACAGAGGGATATTGACATGAGAACCAGGGTCAAGAGGTACAGGTGAGTATTTCTGTCCTGTTTCCTTCACGACTCAAGGTTAATTTACAAGTATTTTCCACAACAATTATAAATTAATTTTACCAAAAAAGATTTAAAACCTATGAATTAAAATTTAAATGAAAGCTTCACATATTAAAAATATGCTTGCAAAGAAAAAATGAAGAAGAACACTCTGGCTTATTACTGAAAGCTTATACGTTAAGTAGGCAGTGAATTACAGAGAGCTGTCTCCATAGGGGACATAAAAAATATCAACAAATAAGCCAAATATGTCAAATGGTATTTCTATTGGCAACACTTTTATGGCTTCCATACTTAGCTCTCAGATTTTTTCATCTATTAAATGAGAAAATGATAGCTACGATCTAGTAACTTTACAATCCTATGATGACTGAACAATCTTCCACTTTTTTGCACTTCTGTTACATGTTGCAAAGCATTGTGTTCCTAATATGTTGTCCTTTCAGCTAAAATGGTTAAGTAAAAACAAATATTTGCACAACATTTTACAGTTTACAAAGCACAGAATCCAGTTTGGATACAAAGCACCAAGTTCAGGGTTATTAATAATGGGGAAAATGATGAGAGAAAAAAACCTCCCAAACGCTACCTGATACCATTCCTCACAATGTTGATTTCTTCCAAAAAAAAAAAAGTATTTGAAGTTTATGCTCAATAGATAGCACATGAAACACAATGTTCACAACAATAAATTTTAAAAGTGCCTACAGAGTATATAGACAGCTAATTTGAAGTAGCATACAAATAAACAAATGCTAAAAAAGCACCTGAGTCATTTAAAATACATGCAAACACACAAAGAGAAACAAACATGTTGCTGATGAGTACTGGCCCATGCTTACCTACTTAGACAGCTATTGTGTACAATATTTTAATTCAATCATACTTAAAATTGCAAAGTTATTCTTCTAAAAATGTAAGTGCATAATGGATACGTTATTTTTTTTTTAACTATACCACCACTGCCAGGCACAACTTTAAAATAAAATGTAATACAAAAATGAGAACATTTGAAAATCTGGTACGATAAGGGAAAAAAACTCTTAAAATAAAATGGATGCTGAAGTGTTGAGTTGCACCCAGGGGTCAACAACATTGTGTCTATTATTCAGCTGAAACACAGAATTTGCCTTTAGATACCATTTTAATGTTAAATCAAGAACTGTCAATCAGCACCATTTGTTTGTAATCCCTCATCAGAACCCATTGCCTCAGTCTGAACATTCATAGGAAAGAATGCAGAGGGCATATCTGCAGCCACTTAACCTTCATCAACCAACATTCATGCCTGCTCATTAACATTTTTTTCATCACACTTTCAAGCATGACACAGCTCATACCGGAATAATAACTCGCTGATAATTGTTCGAGACAACAGCTGGACAGGCAGAGTGCAGAGGTGAACACTCTCATAGATTATGGGGTACTGTAATGCATTACAATTAGTAAAAGAGTCACATGTTCGTGTTGAATAGCTTTCAACAGAAGTGAAGGAAATGTCATTATCACAAACAGCAATCTCCTCTAACTTTAACTCTGCATGGTCCACCGCCTGATTCTCTTAACGCTTTCTTATTTTGAAATAAACCAATGAAAAACATTGACCCTGGTTACTCTACTATTTCATGAAAAGAAGTAATATTTTTGATGTGGTACAATCAGACACGATCTAAATTTGTGATTTAATTTAAAGACAGAAAAGCAGGAGGAGGCAGAGGAGGAGGAAGAGAAGAGTTTCACACCTTACTAATAACAATTGTTTTGAGCATGATAGTGTACACCTGTACACTCAGCTACTCAGGAGGCTGAGGTGGGAGGATCATCACTTGAGTCCCGATGTGGAGGATGCAGTGAGCTGAGTTCATGCCACTGCACTCCAGCCTGGGCAACAGAGCAAGACTCTGTATTTAAAAAACAAAACAAAACAAAAAAACAATAGTTTTCTATAAAGTCTCATAAAATCATTATTTATTATTTTTGCTTTAAATTGTCAATTCAGAAAAATAAATTAATATCACTGAAGAAATCTGGAATATCAATAAAAAAGGAGTCCTACATATGGAAGGGAATTTAGAATCCAGTCCAACATCCTAGTCATAACAGCTTTGATAGCTACTTCTTTGCCATAATGCAATAAAAATAAAATGGAATTAATATGATAATGATAACACTAGTTGCCATTTTTAGAGTAATGTGAATCAGGTATCATGCCAGGCCCTCAATAGGCACAGTCTCTTAATAACCCTAAAAGTAGTATTAACTCTCTTTTTTAATGAGAAAATTAAAGCTAATCTGAAAGAGACTGAAAATTCATCCCAAGTCAAAACATTATGGAGACAGGATTCCAACCAGGTATTCTGATTCCAAAGCCGATGCTTTTCACCTGGCTTCATGGTTAATTTCTGTATTAGAATCTTGTTTATTTTCCATTATTTCATCTCAATTCCTTGGCTGTATAATAGTTTGACTCTGTAGAATTAGACCTATTTCTAGAAGGTCTTTATTCCAAGACATAGCATTTATACTTCCACATTTTCTACTCTCCTTGTGTCCAAGAAGCCTGCTCTTAACACTCAGATAATCTCTAGTTCCTGTACGTCTACCTAGTTTCCCTTTGACACTTCCATCGCACTTAGTTTTTGTTGTTGTTGTTTTTAGAGATGGGGTCTCACTTGGTCACCAAGGCTGAAGTGCAGTGGTGTGATCATAGCTTACTGCAGCTTCAAAACTCCTGGCCTCAAGTGATCTTCCTGCCTTGGCCTCCCGTGTAGCTAGAGCTACACGCATGTGTTTATCATGCCCAGTGTGTTTTTTCGTATATATGTCGGGTTTTTGTTTTTTGCTATATTGCCCAAGCTGGTCTTAAACTCCTGGTCTCAAGCGATCCTCCCACCTTGGCCTCCCAAAGCACTGGGATTGTAGGTGTGACTACCTCACCAGCCCATGCTTTAGATTTTCTAAACAAACTTCTTAATGTGGTTCTTTCTACACCCTTTCTCTGCCTTGCTTGACATAGGAAGGAAGGAAGGAAGGAAGGAAGGAAGGAAGGAAGGAAGGAAGGAAGGAAGGAAGGAAGGAAGGAAGGAAGGAAGGAAGGAAGGAAGGAAGGAAACTTCAACAAATTTCATTTAAAGATCTAATTTAAAGATCTTATACGTGATTCATAAATCAGGTAGCATCTCATCTAAAAATGTAGAAAAGTGCCACAATAAACTGAGCAGAGACGGTTGATTTTATAGCTAGAGAAGGGGTAAAGAAAGCAGGAAGAAGGAACAAAATTTTTTTTTTTTTTTGAGACAGAGTCTTGCTCTGTTGCCCAGGCTGGAGTGCAGTGGCGCAATCTCAGCTCACTACAAGCTCCGCCTCCCGGGTTCCCGCCATTCTCCTGCCTCAGCCTCTCCAAGTAGCTGGGACTACAGGCGCCCGCCACCACGCCCGGCTAATTTTTTTTTTTTGTATTTTTAGTAGAGACGGGGTTTCACCGTGGTCTCGATCTTCTGACCTCGTGATCCGCCCGCCTCGGCCTCCCAAAGTGCTGGGATTACAAGCGTGAGCCACCGCGCCCGGCCCAGACTGGTCATTTTTGAGTTACTTTCTTTATAGGGTTAAAACAGGGGACTTCCTTATCATATAGGCCCAGGTAAAATAGGCCCCTTCTGATTGGCTGCTGTGAATCTCCTATTTTTCGGAAAACTGGCCCAGGTTAAAGTTCAGTTTGATTAAATGGCACCTAGCACAAGTGACTCCATTCTGGTTTGATCTGGTCTGTTAAGGCCAAGTGCAACTGCTTAGTCAAAAACAATGGCCTCCCATGAATTGTTTAGCAACATTTAGTCACAAATATCTGGGAGAGGGGAATCAAGAAACCTAATAGATACAACAGTCTATATCTCTAGTCCTACTTGTGATTAGTGCTCCTTGTTGAAGGAAATCACATCACCTACAATGGGATCTACTATAATTTAATAATATAATCTGAAATAAAACCTCAGTAATATAACCAGGGTCAGCAAACTATAGCCCCATGGGCCAAGACCAGTTTGCTACCTGTTTTAATAAATGAAGTATAAGAGGAACACAGATATGACCATTAGTTTATATAGAGTCTGTGGCTGCTTTCACACTGCAATAGCACAGCTGTGACAGAGATCATATGACCTACAAAAACAAAAATATTTGACCTACAAAACAAAACAAAATATTTGACCTACAAAACAAAACAAAAACAAAAATATTTGACCTACATATGACCTGCAAAAACAAAAATATTTACTATTCAGTCTTGTATAGAAAAATGTGGCCAACTTATAATCTGTAGTGAAGATCCATAACAGTATCTTGAGTCAAGCAGATAACAATAAAACCCATTTATCTTTAGCCTAAAATCTACAGACACCAGCTTGATTCACTCTATAATCCTAAATCATCCCATGCTCTGCTTTCTTCCCAAAATCTACCAGCTAATGATTGTCTAAACCTCATGGATCGCACTTCCTCAAAGAGCTTTTATATCTAATGTACTCCCATGGAAGTAACCTAGATTCATAAATTCATCACCAATGCCCTTGGTAATAAAAGTAGTCTCTTAATTGATATTCCTGCTTCTGGACTTTACCTGCTGCAACACAGAGCTGTGTGATACTAAGGTGTCATGCTAAAACATAGATTATGATATGTTATGTCTCTATTCAAAACATTTAAAACTTTGTGACAATATAATTTAATATTTTAAATTATTTATAAACGTAAGTGACAGAAGAAAATATAAATGCCTATATTTTGCATATAAAGACCTCCCTAATGTAAACACAATGCTTTCTAGGTTTGTCTTCCAGTGACATTGTCCCATATATATCTTCTTATTCCCAAACACAGTGCGGTATACTTCACTGTTGATCTTTAGCTCCCAAGCCTACATATTTCCCCAAACACCCCAGCAGCACATGTTTCAGTGCCTTTGTTCACACTCTTGACTTCCTCTTCTTATTGGTACGTTCACTCATCCATCCAATGAGCTTATTAAGCAATGATAAACATCAGACACTGCCCTGAGTAAAAGGAGTAGAGTAGGCAGAAGACATAGTTCCTAACCACTCACACAACTAAGAATTTTAGTAGAATTACAAACCAGTGCCATGAATGAAAAATAAAGGGCAGTGTGGGGTTGAATCACAAAATCTATGCCAATCTGGGAAGTCATAGAAGTCATTTCCCAAAGGAGATGACACATAAGCCAAGAAATGAAGTATATGAGGTGGGCAAGGTGAAGCTATCTCCTTCATGATACTTTTCTAATTATCCCAATTAAAATCAACAGGTTTTTAAATATACTTAATAGCTGTGATATAATGACTAAATGTAATACTATATGATCAGTCAAGATATTATGAAGGCTATTTAATAGCATGAGAAATATGTGGAAATAACTATGTATATATATTATTTATTCTAGCAGTATAAACACTGCTAGAAAACAACAGTTTTGAAAAGCTTAAAGGAAATTTAAATTCTACGATGAAATTGAATAGAGTAGTGGAGTTTAGGGTGGTATTTTTTTCTTTCATCAATTTTCTAAATTTTCTGTAACATAATTATTTTATAATGAATAAATTAGGGCAGCTTAGGTGAACTATCTTTATATAATCTTAATGAAATACATAAGTAATGTTTTATGTGTACTTAACTATTAAGACACTGATGCGGTTTGGTTGCATCCCCACCCAAATCTATTGTAGTTCCCATAATCCTCACATGTTGTGGTTGGGACCCACTGGGAGATAACTGAATCATGGGGGCAGTTACCCTCATGCTGTTCTTGTGATAGTGAGTGAGTTCTCACAAGGTCTGATGGTTTTATAAAAGGCATTTTCCCCACTTCGCTCAGCACTTCTTCCTGACATCATGTGAAGAAGGACGTGTTTGCTTCCCCTTCTGCCATGATTGTAAGTTTCCTGAGACCTCCCAGGCCATGCTGAACTGTGAGTCAATTAAACCGCTTTCCTTTGTAAATTACCCTGTCTCAGGTATGTCTTTACTAGCAGCATGAGAATGAACTAATACAGACATACATAATACTGTATACTGTATTACCTATAACACATCTATCTTTCATGTAAAATTGCAAGCTTCTCAGTCATATTTATGAATCTTCTGCCACCATTCACTCAATAAACTTCATAATTAAATACTATTTTGAGCTTCATATTTCCCTAAAGACTTTTTTAGTTTCTATAATAGGCATTAATATACTTGATTTTCTGTTATGTCCCATCAAACTTTTATAAAAGCATCATTTTCCGTAAAATTTTGAGGTTTTTAAAGCTTAAAATCAACACCTATAAAAAATGAAAAATAAGTGTGGGCAAGGATGTGGAGAAATTAGAACTCTTATGTATTGCTAATAGAAATGTAAAATGACTCAGCTACTGTGGAAACAGCTTAGCAGTTCCTCAAATAGTTAAGCATAGAATTACCAAATAATACAGCAATTCCAATCCAAAGTATTTATCCAAAAGAATTGAAAACAGGTATTCAAATACATGTACACCAATGTTCACAGCAACACTATTCACAATAGTCAAAAGGCAGAATCACCCTAAATATCCACCAGTGAATGAATGGATAAATCATGGTATAAAAACACAATGGAATATTATTCAACCATTAAAAGAAACATAACATTGACACATGCTACAATGCATACTCAAAAATATTATGTAAAGTGAAAGCCAGAAACAGTAAGTCACATATTGTGTGATTCCATGGATATCAAACATCCAGAACACATAAATTCATAGGCAGAAAACAGACTGATGATTGCCAGGGGCTAGGGGAAGTGGATAATGGGGAGAGACTGCTTAAGGGGTCCAGGGTTTTACTTTGGAATGATGAAAATGGTTTAGAACTAGATAGAGGCCGCAATTATACAAGAGTGTGACTGTACTAAAAGCCACAATTATTCACAGTTAATTTTATGTGATATAAATTTTATCACAATTTAACAAAAATCAACACCAAACAAAGGAGCAATTTTCAGGAAAAATACCTACAAAATGTGTTAGAGTATGTTTGCTATTAGTTGCTCCTGGTTTGTAGACACCAATCAGGGTGCATCCAACAATAACACAGAATTTACCTATAATTTTTACTTTCCTCCTTCTTACTTTTTGCTGCTAAAACAGAAGGAAAAAAAAGGTGAATCATTTTAGCATCTAGGTCCTGAACCTATTCCACTCTCAACCACCTTCATTATTCTCTGAATTTTTTTAACCTAATTTACAAAAGAGTCTGCTATTCACTCAGAGCTAAAGCCATCAGTGGCAGAGTTAATTGGAATCTAGATCATTTAAATATTTCTACTCTCCTTCCAAAATTCCCATTTGCTTAAAATGAAAAAAGACAGTTTGCTTGAGGAGGCTGAAATTATTGCATTTCTGCTTTAAAGAAATGAAAAAGCATTCATTTATCCAGCAAACATTCAGTGCCCATATGTGCCAAGCATTCTTCTAAGTGCTTGTGATACATCAGTAAATGAAACAAAGAGCTCTTTAGTAAAGGAGCTTAAATTCCAGTGGGAGTAGGGAGAGAATAAGATAACATACCGAATAAATAAGCAGCTAACAATACGTTAGAAGGAGATAAATGATATGAAAACTACAACACAGTAGACAAAACGGGGATGGCGTGAGGACAAAGGAAAACATGGCAGGATTAATTTGGGAGTTGAGTGTAGGAGCCTCATTGAGAAAGCGACATTTGAGTTAAGACTGGTAAGGGGCTCATGGAGCAGATATCTGGAGCATGAATGTTCCTGGCAGGGAAAAGCCCATGGCAGGAGTATACTTGGCATATCTGGGGTACATCATGAAGGTTGCCCAGCATGGTAGAAGTGAAAGAACTGAAAGAGAGGTAATAGGAAATGAAGTTGGCAAGCCAAGGAGTGGGAGAATAAAATGTTTCCAGAAGCTTCAGCATTTTCCAGATACTGAGAAAAAAGGGCTCAACTGTTTGAAGGTAGAAAGAGAACTACATGGAACGTGGAGGACAGGGGCAGAATCCAGGTGGGCTCTCCAATGCCTGGTGAAAGATGTACTCTAAGTCAGTCAGCAACAGCTCTCAGTAGGAATTTTGGTAGGAGATAAAGAATGGGTACAAATTAAAACACTCAAGCATAAATGATGAGGACAAAAAGGAAGGGGCAATGAAATGCAAAGCCAAATTTAGAGAAAAAGGAGACCACTGTTACTGGAGTAAAGGATGTGTAGAGCAGAAAAGTAATGAGGAGAAAATAGCTAGATACACAAGTTAGAACTGATTGCAGAAGGCTACAAATGCCAGACTGAGAAGTCCCTTTTCTTTTTAATCTTTTCGTGTGTGTGCATACAAAGGATATGATAAATGTGATATTCCTCGGGACCATAAATCTGAAGACAGTTTGCATTATTGTCTTTAAAAAAGAATATGAAAAGAAAGAGCAATTTGGAAGCTATTTTTTTTAAAAGGCATTTGAAGAAACTACGTAATAAATGAAAGGCTATCACTGTTTCTAAGTGTCAGGAAACAAAATAAGGTAAAATAGGAGATGTAACTGTGCTGTGTAAGTAGTCAGGGTTCCCGACACCAAGATCAATTCCATACCAATGCATAAGGTCCTTCAAGATGCACCCAGTATGCTCTCATGTCTTTCCCTCCCTCCTGTTCTCTAATGTCTGTGAACAGGACAGAGAGGAAAGAACAAAAGTTATGAAGTCAAAAAGTAAATTCTTGATTTTCAACTCCTTTCTAATAATGCAACCTTGACAGCCAGAGTTTTAATTTCTGAATTTCACCCTCTTACATTAAAATAAGGCAAAAGCCTAAATTACAAATGTGAGGACTGGGCACCATCCTGGGTTATGCAAGGCACTCACTTTTCCTTTAACTTGTAAGTCACTTCGTTTATCTCATTCCCTTTTGCTTCCAACAGCTGCTCTGGCCTTATAACCCCAATATAATCATAAATAATGGTAAAATTTGGGTTATTATGGTTGTAGGACATGCTTATTCATCAAGAACACATTCACAAAACAACTGTCTTAATAACGGATACCTCAGAGATATAAAAGTGGACAGGGAATGATCATGTCAGGTGGTTAGTTGACTTCTCTGCATTCAACTATCTTATTAAATAATAAGATAGTGTGTATTAGTCCATTCTCACACTGCTATAAAGAACTACCTGAGACTGGGTAATTTATAAAGGAAAGGGGTTTAATTGACTCACAGTTCCATAGGCTGTAGAGAGGGCATGACTGGGGAGCCCTGAGGAAACTTACAATCATAGCAGAAGGGCGAAGGGGAAGCCAGTACATCCTGTACGACTGAAGCAGGAAGAAAAGGGAGTGAAGGGGAAGTTGCTACACACTTTTAAAAAACCAGATCTCATGAGAACTCAATCATGAGGCAGCACTAAGGGGATGGTGCTGAACCATTAGAAACCACCCACATGATCCAATCACTTCCCACTAGGTCCCGCCTCCAACACCAGGAATTACAACTCAACACGAGATTTGGGTGGGGACATGGAGACAAACCATATCAAGGTAACAACAAATGAAATAATCCAATGATTACTCAACTTTAGATTTTTCTGGTTTATGGAATATTCTTTCATATATATATATATACACACTTATATATTTGTATTTGTAAGTGTACATATGTATTTTTATATATGAAAAATTCTATTATAAAACTATTATTACTCATATGCTTTGGCTGTGTCCCCACCAAAATCTCATCTTGAATTCTAGCTCCCATAATCCCATCATGGGAAGGATCCAGTGGGAGGTAATCGAATCATGGGGGTGGGTTTCTCACGTGCTGTTGTCATGATAGTGAATAAGTTTCATGAGAGCTGATATTTTTATAAAGGGCAGTTCCCCTGCACATGCTCTCCTGTCTGCCACCACATAAGATGTGCCTTTGCTCTTCCTTGGCATTCCTACATGACTGTGAGGCCTTCCCAGCCATGTGGAACTGTAAGTTAATTAAACCTCTTTTTCTTTAAAAATTATCCAGTCTCGGGTATATCTTTATTAGCAGCATGAGAAGCGACTAATACAGTAAATTGGCACTGCAGAGAGTGGGCGCTGCTGTAAAGATACCCGAAAATGTGGAAGCGACTTTGGAACTGAATAACAGGCAGAGGTTGGAACAGTTTGGAGGGCTCAGAAGAAGACAGAAAAATGTGGGAAACTCTGGAACTTCCTAGACACTTGGAGGGCTCAGAAGACAGGAAGATGTGGGAAAGTTCAGAACTTCCTAGAGACTTGTTGAATGGTTTTAACAAAAATGCTGATAGTAATATGGACAATAAACTCCAGGCTGAGGTGGTCTCACATGGAAATGAGGAACTTGTTGGGAACTAGAATAAAGGTGACTCCTGGTATGTTTTATCAAAGAGACTGGCAACATTTTGCCCCTGCCCTAGAGATCTGTGGAACTTTGAAAATGAGAGAGATGATTTAGAGTATCTGGTGGAAGAAATTTTCAAGCAGCAAAGCATACAAGATGTGACTTGGGTGCGGTTAAAAGCATTCAGTTTTATTCATTCACAAAGATATGGTTTCAAATTGGAACTTATGTTTAAAAGGGAAGCAGAGCATAGAAGCTCAAAAAATTTGCAGCCTGATGATGTAATAGAAAACTGATTTTCTGAGGAGAAATTCAAATCAGCTGCAGAAATTTGCATAAGTAATGAGGACCCAAATGTTAATCACCAAGCCAATGGGGAAAATGTCTCCAAGACATGTCAGAGATCTTCATGGCAGCCACTCCCATCATAGGCCTGGAGACCGAGAAGGGAAAAATGGTTTCGTAGGCTGGGCCCAGGGCCTTGCTGCTTTGTGCAGTCTCGGGACTTGGTGCCCTGTGTCCCAGCTGTAGCTAAAAGGGGCAAAGGTACAGCTCAGGCTGTTGCCTCAGAGGGTGCAAGCCCCAAGCCTTGGCAGCTTACACGTGATGTCAGGACTGTGGGTGCAAAGAAGTCAAGAACTGAGGTTTGGGAACCTCCACCTAGATTTCAGAGGATGTATGGAAATGCCAGGATGCCCAGGCAGAGGTGTGCTGCAGGGGCAAAGCCCTCATGGAGAGCCTCTGCTAGGGCAGTGTGGAAGGGAAATGTGGAGTGGATGCCCCCACACAAAGTCCCCACTAGGGCACTGCTAGGTGGAGCTGTGAGAAGGGAACCACTGTCCTCCAGTCCCCAGAATGGCAGATCCACTGACAGCTTGCACCATGCACCTGGAAAACCCACAGACACTCAACACCACCCCATGAAAGCAGCCAGGAGTGGAGATGTACCCTGCAAGACCACAGAGGGAGAGCTGCCCAAGACCATGGGAACACACCTCTTGCATTAGTGTGACCTGGATGTGAGACATGGAATCAAAGGAGATCATTTTGGAGCTTTAAGATTTGACTGCCCTGCTGGATTTCAGACTTGCATGGGGCCTGTAGACCCTTTGGTTTGGCCAATTTCTCCCATTTGGAATGGGTGTATTTACCCAATGCCTGTACCCCCATTGTATCTAGGAAGTAACTAACTTGCTTTTGATTTTACAGGCTCATAGGTGGAAGGAACTTGCCTTGTCTCAGATGAGATTTTGGACTGTGAACTTTTGAGTTAATGCTGAAATGAGTTAAGACTTTGGGGGACTGTTGGGAAGGCATGATTGGTTTTGAAATGTGAGGACATGATATTTGGGAGGGACCAGGGCAGAAAGATATGGTTTGGCTGTATCTCCACCCAAATCTTATCTTGAATTGTAACTCCCATAATCCCCACGTGTTGTGGGAGGGACCCAGTGAGAGGTAACTGAATCATGGGGGTGGGTTTTTCCCATGTTTTTCTCATAATAGTGAATAAGTCTCACGAGATCTGATGGTTTTATAAAGGTCAGTTCCCCTGCACAGGGTCTCTTGCCTGCCACCATGTAAGATGGATTTTTGCTCCTCCTCTGCCTCTGCCATGATTGTGGGTCCTCCCTAGACATGTGGAACGCTGAAGCCATTAAACCTCTTTTTCTTTATAAATACCCAGTCTCAGGCATGTCTTTATTAGCAGCGTGAGAACAGACAATTACAGTTACCATGCAGAAGCTGACACAAACTGCAGTTTTTCTTGCCATTAGTACTGAAAAACTGCCGAATCTGCAAAAGTATTTAATGAAAATACAAATAATGGGTCAATTTTAAAATGTCATTTATGTATATACAGATACAGAAGATACAAAATGAAGTAAAATAAAACTTGGGAAAATAAAATATTCAGAAAAAGCCTAATTTTAAAATAGAAAAACATAAAATCTCTAAAAACTAATACCCCTCATTTAAAAACAAACACAATTATCCCATTGGCTATTTTAGCTCTCCTGGGTTGAATCTTATGCTAGGGAAACAGAAAGCCAAACTGTCCCACTGTGACCTGTGAAACCCTGAAAAATAACTGGTTCTCTAATGAAAAAGAAAAGAAGATTAAAGGAGAAAGAAGAGTCCTGCTTCAGGAAGAATGAGTCTAAGGTAATATGATGATAGAAGAGTGGAGTGGAAAATGACTAAGAGCTAACAATTAAATTAAAATAAATTGCTTATTTTGTGTGAAATGTCGCTGCAATAGACCTTTTGATAAATGTGATTTCCCTCAGTGATGAAATTTTTCCAATTAAAATAAACTTTATATACTGTATTTTTAATTATCCATTGAAATGTACAATTATAATAACATATATTTTCCATGTTGGGATAAAATTATATATATTCATATCCATTATTAGGTCTGCGTAACATTTGAACTAGGAAAAGGTCTCTATTCCCAGAGTCTCTATCACATGAACAGAAATATTCAAGTAAAAATATGTTGTGAAGCATCATAAAACAAGAGTAACAATCTGTGTTTTAAAATATAAACTTTAAGATAAGGAAACTTAGTTTATCAACAGGCAATGTAGACATTGTTATCTTTTAAAAGTTAATAATGTATAAATCTTTTTTCTAGATTAGAACTAGTTTCTCTTTCAATCTTAAATAGTAGTGAGAGTCACAAAAAAATGATTTTAAATGCCAATGGCTCTTTAGGTTTATAGAAAGTATTTCTAGGTTTAAAAAGATATATGAAATAAAAACATATATAATTTAATTATTTCCCAGAAAAAAATGAAGTTAGTAGTATATATTACAAACTGCAAAATATATTATACACTATGATACTTGATACACATTAATATAATATTTTGAAAAAGAAGGGGAAAAAAATCTTTCCTGGTACTTAAGAAAACACTATATAAGAATTTTTCCTAAAAATCTAGAAAGGCATTTTTGGCTGTGGTGACAAAAACATATGTTAATGTGACTGATACAGATCTAAACTTCAATAAACTTTTTTTTCTTTTTGAGATAGAGTCTCGCTCCTGTTGCCCAGGCTGGAGAGCAATGGCAAGATCTCGGCTCACTGCAACCTCCACCTCCTGGGTTCAAGCGATTATCCTGCCTCAGCCTCCCAAATAGATGGGATTACAGGCACCCACCATCATACCCTGCTAATTTTTGTATTTTTAGTAGAGACGGGGTTTTACCATGTTGGCCAGGCTGGTTTCGAATTCCCGACCTCAGGTGCTCCACCCACCTCAGCCTCCCAAAGTGGGGAGATTACAGGTGTGAGCCACTGCACCCAGTCTTCAATAAACCTTTTGTGAATAGAATAAATGATTTAAAAAGATGAGTCAAAATGCCCCAGGACTCCTAAAATGGCATTCCTATAAAAGGAATGCAAGCTAAAAGAAAGTTGACGTAACACAAATATTTTCATTTAACGGCCAAGTATCCTGTGAAATAAGCAATTTTATGGCATAGAGTTGTTCCACAGCCTCTGCTGCCAAAGATATCCATGTCCTAATTTCTGGACCCAGTGAATATTTTACCTCACATGGAAAAAAGGAACTCTGCACATGTGATCAAGGTTAAGGATTCTGAGATGGGGAAGAGCAGAATGGATTATCCAGGTGGGCCCAATTTAATCCCATGTGAGTCTTTAAAAGAACCTTTTGTAGCTCAGGTCAGAGTTAGAGAAGGAGATGGAATCATGGAAGGTGAGAGAGATCTAACAAGATGACTTGCTCGGCTGTTGCTGGCTTTGATGATACAGGAAGGAGGCCACAAGCTGAGGAACGTGGGTGGCCTCTAGCGACTGGAAAAGGCAAGGAAATACATTCTCCAGAGCATCAAGAACACAGTCCTGTTGATTTTAAACTAGTGAGACCCATACTGGACTTCTATAGAATTAGAAGATGATAAATTTGCATTTTTAAAGCTGCTAAATCTGTAGTAATGTGTTATAGCAGCAATAGAAAACTAATACAAAGCCCATTTGTAAGCATAATGATTCTTCCTGTCTGCTAGCTAAGCTAAGCTGAAATTGAAGGGAAAACTAAGAAAAATAGATGAGAAGCTAACCTAGAGTTCTGACATCACTGGGATATTGAATTAACCAATTCTAGGACAACCAACCACCAGACTTCTTGTTTTAATCATTCTCTGCAGGCAAATTTCCGCAATGATTCACAAGAAAAGACTGATTTATATACACTAATACAGAATGTAAAATTCTAAGGTTTTTTTCCCAATCACAGATTTGGGGGCTGTAAGTCATATTCTGAGTTGAATAATTTTCACTTCAAGAGTTCTGTCCTCCTTATCTATTACCTGTCAAGCTAGTAGGGAAGTATAAATACTCACTTTCATTTAAGCTAAAAACTAAAGACATTTCTTTATGTATTTCCTTAATAATTTGTCACCAGTTTAGGAAACGAGTATTCAGTTGAACCATGTGAAGGTTTCGATTGTCAAAATGGTATAACGGCATATGGTTCACTCAACTAATTTCTATTAGCTTGCACCACACAAATGGAGGAGAAAAAAAGGAGTAATCTATTCCTGAAAAATTATCACTCTTCCGAACCTTCTGCTAGCAATCTATGAAACTAAAAACACTAAAAGTTATACACCTCCGGCAAACCCTTGGGAGAATTTAGCCATACGCTTTATCTGGCACTCTTATTTGCCTATCAAATAAAGGTTCTCTATGCCTTAATTCAACCCAGTTCCATAATTATATTGAGGCATCTCTACCATCCTCACTGATCTCTGAAAATGTAAATAACTGTCAAAAATAATGAATTATTAGCAAAAACAAGTAACGTTTTAAAAGAGACTGAATGAGCTTTTCAAGATCACCCCCCAAAGTCACCAGTTCAACGCTCTAAAACTGAAATCACAACAAGAAAAGCAAAGTTTAGAATCTCAGCTTTCAAATCTCATAAAATTACAAGTATTATTAAGCCCCAGTTCCATGAATGAGTCATCAACTGAAAGGAAAAAAGTCATGGAAAAAAAAAATCAGCAAATAAAAACGAGCTTTATATTTATTCCTGATTCAACAAATCCCTGTCTCGAGAAACTTAATGAAATACTTGACATTTAAGACATACATAAAAATGAAACTAGATATACAAAATAATTATTATTTTCTAAAGTTAATGGTATGAACTAGTGTTACAGTAGTCTCCATAAGTGGCTATTAACATAGGTCAGTTAACATAGCAGTTTCATGATTTAGAAAGTTTCACTTGAAAGCAAGGCTACAGTGAACATAGGCCATTTAACTTGTTACATTGTGGAAGATTCAGAGATGATACACAAAACTTTACAAGTTGAAATGAGTTCTGTATTCTCAACATTTAAGTTCAGCTAACATTTCCTGAGCAACTACAATGAGCTGGGCACTGCAAAAGATGCTTTACAATATGCATTATATAATCCTCACAATAACCTCATGAGATGGGTATTATGTCCCCCATTTTATAGAGGAAAGAAACTATGCTGTAAAAGCCAGGGTCACACACTTGTAGGGTGGACTCCACAACGTCCCTCACTTTGCGTGTATATTACACAGCATGGTGTTAGTATTTACAGCTCAAATACTTACAGACGTGAATAGAGGTACGAAATGATGAAAGATGGTCTTAATAAAAAATGGCAAGTTTTTAAAGCCTTTAATATAAATTGTGGAATGAGGGTGAACTGCTGTGGGGCAGCGGTAAGGTGGCAGGACATGAGAGGAAAATTATTTTAAATCAAAGCAGAGCACTTTAAATAAAACATAATAGGATTTCTTTTAATCAGAGAAGCAGCATGGCATAGCACAAAGAGCAATGGCTTTAGACTCGGATCTGTATTCCATTCAGAGGGGCTGCTTCTTTTAGCTGAAATTCACCAAAGAATGTAACTTTCTTATCTATAAATGTATACAACATCTGCCTTGATTCTTTCACATAAATGTTTCTGGGAGCAAATAAAGTAACATAAGCAAACATTTGACTAGTAAAAAATACATTATTAATATGTTGTTTTATTATTATCTAATTAATGAGTTTCATATTTTGTCCAGATTTGACCTAAGTATACTTTTATTAATAAATGCATTATAGTAGTCTGCTAAAGTGAGATTCAAAAATGGACAGTCTGATGTTGAAAATGCCTTAAAACATTATTCTAAGTTGGATGAAATATTTCATTACATGTATTGGTTCCTTGAATTAAAAAAAAAAAAAAAAGGCAACATAAATTTAAATAGGCAGCAGTTAAGCTGAGGCTCAGGCCCAGGTCTTTGATGTTACTTCACTCTCACCACTGCACAAATGAGAGTCTAAATTAATTCTTAACCTTTTTTGCCAAAGACCCCATTGATAGTCAAAGAAGTGGACCCTTTCTCAAAATAGTATTTGTAAATGCATAAACAAAAATACATAGGATTTCAAAGGAAGTAAATTATACTTGAATGCAGCCATCAAAATGCATTAAACACCAGTTTATGAAATAGTAATACACATGTTAGGAAGCAATGTAGATGTGCTGCTCAGATCTCCATTTAGGAAGAACTTTCCATTCAGCCGCAAGGAGTGCATTTAGCTGACAGGCTTCAAGTTGTTAACACCTTTAGAATCCTCCTTAGCTTTTGAGTCCAGGCCATACTCCTCCTGGGCAGCCCCCAGCCAATGGCTGAGCCTGGCACAAGTAGTAAGGACTGCCATTAGGGCCCAACAAGGGACTCCCCTCACAGGCATCATTTGTTCCAGAGCTCTTTCCTGGCTAGACTGGCTGAGAATTTACCAGGTTTACACCATGGTCTAAGGTTTTTCCCGCCCGGTCTTGCATCCTGACCCTTAAAAAAAAACACATTTACACTCCAGCACCTCTGTGACTGCTTCCAGATGGAACCAACCAACAAAATCTGCTTCTTTATTAATGAATTAAATAACAAGATCTAGTTGTAGGTCTAATAACTACCCTAATTTTGAAATACTGCTCATTTTAAATATTTCAACTTAACTAAAATAATTCTAATGTATTTTGAAAGTATATATGAATTGTACTCATGGAAACTTAATAGGTACTGCTATGTTTGTTGCCTATAATTGAAGAAAAAGCTAAATTTCAATTAGAGGTTAAGGTACAGAATTTTTTTCTTATCCAAGTTCAGACCCCAGAATTCTATTTGAGGACCTCAAGTTAAGAATCCTGGGATAAAGTGTCTGACTTTGAAACATCCATTCTTTTAAGATACAGAGATGCACTTAGACAAGTGAAAGCTGTGGTAACAAAAGGTCTCTAACCTGGCTTACCTACTCAGATGCCAACGAACACGTGAAAGCTTCTACTAAATGCACAGAATACATTATAAGATCATTTGCCCAAATGATTTAACCTTGAGGGACAAGAACAGCTTATCTAAACACATGAATGCATAATCACCTAAAAATCTGAATTGTGAAATTCAAGATTCTAAAATATACAATAAAGTTATTTTTATACAGATTTTTCTAAGAATATACTATACTGTTTAACATCAAAATGCTACACAGAATTTACTACTTACTATATTATACAATTTATTTGCTATACTATTTATTGAATACCAAATTGCTATATAGCATTTAATCTAGCAAGAAGTCCCCTGTATCTACTTCTGACTCTCCTATCTTGACCCTATTCTCTTCTTGTGTTCCAAGGATGGTGTCAGGTTACCATTCTAACTCTAGGTGATTCCATCGCTTCTAGCCAGGCAAACAGTATATGTAATGGGAGGGGAGGGCAAGGGGGAGAACAGGTAAGTGAATAGCTAGATTTACAAATTTTTCTTCTTAAACAGAGACAGGGTCTCACTCTATCACCCAATCTCTACTTTTGTAGAGACAGGTCTCAATACATTGCCCAGGCTGGTCATGAACTCCTGGCCTCAAGTAATCCTCCTGTCTTGGCCTCCCAAAGCACTGAGATTAGCGGCATGAGCCATTGTGCCCAGCCTCAAAATATTATTAATGCCCTAAGATTACAACAGTGCATTCAGAAGGATAAGCCTCATTTAAATTTCCAGGTGAATAACAACAAGCACTAATTTGAGTGAGAGTCTTGAATGACAGAACATGATGCAGACAAGGTAAAGAACTGCCTAAAATATGGAAGTGCACTTTAAGCAATCGGAGGGCAACTAGAATTGCCCTGGTGAAATGGAGAGTAAGGCAGAAGACAGAGAAAATGGAAGATACATTCTGAGACAAAAGGTGTGAGATAAGAACAATGAAATGTAACAACTTTATAATTTTGTTAAGGGATGATAGCTACAGACACACCACTAAGAACTTACTACCGAGATTAAAATATCAAGGTCAACTTGTAATATGGAAAAGAAACAGCATCCTCCAATCTACCATTAGTCAAGTGACTCCAGTCAAATCCATTACCCTTTCTCCAGTAGAAGTAGGAAAGGAGAAAAAAGAAGGAAAAAGCTATGCGTATGCACATACACACACCAATACACATACACTCTAGTTTCCTCTCTTTCTGTTTGTAACATCTGTACAGTATGCAAGAAACATGTCTATTTATAGGGATTCAAAATAGAGATGTTTTTTGTATACTGTACAGATGTTACAATGCATAAATTTCTACCACACTATACCAAAGATACGCTGTAACTAAGCATTTAACCAAAGCATTTGGTGGACTTGCAAGTCTTCTGTGGCTCCAAGCTAAATAAATCCACTTTCTTTAGCCTCTCTCTTTAGTTCCCATTTTGCTAAAGCTTTCAAAATAAATTTCCATTTCTTCAGCACCCCAACAGAGAATATACTATAACTGGTAACAATAAGATCCTTTAATGGGAAGATAAGATATTCTTGACTCATTTCATAATTTCCTTAAGTCTTTAGTACTTTTGAGATTCAGCCACAGACAAGAACCAAATGATATGTCCCTAGAGAAATATTTCATTCTCTACTGACTTTCTCCCCAATCTTTCCAAATTAGTATTTGTGAAATATTCTGTTCTTTTGAGGAAACTTTACTATGTATAAAACATGTTGCATTTATTTTGGCATCATCTCTTTATTAGCATGCATTCCAAAAAAAGCCAATTTCTATGTGTTCACCTTAATGTAGCCTTGTGAGGTAGTTTAAAAATTTTTAGACACATTTGTTTGTACAGAGGAATAAACTATGTTTCAAATACAATGCAACATCTTGAACACAGCCAAGTTGCTGGGATAATCCACGTTTACCACCTACTACCTCAATTCCTTGTCCACTGAACTATGATGTCAGAAATCTAAGCTTGATTTGTTTTTAAGTGGATAATCCATTAACTGTTTCCATATGCCATAACTATTCAGTTGAGAAATAATTAATAAACCAATTTATGGGCTCTATCTGGCAAATATGACATACCTGTTATAAAATATGATTACTTCAGAAAGCTAACAATTGTGGAACCACATTTTCATAATAAATTATTCTAAGTGAATTAGACTATTCATATACTTTCAGAAAACCCTTTAATCCCTATTAAGTTAACAGTTTGTGAATAATGAAAGTAATTAATATTAATTTTACTTGACAAATCCAACACCAATAACCTGTTAGTATACTCTAATCCGTTTTCCAACAGCCTGTAAAAATTAACCAACAGATGCTTCCAATCTGGCAAAAAAAAAATACATAGGTCATTAGCATTATTTTGATGATACCAAATGTTCAATATATGAATATTATGATTAAATTTAAGAGAGATAAACAATCTTCTTTTATAACCTTGTTAAATCTTAACAGAAGTCGAATTTAGTAAAATGTCAGTCTTTTCTAAAGTCAAAATCAGCATTTGTTATTCCACCCCTCGTTACTATGCTTCAACTAAGAACTTGACTGAGTTTCATCAGGAATGTAAAAGCAACATGAGTATGGGAAGCACACCTGCCTTATTCATGCCGGTATCCCCAATGTCAAGCGTGAGGCACAACATGCAATATGCACTCAATAAATAGTTGTTGAGTGGAACAGTGGTAGCCAGTAAGAAAAAGTGGAAGGTATGAAAGAGGAGGTATGAGAAAAAGAAAAAAGATAATCAGGAAAAGTGCCTATATATATTTCCAGAATAATTTAAAATATAGAAAGCTAAGATGTATCCCAAAAACTTACAACACAGAGAATCAAGAAAACTGAAGTGAGCTACTTAACAGCAAAATAAAGTGTAAAAGAAAATGATGTAAGTGAATCAGGAAAAAATTACTGATTTTTCACAGGAAAAGGATTAGAAAGGATTCCTATTCCTCTGCAGATATGGCATAAGGTACTTTCCCACAGAAGCGTTATTGTAAATGGTCACAAAGATTAGTTTAAAAAGCAGAATAGGTAAGATCTAATTGGAAAAAAAAAAAAAGTAGGAATGTAATAAAAGGCAACAGGAATTAAGAGGAAATAGCCAAGTCCTTACCAAGAATATCTTGGTAATATGTAAATATAGGTAGGGTTGGATAGTATGACAAGAAGTCAGAGTTGTTTTGCCATCAGGAGACCAGGAGAAAAGATCTCAGATGAGATACAGTAAAGATTAAACAAGATAATATGAAGACAACCCAGCTCAGGCACTGATATATCACGTATGCGCAATACCTGATATAGATATTCGCTCCTTTGCCAACTCTAAGTGTATTAGACCTGTAAATCCCAGTAGTCTAAACATTAGAAGTCCTGAAAACCTAAAGTAGTGTCTACCATAAGAAAAAAGCCCCACTTATTTGACAACAAATAAAGGCTACATGAGAGAAAACTTCAAGGATCTCTTTAAATGATTGGATTCAGTTACTTTGTTCTTACTACCTATTTTGAATGCTTGGGAAGCACAAAGGATTGGCATCTAACATTTAAATGCCTGGGATGGAATGTCCATCTTTGTAATCAAAGAAATAGCCTTGGTTCTTAGTCCAAACAGTTACTACTGCAATAAAAAACAGAGATACACCATTTCTCTAAAAAACCCACTATTCTTCAGTAATTATCATCCTTCCCTACCTAGTTGTGATGAAAATCAGCCAGCAGCCAATGCCTCTATCTCCTGCACTGGCTTGCTAAAGGGTGGAAAGACAAACGGATTTTCACCTTGGAGTGAACAATACGTAAGTGACCAGGTTTACTTTTGTTTGGGGGTTTGCTTGTTTTGTTTTGTTTTTTTGAGACATAGTCTTACTCTGTTGCCCAGACTGGAGTGCAGTGGCGTGATCCTGGCTCGCTGCAACCTCTGCCTCCCAGGTTCAAGCGATTCTCATGCCTCAGCCTCCAGAGTAGCTGGGAATACAGGTGTGCACCACCATGCCTGGCTTTTTTTTTTTTTTTTTTTTTTTTTTTAGTAGAAATGAGGGTCTCACCATGTTGGCCAGGCTGGTCTCAAACTCCCAGCCTCAAGTGATCCACCCACCTCGACCTCCCAAAATGCTGAGATTACAGGTGGGAGCCATTGCACCCGGCCATAGTTTTGAATTCTTTAGCAATTACAAAATTGATTCAAAGTATGTTGGAGTCAGGGGGATACGTGAATGTAACATTTGGACCCAATGCCTCAGCAGCTGGGCCACGAATAAAGAGACCACATGAAGCAACCTGTCTACTTGACCAGTCTTGTCTAAGCTCTCTGGACATCTTTCTCTTTCCTTCCTTTCTGATCTTTCCTATTAAATGTCTATATAAAATCCTGTTTCTCTGAACGTAGAAATAACTGGCCTTTCCTATAAAATACTCTGAAGTGTTTTACATGTAAATACACATTTTAACTGTCATATATTTTCCTTGATTGCCAGATGACCAGTAATGCCAAAAAGCACTCTTAAGACTTCTCAAATAATGCTTTCTAGGAATTATTCTTTAAAATGAAGTCCCAAAAAAATAGTCACCTTTACAGCTCATGTCTGCTTACCACTGAGAAATATTAGCAGGGCTCAGAGTCACAACCCTGGGCTTCCCCACCTTTTGTGTTCCCCCTGGAAATGTCATCTACTGTCACAGAAAAAAAAAGAAAGCAGCATTTGAGTTGAGTTGAGACAGAAGGTATCATAGTCTTCTGCCAGCCTCTAAGTCAAGTAAAGAGATTCCAGGCCAAAGGACCAGCAGTACAAAGGCAGAGAGACATGGAAATACAGAGTATGCAAAAAATGATCACCTTTTCACCTTAATCTTTCTAACTAGTATTAGAATGAGCAAATACATCATTTTTTTTTTTCAACCTTGAATCTCAAGGCTAAAGTTAGATGACTTAAGAATTTTTTAAAGGTCCAATTATTTCATTTAGGGCTAACACTACAGCTAAATTAAAGACATGCTAACAAGTTTCCCTTTTGAGCCTCATTAATTAAGAAAGTAATCAGAGTAAGGAGAAAAAAAGAGAGAGTAGCTGTATGGCAGAATTACTTAAATAGTTTTTAGGTACCACCATTTGTACCTACTAGGAAAGCAAAAGGAAAACTAATCAATTCCAGATTATGAAATCTGAAATTCTGAAGTGTTTTACATGTAAATACAAATTTTAACTGCCATATATTTTCCTTGATTGCTAGAAGAGTACACTAATCTTATTCGAAGAAAATTTTGATCCTCCATAATCAAAAGGTAAAATTAAAATCTTATTCACAAGTTTACTAGGGTGAGCTTGCTGAGAAAATTCTCCCTGTGTTCAAAGACCAAAAATACACCATTTTTAATATTTTAGTCAAGATAAATGGTACTCAAAAATATCTGTTCACTGTTTTTGATTTATCAAATTCTAGAAAACTACCTTAATTTACAATTACCTTTTAGAGAGAGTTTCTAATTTACATTAATAATTTCTTAATTTTCAATTACCCTTTAGAAAGAGATTCTAATCTTTCAGAAACTCATTCAAAGGAATACTAATACATTTTTAAAATATCTGCCAACATTCTTTGGCTGCTGTGTTCAAGTTAAACAGATACATAAAGCATCTAGCATGGTGCCTGGCTAACAGTCAACATTTAGGAAGTCAACTCAACCCTCTACACAAAGGTCTCTGACCTGTATCCATCCAGTACAATCTCTCCCTGCTACCTCTTCCTTTGTTCTATGAGCCCAGGGATATAGGTGGCATAAGTCTATAGTGAAAAGTTTCTTTTTGAAAATCTAAGTGTTTGGCACTACAGACCTAAAATGTAAGTTTTATATAATACTTAAAAATTCTGTGTGGATATCAGTCTTGAAATATAAGTAGCAGGCCCACGAAATTGGATGAAATAAGTTCAATTTTCAGACTTATGTAATACCTAAACAATTTTTTAAAAATCACACTGCACAAGTAAAACCTATCACAAAACATTTTGGAAAATGAATGCCATTGCTTTTAATGAAAAGATCATATAACCTACTCAGATACTTCTCTTTCAAGCTAACTTTGAAGACACTATAAATTTGATATTTCTATCCCATGTGACTCATAGCAATTAAATTATATGATAGTCACTGTAATTTTTTTTGGATTATACTTTAAGTTCTGGGATACATGCGCAGAACATGCAGGTTTGTTACATAGGTACACACGTGCCATGGTGGTTTGCTGCACCCATCAACCTGTCAACTACATTGGGTATTTCTCCTAATGCTATCCCTCTCCTAGCTCCCCTAGCCACTGTAATATTAAAGGGTAGTAAAATTCGAATTAAAAGAAAGCACACGTTTTGTTTTTCTATTTTTCAAACTAAAGGACATTCTCATGCCAAAACTGCCTCTGAAAATATCCTCTTTTACAAAAGTCTAATTTATCCCAATGGAATATCTTCAAAAATAATATTATATAGAAAATTTAATAATCAAAATTTTATATTAACCTTTTGCATTTTTAAAACAGAATTTACTTTTTAAGCACTTTATTTCATGATATCATTTATTTGCCCATTAGGAATGTAAAAATATCATGTACAGGATTCATAAAATAATGTTTTCTGAAAATTGGTATATAAAAAGTATCATGTTAAAATTCTAAAGTTAAATTAATAAATAATCAAGATGTTAAACTTACCTTTTTGTTGGCAACAAAATGTATTCTCAAGTTTACAAAGCAAATCCATGTTTTCGTACTTATTTTCATTTACTTTTATCCAGAAACAGTTTTCAGTCATTTCATGAGGTCTGATCTACAATCAGAGAGAAGACTGATTCATAAATAGGTGAGTGTTTCACCTGTGTCCCAGGTCAAGCACTATGCATACACTGAGTATCATAGCTGTCAGCAGATATTTATAAAGTCGTATCTGCAAGATTTTTCCCCAAAGTATGTTCAATAAGATACAAGTTCTGCAGGATGTTAAGGTCTTATTAGGAAGAAAAGGCTTCCATGATCCAATAGTTGAGGATTTTAAACACGATTTAATTAGCTTCTTCTCAATTGCCTTTCTCATAGACTCTAATAATCTTCACCTGCACTATACACTTTGACGGGCAGGATACATTATACAGCATTTTCCATGTTTCTGTTACCATGAAACCATTTTTCTGCAGGATTCTGAATTCTTAAGATCTGACTAGATATTAGCTTCTGACAACTAGTTAACACTTTCCCAACATCTATCAATAGAGAAAATTTCCTAAGAACACCATCTTTTTTTTTTTTTGAGAAACACTTCATAAACATAGGATTCACTGCAATAATGTTTAATTATCAATTTAATTACAAATCGCATTCCACTGGAACAACATCAACTCTCACTGTATTTATAATGCAGGAAGTTTTGGTCAATATGAAAGGGCTTTGTCTCAATATTTAAAAAAAAAAAAAGCTATTTTATTGTCACTTTGATTAAGTGACATTAGAAATCATGTATATATAAATTAAATTATGTATGTACAAATTAAATCCCATTAGAAATTATGTATATATAAATCCAAAATTAGATTTAGATCTAAGTAAAAGTATTTTCCTCCATTAATTTGTTTTTACCTTTAACCAATTCAATCTTCTCATGCTGATTTCAGGTTTAAATTCTTTCTTTGGTTTCAACCCAAATGGCAGGGTTGGTAGAGGAGGAGAATTTTGTCCTCCAAGGAATCCCAGGGGAGGTGGTGGAGGCACAAGACCACCGAATGGCATCCGCATTCCTGGAAGTGGAGGAGGTGGTGGGGGAGGGGGTGGAGGCGGCACCCCTCCACCAGAAGGCAGTGGAGGTGGAGGAGGAAGTGCTGAGTGGCCAGTTTCACCTTCTTTAGAGGGAGGCAAAGGAATATTACAATCAGCTGGCAAGGCACCAAACTGGAGAAAAAAACAATAAGAGACATAACTAAGAACATATCTACAAAACATGTAAATATGCACTTTACTCAAAAATAAGGTATTCATTTAAACCAAAAATAATTACATATCAGTAATTTCATAAGGTTTAACCGAAAATCAAAATTCCAACAATTTTTCTTCTAATTTAAGAATATAATTATAGTTGTTTTTTCCTCATAAAAACATAATTGCCAGAAGTATAATTCCCTGTTTTGAGGCAGTTATGACCATCTAGGTAGAAATGTCCAGGAGGGAAATGGGTATTTGGATCTAGAAGATTTGAAAATCAGTAGTCTCTGGAGAACAGTTGAAGCCAGGGAAGCAGAGAAGTTCACTCATAGTATGGAGAGAATATGTAGCACGACAAAGGGTCTATGCACAGGGTTCTATGGAACGCAAGAATTTAAGTGATAAGTAAGAAATAAGATTTCAACAAAAGGACTTCAATGGGTATTGCCACATCATGCCTTTGCTCAGATCTTCTCAATGGTGTCCTAATGCACTTGAGAAAACAACAACAACAACAAACTAAAATTCTTCATAGGACCTATATAAGTAGGTCATGATCTGGTCTCTGCTATCTGGACTTGTAGGTGACTTTCTTCTAATTCTGTGTATGTGCCAACCTTATGCTAATTTCAGGGCCCTTGTACATGCTTGTCCCTCTGCCTGGAGCATTCTCTTCACCTGACCATCTCCTACTAGCCTCTTCAGTCTGAGCTAACAGGTCCCTTCCTTGGGAAAGCCTTATCTGACCACTCATTTTACACTCACAGCACCTTGTACTTTTCAATAGCTCTTATCAAAAGTGAGAATTTATTTAAGGAATCATTAGCATTTATCTCTTTGACAGATTATAAGCTTGATGAGGTAAGTGACTATCTTGTATTATTTACTGCTCTTTCTGCAGCACCTAAAGCAGTGACTGGTGCATGACAGCTATGGAAGAAATGCGTAGGATAAATGCATGAAAGACAAGAAGAGAAAAAGCCAACTGGGCACAGGGTCAAAAACCATCAATGAAGAAAGCACCACCTAAAAGACTGCTTTGCAGAATCAAATGCCACAGAGAAGCAAGGTAAAATCAGGGGTTGAAAAAGAACCGCCTGTGTCCACTGGTCACTTTTGTCCTCATGTTTCCATGTCATAGTAAGAATTTAACAGATGCATTTCGATGGATACAAAGAAGACATTCTGGGTTAATAAATAACTTTTGTAATATGATTAGCTTCTTGAAATTACAAACTTCTAACTACCTTTCACATGGTGGGAATTTAATAAATGTTACATAATTTTGAATTTTTATGGCACAGTTATGAAAAATAGACCATGTATAAAAGCTTGAAATCAATGACGTCTGAAATCATGACAAAGAAAACAGTGTTATAAAAGAAGTTGAGGCCACAAATCAAAAGCATGCCTTATCAAAACCATTAAGTATAAAGAAGAACCAGTTCAGTGTTACTCTGGGTTGCTGTGATCAAAGATGATAATACCCTTTGAATGTATTTGATAATTAACTATCAATGTCTTAAAGATATGGCTGAATTTCTGCTCTAGAATTGTTCATTTGATAAAGTGTGAAGACTGACTTGAAGATATGGTTTGGGAGGCCAGACACTGTGACTATCTTGCTCATCACTATGTCTCTCCAGCACCTAAACTACCTGGTTGTGAAGAGACTACAGGAGCAAAAGAATTAAATCACAGATAACAGAACATATTTTATTCACACTCTTCATAGTCAGCAAAGCTTTGAACAAAAAGAAGGATCTTAAGATAAATGCCCACATTTCATAAGAAATAAGCCAGAATCTAAAGAAAGAATTTGTCAGTTGTTCAAACATGAATATGGTGGCCAATATTAACTATCTAATTCTAGCTTTTCTTCTCATAGCCATAAACATGGGTCATCACTGTATACAATTTAGAACAATTTAGGAGATTCCTTGATTTAATTTCACTTTCAAAACATACAGTTATTCCCATTTTATGTAAAAGCACTATGCAGCAATAACTTATCCAAAAATGGTGGAAACATTTTTTATAAACTGGAATTTTCTGGAGAAGATTTACAAATAAACCTTCAACTGAACATAATTAAAAAGAAAAGAAAGTTCTTAAATTTACATTACCCCAGACCAAGAAAAACTTGTTATAAATATTTCAGCCACTGTCTGTAACCCAGTCTGAAGTACAGACACAATCAAATGTTTCTTTCAATATGAGAGACAAGGAGCCATATGGGAAAGATTAAAAAAAATTCAATAAAATGTGATACTTCCCTCTTGCAGCACTAAAGAAAGAAGATGAATGAGAATAATTTTCTTGTAGATAGGAGATTTTAATTTTTTTCTAAAATTGAATACTAACAGATAGCTATCTCCAGACAGCCTCAGCAACAAAACTATCCACTAAGCATTTAAAAGAAAACAAAATTGCCAATAAGACAGGATATAGTATACCTGAGACTATTTCAACATAACCGTAAATTAGGATGAAAGGAAAATAGCAAAACTATACTTATTGCTCATCATCCTGTACGTAAATCTACATGAAGAAATTTAGCTATGAATATTCTACCTCCTTACTTACATCCACATAAAGCATGCAGATGATGTATTTCTTGCTATCTAAATGTTTTATGTGTAGAGGGTGCATAGGAGCTATCTGCTTCGTAATCCAGATTTACTCTCCTTTTTGTCATGTTTTAAATCTGTTTACTTTGGAAATTGAAAAATTATCAGAAAATGTTCTCATTCAGCTAGAGGTTATCTTTTACTGCAAGGGACCTCTAGGCTGAAGGTTTTGAAAAATAAATACCTTGAGCAATAATTTCCTGTAGTGGGATAAAGATCAGTGATGAATAACAAATCTGAGAGTAAAAGATTTTCTTACTCTTTATGCTTAATTACTTAGGAAACATGTGACATTAGGAACAAAACCCTAACAAAACATAAGAAAGCAGATTAATTAGTAAAAGCTTAGATATAAATACATACAGAAAAAAATGACAAAAAATAGCAAAACACAGTACAAATAATGCTACAAAAATATACAAGCAAAATTAAAGTTTAAACATTTTGATACTATGAAGATATAACATAACCTTTGCTCCCTCACTGTGTTTTTAATACCCAAGTTCACTCAGAGTGGAATTTTACCTGAGTCTTAAAAGCTTGTAGCTCTGCTTGAAGCTCATTAATCTTTGCCTCTTTTTTCTGCAATTCAACCTGAGTTTCTTGGTGGTCGGTAAACTCTTTTTCAAACTGAAACAAATTAAAAATAATAACAAAAACAGAAAGATGAAAATGAAAAGCACTATTCTTCTTATAGAAATATGACTCGAATGATCTACCAGTAGAACACAAATTCCTGAATTGGTTTTTTGAAAGGAGTGGTAGAGTTTTGAAAAGTCACTTACAGTCTTTCTCTAGGCCCCTCCAGGTCCCAACCAAAATCGTTCATTCACAAGGGGGCAGAAAAAAGCCACAGACAAGTCTGTGACCTTCTCTCTGCAGAGCAAACTGGCCACAGTTATCTGAAACCTTGGCATTTTTCTTCAAAGTCTCTAAATATTATTGTGACTTTGTGTAAAATAATGGAGAGCAAAGCATTGTACGAATTCCTTGCACCCTCCACCTGCAAAAACTTATTCTTGAAACTTATCTTAAGTATATCAACATGATTTAGGGGATTCCATTTTAATATTTTTTATTACTAAATAACTCCATTCTATTCAGTTTCTAACTTTTTTTCTTATAACAACATAACATCTCCTAATATCTTTGGGAAAGTAATGATAAATTAATTTTTCAAAGTCCCTAGTGAAATATCTTCTGGAAAAAAAAGCAAACAATAAAATTTGGTGAATCCAGTGAGTTTTCTATAATAATTTATATATCCACTCATCACCAGTTCTCATCTTGCATTCAAATAGATTCAACTTTGCCATTATTATGACTAAAAACCTCCTTTTTGTCTCACAATCAAACACAAGCATTTGACTTTCTTAAGAAAAACGAAAAAAAATCAATCAAAAAAATGCAACTATCTCACAAATGTGGCCTCTACATTTTAAATACACTCAAACCTCAATTAGGAAAATAACAACAATGTAGAACTCCACCGTTTACAAAGGGCTTTTATTTTTACTTAGTTTATAAAGGGAATCTTATTTTGTCCTTAATAACACAAAGAGGCAGTTGCTAGTCCCTCATAGCTAGTAAAAGATGTGAGATTAAAAAGCCAGATTTCCCACCTTTAGAGTCTAAGTTCAAATGAAACTATGCCACCTCCCTGCAATTAATGTTTAGATAATGCTTTACAGTTTTACTTAACAGACTATTTTTTGGAGCAGTTTTAGGTTCACGGCAAAACTGAGCAGAAAACAGATTTTCCACATACTCACTAACCCTACACATGCATTATCTCTTCCCATACTTTATAGCTTTTAAAGCATAAAAAGAAGCATTCTTAAATTTCATTACAAAAACTCTGTGAAATAAGAAATATTGCTTTAACTCCCATTTTACAGGGAAGGAAGGTAAATTTCAGACTACTAACTCTCTCAGTCTCAACCCTGTGTTCCTTTATTAAGATAACAAAAACTAACAGGTAAAAACTGTCCAAATGTCCTTCAGTTGACCTAAGCCACAGCAACATTACCATTCCCCACTACTACTACAGCTCCTACAAACCCCTCTTACCGTTAAATAATTAAAAAGATTCTAAGCCTAAATCTAATCAAATTACTAATCTACAAAACAACCCATGCATGAGTCTCAGAGGTCCGCCCACCTTCTCCTGTCACCCAGTGCTTCCCCCTAAGGACTTGCTAAATCAATTGCCTTCACACCTCCCTTGCATAGTTAACCTCTCTGTACTTTCATCCCTCATTTTACTCCTTATAACCCCTCTTACCATAATCCCTCTTTAGCTTAAGTCAACTTTTTCAAAGGGTATTCTTAAACCACACTCACTTTTCTGACCTGTTGAACTCCATTCATGTCATTATCTATCACAACTTAGCTATAATTCATTCTAAAAACCCTGACTTACCAAATTCCAATTCCAGAAGTCCAAATTCTCTGGACTGCCCTCAGCCTCATCTTAGGTGATCTCTCTAGGGCCATGCTGTTTCAATATCATAGCCACTGACCACAAATGATTATTTAAATGTAAACTTAAATTATCTAAAATAAATAAAGTTTAAAAGTTCAGTTCCTCGGTCACACCAGCCATTTTAAAAAGTACACTATAGGCACATATGGCTGATGACTACCATGTAGAACAATACAGATTATAAAACATTTCCACCATACAATATTAGACAGGCCAGTTCTATAGCATAAACACCTACAAATAGGCCTCCATATTCAACCTCTTTTCCTGTATGTTCCATTACAACACACACTTTTGGTTCTCCTGCTACTCCTTGAGTGCTCCCACCAATTCCTGTTATGGGTTTCTACAAAATCCAACACACTAATGTTGGCACTCTATAGGACTCTTTCCTCACCCCTCTCCTGCTTGTCTCATCTTCCACAGCCATGTTTAAATCACCATGCATACACTGATGGCTTACAAATCCCTATCAACATCTCAGCTTCTCATCTGAATTCCAGACTACAAATCAGTCCATGAATATATTTCCAACCACTTAATGAAAACTTTTCAAGACGGACGAGAAAACATATTTTCAAAACCAAACATGTTTCCCCCTACAAGATTTGTTTTTTGAATGTTGCTATTCTCTGTAAAGGGCAGCTCAAATAACATGACTCCTTTGTTCTTAAACTATCAGTGACTTCATTATAATCATTACTATCTAAGGACCCTCTAGGATCTGGCCCTAATCTACCTATTTCCCAGTATGCAATAAATATTTAACAACACACCTGAGATATGCCCCCTCAGAGTGGTAGGTTCTGGAGACACAGTTAAACAGAATATGGTCAGTGTACTTTTAGTCAACACAGTGGCTGGTGGAGAAGTAAAAGCAAACTAACAACCCTAAATCCATTAAAAATACCAGCAATAAAGAGAGAGACAGAGAGAGATTGAAAGCTGGGGAATGATTCCTGGAGGAATGATGCTTGACCTCGAAGTCTGAAAAACTTACTAGTATTTCAGCGCACGGATGAATGACAAGCAATACTTTGTAAGGGGCACAAAAAGAGGTATGAGAACAAACTGAAGGGGATAAAGCCAGAGATGAATACAGAAATAAAACTGTTGAAAGGAATTTTGCAATAAGCCAAAGAGTTAATCCTCTTTTCCTAAAAAGCCTGGAACGTTATTAGGGTATACATAATAAGTAAATAACATAATCAAATTTTTACTTTCAAAAACTCAACCAGTAGCAGGTGTGAAAGATGGGCTGAAAAAGACATATTAGAGGCATGGAAATTGGTTTGGAGGCTATTGTAGTTATCCACGCGAGAACTGAAGACCTTCCTGAATTGAGGTGGAGGAGAGGGTAATGACAAAGAAATGAAAAAAGACTGCAGAATCCAAAAATGTTAGTATCTGACTGAACGAAGGAAATGAGCGAGAGAAGTGTATCTAAGAAGACTACAGGGTTTTGTTGTTTTGCAAGCTGGAAAAAAAGTGTTGTTATTTGGGGAAAATAAATAAGGTTATAAAATGCAAGGGGAAAAGATATTTTTAGGGAGAAGAAAGATAAATTTGGTTTGGATATGCTCAGCTTGAGATATGTATAGGAAATTCAAAAGAAATTTAGATATGAATCCTTCTTGGCTATCTCGCGTTGTTCTTCATACTGATTCCTCAAGGCTCAGATTAGACATCACTTCCTTGGAGAAGGCTTCCCTGGCCACCCATGACTAGGTGAGGGACCTTTCCTCTAGGCTTACATACCACATAGGGTTTGTCTACCATACCAATTGCACACTATAATATAAAATTGTCAAAATAACACTCACCGACCTGAAAGCTCATAAATGTGAGAAACTTTTCTATTTTATTCATCACCTTTCCAGTGTCTTACATCTATAATTAAAGTCAAATAAATATTTGTTGAATGAAGTGATGAGCCAACCTCGTCAAATCTTCCTTTGTATGTTGAATTACTATGTCAACATAGTCACTCTCCCAGCATCAAAAATCTTTGAGGTCATTTTCTCTTTTTGACAACTAAGACAAAGTTCACTGCTACACAGCGAGAAAAAAAATTGCATTCTTATGACAGTAAGAATGAAAAAGCCTTTCTACAATATCAACATGTGTACTTCCTATTTCATAAACCCTAGACTAAAATTCGTAAGGAAAAAGAATTATTTCAGGACTTAAGATAAAAATTATAAAAACAACCACAGGCATAGTGAGTACACTCTAAGAACATTTATTAAATTAACTTGCTCATACTGAAAGTAACTGTATTACTTATGAAAAAAGAAGTTTCCACATCCTCCCCTATAAAAAGATGCTGAAATATAAACTTTGCTTTAGCATTTTTGTAACATCTATAGTCAAATCACTGTAGCCTTGGGGATAAAATGAATCTCCATTAAAAGCACACCTTATAAAAACTGATATGATAGCCTTCTCCAAAAAGAGTTACTAGAGCAATATTACACTTACAAAATTACACGCAAAAAAATGTTGAAAGACACAGTTAAGGTTGAGGCTCTGCTTAATTTCATTCTCTAGGGTGAATGTATTAGTGCATCTGTACAAAAAGGTTGATAATTCAATATTCTCTATATACTTTCTGACATTTCTGGTCTTCATTTTTCAAATTTATGCACCAAAATAAAGAATGTGTCTAGCAACCATGATAGCTTCCTGCCTAAAGCAAAGTATTTACATGTGTCCTTATAAAGCTATCAGAACAAAGTTTTTGCCGATATATACAAAATGATATGGCAATAGAAATATTTTATGGAGCAAATAGTATTTTCTGAATATACCTAAGGCATATAATTTCTGACTAAAAGGAGACAACTAACCTTGAACAAGGTCTTTCTTCTATTTATATATTTAAAACCTACAATTTTTTTAAAAATCTGTTGAGAAACTTTAACTCCACTCATGTTTAATTCCATTCATATATACTATATACCTAAAAATGATAACAAAATCAAATTTATACTATCTGGTGTGTATCCAATCAAGTACTTAAAAGTCTACTACTACTTTCCTATAAAGAGTTAAAGTGCTTATCCAGCTTAGAACACAATGTTGGCTGGGTGAAGGGTCACCCCACAACATGAACATCTATCCACTGTAACACTATGAGACTAAATTTAAATGATCCATTAATTTGTTTCCCCCACTAAACTAAGTCACTTCAGAGCAACAACAATATCATATTCATAACTGTAATCCTAACCTGCAGCCGAAGGCCTGGGAAATAACAACCTCTCATTTAGCGTTTGGTGAAGTCAGAACCTTAAGGCCCCTTAGGACATTTATAATGTTTTTCATAAGTTACTCTTAACTTACGAAAGAGTCCCTATAATTTGTAAGTTATGTTTTATCTTCAAAGTTACAGAAATGTGCAACTGCCTCAAGATACATTTAGTATCTGCTACATCAAAAACCTATACTCCTTGGCATGATGCCTAACACACAGGAAATATTCACTTAGTAAATGTTCGCTGTGGGTTCATCATGCTGGCAATAGTAGTAAGAATTATCGTCACTCCTTCAATGTGAAAAACCACCTGAATAATTCATATCAGATTGACTATTTAAAATGCAAAGAATTGGAACAACAAATTAAAAGTCTAATAGGTACTTGCTAAGCCAGAGACAAAAGGACAAAACAGTACCTTAAATTTATGCCTACTGTTCCATTATTGGAACGTTGAGCATGTGGAAGTTATTTATATCGTACTGCTCAAGGTCATTGCCAACGTCTGATTTTTTCAAAACTCAAAAAAAATTGCAATCTCAGGCATAAATGGGTTAAAGAAAAGTAAGGAATTGGCAGGATGGTTAAAAATACTACTGAGTTGAAGGCCGGGCGCGGTGGCTCATGCCTGTAATCCCAGCACTTTGGGAGGCCGAGGAGGGTGGATCACGAGGTCAGGATATCGAGACTATCCTGGCTAACACAGTGAAACACCGTCTCTACCAAAAATACAAAAAATTAGCCGGGCGAGGTGGCGGGCGCCTGTAGTCCCAGCTACGTGGGAGGCTAAGGCAGGAGAATGGCGTGAACCTCGGGGGGGCGGAGCCTGCAGTGAGCCGAGATTGCGCCACTGCACTCCAGCCTGGGTGAAAGAGCAAGACTCCTTCTCAAAAAAAAAAAAAAAAAAAGAAATACTACTGAGTTGAAACAAAACTGGTAATATCCGATAGCTATGACCTATGAAAATGGCAATTTTATAAAGTTCGACTTAATATAATGAAGCAACTTTAATCAAAACTAAAAGCAAGTTAACTTTTCTCTTCAAATTTTTATATATGATTTCATTCTTAAGGGCCTAAATAATATGATTTCTTAAGAATTACCACAATCTTAAAATTTCGATTACATACATTTTGCTCCATCATCCACTCATTCAAAAACTATCTTTTTAGTTCTTACAAAGGACCAAGAATTGTTCTTGGTGCAGGGATAGTGAATAAAACAAACAAAATGCCTCAAAGTTTACTCTTGGGGTGAAACAGATAAGTCATTCATACATAAATACATAAACTATGTAGCATGTCAGATGATGATAAATATATTCAAAGAAAAATAAGGAAAGAAAAATAGGGAAGGTCAAGGTTGGGAGTGGGGAGTTAAGATTTTTTAGATACAATGGTCTATGAAGTCCTCCTTGGTGGATGGCATCTATGCACACACCTGAAGCAGATAAAGAAGAAAGAAGCAATAACAAGCAAATTCCCTGAGGCAGAAGCATGCCTGCAGTGGTTCCCCACAGAATACTATAAAGTTAGTCAAAACTACTTACTTTCTTGTAAAGTTCTGATGCTTTCTCTTCAAACTCTTCTAGTTTTGCTTGATCTATGCAAATGTCTAAAATTGCAATGACAGGAAATTTTTAATGTGAAAGTTCTTAAACTTATTATGACTTCAAAAGTTTAGAAAGAAAAAATATCATAGAAAATAATTAAATACTAACACTCCAGTAATAAACAAAATGGAAAAAAATATTATAATGTTGAAATCAAAAAGGCTTTTCTAAGCATGATACCAGAAAACAGAAAACAAAGGAAAAGCCAAACTCAGTAACAATTTTAAACTTCTAGCAGGCAAAAGGAGACGTTCAATTGTAATGACACTCAAATGTTTCTATCACCAATTCGTACATATTTTCAAGAAAAAAGATGATGTCTAAACAAGCTTAAAAAATAACAGGCAACAGTAATAAACAGAAAATTAGAAAAATTGATACTAAAAAATCACCAAAACAGATGAATAAATGTTTATTATTCCCTAACGATATGAAAATTAGCAATATGAATGTGAAGATTAAATGACTGATAATGCCAAGTGTTGGAGTTGACATGAGGAAACCAATAGTAAAAACTAAGAACTTTGCTGGTGAAAAACTAGGCAATATGTACTAAAATTGTAAATATGGATTTTCTTTTAACCTAGCAATTCCATTTCTGAGACTTGGCCATTAGGCCTGAAAACTCATTAAAATATTTTTTGGTGTTAGCAAAAAAAAAAAAAACTGAAAATAACTTAAATGCCCATCAGTAATGAACTGCTTAAATAAGTTATGATATAAATACATGATAGAACACAATATAGAAGTAATTCATATGGATTTCCCATAATACATGTTATCCCTTCTTTTTTATTAAATGAAAGCGATACACGAACAAGGTTTATAAAAATATATTACAGAAGAATTTATAATAAAAAATAAGTCAACAAAGTTACTGCATCCAAATCTTAATCACACTTCCTAAATGCAATCTCTTATTACCATTTCTATACTAGATTATTTTGGTGGTTAGTTTCTTAACTCTAAATAAAATGTACATAACTATTATTTCTTGATTTATCTATTTAAGACATTATAGATAACTTTCTATTATAAAAGATTAAGACGGTGTTTGTTCTCTAATCCTAATTTTTGATATTTTATTTACTAAACTGGATTGCTCCAGAGCACGAAATATTTAATTTTGATTCTCATTACATTAACAATAACTTAAAATTCTTGCCATAGTATGTCAAATTATCTGTGCCTTATGCTTTCCAATACTTTTCTCCCCTACTGCCCAACTTTGGTTCTTCTTTCACCTATTCATAGAAATACAATGACATTCTCTTCTGTATTTAAATCTTTTGTATTTACTTATGAGTTTATTCTAAGTATTTAAAAATCAGTAAATACAATTAATTTATTAAAACTACATAAGCACGCATCACTTATACAGCCAAATGGTGTTCAAATATTCTATTTCCTTCTCAAGAGCTCAGTGAAAAAAACCTCTCAGCTGCCATTCCTAAATGACCCAGTGGAATACATTTTTTCAGATACTATTCAAAATCATTCCACATTTTAGTTTGCTGCATATTTACAGCACCATTTTCTTAATTTCTGCTTCCTCTTCCCACTCCCCCCACCCCAGGAACTTCTAATTGCTTATCTCTTACAGAGAGAAACAAGCATTTTCATTAATATTATCTAGTTCTTCACTAATTATATTTCATGCTTCTCCCTGGACTCAGATAATATATGAAAAGAAACACAACCCTGCACAGATACATAGCTGAAAATGAGAGGTGTATTTTAATAGCCTTTTCAAATCATTGTGGGTAATCTTCTTTGATGTTATATCGAAATCTGACAAATGGTGACTTCTTAAACAGTAGTTACAATGTGGAATCACATATCATATCAATTAACTTGTACTCTGTTACTCTAAAATCTCTTGATAAATGTTGCACTTTTAATAGATCTTTTGCCTATGCAGAATTTGTAATATCAGGCACTGGTCATATGGAAAGAATGGTGTGCTGAATCATGCAAAAGTTCTGAACGTTAACATGTCTTTATACAATATCACAATGAATAATCAGATAGGTTAATAACACCAGTGACATCAGGAAATAATTTTAGTATTGAGAACCTGTCAGCCTAAAAGCAGCAGATACAAGTTTTCCAAAATTCAAATCTCCACTTAAAAACTCAAATTTTCTCGTTGGCAGCATATTTATCGGCCATTTTCTTTGAAGTTACAGGCTCACTTTGTTTCATTTTTAAGAAAGCAAGTGCCTGACGAAAACTTTAATAAAAACTCAAATGTTACAACACTAAATAATAATGCTTTATCTTTAAAAAAAAAAAAAAAAAGAAAAGAAAGAAAAACTCTCAAGTTACAGAAGCCGTCGTCTGTATGAGTCATTCCAAGTTTAAAAAAAAAAAAAAAAAAGGCTTCGTGGGGACAGGCAATTCTGCTTGCAACTCAATTACACAAATATTTTCTTATTGAACTCTTTTAATAGATCTTTTGCCTATGGAGAATTTGTAACATCAGGCACTGGTCATATGCAGCAGAAGTACTGTATGTATAAATCCCACTTGTTAACACAGAATATAAAAACAATGTGTACGCAAGGGTCAGGCTTTAATAAAGTTAACAATTTTAGGACCTTATCAAAGGCATTCTTAAGTAAAAAATGGCAGTTTTTGTTGTTTTATTGACAGTAAAGATGACAATGACTACTCCCACAGTTTAGTGCCACTGCCTTGATTCATAACAAAGTGCCAGGAGTTTTACTCACCATTGTTCTGCACCACCAGTGCAAAATACCAACCGAATAAAAAAGGCAAATAATGTTTTTGTGCTATTATGAAAACAGTTTTGACAATTAGGGCCCTCAGGAGTCCAGACACAACCTGAGAGCCAATACCCTAGAGCTCATTCATAGAATAAGAGACAGTAAGATATTTCCATTTAAATAATAAATACTCACCTACAAACTGGGTTAAATCTAAATCTAGTCTTTTTCGATATGTGAAGTCTGGATCCATTCCATCTCTATGCAATACAATCTGGGATACACACTCATCAATTAATTTGAAGTACTGTTGCCTAAAACCAAAGAAAAGAGTAAATGTACGATCGATCATTAGTGTAACTTTACATGAAAACAAAACTTTTTTGCTAAGATTGATTTCAAGTTCAACAATTTGTTAGTAATACAGTTTCAACAGCTGACACAACAGATTTTACATGGGAGGGAGAGTAAATACAATTGTCATCATTTTGCTTTTAATGAATTCAAAACATCATTTTTATAGTCTTTTAGGAAATACAGTATCCCTTAATTTTCTTATAAAAGTCAAAACCTTGAATTACGTAAATTAGCTGAAAGTGAAGTGATAAATGCTTAAAATTCGTGCTCAGAGGTCATCAACTTTCCACTGTACCACACTGAAATAGCTACCATTAACTCACTTCATTAATACAACCAAAATAAACAAAAAATCTTTTCTAAAATGTTTTATGGGAGTATGTGGTATACTGTTTTCCAAGTGTTTGTGAAATCAAATTTAAAACTGGTACTGTAAGTTATATACAATATCAAATTTATATTTCTTACTCAAAAGGAAATAGAAAAATTCAGTATAATAATATTTGTCCAAAAATCGAAGTTTAACTAAAATCTCCAAGTAGATTTCATGTTGTCATTACATTTAAGTCTAGTCCATCTACACTGGTCATAAGCGAAACATCCCTTAACATTTAATAAATGTAAAACAGATAAAAGATTTTATAAGCAAAACCAAACTAAAGTGATAAACAGGTTGGGTACTATTCTAATGAAGCACAGTACTCCATCTCAAATCATCCCCTAGAACTTCTTTCCTTAATGACTTTTAGCATACTTTTCCTCTCTAAATCCTCCTCATTACCTAAGTGTTGGTCCCTCAAGCCATTTAGACTTTCCTTTCCATAAACTATGACCCATTGCTCTTGACCTACTTACCTTCCACCTAATAAACCATCTATTAAGGTGAAGAAAATCTACTACAGCTTAACATAGCAAAGATGACTAATGATCATTAACTGTCATAGAGTAAAAATGTTTAAGAAACAGTTCCTGGGTACAAATCAAAAGTGTTATCTATGCTTGCCTCTATTTGTTCAAGTTCTTTCCAGACATTATCTCCCATCCCCAAATATTTCTGCCATAATAACCACATTTACACGTGGTACATACATTTAAACACATTTATATCCATCACATTTAAAAATCTAGATGATGTATTTCTTTTCTACTCTTAACATTAATGTTTTTAAAATGAAAATGTTTTAAATTAACAACACAAACTATTTCATGTCATCTTTTTAAGAAATCATAATTTTAGTTAAGTTTTTCCTCAACTCCACAATGTCCAATTATGAGTTCATCTATAATGTAGCTGAAATTTCATGCAAAAACTCATTGGGGAGGCAATACTATCAAAGAATAATACACAACATTTCCGGATTCCAGAAATGTAAATCTAGAAAATAATCTCCATGAGCAATATTGGTGAGGTAGTAAATGTGTCTGAGGAATATGTGAATAACTTAATTAAGGGATGAACATTAAGTTGTCATTACTGATAAAATGCTATTTTTGTTGGAAGAGTTTTTGAAATCTTCACTTTTCTCTGTGGTATTGTTAACAAATATCAGAAATTATGTCCCATGCGCATTTAACTAGCATGGTATTTTACACACGGTAAGCCTTAATTATTTGGTGCAAAATTGAATTGATCTTGTCCACCCAATTATCTTGCTGTATTTCAGCCCCCTCCCTTCTTCCTGGGGAAAAGGGGCTGCCTTTGACATATATTCTCCAATCGAATTCCATTTCTGTCAAACTTTCTTTTGTCCCAAAAGTGGAAATGAAAAAATATTATAATTTTTCCATCTACCAATTCTTTCAAATGAGAACATTTAACATTCTGCAATGGAACAATCTACTGTTTGTAAAAAGAAAAAGAAAAATTATGTGTGTTCATATCAAAAGTAGTTTAAATAGCTCATTAAACAAAAAATGTTACAGGTTATCTAAGATTGCTGAAAAGGTAAAAATAGAGGTCCTTCTGAGGTAGATGAAACCAAAAAATGAAGGTAAAAAACAAAAAAAAAACACTCATAGATGTGTACACCAACAAGAGTAAGTTTTACTGTATGTAAATTAAAAAATAAATGCATGACAAAAATATATGCAAATTATTACAATTCTGACACAATCTTGGAATAAAAGCATAACATATTTTTAAGAAATATTAACAACAACAATAATAAATAGGAGAGTTTGGAAACATGAGGAAAAAACTGATGGAGTTGTCTTGAGTCTAGCAGTCACAGGAAGAACACTGCCTTTGTGGCAACCATATCTGGAACCAAGATACCTGAGGTTTAAAGAGCCAAAGAAGGAATTAACATAGATGAACATCAAATGTAAAAGTTCATACTCAAAAGATGGCCAAATATCTAAATTTCTATGCCTTAATGTCATTTTGGTAATGCCACAATTTAATCTTTCTCCAAGACTCTTGATTTAACTCAAATGATATGATCACCTGAACATAACCCAAAACAGTTGTGTTTTTTAATCTGTTTTGAAGCTAGATACAAACACATGCCCTCTTGGGGCACAGATGAAGGGATCAAAGTCATAAGTATGATAAAACCCCTGCAGGACTACAGGCATGTTCAAACCATTGAAAACAAACAACAGTCTTAAACTCTTGGGTACTCAAACAGCATCAAACATCCAGAAGACGACAGGACTGACCACATACAGATCAAAAAATGTATGGAGTTTACTTTAGAGTAAGTAGAAGTTTCAATTTCATTTATAAGTAAATTTGGAGTAGAAATATAGTATCATAAACAGCATGGTACAAATGGTATTTTAAAATCTAAATTAGCAATTCTTAATCTAGCATTTATAATATAAGTATTTAAACTGGTTTATTTTTAATAAAATATCAGAAAGAAGCAAATTTAAAAAATCAGTTACTAAACTCATATTTTAGAATATGAATGGGATTTCTGGCTACAAAGAGAGTAATTTTGATGTATGTCCTATCCTCATCCTGAAAAACCTGAAGTTTTAACATTTTGGGTCTCCTCCTTGCTTGTTAGGTACATCAAAAAACCACTGAGTCATACCCTCTGATGTTACCCTGAGGACACAGCCTGAATGAAGCTTGTCTAAAAAACTCTTCTACTTGAAATTAAGTAGAAAAGAAAAAAACACCCAAAGTATAAGAGAATGAAATTTCAACAAATCTAAATTGGTGGCAACAAAATGATTTTATATTCAAAGAGCTCAGCTTCCACCATAAAACAGTAATAGAAATGGAAAGTAGATATAGAGAACATTTACTAAGCATACACCATATGCCAAGGGTTTGGCTAGAACTTTTAGCCACGTTCCCATATTTCACCTGCCTAACAACCCAGTGAGTTAGGCACTAATCTCCATATTTAGTCACATTATAATGTAGATGAGGTTAAAAGAAAGATAAATAATTTGTCAAACTCAGATGGCTAGGATATAATCAATCTTTAAAAGCCATTTGTCTGGCTTTTTGATATATTAGCAACATTAAACGCAACTGTATTATTAAGGCTTGCCAGCTACTTAAACACTAATAAAAGCAATGCTTAGTGCCCTTCATGTAACTTATAAGAAGAAACTTATCATCATTCCTACTGCCTAAGAAATAACCAGAAAATATTATCTGTTACATGATAAACTAGTAATTTGTTGCTAGTTTGCATTTTTATTCAGATGAAAGGTTGTAACCAGGAATCCGCAGGAGCTTAAAAAGTAGTAGTAATATCATTTTACCACCGTCTACCTAAATATATGCCCAGAGGAAACAACACATTCTATGAATCAGTGTTATGACAAAAATAAAAATCGTTTGCTTGTCAAAGGCAAATATGATGTGAATTTCACAATTAATAGATTTTTATTAGTGAAAGAAAACATTAGAATATAACTTCCTCTTACCTTATAAAATAATCATTTCGAATCAGCAAAAGATGCTGAAGAATAGAAATAAAATATCCCTCTGCTCTAGTTTCTTTAACTGTGCTCCACACCATGTTGTAAACATCATATGCTTCAGTGAGTTGATTAAGGAATATATGGATTTATTTATACTCTACACCAAACAACTATAATAATATGACAGAATTTGTTCTGTAAGGTTTTGGAACTCTAATACAGGCATCTTATATATTCAACATAAAATACAGATATTTAGGATTGAGGGGAGTGGAAAAACTCTGGAAATGGTGACTTAACCTGACACTTCCTGACTTCCCTTCTACAATCAGCTCCAACTAATCTGTCTCCCCTAAGCACAGATGCTGCTGGGAACAAAGGTAGTAGGGAAGCTGGCTATGAATACTGTGTTGAATTCTAAAGGTTGCCTGACCAACAGAGCTGGTGGTCAGGTTAATTATGTATCATGAAGAAGCCCCAGGTGAGGATAGGAACCTGTTGAGTCTCATGAGGAGCACAGACATCTGCAAACCCACAGATTAACATGTGACCCCTGCGTATGCACCTAAGATGCAGGGAAAGAGCAGCCAGTGACTAAGGCTGCCCTATTCCTAATGCTAAAAAGCCCTGAGTAGAAAGAAAAAGTGTCAAATACAAAAAGAAAACAAAACAGATTGCACACATACATATAAGAAGCCAATCTACAGAATCCATTTGTTAGTTGCGGCATACGCTTACATATATGTGTATTCATAAAAACACACAAATTAATAAAATAACATTCTTCTGATGCATGAAGGTTTGATTTCATGTTGTTTACACAGAAATGAGCTAAATATTTGTGGCTGAGTATTTTGGATTTAGCAATAATTTTATATATGATTTGACTAGACTTCAGAACAAAAGGATATTCAAGTTCAGCTCTAATATCTTCGAGGCGATGGGATAACTCAATCAAATCTTCTTCTTTATGCTCATCAAAGACTTTAAGTTGGATATCCAGGCCATCATTCTTAATGCGTTTTAAATTCTAGAGATATGAAATAAAAATTATGATGAATGATTTTGTTTTTAATTATGCAAAAGAATAAAAAACATATAAACAATAAAGCAACCATTCAACTTGATTTATAGCATTCGAACATTTAAAGTGTTAAATAACACTCAAATCTTATCATCTATATTTCAAAAATAGATTTTTTAACTCAAGCCTTTTCCCACAGATAAATTATTCTTCAAGGTAATTTATCTAAATTTCCCCCTACTCAAGTACTCTTTTAATTTAAATATTAATAAGGAGACTGCAGGGCACTTACTGGTAATATCTCTTTCAATCCACAATGCATAAACTCATTTCTGATGTGAAGCCTGAAGTCCAAATCATCAGGAGATGTAACCAGGGCATTGATGAGCTGCATACAAGCTACCTACAAGAGATCAAACAGTGAGACAGACTGGGTTTCCAACATTAAAGAAAGAGTAACAAAAGTAAACTTCAAGGTTTTGTTCCAGCATTATTAAATATCTTTCCTATTAAAACAATTTGTAAGCAAAATATTTTAGTCAGTTATAAACTACAGAAGAAATAAAGTTTCAGTGGAGTTTTTCATTTCTCATTTATTTGAGCGTTACTGCGGTGAAAGGAAGATGGAAAAATATTAGCCATTACTACTGCTCCATAAAAAAATAGAAAAAAACAAAAAAAACTTGTAACCAAAAGCTAAGTTCCTGTGCAATATCACTCTACACACATAAAACAGAAATTGAACATATCCTAGTTGAAAAGCATAAACACCTATTGGATAGATAACACTTACCTAAAATAGGATAATAAAATAATTTTCCATTCATCAAGCGAGACTCAAAGTCTCAAAGACTTCAAGGTCAACAAGGGTCTTAACTCTAGTTAACAAGGTTATAAATAAGCACTGTATAATTAATTTCTAGAAGTTAATTTATCAGGCAATGGTTCTCATACTTTGGCAAAAATTCAAAATTACCCTATGTTTTAACCAGAAATAAATAACAGAGCTCACTAAATCCTTTAATATATAGCTTAAATGATAAAAATTTTTTAAATCACAAAATTTTTCAGCTCATGTTTAACACTTCAACTTTCAACTTTTCCACTTTTTTTTATCCCTGGCTAAAATATATCTTTCATCCTCCAAAATCCATTAAATGGAAACAAAAGACAGTCTTTCTAGAGAAGCATTCTTTGTTGTTGTTGATAATACTATTTTTCTAAAGTCTACATTCTATCCAAGTCTAGCAAGAACTACTGGACTACTGATCAATATGTTTAACCTCATGCTGTTCCCTAAATTGTCTTTTCTCCATCCCTTAAGGCAAGGTTTATATGAATTTAAAATGCTGTTTTGGAGTAAGACACCAACAGGAGTCTCAATTCCTGCTGTTTGAAATATATAGTAATTGTTATATTTGATATCTAAGCATTCAAATCTGACCAGCATGCCTCTACTGTTGAAACTTAAGGTTGTTTAAAGTGGGAATTGGAAATATGTCAGAAGAGAGAGGAAGAAGAAAAACATACTAAAAAAAAAACAAAAAAAACAAAAAAAACTTAACAGAATCTACCTTTCCAGTACATGTTCATTCAGCTGTAACCAGTTCATGTCAAAAAGTCAAGTTTAAAATGCTTTCCTTCCACCCCCTTGCCAGTCATTACCCAGGACCCACAAATGTTTATTTTCAGGAATGCCATATAATTTTCAAAGATCTCAAAGAGCAAATAAATAATGTTTCTCTACATTCAGAGAAACTAAATCAAACTCAGTCACCTGGCTTCTAGAAAAACACAAATTACTGACAACTCAAAGAAAGTAGCAAAAATAAGGAACACAAAAACTAGCAGCAAATATTACCTAAATGGAAAATACATATATGTAGACAACAGTAGCATGAAATTGAGAAATAAGGGAAAAGATAATCCAAATTATTTCCGGGAACTATTCAAAAAGGTGATTCTGCATAGAAGAAAAAAATAGGAAATTAAATTGAAATAATGAATTCAAGTTAAATTTATAAAATTGCTTCCCAATTCTAATCATAATTTGCCATTAGCATGGCCTACAGTCTAATTTAAATCATGCAAACATGTCTGTAAATATACACAGGTATGCATTAAAATGTATTGTTTCTTTATGGATAAATAATTCTATCATCAAGGTAAAGACCAAGGAGTTCCTTCCAGGTTTTATACATAATGAGATACATACCTGTGGTATCACACAATTTCACGATAATTTAGCATACCAAAAGAAGGGAGTGTCAATCAGCATTTATGCCATATCAATCAACTCCTAGAGATATCGAGAAAGGTTAAAAAACTACAAAGGTTAACAGGACATTTTGCCTGTCCAATGAAAATATATCAGTAAAATGATAAAAATATACTATATACTGTAAGAAATATGTTTGGTAAATAATGGGAAAATGGAGATGCTAAATGAGAACTAGGACAGCTGAATAAAGTACTGACTCAAGGATTAATAAAATGGCCTGATGAAGAAGTGAAGAAGGAAGATCTAAGAGAGGAATTAACATGTTCAAAGACATAGAACCTTTAAATTACAAGTAATTCAAATTTTATGAGTGGTTTGTCAAGGTAGAAAGGGGAGTAATGGGAAGAAGTCAAGAAATGAGGCTGAATAAGGAGACAGGAGACAGGACACAGCCTTGTGTGTCAAGTCACAAAATTCAGATTCAACAAGAAATAGTGAAAATCACAAGGAATTTTATGCAACGGGGGCACAATAACAGAGGCAATAGATTCAAGTTCAGAAGCTACTGTAGAAGTAAATTTTTGAGCAAGGAGGAAGGTTTGAACATTTGAAATATGAAGAAAAATTGATAGAATGAGGTAGAAGAAAAGCATTTACAAGAGGCCTCCCACTTTTGTTATTTAACTAGATAGAAAGTGATACCATTAGCAGACATACAAAATGTAAGAAGAGCAACAGGTTTTAGAGAATAGGATAAATCCTACTTTCAAAATTCTGATTGAGATGTATATTAGAATCATTCATTCATTAAAAAAATAATTACTGAGTACCTACAACTTCTGTCAACTGGAGATACTCCTACTCAAAAAATGAGAAACAAAAGTCAGATGTTTGTCATAAGGAAGTAATCTCTGTGCTCTATTTGATGTTCCAAAAATGTAGCATATGATCTCTCTTAATTTGCATGTTACAGAAGTCATTGTGATACATTACAAACCAACCTCCCTCTGCGCTAATAAGGGTAAGAAAATAAGGAGCTTCCATCTTCTTGAGAGCATCTAGTTAACTAAAGGTTCCATCTTAGGGCATTAGAAGCAGTTTACCCTGATACTGGCTCACATACTTCATTCCTTCAAAGCCTATTTATTGATTCCTACTATATACCAGGCACTGTTCTTGGTGCTAGACATACAGCTGTGAAAAAAGATGGAAATTTCTTTGAGAGAAAGAGGAGTCAAGACTGACTCCAAGGTTTTGGGCCTGAGCAACTTAAAGGATGAAATTGTAATTTATTGAAACAGAAATGACCACGGGAGAAATAGGCTTGGGAAGAGAGAGGGAATCAGTTTTGGAGATGATAAGTTAGAAATGCCTATTAGTGATCTAAATTTTAAAAGCTGTGAAGGAAATTGAAGATGGAAGACTCCAGTTCAAAATAAAGCAATTACCATAGCAATAATACGTAAAAACCAAGATCTCAGATGGAATCACGACAGAATAGAGGAAAAAGGAGGTGTAAGAACTGTTTAGGGCATTTTCAACTGTAGGTTTCAATGTGGAGATTAGAGAAATAAGTTAAAGAAAAAGATAAGTTAAAAACCATAAGTGAGGTAGAAGGAAAACAAGGAGATTGTGGTGTCCTGGAAGTATGGAAAGTGGTCTCAACAGTGAGAGAGTGATCAACTGTGTCAACTGTGGTCAAATAAAATAAGGACTAATCAATTACCACTGCATTTGGCAAAATGAAAACACTGGTGACTTGACAAGAATAGTTTCTACAAAGGGATAGAGTTACTGTCCAAGTGAAAACCACCTGCCTCCCCACAGATGCCATATGCAGCCAGTAAACAAAGCAATTGCTCTAAAATATTCTCCTCTTTGCCCTAAATGCATCTTTATATGTTAGAAGTAACTGCTCCTTTATCTTTCTTTTTAAAAAGTCTATGTAAAGACACTTATCTCTAGGTGTTATGGATTACAAATTCAATTCTAATGGTTTGGAAAGCCAATACTGTAAGCTCACTTTAGTACTCTTGTGTCAATTATCAAAAAGGGTCTTCTGTGAGAAAAGGTATTTTAAACGTAACTTCTAGCTGGAGGGGTGTGTGTCCATCTATGATTCAGGATAGTTGAGGATTTCCTTAGGGCAGCAGTAAACTAAAAGTATAGTACAAGGACTGTCATCGGCAAACTCCAGACAGCCGAAGACTGGAAAGCGAGCGGCCAAAAAGGTAATGACAAAGAGTGGGACAAAAGTCAGCAATACCATAAACTAGGAAGGTAAAGACATAACAGGGGCCAATAAAGTAGATAAGCTGTAAATAGAAATCTCAAAGATATTCAATATGTGGGACAGAGCCAGTCAAAGGCAATCTTAAGAACAGGGCAAACGATCAAAGGAAAATCATTAGAAGCCGAAAGAGGTTAACAACAAGATAGAGGAACATGCCACTATCTACATCACTGAATCAGCAAAGTGGCTTTCTGCCCTTGAAAATGAAGTTTTCTTCATATGTGAATACATAGTACCTAAATTTCCTTTGGTACATAATTTATTGCAATTACTATGTTCAACACAAATAGGAGAAAAGACAAATGTGTTTATTTGTACAAAGTTATTGTACATGAGAAATCTTGTTACATGCATATAAGGTGCAGTGATCAAGTCAAGGTATTTAGGGTGTCTATTCCCCAAGTACAATATATTTGGTCAGATACAGTCACTCTATGCTGCTATCAAACATTAAACTTATCCCTTCTACCATATGTTTGCACCCTTTACACACTTCTCTTCATCCTTCCTCCTCCGCCCCCACTCACTCTTCCCAGCCTGTTATCTTTCCACTTTCTACATCCATGTGATCACAATTTTTAGCTCCAACATATAAGTGAGAACATGTGATATTTGTCTCTCTGTGCTTAGCTGATTTTACTTAAGATAATAGCCTCCAGTTCCATCTATGTTGCTGCAAATGACAGGAGTTCATTCCTTTTTATGGCTGAATAGTATTCCACGGTGTACATGAACCACATTTTCTTTATCCATTCATCCACTGATAAACACTTAGGTTTATTCCATATCTTTGCTATTGTGAATAGTGCTGTAATAAACACACGAGTGCCAGCATCCCTTTGAAATATTTATTTCTTTTCTTTTGGGTGGATACTCAGTAATGAGATTGTTTTTTCTAACCTTTGGTTCCCTGATCCCTTTTTGGACAACAAACTTAAGCACAAAATTCAAGGTCCACTAACAGGTATGATCCCTAAGCCCCATCCATGAGGACCATCCAGTTTTTCCAAAGGCCGCCAGAGCAGATGCTTTCAACCTGATTGTGCTGACAAGATTTAGAAAGTTGTCTAATAGCAAAAGTAAGTAGTTCTTAGAAAGTTTACTCTTGAGTCAACATGTTCATCCTGGGTATAAGTAGATGTTTTTACAATTAAATCATGGATCTACATTGCAACAACATATCAGCTTCAGGAGCTAAATCCAGATTGAAAACAAGAACCAGTAAAATACTTAAATAAAAATTCTATCAGAGGCTGCAAAAGCTTATTATCTGGGCCTGGAAGATACAGTTTAGACTGCTATTCATCTTTCCTACCCCATAGCAGAAATCATCTGTCTCTCTTTGCACAATTAAATTTCACATTTATCAAGTTAAAATGAGTAAATGATGCTTATGGAGAAATATTTTGCCTCCAGTGTAAATAGAGAAATTCCAAGGATTTTAAAATTTTATACACATGCATTGAAGTAACTGCATATACCCCATATAGACTCAGAGAAATAAACTGCAGGACTCAAGAAGCTATAATTTATACCAGGGATACTAAAGAACAAACTTGAATTCTTAAAATATTTATTCGAAAACTCCCCCAAGACATCATTAATTTCTTCTATGTACTCCCATGCCTTTTTTCTAAAACTGCCTTTATTGCAATTTTCATATGAAATGTTAGATGGCTTTAAATTCTTGAGTATAAGCTTCTTAAGGGCAGAGGTGTATTTCATTCAACTCTGTAGTTCCAATACCTAGCATAGCCCAGTACATAGCAGTCACTGAATAACTAAGTAATTGATCAGTTAATTATGAAACTTTTTAGTTACCTTCAAGACATTAATTATATTTCTAGTTGTCCATTGTAGAATAAATGAAGAAATGTATTATATAGACTTATTAGGTAGATTCAGAAAACTGCCAGTAAACTCTAGATAATGAGAACCATTAGTTTATACTTGGGTATGCTCCATATGACAATATGAGTTCACATTAGAATATTATCTGTTCCTTTAATGTCTACTAGCATACTGGCTTATTATTTACTGATCCATTTTAATATGGTTGATGTTTTAATCGATTGATACTTATATATCAACCCTATTCATGCAAACCCCAATAAAAGTAGCAGTCGGAAAAGAAAAGAATTAAAACAAATTAACTTTTGCATCCTTCTGGGATAGCTCAACAATGATCCTAAAAATAAGCCTTTTACTAATAGTCTGTATTCTTCATTTAGTCCTTCACTAAATGTGAGAAAAATTTATTTAAAACAGAAAATTAATTAACAATGATTTGATAGAACAGAAGAGATACTTAAAAAATAGTAAATCAAGATATAACTGTTCATTATAAGACAAACTTTACTTGGTCTTGGGCATAATAAAACCTGGGTAAACTTTGAAGATTAAAGTGGTAGGTGGAACAAAATCAACCAAAGCAAATACACTTGGCTAAATCCAGAAAGGCATTTAACCTCTGATTTGTTTTAATGTGAGTATTCAATGGCATATTTGTCTGATTATTGCCCAATGACAAATTTCAAAATATAGTGATTATCATTCAATTAAGAAAGGTTTTTGGTACTATTTTTAATACTTTAATGAAACTATTTATATAATGATAAAAAGTTATCCTTTTTTAATTTATTAAAATATTGTGTTTTCTACTTTTTCAGACATGGAAAAATGAGATCCCATCAAACTTTCAAAGATCTCTCTTCTAATTAAACTTAATGAAATCCACAGATTGAAGAGTTTTTTTTAAGTTAAGGAAAAATTTAACTATCTTTGCAGCAGCCACAACAATGCAACACTCAATCTTTGACTGCAGGAAACATAAATGGCCTACAGCCCTAGCTGCTACCTTCTGAAACCTATCACAGCATTTGAAATGAAGCCAGCCAAGGCTTGAGCACAGCAAGTATACTAAAATAGACCTGTTCCTGGGACACATGGGACTTTGGCTCAAGGATTCCCCAACAGGCTTGCCAAGCTCTCCTAGAATTTCAGGGCAGCCTGAGACACTTTCACCCAATCTCCACTCCTTCCCTCTCTCCTTCACTTAGGGTCAGATCTGCATTGAGTTTGACAGCTCTCCCAGTCTCCCCCAGCTCCTCCTCCAGGGTCTCTCACAGGCATTTCCTCTAGTCCCTTACACATCAAATCTCTTGCTTCTCAGAGAACCAAGACTAACAGCCTCATTTCACAAAGCAAGTTTCAACAAGGGTTATCATTTTCAAATTGTCAGACTCGTAAGTATTGTAACTGAAGCTTAATGAAATTTCTTATTTTTTAGGTATTTAACAGAACACTTTTGCTTTTTCTTCTTGTTCTTTATATATGACCAGTTTCTGTATTTTCATATGTTATCATGAGATACGGGTTAAGACCATGTGCATGCCAGACACTGAAATACATTTGGAACAGTTTTTCTCTAGTAATATTTCCAGAGACACCAATAGCCTGGATTATATTTCTTGCTTTTGCTTCCTTGAAAAATATATTCTAGGGTAGAGAAATATCTACCACAGGAATCCTAGAAAGACATACCAACCATCAGTCACCTCATCCAGTACTGCATCACTGTTATCACTATAGCTTAAGAAGCCTGAAGATATAAGGGTTGCACAACAATGTGAATGTGTTTAATGTCACTGAACTATACTCTCGAAGATGGTTAAAATGGTAAATTTCATGTTATATATATCCTACCACAATAGAAAAAAAAAACCTAAAGCAAACAATGGCTACGTATTTCAACAGTGGGTAAAGAAATGACAAGATCTGGGTCATCTTTTCTAGATAATCATAACAAGTAGAGATCCACAGAAGGACAACATAAACCCAGCTATTGGTATTATATCTAAAGAGTATACTAAAATCAGATATTTAGAAACCTGAATGAAATTAAGTAAAAGGATTTAAGTATATATTTTAAGTGAGCAAGCTCAGAACTAAAGGTGCTACAGATTCACATCAAACCATCAAAGACAACCAAACAATTTTTTCTCTCTGAAACAAGCTTCCCATCTTTTCCTTTATTTGCTCTCTGACGTAATTATTTCTCCTCTCTGGACTCAGAAACTTTGGAAATCATGTTTTCCCTTTATTCAGTAACTAACATAGGGAAAATATTCTTGAGGTATTCTCAAGAATTAAAATTAATGAGGGTTTCATTCCATTCAATCTACATCCAAGATATAACAAATGTGTAGGAACAACATTAGAAGAACTGGGCCAAAGGAAAAGTAGCCAAGGTGACACTAGGAGGTTTGTGGTCTTCTGTCTGTTGCAAGACAATTCTCCCTGGATCTCTCATATTTCATTTCCACTTGTACTGCAAGTAAAGACACTGATAGTCTTTGATCTAGATGCTCTTCAAGGATGTGTGTATACAAAACAATCTTGGACAACAGCATATCTCTCCAGAGCAAAGAGCAGGCTCACTTTATGTCTAGTATAATAAAGGTAATGTCTCCTTTTAGAGCAAAGTGCAGGCAAGTTCAAAGTTCCTCTCCTACAGCACATCCTGCCATCTACCACCAGAAAGTTCTGACCATGATTTGATTACCATTACCTACACTTTATTAAGAGGTCAATCAGAATAGATCCAGCTCCTGCATCTCCCATGCAAAATATCTTCCCTTCTCTCTGGATGTCAACCCTATTCCAAATCCCATAACTGTAGCTCAGTCATTCTGTGGGGTGGGTGAATAGAACTGACAAAAAGGGGTAAGTTGGACTGACTGTCTTCAGGCAGTCCCTCCAAAAATTTTTAGACTTAATTATTTCCTGAACCAAGAACTGTAAAATTTACCAGCCACCCGGAAGCCAAGTTGAAAGCTCTGCCACCCTGTAAGTCCCTCAACTAATAAAGGTCCTATTTGGGTCGTCCCAACAACTACAAACAACACTTTCCTTCCAGGAGCACCATGTATACCTTTCAAGACTATTTATCTTATGCGAAAGACAGGCATTAACTTGCCTCTCTCTTCAAAAACACCATGACTTGAACCCTACAGGTATGATCATAAGAAATGTCCAAGTGTTTAAAGAAATGCCACCAGTATGTCATGTAACTCTTAGGCAACTATGGAGATCTCTCCAAACGGAAGCTATCCTTAGTTACTCTGGGGAGCTTCCTGGAGAAAAATACTGACTTACTATGTGTACTCTGCAGGTAGTTATCCCTACAATGGGAAGTGGTAAAAAATCTGCGCCTGATTTTAGCTAAAGTGATCAGTGACACTACATAAGCCCTGGGAGGCAATCAGGTCAGCTTCAACTCACTGACCAGAATTGTTGTGAATGAAAGAATTGTCCTAGACTTCTTTGCTGAACAAGGGGAAGTCTGCGCTATCACTAACACATCATACTGTATCTGAATTAACACCTCAGGCCAAGTGGAAAGATGAATCAAAAAATTTAAAAAGAAAGCCACCTGGTGTTCTAAGGTAGACTCTGATGATTTACTGGATTATGGGATTTGTTCAGCTGACTAGATCTGGGAACTGGAAGGCAGGACTGAGGCCAATACTTCCGAAAGGCCTCATTCTGCTGCCCACAGTCCCTACTGAACTTAAAATTAAGTATGCTATGAAACAAATTGAACAGATTTCATCATAGCCTGTATCAATCAGATCAATTACAGTCATTGCTGCCCATAATATAAAAGTAGTATTCCCTATGCTCAAGGTTTCTCTCCTAAAACACAACCCACTGCAACTGGCAGTATTCACATTACACTACGAGTGTCACAATATGGGCTTTGGGACTGACAGAAAGCTGATACTCAGCCTACTGCTATTGCTGTGAGCAATAAAATCCTTTGTTTTTAACCTAGGAGTTCATGTCTTTTGACAGCACCAATAGAACTGTGGCAGACTAACATGTCAGTTTACAAGTGGCAGATCATCTAAGACCACTCATGTTCCCGACCCTCCTATCAGCAACTCCATGGGTACTGGATCAGGGAGAAACCACAGGAAAAGGAAGTTACAGAATTCTATCACTGCAGGCCTGAGGACATATACACAGAAGAAGAACCAAATATCCACCCAAAACGCTCTAGGATTTCCATATTTTGGTTCCCTTCCAAAAATATATCACAATTCAATCAGTCCTATGACCAACAGCAAGGGTTTCAATAAATTCTTTGAAATCTAGAAAATGCTCTTGATACTCCAGGAAAGTATGACCCTGACAAGAGTAGACAGAAGACACAGAAAGGAAAAGAAAAAGAGGACAGAAATAAAAATAACAGAAGATTAAAGGACAGCAGAAACTAGAGATTAGTTAACGAATACTTATCGCAGTCCTTTTCTACTACGGAAAAACTGGCCAACATGAGGGACAACCACACACATGAATACTGGACACTATGATGGAGGGTTTGGTTCTCCTGGGGCAACTGTGGCAGAAGGCTCTCTGTCCCTGGTGTCACAAGTGCTGACCACAGCAGAGAGTTGGGAGTGGCACTTCCATTAGAGCACTGCTGTGATACAGTGCAGCCTATCTTCTGTATTACTTCTAGCTACAAACCACCCACATGATTCCCTGAGCCTATCAGAAATTTTGTAAGGTAGGTACAAAATTTGTGAATTAATTAACTGATATAGGCTTATGATGAAATCTGTTCAGTTTGTTTCATAGCATATTTAATTTTGTAATACCATTTTCTGCTTAAATTACCTAGAGTGATTATGGTGCTTGCAGCTGAGAAACGCTGTCTGATGTTTGAAAAAAAAAGTAATGTATGCTTATTTTAAGTCCTAGATTTATATTTGTACTTTCTTTCCTGATAACAATGTATATGTGTGTGTGTGTGTATACATACATACATATATACATATATATATATATATATATATATATATTTTTTTTTTTTTTTTATGAGATGGAGTCTTGCTCTGTCAGCCACGCTGGAGTGCAGTGGTGCGATCTCAGCTTGCTGCAAGCACCGCCTCCTGGGATCACGCCATTCTCCTGCCTCAGCCTCCCGAGTAACTGGGACTATAGGCACCCACCACCAAGCAAGGCAATTTTTTTTTTTTTGTATTTTTAGTAGAGATGTGGTTTCACCAGGTTATCCAGGATGGTCTCAATCTCCTGACCTCGTGATTCTTCTGCCTAAGCCTCCCAAAGTGCTGGGATTATAGATGTGGGCCACCGCGCACGGCCCCTGATAATAATATTCCTCAAGGCCTGAGAATAAAGCTATTCCAGGTACAAAGTTTAACATTTTCTTACTATATAATATCAAATGGGGGATGTGTGCTCAATTCTATCATAATCATAAACAAATTATTATTAGGATCAAAATAACAAAAAGTAACAGTTCTCCTTATTCTCCTTTAAAAAAATACTTTGTCATAAATATACTTTGCAGTAAAAGAATAATGAAGAATGTTTTTATTTTGCTATCTCATTTTCTCCAATTTAAAAGTGAACAATTGTTTCCTATTTTATTCACCAATAAACAAGTTTTATTGTAAATTGGTGATTTGCTAATGTCATCTAGTTTAGCACATTTTAATAATGCAATGCATTAAAATGGAATTAAAAAGGTACAAATAGTTTTATAGGAAAATTGATAGCCAGCCACCTCAAAATTTATTTGTGGAAAATTCAGAAAGACAGAGAAATAAGTATTTTTAGATATTTCTACAATTTTTTTGATAATTTTAAAGAATATAGAAAGAGCATAATCTGCAATATGCAGAAAAGAGTATCTATGTTACCTTTTTTTGTTTGTTTGTTTGGCCTAAGTTAGCACTCTAGAAAATGGTATCTTTTACTCTGAAGCCTGCTACCTGCTAGCTATTTCACACATTAGGCTTAAAAACAATGAGAAACCTTTATTAAGGAGTAAAAGCCTTCAACAAAATATTTGAATAGAAAAAATAAGAACGTAGAACAATTCTTCCCATTTTCTATTCCCAATTAAGAGCATGGAAATTTAACCTGAACATATCAGAAAAATGAGAAAGAAATAAATTTGAATGATGCTAAAATAACCTTTCACTTCTTAAAAATTAAGCTCTAAGAACTATATCAAGAAATTTATTTTAACCTACAAAATGGGAGAAAATCTTCGCAACCTACTCATCTGACAAAGGGCTAATATCCAGAATCTACAATGAACTCAAACAAATTTACAAGAAAAAACAAATAACCCCATCAAAAAGTGGGCAAAGGACATGAACAGACACTTCTCAAAAGAAGACATTTATACAGCCAAAAAACACATGAAAAAATGCTCATCATCACTGGCCATTAGAGAAATGCAAATCAAGACCACAATGAGATACCATCCCACACCAGTTAGAATGGCCATCATTAAAAAGTCAGGAAACAACAGGTGCTGGAGAGGATGTGGAGAAATAGGAACACTTCTACACTGTTGGTGGGACTGTAAACTAGTTCAACCATTGTGGAAGACAGTGTGGCGATTCCTCAGGGATCTAGAACTAGAAATACCATTTGACCCAGCCATCCCATTACTGGGTATATACCCAAAGGATTATAAATCATGCTGCTATAAAGACACATGCACACGTGTGTTTATTGCGGCACTATTCACAATAGCAAAGACTTGGAACCAACCCAAATGTCCAACAACGATAGACTGGATTAAGAAAATGTGGCACATATACACCATGGAATACTATGCAGCCATAAAAAATGATGAGTTCATGTCCTTTGTAGGGACATGGATGAAACTGGAAATCATTCTCAGTAAACTATCGCAAGGACAAAAAACCAAACACCACATGTTCTCACTCATAGGTGGGAATTGAACAATGAGAACACATGGACACAGGAAGGGGAACATCACACTCCGGGGACTGTTGTGGGGTGGGGGGAGGAGGGAGGGATAGCATTAGGAAATATACCTAATGCTAAATGATGAGTTAATGGGTGCAGCACACCAACATGGCACATGGATACATATGTAACAAACCTGCACATTGTGCACATGTACCCTAAAACTTAAAGTGCAATAATAAAAAATAAATAAATAAATAAAAAGAAATTTATTTTAGTGTTTACAGGATATCGAATAATTAACACTACTACTAACTGTAACAGAAAATATAATTACAACAAAAGCAATTAGTTTCATAAAAGCAAATATAATCAGCTACCAATATATTGGCAAAAAATTTTCAAAAATTGAATTATCACCTACTATGTCCCACAAAAATTAAAAATTAAAAAGAAACTGCATCATGCCCATGACTTCCATAACTATGGAAGGAAAACATTGCTCTAAGCTCTCCTCCTCCCTACCTCTATTCACTCAACACTAAATATGGCAAATAAGCAGTAGTTTAAAAAGAAATCAACTCCACAAATGTTCACAGCAGCATTTTTCATAACAGCTGAAGAGTAGAAACAACCTGAATGTCTGTCAACTGACAGCTGACAAAATGTGATACACTCATATGACAGACAATTATGTGGCGATTTTTTAAAATGCAGTACTCCGCGGTGGCTCACGCTTGTAATCCCAGCACTTTGGGAGGCCGAGGCGGGCGGATCACGAGGTCAAAAGATCGAGACCACGGTGAAACCCCGTCTCTACTAAAAATACAAAAAATTAGCCGGGCGTGGTGGCGGGCGCCTGTAGTCCCAGCTACTCGGAGAGGCTGAGGCAGGAGAATGGCGTGAACCCGGGAGGCGGAGCTTGCAGTGAGCCGAGATTGCGCCACTGCACTCCAGCCTGGGCAACAGAGCAAGACTCCGTCTCAAAAAAAATAAATAAATAAAATAAAATGCAGTACTCCAACATGAATGAACCTCTAAAATATTTTGCTATTAATAAGTAAAAGAAGCCAATCACAAAGATCCACATAATGCATGATTACATCTACGTGAAATGTCTGGAATATGCAACTCTATAAAGACAGAAAGTGGATCAATAGCTGTCTTGGGCTAGAGAGAATCAGAGATTGTAGAGTTATAGCTAAGGGATGGGGACTTTCTTTTGGGGGGCAATGACAATCTTCTAAAACTGATTGTGGTAAGGATTCCACAAAGCTGTTAATATACAAAAAACATTGAATCACACTTTTTTTTTTTTTTTTTTTGAGACAGAGAATCTCGGTCTGTTGCCCAGGCTGGAGTGCAGTGGCATGTTCTCAACTCACTGCCAAGCTTCGCCTCCCAGGTTCACACCATTCTCCTGCCTCAGCCTCCCGAGTAGCTGTGACTACAGGCGCCCACCACCACGCCCGGCTAATTTTTTTGTATTTTTAGTAGAGACGGTGTTTCACCGTGTTAGCCAGGATGGTCTCGATCTCCTGACCTCATGACCCGCCCGCCTTGGCCTCCCAAAGTGCTGGGATTACAGGCATGAGCCACCACCTGACCTGAAACGCACATTTTAAATGGGTAAATTTTATGATACGTTAATTTAGTCTGACTAGAGCTGTTAATAAAAGAAGTTAAACCTGTATCAAAACTTTATATAAATTTATTTAAGTCTTAATATCTTTTATAGAATAGTAACCTATAAAATTCCAAACTTTTAACTGATAGTTCTCTTTCTAGATATTTACTGGCTAAATATAAGTTGACTATAGAAATGTTATTTTTCCACAGAAGAGCACCTTCAATAAAATCAGAACTACCTATAAATTACTTAATTTACCCCCTAAATTTTTTAAATCAACATACTTTGCCTTCAAGTTCATATTCATCAATTTAATTTGTAGTTAATTAAAATAAAGGTCAGATATATTTACCTTTATGTCTGACAGCCAAAATAAATATTCCAAATAACCAAGAATTAGACTGCAATAGTCAAAACTTTCCAATAAATGAGGAGATTATGTCATTTACCAGGACAAAACAGGGCTTTGTCTTTAACAAGCCATTATTCATCTCTTCCCTTACAGTTTACAACCTCAGGTAATGTAATACTGTTGTAAACAAAAGGATGGGACCCCAGTTTTACCGACATTTTTATAAAACTTTTATTCTCAAATAATTATAGATTCATAAATCGTTGCAAAAAAATCAGATAAAGTAATGGTTCAACTTTCCTCTACAAAGTTTTCTTTAGGGCTACTCTTCATTAATCTTCAGCTGAATAAAAAACCTGGGACCAGATGACAAAGAAACTTGTTCAAAGCACCAGATGACAGCAGATCAACCTGACAAGGAAAGACACAAAAATAGAAAGGAAAAAGAAAAGCAATAGGAAGGAAAAGGAGAGAAGGGAAGGGGGAGCTCAGAGACGAGGTGGGAGAGAAGAGACAGAAGAAAGCAAAGAGAAAAGAGAAGAGGAGGAGACTGGAAATGAGGCTAGCAGTATATGAATTAAAAGACTCCAGTCTCTCAAGCAACTAAATGGGCAAGGTCTATGTCAGAGATGGGGAACACATCCCAGACCTCGAAGCCAATGTCATCTAACAAGCCCAGAATGTGTGAAAAGGGGCTCTCTTCCAGAGGTTCCTGCAGGACCCCATGCCATAGAGACCCTCTAGTCAGGTCTTCAATCCTGCCTATTCCAAGAGAAACAAATCACAACATAGGGCTCCTCACTAGCTATTCATTAACACTGTCATCTGAAATGTCATACTAAATTATTAGTTTCACAGCTCCTATCATATTCTCATTCTTTTTTTTTCTTGAGTCGGAGTCTCGCTCAGCCACCCAGGCTGGAGTGCAGTGGCACGATCTCGGCTCACTGCAACCACCGTCTCCAGGGTTCAAGCGATTCTCCTGTTTCAGCCTCCTGAGTAGCTGGGATTACAGACACCTGCCATCATGCCCGGCTAATTTTTGTATTTTAGTAGAGACGGGGTTTCACCATGTTGGCCAGGCTGGTCTTGAACTCCTGACCTCAGGTGATCCACCTGCCTCGGCCTCCCAAAGTGCTGGGATTACAGGCATGAGCCACCGCGCCCAGTCTATTATTTTTCAAATACCACTTGTTTACTTTATTTTTTTCACTTTATTTTTTTATTTAAGATTTAGCTTTTCTATTCCTTATATACCAAGAAACAATAAAATGGCCAAGCTGCCAGAACCTTTAAAAAAAACTGTAACTTTTTACTTTTATTAAGTGTGAAACAGATTTACTTCATATCTATTAACACATTGGCTTCGAAACTTTGCTGCACGTTAGGATCATCTGAGGATCATTTTAAATTTCCCAATGTCCAGGTCACACCATGCCAATTAAGTTTTAGAAGTATGGAGGTGAGAATCAGGTATTAATATTTTTTTAAGATGATCACTTTTGAACAATTATACCAATAAAAGCCTCTTTTTAAAAAAAAAAAGAAAGAAAGAAATTAAATGAATATTATTCAGCTTGAATACTTAAATGTTTAAGTCTAAATGTGTCTTTTTAACAGTATTTTTGGAAACATCTATAACCTTGGGTTTCCTTATTATTCATGTAAGCTCAACTTTTCAGTTATTAAAATTAAAACAATGAAAGGCGCTAATTGACCTAATTGGCAAAACATCTCAAAAGTTAAAGTAATTTATGAGACTAACATAGAATAAACAGTTCATAGGACTATGATTATATCTTATACAGGGAAATCTAATAATTCTACTACAAGAAAAGCAACTTAGGAAATAACCATTGTTGTGTGCCAAGATGTATCTATGAGATAAATTATGATACAGTACAAATAGGAATTCTATATACTAAAAATAATGCTAGGCCGGACGCGGTGGCTCATGCCTGTAATCCCAGCACTTTGGGAGGCCGACGCGGGCAGATCATGAGGTCAGATCAAGACCATCCTGGCTAACACAGTGAAACCCTGTCTCTACTAAAAATACAAAAAAAATTAGCTGCGCATGGTGGCGGGCGCCTGTAGTCCCAGCTACTCGGAAGGCTGAGGCAGGAGAATGGTGTGAACCCAGGAGGCAGAGCTTGCAGTGAGCTGAGAACGCGCCACTGCACTCCAGCCTGGGCGACAAAGCAAGACTCCGTCTCAAAAAATAAATAAATAAATAATGCTATAAAAGAATATTAAAAGGCATGCAGAGCTTCATAACAATGTTTTCATATAAACCAATCATAAACCAGTTAAAAGTAATATATGTCATTTAAAAATAGATTTTATATACACACAAAACTTACTTGCAGTTGAACTGAATTGTGCTGGAGGCCTTCCACAATACAAAAAAATCTGTCAATTTTTTTTTCTTCACCAGCTGAAGTTAAAGCTTCTAAAACTTCTTCAAGGCTATTGGAAAATTTGAGTCAATTAAATTGCAAGTAGCAAACACAAATGCCACAATACAATTGCTTTATCCTACTAAAGAAGTCAATACCCTAAGCAGCCAATATATTTTAGAAGTAGATTACTGAGTACATACCATGTATCAAGCACAGTTCTAAGCATGTTACATTTTAATCATTTATCCCTGACAATAACCCTGTGAAGATGTTTATCAAGCATTTATATAATGCTTACTACACATCAGGCACCATTTAAGCCACCTTACAAACATCGACTCATTTTAAAGTATATAACAACTGTTTGAGGTAGGTACTATAATTAACCCGTATTATAGATTAGGAGACTAAGGCAGAAAAAGGTTAAGCAATCTGTCCAAGGTCTCATATCTGTGAAATGGTGGAGCAAGAATCTGAAACCAGACAGTTTATGTGGTGGGCACCATATAAGTGCTCTCAACCACTGCACTCTTATGCCTCACAAGTTTAAGAAAACGAAGCTGAGTGATAGTCAAAAATATATAATAGTATGGTATTATAAATATTCAATTATAAAATATAATAATTATGCAAAAACTATACTTCCTCCTCTTTTAAATAATAGTTAACAGCATCCAGCACACTGGAGAAGCTCACAGTTCGTGGACATGGGCATGCAGTCCTAAATGTTATTTACAGAATCTTGATACCCATTCTGAAGTCAAGAAACAAGGAAAAGGGAAGGATAACAGAATAGGGAAGGGAAAAGAAAAGCAAGGAAGAGTCCAAGACGAAAGAGGAGGAAGAAAAGGGAAAAAGAGGAGGTTAAAAGACAGAATTAAAAAATGAGGAAAGGGGAAAGGAAGAAAATAGGAAGGGAAGCTCAGAAAGTATCATCTGTCCACATAAATTTCACTCTTACATTTGTACACCAACATTTATATGGTCTTAAATAACAAAGCTGTATGCCTGGCTTTGCACGCTTGGGACTGCTGCTGGGTGTGGCTACACCTCTTCTATAGATAAACACTGTAGGCACACTTTGCGGGCAGACTGCCAGGCTGAGGCCGAGTGGTGTCTTTGACTATCCAACCATCAAGCCGAACCTGCTCAATCCCACCAACTCCAGCAGGACCTCCACAAGGCTGATTTTCAAATGAACACAGGAGGCTTCCCTTACAGGGCTCTGCCAACCCCTACATATGGGGGATATTTCTGTTAGTTCTTTTGGCTGTTTAGTTTTTACATTTTTATCTTTTTTAAAAGGCATTTTTAATAATTTTTAAATGCTTCCTTATAATTAGAACCCTAATTTTTAAAAATCTTTATCTTTATAATTATCTTTAATATGTATGTAATGGTATTTAATTATACTCCTAACAAATGTGGTTAAATTCTTTACAGCTCTAGTGTGTACTTTATGCTCAAGGACTTTGTACCCTCAACCAGTAAACTACTATTACATAAATCACTTTCTAATCTGCCTTACATATAGATTTCCAAATCATAATATGTTTGCTTTTACAAGGGGATAGAGAAGACCTACAGTTTGAAATAATTCTATCTGGGAAAAAAATCATGTAAGAAATAGAACCATTTGTATATTTTCAAAGCCTTCATTTAGAATTTTTTTAAATTTAGGGTTTCAGTTAAAAAAACAGTTTAAATATGATAAAGAAATCAGTTTTTCATAGAAGTATTTTACATCATAACTAATAAATCAATTAAGAGAAATAATTATTACTCAAAAATTTCCAGCCAATAAGAATCTAAATTAGCTGCTTAAATATACCTCAACATTTATTTAAATTCTAGTAAATTCTGGCCTAGATAATGAAACATTAATCAATCTGTATTAAATTATTATATAATTAGGGAAAAAGGTTGATAACACTTACATGCTTTCTTCCCCTACAATGCATACTGCAGAGAGAAGTTTAACCACATCTGTCATCATATTGGGGTGTCTGGGATCCATGGCTTTGGCCAATAAGGAAAGACTCCTCTCCTCACTCATAATTCTTTCCAAGCCATACTATAATGTTTTGAAAATAAGAGGTCAAATGTTAGAAATTAGTTAGAAAAATAATACCCTGAAAGAAATGTAGTTATTAAAAAATTTTTTATAGGATATTTTTACACTTACTAAAGCTAAAAAATATAGACTGTGTAACATTCTAAAAAGTTCATGGCCGGGTACGGTGGTTCATGCCTGTAATCCCAGCACTTTGGGAGGCAGAGGCGGGCAGATCACCTGAGGTTGGGAGTTCGAGACCAGCCTGAGCAACATGGAGAAATCCCATCTCAGGATACAAAATTAGCCAGGCATGGTGGTGCATGCCTGTAATCTCAGCTACTCGGGAGGCTGAGGCAGGAGAATCACTTGGACCTGGGAGGCGGAGATTGCAGTGAGCCGAGATCACGCCATTGCACTCCAGCCTAGTGAACAAGAGCAAAATTCCATCTCAAAAAAAAAAAAAAAAAAGTTCATAAGGGTATTTACTTTATATCAAGAACCACAAAACTAAACCAAATAAAGATAACTCAAGGTGATTTTACGACAATATAGCTGATAATTATTAAGACAGGTTAAGTAGACAAATTGAGAAAGAGGGAAGCAGTCAGAAATATGGGATTTGCCAACAGAAGCATATGAAACAAACAGCCAGATATGGAACCAGACACTCAGGCCATGAAAATCTTTTTCCTGGGAAGGAAGGTTGGTAAGAGATATATTACCATAAGCAAACACACAGATCAACACTGTTCAAGAGAAATATAATGTAAACCACATGAGTAATTAAAAAATTTCAAGCAAGCAAAACTATTTTCAATAAAATTAATCCAATATATCCCAAATATTATCATTTCAACATATAACCAATATAAAACATTTATTGATGACATTTCACTTCTTTTTCTTCCTAAATAGTTGAAATCCAGTGTGTCTTTCACACTGTAGCACATCTCAATTCAGACTAACCACACTTCAAATGCTCAGAAGCCACATGTAGCTACCATATTACAAAATACAGGCCTAGATATTAGCACTTAGTTCATAAATAAGCAAAAACTGAAGGATGATTTGAGCAGATACTATGTAGAAACTGCCGCAATGGGCACAGGTATTCTAATCACAATGGTATTTATTATAAGGAAAACAATGCAGTTGTAAACTCATTCTATAAATGGGACGATTGGGATTAGGATAAAGTTTATTTACTACTGCCAGGAAGTCAAATCCAATTAGAAGATAAGTTATGTTAATGATGTATCTATGAAAGATAACTGTCAAAATACAGAGGACGAATAGAAACAATAAAACAGTACTATTTACCTAGCATGCATCTCAGAGGATCCTACTAAAGCATGAGAATTGACTAATCAGAGTTATTACCAAACACTAAAAAAGGGCCTTATTCCCAATTACAGGCCTATGAACTAAACTCAAAATCAGCACTACATGTAAGCATCGAAGTTGAATCTATAACCAGCTTAGATCCAAGTACTTTGATTGTGATAAAATCCTATTTATAACTTTCCTATCTTGTATATGGCCATTTATGCAAAGAAACCTTGTACTAGGCTGAAATACTGTATTTACTTTAAACCACTATCTAAGAAACACAGAACAATGGAGAGAGTACAAGGAAAGGCCAAGGGCCCAAGAATATGAATTTTGGAGAGATTACTCTGTCTTGTTAGTAATAGGGAAAAGTTTACAACAAGACAGCTAAACACTCAGGAAATACTTACTTTTATGATAGCCTGGGCTACTACCTAACTGGAAAAAGAATGAAAAGGCAGGCACAGGACCAGAAACTACAATATGCCTTGATAATCATTCCAGGGAATTGTCAGGTTTATAAAGTACCACTTAGATTCAGTTCAGAAAGTCAGTCAGTGATTACCAAGTACAGAAGAGCTGGCTCTGTCCTAATAAATCTGGGAATTTAGTAAAGCTTGCCTCTAGCATTTCCCCTTCATTTCCCACCTACCTGGTTGTCCTTAGCTAACACCTGCCCTTCTAGAATCAGAATCCTGTGACTCCTCCAGCCACCCAAGGTGACTCATGCTGACTTCCTCCAAGTGATACTACCTGCCTTCTCTGTCAAGCCCTCTGGCCCTAACCTATCATGTATGAAAGGTGAAATAGGAGCATACTCTGATTTCACAGTTTTAACCACCATCCTGTGACCCCAAAAGTCCATCACAGGTAACATGCTCTGATTTTGGTAATGCAAAAATGTGTCACACTCATTTTAAGACTGGAATGAGGCCAATTACTACTACTCAGTATCTATAAATACAGAATTGCTACTTGTATAAATTACTCTCAATTATTAAAAAAAAAAAACACAGCAAAACAAAACAAAAACTGTTGACTCTGTGTGAGAAGTTGTCAACTTACCAGTGCTTGGATTAAAGTGCGCTTAATGAGGGCTGTTTTAGGTTAGAGAGGCATGACAAATTTTGAAAAGTCTAAGGATGTATCTTTCTTGAATGTCAAGGACCCACTCCGGACAATATGGTAACTGTCCTGTCCTAAACTGAGGATCAATGCCAGGTTCTACCTGCACTCCACATGAGGCCTATTATTAGCTAATAGATGGAATTTCAGGCACTGAAGATGATGTTTTAGGTAGAGGAAAGTTAATGCTCTAAATCCTCATGTAGGATGCCCAACATCTGGACCCACACAGCATGACTACTGGTGCTGAGTAGCCACCCACAGTGAGTTAATCCCAGTAGCAGAAATAATGTGGGTAAAGTTGCTGGCTTCAGGAGCAAAGCACCTCCACCTTGGGTGCACTCTTCAAAGCAACACACACAAAGTTAACTGACCAAACTGAAGCCTCTGTTCTAATTACCTTTCAATTTGAATATACTAACTTTTCATCCTTATTATCTTTTCTTTCCCCTAGGCAATTAAAATTCTCTTCCATTTAGAAAATACTCTTAGTCCAATTTAATGTTATAAGAAATTCACTTTCATGTAATGTTATCAAATTTGCTCATTAATTGTATAATTAATTACTAGTACCAAATAAGGCACCACATTTTTTTCTTCTCAAAACTTATATTTTCATCATTCAATGAATGCTAATAAAGACTGTATAAGTGAGGTTTAACAAATTTTGTACTTATAGATGTGATCAAATAAAGATTAAGAAAACCATTAACCAATCTTGAAGGGAAAAAAAACTTAACCAAAAATTTCACATATTGCTAGGTTTAGAGTTCAGACACTATAATACTAAGTACCAATAACTTAACTTTTTATTCTTAATAACACAGATAAAAGCACCAAATAAAATGGCAATATTTTATAGCTCCACGTATATAAACTACAAGCAACAAAAATCTCTTAAGAGAAAAATAGTATATTAATTAGAAAATAAAGTTCACTCTTCCTCAGATTCATTCTGAAACAAAGTAAGAATATTATCTTCTATTTACCACCTTAATTTAACCATGATATTCTTCTTAAATTCAAATTATGATCCAAATGCCCCTTTGGTTTAAAAAAATTCCTAGATTTTTTTCTACTTTAGGCTTTTCCATCACCAATGAAATTTCCAATTTCTATATTCTCACTTTAAAAAGGGCTTCCTAAACCAGTTCTATGTACTTAGTGGGAAAGACCTCTCCCTATCAGCAATTTGATTCTTTCATTCATTTACTCTTAAAACAGATATGTAAAAAGCTACCTTATATATCTAATATCTGATTTTCAAAGAACCGTGAATTCAGCATAGAAAGGAGTTGTGATTCCTACATCACATATTTTCTTTGAAAATAATATCTGATTAGAAGAGGCAAGGAAGAAAAAATATTTCATTGGTTAAAAACAGAAAGCTTAGCTCCAGAAAATGCTTAAAAATACATAGTTTAATAAGATAAAAATAATTAGAAAATATAAATATTTGCTAATACATTTAGTAAAATAAATATAAAATAAACCTTAATAATTTACATACTAGTACTTAAGTGTGTAGCCCTATAAAAGTTTGTTTTTAAATTAGAATAGGGCAAATATTATAAATTAAAATTAATTAGAAATATACAGATGGTTTTGCTACAAAACAAAAATAATCGTACCACCACAGGTAAAATTTCCTCCCCTGCCGTCTAACAGCAACTTAAACACCTATCATTACTTCACACATCATGACGTAAATGTGTTTAGATGCTGCAGCTTAAAGAAACGGCATAGGATAATGCTAATTTCTGCAGTTAACAGTATAAAAGCAAAAAAGAAACATTGCTAGACAAACCTAAAATCTAACTTCAGTAAAGAGCTTAAGAATTCCTCTTTTTTTCTAGTTTTTTTGTTCTGTTTTGTTTTGCTTAAGGACAGGGATTCACTTTGTCTCCCAGGCTGGAGTGCAGTGATTCGATCATAGTTCACTATAACTTCAAACTACTGGGCTCAAGCCACCCTTTCACCTCAGCCTCCTGAGTAGCTGGGACTACAGGCACGGGCCACCATGCCCAGCTATTTGTTTTACTTTTTGTAGAGACAGTGTCTCACTATGTTGCCCAGGCTGGTCTCAAACTCCTAGCCTCAAGCAATCCCTCCTGCCTCGGCATCCCAAAGTGGTAAGATTATAGGTGAGAGCCACAAGCAGGTTTCTCCCTTCTAATGTAACCTCTTTAACTATGCAAATTCCTCCGTATTACGTTTATTCTCAGTATTACTTGGGTTAAGCATCATTGCTCTATTTCTGAGACCTGCTTATATCTGTTTACATTAATTTCATTGTAGATTTTAAATTCCTAGAATATAAGAAATCTTCCTAACTTGAACCTTTGGTAATAAGTATTATTGCAGCTCACATTTAATAATCATGATCTTAAAGCTGACTCATGCCGTACTTTTGAGAGTTAAGAGAGAGAGGAAATGAAGGAAGAAAGAAAAGAAGAAGAAGAGGACAAAAAAGCAGAGAAAGGGTGGTGGGGGGAGAGAAAAAAAGAAAGAAGATGGGGTTGGGGTGGGCAGGGTTGAGAGGGAGGAAAGGGTGGGGAGAGATAATTAACCTATACATGAGGAGTTCAGCACCAGAAGAGGTTTATTCATTATCAAGTTTCTCCTATTGCAAGACAGTTGAAACTAGAATTCAATAAAATTCAATATTTTTCCATCATGTACTGAAAAACACATCAGAACAATTTATCATCACTTTACTGCAACTGAAAAATCATATATTACAAAATTGGTGACGGACAGATACTAATTACCTATGTACATACCTGCGTATTCATCAGGGCTTTCAGACACTGTATGACTTTATGTTGATTTTTCTTTACAACTTTTTCTTGGCTGTATTGACATAAAAAATAGCAGTGTTGGAATTATAATTGGACATATGAATGATGCTTACTTGAAAATAATTATTAGCAATACTTACATTTTTCCACTAATCAGTTTTTCCAAAATGTCTAGTAATAATCCAAGCCCCTCATGTCCAAAGCTTTCCACCCAACTGAAAAACAGAAAAAAGATAGTTACACATTGTCAGTAATGCAGCTTGTGTTATCATGTTATATACCTACAAGTATTTTATATTTGCTATATTCCTAATCGTAACTAAAACATAAGAATAACACCATATATAAAAATTATTCATGACTCATCTTAGTTGTGAAAGAAGCAAAGATGGATATGCCAATAGTGTACTAAACTCTGCTTGCACAAGCTTGTAAGAGCAGACTGTGCCCGCCTCTTCCATGCTTCATGTTTAGGGACATCACATGGGTAGCTTGAAATCAGCCACAGTGAAAGTATTCACACCAAAGAAACTGGCAAACCAATCAGAGCCTCCCCCACCCACGCACCCAGAGCTGGCTCTAAACATTTACCAGCATACCACTAATTACAGCCCATTTGGGGCTATGCCAAAGAAGACAAATTGTACAAGTGAGTAAAGATCTATGGAGGAAAGATGTAGATCAACATAAAGAAAAAGATTACTGGCAAAAATTAATAAAAAAAAAAAGAGATGCTTTAGCAGAATTTCCCCAACCACTGAACTACATTCCTACAAATGTTAAGAATTTCCTAAGTTTCAAAGTTCAGTTGCTTAAAAACAAAAACAAAAACAAAACTGCATCACTGGGTTTTAAATGAGTATCTCCATGTTCACCAAACCAAACCTGTCCCATAAACCCACTGACCCAATCACAGGCCTTTACATAACTAGAACATTACTGTCACTAGACAACAGCTTGCCTGGATTATAGGAAAACTACCTCAGCAGAAATGAATAATTTTTTTCAGTGGAGATTAGTAAACCTAGGCCAATAAATAATACAATGATAATAATCTGTCACCAAAAGAATGAAGGAAAGAAAAGATATATGTGTGTGTATTTATTTGTACTTATATATGTGATTTTATGTACGTGTATGTGTACTGTTTGAACAGCAAGATGTTAAAAACAAAATTTTGGCCAGGCACGGTGGCTCCTGCCTGTAATCCCAGCACTTTGGGAGGCTGAGGCAGGTAAATCACCTGAGGTCAGGAGTTCGAGACCAGCCTGACCAACATGGTAAAACCCCACCTCTACTAAAAATACAAAATTAGCCAAGGGTGGTGGTGCATGCCTATAATCCCAGCTACTTGGAGAGGCTAAGGCAGGAGAATCACTTCAACCCAGGAGGCGGAGGTTGCAGTGAGCCGAGATCGCGCCATTGTACTCCAGCCTGGGCAACAAGAGCAAAACTCCATCACCAAAAAAGGAAAAAAAAAATTCAAGGAATGAAAAACAGAACATTATAAAGAATAAAAACAAGCTTAAGTCATATATCAGAAAATACCAAAATATCATTTTTTCCATAAGATACATTTCCAGTGAAAACAAGAGAATAAAAACCAAATGCAACATATTTATATAAAAAATACAAATATTGATTAAAATCCAGCTTCTTCATTTGCACATTTCTGTAAATACAACTTGACACCTATCAATGTTGAGGATTTCTGATTTTACAAAAAAGAAAAAGAAATTTGCCATTTAGATTGGCAATCTCTTGTCAGACGATATTTTACTCATCTCTTGCCAGTGAAAGCCATGAAATAACTAATTTTTAAAATGCACTTAAACAGGAAAGATACTCTCTTGTAAAAGACTGAAGATTGCTATTATAGTTAAGGTAAGGAAAAAAGTTAAACAGAGGTTGTTTTCAAACCAGGCTGCTACTTCAAAAGTGAAGGATTTACTCTTCACTATTAGCGACAGACAGATTACCTGTAGGCATTTTGAATCTTGTTTTCATGTTTCATGAAAACAACTACAGCATCTCACTTAACTGTTTGCCTTGTTGGCATCCTATTCTGAATTTATTCCTATTTCACATGCAGCAGGCAAGTGAGGAGCAATCTGAGAGTTTTACTTGGGCTGACATTGAGATGCATAGAGAGAGACTGTTCATAAGGCACTCCTCTTTAATACTTTACAGAGGGCCTTCAATATTTTGTTTGAAGTAAATTTTCAACAATATCCATATTCAAAAATATAGCCACAAAGATATTCTAAAGCCAATATAAATGGTTTCAGATTATTCATACTGCTATCACCTTTAATCATTGTGAAGAATAAAATCACTGTTCATCAAACTGCCTCACACCAAAATAGGCAAAGTAATTTTAAATTATGTTAATACAACAAAAAGACTTTGTTACACTTAATATGCTTATATTATGACCCACTATAAAATTTAAGAAACACAAATCCATGTAAATCAGTAAGTTCTCTGATCTACATAATTAATAATAAAAAATAGCTATTTAAAATGTATTACCCTTAACATAATTATAACTAGAATAGTGGGACTCATAGACGGTCTAAAGTCAACTATTTCTAGACCCACTATGTAACTCTCTTCTAAACTACAGAATATGAACTATTCAAATAAAATTTATGCCTACTCATGTATTTTATATATAAACTAATTCTCTATAAAACAAAACTTATTAAAGTTCCATGTAAAGAGGCATTAAACCAAATCACTTCATCTATTACAATCTTTTAAGTCACTGTGGGAATTTCTCAACAACAATAAAATGAGAGTTGGGCAATGGCCTTCTGCAAGCCAGATTACACATTATATTTCATAAAACATGTCAAAAACAAGAAAAGTGGGACAGGGTACAGGGAAAGAAAACTGAGACACTTGACAACCAAAGAAATGATATAAGAATTAAAAGAAAGCTAACAAAAGTACTTATTAAAAAGATTAAAAATAAATATGCATAAAACATCTCCCTGTTTTCTTAAAAATTTGCAAACTCAACATACTGTTGTATTAACAGGTATCACTCCCAAAGCAATAATCTCAAGTGTTTCACCCTCACCCCTACTATTTTCAGCAATATTATTTTTAAAGATAGGGGTACGAATATCACTTCCTATTTCCACTGGAAAAGATGTTCAAGATAAAAAGTGATATTGAGTAGGTAGGTCTGTAGTCTTGACAGAGGTTTATTGAGATCCATAGCTTTCTACAAAAATGAAAAAATTTCTCATCATCACTGTAAGAAGCAACCTAGAAAAAAATTATCAACTGATCTATAAATGATCTATCTCCACGAACTAAAATCTGCACTATTTCTCCTGTGCCTGTCAGCACAGTACCATCAGGCATTATGTGGTTTAACTATAAACTGCATTCATGGATAAATATGCATGTTTCTTCTTCATGAATAGAAATGACATAGAGATCAGTATGACATTTGTATCAGAAAAAAACTGCTTTAAAACAGCAACCGTAGTGTGCTAAATATTAAATCTACCTCTTAAAATTCTGTAACAGGAAATATTAAACTATTCTAATTGCCTCAAGGAAAACTTCTAAGTATATTACCCTTTAGCACTTCCTAGTAGGGGTCTCAATATAGGAGAAAAGAAGAGATGAAGAGGTAATAAAACTTAACAAAAATTTAAAAAAAAAAAAAAAAAAAAAAAAACAGAGGGAGAGGGAGAACAGGTTCCCAGAATTAAAATGTTTAACCCGCCTTTAAATGTTCAAAAGCAGCTTAGACTTTGAAATTCAGTTACTACTTCCAGAAACACAGGATGAAACTGAAAGTGTATAAAGTGGTTTCTGACATGTTGTTGGCTTTAGGAAGCAAATACAGTCAGTCACCTCATTGAACAATAGAGGCAACAATCAGGTCTCAGATTTACCTCCTGGCCAAAAGGAACAAAGCACTCTCAAGTATTTTTCCCAAAGACTGACCCTCCTACCCTTCCTTTGTTTTGTTTAAAGTTATTACCTTTCTTCCCAGATGTGCTCATAGAAAGGGAAAGACAAACCCATCATGAATTATAATGGAATTAATCTTGGAATTATTCCCTTATGATGTGGAATAAACATACCAGATCATAAGAGCAATCTTACCTGATGCATACTCCTTGAGTACAGGGACCATTTCTTATATATCATATTTATTCCAGCATGGGATAGACTGAGCACTCAATAAATCATTTTAGAATGAAACTAAGTCCCCTTCTATTGTTACATATAAGAGGTTACAGTCACTGAGAAATAACATCTAGGTCTGCTGATAACCAGGCTTGTGGCCTTTATACATGCAGAAATAAACACAAAGAGATGACAGATCTCCACACCATTACTGAACCTGTCTCAACCTTCAAGCTAGAAACTTCAACTGCAATTTCAGAACTGCTATTTATCCATACTGAATCAAAGATGATAAAACCAAAGACAGGGTCTTACTCTGTTGCCCAGGCTGGAGTACAGTGACACAATCATGTCTCACTGCCACCTCAACCTCTTGAGCCTCAGCCTTCCTAGTAACTGGGACTACAAGCATGTGTCACCACATTCAGCTAATTTTAACTTTTGTAGAGATAGGGTCTCACTATGTTGCCCAGGCCGGTCCAAACTCCTGGCCTCAAGCAAATCCTCTCACCTTAGCTTCCAAAAGTGCTAGGATTACAGGTGTAAGCCACTATGCCTGGCCAGGTCAGCCTTTATTAAAGGGCACACTGTGTTCTTGATACTGCACTAGGAATGAGAAATACAAAACTGAACAAAATATGTTCTCTGCCCTTGAAAAGATCACAGACTAGTGGTTGAAACAAATGTTGAACAAAATTATTTCCACAATGCAATAAATGCTATAATCATGGTGCTCTGGGAAGAGAAGGTACAATATCTACCTCTCTTGGGAACTTCGAAGCATCTGCTGTCTGACCTGAGTCTTTCTTTCTAAGCAGGAGGGCATATGCATGAAGACATTAAACGTAAAAGAAATGGCCTGTGCTGAGCAACAGAGAAAGCTGTATCAGAGATAAAACCAAACAGGTAAGAAAGGGCTTGATCTTGAAAAACCACATATATAATGCCATGGGCAATGGGAGGGCATAAAAGGACTAGGCATGGGTAGTAAAGACAGTAATCCTACCCTTGCCCACCAAAAGATCTGCACATCTTAAACTCAGAACATATGAATATATTACCTCATGTAGCAAAGGAGAAATTCAGATTGCAGATGGAATTAAGGTTGCTAATCAGATGATTTTAAGATAGGAAAATTACCCTAGTTTATCCAGGTGGTTCCAATCTAATCATATAATTCTTAATTTCCCAGCTTGGTTAGAGAGATGAGATGAAAGAAAGTGAGTCAAGGCATAAAAAGGGATGGGCACCCTGGCTCATGCCTGTAATCCCAGCACTTTGGGAGGCTGAGGTGGGTGGATCACTTGAGGCCAGGAGTTCGAGATCAGCCTGGCCAACATGAAGAAACCCCATCTCTACTAAAAATACAAAAATAGCCGGGTGTGGTGGTGAGTGCCTGTAATCCCAGCTACTTGGGAGGCTGAGGCAGGAGAATCCCTTGAACCCAGGAGGCAGAGAATGCAGTGAGCCAAGATGGTGCCACTGCACTCTAGCCTGGGCAACAGAGCAAGGCTCTGAGAGCATAAAAGGGACTCATCTTACCTTTAATGGTTTTGAAAATGAAGGAGGCCAAAGAAGAGCCAAAAAATGTAGGTGGACTGAAAAACCTGGGAATGGCCCTCAACTGAACAGCTAGAAAAGAAACAAGAATCTTAATCCCACAACCACAAGAAATTGGGTTCTGCCAATAACCCAAATGGACAAGCAAATTGAGTTCAGTCTCTTATTCATAAACACTAGATGTCTCCATTTATTTGGATCTTCTTTAACTCCTTTCATCATTATTTTGTAGTTTTCAGCATAAAAGTCCTATGGGTAATTCATTAGAATTACAATTATTTTTTGAGCAATTATGAATGGTATTGTGTTTTTAATTTCATTTTCTACAAGTTCATTGCTAGTACATAGAAATACAATTTTATATTTTTATCTTGAATCCTGCAACCTTGCTGAACTCAGTGATAAGTTCTAGGAGTTTTTGATAGATTTCTCGAGATTCTCTATGTAAACAATCATGTCATCTGCAAATAGGGACAGTTTTATTTCTACCTTTCTGACCTGCATGCCTTTATTTCCTTTTCTTGCTTCAGTGTTCTACCTAGAACTTCCCCATGGTGTAAAATAAGCGTCCTGAAAGCAGGCATCCTTGCCTTGTTCTCAATCTATCTTAGAGGGAAAGAATTTAGTCTTTTATCAGAAATAGAATATTAACTATAGGATTTTTGTAGATCTCTTTACCAAGTTAAGAAAGTTCCCCTCTGTATTAGTTTCCTGGGGCTGCAGCAAACTGAGGAGTTTAAAACAACAAATATATTATCTTGTAGTTATGGAAGCAAGGTGTTCAAAATCAAAGTGTCAGCAGGGCTGCTGCCTGGGACTCTGGGTAGAATCCTTCACTGCCTCTTCCTAGCTTCTGATGGAAGCTGCCAATCCTTCCAGTCATCAGATGGGACTCTTCCTGTATCTCTGCTTTTTTTTTTTTTAAGGACACAAGTCATACTGGATCAAGACTTTACCCTACTCCTTTATGACCTCATCTTAATTAATTACACTGCAATGACTCTGTTTCCAAAAAGGGCCACATTCTGCAGAGATTGTTAAGAATGTAAATAGATCTTTCTAGGGACACAACTGAATTCACCCTCTATTCCTACTTTTCTGAGAGTTTTCATTATGAACAAGTGTTGAATTTTGTCAAATGCTATTTCCGCATCGATTCAAATGATCAAGTGACTTTTCCTCTTTTGCTTGTCAATATAATGCATTATATAAGGATTTTTGTATCTATACTCATGATGAACATTGGTTTGTAAGTTTGAGGGTTTTGGTTTTGTTTTATTCTATCTTGGTACTGTATTGGTCTGGTTTTGCTATCAGGTAATTCAAGCCTCATTTAAAAAAATTAATTGCTGTCTGCTCTGCTATTTTCTGGAATAGACTGGAAAATTGGCATTAATTCTTCTTTAAGTTTGTGGTAAAATTCTCCAGTGAAATCACCTGCACCTGAAGACCTTTTGGTGGGGAGAAGGTACTTAATTATCTTAATAGTCAGATGGCCATCCAAATTATCTATTTCATATTGGGTGTGTTGTAGTTTTTCAAAGAACGGATCTAGTTCATCTAAGTTGTTGAGTTGTGTATTTAAAGTTGTTCAAAGTATTCCCTCATTACCCTGTTGATGTCTTGGTAATATCTCTTGTTTAGTTCATGAAATTGGCAATTTGGGCACTGCTTTCAAGATGTTACTATCTATCTTTGGTTTTCAGAATTTTTTTTTTTTTTTTTTTTTTGAGACACAGTCTTACTCTGTCTCCCAAACTGGAGGGCAGTGGTGCAATCTCAGCTCACTGCAACCTCCGCCTCCTGGATTCAAGCAATTATCCTGCCTTAGCCTCCCGAGTAGCTGGGACTACAGGCACGCAGCACCATGCCGGGCTAATTTTTGTATTTTTAGTAGAGACATGGTTTCACCATCTTGGCCAGGCTAGTCTTGAAGTCCTGACCTCAAGACACCCAACCGCCTCAGCCTCCCAAAGTGCTGGGATTACAGGCGTGAGCCACTGAGCCCAGCCTAGTTCTCGGGAATTTGACTGTGATATGTCTGTGTGTGAATTTCTTTGAGTTTATCCTGTTTGTGATTCAGTTTAGGTAGGTTTATGTCTTTTGCCAAATTTGGGGACTATTCAGCCATTTTTTTTTTTTTGAGACAGAGTCTTGCTCTGTCACCCAGGCTGGAGTGCAATGGCGCGATCTCGGCTCATTGCAACCTCCGCCTCCTAGGTTCACACCATTCTCCTGCCTCAGCCTCCCAAGTAGCTGGGACTACAGGCACGTGCCACCACGCAAGGCTAATTTTGTATTTTTAGTAGAGACAGGGTTTCACCATGTTGGCCAGGCTGGTCTTAAACTCCGGACTTGAGGTGGTCCAGCCGCCTCAGCCTCCTGAAGTGCTGGGATTACAGGCATGAGCCACCATGCCCACCCTATTCAGCCATTATTTCCTCATGTACTTTTTTATCCTGTCCTCTTTCTCCTCTCGTCTCCAATGACAAGAATGTTAGATCTTTGGTTATAGACCCATAATTCCCTGAGACTCTGTATGTATTTTTTCCCAATCTATTTTTTCCTGGTTGTCCAGACTATATACTTTCTATCATTCTATAGTCCAGTTCACTAATTCTCTCCTTTCAGCCTCATGTTTTGCTTTTGAGGCCCTCCAGCAAGCTTTTTACTTCAGTTATTGTATTTTTCACTTCTAAGATTTACATTTGGTTCTTTAAAAGAAGAAATAGTTTCCTGTATTTCTTTGCTGAGACTTTCTATTTTTTTTCTTTTGTTTCAGCACATTCCTATTTGCCTATTATAACACTTTTATGATGGCTGCTTTTTAAAAGATTCTTGTCAGATAATTCTACCATCTCTGTCATATCAGTGTTGTCATCTATTGTCTTTTTTCATTCAGTTTGTGATTTTCCTGCTTCTTGGTATGACCATATTTTTTATACTGAAGCCTGAAAATTTGGGATATCGTGTGATAAGATTCTAAATCTTATATAAACCTCTTATTTCAGTAAGCTTCCTGTGACACATCTCCAGTGGAAGAAGAGAAAGCACCACCTCATTACTGCAAGGTGGAAACAGAAGTCCAAGAGAGATTCTTTGTTACCACTTGACATGGATGGGAATCTAGGCACTCCCTGATGGAGAGAAGGACTGTCTCATTATGCTCACCATGTAACCTACAATAGCACCATGGAAGGGGGATGTGGACATCTGTTATCACTGGGTGGTGGTGAAAGCCCTGACTCTATTTGCCTCTTTGGACATAATGCCAGTGGGGAAGGGGAAGAATGCCTCATTACTGCCATCTGTGGGTAGAAATCCAGGCTACCCACTTTGCTTTTTGATGGTGTGGTGGGGAGGATGGAGCCACAGATTTTTTTCTGCAGTATTTAGCAGAAATACAGAGCAGTTATTGCCAACATTTTCTGTCTTGTTTGCTGCCATTTTTGCGGTCCTTTGGTTTACGAGAGAAGGCTTTTGTTGGGACTTCTTTGTTCTGTGCCCACTGTCACTTCTGGGTTACTGACTTCTTCACCTCCAAATCTGACAAAAAGGCAGAAAGACAACCCAGCAAACTCACTGCCATATTGTTCCTTAAATATCAAGGTTCCTAGCCTGTCTTCTTATATTTGTTTCACATATAATGTCCAGTATTTCTAGTTGTGCTTAGAAAAAAAAATAGGAAAAAGTAGATTTAGTCTTATCTTTCATACAGAAGTCTGAAACATCCACTGTTAGAGTGTGAGAACAGGCAGAAGCTCCCACCAAGCAAATGAGAAAAAGGCAGTGACAGTGGTAAGAGGAGAACCGAGTAAACCTGACATAACAAATCCAAAGGAAAGAAGTTTCAAAAAGAGAAGGGTCAAGAGTCAAGTGCTAAAATGAGGTCAAAGAAAATAAGGGCTAAAAAGAACTATAAAGAAATGAATTCAAGAGCAGTTTATAAATAATTCTGTAGAAGTGAAATCCTGATTGCAAAAGAATTAAAAGAGAAAAAGGGTAGTAAGAACAAAGAAAAAAACATAATTTGGGATTAAAGAGTTGATGGAAGAAATTTGTAGGAGGACTGAGATGAGGACAATTAAAAAAAAAACTGCATGCAATAAACACTATTACAAAAATAAACAGAGAATATTAGAGGAGCAATGAAGATGGCTACCACACTTAGCTAGGGCCTAGGAACAAAACCAAACTTAAAGAAAAAACTATGCCTACAATATTGAAGTGGAATGATGCTCATATATCTCAAGTTTAAAAAGCAGAAATGGTATATAAGGCATTTTCTATTATTATTCTTAAACGTTTTTGTTCACATATAAGAAATGTATGTACATATGTGTAGCTATACAAACATATTCTTAATCATCCTCCACCTAGTCAGCTAATTCTACTCTCTTATACATCCCCACACACTGCTCCCACCAGAACCAGTTGGGTTTCTTTCCAAATCCATTCCTGACAGTTGTACTTACTATTGTATTTATATAATTAATATTATATAAACAGATAACACATAATTGGGGAAAGAGGTACTTTTTCTATGAAAACTAAGCCTAATGATTTGGAAAGCTAAAAATAGATTACTTTTTAAATTGCTATAGAAGCAAATGTGGGCACAACTATATATTAAAGGGAAATCACAGTGCCAGAAAAAATTTTTTTTAGCAGAAGAATACTTCTGTATTCAGATTGCTTTGCCAGAGCCTTTACGATCCTGTTCTTCTTTAAAGCACCAATACCAGGAAGACAACGCATTATGAGTATGCTTTATGCAATCGGCCTTTGTCCACTCCAAGAAAAGGTCTGGGCTCCATATGAAATGTCTAGAGAAAAAAATGTTTATGGTTTAGATTGAAAAAAAAAAATGTTTGGGGTATATTTGAATCATTTATTTGATGATTACATACTTTAAGCAATTTTTTTAACCAACCAACCAACCAACCAACGGTATTAGACAGGAAGACTTCCTCTGTAGACAGTGTCTCTCTCTCTCTCTCTCTCTCTCTCTCTCTCCTCCAAGAAGTTAGTGTCTATTTAAGTAGATAATATTATACATTTTTCTTGATTTTGCTTTTGCGTATTTTCTCATTGTCCATTAATGAACTTATATTTTTTGTAATAAGAAAAATATTTTTAATTACCCAAAAGGATAATCTTACATGAATGCCTAGGGAAACACAAATCTAGATGGTTTAAAATCAATACACGAAGCTTCTTAAAAGGAGAAAAAATACATTACCGCTCACATGTGACAAACTAACAAATTTCATACCTTAAACTTGGAAGGTCAGCTTTAATACTGTATAATATCTAGATCCAATTTACATTCCTCTGTCAGAGTAATATATCACCAACGCTGAATATAATTATAGCTTATTTTAAGCTTTCATTTTCACCTACCTTTACCAAGGTGACTAAATACTTAAAATGAACAGTTCTAGGTGGGAGTACAAAGCACTTAGCATGCCCTGTGGGGCAAGACAAACATACACCTACATGCCATTCAATGGCCCATCCACCCAAATTACACTAAATTACAGAGCCAGGCTGGGAATTCAGGAACTATTATAAATAATGTTCAGATTATAAAATCTACTAACCTTCAAAATACAACCACTAATATGTATATTTTCTTGAAATATTCTTCTTAAAGAAACTGTATATTTAAAAACAATCATTTATTCTCACTTTTCATATCAGATAAGATAACACAGTAATAAATGTAGTATTCTTCTAGTTTGTTTTTGGCTATAACATACTGAAAGGCATAAAATATCTAGAGAAAGCATTCCAAAAAAAATGAAAATAAAACCAGGTTAACAGGAATGATAAAAAACAAAGCACAAGAAACAAGAGTTCTTGACCTTTAGATGAAAAAACAGTAAAAGAACTATGGATTTTAAAACACAGATACTGGTATGTGCTCTAATCAAAACTTAAGTCCACTATTAAAAGGAACATATTATAAAAAAGGAAATATCTTATTTGGAATGTATTAAATATTAATAGGTAGTTTCTTAGTATCAAATTAAATATCGTTAGTTCAAGAATTATTGAACTAAATTATTCATTTTAAATATAGACTCATTTGCCAACAATATATGTGGAAAAGACATTATGGTCACATTTCAGGCCTTTCACCACTTGTCCCCACCCTAAATTCTTGTCACTACTACCCAATGCTAGTCAGAGCAGTCCTAATTATTAAAATCCATGATCTTCCCTTGATTCTATAAATTTCATTGCTACTTTTGTGTGGCAATGCACTCATAATGCTCCCCTCCATAGAACTGCCTTTGTAACAACTGAAACAAGTTCAGCTTTCAAGGACAATTCACATTTCCTTCTTCTTTGAACTCTCACTGATTTGATTTCTCCATGTGCTCACCAAGTTCCATTCACTTGACCTCAGATACCCCTCCAGTTAGTTCCCATTTCTCTCCTTTCTTTTATAGCAAAAGGTCTCAAAAAATTTCATCACAAGCATGGTCAGCACTTCTTGCCATCCATTCACTCAATCTCATTTCAGTCTGGCTTCTACCACCAAGACTCCAAAAAAATCTATTTTCTAAAAGGATGCCAACAACCTTCCTCTTGCCGGTTCCAATAATATCATCTTGCCCCACCTCATAGCAGTGCGCTTTGCAGTTTGTCACTCCCTTATTTTGAAACACTCTTCCTTTAGGTCCAGAAACCAGCGTTTGGGGTTCTCCTCCCCACTGGCTACTCCTCAGTCTGTGTTTCTGCCTCCTCTTCCCTTTCTGGATCACCTATTTCTGGACACTTTCCGAACCTGGAGTCCTTCAGAACTTGTTCTGACCACTCACCTATATCTTTAGCTTCCTTCTCCATACAACCTGCCCACACTGGGATTGCATCCATTCTCAGGGCTTAAATATCTCCACTCCACATATGTAAGCTCCAGACCCACATATGTAGGGGTTTGCTTGATGTCTCAAATTGTGATACTCTTTTAAACATGTCAAACTTAACATGTTAAAAAGGGATATTTTTGGCCAGGCATGGTGCCTCACGCCTGTAATTCCAGCACTTTGGGAGGCCGAGGCGGGTGGATCACAAGGTCAGGAGATTGAGACCATCCTGGCCAACATGGTGAAACCCCATCTGTACTAAAAATACAAAAATTAGCGAGGTGTGGTGGCGTGCGCCTGTAGTCCCAGCTACTCAGGAGGCTGAGGCAGGAGAATCACTCGAACCCGGGAGGCGGAGGTTGCAGTGAGCTGAGATCATGCCACTGCACTCCAGTCTGGTGACAGAGCAAGACTCCATCTCAAAGAAAAAGGGATTTTTTTTTTCTTCTCCAAAATTCACGGAACAAGTAACAACCTCCTCCACCCCAGTTAACAGCACTACTATCTGCCTATTTGCTCAAGTAAAAAAAAAAACTGTTATTCTCGATTCCTCCTTTTCATTCACATCCTATATCCAATCCATCAACAGGTCCTACAGTTTCCACCTCCAATTTATCTGCAACATTCACCCATCCCTTGGCCCACCACTGCTACAATCCTTATACAAGCCACCCTCCTAATTCATGTGACTACTGCCAGAGCCTCCTATCTCACACCTCCTTGTCCACTCTCTCCTCCCTTCAATCAATTCTCCCTAATATGGTTTGGGTCTCTGTTGCCACCCAAATCTCACCTCAAATTGTAATCCCCATAATCCCCACATGTCAAGGGCAGGACCAGGTGGAAGTAATGGGATCATGGATGTGGTTTCCCCCATGCTATTCTCTTGAAAGCGAGTGAGTTCTCACAAGATCTGATGGCTTTATAACGGGAATTTGGCATTTGCCCTGCTTCCACTCACTCCATCCTGCCATGCTGTGAAGAAGGTGCCTGCTTCTCCTTTGCCTTCTGCCATGACTGTAAGTTTCCTGAGGCCTCCCCAGTAAAGCAGAACTGTGGGTCAATTAAACCTCTTTCCTTTATAAATTACCCAGTCTCAGGCAGTTCTTTATAGCAGCCTGAGAACACACTAATACACTTCCTGTGGCAGTTAAAGTGATCCTTTTAGAAAGTTAAGCCAGAATAGCTCATCTCCTGCTTGAAACTCCTCAACAGACTCCACTTCCATAGAATGAAAATTCAATATCCCTACCACGAGCTTTATGGCTATGACCTTCCGCATGGCCTGGCCACTGCCCACCTTCTCTGACAGCCTTTTGGATCCACCATCCTCTCCTCTCTCCATCCCTCTGCTGCACGGTTTTTCCACCTCATGTTCAGTACTTCTGCCCACTCTTCTCTAAACTAGTTCCTTGTCCTTTGGTGTCAAACTCCACCACCTCAGAAAGACTTTCTATAATCAGCTAAATCAAAAAACCTCTCCGTTAATCACTCTCAGTCCCCATTTTTTCTTTACTGAACTGATTATACCTTTTTGTTTTATTTATTTGTGTTCTAGGTTTCTCTCTCCTACATGCTTCTCATTTACTGTGGTACCTAGCAAAGCCCTTGGAATACTTGTTGGATATATAGATTATAAAATCCTGTGCTATGTTTTAGTGGCATGTTATCCATGTCACATACTCAGGAACTTAAGAGCTTTATTCTTTCACATGTTAGATGTTTCTCTCTAAAAGGAATCAGAACAATTTAAGAAAAGAAATCCTTGCACCTCATCTAGTATTCCAAACAGAGAATGCATAACAACACTTGAAATACCTGCTCTCCTGTCTTGCAAAATGAGCAGTACAGGCTCATGTATTTTACTTTATTTCAAGCATTAATCTCCTTATTCTGTTTTTACTATTCAAATCCATTTAACATGTACTCTGATCTTCTCTCCTGAGTCCCATATTAAGGCTTCACCATGACACAAACCGGGTCCCCTCCTCAGAAATTCATAGCACAGTGGAGAGAGCAGCCACACATATAGACTCAAGAGTACAAAGGCTCAAAACAAGTGCACAAGAAATATGTTTTTCTGATCTCTAAAGATGTGTTGTCCAATAGGGTAGCCTCCAGACACATGTGGCTATTTAAATTTTAAATTTAAATCCTAATCACACTAGCAATATTTCAAGTGCTCAACAGCCACATGTGGTAAGCAGCTTCTGTAATGAACAAGACAGACATAGACCATTTTTGTCATTGTAGAAAGTTCTATCAGGCTTCTGTTCAAATGGGCTAAACTTCTACTTAGCCCTGCAGAGGGACTGCAGGTGATATCAGTGGCTCTAACCTTCTTTTGGGTGTTTCTTTCACATTATTGTATTAGGCCATTCTTGCATTGCTATAAAGAAATGCCTGAGGCTTGGTAATTTATAAAGAAAAGAGGTTTAATTGGCTCGCATTTCTGCACGTTGTACAGGAGGTATGGCGCCAGCATCTACTCTGCTTCTGGGAAGGCCTTAAGCTTCTAATCATGGCAGAAGGTGAAGGGGTAGCAGGCACGTCACATGGCCAGAGCCAGAGTGTGTGTGTTGGCTGGAGAAGGGGTGGGGAGGCAAACTTGTAAATGATGAGATCTTACAAGAACTCACTCACTATCACAAAGACAGCACCAAGCCACGAGGGATCTGACCCATGATCCAAACACCTCCCACCAGGTCCCACCTCCAGCACTAGAGATTACAATTCACCATGAGATTTGGGTGGGGACAAATATCCAATCTGTATCAGTCTGCCCCAGCCCCTCCCAAACATCATATCCTTTTCAAATTGCAAAATGTGATCATGCCTTCCTAATAGTCCCCCAAAGTCTTAATTCATTCCAGCATTAACTCTAAAGTCCAAAGTGCAAAGTCTCATCTGAGACAAAGTGAGTCCCTTTTACTTACAAGCCTGTAAAATCAAAAACAAGTCATTTGCTTCCAAGATACAATGGGGGTACAGATATTAGGTAAACGTTCCCATTCCAAATGGGAGAAATCAGCCAAAACAAAGGGGCTATAGGCCCTAAGCAAGTTTGAAACCCAGTAGCGCAGTCATTAAATCTTTTTTTTTTTTTTTTTTTTTTTTTGATGGGGTCTCTCGCTCTGTCATCAGGCTGGAGTGCAGTGGCACGATCTTGGCTCACTGCAACCTCTGCCTCCCAGGTTCAAGCGATTCTCCTGCCTCAGCCTCCCGAGTAGCTGCGACTATAGGCACGGGCCACCATGCCCAGCTAATTTTTGTATTTTTAGTAGAGACGGGGTTTCACCACGTTGGCCAAGATGGTCTCAATCTCTTGACCTCATGATCCGCCGCCTCGGCCTTCTAGGCGTGAGCCACCGCACCTGGCCTGCAGTCATTAAATCTTAAAGCTCCAAAATAATCTTCTTGACTCCGTGTCCCACATCCAGGCCACATTGGTACAAGGGGTGGGCTCCCAAGGCCTTAGGTAGCTCTGCCCCTGTGGCTTTGCAGGGTGCACCACCCACAGCTGCTCTCAGGTGCCAGCATTGAGTGTCTATGGCTTTTCCAGGTGTAGGGTGCAAGCTGCTGGTGAATCTACCATTCCTGGGTCTGAAGAGCAGTGACCCTCTTCTCACAACTCAACTAGGTAGTGCCCCATTGGGGACTCTGTGTAAGTGGTCCAACCCCATATTTCCCCTTGGTACTACCTTAGCAGAGGTTCTGTGTGAGGATTCTGCCAGCCCCTACAGCAGTGTTCTACCTGGACACCCAGGCTTTCTCCATATATCCTCTAAAATCTAGGCAGAGGCTACCAAACCTCAACTCTTGCACTCTGTGCACCCACAGGCTTAATACCACATGGAAGACACCAAGACTCACAGCTTGCGCTCTCTGGAGCTGTGGCCCAAGCTGTACCAGGGCCACTTTGAGCTGAAGCTGGAGCCAGAGTGGCAGGGAAGCAGGGAGCAATGTCTCATGGCTGCAGAGAGCAGCAGGGCCCAGGGCCTGGCCCTCAAAACTATTCTTCCCCAGGAGGCCTCTGGGCCAGTGATGGGAGGGGCTGTCAAAGGTCTCTGAAATGCCTTCAAGGTTTTTCCCTCATTGTCTTGGACATTAACTCTTGGCTCCTTTTTAGTTATGCAAATTTGTCTAGCAAGTAGTTGCTCCACAGCCTTCTTGAGTTCCTCTCTGAAAAGAGCTTTTTCTTTGCCACATGGGCAGGCTGCAAATTTTCCAAACCTTTATGATCTTCTTCCTGTTCAAATATAAATTTCTTTGCTCCAACATTGGAACATAGGCAATTAGAAGAAACCAGGCCACATCTTGCATGCTTTGGTGCTTAGAAATTTCTTCCACCAGATACCCTAAATCACTCTGAAGTTCAACCTTCCACAAATCCCAAGGGCAGAAGCAAAATGCAGCCAAATTCTTTGCTAAGGCATACCATGCATAACCTTTGCTCTGGTTCCCAATAAGTTCCTAACTTGCATCTGAGACCTCCTCAGCATGGATTTCACTGTCCATATTACTATCAGCATTTTGGTCACAATCATTTAACGAGTCACGAGGAAGTTTCAAACTTTCCCTTATTTCCCATATTCTTCTGAGCTCTCCAAATTCTTCCAACCTCTGCCCATCACCCAGTACCAAAGTTCCTTCCATATTTTCAGATATTTTTACAGCAAATGCCCCACTCTTTTTTTTTTTTTTTTTTTTTACCAATTTTCTGTATTAACCAATTCTTGCATTTCTATAAAGAAATATCTGCATCTGGGTAATTTCTAAGGAAAAGAGGATTAATTGGCTCATGGTTCTGCAGGCTGCACAGGAAGCATGACACCAGCATCTGCTTGCCTTCTGGGCTGGCCTTAGGAATCTTGGTGGAAGGTGAAGGGGGAACAGGCACATCACATGGCGAGACCAGGAGCAAGAAAGAGAGTGTGGGCAGAGGTGACATACACTTTTAAATGACCAGATCTCATGAAAATTCACTCACTATTGCAAAGACAGCACCAAATTCATTGGGATCTACTCCCATGAGCCAAACACCTCCCACCAGGCCCCACCTTCAGCACTGGGGATTACAATTCAACAGGAGATCTGAGCAAGAACAAATATCCAAACTATATCAATTATTATTTATGAAATTTAGTATACAAGAAGCTGAAATAAACTGTACCTGCTCCTTTCAGATATATACTGCCCCTCTAATAAAAGAACTAGAAATCCATCACCAATCTAAATGATAGAGTTTTACTCTTAAATAGTTTTCTGAATGATAAAAATTAAAACTTCCTTCTATTGTCAATGTGATGCCTTCCTTTGTATTAAGGCCTTTCTTCATGTACAGATATGTAAGGGAATACCAAGATAAACATCATCATTTTAAAAATCGTTTACTTAACCGACTTGGCAATACTTTAAGACATAATAACAAGCCCAGAAAATTAATCTAAGGAATAAACTATACTGATTCTTTGTATGTAAAGTACTAATAACTAGAGGCTTTAGTATCTGCAGTTCAATAATTTCTCTCATTGAAAATATTTATCTTTCAACAGAAACCAAAGAAACCAAAATATTCAGTTAATAACTTCATACTGATAGCTATAAAGCCATAAACACATAAGGTTTACATTCTCAGAAAACAGGCAATAACAATTAAAAAGAAAGAAAGTTTATTATATTCCACCTTTATATCCATAAGAAACTGTAAAGTTTAACGAGTTTTTTTTTCCAAATTGTTTTGGCTTAACGCTCTACCTTCTGTTGTTGTCTTTTAAACAGTAAACTGATAGTTTCAAATAATTAGGTTTGTTTTGCTTTGTTTTGTTTTGTTTTGCTTTAAGAGGCAGGGACTCACTGTGTTGCCCATGCTAGAGTACAGTGGCTATTCACAAGCCCAATCCCACTACTGTTCAGCATGGGAGTTTAACCTACTCTGTTTCTGACCTGGGCCAGTTCACCTCTCCTTGGGCAATTGCCCCTCTCAGGAGGTCACCATATTGATGCTAAACTTGGTGTGGACACCTGATTGGCACAGTGCACCACAGCCCAGAATTCCTGGACTCAAGAGATCCTCCTGCCTCAGCCTCCCAAGTAACTGGGACTACAGGCATGTGCCACCATGCCCAGCTCAAATAATTAGGTTTTAGCTACATTTTCTCCCGGTTATACTTAAATATCAGTAATATAGGGTCCAAAATCTATTTTTTAATAGAGTAGTTGAATATAACTAATCTAGAAATAAATGAGCTCTCGTAGTTATATGAAACTGCATTAAAAATGAAGATTTTGGATTCTGTGTCACATTGTGACTCACTTTACATGTTAACATAATTTTTTTAAAAAAGATAGTCAATCTTGGCCATTTAAATAGAAATTTATATTTTAAATAAACTGGAAGCTATATATGGCAGATATATATGCCATACATATATGTATATATGCCATGTATATATGTACAGCATATATAGATATAGATATAACTTTAAAAAATAGATTTGGAGCACTTTACAATTCCAGGCCCTCTCAGGTCAACTATAAATTGAGCTGAGCAGCTCTTATTTACCATCTATAGAAGATACGTGTCTGTTAAAAGCAAGTAATAAATTTTCCATGCGCTCTTTGTTTACTGTTAACCCTGTATTCAAAGCCAAAGCTTTTAAGATACAGATACACTTTGAAACCAAATATTTATACAACATTTTGCTACATCTATAAACCAAAAAAAAGCTATAGAATGAATGACAATATACAAAAGAGGCAGCCTCCTACCCCTAGGGAACATTCAGTCTTCTAGAGGTCTCTTAGAGAAATGGTGCTAGGTTTGGAAGGACTGTGAAAGCATGAGAATGTAATGGCTTGTCCTTTGAAAATATAAAGTTAATACTTATTTGAAAACATTAATAGTTACTTTCTTCCAGGACATTTTTTCATTAATATTTCATCAATTTGACATGCCTTTAGAAAGGACAGTCACATGACCTAAAATTAGAAGGTATTTTCAACAAATATTTATTTAATAAGCAATGCTACTTGTCATAAACATTACAAACTCTGAATGGCAATTAAGAAATAATAGAAGGCATATTTGAAGATAGATGGCAGTGTCAAAATAAAGAGGTAAAGAAGAATATTAATATCCTACCTAATACTTTTTGTCTTCTTATTGGAAAGTAATCTTGAAAAAATGCCTTTAAGAGGTATAAGTAGGCACATCTCTCTAACGAAAACTCTGTTTAAAAAATGCATCCCACTAATATTTTTAAATTACCAGAGGAGATGTTTCTACAACTTCTATGATGCACTATATTGCTGATTCCCTCATCCCAGCTACAGGCAGTTACACCGATGACTGCCAGGGACCATAACTATAGTACTTCCTGTCAGACATACTTCACCTCTCCTTTTCTATTCCTTAATACCTGTTGTAAAGCCCACTCCCTCCCTTAGCCTCATCCTGCTAAGACAGCACTCCCTGCTGAAGGGAACCCTCCTTAGATCACTCTTCTATTCCCTTGGGACTCTCTTGAGATTAATGTCCAATCATCCTTGCAGATTTTGAAAAATAATCTTCAATCTGTCAGAGTTTATTTTCTTTATAATAGTCTCACCATCTGGAATATAACATTGAGAATGTAATAATAATCTAGTTAATACATCAAAGAAGTGGATATGCAGGACCAAGGCCCCTTAGGCAGCACTGTCTAATAGAATTGCTTACAATGACAGAAATGGCCTATATATATTGCCCAAAATGGTAGCCACTAACTACATGTGGCTCTCAAGCAATTAATATGTTGTGGTATTTCTTTTCATTCATTTTTAGTTAATTAAATTTAAATAGCCACAGGCAGCTAGTGGCTACCATATTGAATAACAGGAAAGAAAACAGAGCTGCCTGCATTACTTATCTCCGTGGTATCAATATCAAAGAGAAAGGAAGAAAAGAGAGAAAGAAAAAGGAAAGGAAAAAGAGAAAAGAAATACACCCAGGAAAACCTTTACTCCACCTGCCCCTCTCAGAAATTATCACTACTAGGCCGGGCGCGGTGGCTCACGCTTGTAATCCCAGCACTTTGGGAGGCCGAGGCGGGCGGATCACGAGGTCAGGAGATCGAGACCACGGTGAAACCCCGTCTCTACCAAAAATACAAAAAATTAGCCGGGCGTGGTGGCGGGCGCCTGTAGTCCCAGCTACTCGGAGAGGCTGAGGCAGGAGAATGGCGTGAACCCGGGATGCGGAGGTTGCAGTGAGCCGAGATCGCGCCACTGCACTCCAGCCTGGGCGACAGAGCAAGACTCCGTCTCAAAAAAAAAAAAAAAAAAAAAGAAATTATCACTACTAGTATCAAAATGAATCTGAATACATTGTTAATTCTCAAACACTTTTTAACCTAAGGTGAATTTTCAATAGGTTTTTATAACTTGTTAATTTAAAATTCTAAAACACGTCATGCAAATCTAAAAAATATATCCAGAATGTAGTAGAGAGAGACAAATAAATGCAAAGTATTAATGATAGAATAGGAAATAATAAAGTATAGAGCAAGATGGTCTAACATATACAAAATTAGAGGGGAAAAGGCAATACTTGACAAAACAATGGCAAAATTTTCACAGAAAGATACCCATCATATTCAAAAAGCCAAAAAAAAAATCCCTATCAGAATAAAAAAGAAAAAAATCTCACCCAGACACGTAAAAGAAGCTCTACAACACCAAAGATAAAAAAAAAAAATCATAGAACCAGACAAAGAGAAAAGGCAGATTACCTGGAAAGGAATCAGTTCTACTAAACGCCAAGTTCTCAAAAATAGCAATGAAAGCCAGAAGAGAAAATAGTATCTTCAATGTGTTAAGCATAGATATCTAAAACCCTCAATTGCATCTCAATTGCATGCCCTAGGAAGGCCATCCTTCCAAAGCAAAGGCAAATAGATATTTTGAGACATTAAGTATATTAACAAAAAAAAAAAAATTGTGGGTCAACCTGATTAAATATCATTTTTAAAAAAGATACTTTCAAACAGAATTTTGCCATCACACTCTCACTAAGGAATCTTAATAATATACTTAAAGCAAAAGTAAAATAAATGGGGGGGCAGGGACAAAAATAAAAAAGAATGATGTGTGTAGAAACATATATACATATACACATATTTATAATATGACTCAATAATAGTAAAATCTAACTTATTAAAAGAAAACAGATACACTGAAATTTCACTCAAAACTAGCATACAAGTAAAAAAAGATATTAAAGTATTCTTTGGTTCAAGAGAAGAGATATTGCTTACTTTTGTACCTTTTAGGTACATGCAAGTTAAATTTCTTTTTAAAGTGGGTTCATGTTAAATTTCTTTTCTAAGATTAGATTAGTAAATGAGGAAAAATAAAATAAGAAATTAAATATCACTCCAAAAGAAGTTAAGGAGAATAAAGAGGAAGGATGAATATAGAAAAGGAAGAAGCAGAAAGAAGAGGAGGAGCAGGAGTAGTTTGGATGATGAACCTGGAGAAAGCATAAATTAAAAATTCAAAATGAAACATCAGACATAAATTCCAACATATTTTCACAATTGATACAAAAAGTTAAAACTACCAGATAAAGACAAAGATTATCAGATGGGGTAAAAAAAATTATTCATATGCTATTTATAATAGATATTCCTAAAATATAAGGTATAAAAATTATTAGTTGGGAAAAATGTAAACAGCTGCAAACATCAAGATGGATAAATCTATGAAACAATATTGAGAGGAAATACAACTCTCAGAAGAATGCATGGAAGATGACTCGTTAACATACAGTTCAAAAACATATAAAACCAAACAGTAGGTTAATGAGGAATATGTATATGCTAAAACTATAATAGAAAGGAATGATAAACCCAAAACTCAGGATAGTGGTTACCACAGAATAGTAGGCGGAAGGGGTGCTTAGGAATGAGGGCATAAGATTAAGAAGGGATGAAAGGAAGCTTCAAAGCTATATGTAATATTATATGTCACAGACTCAGTAGGCAAGGAGATGCATGCTTTACTGTTATGACAAATTGTCTTTTGGAAATGTTTAATATTTTATTTAAAAATTTAAAGTAAGTCAAAGTATTAGCAACTTCAAATTTCTGATCTTGAAAGACTTCCTCAGATCACGTTGATCAGTACACTGATCTCACTGATTGTCACAAGTTTTTCTGTCTTTACACATGTGACATATGGTATGAACTAGATCAACTCCGAAATCAAGATGTTCCACCTGCTTTGTGTTTTTAATCCCAGAAATGAAGAAAAAATAAGATTCCAAAAACGACACTTATTAAATGGAATAATGACATTCAAAGGCTGTTTACTTGTTTTCACGTAAACACATACATTTCTGCAAAATTTTCCAAAATGATCTTCTCAAAATTATAGTTATCAACTTAAGAATCTCTTTAGAAATGTAACAAAAAGATAACTATGAGAAAATTATTCTTGTTAATTTGAAAATGAAAATTTTAACTATGATTAATGGAAAATAATGCCTAAAATCTCAAAACACAAAAACCTGAGAAGCCTAGATTTTGAGACAAAAAATCTTACCCTTGACAGGCACGTCAAATTAAGAAAATAAAGATACCTTCTATCACTAATTTGCTAAATGCATAGATGAGTATGATCTATAAATGCTTGATATCAATCATAATGATGTTGCTGTCTACCTTTTTATGTTTCTACCCAAATGTATTCCATAATTCAAACATAATTATTGACTATGTCAAGATCCACTAAAAATAATATTTGATAATTTGAAGAAATTGGTCTTTTCCCTGGTGTTCAGAACTAGCTCAAAACTGTCACCAAGGCCAGGAGCGGTGGCTCACGCTTGTAATCCCAGCACTTTGGGAGGCCAAGGTGGGCGGATCACGAGGTCAGGAGATCGAGACCACATGAAACTCTGTCTCTACTAAAAAAATACAAAAAAATTAGCCAGGCGTGGTGGCGGGCGCCTGTAGTCCCAGCTCCTCAGAGAGGCTGAGGCAGGAGAATGGCATGAATCCGGGAGGCGGAGCTTGCAGTGAGCCGAGATTGCGCCACTGCACTCCAGCCTGGGCGACAGAGTGAGACTCCGTCTCAAAAAAAAAAAAAAAAAAAAAAACTGTTGCCAAGAATACTAATCAATAAATAACGAATAGAAGACCTTTGTGATCTCTACATCAAGTCTTCATAAAGCAAGGCAAATAATCTAGTATTTAGCATACTGATTTTCACATAATTCATAGAGAGTAAAAGGCTGACATGGCTCACAATTGCTAGGCAGTTTCAGAAGTTGAAGAGTGGCTCTAAAAATATTACATATCCAGAGCCAAGAGGGGAGAGCTAATTGGGAGTACAGAGGAATCTACTTTTTCCTTGATTTCTTTCTTTCTTTTTTTTTTTTTTTGAGACAGAGTCTCACTCTATTGTCCAGGCTGGAGTGCAGTGGCATGATCTCAGGTCACTGCAACCTCTGCCTCCCAGGTTCAAGGGATTCTCGTGCTTCAACTTCCCAAGTGGCAGGGAGTACAGGCATGTACCACCATGCCCAGATAATTTTTGTATTTTTAGTAGAGACGGGGTTTCACCATGTTGGCCAGACTGGTCTCAAACTCCTGGCCTCAAGTGATCCGCCCGTCTCAGCCTCCCAAAGTGCCACAACTACAGGTATGAGCCACCGTACTCGGCCTTCCTTCATTTTTTATTTAAATAAGTCCTAAACCTACACCAGCATTGGAAAACCATCAATCAGTTCAATTTTCTTTTTTGTTCTATTCAGACATTTAAAAAACTTTAATTTACTTAATGATATTACAGGTCTAACAATGATCTCAAACTTAACAAAAATTAGAAATTCTTTTTAGTCACATACTGTATAAAAATTAAAAACTGATTCAAAGAGCAGCCATATCATAACTAACAGGAAAGTCTAAAAATTTGATCACAGGCATAACTTCCAAGTTTTACATATCCAGCTAAGTCATTTCTCTAATTGGAACACTGGACAAAGAAATATTCAAAAGTATCTTCTTGAGCCCGGCACAGCGGCTCACACCTGTAATCCCAGCACTTTGGGAGGTCGAGGCGTGTGGATCATTAGAGGTCAGGAGTTCAAGATCAGCCTGGCCAACATGGTGAGGCCTGTCTCTACTAAAAATACAAAAATTAGCCAGGTGCACACCTGTAATCCCAGCTACTCAGGAGGCTGAGGCAGGAGAATCGCTTGAACTCAGGAGACGGAGGCTGCAGTGATCCGAGATTGCACCACTGCCCTCCAGCCTTGGCAACAGAGTGAGACTCCATCTCAAAAAAAAAAAAAGGGATCTTCTCAATTTTCTCTCTAAATAAAGTGGCATGATTTCAGAAAAAATTCTCCAATGATATTTTCTATTCTTTTCAATTAAAAAAAACTACTTCATGGATAACATCATGGATTCCTAATAACATATTCCAGAATTGTCCCTCCTTAGAGAAACAATTCCACCAGTTTCTAGTTTTTCTTCTTTAAATAAGGTTCAAATGAACAAGACACAGCATAATTTCCCAGTGTTTTTAGGTAAAATCACAATAATAATCCATTGTAAGATGCACGAATTCGTATATGAAAACCTTCTATTTTGTTTTCTTTCGTTAGCACAGACATCTCTTTTGAGTAGATGAAGAAGAGGAGAATAATAGTAGTAGTAAATAAAAGGTCTACTCCTCATTATATTGAAAAACTATGAATATTTCCAGTGCCCACTGGCTGACAGATAAACTGAGAAATGAGTGTGAATTGTCTCCCCAGTCAACCCCCCCAATACCCTCTTCCTATGTTTAAACTCCATGGAAATACGGTGTGAATCTGCTTTGTTTACTCAAGCCCCACACCCAACATACTACTGGAAAACAGCAGGTGCTCAATAATTTTTTTTTTTTTTGCTCTCGCACTCAAGCTGGCATGCAGTGGCATGATGCCAGCTCACTGCAATCTCCACCTCCTAGGTTCAAGCAATTCTCCTGCCTCGGCCTCCTGAATAGCTGGGATTACAGGCGTCCGCCACCATGCCCGGCTAATTTTTGTAATTTTAGTAGAGACGCGGTTTCGCCATGTTAGCCAGGCTGGTCTGGAATGCCTGACCTCAAGTGATCCACCCACCTTGGCCTCCCAGAGTGCTGGGATTACAGGCTTGAGCTACCATACCTGGCCAAATATATTTTTAAATGAACATATTTTACAGGCAATGATTAAGCTGGACACCAAAGCTCTTCATTTATGAATATACCTGTCAAATAAATTCCCCAATCCATTCTCAGTTTCTAACACTAGCCAAGGTAAGACTAAAGAAGGCTAAAATTAAAACCTCATTGTTTCAATCAACAAATCTTTATGGAGCATTTCCTACATGCTAAACAGTGTGTTTGGTAACGCGAGGTAAATTACACATATGAAGCCCTAGTCTCATGCCAACCATTAGTTTGCAGTCTAGAGGACAGACTGGAAATGGCAAAATATGGAAAAATAAAGTTGAAATATACTAACGTTTCTTTGTTCACTCATCATACTCCTTAGTTAAATGTCACTCAGTCTCACATCTCAGCAGGTAAGGTTGTTTTCTTTTAAATACATGTACGGTCAAGGATTTCTGCATACTATATCCCAGCCACAGAAATGTCCAAAAAAGTAATAATCAGAGCAAATTCTTCTCCATATCATGAACCTCCAATTATAGTATACAATTCTAGCCTTCAGAACACACACACACATATATACACATGACTACATATACATATATTCTTATGCAGAAATAATCATTCATTTCTTACACAATGAAAACCCAAAACTGATCTACAATCCTTGCAGCTCTGAAATTCTCTGATTCTGACTGTTTAGGTATTTCATAACAACTTCTGCTTGAATTTTTTCAAGAATATTCTTGTTTAGCCACCTACCTAATTCAGAGTTAGCAAATGGCCTCTGAATAGACTGAAATCTCTCTTTTTAGGCACCACAATGAACATACATGATATATTTCAGGTACATCTTCCTGGTTTTTGTTTTTTTAACAAGTCTGTCTCCTACCATACAATAATCTGACAAGTTTAAATATGTCCAGTTTATCAAAATATATTTACACTGATTGTTAAATTTTGTTCACAACTATTTCTTAGAGGCACCAAAAATTAGCCCCATTCCAAAACTGACTTATGGAAACACCTATGGTACTGTTTTCAGATAAAATACAGGATACTCACTTAAATTTGGACTTCAGATAAACAGTGTGTGTGTGTCTAGAATTGAATATTTCTGGTTGTCCTGTACTTTTATTTGGTAAATATAGCAAAACTAACCTATAGGCCCCTACAACGACATCATTTCCAACAACACAAAAAATTAATTAGTGGTATTTCTTACTGTGTCAAGTAAGATCAGCAAGTAAATATACAACGACAAAATTCAGGGCGAAACTCAGTCATATTAAATTAATAGTTTCTCACATGACAATTCTCTTTTAGAAAACACCTTGAGTTTCTAAAAATTCTATGTGGGCAAAAGGCTTCTTTAAAGTCCCTGAGCAATGTACCACTCAGTAATAAATGCAAAAGGTACTATTGAGACTATATTTCTTCCTGCATATAAATATTAGGTATTCAGTTTGTACTTTGAGAAACTGTTGAGGTTTACTAGGCACAATGAAAAAAAGTATTAAACTAAAAGAACACATTAATGACATCTGCCCTGTTGGTGTTCAAATAGATGAATTACCTCACAGGATTGCTGGTCAAAGACACTCGGAGAGACTCCAGACATGTAACAAGTCTCTCATCTGCAGACCCCATTTTCAGCTCATGAATGAATTCCTGAGGTGAGATCTGTCGGCTTCTCTTAAGACTTCCCTAAAAAATAAGTCAAAAAATGTTTTGATTAATACTGCATGGAGATTATCCATTAAAAAATAACAAGTTAATCCCCCTAGCAGCAGCACATAACTACTATAATTAGCACTATTTGGGCAAGGGTGGTAGATAATTTCCTTTCTTCTGCCCAAAAATCTACGCATTCATAATCTGTGGTATCCACAACAGATAGTAATACAACATCAGAAGGTGTGCAAATTGAAATAACTGCTTTCTCAAATGTAAAATGTCATGCAGAACAATTGTGTAATACAGAAAATGTCTTAAAATACAGTAATATTTTTAGGCACACACAAAATAAAATTCAAAACTCAATATAAGAACTACCCTACTAAAATTAGTATTCTGAGCAGTGTAGAAAAGGCTATTAGGTATTAATTCATTCAACTATCACTATAAGCCTAGTTCTAGGCACTGCAGACACATGGATTAACAAAAAGCGAAGTCTGGAAGAAATGCAAGCAAGAAAATAATAATTTTCAGTACAGTCTACTTCCTGTAACACAGCACTGAGAGACTCAGAGAAAGAACATCTAACTTGGCAGAACAGATCAGGGAAGCTTGCATAACAGGGGTACATCTTCCTGGTTTTTCTTTTGTAAGTAAGCATTAGGGAGGCAAAGAATAAGAAAGGAATTAACTTCCAGACCAAAACATAACACGCATGTACACATGCAGAGAAAAACAAAAACATATGCAACTGAAGATAGAGGCCAGATCATGGAGTGATAGAGCAATTAGCTCTCCTGGGGAGTTTTGGAAGGATCACTCCAGTATGAAATACGAATTAGAAGAGTTAGAGTTCACTCATTATTCAACAAACATTAAGTACCTACTAAATACTGGGCACTGTTTTAAGTACTGAGAATAGAGCAGAGATGAAAGAAGAATAAGAGATTGAACTTCCTACCTACATGTAGCTTTACTACATATGGGGAGAAACAGGTAATACATAAAATAACGAAAATGCATTGCACTGTAAATAATACATGCTGTAGAGAAGAATAAAAGCAGGAAAGAGAGTAAGTAGCATCATATGAGACATGCAATTTTAAACAGGATGGTCAAAGAAAGCCTCACAGAGAAGACTTCAAAGGCCTCAAACTTGAGTGTTTAAATAAAAAGTCTAAAGGAGATAAGACAGCTAACCATGCAGATACAGGAAAAAAAAAAAAAATGCTGTGATGGAGGGAACTGTAGGTTTTATAGTCCACTCAAAGAACTTGGACTTTTACTCTGAGATCAGAAGCACAGAGATCTGTTGAGAAGGTATCTATACAGCCTAGATAGGAAATGATGAGGATGGTGAACAATAAAGTTCTGAATTCTATTATTTGAATTACAGATTCACCATCCAACGGCAGGAAATGAATTGTGTAAGTTCAAAAGAAGATCAGGTGAAGTGGTGGGAAATTAGGTGTTTTTCACGTTTTTTGTTTGTATTAATTTACTATAATGTTATTCAAGAAAACATTCCCAATAAAGCAAAACAAATTAGCACTGTAAAGACGGGTTATTTTTATTCATGTCATTATCAAAGTAGTAATTTAATAAAGAAGAATTCAATGGTACAATCTCCGAAAATAAAAGGGGAAATGGTGAAAGCTATGAAAATTAACATCCGATTATTTTTACCGCAGTCACTGATATCATTCAAAGAACATATTCAACTTGCACCAACACAGCACTTATTGATGTCTCTTTTTGCTCTGAATTACCAAAGGATTGATTGTTTCACAGAGAAAATTTGGAAAACACAGAAAAGCAACAGGAACAAAGGTGCCTCAAAATAACTACTGTTAATGTATTTCTACATAAAGCATTTTTCTCATATATAGAGAGAATATTAATATATTTGCATATATTTATATTTTAAAACATATATGATATGGTTTGGCTGTGTCCCCACCCAAATCCCATCTTGAATACTAATTCCTATAATCCCATGTTTTGGGAGGGACCCAGTAGGAGGTAATTGAATCTTGAGGGCGGTTACCTCCATGCTGTTCTCGTGATAGTCAGTGAGTTCTCACGAGATCTGATGGTTTTAAAAGGGGCTTTTCCCACACCTTCGCTTGGCACTTCTTGCCTGCTGCCATATAAGATGTGACTTTGCTCCTCCTTTGCCTTCTGCCATGATTGTGAGGCCTCCCCAGCCATGTGAAACTGTGAGTACATTAAACCTTTTTATTTATAAATTACCCAGTCTCAGCTGGGCGCAGTGGCTCACGCCTGTAATCCCAGCACTTTGGGAGGCTGAGGCGGGCGGATCACCTGAGGTCGGGAGTTTGAGACCAGCCTGACCAACATGGAGAAACCCTTTCTCTACTAAAAGTATAAAATTAGCTGAGCATGGTGGCACACGCCTATAATCCCAGCTACTCAGGAGGCTGAGGCAGGAGAATAGCTTGAACCTGGGAGGCGGAGGTTGCAGTAAGCAGAGATCATGCCATTGCACTCCAGCCTAGGCAACAAGAGTGAAACTCCATCTCAAAAAAAAATAAAAATAAAAATAAATAAATTACCCAGTCTCAGGTACATCTTATTAGCAGCGTGAGAAAAAACTAATACAATACACTTTACTTGTTTAAAACATCGTTTGATACCTATTGTTCTATAGGCTACTGTTATCTTTAAGCAATATTTCATGAACATATTCCAATTTCAACACATAAGCCATAAAGAATATGACCTCTTCCTGCCTACAGACTATTGCATTATTTACTTAATTAGTCCCTGGCTCTTGGGCAAGTAGGTTGTTTACAATTTCTTGATATCATAAATTTTTCAAGTTTCCTGTGTGTGCTGTCAGGCCAGTATTTTTATCCAAAAATATAGCAGTGGAGGTTAACTAGATGATCTCTTGTAGCCCATTCTAAATTTATTACCTAAAAACTTGCAATTTGGGTAGGATCAAAATAAACCACAACTGAATAAATAGATTTTTTTCTTCAACAATAAGCTCCATGTAGCAAATACTTTTTAAGTATAAGAATAACCAATAAGTGCATGTGGATAAGAATAAAAGTGGTATTAAAAGATAAAAAACAAAAACCACCTATCCTACATCTTAGCCCTGTCTCACAAAGACAATAATTCTCAATTCCTTTAACAGTTTCTTCTGATAGTTACTTAATATGTCTAAATAATGTACCTGATATTTTTAGATTTCTAAATATTCATTATTACCTTTGATTTGTATTATGAAAAATAAGGATTTAATTATCTTCAAACATTGGAACCTCTTCTCTTCCAACTCCTGAATAGCAATAGGTAAACTCAATTGAACCAAAAGACGCCATTCCATGAAATGAGAGCTAACTGAATCCACATTTTATAAAGTCCTTACAGCTACATCACTAAAGAGATGAGTTCAGGCATCCAAAAATCTTAATGCTTTAGTTCATTTTATTATCACTCAATAGGATATGTCCCAATCATAAAATCGCTCAATTACTGTAAGGATATAAACAGACACTTTTCAACAGAAGACATTTATGTGGCCAAAAAACATATGAAAAAAAGCTCATCATCACTGGTCATTAGAGAAATGCAAATCAAAACCAAAATGAGATACCATCTCACGCCAGTTAGAATGGCGATCATTAAAAAGTCAGGAAACAACAGGTGCTGGAGAGCTTGTGGAGAAATAGGAACACTTTTACACTGTTGGTGAGAGTGTAAATAGTTCAACCATTGTGGAAGACAGTGTGGCGATTCCTCAAGGTTCTAGAACTAGAAATACCATTTGACCGAGCAATCCCATTACTGGGTATATACCCAAAGGATTATAAATCATGCTGCTATAAAGACACATGCACATGTATGTTTATTGCAGCAGTGTTCACAATAGCAAAGACTTGGAAGCAACCCAAATGCCCATCAATGATAGACTAGATAAAGAAAATGTAACACATATACACCATGGAATACTATGCAGCCATAAAAAAAAGAATGAGCTCATGTCCTTTGCAGGGACATAGATGAAGCTGGAAACCATCATTCTCAGCAAACTGACAACAAGAACAGAAAACCAAACACTGCATGTTCTCACTCATAAGTTGGAGTTGAACAATGAGAACACACGGACATAGGGAGGGAAACCTCACATACCAGGGCTTTTCAGGGGGTTGGGGGGCTAAAAGAGGGATAGCATTTGGACAAATACCTAATGTAAATGATGGGTTGATGGGTGCATCAAATCACCATGGCACGTGTATACCTATGTAACAAACCTGCATGTTCTGGACTTGCATCCCAAAAATTAAAGTATTTTTTTAAAAAAAGAAAAAAGGAAATACCTATAGATAAAACTACAACACAATTTGTGGAGAGAAATTGAGGACAACCTACAAAAATAGACACGTTATACCATACTCATAGATCAGAAGACTTAATTTTATTAAGAAATTCATTAAGTACATTTTCTGAAAAAAATAATCCATAGATTCAATCAATGATTACTGTCAAAATCCCATCAAGTGTTTTGTAGAAATTGAGAACTACATTCTAAAATTTATATGAAAATAAAGGAGACCTAAAACAGGAAAAACAATTGTGATAAAGAACAAAGTTGGGGGGGCTTACACTATCTGATTTCAAGATTAACTGTAAATCTATAGTAATCAAATTAGAGTGATACATGCATCAGTGGAACAGAGAGTCCAGAAATATAACTTAGATCGTCAATGATTTTCACAAAAGTTGCCAATGTGATTCAATGGGGGGAAGAAGAATCTCTTCAACAAATGGTGCTAGAACAATTGGACTTTCATATGAAAGAAAGTGAACCTGGATCCTAGACCTAAAGGTGAAAGCTAAAACTATAAAACATCTAGAAGAAAACAGGTAAAAATCCTCCCTGCCTTGGAGAAGGCAAAGATTTTTTAAATAGGACACAAAGAGTACTGGCTATAAAACTAAAATATTGTACCTCATTAAATTCAAAAGTCTCTTATTAAATTAGTTTCGGTAAGGAAATGAAAGGTAAGCACAAATCAGGAGAAAATATTTGCAATACAGTTAAGAACTGTATAGAGTCTGAGATTTCAACTGTATAGAGTCTGAGATTTCAACTTACAAGCTAAGTTAGCCTGTTACTATTTCACAGATGCTGGCAGAAAACACAAGACTCCTGGATTAGAGCCAAAGGACTTCATTATGCACGTGTTGGGTCCCTAACCCACCCAATCGCACGGGGACAATGCAGGGCCCATGGTGAATACCTGCACATGCAGTGGATTGCATCATAAGAGAAAAACACAGAGCTTGGGTGATTCACCATTTTTATAGTGAGCAGTAATAGGCATGCTCATTGTGCAGAGGGAGGCAAAACCTCACCTCTCCAGGCTACTCACTGCAAATGCAACTCAGAAAAATGGGATGGGTAAAGAGCAATCAAACCTTGCGTTCTTGGCATAGCCAGCAAGTAGATGCAGGGAAACTCAGGACCCATGGAAGACTGCCTCTCCCAATGATACATTTCATAAAGGACTAGTATTCAGAATAAAGAACTCCTATAACTCAAGAGTAATAAGACAAATTAATAAACAGATTAAAAACTTCATAACAGAAGATATGTGAATGGCCAATAATCACATGAGGACATGTTCAAGATCACCTGTCAACAGGGGAATTCAAATTGGAACCACAAATGAGGGAGTGCTACATAGTCCCTATAGTAGTCTCCTAGAGTAGTGAGAATTTGATACTCCTGGAACTCTTCTACACTACTGGTGGACATATAAAATGATACTGTCACCCTGGAAGATGTTTGTTGCTTTTAAGTTAAATAGACATTGCCCATATTACTCAGCAATTGCAGTTAGGTGTTAAGCAGGAGGAAAAAAATGAAAAAAATCTACGATGTATGGAATACCTTTATTCTTCTTAATAGTCAAAATCTGAGAACAACCCAAGTATTCATCAACAAATTATAGTATAACCACACAATGAAATACTATGCAGCAATAAAAAGAATTCACTACTGATAAATGCAACAAGACAAAGGAATCAAAAAATTATGCTAGGTTGAAGTAGCCCAAACAAAAAGTACACAGTGGATGGTTCTATTTATATGAAAAACCAAAACTAACCTGTCAATCTTTTCTCTAGGGCCATTACAATTCAGGCACAGAAGCAAAGCTACTAAATTTGGTGTATTTGGCTGGAGGATGGGATTAAAAGGAGGCAACATTTTAAATAGGGCAGCAAGTAGATTTAACCAATAAACACCGAGAAAGACAGACTAAATCCACTAGCTAACGATAATTACTTAACCATATTGAACTGTCCAACTTGAACAGTTTGTTGCCTCAAGGATTCTGCATTCTCACTGAGAATCCTGCCTCTAACACCCTCCGCCCTTACCCAAACCCTCACCACCACTACTACAACCCTTACCCAGGCCTACTCCTAAACATTGGTTAGACCTGGGCTGAGAGTGGCTTCCCACAGAAGGCCTCTCGTGAGCCACACAATGGGTCCCTTCCCCCAATCTATGGATTCATTTTTCATAACTCTTACTCTGTATTAAAATAACTTTCATTACTACTTATAATTTAAAGGATATATTGAACACCTATTGTGTGTCAAGTACTGTTTACATCATGCAGACACAGGAGTGAAATAAAAGTCAAAGATGAGTCCTAGGACTTCGGTCTATGCCAAAACATGGTACCATCTACTTAGATGGGGGAGATAGAATAAAGGGAGTGAGTGATAGGGGAAGTAGCTATTTAAGAGCCTCTAGAGAAAATAATATCTTTTGCTCTAAGAAGAGATATGCGGCTAAGCGTGGTGACTCATGCCTGTAATTCCAGCAATTTGGGAGGCTGGGGCAGAAAGACTGCTAGAGGCCAGGAGTTTGAAAACATACTGGGCAACACAGTGAGACCCCATCTCTACAAAAAACATTTTTCTTAATTAACCCAGCATGGTGGTGCATGCCTGTAGATCTAGATACTCAGGAAACTGAGGTTGGAAGATCACTTGAGCCCAGGAGTTTGAGGCTGCCATGAGCCATGATCACGCCACTGCACTCCAGCCTAGGCAACAGAGCAAAACTGTGTCTCAAAAAAAGAAAAGACAGAAAGAAAATATCACTTGTGCAGAGACCAGAATGAAGAGGAGAGGACATGGGAAAGCTGAGAAAAAGAACTTCTAGCAAACAGAAGAGAAAATACAAAGTCTTGTGGCAGGAATGAACTTGGCATAGTTAGAGGACAGCAAGAAGACTCAGTGAACATGATAAGGGTTACAGATGACAAGGACAGACAGAAAAGGCAGGGCTCCAATCCTCTAGGCAGGCAGCTGAAAAACTACAGCCTGAATGTCAAATGTTTTTGTATGATCTTGGGACTGAGAATAATTTTCACATTTTCAAATGCTTGTTAAAGAGAAGAGGAAGAGAATGAATAGGAGGAGGAGGAGGAAGAAGTGAAGAAATCAGAAGCAGCAGCAGCAGCAGATGCAACTGAGACCATATGTGACAAAGTCTAAAACATTTACTGTGTGGCCATTTAAGAAAAAGTATGCCATCCCCTGATAGGATCTTATAAACCATGGTAAGGACTTTAGGTTTTATTCTGAGTGGGACGGATAAGTATTGGAGAGTTCTGAGCATAGAAAGTATAAGATGAAATACACATTTTTTAAGGATTTTTCTAACTACTGTATGGCAACAGACTATACACGGCAAAACGTGAAACAAGGAGGTCAGTTAGAAGACTACTGCATTGTCTGGTCAAGAGTTGTTGGTAGCCTGGCATAAGATGCAGTGATGGAAAACATTAGATGTCCTCAATACGAAAATAAATTTTCAATGTACAGCAGACAGGAGGCTGATAGTTTAGCTTTAAGAATGAAAAAAGTAAACTTTGAAGATGATGTCCAGGTTTCTGTTCTCAGCAAGTAAATGAATACTGTCTACTGATCACTATGACCTTGAAAAGACCAGTTTTAGTGGTGGATTAGGGATAAGCCTGATCATAAATTCAAGAAGAAAAGCAAGAAGAATGGACAACTTTTAGGAGATTTTCTGTAAAGGGGAGAAAAGAACTGGGGCAGTGGCTACAGGGAATCCTAGGGTATAATTTGGGGGGAGTGGGGAAAAAAAATATATATATATGGAAATGTTTGCATGCTGATGAGAATGACCAAGAAAAGGAAACAAAACTGATGATGCAGGGAGGTAGGTACAGGCTCGGAAAAACAAGCAGCCAAACAAAGTGGCTCACGCCTGTAATCCCAACACTTAGGGAGGCCAAGACGGGTGGATCATCTGAGGTCAGGAGTTCAAGACCAGCCTGGCCAACATGGCAAAACCCTGTCTCTATTAAAAACACAAAAATTAGCCAGGCGTGGTGGCGCATGCCTGTAATCCCAGCTCCTCGGGAGGCTGAGGCAGGACAATTGCTTGAACCCAGGAAGCAGAGGTTGCAGTAAGCTGAGATCACACCATTGCGCTCTAGCCTGGGCAACAAGAGAGAAACTCTGTCTCAAAAAAAAAAAAACAAGCAAACAAAAACCACTTGAGTAGATGACAGAGGATGTGCCCTACTATACAAGGGGAGAGACTGATCTTATACAGCTGCAAGGAAAGTTTATCACTGTAAAAAGAGCAAAAGCAGAGTTTAAGGGAACAGATTCTGGTACATTGTCAGATCTGATGATTAGAAAGTGAGGTATGGCAGTTCTATTCTGATTACATCAACATTCTCAGTGAAACAAGCGGCAATATAATCAACTAAAAGTGAGAACACTGAGCTGAAGGTAGGAAATTGTTTTCAGGAAGTAAAGAATTGCAATAAAAATGGTCATGCGGTAGGATATCTGAGCACTGTTAAGGGCTTGCTTATTAACTGTGGTCATTCAAAAAAAGACTAGTCAGTGTAGCAGCTACCTGCTTCCTCCCAGATGCATGCTGTGCTGAGGTGCAGATGCAGAGGAGGGGGGCAACTTAGTTTAACCAAGGGCAGGGTTTATATGAACGATGAGGCAAACAAACTGATGGTATGTGTGAGAGTGAAGATCTGAGGGTGTTAAGTATATAAGGAGAGAAGTAAGGGCATGGCAGGAACAGGGAGGTGACGAACATGAAACATGTAAAGTCAATGGGTCAGAATTGCCAATGGGATTGCAAAATTCTTAAAGTGAGGATACTAAGTAAATAGGAAAGATAGACAGTGCACAGGAAAGGAAGTCTGTAAATCATATTTAGAAGTGGTATTTTACTGTCCCAGGTGACTGAGATTGGGTGAAAAAACAAAGTTCACTAGGAGTGATAAAGTCAAGTAAATGAGAAAGTGGGATGTTGGACAGATCATGTATGTGAATAATGAAATCATTAGGGATGATGGAGGGGGTAGTAGTATAAGGAAAAGCAATCAACTAGGTAGCCCAGTCTTCAAGGTATAAGAAGTCTGTCATACATGCCAGCATCTCTGTGTGATGCCATCTTCTCCACTAGAATACATCCTACAGGGCAGTGTCTGTGTCTGCCTAATTCATCACTGTAACACCAGTCCTTTGCAAAGTGAATGGCATTCAGTGAATGAATGAAGTTATAATAAAATGGAAGGTATACATAGACTAAGGGTTAAAATAAGAAAAGACCCAAGGCGGGCAGATCACCTGAAGTCAGGGGTTCAAGACCAGCCTGGCCAACATAGTGAAACCCCGTCTCTACTAAAAATATGAAAATTAGCCAGGTGTGGTAGGATCCATCTGTAGTCCCAGCTACTTGGGAGGCTGAGGCAGGAGAATCACTTGAACCCGGGAGGCAGAGGTTGTAGTGAGCTGAGATCGCGCCACTGCACTCCAGCCTGGTGACACAGCCAGACTCCGTCTCAAAAAAAAAATAAAAAATAATAATAATAATAATAATAATAAGAAGAAGAAGAAGAAGAAGAAGAAGGAAGAAGAGGAAGAGGAAGAGGAAGAGGAAGAGGAAGAGGAAGAAGAAGAAGAAGAAGAAGAAGAAGAAGGAAGAAGAGGAGGAAGAAGAAGAAGAAGAAGAAGAAGAAGAAGAAGAAGAAGAAGAAGAAGAAGAAGAAGAAGAAGAAGAAAGAAGATAAGTCACACACACCTCTTAAAGAAATAGGAAATAGACCAGAGAGACTATTTTTCAACACAATTAACTACCTTTTATTATATTACTATCCAAACACAGGTATAAAAGAAAGGAAATTGAGGGGAAAAATATTATATTACAAGAATAATCAGAAATACTCCTTTTAAGCACAGCTCTTGTATTTCATTTAACATAACTTCAAAGGAAGAGGGAAGTACAGGGAGGGGGGAAAGGATACTCATGGCTGCATATCTTTAAGTCCATTAGCCAAGAAGATGAAAATACTTAGAAAGCTTTATCCCCTGTGGTATCAAAACACATTAGTGAGATAAGGATGTCTGCCTGACATCACAAAAATTAGAAGGATATTTATCCAACATAATTTTTAAATCTTTTTAAATCCTTTAGCAAATTTTATTCTAAAATACCAAATGTAGCATAGAAAGAAAAGTACATAGATTCCTCTTATCATATTCTTTATTATATGTATTCTAAGGTAGAAAAAGTAATATACCCTTTCCCATACTCATTTCCCTTACCATTTCTGTTTGTCTAAAACTAAATGCTCTTTCTTTTGCTAGGTAACCATTACAGGTAATAGTAACCCTCTCCTTTGACCTGTCTTGAAAAGATTATTTTGTCCCTACATAAATGACTACATTTCATCTCAGTTCAGGTGTAACACTTATTCAGTATATGTTCACTCGCTATTCTATCTCATTGTTTGCTTTATTCAATGTATAAAAATACATTGAATTTCTAGTTACCAGTTGATTTTTGAAATAACTGAATGGTTTTTATACAACCATAAAGAATCTACCATTTATTAATGACCAGATTTTTTAAACAATAAATGTAAAAAAAAAAAACTAAATCTGAAATATCTACACACTCTGAAAGAAGATGATACAGCATAATGCCAATATCGATCAGGACAATGACCTTCTTTATCTGCCTAATAAAGTATCTAACACATGGTAGTTGCTTAAAGCAAAAGTTTGCCTAGAATATCTGTGATATCAAAGGAGTCAGAAATTATATTCTTAAACACTACTCCAATCACTGTAAACTGTTTTCCAACTCACTAAATGATACCATATTTCTCCCAGATAGTAGCCTATACCAAAATTCACCATGCAACATCTTCAACTGCTGGTGATAGCTTAATCTTTAAATCACACTTAAACCTGTAAAGAAAACCAGTATTTTTTTTAACATGAAGGCCCATAATATATAGCCTCTAGAGATTAAAATATTAAGATATCAGAGAACTGTAAGAATAGTTTGAACTTTAATTTTTATGTGAAGTTAGTTACTAGATTCTAGATCCTTCTCCATAACATTTACTTTGTAATTTTAAGAAAGTAGATTACAGAAAACAGAAAACTGTTATCTACATAAAGCCTAAATAGTGAAAAAGCTTACGTTCTCATAGTGATAAGAGAGTTATATGCACTCTTGCATGGGTATATGTATCTATCTCTCTGCCTGTAGGTTTCTATTTAAGTCAATAACCATTAATTAACTGCCTCAGTTTTTCTTTGATTTTGCAATTGCTGAATTCCCAGTACCTACTCACGTGATGAGACTTGTGAAGAAGAATGAGATGATATGAAATGTCAAGACTATTTAAAGAAATAGTTTGCATTGGTAGGGACAATATTTTAAGAAAAGAGCAGAGTCAGCGCAGTACAAAACAAGGGTAAGCACAGTTGCTGCCAAGAGGGTAATTATAATCTAAATTACTATCGTGCATATTACTATTAAAATGCATTGCGACTATTTCCTTGCATTTTTCAAATGATTTCAAGCATCACAATGTCACTGATCAACAGAAACACTAAGCTGTCACTGCTGTATGAATAACTCATTTTCAGAACATATACAAACAGATCTCCAGTGCCAATAAAAATCTGTTATTCACAGATAATTTTATGCAAACACATAGTAGAAACTATGAAAGCTGAAGAATATTGCAGAAAGGTGCATTCACCAACAAAATAAAGTTTAGCAAGGGATTCCCTTAAAGAGTTGCTTGGCTTTTTAAACAAACATTTAATGAGTATCATTATGTGCCAAAAACTCTGCCTATAATTTGGAAGCTGGTTTTAGAGTACATTAAAAAGCTTAAAATTACCAACTATATTTTACCCAAAAAAAAGATAAAGTACAGAAAATATGCTACTTCTCCCCCTTTTCACTTCTAAAATATCTCTATAAAGAATAATTATAATGATCTAATACTAATTTGAGACACTTAGAAATTAACTTGAAATAGCAGAAGAAATTTGACACACAACATTCTCTTATTATCCATCAATATTTAACCAGCACGACCTCCATTCTAATGGAAAAGCTTTCCTGCATTGGCCCAGTGCCTTCAATAAGAGAGCTGATTATTTAGACGATTTTACATATTTAAGAAGCGTTGCTTCAACTGCTGAATGCAATACTCCAGTGTTATAACACTTCTAACTGCTTACCATGACCAGAACTGAAGTATTCTTTTAGCTCTTAAGCCTCAAAAAGGATATAACTATACAGATAACAGTCAAATGTTTCTCCCATAGCCAGAGAATACTAAACAAACCATGATGGACCACATAATGGAGTAGCACGCAATTATAAGGAAAAAAGACAGTATCTCTATGAGCTGATAAAATCATATCCTAGAAAGCATGTGTAACTGGGAAACATGCCAAAGAATATCTACAGTATATTACCTTATGTTTATGAAAGAAAGAAATGAAAAAATACACATATCTCTTCATTTGTGCAAAAAGACACAGGAAGGAACAAGGAACTAATACAATCATATACCTTCAGGGTGGATGGGAATATGGTAGAAAAGATGAGGAGAGAAAATTTCCAGAGAAGAAAGGGGGATGAGAGACTAAGTGACAATTTTTTGCATAGTTATTTCTTGTAAACTTCTGACTTTTTTAGTATAGTCCTCCTTGTATAGTTCTGACTTTTAGAACTATGTTAATGTTTCATACACTTGAAATGAGAAATATTAGTATCAGAAAGAGTGGAAGGAAACCCTAAAAATCCAAACACAAGAAACCTAATTGTTTTTCAAATGAATAATAATGTCAGAGAAATAAGAATATGAAAATATGGAAGGCTAGAATGAACCCTGTAATGTTAAACTCTAACTGAAGATTATCAACATGAACTTGAGGTTTTTGAATATATATATAAAATACATATATTATCTATTATCTATTTTATATATGTTATACATATTATCTGCTATATTATCTAGCTATATATATAGAAAAGAGAGAGAGGAGAGAGAAGGAGAAATAGAGACAGAGAAAGGAGAGAGTTGGAGGGATAGAGATACATAGATATAAATAGATGAAAAGAAGAATAAAGATGGGTATGTGTATACAAATATCATGTTTTCTATACATGGATCTACACATATTTCATATACACACATACTCATGTACATATACACATGTCACATACATGTAAATATACACCCATATGTACTTGTGTGTGTATTTTTATTTTATTTTATTTTATTTATTTTTCCTAGCTCTGTCTATAAGGGCCCAGAAAATATACCATTAAAAGACCTAGCATCCAGATCTTGAATTCTAAATAACATTCTCCACTAAAAGGAACTACGAGGAACTTGGGGTCCTTGGAGAAATGTCTGACTCCAAGGCTGGGTGTAGAATAGTACCAGATGATCCTGGAAGACAGTGTACAAGACAATGAGGAAGTATTCAAAGAATGATAGGGACAAAAAAGGACAAAGGAACTAGCTTGAAGAGACTTCTACTGGCCAAATCTATTTGGGGAGTGGGAAGAGATAGGGAGTTACTACTTAAACCATATGAAGTTTCCTTTTGGGTTGACAATAGTGTGCTGGAACTAGATGGTAGTGCTAGTTGCATAACACTGTAAAGATATTAAATGCCACTGAATTGTGCAATTTAAAATGATAAATTTTATATTATTTAAATTTTGCCCAATTAAAACAAGTTTTTCATTCCTCCTAAGAACTTGAACAAGGCAAGGATGCTCACTTTCACCACTTCCATTCAACACTGTACTGGAAGCCCTCCTAGCCAGAGCAGTCAGGCAAGAGAAAGAAATAAAGGGCATTAAGAGGAAGTCAAATTATCTCCGTTTGTTGATGATGTGATCTTATACCTAGAAAACCTTAAAGACTACTCCAAAAGACTCCTAGATCTAATCAATGAATTCAGTAAAGTCTCAGGTTACAAAATCAATGTACACAAATCAGTAGTACTGCTATATGCCAACAACAACCAAGCTGAGAATCAAATGAAGAACTCAATCCCTTTTAAAACAGCTACAAAAAAAGAAAATACCAAGGAATATACTTAACCAAGGAGGTGAAAGATCTCTACAAGGAGAACAAGAAAACACTGCTTAAGGAAATCACAGTTGACACAAATGGAAAGAACATCTCATGCTCCTGAATTGGAAGAATCAATATCATGAAAATGACCATACTCCCTAAAGCAATCTACAGATTCAATGCAATTCCTATCAAGATAACAATCCCATTCTTCACAGAATTAGAAAAAGCATTCCTAAAATTTATATGGAACCAAAAAAGAGCCTGAATACCCAAAGCAATACTGAGCAAAAACAACAAATCTGCAGGCATCACATTACCTGACTTCCAATTATACGACAGGGATATAGTAACCAAAACAGCATGGTACTGGTATAAAAGGAGATACATAGACCAAGGGAACAGCATAGAGAACGCAAAAATAAAGCCAAATACTTACAACCACTGATCATCAACAAAGCATACAAAAACATAAATTGGGGAAAGGACACCCTATTCAATAAATAGTGCTGAGAAAATTTGACGGCCACATGCAGAAGAATAAAACTGGATCCCTGTCTCTCACAATATATAAAAATTAACTTAAAATAGACTAAAGACTTAATCTAAGACCTGAAATCATTAAAATTCTAAATGAAAACCTAGGAAAAACTCTTCTGGACATTGGCCCTGGCAAATAAGTAATGAGTGAGACCCCAAAAGCAAATGCAACAACAATTAAAAAAAAAAATAGAACCTACTTAAACTTAAAAGCTTCTGCATAACAAAAGAAATCATCAGTGTAAACAGAAAACCTACAAAATGGGAGAAAATATATGCAAATTATGCACCTGACAAAGAATTAATATCCAGAATCTAAAAGGAACTCAAATCAGCAAAAAAAAAAAAAAAAAAACCCAGATAATTCCTTTAAAAAGCGGGCAAATTACATGAATAGATACTTCTGACACTTCTCAAAAGAAGATATAAATGGACAAAAAAAAACGAAAAATTGCTCATCACTAATCATCATGGAAATGCAAATTAAAACTATAATGAGATACTGCCTTACTCAGCTAGAATGATCGTTATTAAAAAGCCAAAAAATAACAGATGTTGGCATGGATGTGGTGAAAAGGGAACATTTATACACTGCTGGTGGGGATTTAAATTAGTACAACCTTTATGGAAAACAGTAGGGAGATTTCTCAAAGAACTAAAAGTAGATGTACCATTCGATCCAGCAGTTCCACAAATCACTTTATCAAAAAGACACCTGGACACGTATGTTTATCACAGCACAATCTGCAATTGCAAAGACATGGAATCAACCTAACTGCCCACCAACTGGTGAGTGGATAAAGAAAATGTGGTGTTTTGGTGTGTATACATGTGTATGTATATATATATATATATATACACACACATACACATACACTGTAATACTACTTGGTTATAAAAAAAGAACAAAATCATATCTTGCAGCAACTTGGATGGACCTGGAGGCCATGATTCTATGTAAGTAACTCAGGAATTGAAAACCAAATATTGCATGTTCTCATTTATAAGTTGGAGCTATGCTATGTGTACACAAGGCATACAGCATGGTATAATAAATACTGGAGGATGAAAAATTACCTATTGGGTACAATGTACACTACCCAGGTGACAAGTGCACCAAATCCCAGACTTCACCACTATCCAATTCATACATGTAACCAAAAACCACTTGTACCCCTAAAGCTGTTGAAATAAAATTAAAATTAAAAATATTAATTAGATTAAAAACTGTTAATATGTATAAAAGGTACAATTTACATGTTCTATATATGTATTATATGTTCAGTAAAAATTTTTTAATGGTTAAAAAACTAAAAAATACATTTTAAAAAAATTTATAAAATAGAAAAAAAAACTAATTTGTAGTGTTAGAAGCCAGGAGAGAAGCTGTCTTGAAGAGGAGAAAGGGTAGTGACTGAAACATTTGAGTTTATGGCCATTATTCTATTTCCCCAGCTAGATACTGATTACATGGGTGTGTTTACTCATTGATAATTTATCAAGTGGTATTCTTAAGATTTATGGATTTTACTGTATGAACATAATCTTAAAAGTACTAGACAATTATTTTTAAATTTACAAATGTTTCATGCTTTATGCTATTTATAAGGTACATTCAAATCAAATTCTTCTGAAACCCTTAATTCAGGTTTTTAAACATGCCACTTAAAATACTTTACATAGATTATCATTATATGTTTCCTTTCTGAACAATAAAATTAAATAAAAAGGTCATATGGTGTCATACAGGACCACTTGTTTTTATTTAGCATCTTCAGTATACCTCTAGTACTGGAAAATGTTTAATCTCACCTAAAAAACAAATTGTGATTTAAAGATTTAAAGGCAGCTCAAAGTTGGGGGGTGGGGGAGCTGATTAAATAAACATGGATGTTCTAATTTGCCAGCCTCTATTTGATGGTTCATTGAAGGATGAAGATGTGTTCAGCACATCTGAACAGATAGAAAAAATCCACTGATGTTCTTAGTCATTGGTTCATTATCGTCTTTATTGTGTTGACTATGTTTATGTAAAAAGAAAAGCCACAACAAAACTTCATTGGGCATTTACCAACAAAAGGGGAGGAGGGACAAGAAAACACCAGCTGTTCCAGTCTTTAAAATTAGGCAATTTGTTTTGCAATCCCTCCAGGTAACTGCACAATTATTTCCCTCCACAATTCAGAGTACTACTTTCAAGTGTCACTGTTACATTTACACTTTAAGTCTGTCTTCCTTTTTTTTCTTTTCTTGATTTTTGGAAGAACACCACCTTGCCTCTTCATATGTACAAGCTAGCCTATAAATGTAATCTGTTTATATTAGTAAAAAGCTCAAAAACAAACAGAACAAAATCTAATTCACTTTCTAGATTATTCTTCATATTAATAATAGTACCAGCTAAATACAGGCAAAAAATAAATAGTAGAGAGGATAAAACAAAATCTTTGGATCATTGGATCACATCCCACTACAATCTGTTATGGGACTTTGGTCTCCGATTTCCTCAGTATAAAATGCTCACAGTGGTTATGGAGTGGAAGAAGCTGCAAAATTGAAATATACTGGGAAAATGCCTGCATTGCTGTCACAATAAGCAAATATTCTCTTTTATGATTAACAGTTTTTAAAGCTGTGCAGTTTATAGAGTAAAGCAAAAGAAGAAAGTACTCACCCATAGTTTGCAGGGTAGGGTAAGGGAACAACTCGAACAAAATGAATAATCAAAACGAGAAGCAACTAAAGTCCAACCAAAAGAGTTGTCCTGTTCATTTGTTTATACCTCATCCTCCTTGTAACTAACTGGATAGATTGTCTCATATGCCTTTTATATTTCCCAGAATCCTGGGCACTATTATGTTCTAAACAGATAAGTATAAATACTTCCTAAATAAACGAGAGGGTAAAAAGGATAATAGACCTAAATTTACTGAACTACCACGCTCCTAAGAAAATTCACAAACATGAAAATTTAAAATTTTAATAATAAATAAAATTATATATAGTGATTTTATAAATTCATAATTTCTAGGATGTTCTGTAAAAACCCAGCTATCCACCTAAAAGATACATTGAAATAACCATGTAAGTATCTGTTATATACTGTTATAATAACTACTGAAACTCAGAAATAAGAAAATTCTGCCCATGAGGTGCTCATCATCAGCTGAGTAAGAACATCTAAACAGTTAAAAAGTAAGGGAGCCTGTACATGAACCTAGTCTCTGGGAGCAGAAGGGAAGATGTCCCAATTGTTGCCTAGAAGGTCAGGAAAGCTTCCCAGCAGAGATCCTACAAGAGTCAGGTCTTAAAAGACCAGGATTGGAAAGCAGAATAACAAAAGCAATATGGGCCATGCCAGAGTCAGGTGGAAGAGCTGGTATGTTTTAGGAGCTATATGCCCACATTTACAGGTTTTATAGGAAGGGAGAGAATAGAAGCACAAAACACACAGAAACAAGAAAGTGAAACGTGCCTACCTCACACTAAGGAAAGGAGACTTTAACCTACGGACAACAGGATGGAACTGCAAAACTGATTGGAAATGAAGTTACAAACAGCTGTATGTTAGAAATATATTCAAGCAACAGTGAGGAAGACTGAGACATGAGCCTCTCCAGAGGCTTAGAAGGTTACAAAGAGGCATGTTCAGGTGGACATGAATAAATACATCTTCTCAGTTCTACCATAACACTTAAAAAAAAAAATCAAGAAAGAAACAGCTGGAAAAAATTGCTGCGTTTGATCACAAAACATGCCCCTCCCTCCCCACATACCTCCCACCCCCCACACGTAAGAAGGAAACTAAACATATCTGACTTCAAGGAACTTAAAAGACAAAATACAGGGAGAATTGCTTTTCCGTTAATAGACACAAAGCAAAGGGGCGTCTCTCAAACAATCTAACTCTTCTCAAAAATATTCAATTTTCTACTACCTAAAAAAAGTAAAAATTTTCCAAAACCTACCTTTCCAACCCCATATCCCACTATTCTCTTTCATAAGAGCCTTAACTCCGGGTGGTGAGGGGGAGAACAACTTTCCAATCCAGCTATGCATACCATGGTTTTCCCTGTACAAACATCTTTACTGCCTACAGCCTCCTACACAACCCCACCTCCAAATGTTCAAATCCTATCTGTTCCTTCCCAACAAAACCTCTTCTAACCCCCTCGGAAGGAGATAGTGCTGACCCTCAAAATCCCACCTTAGGTTTATTTCCCCTATTTTATCTTAATTACTTCTACCTTGTTTCAGTGACATATTTATGACTACAAGATTAAAGACTCCTTGAGAGAAAGATAAATGTTGGATTTATCTTTACCTGCATCTCAGAAAACAGGAACTCAAAAAACATTTAAAAAAATTTTTGTAATCCTTCCTTGATTAAAACCATATTGGGGCTACTGGTTAAAACAAGATACTTACATCCATTTATTCATCCTACATTTGCTGAACATCTATTATATACAAGCAGTGTTTTACATGTTAAAAATACAAAAATGAACAAAACCTGCAAAATTCTTGTTGAGCTCTGGAAATACATGCTTGGTAATTTTACCAATTTGCTAGGTAATTCTTTCCAGAGAAGTTTTTTTATGATTACTAGTTAAACCAGTGTTTCTGTATACTATTTCCTTCCAATTACCTTTAAACCTTTACATTCTGACATCTACCAAGCACAGCCCCTCATGAACATCATGAATAAATAAGGACATCTGTGCCAGTAGAAAAGGTGAACATGTCAGATTCTCAAGTTCTGTGGTACTGTGAAGGAACTTGAACAAAAATACAGGCATACCTCAGAGATACTGCAGGATCAGTTACAGACCATGATAATAAAGCAGATAGAATTATAAAAAGTGAGTCATGTGAACTTTTTGGTTTCCCAGTACACAGAAAAGTTATGTTTACACTATATTGCAGTCTATCAAGTGAGCAGCAGCATTAGGTCTTAAAACAACATACATAATTTAAAAATATTTTGCTGCCTAAAAATGGTAACGATCATCTGAGCCTTCAGCAAGTCCTATTTTTGCTGGTGAAGGGTCTTGCCCTCAATGTTGACGGCAGCTGAGTATCAGCATGGTGGTTGCTGATGATTAAGGTAGCTGTGGCAATTTCTTAAAATCAGACAACAATGAAGTCTGCTGCATCAACTGACTCCTCCTTTCATGAAAGATTTTTCTGTAGCATGCAATGCTACTTGATAGCATTTTACTTTCAAACTTCTTTCAAAATTGGAGTCAATCATCACAAATGCTACTTTATCAACTAAGCTTGTGGAAGATTCTGAATCCTTTATTGTCATTTGAACCATGTTTATAACATCTTCACCAAAAGTAGTTTCCGTCTCAATAAACCATTTTCTTTGCCCATCTATAAGAAGCAACTCCTCATTTGTTGAACTTTATCATAACATTGCAGAAATTGTCACATCTTCAGGCTCCACCTCTAATTCTAGTTCTCTTGCTGTTTACACCACATCTGCAGTTATTCCACCACTAAAGTGTTGAACCCCTCAAAGTCATCAATAAGGGTTGAAGTCAACTTCTTCAAAACTCACGTTAATGTTCATAGATAGACCTCCCCCATGAATCACAAATGTTCTCGATGGCATCTAGCATGGTGAATCCTATCCAGAAGGTTTTCCATGAGAGGAATCACTATCTATGGCAGCTCCAGCCTTGAGAAATGTATTTCTTTCTTAAGACTTGAAAGTTGAAATGACTCCTTGATCCATGGGATGCAGAATGGATGTTGTGTTCACATGCATAAAAACATTACTCTCCTGGCCAGGCACAGTGGCTAACGCCTGTAATCACAGCACTTTGGGAGGCCGAGATGAGTGGATCACCTGAGGTCAGGAGTTCGAGATCAGCCTGGCCAACAAGGTGAAACCCTGTCTCTACTAAAAAATACACAAAATTAGCCAGGCATGGTGGCACGCACCTGTAATCCCAGCTACTTGAGAAGCTGAGGCAGGATAATCGCTTGAACTCAGGAGGCGGAGGTTGCAGTAAGCCAAGATCACACCATTGCACTCCAGCCTGGGCAACAAGAGCAAAACTCCATCTCAAAAAAAAAAAAAAAAGACATTACTCTCCTTATACCTCTCCATCAGAACTCTTGGATGACTAAATGCATTGTCAATGAACAGAAATTTTTTTTTTTTCTTTTTTTTTTTTGAGACAGAGTCTTGCTCTGTCGCCCAGGCTGGAGTGCAGTGGCGCAATCTCAGCTCACTGCAAGCTCCCCCTCCCCGGTTCACGCCATTCTCCTGCCTCAGCCTCTCCGAGTAGCTGGGACTACAGGCGCCCGCCACCACGCCCAGCTAATTTTTTTGTATTTTTAGTAGAGACAGGGTTTCACCGTGGTCTCGATCTCCTGACCTCGTGATCCACCCGCCTCAGCCTCCCAAAGTGCTGGGATTACAAGTGTGAGCCACCGCACCCGGCCCAGAAATATTTTTTAAAAGCATATTTTTTCTGAATAGTAGGTCTCAACAAGCGGACTTAAAATTTCCAGTAAACCATGCTATAAACAGATGCACTGCCATCCAGCATTTGTTGTTCCATTTCTGGAGTGCAGGCAGAGAAGATTTAGCATCATTCCTAAGGGCCCTAGGATTTTTAGAATGGTAATTGAGCATTGGTTTCAACTTTAAGTTATCAGCTGCATTAGCCCCAACAAAGGAGTCAGCCTGTCTTTTGAAGCATTAAAGCCAGACATTGACTTATCTGTAGCTGTGAAACTCCTAGATGGCATCTTTTTCAAATATAAGGCTTTTTCATCTATACTGAAAATCTGTTGTTCAGTGTAGCCACCCTCATCAACGATCTTAGCTACACCTTCTGGATAACTTGCTGCAGCTACTACATCAGCATTTGCTGCTTGCTTCACCTTGCACTTTTATGCTATGAAGGTAGTTTCTTTCCTTAAATCTCATGAACCAACCTCTGCTAGGTTCCAACTTTTCTTCTGCAGCTTCCTCACCTCTCTCAGCTTTCATAAAACTGAAGAGAGTTAGGGCCTTGCTCTGGAATAGGCTCTGGATTAAGAGAATGTTGTAGCTAGTTTGATCTTCTATCTGAATCACTCAAAACTTTCTCTCTGTCAACAATAAGACTGTTTTGCTTTCTTATCATTCACATGTTCACTGGAGTAGCACTTTTAATTCCCTTTAGAATTTTTCCTTTGCATTAACAACGTGGCTATTTGGCACAAGAGGCTTTTGGCCTATCTCAGTGAGTTGACACACCTTCCTCACTAAGCTTAATCATTTTTAGCTTTTGATTTAAAATGAGAGACTTGGGATTCTTCCTTTTATTGAACACTTAGAAGTCATTGTAGGGTTATTAACTTCCTTAATTTTAACATTGCTGTGCTTCACGGAATAGGGAGGCCCAAGGAGAGGAAGAGAAACAGAAAAGAGGTGGTCAATGGAGCAGTCACAACACACACAACACTTATTAACTTCACTTTCTAACATGGGTGTGGTTTGTGGCACCTTAAAACAATTACAAAAGTAACATCAAAGATCACTGATCACAGATCAGCATAACAGATACACAAACAAATAATGGAAAAGTTTGAAATATTGCAAGAATTACCAAATACCAAAATGTGACACAGAAATATGAAGTAAACACATGCTGTTGGAAAAATGACATCAACAGGTTTGCTTAATGCAGGGTTTCCACCGTCTTTTAATTTATTTAAAAAAAAAAAAAGCATCTGCAAAGACCAATAAAGCAAGGCATAATAAAACAAGGTATACCTATATTAATAATAGTAAAAATACAACTATTATAATACAACTATTACAATTTCTTCTGTTCCCAAATCTGACCTTATGTTGCACTTACTGATTGTTTGACTCCCCTAATAAAATGTAAGCTACATTAGGGTAGGGACATGATCAACTTTGCTCATCATAATATTCCTACTGCCTAGTAACAGTGCCTGACACACAGCAATATTTGTCAAAAGAAAAATGAATGAACAAGGGAGAGAGAGATGAAACAATTCCACTAATCTAAGAGATACACTGCTGTTACAGTATCTCAAACTAAAGGTCATGACTTGGAGACATGACCCATGTCAACTCATCAACAAATTTCCATTTCTGGAGTTGTTCTTTAAAAAATTTTCACAAGTTCCCAGAATAGTTTATAAATATGCTATCTTCCAGGCCAACTACTAAAATAACTACTAACAGGAGAGAAAAGCACACCAATCACAGCTTTGAGCAACAAAAAACTGGTAGGGGTGGGTAGGTAATTAAGTATCTTTCTAATTTTGAATGGAAAACCAAAGAGAAAATACAGTGGCCCTGAAAAGCCATTATTTAATCATTGTTTTGGATTATATATTTCAGAATGATTAATATTCATGATTATCTGCAGAAACCTACACATTTCCTACAAATCATATATATCAAAATGTCATTTTTAATAAATCATTTCTTTAGAAACAAGCCAAGAAAATTCAAGAAAATAGTATAACTTTCATAGAAGTATAATTTTTAAGTGTCATTTGCACTCAATAACATGTATCATAAGCAATAAGCCATTCATTAAACATGAAAGTAAATTGGTTTATCCTTGAAATACTACCACCCTCAAATCTAGTAGTGGAAGTGCAATAATTCACACTTGCATTAATGGATTGATTTTTTAATAATAATCAATAAAATTTTAAGTGAGAAAAATATCCTATATATTATAAATGTTATATCTAATTTCTGATGAAACAATTACATCACAAATTACAGAATGTAACATTTACCTTCATGAATTAATTTGTATAGTCACCATATCACAGGTCATGATTCATACTTAAATACAGTGGTATTGCTGGTAAATGTTTAACAACCATTTCTCAGTAACAGAAAAACAGTCTAATATTGTTTGCCAATCTATGTGATGTAAATACTCCCAGATGGCTGATTACAAGCAACTAGTGCAATGTCACTGAATGCAAAGGAGAAAGTGAATCTAGACCACCACTGAAGGATATATTGTGCTAGACTAATTTGTGTTTGAGATATACTGTAGTTATAAATCACTCATCAATAACTTATTGTTCATATGCTACATTCCAAGCTGAGGAGATTAAAAATTACATAATCCCTGCCCTCAATGAAATTAGAGTTTTTGTGAAAATCAGAAATGGCACATGCCATATGAATTTTAAACTGCTTAAAAATCTAAAACAGATATTTATTTTTTCCATCTTAAAGTGGCAACAGCTTACATTCATTTTAGATTGCTCAATCATCGATCTGATTTCATACATATCTCAATATCATCAAGTTAACCAAAATGTATCAAAGTGACACTGAATTACAGATCTTTCCTAAAAGGAACTATATGTTTATGGAGGTATATAATTGGTATTCGAAATTGTATTTTTTAAAAATTATTTTCTTGGCTGGGTGAGGTGGCTCACGCCTATAATCCCAGCACTTTGGGAGGCTGAGACCAGAGGATCACTTGACTCCAGGAGTTCAAGACCAGCCTGGGCAACACAATGAGACCCCCATCTCTACAAAAAATAAAAATAAAACATTAGGCAGGCATGGTGGCATATGCCTGTAGTCCCAGCTACTCTGGAGGCTAAGGTGAGAGTATTGCTTGAGCGTGAGGAATTGAGGCTGCAGTAAGACTCACACCACTGCACTCCAGCCTGAGCAACAGTGTGAGACCCAATATCAAAAAAAAAGAAAGAAAATTATTTTCTCACTGAAAGTCACTCTATTTACATCTTCCAATACATTTACTCAACCAACATTTATTAAGTCAAATATATACAGGCCTGGTATGTATACATATTGGATAAATAGGCATAAACATATCTCTTTACCCAACCGACATCTATTAAATGCCAGATACAGCCATGGATATATACAGACAGCTGACCCCTTGCTAGGATGAGGAGATACAATTAGACTTAGATATGCCATTACCTCATGCTAATTTCCTTCACAGTAAGTCTATCTGCCGTCTTCAAACTATGCCTGGAGATTTATTTTAATGTTTCTCAACTTCTTTAGTTTGAAAAGTGGACTTTAAATATGGCATTCTGAAATCCTTTAGTCATAATTCCTGAAAGTAACCAAAACTATATTACCCTTTTAATATGGTTTTCTAAACAATTTTTTAACTCTTCTTTATTAATTTGATTGTGTATATTTATCTGATTTTTTTTTCATAAATCCATAGCAGCACAATTTTTTGCCTAGCTTCTCTATCTCCTTCCCATAATAAAGTAATCCATGTAAAAAGCCTGGTATATATACTCTTCTGTATTTTAATCCCTACAGATAAAATCCTATATAGGTGTGTGCATGCACACACACACATACACATAGAGAATAATTCCATTATTTCTTAATAGAATCATCTTATATGATTTTCTGCAGATTTGCTTTTCTCATTTTTCACCTCATGGAAATTCCTCAAGTTATCTAGTATTATTCAAATTCATTCTTTTTAATATGGGCATATTACTCCATAACATGAATAGTTTTAATTCACTTCACCATCTCCTTTTGTTTCCAACTGTTTAACAGCAGTGAATAAAACTGTAGAAAACACATCTTTGTGCATATGTGCTCATCTATTGGTGCTTTCATTTCTATGCCATAGAGTTGCAGGAGTGGATTCTTGGGTCAATGAGCATGCGTATTTTCTTTTTTCATAGACATTTCAGATAACTTAACCAAAAATGCTATATTACATCACGGTTCCACCAGCCATGTATGAAGGTATTTTTTCTCCACTAGAAAAGATACTTGGTAGGTATAAAGTTACTTTAATTTGGATATCCATACTGTCAGTCTTTACAGATGTACTTACTTATTTGAATTTGTTCTTCCATTGACCTTTCAGATCCTTAGCCCATTTTTCTTTGTCTTTTTTTTTTTATTCCAACATTTATTTTAGGTTCAAGGGATACATGTGCAGATTTGTTACATGGATAAACTGCATATCATGGGGTTTGATGTACAGATTATTTTGCCACCCAGGCAATGAGCACACTACCTGATACTCTTTCAATCCTCACCCTTCTCCCACCCTCCACCCTCAAGTAGGCTCCAGTGTCTATTGTTCCCTTCTTCATGTCCATGTGTATTCAATGTTTAGCTTCCGCTTATAAATGCAGTATTTAGTTTTCTGTTCCTGCATCACTTTGCTTAGGATAATGGCCTCTGGTTCCATCCATGTTGCTGCAAAGATAATGATTTCATTCTTTTTTATGCCTGTGTAGTATTCCATGGTGTATACGTACCACATTTGCCTTATGCAATCCACTGTGGATGGGTATTTAGGTTGATTCCATGTCTTTGATATTGTGAAAAGTGCTGCAATGAACATGTGCATGCATGTGTCTTTATGGGAGATTTATATTCCTCCTTTGGGTGTATACTCAGTAAGGGGATTGCTGGACTGAATGGTGGTGGTTTTTAGGTCTTTAAGGAAACACCATACTGTTTTCAACAATGGTTGAACTAATTCACACTCTAACCAACAGTGTATAAGCATTCATTTTTCTTCCCAACCTCGCCAGCACCCGTTATTTTTTGACTTTTTAATAACAGCCATTCTGACTGGTGTGAGATGGTATCTCATTGTGGTTTAGCTTTGTATTTCTCTAATGATTACTGATATTGAGCACTTTTCATGTGCTTGTTGATTATTTGTATGCCTTCTTTTGAAAAGGGTCTGCTCGTGTCCTTTGCCCATTTTTTAATGGGGTTGTTTTTTGCTTGTTGATTCAAGTTCCTTATAGATTCTGAGTATCAGACCTTTGTTGGATGCATAGTTTGCAAATATTTTCTCTCATTCTGTAGGTTGTCTGTTTACTCTCTTGATGGTTTCTTTTGCTGTGAAGGTGCTCTTTAGTTTAATTAGGTCCCAATTGTCAATTTTTGGTTTTGTTGCAATTGCTTTTGGAGTCTTCATCGTAAAATATTTGCCAGGTCCTATGTCCAAAATGGTGTTTCCTAGGTTTTCTTCTAAGGGTTTTTGTAGTTTTAGGTTTTACATTTAAGTCTTTAACCATCTTGAGTTGATTTTTGTATATGGTGTAAGGAAGTGGTCAGTGTCGATCTTCTGCATATGGCTAGCCAGTCATCCCAGCACCATTAATTAAATAGGGGGTCCTTTCCCTATGGCTTGTTATTGTCAACTTTGTCAAAGATCAGATGGTTACAGGTGTATGGCTTTATTTCTCATTTCTCTAACCTGTTCCATTGATCTATATGTCTGTTTTTGTACAAATACCATGCTGTTTTGGTTACTGTAGCCTTGTAGTATAGTTTAAAGTTGGGTAGTGAAATGCCTCTGGCTTTGTTCCTTTTGCTTAGGATTGTCTTGGCTATTCAAGCTCTTTTTTGGCTCACAGAAATTATAGAATACTTTTTTTTCTAATTCTGTGAAAAATATTGTTGGTAGCTCGATAGGAATAGCACTGAATCTGCAAATTGCTTTGGGCAGTATGGCCATTTTAACAATATTGATTCTTCCTATTCATGAGCACGGGATATGTTTCCATTTGTTTGTGTTGTCTCTAATTTATCTCAGCAATGTTTTGTAATTTTCTTTGTAGAGTTCATTCATGTCTCAGTTAGCTGCATTCCTAAGTATTTTATTCCTTTTGTGGCTACTGTAAATGGGATTGCATTCTTGATTTGGCTTTTCTGTTGGATTTTTTTTTTTTTTTTTTTTTGGTCTTTTTTTCTAGCCAAGTCCTAAAAGCCCACAGCAGGGTATTGGTAGTAGCTGTTTGTAAAAATCATTAGAAATATTTTTTACCAGATCTATTATTTGTCTTTTGCCTGTGCTTAATTTGACATAAAAACAGTTTTAGGGTTTAAAAAAAAAAGTTGATCATGCCTATGTTTTATTTTAGTTTCAAGTTTTCAATTTTTGGAAAAAACTGTTCTGCAGTCTGCAAAAAGGACATCAACATCCAGAAAGAGACCCAGGAAAGAAGGGAGAAAATACCCTTGCATCAGACTTCATTCTGGTGTCATTCCAACCTTACCCCTTCCCTTCCAGATATTCAAGCCAATAAAATTTCCCTTTTTGCTCAAATTATCTCAAGTTAGGCTTCTGTCACTGACAACCAAAAGAAATCTGACTAACACTGCCATGTACTTACCCAACTGAATTGTTGAGTTTGATACACTGCAGTTTTTATGTCAGTACTAGAAAATTGGTATTATATAAATTATTTTCCATTTTCACTACCCATGTCAGTATGCCTAAGTCTCCACATGTTTATACAAAGAACATATCATTACATGGTTTGAAAGAAATGGAATTATTTCTTCATGCACAATAGCTAAAGCTTTTGAAATTGATGTATAATTGATATTATTATTTAAATTATTCCTAAGAACCACAGTAATAATACATTTAGAATTTCCATTTGACAAATGTTTCTTTTCCTTAAATATGCAAAATTTTTATTCTCACTTCCACTCACCCAAAAGTTATGGATACAATGGCTAATACTTAATTTCAGAAAATACTTCCCATTTTACATGTTTATTCTCTAGCCTTAACCCAGAGTCACTATTGTGTTATTTACAGATTGAGATTGTTCTGACCTATTTGTAGCCAAGGAGAAATTGACCCCAAAGTTTCCATTTCTCTTTTATCATCTTCCTTTTCCGATTGCTGTACTCCTCTCCCATCAGGATAGACAATAGCAGTCTGCATTGCATTCCTCAGAGTTCTAGGATTCAGAACTGACTGTAAGAGAATTGACCGTGGCTTCTAAGTCCCACTATCCTTTTTCAAACAGAATAGCTCCATATTTATCTTTCAGATATAGCGGGGAGGGAGGACTGTGTAAGACTCCATTTTTACAGAAAGGCTTCCTGCAGTAAACAGAATTTAAGAACGATTATTCTGCATTATTATTTGTTTATATTTTCAAATCTCAAATGGGCCCTCAAGGTAGCTTTCAGATATTTTTATCATATCCCATTTCCTTCAATGCTTCTTCAAAACCATGAGCTCTTCTCAAAACTATCCTGAAATCTGCTCCACTCTGAACACATAACTTTGCCCCTTACTTCACTGAGAATAGTGAAGCTACACAGTATGAACTGGTTCAAATTTCCTCTTTGTCAAGGAAACAAGTTTTCTTCTATCTATACTTGATCCCTCTGCCCAGAGAAATATGTGTGATTCCTTATTTTTAAAACTTTTAACCCTAAACCATCAATCTAATCCCAATACCTATTTGCCTCTTTTATCTTCAATCTCTTTCTCCCTAGCGACTCTTTTCTACAAACCTTTCAACCACTCATCCTCTCACCCAAACCTACCCCAATTCTGCTTCCCATCAGGCTACTAATTCATCCCTCACTGCTAACCACCAAACATCTGAGCAGTGTGGGGTACATTCGCCAACCCCCTTCCTCACTAGGCACTCAATTCAGAAGACTCCATAGATTTGGTTACTTTCCACATGGGCCCTCTCCCATGGTAGCTCTTACAAATGACCATCAGGAACCTCATAATCTACAAGTCTCTTCTCGATGCGCATCTGCCAATCTCCTGAAGCAAGATACTTTGTGTTTTCCTACCTGAACTGCCCTCTTCCTAGACTATCTCATCTAATTCTTCTCTACCTCTCTCCACTATACCTATAGATGTAGATATGCTTGTAGCAGCTGGTCACTGTCCTTTCATGAGTTTCTGCTCCTCTATCCACTTAACAGACGTTTTCACTATCACTCCATCTTTTCTCTCTTCTTCCTAACTTCATTGATAAGTTTTCATACATGCCTTTACACGCATGCACAAGAAAACCAATCTATAGCAGGCCATAACTAATCTTATTAATTTCAGGGGAAAATGTGTATTCCTTGCTCTTCTCTATCAGACTTAACTTTCATATATATGAACATTAAAATTTTCCTTGAAATGGAAAATTGGGTAGTACCAAGAAACACTAGATTACAAATGTATCTTCATCAAAATGTACCTTATACTGCTTACTATAAGTTATAGTTACTAAAGGTCTCTAACAAATCTCAGAATAAAAAGTTGAAACACAATCTGGACATTATTGAAATAAAGGAGAAATAATACCAGAAATAAGGCTGACACTTAAAAGATAACTAAAGAATGCACCTATGTTTAGTACTGCTAGATGCTTTAACAAATATATCTGCCAGCCAACACACATAAAGTAATATTCATTTATTCTTCACAACAACCTTTGAGGTTGGTGTCTTCAAACTCATTTTCCAGGACTAAAAATAAAGTAACCAAAAATGTTAACTACAGTTACCTCTGGTGGAGAAATTATGGATGGCTTGCATTTTATTTTGTGTATTTTCTACAATGATAATACATTACTTTTGAAAAGTTGTGTTATGATGAAAATATAGGGCAGGCACAGTGGCTCACACCTGTAATCCCAACACTTTGGGAGGCCGAGGCGGGCGGATCACCTGAAGTCAGGAGTTCAAGACCAGGCTGGTCAACATGGCAAAACCCCATCTCTACTATAAATACAAAAATTAGCCAGGCATGGTGGCAGGTGCCTGTAATCTCAGCTACTCAGGAGGCTGAGGCAGAAGAATCACTTGAACCCAGCAGGTGGAGGCTGCAGTGAGCCGAGGTGGCACCACTGCACTCCAGCCTGGGCAACGGAGCGGGACGCTGTCTCAAAAAAAAAAGATGAAAATATCAAGTTTTCAAATGAATCATTTTGGAAGAATTATAATTGGGTGGCATTTCCTGGTAAATGAAGGAATGAATTTGCAAAATGGAAAGTAACTTAGATATTATCAAATCTAGTCCTCTAATTTTTTAGATTAAAAGCAATCCGTTTATGTAACATTAAATAAACTCTGATGGACAATACGTAAATTCTTCAAATATAAAATCATACTTTTCATATATTTTAATGTAGTAATATACCTCCTTGATGAGGTAAATATCCAAGCTGCCTCTATTTTTCATTTATGGTGATATTTATGGCATCCAGCATTGTAATACATAGATAAATGCTTAATAAACACTATTTGACAATGATCACAAACTGAACACTTAAATTACTCATAGATTTACCCAGATGTTTCCAAGACTTTAAGTTCTGTAAATAAAAGTGATTAAATGAATGCCAATTTACTACAAGAATATAAAATGAATTTGTGTGCTATTCCAAGTCACATTTAAAAGCTTTGCAAACAGCATACTATTAGCTCTGCTGATTTGTTTTTATTTTTCCTAATTGAAATGTGGTCCATGTTATCAGGCCATCTGCACTGTGGCAAAATGACCCTGTAAACAAGACAAAAATGGTGTTCTCTGTCAGGAACAACATCAGATTTTGTTTCTGCTAAGAAAATATTATTCTAAAGGGATATTTTCTGGTACCAATGCTGAAAACTTTGATAAACGAGGCCACAGTAGGAGATGGTTGTTGCAGTGCTTAGGTTGCCAGCTAAGATGCTGATGACAATCCAGGGTCTCTCCCATTAACTCCAATAAGTCAGACTGCATTTTCAACACTGTGCTCCTGGCAATAATTCAGCACTTTAGCACATACTTAGGGCCCATATATCACATTGTACTCCTCTTACCTGCTTACACATTTTGTCTCTACTAAACTGTGAGCTCTCTGAAGTGCTATAGACCTTATCTTATTCACATTAACTACCCCAAGTTTCTTGCATTTAACAGAAGACTGGATTATTTTAGCCTAAAATCAAGGAGCAGTCATTTATGCAATGGTTTACATCTCACCACTCCAGAAGATTGACGTGATCTGAGGGATGGCTGCCCTTCCTATTCCTCTAGCTCTTTATACCACATTATCCTTTGTGTGTGTGTGTCAAAAAATACTATCCTGGGCCGGGCGCGGTGGCTCAAGCCTGTAATCCCAGCACTTTGGGAGGCCGAGGCGGGCGGATCACGAGGTCAGGAGATCGAGACCATCCTCGCTAACACGGTGAAACCCCGTCTCTACTAAAAATACAAAAAATTAGCCGGGCGTGTTGGCGGGCGCCTGTAGTCCCAGCTACTCGGGAGGCTGAGGCAGGAGAATGGCGTGAACCCGGGAGGTGGAGCTTGCAGTGAGCTGAGATCGCGCCACTGCACTCCAGCCTGGAAGACAGTGAGACTCCCGTCTCAAAAAAAAAAAAAAAAAAAAAAAAAATACTATCCTGAGATATGCAAAAATACCCACAATAAAAAGTCACCCATAATCTCACTACTCTTTTTTAAGTACACAAGGAAATGAAAGTCCTTGCCCCAGTTTCTCCAACCCTAGTGCAAGATAATCACTGCAAATGCTTTTACAAGTTTGGTTAGAATCCATCAAGGGTTTTCCTTTACATGGGCAGATACACACAGACACCCACTCATTCACAATATAAACTCACAATGTCTTTAAACAAAAATTGGTTCATACTATACATATGCTTTTATTTTTTTTTAATATTGGGTAACTTTCTAAGTCAGATCTAAGTCATTGGTTTTAATAGCTGTATTATCCATCAACTGCATGACTGTACTATAAATTACTTAATCATGTCTCTATTGATAAATATTTTGGTTTTAAATTTCCTGACATTTCACATAGTGCTGCAAGAACATCCTGGTACATAGATCTTTATATGTTCAAGCTATTCTTATAAAATAGGTTAAAAATAGTGGAACTATTACATCAGTAGGGTATACAAGTTTTTATTTTGATAGATACTGACAAATTATACTAGCAATAGTTTGCATTGATATATATTTCTATACGCTCACCAAACATTTACTATCAAAAATCTTCAGTTTTTCTATTATGACAGACAAAAAATGCTCTCCATACCTGTTTTAATTTACATATTGAAATTGAACGTCTTTTCATATGGATGTATGACATTCATTATTTTTCTTGGGCAAATTGCCTGTTGAAGTGAAATAAATTTCTTCCTATTAGGTTGTTCATCTTTTTCTTAATGATTTGTAGGTGTTCTTTACACATTATTGATACATAGCAAACATTTTCTTCCAGCTTTTTATTTCTTCTAGCTTTGCTTGCTCCCTCTCTCTCTCTCTCTCCTTCACTACCCATACAAAAGTTTTTAGTTGTATTAGCAAATGTAGCCATCTTTTTTCCCTTATGACTTCTGGATTTTAACCTGCTCAATAGCACTCTCTCACTTGAAGATTAATTTTGGTAATATCATCTCAGGATGATAGTGTAATTTTCAGATAACGTATCTAGCCTCATAAAGTAAGTTTTTCTTTCTCAAGACACAGAAAATATTAAAACCTCAGTCTTAACTATGTTAAAGTTTCTCCCCTTTCTCAGTGTGAACCTCACTCAAAGAAATCTATAGTGACGAACGGGGCTGCAGATTTTCACCATTTTCCCACCTTGTACTTCCATTCCACCATGCCAACTTATCAGGTTTCCTCCATTACCTTCAGGGCTGGAGACAGTGGGGAGGAAAGAGAAACAGATGCAGAAAACTGCTATAATCAAGCATCACTGTTATACTCTGGTGCCATGGTCCGCCAGATGTAGCTGATATCCAAGTGTTGACTACATCTTTCATGGAATGCATATGTGCATTACTCAGACAGTAAAGAAATACTACTAAAGAAATAGCAGTCCACCCTACATAAACTGTCCCTATTGGGGTCACTGCACATGCAGGGGGTCCCCTTGGGACAAAATTCCTCCTAAGACAAGTCAAAGTCAATGCCTTCTGAAAGATCCACATCTGACCAATGTTTTGGCACAATCCAGCTTGTTCCAACCATAAGTCTAATCCTTTTTCTTTGCTCTGCCACCAAAGCAGCTTGAATAGCCTCTTGCCTTTAGAACCCAGCAGAGTGAATACAGTAAGGTTCCAATCTGTGTCTCCAAACTGGAAGGGATACACATCAACCTCTGAGTGCTTCTCTCCAATGCCCACTCATTTGGCTCCAGTCCCTCACAAAGGGTCAGAAATAATATCACAGCATTCTGACACCTCTCTCTCCAAAGAAACCCCCTCTGTCGATCTTCCATTTCTTAAATTACTGTGAACCGTATCTTGTATAGTTTCAAAGTTGATGACAGGCTAATGGTAGCACAATAGGCTTCGCAGTCTCTTTTCATGGCTGTGTTGTTTCAGCACCTGATATCCTCAGCCCCTGGGCTTCTGTCAAAACGCTGACATAACAGGAAAAGTCATATTTAATTTTTCTGTTATAGAAATCTTAGTTTTACTGTTATAAAATTCCTATATAGGCTGTTCAAAAATGAAACCCTTACTATTATAGACAAATGCCTCATCTTTGGTAGGATTTTTATTTCTTTCCTCATAATATCTTATATTTTCTAAATTTTCTGTAACAATGTATCACTTTTGAAAGAAGAAAAAAGACTTAAAACTGCTATATTTTAAATACCTTTATTTGGCACATTACCCACTGGTCACAATCTTAACTTGGATTTTGCTATTAATCTTAAATAAGCATTATACAAAAGTAATTATTTAAAGACATTTTATTCACTCATTTATCTTGTTACTTATTTATTGGGCATGAAAATGATATCTGAATTCTGATCATACATCAAAAGAAAAGTATTATTTCTATAACACTGTTAATGTGAGAAGTATATATAAATCATACACCTTTTTCACATAAGTAGACAAAACAAAGCAATAAAATAGTAAATTATTTCACACTAGTTAAAGACTGCTTAAGAGATACTCTATTCTTTTAAGTTGTATCTTTGATTTTAATAATTTTAAATTTGAGCATATGAATAAATGAATGATACTTGGAATGTTACTTGATTACTAAACAAGTTGATCTGAGAATTTCTAATCATTTTATTTTGATTACTGAAACAACCTTTGTGTCCTAAAAAAAAATCCTCAAAAATGACAGGGGGAAATGCATAAAGACCATGAGCTATAAAATCTAAATAGTGTAAAAATAAAATGAGAACACTAGTTCTTATCTAACTTCTCTAAAACATAACCAGACAAGAAGTATACTTTAGGAGAGATACATTTTGCCAACTATAAGATACTCCCAAATCTTAAATTATAATTAACTTCAGATTAAATTAAGGAAAATCAAAATATGAGATGAGCCTCCCAGTAAAATGACCCAGGAAATTACACGCACACACAGTTGCACCAATATCAGAATAAAATTAATTTATGACCTCAAAATAAATTTATTTTAGTTGCCATAAGAAAGTATGACTTTATCAATTTCAGAGTACTCTAAGAGAGGTGAGCATGTGTTACAGGAGGAGGCAGTCTGCATGGTACCTGCAAACATGTCCAGAGACCTAAAGTGCTGCAAAATACCATTGCAACTCCCCAGGAAAGGGAGTGCTCAGACACATAAACACAATTATCTAGTTTTTGCTGCAGCAAGATTTCTCTGCCTTCATGGAGCTTCTAGTTTATCACATTGAAGAAAGCACATGATGCTGGGTGCACGCACAGTGGCAGGATCTTAGTCTAAATATATGCCCCATTATCTCCATAGTGGATCATCCAACAAACCAAGTAAGCAACTCTCTATTATTTGGCTTCCTGTGTAGAGTAGCCTATAAGGAGAGAAGAGACTACACGAGTCTTCTTAAGAATAATATTTCTGATTGTAAATTACTAAAGTGACATTTGGATTTTTATACATCAGTCTGCATTAAAACAGATTGTATGCCTGCTCATGAAATGAAAACTGAGTCTTTGTATGTTGACCAATCAAGTTTGTGAGCCTCCAAGTTCCCCATCAATGTGAATAATGAAGAATTCACAAAAGTAATACTCAGTTAAGGATTTATTTTGCCTAAATGACACATTACCTCAGTACATGTCTTTTCCTCCAAGTGCAACACAAAAAGGCAGAACCAAAGCATATTATATCTCACTCAGTGCCCTCAGCTACTAACTCAATAGGCAAAAAGGGTGGCAATGCTGAAGTCAAAACAGCAAATTCAAACTGAATAATTAAATGTGGCTAAAGAGAGAACAGGAGCTGGTTTGTGGTATAAGAAAGGCAGAACTAGTACAGGCAAGGCAAGAACGAAAAATGACTTGAAGTGGGCAAGGTGGAGGTCAGAATGAACTTTGGAGAAGTATAATGGTTACTGCATGTTTACACATGATCCCAGAACATCCCTGAGTGAATATGGTTAAGTTCAGATATACAGAAAAGAATAGAATGGGTCATTTAAAGTTAAAATTCAGGAGTAGAAACGGAGATAATTTTTAGAAGAAAACTAATAAAAGGAATTATGTCATGAATCTAACATTCCTAAAATATGATAAAAATTAAAGAGAGACCAAACTGATTTAAGTGGCAAAATTTTCAGATGAAATATTAATATATTATTTATATTTTCAATTCATATATATTTAAAATAAAATCTATATTACATATAAAATGAATACAACAAATATGAGGTACAGACAAATACATATATATTAGCTTAGTAACATATAATCAACTTTTTAAAAATCAATGGGGTGAGAGACCTAAAATTTTTGGAGACTACTAGACCTAAAATATAGGTGTTAAACTGGGAGGTTCTACTAACCTTTTAGATACAGAAAAAACTTACATGAATGAAGCCAGGATTAGAAAAGCAGGGCTAAGAGATACAGAAAGAACCAATCCTTAGGTCATTTGAGAACCCAGATCTACGCGTGCTGGAAGCCAATACCAGGCTTCTCAGATGCACGAGCCAATATGCTCTGTTTTTGATTCAGTTTGAATTCAGTAGGTCATTTCTGACAGAAAAAAGGGTAGAAAAGTTAACTAGGGGAAAAATAAAACAAGTTACAGAAAAACATATTTCTATGACCCCATTGGGGAAATGGTAGCAAACAAAGTTCACCAGAAAAAATAAAGCATGATTTAAGATTCCAGAGATAGATGTTCAATATTAGGCTTTCCATTATTCTATAACACATAGTAAGTAATAGATGCTCAAAGCATACTGAAGGCTACACATCTACTTCCATAAATTCAATTCTGTGAATACCAAGAGTTGACTTTTTATACCCCTGTTTATGAACTGTTCTGTGTTCATTAATGTAATCATATATGAGAATTAAAAGAAAGAGTATTATTAGGGCTTAAGAAAGACAAGGTTAGGGTAAGTTGCTTAAAAAAACTTATCTTAAAAATTAGGTATAGGTTTAAGATAACAAAAAAAATCACATTATAAAAACCATATACCTCTCTTGTAAGTCTAAACTTAGATTGCTTTATGAGTATAAATTATTGGTCTACTCAAAACATACACAAAAATGGTGATTACAGATGATGTCTTTTTTTTTTTTTTTTTTTTTTGAGACGGAGTCTCGCTCTGTCGCCCAGGCTGGAGTGCAGTGGCGCGATCTCGGCTCACTGCAAGCTCCGCCTCCCGGGTTCACGCCATTCTCCTGCCTCAGCCTCTCCGAGTAGCTGGGACTACAGGCGCCCGCCACCACGCCCGGCTAATTTTTTGTATTTTTAGTAGAGACGGGGTTTCACCGTGTTAGCCAGGATGATCTCGATCTCCTGACCTCGTGATCCGCCCGCCTCGGCCTCCCAAAGTGCTGGGATTACAAGCGTGAGCCACCGCGCCCGGCCCAGATGATGTCTTATGGGCATGTCTTATGTGGGAAAAAAAAGTAAGAGCCACTCCTACTCAAAGAAAAGGGTTTGGCTCAATATCTAAAGATTGGCTGTGAATACATACTTGTATATTTCATGTGTGGGAAAAATACTATATGTGTTATTTTTTCTTATACCCAGTTTTATTAACTTTTTATTCAACTTTTTATTACAGATATGAATCAGATTTAAGAAGGCTTCAACTGTAACATTTATTTACTCAGGCTCATTTTACACTTTACTTGAACTTGGATTAGAAGACTTGAACTGTTAGACTTTAAACCTAGCCCCTATTCCAAACTTCCCCACACAAAAATCCCTAAATTTTATAATTTAGGTAACTGAGTCCTAGAGAAAAACAATGAATTTTCTGAAACCACAAAGTTAGAAGCAACAAAGCTAGATTCTTAACTCCAGGAAACAAAGTACAGTTTTAAGGGCTAAATAAGTTATTATAAAATATTGCAGAACACAGCTTTAATTTTTACCATCTAGAAAAAATATATTGTATTTTGTTCCTATTTAAAAATCATTAATGTCGTTATCCTTCAAACAATATTTCAGTGATTTTCTTAGTTTTTAAAAACAGTAGCAAAATATAATTACTCACCATTTTTCTACTTTATTTTACTACTGTACATATAATAAAGCCCTAATGTCCGTAACATTCTACAATGTGTTATAGAAATTGATGAGTTTAATTACTTAATGTGCACAGATCAATTTGAAACAAATTGAAAATGAACATACCGTACACTCTACTTAATCTTGTTATAGTTATGTTACATTTTAAAATAATAATTAGAAAACTTTTACATTTCAGCTAAAATAAAGCAAAAGAAATTAAGGTAGGTAAAGTCTGATTAGTCAAGAAATCTGAACTCAAGGGTAAAAAAGATCCTATGCTTCTATAATCTAAGCCAACACATTTGACTTGTCATATTCATTTTTTTTTCTTAAAAATGGAATGAAATAACATTACATTTTCTGTCTATAGGATAATTTTTAAATGAATTATAGGCACAAAAGGTAGACAAACTACTGATAGTAGACAAATGAATTAACAAAGGAAATAATCAGTGTCAACTGTATATACTTAAGGCAAATAATACACATTTATCCAAAGTAATATAAGTATCTGCACAAGGGGTCACACATCACTTTTCACATTACAGAGCCATTTTAAAACAGAAGGTGATAAAAACTCTTAGATGCCTATGAACTCCATTTACATGGAGTACATCGCTATACTTTTTTAAAATGCATTCATATTCAAATCTGAGAAACATGATTCTGAGCTCATCAGGCCTGCTTAATTGCACTAACATCTGCAATCAATTTAAATTCTTTAAGATAGTCTTTCACAGTGCTTGAAGTGATTTCATGCTGTGATAGATTTAACACACTCACTAATTTATAGACATATACAAGCAGATGAGACCTATTTTTCCAGGGGTGGGGTATAGTACTGAAGGGCAGTCTGAATTTCCCAACTATCAATGGGATTCAGAAAGGGATGCATCCTGCATAACTTACTGAAACTACAGAAGGAAATGATAACACTGCATAAGCATAGCGTAGAAATTAAGCTTAAAACTATTTGTAGGTCATGGACCATTAAGAGGTTTAATGAAAGTTTATGGATGAAATAACAGCAAAACCAAGAGCTAACAGCTAAAGTTACATAGAAAAATGTCATTATTTTCTACCCTAATAGTTAGGGCAGGGGGAGTGCTAATAACCCTGAATTGTTTTTTAACCAAAGACATAAATTGGCATAGAATAAAGAAAAGAATATGAGATTCAAAATCAGAAGGCTAGAGGATCTAGGCAGATGGCAGCAGCAATACAGTTTTGAAAACTCCCTGATCGCCCACAAAAAAAAGACAAAATAACTAAGTAGCAAAATCAAACACCCAACAATACTGAGTGACAAAGTACCTTCTCAACAATCCTCAAACTACAGGAGGTTGAAGACAAACCACCAACAGCCACAAATCCGCACAGTAGCAATACGTGTATGGGAAGCACCAAAGGGAGGCAACAGAGTAGCTAATGAACATGAAAACAAGATAACTCCAAAATGGCCCAATGATATCCACTGGACATCTCAGCAGGCCAATTTGAAAGCAGCAGTTGAAACCGGAAGGAGTATGAGTGACTACAAGAGGCCCAGAAAAGATCTGAAGGGGCTGGAGCACTCTATGTCCCATGAGTTGCCAAGAGCTCCTTCCAGAACAGGGTCCTACATTGAAGAGAAAGTGCTGAAAGTGAAATCAAAATTGAGCAGAAAATTCCCGTAAAAGATGAAAGACACCTCAAAGACAAACCCATAAATCAAATTGTAACTTACAATTTCAACATGAGCTAACAGACATTAAGAGAATATGTAAGACATGAGAAAATATTTAAAGTGGACTAAGACACACTCAAAAATGCAGTGAGGGAATTCAAGAAAAAAATAGAAATAAAAAAATCATTTCAGAAATAAAAACTAACAAGGAACAAAAGAATAAACATAATATCATAAGAGAATGCAGACATGAAATAAATAAAATTTTTAAAACTTAAAAAGAAATAAAGAATAAGATAAAAAGCATTTGGGAGAAGATGGCATATTAAAGACAGACAAAAATCCAACATACAGATAACAGAATCCATGAAAAAGAAAACCAAAGCAAAAAACTAGAACACATCAATGAAAGAAAAAGAAATTTAAGAAAAAAAGAAAAAGAGCATACTGCATACTTGATAATCCTAACTCAGATATCCCAGAGAAAGAAAGACATTAATCTATGACTAAAAGTTAGTTATCAGCTGACCTTTTGACAACAATGCCATTAAGCTTTTTGCCAGAAAAAAAAAAATAGTATTATTCAAGATCCTATAGTATTATTCAAGATCCTAAGCAAAAAAACGTATGAGCCAAGCATTTTATATCCAACAAAGCTGACTAAACAATAAAGGGCATATACTATTACCAACATGCAAAACTCAGGAAAAACTGTTTCCATGAGTCCTTCAGAGGAATCTACTAAAGAACAAACTTCAGACAAACAAAAAGTCTGCAGAAATAACATAAGGACCGTGGTGAGCATTCAAATATAGTTACCAAATGAGGTTAAAACTAAATGAGAACTAAAAGGAAGAGTGTGAAATGTAATGGCTATATGCTTAGTCAATGTCGACATAGTAGGACAAAAATAGCAGTTGGAGACAGATCATATGCAAAATAAAAACTTTTTACATACACATCCACACATGCTTTTTTAGTTTTCTATTTCTCTACTAAAAAACAGTAATTAAACAAAAAGAACAGTAAGTATCCTTGGCCCTCAGCTTGTAAACTTTGAAATATCATTCCCCACACTAAAGGAAAGAGTCAACTGATACCAGGTCTAGTGGGATAAATATTCTAGAGGAGGAGCTTGATCATCAGATCAAAATGACTAGGAGCCAACTAGACAAGTCCCAATGGCCAAAGATGGGACAATTTGATCTTCACTAAAAATAATTGTAATGCATAAATGTTTAATGATATTAAAAATGATGGAACATCTTCAGAGAATGATAGAGAATGAAATCAATATATTGAAAGCTGGCAAATAAAGGAAAAGAATCAAGCATTATCCTAAATTTCCTATATCACTGGCTAACCAAATAGTATTTGAGAGATGTCTCAAGTTGTAAAAGTATCCCAATAAATGAAAATGAAATTATAGAATTCTAGCTGCAAACTAGATATTAATGAAAGAATATAATACTTCTTATGATCTTGGTAAAGAGATGAAAATTGAGTCTGATCATGCCTCTAGATCTAGCTGTCTCTGTGCAGGAAATACAGAGGATAGGAAAACACGTTAACTTTACCACAAATATACAAATCAGTGAAATTCAGAATGTCCTGGATAAAATAATTGAAGATTAAACAAGACATAGAGATATTCCAAATATTAAAATATAAGCAACAGTAGCGCATTTGTGGCCCCCATGGATCTATCACTTGCTTCAACAGTGATTGGACAGAAGAGACCCAGGGACTCCCTCTCAAAAAAAATTTTTTAATAAAAAATTTAAATAAACCCTATAATCCCAGCACTCTGGAAGGCTGAGGTGGGAGGATCACTTGATCCCAGGAGTTCAGCATTACAGTGAGCTATGATCACTATTGCGCTCCAGTCTGGGTGACAGAGCAAGACCCTATGGATGGATGGATGGATGGAAGGATAGATGGATGGATGGACGGATGAATAAACTATAGTCTGAGGATGCACTTTTGAGTGATAGATAGATAGATAGATAGATAGATAGATAGATAGGAGAATATACTATAGTCCACAGTTGCACTTTTGAGTGATAAAACTAGAAAGAAACTCAAGGAAGTGATTCCCATAGAAGTCAAGATGGTGATTACTTTTAGGCTAAAATATACACAAAACTGAAGAGAGGTTTTAGCGTGGGACAGGGCAGATGGAGGGCTTTCCAGGATGACTGGCAAGGTTCTATTTACTTATCTGTGTGGTGTCCTCCTTATGATAATTCATTAAGCTACACATTTGTCTTTTGATGTTTTCTATAACTATTTTTATTTGACGAAGGGTTTTCTTCTTTTAAGTCAAAAACCCTAGTTTCTAGTCCTAGTTATGGCATTAATGTGGGAAAGTCACACACTCCCTTGGACCATTCCCTCATGTGCAAAATTTAACAATGCTAGAAGATATCTTCCAGACCTAAGTAAAAAAAAAAAAAAAAGAACTACTACTAAATATATCTACTAAATAAGAGTATAACAAAGTCATCCTTAACAAAAATGCAGAAAAAAGGTTTTAAACTCACCAAAGTAGTACAAAGCAGTTTCCCAACGAAAAAAAAATCCACAAATAAAATCTACCATAACAGTAATATACAAGGAATAGTCCAAACCTAAGATTAAAGTTACTGTTGGACTATTCGGTTTCCACATCTCAACAAATCCTAAGGACAGATCCTTAATTTACTTAATCTACCCTGGAAGGCCTTCTGGTAATAAAAGCATTTGAAAAATTTTTGCATCACATCGATAGTAAGAGGCTATACCAACCATATTTATTGTCTTGAGGGTTGTGGGGGAAACCACTACACTGAGACGGTTAGGAAATGGTAGTAAGTCAGGAAACCATTAAATTGGGAACAAATGCCTTTTGGGTATCAAGGTGACTGATTAGCCTATTAAGGATTTTTTTTAAGTATGTATAGAATTTATGCCCTTTAGGAATAACTAAGAAATCAAAGGATATCTCTTAAGTACAAAAGAGCTTATGTGTTTAAGTTTAATGCCACCAACTAGGAAGGTGAGTAAGTTCACGGAAGCTTTCAAACCAGGCATACTCTTCTCCTTACTAATATCTGTTCTATTGGGCATCTTTTTCCAAAATAAAGCAGGTTCTTCTCTGTTACAACAGTTAACCTTATCCTTTGATTATTTCTACTAGTGGCCAAATGTCATAGAGAATTTCTTAGCAGCTACCAGTATGTATGCTACTTGAACACTCATTTTGATGTTATGCATATGGCAAACTATCCTTGAAGCCACCGTGACTAGATAATAGTTTTAATAGTAAATGGCCCATGCTTAGCCTTTAAATTCTGTCAATTCCTGGTCTCTTGTTAAATTAATGTTATACTAAGAGACATCTGGTGACAAGGCTCATTTTCTACAGCCCAGTAGTTCTCATTCTCGGCTGTACCCTAGAATCACCAGGAGGGCTTTACTCAATACTGATGCCTGGGTCACATCCATAGGAACTGTTTTATGGAAGTGTTAAGTGGTAAGGCCTGGACATTAAAATACTTAAAGTTCCCAGATGATTCTACTGGATATCAAGATCAAGAGTTATTGCTCCTGGATACTTTTTCTTCATTTCATCAATTACTGAGCACCTTTGTTCACTGAAAGACATGCACATACATAGCATTTATTTTCTTAAATTTTCACTTTTTCCTTCAGAAGTGTTCCTTCTTTTAAAAGGTTCTTTATATTTGTATATACAGATGTCACATGCCTCTTGTGGCACTTTCAAAGTTATCACTACATTCATGGTTATCTGACATGGTAAGTTTAATTATGTTCATAAAAATCTAAAAAGTAAGTACGAGCACAGCAAAATGTCTTAGGCCAAGAAACAACTCAGTGACAAGATGAAAACAACTCAGTGACAAGATGAAAACAACCTTGGATGACCTCTAATGCCAACAAGTGATATAAACATCATTAACCAACTCAGGATATAATAAAATTCAACTAGTAAATAGCAGCTTTTCTGCATCTGATGAAGTCTTTTTTAAAAAATGCTATAATAAAAGAAAAGCTGTCTTAACTACCGATAAGATTTTTAAAAGACCGAAAGTATACAATTCTAATGTGAGCCTAATATAATTTACTCCTATAAAAAAGGAAAAGATGATTAGTTTCTTCATTATCATCTAACTAAACAAAAACACAATGCAGTAATACTAGAGAACATGAAACACCACTGGTGCTGCCCAGAAATAACTCATAAGGAATCTGGATGAATTTTAGCTGTTGGAAGATCATTTTAATTGTGCATACATAAAACCTATACTATATAGGGATAAATGAAAACTAAAGTGCCAGCTAGATTATTAGAAAATACTCTTAACAAGAAATCGGTTCACTGTGCTGAGGCTCTGAAATTTTCTGCTAGTCAGCAAGTAAGACCTGGAAACAGGCAGGCAAAGCATCATAAGCAAGGGCATTGTGTTTATTAGATACATCTAATGTCAATCACAAATTTTCTGCTAAGCTTTTGTGCTATAAGGGCATTTTTATCAAATCCCTAGTCGCAAATAGAAGCAAAAAAAAAAAAAATCCACGTTAATGTTAACAAGAATGTGTGAAACTTTGGTTCTTCTAAGTTTCTAGTGGTTAAAATTAAGCCTCCTTTAAGTAACAACAACCAAAAAGTGAGAGAAAATAAAAAGAACTTAATTTACTTGTACCTGACAATGTTTTCCAAAATTAACATTGGAAACTGTAACTGAAAGCAAGAAAAACACTGAAATGTATTAAAACTCCCTACTAATATTACAATATTAACAAATCAATGCTAAAACTAACAAATCAATTCCAGATTTTCCATCTAGAGAAAATAGTCACCCTCGGTATCCATGGGAGATTGGTTCCAGGACTTCCCACAGACACCAGAATCCAGAGATGCTCCAGTCTCTGATATAAAATGGCATAGTATTTGCATATAACATTCACATCCTCCCATGTATTTTAAATCATCTCTAGATGACTTATGATAGACCTAATACAATGTAAATGCTATGTAAATAGTCATATTGTTTCGGGAATAACAAGAAAAGAAAGCTGTTTATGTTCACTGTAGACATAATTGTTTTTCCAAATATTTTCAACCTACGGTTAGTTGAATTCATGGATGCAAAACCAACCCATGGATACAGAGGTTCGACTGTACACATAAATCTAAATATATGACTGATATTTTCTCAAAACATAGTTCTTTTCTGATCAAGATACGCCTAGAAGAATAATACTGCAGAATACAATGTCTTCCATCCTTGAGAACATAATGGCCTACTGAGCTAGAGCAACGGTACTATGACAAGACCTTTCAAAATACTTTAAAACACTATATTATACATATATCCATAAACACAAATATATACATACACACACAAGAAACTATAATTCTACACTTATGGACTCAATTTAGACTCAGTTGTTTCATTGTGCTGCTTAAAAAACTTCTGTTACAGTCTTTATGCCTCGTAAAGTTATGATCATTAATACTTGATATTTAACTTTCACATTTAAAAAGTCTGAGGAAGAACTACTACAGTAATACTTAAGGAAGCGTTCAAAGAATAAAAACTTTATCCAAAACTTTTCTAATAAATGCCTCAGAATAGCCCTTACATTCACATGGAAACCAGCTTGACAGGGAAAAAGAAGGAGCTAGCAAACTTTCAGGAGCATTTATAAAAGAGGAATTCTGCTTCTTGATCCAAAAAATCAAAAAAGATAAAACAAAAACATAAATAGAAAATAAAGAATGGATGTTCTAATTAAGAATCTTAGAAATGTGGGATTGGGCTATCCTTCGATATCAGCTCACCTAAACTGGGCATGTTAATGCAGCTGTAATACAGATGCCAATGATATGTGGATAAGGGAGGTGAGGAGTCTATCACAACTTCTGATTCCAAGCTGGTGCATTCAGAAGGGCTTTTAATTAGAAGTACAAAGTTCAAAGAGAAATGTTTAAAGCATTTTATCTAAACCTAATGGTACAGCCAAAAAGTGTGGCGGTGGGGGACGGGGGGGGTGCAACATGCTAAGAGGTAGCAGTCCAGTTGTAATCTGTAGGTAATTACACTGTCTGGACAGTTTAATCATCTTGACCTACAAAAACTAACTGGGGGAAAAAGACAACTCCCAAAGCACTGATAAGCAAATGTTCATCTCTACTAAGTATTCTTGGAGCCACAATAAACACATTGCACTACATAACATAAACCAAAATTCCCCTGAAAATCTCTTTAAATATCTCTCCAAATCTCTCCCAGAAACCCCACCTCCCCACAAAGGACCAGACATCTTTTTGGTTCTCCTTTCCTATCTATCTCTCAAATTTGTCCTCCTTCCCTCTATCCTTACTCCCTCTCTGCCCCTCTCTGAGCCTCTGCCTCCTTCAAGAATCTTCTGCTCCTTTCAAGGGTCTGCTTTCACTTGTCTGGAATATAGGTTTTGGCCTCTCAGGACTTCCCTAGTTTCATATTGCCGCAGATTACCCTGACAAACCTAAAAGTAGAACGGCAAATAGAAGACTCTTTCCTCTCAACAGATAGGAAAGGTATAATGTATATTTATTTTGGGGGGGGGGAGGGGGACAGGGTCTCACTCTGTCACCCAGACTGTACTGCAGTGGCACGATCTCAGCTCACCGCAACCTCCGCCTCCTGGGTTCAAGCGATTCTCCTGCCTCAGCCTCCTGAACAGCTGGGATTATAGGCGCGTGCCACCACACCCAGCTAATTTTTGTATTTTTAGTAGAGACAGGGTTTCACCATGTTGGCCAGGCTGGTCTGGAACTCCTGACCTCAAATGATCCACCCACCTCGGCCTCCCAAAGTGCTAGTATTACAGGCGTAAGCCACCAAGCCCAGCCATATATTTTATTTTTACTAACCCTTTGTGATTGATAGAGAAAAAACATATAAATCTTGTTCAGAATAGATTTAGATCAATAAGAATCCTTTTTAACACATACTTTAATTGTATATAAATTAATCCATGGTCTCCCATGAACCCCATCATGAGATTTTTCTCACATTACCCAGAAATAATACATCCAGAAACAGCTCACCTTTAATACAACTCAAGCACCTACAAGAAAATAAGCATTAATGAACACTTCTATCACAGGCATAGGTATGATGCACCATCCCAAAAAGAAAAGAGGAAAAAGAAAACTAAGTGAAGGCAGCGACTCTGTTAGGATATATCTTCTATGCTTGGTTTGTCCACTCAAACATAAGAAGCTTGACTACAGAAATCATCTTTTAACAGTATCTGATGGAGTACTTTAAGCATTCTAAGGGAAGATAAGATTAAAAATAATCAAACTCTAATAAAGAATGAGAACTATACTCAAGGTTAAGCATTACTATTAAATACATCTATATGTATATAATAGATTTGTATATTAATTTCTAATTCTTTTTTATTTTTAAAAATAATGAAAATCCTCAGGCAGTTGTGGTTTACAAGAGCATTCTCTGTTCTGGTCCAGAATTTTCTTGTTCTTACATTTATTGGAAACTATGGATCCTCTTCCATTTGGCCTATCACATCATATCCTGCTATCAAGGTCTTTACCACTAACTGCATCACAGTCTTACCCTCCAGCTACGTGATCTAACAAGTCAAGTCTATATTCTTCTTAAAAAACATTTTCTCCAATAAACTTGCTGTTAAACATCTGAGTTGAGTCATTTACCATGGAATGGGCAGAGTGCCTTGTAGTACCTCTCTCATCTATGCTATGAGTGAGCCCACACTGAGTGAGGGGAGCGTCTTAAGGATGCTCCTTTGAATGGAAACAGTAATTTCCAGAATGAATTAGAATTAAAGATCCAACACAGGCAAAAATGCATGTGGATGGTATATCAGGACTCTTAACAGCGGCAAAGAAAAAACTCGGAGCAGCTTCCATGGGAACCTGCATCACTTCGCACAGCGATGAGTCTAGGGGCAGGAATGCATTAAGCCAGAGAAGCAGCTCTGTGACATCAAGCATGGTACAACCTCTCACAATCACATCCAATGGCGGAAACAAAGTGGCTCTCCAACTCTGGATCCTTTCATGAGGGAGGGAAAACTTTCTCAAAAACTCCGAAGTGGAATTGCCCACCAGAGTGTAACGGACAAACCTGGATCACGTTCCCATGCCCTGGAAGTTAGAAAAATGTAAATCTGGTATTTTCCGCTTCTAAATACAACACTCGCTTAATAAAATTGTAATAATCCTTCCTAATTGCACAAATTCAGTTTTATTCTTGTGCCACCTAAATTCAAACTTAATAAGGTCTTAGAAATAACCTAGTTTGATTGGTGGCATTTTTTTTTTTAATTCTAAAAACCAACCTTATCTACGTTAGGTCTACTTTGAGGGTTAATACTTTCAGGGTTAAGTATTTTCAAACCATACACTGTTAGACATCAGTACTATTTTCCAAAAAATAATATTAATGCTTACCCAAAAAAGAGAATCTCAAAGCAATTCTAAGCCTAAAATCATAACAAAAGTATATCTTTTTTTATCCTGTATCCTTTTCATATCCTTTGTAGAACAATGTATATATGAACTTTGATTCTGTTCTTTTCAGAGTAACTTTTTCAACAGTCATTAATGTAAATAAAGTGGCATGACAAAGTCTGCACCCTAGAGTTAATAAAATGTGTTTCTACTTCCAGAGCAAAAATACTAATGACTGGTCAGCTTGAACTTTCTAGAATGTTAACCATTTGCCAAATTATTTAGAACCTTCCTAGGAAGAGCCATGATCCTCCACACACTAATTAAATGAGTCAATGCTGTAATCACACTTTAGATAACTAATCTATTTCAATCCTGATAATTTAATTACCTAATTCTGGTAAACAAATTTCAACCTTAGTCCAAAATGATTAGAGGATTAAAGTTGAAAATCAGTGAAATGCAAACTGAAATAGATCCACATAACAAAGTTCAAAACAGTTTGTTTCTTAAAATTATGTTTATTATCTCAAATTCAAGAATTAATATGAACTATCATGCCAAGGTTTTCTAAACCAGTTTTAACTGATGTCGTATCTCTTATAATTATATTAATGAATTCCCACTTGTTAGATGTACAATTCCCTAACAGGGTAGTCTCCACTGACTACACAAAACATGAACACTATCTACACTCACCTGTCTGTTATTTTTTTTCCATATCACATTTCACCTCCTATTACATATACATTTATGTGTTTCTGTTATGTACGTCCAGTGCTGCTTCATAGGACACAGTGATAGACTATCGTCACGCACCATCTCTAGTGCCTAAAATGCTGCCTGAACTGCAGTGGCGCGATCTCGGCTCATTGTAACCTCTGCCTTATGGGCTCAAGCAATCCTCCCACATCAGCCTCCTGAGTAGCTGGGACTACAGGCACATGCCACCACACCCAGCTAATTTTTATATCTTTTGTCAAGACAGGGCCTTACTACGTTGCCCAGGCTGGTCTCGAACTCCTGGGCTCAAGAGATCTGTCTCCCAAGGTGCTGGAATTACAGGCATGAGCCACCACACCTGGCCTTATAGACACTTAAAAAACAACAATTAAAAAAAGCCTTAGAAATGTGAACTTACAAATAGTAAATCTGTATTTTTACTGATGTACTTTTCTCTATATTTTAAATTATAGTATAATGATAGCAATAACAAGAACAATAAACAAATTACAGAGAAAAACAAACTAATGCTACCACCACTGCTACCACAAGAGGCAGTCACCAGTCATAAAATATGTTGTGTTCTAATCATGAAATAAACAATTTAATTTTGTTTTTATTATTATTATTATTATTTTAGAGACAAGGTCTCACTCTGTCAGCCAGGCTGGAGTACACTGATGTGATCAAAGTTCACTGCAGCCTCGAACTCCTGGGTTCAAGCAATCCTCCCACCTCAGCATCCCAAGTAGCCAGGACTATAGACTCTCATCACCACATCCAGCTAATTTATTTTTCTGGTTGAGACAAAGTCTCGCTATGTTATCCAGGCTGCTCTCAAACTCCTGGCCTCAAGAGATCCTCCCACCTTGACTTCTCAAATCACCATGCCTGCCCATTTAACTCTGATAATGAGTCCACTATGTAGGTATTCCCATTTTATAGTAAGGAAATTGAGAATCAAAGAGGTAAAATAAGATTTCCAAGGTCAAGCAGAGATACATAACCAGAGCTCCGACTCTTAAACCCCCAATACCAATTTGTGATATATAAGTATCATTAAAGGACAAAGGCAATTAGTATCAGTATCATAGTAGCAGGATACAGAGCCCATCTATATAAAGAGCTAAAAAAAAGGCCGGGTGCAGTGGCTCACGCCTGTAATCCCCGCACTTTGGGAGGCCGAGGCGGGCGGATCACGAGGTCAGGAGATCGAGACCATCCTGGCTAACACGGTGAAACCCCGTCTCTAATAAAAATACAAAAAAATTACCGGGCGTGGTGGCGGGCGCCTGTAGTCCCAGCTACTCTGGAGGCTGAAACAGGAGAATGGCGTGAACCCGGGAGGCGGAGCTTGCAGTGAGCCAAGATGGCGCCACTGCCCTCCAGCCTGGGCAACAGAGTGAGACTCCGTCTCAAAAGAAAAAAAAAAAAAAAAGCGCCGCTAAAAAAAGCACAGTACTCACAGTGATTTCTATACCTGAAGAGCAAGCTGCCAAAACATGAGACATGTTTAAAAATTAAACATCACTTGTGTCTTTCTTCCACAAGAAATGCCTCAGAGTCAATGACTGGTCTAGCGGATAAGTGGAAAGTATAAACAACTTATGTTCTTGTAACCTGAACTTAGGTTAAAATACACAAGGAAAACTAATGTGTTAAGCTACTTTTTCCTAATCCAATTCTGTTGTAAATTGAGCCAAAATCATTTTCCACTGTCTTTCTACTGATTGCTTCTTCATTGGCTTCCATTTTATATTTTCATCCAATCCATTTATTCACAATTTGCATATGACTAGTCAAGCTCATTTGTTTTCCATGAAATAAATGCAATTGATTCTGTGTGCCAGTCATGGTTTCTTAGACATTTAGTCATTACTTCCACCCAAGTATTTCATGTTTCTCTAGAAAATTGGCAGCTATGTAGAGGCCTAATGCTCCTTTCAATACCAGCATTTATAATTTGTTACAAGATAATTTTATTCATAGGGAGACTCACATTAAAGACACTTCTAAGCCACTATTATGTACCTTGATGTAGATAGAGTAAAATCGGTCTCACTTTTCTATAATGCAAATATCACTGATTTATAAATGACATTAAAAATCAATGACTATATTAATTCACTAACAAGGAAAGGTGACAGAGTAGGACCCCCCCCCCAGTGTTTCTTAGCAATGTAACTAGCTAAAAAACACAAGCAGCTTAAAAGTTTTAAGATGAGAAATATTTTTAAACAAATGTATAATACTTATGCCCTTAATTATACATTCAGAAGCCCTCTGATTACAGTTGCCCACAAACTTAAGCACGTCATTAGACAAATGTGTTGTTTTCCATATTAAAACATGTTCGGCAGTATTTTTCAACTTGACAGTTTTACTTACTGTCTTAGAAGCTGTATTAATGTACTGCATCACCATTTCTTTTTTGATACTGAAGTCCTTTTCCCGCAATGGTGCCTTTTTATCTTCATTTAAATTCATATCTTCCTGGAAAACACAATTAAAATGCCTTATTTTAGAATCTAAGTAGAGCAGCAATTCTACATGCACTACGAATGGAAAAATCAATAATTTGTGACTAAAGCAGCATTAATTGTTTTGGAATGATTTACGTGTAGTTCTGCCTGAAGGAAGGAGAGAGAAAAGAGGTGGAGAGGGAGAGAAGAAAGTATTCTAGATCATTTTAACAGGTAAAACACTTACCAAAAGAACTTTTAAAATTCACAGCAGGCAAATAAAATTATATTCATATCACTATAGATAATTAGACAGTTGCATCTTTCTGCCATTCATAAGGTCATTAGGATTCACAATTTCAATATATTTATTTATTTTTACAACAGCTGCACCTGAAGCTATCTTGCACTGCTTTGAAAGAGCTGCTCTGTGTGTCATAAAAATTAAAAAGTAAATAAACCAACCAATTTTCAGATTCTGATAGCCACAAGCACATATCAAATATCCAGTACTGATTCCAGCAAAAGACAAAGCACTTTATAGTTTTGTCTTTTCCCTACTCTTATCAAAAATGTTAACTAATTAATTCATTGAACGTTCTAAATTACATAAAAGTTGTACTTATAAAAACAGCTACCACCTAAAATCGAACATTTCTCAACAGCACCAACCAAAATAAGGGTTTAAGTAACCAAGATCTTGCTACAAGCTTAATTTTGACTAAAAATTCAAGTCAGGTATATATCCACATAAATACATGAATTGCTCTTAATTAACCTGCTGAAGTAAGAGGCTATTCTGGCAAAGGAAAGGGCGCCTGAGGTAAGACAGAAATGGCTAAAGGAGAAGGGCAGTTCAAATGAATTTCCTCGTGAACTTAGCCCTGAGTCATTTGTGATGTGCAATGTAAAATATCTGAATGTATATAAACTTCGTATCTACTCAGAATGGATCCATAAAATTCAGGACTTTGGATCACCTATGGAGCCTAGCAAGTTAAATTTCTTACAGATTTTATAAGGGTGCTACATTCATCAAACGCTGTAGTTTATGTCTTTAGCTGACTCAATTCTTGGCTACCAAACCCTTCGAGCACTTCAAAGTCAAAATTCCCTTCATTTTACCTTGATAGAAATATTTAAGATCTTAGAAGTTGTTCCATTTGACACTACGATAAAAGGTAGTAACTGGCAATGTCACTTTTGCTGTTCTAGTTAGAAACACAAACACCCTGTTATGTGAATAAGTGTTTGTTTTGTTTCGTTTTTTTCTCTAAGCTAGTGAGAGAAGGCTCAATAGGCCTTAATATGACAAAGGAAGCATTTTCAAAATTTTGGAAACTTATGGAAGCATGTTAGTTGTCACAATAATTGAGGTGATGCTACCAGCATTTACAGGGTTAGTATCACAGTTTGACCTGTACAGTAAAAACTACCTTGTGCCCCAGAGATTCACACACCTAAAAAAAGAGAGAGAGAAAGAATCATCCTTAACTAAGCCTAGACTCTAATTCAATGGAACTGTTGCAGGACAGGTGAGCCCCAAATTTGGGGCTTAGCCCAGTGGGGCTCATGGCTTCATCATAGAAAGAATTCAAAGGCAAGATGGTGGTGTTACACAGCAATCTTTTATCAAATGGTGCTGCTCCTTGCAGAGCAGGGCTAACTCATAGGCAGTGTGCCCAGAGTCAGCAAGGTATGGGCTCTTGGCAATTATAATTATACTCACTTAAACTCACTTAGCTATATGCAAATTAGGGTATGGGTCAATGTAAATTAAGGGGTGAGTTATTTAGAATTTTCTAGGAAAGGGGTGGTAACTTCTGGGCCATTGCCATGGCATTTGTAAATTGTCGTGGTGCTAGTGAGACTGTCTTATGCTAATTAATGAGGGCAGCTAGGGATTGCTTTTGTCCCATTTGCCACTTATTGATTTTTTTTTTTTTTTAATATTTTAGTCTGTCTGGACCAGTTTCTGTTTTGATCAGCAGGGTTGTAACTAGAAAACACGTTCTGCCAGTCTCCTATTCCAGAAATAGATGTAAAATGTAAAATTATTGCATATTAAATACTTTGTATTGCATAGTTTTACTTCACTGAATTTTCCAAGAATCAAACTATTCTGTAAATTATAGTTACACTCTGCTTTTTTTAAGCTTTACCAACAGTTGTGCTTCATTTCTGAAATGTAGGTATCCCAGGGAAATACTGTCTGTGGTATTTGAATCCCCAAAATAGCACAACTATATCAATCTACCAATCTACAATGCCACTGCTATACTCACAGAGGTATGAAGCAGAGATTCAAGAGTGTGAATTTACTATACCTTCTTGAGTAGTCATGGCCAATTGTTTAAATTGAAATACATTTTATTATATAGTAGAGTAAGACATATTGATTTTCTTAATTTATGAACATAGCTAACATTATCCACAAAGAATTTCACTGGAAGAAAGTAATGAGATAGTTAGGGGATCATTGTTATAAAACGTGGGGGAATCTGAGAGCACTGGAAAATTCTGTTTTAAATTATTCACTTTATTTTTATTTTCAGGCTAATGGCCAAATATTACCCAGTCTCTTTAGTAAATTAAAATATTTAATATATACAGAACACCAAAAAACAGAAAGCCCTTTAGTTATGGCTGAAATTGAAATAAAATTTCAAGGTGAGTAGTAGAATTTTTTTAAAAGGCCTCTGCTTTCTTTTTGGAAAGACAACTTCATGATCACACCAGTTCATACACAAAAGTGGTTGTGATGGTTATTTTTGAGGGTTGGTTAATTTTAGGTGTGATGGTTAATTTTAGGTTAGTCTTCTGGCTTAAAGTATACCCGCATAGCTGGTAAAGCATTATCTCTAGGTATGTCTTTCAGAAGAGATTGGCACTTGAATCAGTGGACTCTAAGTCAGTAAGGAAGATCCTCCCTCAGTGTGGGCGGGCACCATCTAATCAGCTGAAAGCCTGGATAGAACAAAAAGGCAGAAGAAAGGCTAAGTCTCCCTCTCTCTTCTGGAGATGAGACAAACTTCTTCTGCCCTTGGACATCAGAACTCCAGGTTCTTCAACCTTTGGGCCCTGGGACTTCCACCAGTGGCACTCTCCCTGGAGTTCTCAGGCCTTAAAGCCACCTCAGCCTCCAACTGAGTTACACCAACAACTTCCCTGGTTTTGAAACTTGGGACCTTAACTGAGCCATGCTGCTGACTTTCCTGGTTCTCCAGCTTGCAGATAGCATACTGTAGGACTTCTTGCCCTTTATAATCATGTGAGCCAGTTCTCCTAATAAATCCCCTCTCATATAGACAGGCAGACATCCTATTGGTTCTGTTTCTCTGGAGAACTCTGACTAGTACAGTGATACATCTGGAATTAAGGGAGAAACCCAAAGTTCTCCTAGCTGCTTCCTCTGGTTTATCCACCTCTTTTGCCTAAATATGGCACTCGCCTTCCTGACAAAAGTATGATGACAGTCCTAGTATAAAAAACAAAAAGGAAACAAATAATACTTGCTCTAATTTGGATGTTGTCCCATGTAAATCTCTATTTAAATTTGATCCCCAATATTGGAAGTAGGGCCTAGTGGGAGGTGTCTGGGTCATGGGTGCAGCTCCCTCATGAATAGATTAATGACCTTCCTGGGGTGGGGGCGATTGAGTTCTTGCCCTATTAATTCCCATGAGAGTAGGCTGTTTATAAGAGTTTGGAACCTCCCCACCACCTTGTCTCTTGCCTCCTCTCTCACCATGTGATCTCTGCACACACCAGCTCTTTCTTGCCTTTCATCATGAGTGGAAGATCCCTGAGGCCCTCGCCAAAAGCAGATGTTGGTCCCATGCTTCTTGTACAGCTTGCAGAACTGACAGCCAAATAAACCTCTTTTTTAAATTACTCAGCCTCAGGTATTCCTTTATGGCAACATAAAAATGGACTAAGACAATACTACAAAAGTTTGGAATCAATTACATAACACCCTAAACTTTTGTGGGATATCCACTAGGCATGTAACTTCATCTAACAGGTCATTCTCCATATGTCCAGGAGGAAATGGCATTTGAAAGAGTAAGAAAAGCTCTGCCCTTTAAAAAAGAAAAAAAAAAAGAGAGAGAGAGAGAGAAATAAGGGGGCAGTAGAGAGAAAATATGCATGATAGCATGAAGGGTACGGTATTATTAGAATATATTTTGAATTTCTATTTATGGAAAACAAGGCTGAAAGAAGAAAACTCCATGAGGCAGTGGCACTTAACTTCTGGGGGTCACGAAGTCCTTAGAAAATTTATTGGGAGCTTTTTTTCCTAAAAAACGCATATCCATATTTTATGTTGCAATTCCAGGAGGGTTAAGCATCTCCTAAGGCTATCTAAGAAACTAGACTTGGTGAAGGTCAGTGGGGGAGAAGTGAGCAAGTCATCATTTTTTATGTTTCTTAGTTTATATTTCCTCAAAATTATCATGTTGTATCCCCATTATCTAAGGTCAGGTTCCCTTAAAAGCAGAGCCTGAAACAGGGATTCAGGTGCAGGTGGGGCTGCTCTCAGGATAAGAAAGTAAAGGAGGTAAGACAGAAGAGGAAAAAAGACATACTAAAGGTGGCCTCTGGTGGATTCTCACTTCACCCTGAGATGCACCACAGTCAGGACAGCCTGGTAGCAGAAACCAGCCTCAACAACCTCAAGTTAGTCATCAGCTGCAGAATCCTAGTTCTGATGAGGGCAAATCTCTGGAGAAAGGGGCATCTATAAGCCATTAGAAGCCAACACTCATCACCTGGGGCATGGGTGCACCAGCCTGGTAAAAAGGAGCTGGGAGGGGGTACTAACAGTACCCACTATACCATCTGAAAATAATTTACTTGATATTAAAATAAGACTTCTTTCAAATTGAACAGAATAAATATAGAAACACATATAGCTGACCTTTAAAAAAAAAGGCAATATAAACTATTGTGTATTAACTCCTCCTTCCATTCAAACACAGGTCAGTAAAACATGCTGTTTTACTGTGCTACCACACTGCATAGGTACAAAATGACAATGCAGACACAGATTGTAAAACAGCTCTAAAATGGCCGTTTACCTCAATATATCAGCATGCTGATATATGTATGTATCTCATTAAATATCTATTATAGGTAAAATACTGAACAAGAAATACAAAGAAAACATAAATACATAAGGCTCAGTGAGTAATCTGAATGAGGTTAAAATTTCCATGGATATATGAAATAAATCTCTACCCTTTAAATGGAAAAATCTTATCAACTGGCTATTGGGCTGAATATATCTCATTCAAAAACATCATTTGCCAAGTCACCTATTCAAAATTTTAATCTCTCTGAAGAGCATATTATTGTTTTTGATTTTAAAGTTCTATTAATATGTTAGTAATATACATTATGAATTATCTCATTCATTGTACTCCTTAATATACAGATGCTCAACTTACAATGGGGTTATGTCCCAAAAAAGCCATTAAAAATTGAAATGCAGAAATGCAGTTAATACACCTAACCGACTGCATGTCACAGCTCAGCCCAGCCTCCCTTAAACATGCTCAGAACACTTACATTGGCCTACAGTTGGACAAAATAATCTAACACAAATGCTATTTTATAGTAACATTTTGAATACACAGATGCACATTTTGTAGACATGGTGGGATGTGAACACACAAAGCACAATATCCAAAAAATGCTGGGGACACAGTACAGTCAGTCGTTCAGCCTAATGATTGCATGGCTGACAGGCGAGCTGCAGTTCTCAGTTGCTGCCCCACATCACAAGAGAGTGTCAAACTGCATATAGCTAGCCCAGGAAAAAGATCAAAATTCAAAATTCAAAGTACAGTCTCTACCGAATGCATGTTGCTTTCACCACTGTAAAGTCGAAAAATTGTTAAATCGAACCGCTATATGTTGGGGACCACTTGAAACAGAGTTGCAACATCAAAAAAATAGTTTCCCTTTGGCCAATTACTTTCTAATTAAAATCTATACCTAAACAGAATCACTGTGCTTATCTCACTAGCACTAGGAACAGATTTCAGAAGTAGAATACTCGGAAAATTTTTTTTTCATTCTATACATGGGAACACAGCTATGTCATCCAAAAAGACTAGAATTAAAAAGACCAAATTAATGTGGTACCAGAAAGTAAGGGAAGGAAGGAAGGAAGGAAGGAAGGAAGGAAGGAAGGAAGGAAGGAAGGAAGGAAGGAAGGAAAAAGAAAAGAAAGAAGGCCAGCCAAAAGGACATGAGCCAAACTGCAAGAGCTGTTAAGTGGCCAAAACTAGAACAATTTTAAAAATAAAATGATAGTATTAGATTATAACCTAAAAAGCAAAATAAATTGAGGAGATACTTTAAGACTGTGCAGATATCCTTTTTCTCCTTCATTATAGAGGGAAAATACTAACTTTAGAAGCGAAGAAGCTGGCAGATGCCACCTTAACAAAGTTGTCCAGGCTAACACCACAAATAATAGGACATACTGATATTTCGAACCTCCAGCTATGATATAATGAGAAGGGTGATCACCTCTGTGGTATTTATCCCAAAATATATCTCAATCTAATCACAAGGAAAAAAAAGTCAGGCAAACCCAAATTGAGAGCACCCTACAAAATAACTAACCATAACTCTTCAAAAGTATCAAGGTCATAAAAGATAAGGAACTGTCATTGGAGGAGACATGACAAATAAATGCAAGATGTAATCCTGGATTAGATCCTGGAAGAATAAAAAAAGGACATGGGTGGGAAAACTGGCAAAATCTGAAGCAAGTCTGTAGTTTAGTTAGCAATATTGTCTCAGTATTCAATTCTTAGTTTTAATAATTGTACTAATGTTATATAAGATGTAAACATTAGAGGTAGTTCGGTGAAAGGTATACAAGAATTCTCTATACTATTTTTGCAATTCTTCTATAAGTCTAAAATTATTTCAAAATAAAGAGTTATTTTAAAAGACTAAATTGAAATATTTTAATAGAACTTTTTATAAATAACTTGGGATAAAAAAAGAAAAACAGAACATCATTATTAAAAAAAAAAAAGATTTTTTTATATCCCCTAAATAAAAAGAAGAGGTTTGTAGAATATTCGACTATAGCAAATACACACTGAATTGAGGGAGGAAAGGAGACTAAGGTAACCACAATCAAGACAAATCCAAGGGTCCTGAGAGGAAGGGTTAAGTAGGTCAGACATAGGTAACAGAATTCCATTCAAAACACAAACTTCTCCAACTGTTTACATTTCCCCCTATTTTCATTCCAAACCTGCTCTATGCACTGACCTTCTCCCCCATTCTCCCAGAACCATTTTACAAAGACCTCTAGTACTCCTGTAATCTTAAACTACGGTCAAATTCTTGAGCCAGGCACTGTGCTAAACATGTATAAGCATTACTTAATTAATCCTCAGTAATTTGAGGTAGGTCCTCTTTATTGAGGAGAGAGCTGAGGTTTAGGAAAATTCTGTAAGTTGACCATGGTTCTTTAACTTAGATTTAAACTCTGTTCTATCTTATCTCCCTCATTCTTATTTCCATATTATTTATCTATGTTATCATCTAAAGTCCGATTTCCTTGGGGCTAGTAACATCTGACTGAACACTTCCACTGCCATCAACTTTGGTTGATTCCTCTGACACTCCACACCTTGCTATCACCCATAATGGCCCTAAAGCAAGCTTGTCCAGCTTGCACCCAGGACGGTTCTGAATGTAGCCCAACATAAATTCAAACACTTTCTTAAACCACCATGAGATAGTTTTGTGAATTTTTTTTTTTTTTTTTTTTAGCTCGTCAGCTATCAAAAGTGTTAGTGTATTTTAGTTGTGGTCCAAGACAAGTCTTCTTCCAGTGTGGCCCAGGGAAGCCAAAAGATTGGGCACCCCTGCCCTAGAGTGTCCTTGGCTTCCTCGCCAATGCAACCTTCACTTCCACTGTTCTCAGCTACAGTCCTAATGACCACACCTGGACCTTTTCGTTATCTAAAAGGTCTCCACCACAGTCATCATCAGAATCTCCATAATCCTTATCTCTGACCTCAATCTTCCATCTTGCCACTTCTCCCACCCCCAAACCACCTTTTTCTTGGCCCCAATAAAAACCTCCAGTTTCTTGACCCTTCCATTTTCTTCCAATGCAGGCCACTGTTGATTTATCAATTCTTACAACATTTATGGCAAATCCTACTAGTCTCTCTCTTTTCACATTTCATACGGTACTTATTTCAAACCTTAGCTATTTTCAGGAACTATGAAACTACTACTTCTGCCTATCACTCTCAGTAAATAAATTTCAATTCCCTATATGAAAAGAAAGCTATAATTCCATTTCCTGCTGTTTTACCATTTTATTTGCACACTACTATCTTTCCCTACCCAATCAATGCATTTATCCAAAGACATTCCTGTTCATTTATGCTCGAGATCCCCTTTCCTCCCACCTCAAGAAAGGGCATTACACATCTATTATCCTCTTCTATTTTATTTCACTAAATTCTCTCAGTTGGTTGAGTATCAATATATAAGCAAGTTAATCTTTAATGGATTAAAATTTAAAAAACTTCCCTCAACTCTGGCTCTTTATATGTAACTCTTTTCTCCCTCACCGATAACATTTAATAGAAATATTTCTATACTTGCTGCCTCTTTCACCGTGCATGGAACACAGTGGTCACTTTTTAAATATTTGCTAAATAAAGAAGACATCAGAAAAGTTCTCAAATAGAATTTGCTCATCGTATTTTAGGACAAACATATGAGATGCAGGTAAGCTTCTGGGAGATGGAACTGAAGCTGGAGATCATACAGCCCCAGACTAGAACACTGAGCAATTGCTGTTCCTAAGAAGGTTCTCAAGAATCTTCAGATAACAGTTACGGGAATGAGTTCCAACTCTGGAGGTAGAAATCTTCAGGTCGTGGCACTGACACAAAAATGGCCAAGCTAAAATCCATCACTTTTTCAGGGAACACTAGCAGAACCACACTAAACCTCAGTGACCTAGAACCGAGTCAATATAACGACTGACCCCTGCCAAGTAGTACCTGGTTGAGGAATGAATGGGGTCAAGGTCCCTTCCAGACTCACTTCATCATCCGTTCCAAACTTCCAAACTTGTGACCTTGTGTGGTGCTGTGTCCATCCAGAATGAAAGCATACACCTATTCTGTAACTTGCGCAAGGACACCGAATTAGTCAGCAGCAGCCCTGATATTCCCAAAGATATTCCCAAAGAGTCTTCCTACAAGTTGCATGGGGCCAGAAGTTCCCACACACCAGCAAATTGCCAGTTTGCTACTGTTTTTAGGGACCCTAACTCCCTACTAGACTGATTTTTTAAAAATAGTACCAAATAAATATTTTTCACATTTTATTGGCAAAACTGAGGTGGGGGGGAAATATGTAATTTAGTACCTGTGCACACACATGCAACTCGTTGTAGCACTAAGGCACAATCAAGCAGAGAACAGCAATGAGAGAGTGGACATTTTTCCAACTGAATTACACACGTTAGACTCAATATTTTCATTCATGGCTGTGGATTTTACAAGACAGCATGCTCATTAAATTTACATACATCAAGTTGAGTGGGACAGTTAACACCACAGAGAGTCAGATTAAATTTAAAATGATTGACTATTTGCAGAATTAAGTGAATATATACAAGCACCAAGTTGCTGAAGATGGTCAGGTGGAAGGATATTCAACCAAAAAGGAAAAACACTACAGACAGGCAGAGCATGACTAGCATTACAAAATGGATACGGGAAATACAGTATTACAATGAACCAATAAGCATAATATTGGAAGATAAAAATTAGAAGCACTGCAATAGCAAAACCAAACATTTATTCCTATTAAGTCAACAGCAATCATCTAATTTCAATAACATTATGTTTTGTTTTAGGGGTTAAAGCCAACATAATTATTCTTGGTAGCAGTCTCTGTTTTGCTAGCATTATGTTATTAAAGCCACAAATTGGTTAAGCATCTTAAGAGGTCCAAAATGATCCCCTAATTCCCTCTCTTGCGACAGAGCTCAACATCATACAAGCACAATTTTATCCAGAGTTCTGCTAAAAGTGTAATTTTGTTCTTAACTACATTTGAATTCATCTTTGACATCACACAATATCAAATGGTCAAGCTTTTCATTACACAAAGGTTTTTACTACCATGAATGGCTTAGTGCCAAATAAAAAAAAAGAAGATTTCATGACCTCATTCAAGGTCATTATACACTGTTGAATAGGGCAGACTAAATGAATCTTATCTAGTTCTGCAATTTAATAAATTTTACTGGTTTAGACATAATTAGAAACTAAAAGATAAATACTACCAAGAACCTGGAACTTAGAATTAACTTTATTACTACTTTTCTATATTCAAGATGTCTATAAATAACATTGAAGCTATAAAATAGCTTAAAACAGCTATAAAATCTTTTGCCTATCAGCTTTACTATGTCCTTATATAAACCTTTAAATAATCATTTTTAACATAAATGTGATTATTTAAAAGTTATATTTTTTGGTTTTACCAATAGTGGGGTTGAATTTCCACTGTACTATCCAGTAAACACTGGATTACTCAATTCCCATTAAAATTAAAAGAAAGTCAGATGGCTAGCTCATTAATAGAACAGCAGCCAAAGAATGACATTTACCCAGAGATTGATAATGAACTCATAAACACTATTTTTTGGCCAAATATTCTAACCGGAGAATATGAGAAGAGTGTAAACCATCTTAATTGAAAAACAAATTTCAGTTTATCCTAATGCAGTATAAAGGAACACACACACACACACACACACACACACACATACATGACAAGAAAAAAAGAAATTTAAATATCACTTTTCTTTCATATACTGTAAATTTTAGCAGAACAGACAAGAAGTGAGCTGAATATTCAGAAAGCTGCACAACTCTGATTTATTCTGGAATGTAACCTTGCCAGAATTGTTCAAGTGTATGCATAAGCACCTACAATCACAAACAACTGCTGTGTAATCCTGCAGATAAGAACACCGCGGTGGCTCAAGCCTGTAATCCCAGCACTTTGGGAGGCCGAGGCGGGCGGATCACGAGGTCAGGAGATCGAGACCATCCTGGCTAACACGGTGAAACCCCGTCTCTACTAAAAATACAAAAAATTAGCTGGGCGTGGTGGCGGGCGCCTGTAATCCCAGCTACTCGGGAGGCTGGGGCAGGAGAATGGCGTGAACCCGAGAGGTGGAGCTTGCAGTGAGCCGAGATCGCGCCAGTGCACTCCAGCCTGGGGGACAGAGAAAGACTCTGTCTCAAAAAAAAGAACACCGCCAGTGACTGGCCAGGCGCGGTGGCTCAGGCCAGTAATCCCAGCACTCTGGGAGGCCAAGGCAGGTGGTTCACGAGGTCAGGAGATGGAGACCATTCTGGCTAACACAGTGAAACCCCATCTCTGCTAAAAATACAAAAAAAATAGCCAGGAGTGGTGGTGGGCGCCTGTAGTCCCAGCTACTCGGGAGGCTGGGGCAGGAGAATGGCGTGAACCCAGGAGGCGGAGCTTGCACTGAGCTGAGATCGCGCCACTATATTGCATCCAGCCTGGGCCACAGAGGGAGACTCCATATCAAAAAAAAAAAAAAAAAAAAAAAAAAAAAAAAAAAAAACTGCCAGTGATGAAAAAGGATTTCCATTCATATATTTGTTTTTCAACTTTTCTAAGTAAATGACAATTTCTTCATAAATTTACATAAAGGATAAAATGGTCATTTGACTTAAGACACAACTTTTTTCTTAAGGCCAACTTTTCTACAGAAGAAAATATGACTGAGAAAAGGCCTTCACAGGTATACACAAATAATTGCCTGCACAGCTCCTAATTGGCGAAACAGCATGCTGAAATATTACGATAACATTTACCCCTTTAAAATTCCTCCCTCTAACCATTTTATTGGTGCTACAAAATCCCACCAGGCAAAATCCAATACACCTAAATCATTTATTTTCTCATTTCTCTGGATCTAAAAGAAACAACTAAACATTGACATTATCCCCCTGACAAACACAACCCATGACTCAACTTGATAATTGCCTTGAACTACTATACTTCTCTCCCTCTTCCTCTTCATACTTGGATTATTATTTGGATTGCTTTTAAACCACCTTTCCCTGAATTTTTCAATTTCTACCCAACGGAGAGGGAAAAGAGTGACAAGTAATACATCAGAACAAAGCATTCCCACAGAACCTCTCTCATTTTATCTAGTCAAGCCTTAATATACTTTTTTAGTTTGTAAGAAATAGAAAAAGTTCACGATATAGGAAAGTAGATTTATAAAGAATACTAATACTTGAAACAAGCTGCTGGTAGGAATCTGTAGCAGTCAATAAACACTTAAGAGAATTAACACAAAGGGGTCTTTATTGGTTTTTCTTTTCATTCAGACTCCTGGTTGACCCTTAAGATATTCCTTGCACACTCAATACAATAGGCATTCATTTATTTGACCAAAGTAATAGCTATGCATAAATCTTTAACACCAAGAATTAAAGAGAATAAAGAAAGAAAATTGTCATTAGTATGTACCCTAAGAGTGGCAATATGGAATAAGCTTAGCAAGATGAACCCTCCCCACCTCTATACTGAAAATATCAAAAGAACATGGTTACATCTGATTTTTATCGGTTCACTTGCGCTCTTCTTTTCTCCTCTGGAAAAACGGCTCTTAGATATTAAGGTTTATTATACAGTTGTGGTGACTAAGACAACAGACATAAATGCAGAACTAGACAAACCAACTGATGGACAAAAATCAAACCTCAGAAACAAACCCACATGTGCAAAAACTTGATCTATAACATTAGAGATATTACAAATCATAAAAAAGAATGAACTATTCAAATAAATGCTGCTGGAAAAACTATGTGGAAAAAAATTGGATCCACAGCTCACATCAGGCATAGAGATATATATTTCTAATAATTTTAAATGAAAATATGAGAATAGGTTTATGATGTCAGGATAGATTTCTTCAATAATATACAAAAAGGACAAACCATAAAACGTTTGATAAATCTGACCACAATTTTACATTTTTATACTTCAGCTCCCCTTTCCCCCTAACAAAAGTAAAAAGACAAGACTCGGACTAGGACAAGATACTTGCAACACATATAAACTGAACACATGAGTATTATTCTGGCTATATGGGAAATTCTACAAATCAATATGAACAAGATGGAAATCTCAAACAACAAAATGGGCAAAAATATAAACAGAAAATTCACAGAAGAGTAAAGCAAAGGGCCAATAAGCATGTGAAAAGACGTTCGGACACATTTATAATCAGAAAAATATAAATCCTTTAGTATGAGATATCCTGTTTACATTTGTTTACTTGCAAAACTTAAAAAGTCTAATACTAATGCAAACAGGGATGTTCTACAAATTAACCAGCCTGCCATCTTCAAAACTTTCAAATTCATAAAATACAAGGAAACACAGGAACTATTCCAGACTGAAGAAGATTTTAAAAACATAACTGAATGCAACATATGATTCTGAACTAGATTCTTTTGCTATAAAGAGCATATTGGTACTATTGGTAAAACTTTAATAGTGTCTGAGGTAGAAATTGATCAGTGTTAACTTTCTGATTTTGGTGGCTATATTGTGGTTATATAGAAGGAAGTCCTTACTTGTAGAAAATATACACTGAAGTATTAGAGGATTATGGGGCATTGAATCAGCAATTTACCATCAAATATCTCAGAAGAAAAAAGGTTTTGTTCCGTACAACTGTATTCTTATACAGAGAAAAAAAAAAAGGAAACTTTCTTTAGTGTACAGGAGCAAAACTATTGGATTCAGGGTACTGTTCACCTCAGGGAAAAAAAGAAGATAAAAGCGGGAATTAGAGAATTACACAAGGGAGTTTACTTATATCTGTGGTGGTATTTTTTATATTATGTTCTATACTTTTTGTATGCCTGAAATACTGTATAATTAAAAAAAACACTGCAGGACAAAATTAGATTCCACTCTATGTTATACACGGAAAATTGTTTCAAAGTCAAATATTAATGCCTTTGGTATTACCTAAACCAGGTTTCCCATGCTGAAAAGCCAATATATGTATTAGATAGTAGATCATCTAAGTTCTTACTACCAGGACACACTTCAAACATATGCTTAAGAGATGACGATGGCATTTTATAAATGTGTTTTCTCCTACATTACAAAAAAGCCAGATAAACATCTTCCCAATAAAAGAATAGAACATCACTATTCATACTTAAGTACTTCGTGCAATTTTATCAGGTCATTTTTTCTACACTTACAACAATTCTAGACAGGAAGTCCAGAATTTAAATAATTTTTGTCAGAATGATACTGATATCACTGGCACTCATTTAATGCCTGTTAATGATAGCATCCTGATAGATGAGCTTTCTTGCATAGCTTTCATTCTCTCAACCAATAGTGAAAATAAGAAAAGGTATGAATGCATGAGAAAAGCTATCTTCCATTCATTATTTTAATGTTTTTGTGTTATTGGGCTGACTAGCAATTAAAGCTAATCTCCATCTAAGTATAGTGTCTAAGGTGAAGAGAAATATAGTATCCTAGAAATCTTAAGCTAGGAAGCTGCACTTAACAGACATTTGTTTGGAATGATAAACCAATGGATGATACTGCATGGATATAATCTAATGGGAAGACAGATATCTAAAAAGTGAAAAGTAAAAAAAAAGAACGAATTTCACAATAGACTCATACTCAAGCAGTTCTGAGAGGCAGGTTTAAGGAATCCTTAACTCAGAGAGCACATGCGAAGATAATTAAAGAAGACTAATGTATACACTAAGATTTAAAGTATGTATAAGGCCAGGTGCAGTGGCTCACATCTGTAATCCCAGCACTTTGGGAGGCTGAGGCGGGTGGATCACTTGAGGTCAGGAGTTCGAGACCAGCCTGGCCAACATCGTGAAACCCCATCTCTACCAAAAATATAAAAATTAGCTGGCATGGTGGTATGTGCCTGTAGTCCCCGCTACTCGGGAGGCTGAAGCAGGGATTGCTTGAACCTGGGAGATGGAAGTTGCAATAAGCCAAGAGCATGCCACTGCACTCCAGCCTGGGTGACACAGCAAGACTCCATCTCGAAAAAAAAATAAAAATAAAAAAATGAAGTGTAAGTCTCTAACAGAGGCATGGAGGGAGATAAATGGCAGAGAACACTGCAATATCCTAGATAAAAGGTCATGAAAGCTTGAACTAAAGCAGGAGGGAAATAAAATTAAGAGCTAATGAGGATAGAGAAGTAAATGGATGTGACTGATGCCTTAATGAGATCAACTATGACTCCCAAGTATGACTTCAGTGTGGACTTCTGAGATAGGAAATTAAGAGTGAAGCAGACATTTTGGTGAGTGGGTGTGTGTGTGTTGGGGGGAGGTGTGTGTGTATTTAAGAAACACGATGAGTTCACTTTCTGATGTGTTGAGGTTCAGCATCTTTTAGAGAGCTGGATTATAACTGCCCTTCTGTAGAAGACATACCAAGGTGTCACAATATAAAAGATATTCTACAACATGAAAGAGCTCCAGTCCCCCAAAAGGAGTATGCAGAAAACTGAAGTGTATAAAGATAAGACTGAGAGGCAGAGGCAACACTGAGAGGAAGTAAAAGAACACATAGAAGGATATGGAGAGTAAACTGGAAAAAACTGGCCAGAGAGGAGGAAAATTAGGAAAAGTGAAGTGTGTGTCACAGTGACACACACTTCTTTCACACGGTGTGTGACTGCCACAGATCAGTCAAGCCAACCAGGATTTCTCACTTACAGAACTATAATAAGTGTGTGTTGCTTTAAATCACAAAGTCCATGGTAATTTGTTACAGCAGCAATAGGAAACTAATACAACACTCTAGGAAACTAACAGATACCTTAAGCCAGCAAGTGCTCATTCCTTCCCTCCCCTGACCCCAATCTAGTCTTGGAAGAGACAGATTCAGTCCAGAGGATAGGGAAGAACGGAAAAGCAAGATGGAGAAAGAGAAGAGGCCAACCGCATCCCCAACAATTGCCCCTACTGGAGACTAGAAATGGAATAAGCTTGAACAGGGGAAAAGGAGCAGCTTTCTTTGGGTGAAAATTAATTTATATTAAGCTAGGGTTTGTATTATCTGAAACCAACAGGAAATCTCTGGAACCTACCTGGGACTTTTAACCAGGATCAGAACAAAAATAAGCTCAGAGGGCTGATTTAAAGGTGCAACGGCTGGAATAAACTAGCCACTTCCAACTTACATCTATCATGTTCACCTTGTTCAAAAAAAAACTGCTTACAGGTATCTAAGAGTTCAGGAGTAATCACTGAAATTGACTTCAGAAACGTAAGTTGTAAATGTAGTGATGAACACAACCATTTCACATATCTAATAGTCACACAGAAACCAATATGGGCTTTCAGCTAGAATTTCAGCTTTCACCAAAAGACAAACAGGGGAAAAACCTCTAAGTATAACTAAAAATTCAACACCACTTTCAAGAATGCACGTGGAAACTAGACTATTACCCAGAAACCGAGTAAATCAATTTCCCAAGTGAAATGAGTACGAATGTTGAAGTTATTACACTGTACTTCACATTCATTAAGTAATCAAGTCAGCATAGTCTTTCAAAGGACTGTCTTGAGGAGGGAAAAGAGGTGTTCTTCAAAACAAAGTTGTTACTTCATGTATAAATTACTAAATACCTTTGATAATGATAAATAAGAACAATCATTTTAAAAATTGCACAATGCCAAAGCAAAGAACCTAGATGCAAACTTTAAATAGTATAATGCCTCTGTAGGTACAAATGCCAAAAGGTTACCATGGCTGATTATTCAATGTTGCTTTCTCAAGAGAATTCTTATTAATAAAAATGTAACAGATATGTACAAGCCAAAAATCAGGCCAGTTTAAATCTAGCATTCTCCACAGACATAGAAATAGCTCTAAATTTGTCAAAAATATGGTACCCTGAGAAGTTTGAAAAATATCCTAATCCACATTTAAAGAAGGCAACAACACCCTTCAAAAGCCTTTCAGCTTCAGAATCAATAGCAGGTTTTCCCCACAGAGTATTGTAATATACTCAAGGAATCAGTAAGGGAAAGAAAGAATCTGTTCCTTATTTTTTAAAAAAGGGCTTAGTTGTAACTGTCTCATCCCTTAGCAAATTGGACAGCCCTGAGAAGGCAACAGTTTCATTTTATTTCTGCTGAGTTACTCCAGTGAGGGTTTGATTGCCAAAATCTAAAGCCAATAGGTAGACCGGCTTAAGGGTGAAAAAGTGATCTGGCCCAGTTATTTTAAAAGTATTCTGTAAATATTTCAAAAATGCTGATATTCATCTGACCTCTAAATAATATTAAAATTTATAGTATTAGCCCCCTCCCAGCTAAGAGTAACAGAAAACTAACATAAACTATATTCAGTACTTTCTAGGTAGTTGTACTTTTAACTTGTGGAAATAAAATGTGGCCTCCGTCAATGTTTAATATCAATGGGCTACTTAGTCCACTTACTCAGATGGCACCCTCAATTATGATGAAATTTTTTAACCTAGTAGCCACAAGTGAACCATAAAAGTGTCATCCTGGAATCTCATGGATGGATAACTTAGGTGAGTAGTTCGATATATAGTGCATGGATGGGAGAAAAGGGCACTTTATGATCTTGAGTCCTCAAAGACAGTACTGAAGAGAGTTACCTTCATATAAGCCTCATTAACAGAGGCAAAGGCTAACCAGAAAAAGTTAGGCACCCAGAAAAAGACTTAAAAGGTGAGTTCAAGCCTCCACAGATCTAACTGTTGCAAAAAGAACCTGTTTATCCTAAAAACTAAGAAAAGAATAAAACAAATTAGGTCTAAGATCCAGCCCATAACAATGCAAACAGTAGAGCACAGTGACTGTCATTTTAACATGGACTGGACTCAGACCACTTAGATCAGGGGTCCCCAACCCCTTTAGGAACTGGGCCACACAGGAGGAGATGAGCAGCAGGCCAGCCAGCTTTACCAGCTGAGCTCTGCCTCCTGTCAGATCAGCAGTGGCATTAGATTCTCATAGGAGCACAAACTCCATGGTGAACTGTGCATGCTCTTATGAGCATCTAACTAATGCCTGATGGCGTGAGGTGGAAGAGTTTCATTCCAAAATCATCTCCACCACCCCCCAAATGCTCATGGAAAAATTGTCTTCCATAAAAATCAGTCCCTGGTGCCAAAAAGGGACTTAGATATCTACTCAAGACAAAAATATACCGTTCGATACTTTGGAGTATTTGCTTTCACATACTCTTTACGAAACCAAAACCTGGTATGTTGTTTTACTTCAGATTTCATATTTTTGTAATCCAAAAACTCTTTGTGGCTAAAGTGCTATCTTAAGTGACATCAAAAATTAGCCTATGGAATATGACTACCAATGCTTAGAGGTCCATTAACCTGAGCAAAAGCTAAGGTTTTTTCCTCAAACATTTCCTAAAGAATCAAAATTCTTACCATCATTTTTTCAAAAATTTCTAAGAGTTCATTCTCTGACAGTGGCTTTGGAAAGTTCTCCATCATCTCTAAAGGTGCTGCTGAGCAATCACTGCTTGCAAATGTAGTCTTCAGGTTGGGAAGTGGAGGTCTCTCTTTCTTGCTCCCTGGAATTCTTATGCTGGCAAATTTGTCCAGCTACAAAGAAAGACAGAATGACACACGTGTAAGTATTTCCTTTCCCAACATTTATCTCATCTCAAAAATGAGAAAAACAAAGAGGGCCAATTGTGTTATCATTGTGATTTCATCAAGAGGCATTCAGCATTGGAATATTTAAAATTAATAATAATAAAGAGTGGTGAAAATTTTTCAGTAACCATTCTATCTAAAGATTGAAGAGAGCTCAGACAACATTGAAAGATTCCTTCTAATCTTAAAACCACACATAGATTTGAGATTCTAATGACAGGTGACCTTTGCTTTATATATTAGCAAATTAAGCAGTTTAGAAAGATTACTTAGATAATTTAGTGTTGGTCCCAAACTAGTACTCAGTGTCCAATCTCCCACCCCCTCCTGGCCCCTTTGCCTATTGCCCTTTCCATAATGCATACTGTCTCTTGGAGTGAGGTGGGTGGGGAACATGATTTAGGAATTTTTAGGAATTGAATTCTACTTATATCTTCATAGCTTATTGGCCTGATAAACTATTTATCTTTGTTCAGGCTGGTCTGTATGTGAACTTCTTGAATATCTACAGGGCAAAATGGTTAAGGCCTTAAGAAATAAAGCTAGATTTTGTTTCAATGAGATTTCTTCTACAACTAGATAATCAAATAGCTTGCTGACATTCAAAAAAGCATAGATATTAGTTTACAAAGCTAATTATTCATTTATTCAAAATTGTTTGAATTTCACAAGTTCTATTGCTCACAAAGAACCAAGACTCATACATTTCATGACTAATACAATTTTTCAACCATCAAAAATGAAAAGTCTTAAGCTGAACCAGGCATCAAGAATAGAAGTATACTCAAACACAGTGATTCCATGACGTCTGATACCTCAAAGTTTCAATTTAAAAGGACAATTAAGTCACAGTATTGTTTATTCAATTCACTAAAGAAATAGGATTTCTTCAAATAATGAGACATAAAGATAAGTATTATCTTTCAAAATAGGTTTCTAAATTTACTATGAAGACAATGTCTAGAAAAAATACTATGTACTGCACTCACCCATGGTCTACCTAACATCACTTAAACATTAAAGTACTAAGAATACAGCTTCCTGTAGGATTTAGAAAGTTGTCATAAAACACCACTGCTCTCATTCTAACCACCAAAACAAACCAGAAAACGTATAAAGTTATACTTGCTGTTGTCATCAACCCAACAGAAAAATAAAGACCCAAAGAAACCTACAAGAATCAAATACCAGAAAATGACAAGCTGCTCTTATCCCTGACAAACAGTTGAGGAAGAAGAATAAGTTAAACAAGGGTAAAGAAAAGCCAGCCAAATATTTAAGGAAATATTGATAGCTGCATGGGTGCTGGCATTAGAATTTCAAGGAGCCCCACATGAAGCCCCAGCCATTTGTCAAGTCTACACCCACCTACCAACTCTTTCCCTAGTCTTCACCAACTGAATGGGGTAGTGAGCCAATGGCTCGGAGCAGAACAGGAAAGCTGTATGAATACTCTGTGAGGCATATGCAAACAGCTGCCCTCCAAAGGCCATAGACTAAGCAAAAGACTGGAGAGAAATCCCCATGACACATTCTGGACTTTGAAAGAGCAAGTCATAATGCCATCTAAAGGCTGGGGCAGGGTACTTGGTCAAAGAGATTTCCTGAAGAAACAGCCAGAAGTAGAACTGAAAACAGAAAGAGAACTCTATGTTAACCCTAAAATGGGCATTTTTTTTCCTGAAAGGATATAATGAAGAGTGGACATTACACATGAGATGAATAATTTCAGCAGCAAAGTCACAGAAACTATTAAGAAAAGAAAAACGGATGAATTAGAAATAAAGAATAGATCAGAAATGAAGATTTTCTTAGATGAGCTTAACAGTAACCTGGACATAGCTGAGGAAGAATCAGTGAACCTAAACCCAGATCGATAGAAAGTTCCAAACTCAAACACAAACAAAATAATGAGATAGAAAAAAAATGAATACGATCTGTGATACAACATCAAATGTTGTAACACAAGTGTAACTGGGGTCCAGAAGCAGAAGAGAGAGTGGAAATGGTACAGAAGAAATATTTCAGAAGATAATGACTAAAAATTTTCCAAAATTGATTAAATATATATAACTCAATTCACAGATCCAAGAAGCTCAGCAAAACCCAAAAAGAATACAAAAGACACACACACACACACACACACACACACACACACCCCTACCTACCCCTAAGCACTTCATGGTCAAACTGCCGAAAGTTAAAAATAAACAGCAAACCATAAAAGTACAGCAAGAGAAACAAAAATACATTATATATACGAGAAAAAAATGATATGACAGCTAATTTCTCACCAGAAACAATGGTGGCAAAAGACAATGGAATGGCATCTTTAAAGTGTTGAAAGAAAGGTAGGGTTGACTCTTGAACAACACAGGGATTAGGGCAGTCAAAGTCCACATATAAATTTTGACTCCCAGAAACTTAACTACTTATAGCCTCCTGTTAATTGGAAACCTTACCAGTAACATAAACAGTCAATTAATACATTGTTGTATGTTAAACATATTTACTGTATTCTTACAATAAGTTAGAGAAAAGAAAATCTTATTAAAATCATAAGAGAAAATACATTTACAATACTGTACTATATTTATCAATACTGTAAGTTTACATCATATAACAAGATGAATTTTCTGCTGAAATGGTGACCAACGCAGCTACAGACCTCAATCTATACAATTCACGTATCAAGCAATTCACCTTTTTCTTGTAATGTCATGAGTTTTCTCTGATTCTTGGGAGCACTTCAAGCATCACTAGTGGCACTTTGTATGGGTCCCATGGTGTTACTCAGGGTTTATGGTATTGCACTAAACACGATGAAAAATACTCAAGAACTGCAAGATATCAGTTTTTACTGAAATACGCAATTTACTGGAGAGATTAACTGCTCAAGTGGAGATGATTAGTGTCACATGACATTTTAAGTAGGTACTCAACACACTTGAGCTCACCGGAATAGCAACCAGAGGTGACTACAACATTAATACAGTAATATAGTGTGCGGTACAGTTAATTTTATAAAGTTACAGTTTAATACTGCATCTTTACATTTGTTCACATTTCTCTTGACTGCAAATGGCACCATCTTTAGTTCATGTTTGTGTGAACTAAAGTCAGTAAGTTTTGATTAATTTTAACTTTTTTATAATAGATTTGTAAATGTTTTATGGTATTGAAAAAACAGACTATTATTTAAATATATTCAAGACATATGTAACTTTTTCTTTTTTCGAGATTTCTAATCAGTTTGTCTGCAAGTTTTTTCAAATTATTGCAAATCTACAAAAATCTCCAATATATTTCTTTGAAAAAAACCTGTGTGTTAAGGGGACCTGGGCAGTTCAAATCAATATTGTTCCAGGATCAGCTGTACTGTTATCCTGGGATTCTGTATACAGTGAAACTATCTTTCATAAGTAGAAGCAAAAGAAACACATTTTCAGACAAAAACTGAGATAATCTGTCTCCAGCAGACCTGTACTACAAAAAGTATAAAAGAATTTTTTCAGGCTGTAGGGAAGTGATACATATATAACTTTTTCTTAACTTGTTCTGGGATGAAATCCCAGATCTACAAAAAGAAATGAAGAGCAATCAACAGTTGTCTATTAGATGTTGGTGATACAAAGATAAATGAGCTATAAGACTTACCTTAAATAATTATCAAGTGGAGGAGACAAGCACATAAATAGGTAATTATATAGCTATACAGAAAATGTAGGAGGTATGTGAAATGTAATAGCAAAAAAGAGTGGCATCTAACTCACCACCATAAGCGTTTCCTAGTCTGGAATAACTCAGAAACATAAAACTGTCTCCACATGAATATATGTCCAGAAGTTACTATCCCTATGTACATTTGTACCCTCATTACTGATGTTTGTTTAAAAAAAAAAAAAAATGAGAGAAACCAAAGAAACTGTTTTTAGGAAATGGGACTGGTTACCTATCTCCCAAGTCACTACTTCATTGCCATCATTTCTGTACAGATAATATCAATTCCTAAGCACAGAAACTATTCTGGCTCTTTACATACACACACACCCAAAAAAAACCCAGTGTAACTTAATTAATATGCCAAACTTATAATGAAGTGAAATTAAGCAAAACTTCATTAATGCAACATCAATATTATAAATGTAAACATGTCAATAAATGGGAATAATAAGCTTAAGCACTTTACAAGCTAATTTGTAAATGCATAACCTAATGGTTCTAACAGTGATAGAAGACATAAAATCTTAATTTTCGCCAAAAACCAAAACTTTTTTTAAAAAGAATCTCTGAAGTCATAAAAATTAACAATATTTTTACTAATATTTACTGAGCCTTTTCTATATGTCAAGCACCAGGCTAACAGCTTGAAATGCAGCATCAGGTTGAATACATTTGTTTAATCCTTAAAGTGAGGAAACTGCATGTCTAAAAAAATAAAAGAACAAGCTCCAAAACACTTTTGTACCTAACAATTTCATAGTATTGAGCTCAAAAATAGGACAAAGGAAAGAAATCAGCCCTTAATGTTTTCAGGAGTAAAACTAGTAAAATGGTACTTGTATCAATAACATAATTTGTAAAAGTAATAACATTAATAATAAAATATAATTATCACACCTACCCCATATGCTTAGCACCTAAAACTCTGCGGAAAAGATAAATTTTACCCAAATTGAAAAATAAATTTGTACATTACCACTAGTATAGACGGATGAAGGCAAGATAGGAAAAATTAGCATTCCCCTCTTCTAGCTTCTAAATCCACAATGGTCAAAATAGTAATATGAGATACAAAATGATCAATCAGTATTTCATATTTTCAATATAATGCTTTCTTTTCCCAGACAAGAAAGAATAAAAGAAAAAAATAAGGAAAGAATCATAAAAGAAAAACAAGCACAATCCTTCCTCCTATACTGGAATAGCAACTCGGATCTAATGAATACCTCAGGCTAAAAGTAAAAGCATTTCCGTGCCCTATTGAGCACTCCAGGTAGATTCTACAAAATCTGGGCCCTATAACAAAGCTAGGCGCAAAGTGAGCTTTACTATCAAATCATTTTACATGTTTTAAAAGAAGTTTCATTTTTTAAAAGAGAGGTTACTATGATTCCATTCACACATGGAAAAATCACTCCTAATCTATCTGTGATGAAATTGCACACACAATTTGCTTAAGCCAAGGTACAATAGAACACTTGAGCAAACTTTAAAAATACTTTTTACATAAAAATATGACCGGAATCCCCCTAATATTGACCATAAGTTGGTTATCTTGTATTTGGCAATTTGGCTGGGGGTTGTTTATGTGTGTGTATTACAATTTGTGCACTTTCTACTTCATGTAAAATTTTCATAATTTTATACGAAATTCTCCTCTTAAAATTGAGCAAGAAACACAACCCAGAGAGGTGAAGTATACAAACAATTTGCCTTTGTTGAAGAATTAGTTAAACATATGCAAGACTGAGGAGATTCTGTTATAATGCCATTTGGAGATGGTATACCACACTTCATTAATATGGCTTTGACTGTGTCTGGGGTATACTAAGTTTTATAAATTAATATCACTTATCTTCAGGGGAAGCTAAATGAGCACCCTACTGAGTATTATCTCACACTGAGTAATCACACTGATAATCAGTAATGACAGTTTAAATAAAATTAATTAAACAAAAAAAGTTTCAAAAAAAACTATCTGAATTTTTAGCTATAGTATATCACCGCAAAAGTGAAAACTCGGTGTTTAAGGTTTTCAGTATTACAACATTTTAAACACCAAAAGGCAAGTGATTTTTTAATTTAAAATAAAAGGAAAATATAATTAGTCATCTTACAATTTCACAAGTATGAAAAACTACATATGATCATAAACATACTTCATTAGAACCCAGAAGGGAGTAGAAATTTTCACAAAATCCAGGAGAATTATTAAGCAAACAAAAATTCCTTCTCATTATAGAATCAATTCTATCCAAATACATACTTGAAATACGGAATAAAATCTACTGCTTGAAATTCTCTATTTTCAGGCAATCTTACACTATGCTTAAGAGGGGGCAAAAACCTAACAGCTAACATAGCTTGGCTCTTTAGTTAACTTTATTACTAATCTGGGAACTTTGTGATTAAAAACAAGCAAGGTTCTGGAGTCTGACTTCACAATCCTGTCCAGCCACTTGCTTATTGTGTTACCACAACTAAGCTACTTAAACCTTCCATGATAGTACCCATCGCAGAGAAGTGTTAACAGGAAATAAAAGTACTATTCACTCTCATCTTTGGATTTAAAAGGCTGAAATGCCTTCCCTGACCACTTTATCTAAAGTAGCACGTGTACCCACCTCTTATCCGTCACAGCACACAGTACATTCTCTTCCTATGTCCTTTCACATGACTTACGAAAATCTGTAATTATCTCATTTATTTTGCAATTGTTAACTCTGTCTCTTTCCAACTAAAACGTTAAGTGCCATGCTAGACAAACCATCAACTGTTTTAATCACTGTGGCAGCCCATCTCTAAGATGGCCCCAGTGATCCTGATTTATGTAACCAATAGATATTGTGGAAATTATGGAGTGCAATTTTCAAGACTAGATCTTAAAAGACTTTACAGCTTTTGTTTTGCTCCTTCTTGGGAGTATGCCAGCTGCCAGATCATGAGAACACTCAAGAACTCCTAAGGGGAGGCAAAGAACATGACAAAGAACTGAGGGCTTCCGCTAAAAGATAAACAGGTTTCTTGCCAACAGCCATGTGAGTGAGCCATCTTGAAAGTCCTGGTCAAGCCTTCACATGACCGTAGCTCCAGCCAACATTTTTACTGCAAACTCAAGGCAGACCCCAACCCAGAACTACCCAACTAAGCAACTACCAAATTCCTGACACACAGAAGTGGTATGAAACGATAAATGTTTGCTATTTTAAGTCACTAAGTTTTGGGGCAACTCGTTACATACCAACAGATAACGATTATAGTCATGTTATGTATGCAGCCTATAGAGCAGTACCTGATAGTTAGCAGTCAGTCAATTAATACTTGTTGAAGGTATGAATGAATGAGCAATTACTAGATGATAAAATATATAAAACATAGTTACCATCCCTATAGATGCTTACCATTTGAGAGAAAAATATACAATAAAGGATCATAATTTAAGGTAGAATATTGTAAATGCCCCCAAGAAAATAAGCCAAGTGAACTAGCAACAGGAATGAACGATTAATTCTAGAGTGGAGAAAAGTACCTTAAGAGGGGCTTTGGAATGGCAGTACAACAGGGAACTTGTGATGCTGATATGAAAATTATAGAACATGTTAACTGCTAAGCAGTATGTCTGCCTGTTCTATGGTCTTTATGTTTAAGCACTAGTGACATCACTGCTACAAAGATGTATCACCGTGGAGAGAAAAACCAACCATTCAATCTTTCAGGTATGATAAGCCGAGGCCAGTTTTAGGCCTAGACTTACCACCCAGGAACAATTCCTACCATCCAATCAACTGCATTCTGACTTCGATATTCCTCAATGTTACATATGGGCTTCTTCAGCTCTTAATTTGTATTTTACTGAAATTTATAAGAAGTTCTTTAGCCAGAGGCTTCTTTGAAAAGATGAAAACTTACTGTTCCCTCCCTACCAAAAAATAGTTGATTATCTACTTATAATATTTTGTCCACACGTAGGTTTCACATAGTATTTTAATATTATTAAATGAAAAACAAATTTATGCTCTTAAAATTTCTTCAATTGCTTGAAAATAAGTTACGACACGCAATATGTGTTCTAAAGCCAGCTGTCATGCCATGGAGCAGTGTTTGGAGATGCCTGCACAGGGAAGAACCGCGGCCTCCCCGCACCAATTAGCACCCACTTGCCAGTCATGAGTGAGCCACTTTGGAAATAGGTACTCCAGCCCCATCAAGGCTACAGATGATTATAATCTCATGAAAGACCTCAAAACAGAACCATCCTATAAGCTGTTTCCAAATTTTTGATGCAAGAAACTGAAATATCAAGTGTTTATTATTGTTTGAAGCTGCCGAGTTTTGAGAAATGTTATATAGCAATAGATAATTACAGAGCTCCTCATAGAATACTTTTAAATGCCTAAAATATATATGAACTAAAGTAAAATGAGGTTATAAAAATATTAATAAATTTTAATATATCAATAAATGTTCTTCACTATTGCATTAAATAACAAAGGTAATGACAAGTCTAATTTCAACATATTGTCAAATGTAAACCATATTTTGAAATATCTTCAGTAACTACTGTGCTTTGAAAATACCTGATTTCTGTTGGTGATAAAGTCACAGGCCAAATACTACTGTGGGTTTTTCTGGCATGCTGATAGGTGTTTTTTTCCTATATGCATAACTGAAAGAAATACTAAATTTCATTTACAGATTAAATAAAATAAAGATTTAATTTTTTCTTCAAGGACACCATGAATTCCACCAAGACCCCTTGGTGGTCCATGGACCACAAGCTAAGAACCCCTGGTAGGTGGATACAGAACGATAGCAGAAATTGTGGTGGAAAAGAAGAAAGTAACTCAAGTTCCAATGCCTTCAGTGAATCAGTGGGAGGGACTAGAAGACCTACAGTTGAGACCACCAACAAGGAGGAACCAACAGGTTGTATACTCTGATGGTTTATGCTTCAAAGAGAGCTGGAAGCTTTTGAAGTAAGAAGCCACCAGGAAAATAAAGCCATCAAAGAACATCCAGGTTTCAACTACAGCAAGGAGGAAAGAGAACATTCAAAGAAGATGACAGACTTCGAGTTCCAAAGGGCAAAGTAGGAGGGTTTGGGAAGCCTGGAGGACTTGAGAGATAATATCAGATCAGAAGAATGAATGGACGTGAATAGTGAGAGAAGCAAAGGGGTGCTTACTGATGATATGAACTGATTATGACTCAGCTCTGCTGAAAGGTGATTTGAATTGTGATAACCGTAATGAAAATTAATAAAGACATAATTCAAAGCATGTGGATTACACCTCCTTAATTCATCTTCTCTCTGTCCCTACTGTCACTAGCTCAGGCCACTTCTAACCTGCCTCCTAGCCTTCTAACCTGCCTCCATCTCTTCACTGCCCTCTCCCCCTACCATGCTATAGCAATTCTCTACCCCAACACCATTCAATCTCCTGAAAATGCAAATCCGATCATGCCCCTCACTCCTGTGGTTAAACTCTTTCAGTAGCCCCTCCTTACTCAAAGGATGACATTCTTGGCTCAAAGGTCCATCTTGATCTGAACATATTTCCTCTCTAGACAATCTCTTCACCACTCCACCACCTTACACTGTATGATCTAGAGATAATGAACAACCTAGAGTCTCCTAAACATGCACAGGCTGTTCCTTGTGCCTAAAACCTACCCACACCTCATACCCCATCCCCTTACCTGGCTAATTTCAACTCAATCTTCAGCTCTCAACTTAAACTACAGCTAATGTAAGAGCCCATTTTGATTCCTCAAGACTGAGTTAGATGCTCAAAGACTTAGTGTTTGCATCATATAATATGTATACAATTCTTCAACTGCCTGTGAACTAGGCTTTAAGTCCTTGAGAACAGATACTGTTATTTTATTCACTAAACCTCCTCTGAACTTACCACAGTTCTAAACATGTAGTGGATGTTATATTAATATTTGTTAAGTGAATAAATTAATAATTAGCTTCCTATCTTCCAGGCCTGGAACACCCCAGCCATTGCTTCTTGCCTTGCTAAATTTTTCTCAACAATATTTTAAATAAAAAATAATTAACATAGCATATCAAGGGAGAATGCCAGGTGTCATGCCTGTTATATATTCAATAGGAAAACCCAGACTCTTCCTAATACTGACAATTTAGAGTAGGCCCCTACACTAAAAACAAGGATAACTTAGGTTATTTAATATCATGATATAAGGTAATAAGAAAAATATCCATTCAAAAGGGAGCACACATATCATTGAAAAAATTTTAACATTCAAGAAACCCCAAAGTTCTATCTACCCATCTACTCAAAGTACAATTCTAATTGCATATATTTAAATATTAATACTATATACTTGAGAATATAAATTAGCTCTGTATATATTACATTTTATTTTAAAAAGCATAGACCTATATTACCCATACACAAAAAGTCATCTGCAGACATCAATAATCGCTTTCTACTTGCCAACCTGACATGCTTCCACTACGAATCCATTTCATTGGTATGCCAGAAGTAAAATTATTAAGGAGTAAAAATTACACCAACTCCTGCCAGCCCAGATTCCAACCTGTCCTTCAAAACTCAGCTGAAAAGTCACCTTCATGTGAAGTCTTCCAAGATCAAGTTGACCTTCCAGCCCCTATCATACCACACTAAAACTACTGATTGTCTATACATCCATTTCTCTACTGCACCCAGACAACAGAGACCTTCTTTTTCCATATTTGTATTTCTAAAACAGTACTAGGCACTCAACAAATTATTAATGAATGAGTGGACAAAAGAATGAATATACACGTCTGTACACCCTACTACATATTAGTATATTCAACTCTGAGAGCTCTTGATCTTATTCCCAAGTTTGTGCTGATTTGAGGAGGAGCTCTCTAAACTATCCTATAAATATTTAAAGATTCTAAGATAGTACTTAAGTATTACTACTGAAAATTTAAGTACAGGAAGTCCTAATTAACTCATTAATGGGCTAAGAAAGGCCCACCTGACTAAATGAACAGTTTAAGTTATTTAAAACAGAACTTGTTTGGATGTATTCTACATTCAGTTGCCCCAATCCATGCTGGTATTTCTACTTTACACAGAAGAGTATAATATGAATATATAGTTTTACTGAAAAACTGTGGTTGGACAGACGGAACATCACACTTTTTATCACTCATTATTATTAACTTACCAAGGAAAATATAAAAAGTTAATGAAAATAGAAAGTATATTATAGTACAGAAAGCCTTATATCCTACTAGAACAATAAGATAAAACTATCTTAAATAATTCTAGGTTGAGCCTTTATTTTTAAAAGCTACTGACTTATGTTCTATTACTTGACTTTAAAGTTAGGAACAAACTCAGGTAATTAAAGTCATTTTCCTTTATTTCATAAATACGATGTATAATTTAGCATATATCCCACAAGACACATCACATCTAGGTAGGTACAGGTAAACAAAGCTCAGTCCTATTAGGCCGCATTCATCTTTGAGTGAAGCCTCACAGAAATCACACAGGAATATACTAGAGTTGTCTAGTAACAGTTATACCGAGGAAGAAGGCCCAGAGAACAGTCAGGAGGTGAGAGAATAGTGAAGTGAAAACTTCCACTCACTCACTAGAACCTACATCCACAGCAGGTGATTTCTGCAGTAGCTCTATGACCCCATTACCCTGGGAACTTTGAGGATAACAAGGAAAGCCTGTATCTGTTTCTGGGCGCAGGCTGCAGTTGTTCTGAGATATGTGAAGTGCTTTCTATACAGAGAAATTTTTCTATGTCCTTTACAATTAAAAGAATCTCATATTCTTTAACAGATGACCTCTCAGTCCAACACCTATTTCTTTGGGGTGGATTTTTTTCAGTTTTGTTTACTTGAGATATTCAAAATAGTTCATTTCTCATCTTAGAAAACATCTTAGATATAGTATGTCTTTATAATTACAATGATTTTCTCGGGATTAAGGTCAATGGCTATGATACAATTTCTCTTTTCCATTTAAAAGTCTCATATAGATGGCATCAAGGGAAAAGCAGAAAATATTAAGATACAGTCTTGGTAACATGGAGAAACCCCATCGCTACAAAACAATACAAAAATTAGCCAAGCAAGGTGGTGTATGTCTGTAGTCCCAGCTACTTGTGGGTCTGAGCTGGAGCCCAGGAGGTGAGGGCTACAGTGAGCTGTGTTCGCACCACTGCCCTGGGTGACAAAGCGAGACCCTGTCTCAAAAAAAAAAAAAAAAAAAAGGGAAAGAATGAGATATACTTCTAGATTTTACACTTGGTGCTCTCAGTGGAGAAAAGGATAGTACTTAAATGGCATTACAATGCTTTTGATAAAGATCATGTTATTTGGTATCTCACTGTGGTTTTGATTTGCATTTCTCTGATGGCCAGTGATGATGAGCATTTCTTCATGTGTTTTTTGGCTGCATAAATGTCTTCTTTTGAGAAGTGTCTGTTCATGTCCTTTGCCCACTTTTTGATGGGGTTGTTTGTTTTTTTCTTGTAAATTTGTTTGAGTTCATTGTAGATTCTGGATATTAGCCCTTTGTCAGATGAGTAGGTTGCAAAAATTTTCTCCCATTCTGTAGCTTGCCTGTTCACTCTGATGGTAGTTTCCCTTGCTGTGCAGAAGCTCTTTAGTTTAATTAGATCCCATTTGTCAATTTTGGCTTTTGTTGCCATTGCTTTTTGTGTTTTAGACATGAAGTCCTTGCCCACGCCTATGTCCTGAATGGTATTGCCTAGGTTTTCTTGTAGGATTTTAATGGTTTTAGGTCTAACATTTAAGTCTTTAATCCATCTTGAATTAATTTTTGTATAAGGTGTAAGGAAGGGATCCAGTTTCAGCTTTCTACATATAGCTAGTCAGTTTTCCCAGCACCATTTATTAAATAGGGAATCCTTTCCCCATTTCTTGTTTTTGTCAGGTTTGTCAAAGATCCAGTTAGAATGGCCATCATTAAAAAAGCAGGAAACAACAGGTGCTGGAGAGGATGTGGAGAAATAGGAACACTTTTACACTGTTGCTGGGACTGTAAACTAGTTCAACCATTGTGGAAGTCAGTGTGGCGATTCCTCAGGGATCTAGAACTAGAAATACCATTTGACCCAGCCATCCCATTACTGGGTATATACCCAAAGGACTATAAATCATGCTGCTATAAAGACACATGCACACGTATGTTTATTGCAGCACTATTCACAATAGCAAAGAGTTGGAACCAACCCAAATGTCCAACAACAATAGACTGGATTAAGAAAATGTGGCACATATACACCATGGAATACTATGCAGCCATAAAAAATGATGAGTTCGTGTCCTTTGTAGGGACATGGATGAAACTGGAAAACATCATTCTCAGTAAACTATCACAAGGACAAAAAACCAAACACCACATGTTCTCACTCATAGGTGGGAATTGAACAATGAGAACTCACGGACACAGGAAGGGGAACATCACACTCTGGGGACTGTTGTGGAGTAGGGGGAGGGGGGAGGGACAGCATTAGGAGATATACCTAATGCTAAATGACGAGTCAATGGGTGCAGGAAATCAACATGGCACATGGATACAGATGTAACAAACCTGCACATTGTGCACATGTACCCTAAAACCTAAAGTATAATAAAAAAAAAAAAAAAAAAAAAAAGATCATGTTATTTGGAGCCAATCTGCCAGAGTTTTCCTGGCCGCCCTCTATGACACTGAACAAGTTACTTAAGCTCTCTCTTCCCCCAGTTTCCCCATCTTTAAAGATGGGAACAATAACAGTGCTTACTCAGAGGTTTGGTGTTTGGTGTTACAATTAAATGTGTTTATATAGTAACATTTGGAACACTCTTTGGCACATAGCTAACAATTACATAGTCCTTACTGTTACTTAACACACCGTTCTTCTAATTAGCAACCACAATTCCCTAGTTATGTTGTTTTGATTTGTTTTTTTTAAGACAGGGTTTCCCTCTGTCACCCAGACTGGAGTACAGTGGCACAATCATGGCTCACTGTAGCCTCAAACTCCTGGGTTCAAGTGATTCTCCTGCCTCAGTCTCCCAAGTACCTAGGACTAGGACTATAGGTTTATGTCTGCATACCATCACACCCAGCTAATTTTTTTTTTTTTTTTTTGGTAGAGACAGGGTCTCCCTATCTTGCCCAGGCTAATCTCGAAGTTCTGGGCTCATGCAATCCTCCCACTTCAGCCTCCCAAACAAAGTGCCGTGATTACAGGCATGAGCCGCTACACTCAGCCCCCTAATTATGTTTTTATACTCCCTAAGTAAATTCTCCAGCATCTTATATCTTTCTATTCCCTAGAAGGTTTCTGCATGCTAATGAGAGATGCATTGTCAAGTTAGAGAGGCAGGGTCCTGCCATGAAGGCCTTATCTGCCATGTTAGACTTGACCTATATAAAACAGGTGCAATTAAGCAGTTTCAAACAGCATAAAACATGATCAGATAGGCAATGTAGATAGATCACTCTGATAGCTGTGTGGGAAGGCAGCATTTTGGGTAGCAATAGGAAGCTGCCAGAGTCCAGAGAAGAAAAAATGAGAAGACTAGGACTCTGATAGAAGGAACGAGAGAAGAAGAGATTCAAGAAATAATCAGAAAGAAACACTGGAAAGGTGAAGCTACTTTCTAAGAGAATATAAAGAATAAAACAAGTTTATGAGGAAAGTAAAGGGTTTAAGTTAGAGCACACAGAGCTTCTGGAATAGATGAGACATCCATTGAGGTTATTCAGTAGGCCAGTGAATTATTTCTCAATTGGAGGAAAGGTCCTAAACAGAGATATACATGGTTAGTTGAAAACTTCAGAGGTGATTACCCAAGTAAAACACTGTCTACTGAGGAAAAGAATAGTAGAATCAGGAAAAACAACTGAGAAAAAACAATAATTTAAGGCAAAAAGGAAAAATTATGCAACCAGATAGATAATGAAAGGTCAAAGGGGTATGAAATTGAGAAAATTTGATGTCACAGAAGTCAAGAAATCTTTGTTCTCCAAAGAAGCAGCATATGATTATATCAAGTAGAGTAGGTAAATCCAATAAATTTCCAAGAACTAAAAACTAATAAAAATTATTTGTGATTTTAAAACATCATTTATTAAAGATAAAGAAGTCACAACAATCTTATATATGCACTTCACTGCAAAGCTTCAAAATACATGAAGCAAAAACCGATCTAACAGGAAAAATAAAATCTAAAATCACAGTTGGAAACTTTGATACTTCTCTCAATAATTGTTACAACACATAGAAAATTAACAAGAATACAGAAGATGTGAACAGCACTACCAATCATTCAGAATACACACAAACATTGACCAAGATAGACCACGTTCTGGGACATAAAGTAAGACTTAAAAAATCAGAAAGGACAGAATTCATGCAAACTATGGGTCTCTGACCACGAGGGAACTAAATTACAAATCAGACACAGTCAAATATCAGGAAAACCCCTAAATATTTGGAAGTTAAATAACATATACCAAAATAACCCATGGGTCAAACAAGATAAGAAATTTAAAATATTCAATTCAATGAAATTTTGTGGGATGCAGCTAAAGCAGCTGTCAGAGGAAAATTTATAGCATAAAAAATCTAGTATGTTAGCAAACAAAGGCATTAAATCAATGACTTAGAGTTCTACCTTAAGAAATCAGAGAAAAAATAATAAAACAAAAGAAAGTATATAATAAAGGTAAAACAAACAAAAACAAAAGAACTATAAAGAAAATTAGTGAAAACAAAAGCTAGTTTTTCAAAAGATCAATAAAACTGGCAAACCTCTAGCCAGATTAGTCACAGAGAGAAACACAGAAAACACAAATTATCAATATGAGGATTGCAAAGGGGGTAATTAATACAGATCCTGCATTAAAGGGATAAGAAAATATCACAAAAAACTTTATACCCATAAATTCAACAACATAGATAAAATGTAAAATATAGGTAAAAATTTAGATTTAACAATATAGGTAAAATTTATGTCCTTGAAAGACATAAACTACCAAGGCTCACTTAGGAAAAAAATAGATTACTTGAATAGTCCTATATCTAGTAACAAACATTTAAACAAGAAAATGTCAAATAAGCACATAAAAAAATGTTCAACATTAGTAATTGTGGGAAACGATTTGTCAGTTTCTTACCAAGTTAAAGACACACTTACTATAGGACTCCCACAAAAAAACAAAAACATATACACACAAAAAAACAACACTGTACTCAAATGCTCATAGCAACTGTACTAATAATAGCCAAAAACTGGAAACAACTCAAACTGCTGAAGAATTAAACCAATTGTAGTATTACAAAACAATGAGCCAGACACAAAGGCAACACACTTTGTGACTCCATTTATACGAAATTCTAAAAACTGAACTATAGTTCAGAATGCTGATATGTGTTTGCAAAAGCCGGGATAGGAGAAGAGAATTGACTGCAAGGGGGTACAGAGGGAACCTTTTGGGGTGATGGAAATATTTCATATCACAACTAGTGCACACATTATTGTATACACTTCTCAAAATTCATCAGATTATACTCAATATTGGTGCATTATATTGTAAGTAAATCATACCTCAATTTTTTTTTTTAACTTTTAGATTCAGAAGTACATGTGCAGGTTTGTTATATAGATAAACTCATGTCACATAGGTTTGTTGTACAGATTATTTCAGCCAGGTACTGGTCCTAGTACTAGTACTTAATAGATATTTTTTCTGATATTCTCCCCCCTCCCACCTATCACCCTCAAGTATGCCCCAGTGTCTGTTTTACCCCTCTTTGTGTCCATGCGTTCTCATCATTTAGCTCCCACTTATAAGTGAGAACATGCAGTATTTGGTTTTCTGTTCCTGTGTTAGTTTGCTAAGGATAATGGCCTCCAGCTCCATCCATGTTCCTGCAAAGGACATGATCTTGTTCGTTTTTATGGCTGCATAGTATTCCATGGTGTATTAGTACCATACTTTCTTTATCCAATCTGCCATTGATGGGCATTTAGATCGATTCCATGTCTTTGCTATTGTAAATAGTGCTGCAATGACCATACGTGTACATGTGTCTTTATGGTAGAAAAATTTATATTCCTTTGGGTATATACCCAGCATTGAGATTGCTGGATCATACCTCAGTTTTTTAAAGCGTATATTACTAATCACAGCACTAAATTATAAACGCACAGTTTACCAAGCATCTTACTTACTTTGTCCCTTAAACTATGTCTATACCAAGGCTCAAAAGCTACATAACTAACACAAAGTCACACAGCTAGTAAATAGCAGAGGTGGCACTCTAACCTGGCTTTCCTACATGCAACTACATATAATAAAGAATAGACACTAATGAAAAGACCTCATAACTTCCTCTAGTTTCTGTGCAGGCCAGTGTTTGGTTTTCTAGCTATAGCTCTTAACCATTTGTGGGTCATGAAATCAATTTAGTGGATTTAATCACCTTTTTTTTTTTTTTTTTAAGGAATGGAGAGGAGTGAAGAAAATTAGAAAGGAATGGAAATAAAAAGATCAGAATTCATTTTGCTTAGAAATGTTAAATACTGGTTTTTAAACTTTTGTTTCAACTGAGAAGCAGAGAGTTTAGGAGTTTATGCATGCCAGGCTACAAAATAAAATGTATTTCTTAATGCAGTATCTAGTCAAAAAGATTTGAAAACCATTGCTGCAGGCCAAACAGTAAAGCAGGCTGCAGTTAGATGAACAAAGAGATGAGGATCATAGAAGTACTCTACTGTAGAGAAATGGTTGTGAAGGACAGGAGAGAAAACAGTTAAGTCAAAAACAACTCCTACACTCCAAAAACACTCAGTGGACACGCTGATGGATAATTCAGCATTGTCACATCCACATTCAATGTTTTCCAACTTACCTTTTCAAACTTGTCTCCCTTCACTCCCCCTCCTCCCAACCTTTTTGCCTCTATGAGGAAAACCTTCCTCAAAACCCAGGTATAAGCAATGGAAGTTATAAGCTAAACATTTATTCATCTTTATTTATTACCCTAGCACCTAAGCTGCACTTTATACAAAGAGAATGCTCATATTTATAGAACAAACACTGCTTATAGTCTATTAACTCTGCCTAGGGAACCCAACACTATAGCAATCCTTTATTCCTTTAACAAGACAGTGAAATTCAATTCTGATAGTAACTCAAGAAATAACCTTAAAACATAAAGTACTTTTGCAGACCTTTAACAAAACAACTTAAAGAGATAGGTTTTTAACATTAATGCTTCCCGTGATGTTTTAATGTTTCTAAAATACTGTTATTCAAATGTATGACTACAGCACAATGCTATTCTTATATGCCTCTCTCAAGTTCTGACCAAAAAAAAGGCTATTCACATTAAGAATTTCTACGTTGAAAGCATACATGCAATGTGTATGTTGTAAGGGGGCAAACTTCAATCAGAAAACATATTGCTAGCACATATCAAGCATCATTGGCAAATGCTGCCCTGAGTTCTAACACACCAGAAATAGTTTAAAGAGCCCTCAAAATATCCAGCTACCCTTTCCCTTCTCACAACTCTGCATTGATCTATAACATATACCCTGGAAGGCTCAGCTACAAACGTGTCACACCACTTCCCTGTCCGTACATCAAGAAACATATTTTAAAGGGGTAAAAACGGACAGAACTGAATGCAGCAGGTCAACGAAAACTTAAGAAACTCACCAAAACTCTATGAGAAAGGAAGAAACTGTATAATTAGTCCCAATTTAAATAAGTGAACAATCAAATAATTGATTTGCCAAGGTAACAGAGCTAAGAAGAGGTAAAATTCTGTCTTTCACCAAGAATCTTCTGATTCCAAATCCAACAATGCTCTTTCTACACTGCATCAGTCAACAATGAATAAGAAAGAATTTACTCTTTGGTGTCTCCTGTTGAAGATAGCCATGCTTATTCTCAAATCTCTGCAGCAACAGATACAGATGCCTAAACTAGGCTACCTGCCTGATCCTTCCCTGGACTAAATTCTGGGCCTACTCAAGAGACAAGCTAAAGCACAAGATCAGAAGAGAACAGTGAGAGTGAGGAGACAGCAGTTCAGTCAGCAAGTCCACGTGAAGAGGGTCAATGAGGAATCCAGGAGAGACAGACATGTGTACAATTAAGAAGAAAGCAGGTGCAAGGCAACACTCAGCAATCCAGGCAAGCGGTCAGAAAGACTGACAGAAGGTCCTCATTACAGCTCCCTTACCTTGTGCAAAAAAGGCAAGACTCTGTCTCTGGGAAGCCTGACTAGCGCCAAGCCAGGCTGAGATCCAATACCAGGCAGGTTATCAGAACAGTGACTCTTTCACTTGTTCAACAAAAAAATTTATTAAAATATTCACTATGTGCCAGAAAGCACGCTAGGTACTAGAAGTATTCATTACACATCGTCTGTGCCTTCAAAAGGTTTAAACCATTGAGAAAGGCAGATAATAAATGATGTATTGTTGAAGATATGCACTAGGCATTATGGTAACAACTCAAAAGTTTTTACCTTACCAAGGCCAGCTGCAGGGATAAGGGGAGAGGTGAGGAATCGGGGAAGGTCAGAGAAAGAACTAAGAAAGTCCTCAATGAGGAACTCAATCATTAATATGAGATAGAGCAACATGGCTTCTGGAATGGCATGCCGAAGCCACCCCATGACTCTAGTTTCTAAAACTTAAGGTAAAGATCGTGGGTTGGCAGTGTGCAAGGACTGTCATATAATGAAAACAAGGGCAGTGTTTCAAAGAGAAAAAAAATGCAATGTCCATAAAATATGAATAAACCTCAAAAATGTCATCATACAGAATACTATCCAGCAATAAAAGTGAATGAGCCTGGTGCAGTGGCTCACATCTACAATCCCAAAACTTTTGGAGGCCATGGCAGAAGGATCACTTGAGCCCAGGAGTTTAAACCCAGCCTGGGCAACATAGGGAGATCTTGTCTCTCCAAAAAATTTAAAACTTCAAAATTAGCTAGGTGAGGTGGTGCATGCCTGTAATCCCCGCTACTCAGGAGGCTGATGTGGGAGGATTGCTTGAGCCCAGGAGGTCAAGACTGCAGTGAGTCATGATCATGTCACTGCACTTCAGCCTGGACAACAGAGTGAGACCCTGTCTCAAAAAAACAAAACAAAACAAAACAAAACAAAAACAAATGAAGTACTGATACATGCAACAATGTGGATGAACCTTGAACACATTATGGTAAGTGAAATAATCACGAAAGACCACATACGATATGAGTCAATTTACATGAAATGTCCAGAACAGGCAAATCTATACACTCGGAAAGTAGACTGGTGGTTGCCTAGAACTGAGGGAGTTGAGGGAAAACAGAGAGGGACTATTTATGAACATGACATTTCTTTTAAGGGTGACGAAAATTCTAAAAATTTACAGTCATTCTAAAAATGACTGTAGTAATGGTTGTACAATTCTTCTGAATATACTAAACACCACTAAATTATATACTTTTAATGGGTGAATTGTATGCTCCATGAATTATAGATCAAAGCTGTTACAAATATATCATTGTATATCATAGAAATTCAAACATAAAAATTGCAGATGGTTTATCAGCCTTAAGAAGCCATTTGCAAGCTGGGTTAAGTTAGCACAGTAAGTATATGAGACTTGAAGCAATGTGGAACAAAATTCAAGCTATGACTGTATCACTTGCCAGCTGGGCACACTTGGGCAAGCTACTTAATCCGTCTGAGCCTCAATATTGTCAATTGTAAAATAAAGACATCTACCTTGCAAGTTGAGAAATCTGTGTTGTTACCAATTTCTATATGTTAGTATATGAAAATGTCATCCAGAAAATTATATGTAAATATGCTTTTCTTAGGTACTATTCAAAGGAATAAAACATATCAACATTCTAACACAATTTTTTAAATCATTCATGTCAAGATCTACGTTTCATTCATCTTTGTATTCTACCTTACCCAGGTGCAAAAGACAGTCCTTTGATATTAGAGGTACTATTTTCTAAGTGCTTACTATGGTCTAGGCATTCTCCTTCATGCTTCATATATGGTGAAGTTTAATGCAAAGCCTGGTCAATGGGGGTCCATGCTTTTTCCTCTATAACACACTTACATATTTTTGGTGTCATTGTTTATTTGTGTTTTGTTGTTGTTCTTCTTGTTATTCCTTTACTATTAGCCACAAGTTACATTTAAAAATATATTTCTCAGAAAAACTTACTTGACTATGCAAGAATCTATAATGGTGCTATAAAGTGTTACTTACTATGAGAAGCCCTATTATTTTCAACACAAAAAACATAGTAAGGCATGCCCGGTTCTCTCATTTTTAAGCAAAATTTTAAAAATATATATGCATAATATTTTAGTCTGACTTACTTTAATTAGCAACTACATATTTCTGAAAAGCTGACATGTCTTTGCTATTTTTACTTCTTTTTTGAAGTGTGCAACTCATTCCTAAAGAATGAGAGTTGATTTGAATGATTCAAAGTTGACTAACAATTTGTAATTAAACAAATTTTTTGATTAACATATCCACCATTCACTTTACAACTTAAAACCAACAATTTAGTGTATTTTATCAGTTCTGCCTCTTATTTCAGCACTATAAGAACAGTACGTTTCCAATATATGTGACTTTTAGCAATTTCAAAGATGTTAGCAGAGCACACCATCCACGTTAAATGGTTAGTTACAATTCATAACAAAGGAAAAGTTGAAGATAATCTTACCATATCATCCGTCAGTGTCCTAATATTTAAATGCTGCAAATTTAAAAAAAGCAATCATATCAGTAATTTATAACTGCTTTTTTATTTTAGTTAATAGGGTACATTCAAAATTCTACAATCCTAACTTGAATATAATTAAATTTCTGACAGTCCAATAAAAACACATTATATATAATCATTTTAATCTCTTTCTTAAAAAGATGGACAAAAGTTACCCTGCATCTGGTAGTTCCAAACACTTACTAAAATTTTTTTTAAAACTTTGTAAACCTCACAAACTAAAAAATTAACTATAGTACAATAAATATATTATCCCAATTAACAGTATTAATTACCATTAAGTATATGAACTTAGAACACAATGGATCTGTCTGAGAATGAGGGCACATAGAAAAAATAAAACAAAAAAGAACATTGGATATAAAAGATTTTAATGTGATCATTTTTCAGAAAATTTTTCGTATTATAAAACAGTGAAACTTTAAATTTACCATTACTATGCAGCATAATAGATAATGAAGTACTTTGCTGTCTTAATTAACTTAAACAATTCTAGTAACGGAGAAGAATGTACTAAAATGACTATTTGCATCTTTAACATCAGTTTGATTTATCACCAGTGGTGACAGCAGACACTTTTCAATTTCATTGCTAGCTTCAAGGACCCTTTTGCTGATTTCCTTGCTAGACGAACATAAGACCATTCTAGAGAGTGAATAGTTTCCTACAAAATACAATTCAAAAGAAAAAATAATTATTTAGAGAAAAAACACAGAAATCTAAGTTTTATAAGTCCCAGTGTCGGGCAAGATATTGTATTCAAGTAACTGGAGTCAATTACCAATTCTCCTTTCTCTTATTCACTGGAGCATTCAATTTTTAAAGGGGCAGGGAAAGGGTCAAACACATTTTCTAAATAGGAAACAAGGTCTACTCTTTTATAAGGACAGATGTTAACAACCATTATCTAACAGACTAAGTGGTACACAGTTAAATTCAACATTTACTTAATAGAATAAAATTTATCATTCATGTTTGTATACTCAAGCACACCTTCATGCTCATGAATCTACCTCAGTGATGATCCAGATTAAAAATCTGTACAATGTAAATCACCATCCCAGATTCTCTTCTCCCTTTCTTTCACCAAGATTTTCCTTCTTCTAGTGCAAAGGAAAGAAGGTAACTGGGATCTAAAATGAATTTTGTGTATACCAAAGAAAATGTAGCCAAATGAAAGACCATTAGCCACACCACTAGGTTCCAGATTGAACTGCCCTGTTGAATTAGAATCACCTACTTTGACTTGGGAATAAGGAAGTAATAATAGTGGATTAACTAAGGGTTAGTATCTAATACCAGGCTACAGAATTTGCTTTTTTATCAATACTATCTTCAGTCTTTGAAATTAACAAGTATGCACGGTGGTCCTTAAAAGTGTTTGGGATCCTGAGTGGGACTGTAAAGTATGTAAGGAACTTAGGGCCAGAGTGTCACCCCAGAGACCACTACTAAAATTAAACCCAAACGTAGAGGGCTCTTGAGTTTGCAGAGAAAGGAGCTGGGGCAATGCCTGCGTGGGGCGCCCTTCCTCTAACAGCCTGTTGTATGTGTGCCTTCCTGCCAGTAGAGGCTTCCAGCCTATTGCATTTGGTTAACCACATTTCACTCTTGTTATTCTACAATCAGAGGTATCACTCCAATCACATCTCATTTCACTCTCAAAAGGGTTCATTTCAAGTTCCTGTGACAAAGGAAAAAAAAAAGTGGCATGTAATGAACTTCTGGCACAATGGCATGCCAAGTGGCCTAATGCTTAAAAGGTAAAGCCAAAGAAATAAAGTATAAAGCTGAAATCCTATTTAGAATGGTATGCCACAATAAAGAGAAAAACATCTATTTAAACAAATAAAATATTCCCAAAACCAGCTTCAGTTGCTTCAGGAAAAAGCCATAAAAGTGATATTTTAAAAAGTTAAGAGTAAAAGACAATAAAAGTAGATAAATAATTTTAAAATAAAGACCACTAGGGTCCAGGCAAGATTTATGATCTAAAAACTACATAAAAGATACAGAAAGTAAAAGGAAAATACAACTAGATAGGAAAATAGGAAATGTAAGTTACATGATGCAAAATCCAGTTGTAAACATTCAAGAGAAACACTTATATACTGTCAAAGGTCTAAAATTAGACCAACTTTTTAAAATTTCAGTTGGGCTCACAATGTTCAGGAAAAAGAACTGCCACTCTTATGTAAAAACAAGGCAACCCCAGGGATCCATTTTTGGTCACGGTTTTTTGTTTTTTTTTTAAATATATACATTCTGAAACTATCTCATTGAGGATATAGCTTTTTAAAAGATTTAATTTCCTAAAGGCTTGATCCGTTTTCAAACTATATAGGTACGTACATAAGCCCAGTTATAACCTATGTTATTATATTTCCCAAAGAACATGTGATGAATCACAACAGAATTAAGATGCAGGTGTATCTTGCACGGAGAAGTAAGAAAACTCAAAGGGATGTAGATGTGGAGAGTATAACCGAGTCTGAGAGAAAAGAAGGTCAATTCATCATTCCTTCTCTTCCAGAGAACACTTACCTATCAATTCTCACCATTAGCAAGAGAAGTCAATAGGGCAGGAAATCACAGCAAATTCAAGAGTCCAGACAGGACTGGAGAAACTCACTAACAGAGCTGGAAAACTAATCTGAGAATTGTGTTTCTACATCAAAACAATAAAGTCAGAATAGGTTTCAAGATTTAGCTTGCTGAAGAATAGAGATTACATAGTTATGTACATACATGCAATCTTAAACCACTAAAGATAGGCTAGCATTAAAAATCTAAATAAATCTAAGCACTAGTAATTTCCCTTAAAAACTGGAATGTCTCATCACAATTTACTTTAAACGTGAATTAAAGAAAAAATAAACACTAAATACTTACTGAAAAAATGTAAACACTATATCAAGTGGCAATCTTTTGTAGGATGTCTGAATGTTAATACTAAATTCAAGTTTATCACTGAAAAGCTTACATGATCTCAAGGTCCTGCCTGTTTGGCTTATACACATAAAATAGGGACTATCCATGAAGTAGAAATTGCCAAGAAGAGGGAGAAAGGAAGAGAATGACTAACTAAATCCTCAGATAATTCTGTGGGGTTTTAGCCTTACTCTTGTAAATACAAAACTATAAGGGTAATATCCTTAATTAAAATAAGAAAAAACTCTGTAACACAAAAATATTGATTTTATGGTGGTACTGTTTAAAATGAAGTACCTCTGTTTTATAGCCACCAGCAATGCTCTTTTACTATCTCCTAGTTCAGGAAAATAGTTAACTGCAAACATCAATCCAGTTCATGAGTAGCCACTGTGAACATCTACTCCAAAAAGGAAATAGAAACATAAAATCGACTATTAAATGAAAGCAACTAGGAACACCTTTAAAAATAATAACCTGATAGCAAACTTTTAGGGTTATATTTACCAAAAAAAAAAAAAAAAAAAGTTAGAAGCATACAGTTTTAGACATTAAAACTTTCATATCTAAATGTGACTGTGACCTTTACATATATTACCTACCTGGCCTATGATTCTGTAGGTGTTATTAATGTTTTATGGCACTGAAATCAAGTAAAACTCATGATTTTAAATTATAAACAGTTCTGTCCACAAGACTACTGGTTATTGGTTAAGGTGTGATATTAAAGAACATGAGGACTCTTTTCCTAAGCTAAAAACTCATCCTTCTTCCTACGGTCCTATGTTTCTCAACTTACTTAATTCTATTTTCCCCCTAAAAAGTAAGGAGAACCACATACAGATGGGTAACAATGTTTTCTGTTAATGACAGTTCCTAGGATGAATGGTCAAGAGGGTCACTCTGGAATTGAAAGAGGAAAAAAAGCCTTTATAGATTTTTCTTCAAAAGAACATAGGAGTCGGGGGGAAAAAAATAGAAACACAGAACATCGGTCTCTATATTCCCATTTAAGCAATGCATCAAAACTTTTATTGAAGATAGTACATGCTGTCAAAAAATGGATTTAGAGCTTTCAGAGAACTGTCCTAAATGCTGTGAATTCAAGAGGCATGTGAAATAGTTTCCCCACTAATTTAGTTTACAAGTAACAAAGACAGATAAATTGTAGTACACGAAGCAATATACAAACCCAGGAGGTCCACACACAGTGAAAAAGATGCCAAGCTGTAGCCCAAGACTTTTCGCAAATTTTATGTTTTCTTTCATCGGTTAGCACATCTGAACTAGCAGGCCAGTGGAGCAAAGGATCTGTCCACTGATATCATTAGGAACATGACAGCCACCATCAGATTCAAGCCAGCAGGCTGGCATCAATTTATTATTATCAGAACCAAATATGTGGTAGTATTTTTAAATAATCTTTGGCTGACACAGTTTAATTCCATTAAAATTGACATTTTTTTTTTTTTTTTAAGACACAGTCTTGCTCAGTCGCCCAGGCTGGAGTGCAGTAGTGCACTTGATCTCAGGTTCAAGTGATGCTCCTGCCTCAGCCTCTCGAGTAGCTGGGACCACAGGCATGCACCATCATGCCTGGCTAATTTTTGTATTTTTAGTGGAGACACGGTTTTGCCATGTTGGCCAGACTAGTCTCGAAATCCTGACCTCAGGTGATCCTCCCACCTTGGCCTCCCAAAGTGCTGGGATTACAGGAGTGAGCCACCACACCTAGCCAAAAATTTACATCATTTAAGTGGGTTATGAAGGATTACCAACAGGAGGAAAACTTGTAAGATTAAAGACTCAGACAAAATTTTCATAAGCTAGATCCTCTGGACCAGCTGGTTTTTCCAGGTTTTTGTTTGTTTGGCATGCACAAGAATCACACCAAGTCTTCCTTTGAAAAGCTAGATTACAGGGCCTCAGTCTACCAATATTCTTATTCAGTAAGTCTAAGGTGGGACCTGGGAACCCACGTGTTTAAGGAGTCATGCCTGTAATGATGTGGCAGCATGCCCAGGACCACGTGAGAAACCCTACTCCATACTCCACCAGTATCAGCCATTGAACATTCCCTCAGCCTGCACACATATGAATTTCTCATCATGTAGCTCACTTTAAAAACTGGACATACCTGAAACAAGCCACATGAAGGGTATAGATAAGAAGTACAAGAGGATTTCAAAGAAGTGAAGACAGGGAGCTGATAAAGTTGGGACAGGCCTTACTGCCATGAAGTGAAAGGTAACAATTAGTAGTTTTAAGATAATTCAACAATCTCTGGATGTAGGATGAATTACCAATTGCATCATTTATTTAAATGCTTAGTCTAAGGTACAAATCATTTCATAAACATAAACTTAGTACCTAAGTATTAAAGATTGTTCATTGTATCAGACTATGACATGACACCATTTGCTTGACAAAATGAATAAATCACAGGTTACTAACAGGAAGGAAGGACGGAAGGAAGGACGGAAGGAAGGAAGGAAGGAGGGGAAGGGGGAAGCGGGAAGGGGGAAGGGGGAAGGGGGAAGGGGGAAGGGGGAAGGGGGAAGGGAGGGGAGGATATCGTAAAGAAAAAAAGAAAGGATTAGTCTTCTCTTAATCATAATCTATGGCTGATAATAGGTTGAGATGTTGCTCACATTTTTGTTTTGAAGTCCAGATTATTCCTTTCCACCAATAATTTATGAATATGTACTTCAATCTAATAACATTTCTAGCCCACACACCTGTGTTTATCTTAACATCAATACCAATTATAAAGACTATGAAAATTTAAAGTAATATTCCTACCAGCCATGACACTAAACATACCTACAGAGTCTATCTATGGATCATCTCCCTGGCAACTACACAACACACATAGATGTGAAAATATTATTCTTCAAGGGCTCCAGATTTAACATCTAAGAAAGGTCCAAAAATAATACTGAAGCTTTCATAGCACTGAGGGCAAGAGTAGAGCTGGCTCTTTGATACTACAAAGGAAAACTTTTAAGTTCACACGTTTTTTCAGTCCAAGGTGGAAAAAAGTGAAAGGGGAGATGTTAGGAACAGGTGAGAATTAGGAAAAGCTCTCCAGCCTCTTTTAATCTGCTGATTTATTCAAAACTGCAATTCTGCCAACCTCAGAAAGACAAATATACCATGTATTACTCATTATCCAAAGCTTCTCTATTGTCATGCACTCAAGTATCCAGACCTCCCTGCCCCTCAATTCCTCCATCGTGAAAGGAGAGCCAACAAGAGAGATCAGCTTTAAGGAGAAGGCATCATTCAAGTGTCCACAGCAGTGAAAAGATTCATTTCTCTGAGAACACAAGGTTTGAGGCAACATACCTGCTAGGAAAGAACTGCCTCTCTAGAAAAAAACAATTATCATATTGTGGCTTGGAACTCTGACCTAGATTGCACCCCACAGAGGCTAACCTAACAAGTCATTTTTCATTCTAACATAACTCCAATATTCTTTTTCCTTGAATAAACTCATTCAATGTTGGGGTAAAATAAAAGGAGAAATATAACGGCTAATTTAGTAACACAGCTTTTGTACATATTTTAAGATGCCTCTTTGTCTATTTCAGGTCTTTTCACCTATCCTACCAGATCCAAAACTCTCTTGCAACATGTCCAGGGAAAAGCAAATCGAATCTCTGAACCACTTTACAAGTAGGTTCAGTTCTAGGTTATGGGAATCCAAGACCTTTTTCATTGTCTGGAGAAGGCTGAAAAGCATTTACAGTATTTGCTATACAGAGAACTAGAGATCCCAGAACTCCCAGAATCACCTTGAAGCTTATCCCAACTACTAAATTACTTCTGAAAGTGGCTCAGCATCCTAGACATCTTGTCCACGACACAAATTTAGATTGGATGTTCCTGAGACTGACAGAGCATCACCCATTCTTTCACATATATTTGAGAAAGATTTTGTTAATATTTCAGCATCACCATAAAGAAAGGAAATTTGGTTAAACCATTTTAGGAAACAATTTGGTAAAACAAATCCCATGTTCACACTTTAACCTAATAATTCTACTTCTAGAATCTATACTTGGGAATTAAGAAATACAATCAAAAGTTTATATACAAATATGTATCACTACAGCATTACTTTAAATAACTAGAACTGTAATCAGCCTGACATTTCCCCAAACATAGGAAAGATTAAATAAATCACAGTCCTACCAATATGGACTATAATGACATGGAAAAATGCTTACAATACAATGGTACATGAAAAAAAGTGCATTTAAAATTGCATATGTAACATAATTCCAACTTCATTAATATACATATACATGGAAAAAACAAAACAAGAATCAGTTTTCTACGTAAATGCTTACAATGGTACATAAAAAAGTGCATTTAAAATTGCATATGTAACATTTCAACTTCATTAATATACATATACATGGAAAAAAAACAGGAATCATAATTTTATACATCTGGATTATGGGATTTGTGGGGTTTTTTCATATCTTCATGTATTTTCCCAGTTGTCTACAATAAGCATATTTACTTTTAATACAGAAAGTATTTTTTAAGTTACTATGGATAATGCTTTTCAGATTGAGCAGAAAATATAGATTGTTCCTTTTCAAATAAAAATGTATGTATTAATAAAAGAAAAAATGAAAATCTAAAAAACATCTAATAATGTGCACAGACTTTTTAATAGGCTAGTTTTTTAATGCATATTTTCAAGTATGTCAGAATATATTAAGCACATTATTCATTTGTTTTCTAATTCACATATATAAATTAACCAATCTCAAAAAGCTCCTTGGTTCTGTGAATTATTGATGTTGTCACCTGCTACAGACTTAATTCCAAGAAAAATATACGAATCACTGCATCACAAGCACAAATCCTTTTGACACAAATTCAATTTCTGTGGCAACAATAATATATTGACTTTGCTTTATTTTTCTACTTTATGACACTTATTAATGGCAGAGTTAAAAGAAATCTATCATTTTTCTTTATTGTAAATGTAAATGATATCATGCCATCTTGAGAAAGTTAGGGTAAATACCACTTACTAGGTAATTCCTTAATGTAAATAAGGTCATGATGCCAAAATATAAGAAATAAAAGATAAAGATTTTAAGCAAGACCTAGTCTCATAATTCTAATTTTTTCTACTACACAATTAGGCCAACAACATGTGTGAGACACAACATTAAATATGAAGACCCAGTCTCTCCCCTTACAAGCTTGCAACCAAAAGAACAAGATAAACCAATAACCAAAATGCTTCATAATAAGGTATTCAATGGTGATTGGAAGAAAAGGCGGAGTCTCCACCTGCTAATCATATATGCTTAAATGCATGCTAATTAACAGGCAAGCACTATAGCAATGATCTAAGACTAAAGGCAAATAAAATTTTAGCCATGATTCAGGTAAAACTTGAAATGTAGAATTTGTTCTTCTAACAGAATGAAAGATTCCTAAAACATTCATTCATGCAACAACTGTTAATTAAATATTGCTATATTCTTGACAAGGGAGAGATCAATAAATAAAACAAAGATTTTTGCCCTAAAAGAACTTATCTTTATTGGGGAAACAGACAATAAGCACAATAATTACTTATTTAAGATGTTAGAAGGTGATGAATGCTCTGATAAAAAATAAAAAGTAGCGTAAGCCAAGAGGGTTTGCAGGCTGCAATTTTAAACATGGGGAATTGAGGTAGGCATAGGCCTCCTTGACAAAGTGGTGTTTGAGCAGAGTTGCCAGTGGGCTAAGGTGTCATCTATGTGGATGGGCAGGGGAGTGTTTGAGATAGAAAGAACAGCCATAACAAGGCTGTCAGGAGGAGTATGCCTGATGTTCAAGAAACAAGGGAGCTTGTTGGCTCCAATAGGACAAAATGAAGTCAGTGAGAGGGAAGGAGGAGGCAGATCAGTCCCAGACCATTTCAAAGACATGGGCTTTTACTTTTCTAACTGAATAGTCACAAATATTTTGTAAGTAAACAAATATAAATAACCAACTTACACAGTAAAAAATAATCAGATCAGCATATTCAGCATATTATACAAATTACTGAAGGTAGGGAGGAAGGTCTGTACTCAAATAATCATTATTTACTTGAGGGCCCTTTAAGTGGCTTAGTTATGCTTCCAGGAGTCATTTACCAGAAGGTATTAGAAATACTCTCAAAACACTGTAAAGCCAATAAAGGCAATTTTTGGAAAAACTCAGTTAATTCTATCAACTATTTTTTTAATATGGAATTAGTCTAGGGGGTAGAGGGACCAGTTTAGCATGTCTAGAGAAAAGAGGGTAAGAAAAACAGTATTTACAACCATTTAAACATAACTCTGAGGACCCCTCGGAAGTTTGAGCGCAAACCCTAAGGAGTCCCCCCAAGAGGTCTACATGCAGATGGTAATGTGCTCCACACGTGTGCGAGTCCCAGCAACAGGGACCCTTGTAGACAGCCCAGCACCGGTCATGGTTGCCCCTCCTCCAGCTCCTACAATCAGAGACTCTTTTCCTTCCTACAGTTAATAATCTCTGATTTACCTCAGCATCTCCAATATGCCCTTTTCCTTTATTTTTTATTTTTTTTTAGAGACAAGGTCTTGCTGTGTCGCCCAAGCTGGAATGCAATGGAGTGATCATAGCTCACTGCAGTCTCGAACTACTGAGCTCAAGCGATCAGCTTCCCAAGTAGCTGAGATTACAAGAACACACCACCATGCCCCACATTTTTTTTTTTTTTTTTTTTTCCAGACAGCAGTCCCACTATGTTGCCCAGACTGGTCTTAAACTCCTAGCCTCAAGTGATCCTTCTGCCTCAGCCTTCCAAAATGCTGGGATTACCGTAAGGTGTGAGCCCACCTCATCTGGCCAGCCTTTCTCTTTTAATACTTTCCTAAATAATCCCCACCTTAAACCAACCTACCTTGGTTTCTGTTTATTTCTGGGCCTTGACCAAGACACTACCACAGTCCTCTCCCTCTCAATACCTGGCTCACCTTTCAAATGCCGCCTGATTCAGGAAGGTTCTGTAAGCTTGCCCACATCAAGCGTGCCTCTCCTGAGACTTTTACATCGTGCCTTGTGCTGTGGCACAATACAGCAGTACTGGGCCTTTATCTGAGACAGCCTGGGCTCTGGGATAAGACTCACCTGGATTAGAATCCAGCTCTGATACCAATCACCTGTGTGATCTTGCGCACTTAAACTCTCTGAGCCTGAATTTCTTAACTGTACCATGAGGCAAACAAGCATCTTCCCCATAGGCTTGGTAGGAGACTTATAGAAAAGGCCATAGTACATAAAATACTACACCTGAGGTTCAGAAACTTTGACCAATGTTATTCTGCTTCCTTCACAGTAAGATCCATATAGGCATCACCTGGGTTCAGCTCACTCGTTCTCCTCAAGGATACTCCCAACAGTCTTCTCCTCCTCTAGGGCCCCGTAACCAGTCTGTAATCCATCTAAATCCATTCTAAATGTGTACTGCCTCTCCTGTGGGCTTGATTTTTGTCATGGTCACTTTACCAGCAGCTCTGTTTTGCTGGGTGTCAGTTATGTTGGGCTGCCCTCTGGGGCCTTTCACATGCTGTCATATTTCTTTGGGGCTCAAATATGGGGGTTGAGAAATCTACGCAGTGGCAGTTTCCTAATGCCATCCCCAGAGCCAGCATGTTGCCAGGGCCTCAGGAGACTCACAGTCAGATGGATGAGTGAGATGTGAGGTAAACAGATTGAGTAAGTACTGCAGATAAAAATTTAGAGTAAGGGTGGATCAACCTTCATTATTATGGAGAAATGATCTCATTTCCTTCTTCCCACAGCCCTTTTGTTTACAATTCCCTTGGGTCACCGATCATGGTTTGTCTTGCAGTTTGTGTTTATACCTTCTCCTCTGTTTGTATGTCGCACGTACTATGTTCCCCTCAACTTTGAATCCCCCGCCCTACCATGGTGCAGGGAACATTTTAGGGAGTAGTTATCAACCTGACTACATATGAGAATCACCTGAAAGCTTGCTTTCTTTTCCCAATACAGATACCTATGTAATATCCCAGCCCAAATGAATCAATACCCAAAGATGGAGCCTGCCATGGATAATTTTAAAGGTCCCCAGGTAACTCTAATGTGCAAACAGGAAACAAACTACTAAAACTAGGCAAACTATTTTAGACTCAGTCTTTCAGTACCAAGACTGTCATCAAGGAATCTCCAAAGATCCCCACATGTAAACAAGGTAGACACCTGTGGGTGTATCTGCCTCCTGCACACCATCTCTTCTCTGAGAATGCCTATGCCATAGAGGTAGGCCCACCAGTCTTCACTGTTCCTTGTAAGCCAGCCCTAGCCGCAGCTAAACACAAGGCAGAATATAAACCCAAGGAGAACCAATCAAATCTCCATTTTCCCAGAATTCTAGAATTAGAATTCAGAGACGAAAATCAGGCTCTACTCTTGCGTGGACCAAGGACATGTATGTCTATCTGGAATTAGGAGGTTCTAGGCTTGGCTGTGTGAAGATCAAAGCAGAGGAAGCCACACAATGCAGAGAACCAACAATGGAGCTATGCCTAGTGAGATGCAAAGAGACACTGGATGGCCTGAGAGGGAGAGAGACTGAGAAAAGCTGTCAGCTTTTAGTTCCTGGTTCCAGTCCTTCGTGACGGCCAGTTTGATTAGAGGTGCTACTCTTGTGTATCTTTACAATTCCTCCTTTCAGGATTACCGTAGATATTGTATAGGGATCTGTTCCTTTAGACCAAATGGGCCTTTAACTGAGACAAAACCCAAGATTGCTAAATGGGTCCCTAGGTACCCATATGATACAGCCCACCTTATCACTACTACTACACCTTACTGGGCACTTTGCGATTACTAGTATACCCAGCAACCCTAAAAACTCGCTATTATCCCCATCTTAGAGAATAAGAAATTGAACAGCACAGAAGCGACTTATAAGGGTTGGTGAGTACCTAGGCTGGGAATGAGTCAAAAATCCAGCCTCATTCTCCTTCCTTTCCCTCAGTCCCCAGAACTATGATGGGACAGCCAGCTGCTGAAGCAGTTTCTGAATTATTTATGGAGCAAAGAATTCAAAAATGAAATCTTAACAAGAAAGATGAGCGTTAATTCCAATTGGATGATTACTAAATGATAACAACAACACTGACTACAAAACCATACCTTAAAACCAGGCATGGTGGCTCACGCCTGTAATCCCAGCACTTTGGGAGGCCGAGGTGGGTGGATCACAAGGTCAGGTGATCGAGACCATCCTGGCTAACACGGTGAAACCCCATCTTTACTAAAAAAAAATACAAAAAATTAGCCAGGCGTGGTGGTGGGCACCTGTAGTCCCAGCTACTTGGGAGGCTGATGCAGGAGAATGGCATGAACTCAGGAGGTGGAGCTTGCAGTGAGCTGAGATTGTGCCTCTGCACTCCAGCCTGGGCAACAGAGCGAGAGTCCGTCTCAAAAAAAAAAAAAAAAAAAAAAAACCTCAGAGATAAATGGGCATGGAGGGGGGTTGCAATTTCTGTCAATTGACCAACACTAATAAGAATACATGGTTTGCTAGGGTGTTTCCTCCTTTTTTTTTTTAAGTTGCTCTCAAATATATAATAGAAATGAAAAGCTTTTTTATTTCTCATTTATAGATTTTTAAAGCTGTGGTATATACCACAAACCTTATAAACCATATACTCCCAATTCAGACTGAAACATAAGCCAAAATTATCCACATTCCAACATGTCACTAAGAAATGCTTGTCAGGAATTATAATACAACAGCTAAAGAAAATTTAATTTCTTAAATTATTGATAAAGTTTAAACTTTTTCTAAATAACTGAATTACCATTAAGTTTTCTTGTATAATTTAATACTACTTTTTATTATACCCTCTAAATTGTTTTATCTCTTAAAAGGAATCAAAAAGATGATTACATATTTATAAAATTAGCATCTGAAAAATGAAGAGCACAATTCCAGTTTTTACATGCAGTTCCAGTACTATGCATAGGATGTAGGTTACATTTTACATTTCTTTCAGAAATATTAACCAAACAGGATATAGTTACTGCACATCTAAGTTACCGGGCCACCAGGTGAGGGCTGGGTCATAAAGACCTATAAAATATGGTACCTGCCCTGAAGAAGTTTACAATGCAATAAGTTCTAGAGGAAAAAGAAATAAGCTGGGTCACTTATTTTCCCTTTTTGGTGATTCAAAAAAATAATATAACATTAATAACTGCCTGCCAGAGCTAAACATACTGAAAAACACAGATTCATCTCCTTAATGCTTTCCTTTGCACTTGTCATCCAAAGCAATGTGGGAAATTTGGAGAGATAAATTCTAGAATGGGATTTGATACAGAGTGGCCCAATACTGTACCTAATTTGCACTGTGCCATATGCAATACAGTGAAATCCTAACACATTACATTCTATATTGCAGTCTGGTTATGAACACACCAATTTCTGTAGTCCAGCCACAAGCTCAAGCAACTGCAGCCTAACTGTCCTTGGAAATCCTCCAACAATGCCAAAGGAGACTTCAGCAATGATTTAAGCATATTTGTATAGGACTTTTTAAAAGTACAATAGTTTTAGGTTGATTATCACACCATTCAAACACACTAATAAAAAAAGGCAACAAGGACTGCAGGAAGTCAGCAGCTGACAGCCACAGGTAAGGGAAGGCACCCAATGATCCTAATAATCTAGTGAAAATTACTAAGGACTGCAGATCTCACAAGGATGTGAAGATAATTCTCACATGCCTGTTTCTGTCATCACTGATGTTGTTTCACTTGTAAACTTATTGAGGGTAGCTCCATAGGCTATAAAGCTGCATCATCTTTGCCAGAATAAAATGTTCTTGTTATCTATAAGAGCTAAATCACATTACTGGAAGGTAGTCTATAAGAAACACCTGACTCACAGGTGAAGCCTCCAAGGGCCATAGGTAGTCCCTCTAAACTTGAACGCAGGCCAATGTCTGTCAGCTGAAGGAGAACTAGAAAAAAAAAATGCTGCCAAGAATACCATAGGAAAATGCTCAGCATGTGTCTTCAACTTGTGCAAATTTCCATTTACAGAGAAAAGATCATTTGGAAAATATAGCCATTTTTGGAAGACTGAGCAGCCAAGGTTCTTAAGTATAGGAGACTGGGACAAAAAAAAAAGGTAAATTTGTTCACCAGTCTACTTGGTACATGTTTGGAACTAGAGATCTCAAATAGGAAAAATTTCCTCTTAGGCCTCCCCTTCCCCTCTCCAACACATCTATCAGATAAGTAAGGCTAACAGAAACTTCAGTGTGTAAGGTACAGTACAGTGAGATTAGTGCTATAACTGATACTGATCTAAGCATTCCAGAAGAGCTGCTTACAGATACCAGGGAACACCTCAGGGTCCAGATTTGCTTCAAGCATGCACAGAGGACACTGGAATGGACCAAACCAGCACAGAGCAAAAGCTTTCCAGACAGGAGGTCTAGCTTGTAAAACTACATTGCAATCATGCAGGGACCTACAAGTAAATTGTGTGGATGAGGAACTGGAATTTCAGGTGGAAATTGAGGGATCCAATCTAGAAATGTGGGCAACGACGAAATCATTAAAGGACAAGATCATGCTACTTGGCCTTTAAGTTGTGGATGATGCAGGAGAGAAACTGAAGGGTTTTAAGCAGGTTCCATAATCACACTTCGGTTCCAAAGAAAACTACTGTAGCAGCAACATGGTGGATAAAACAGAGTAGACCCAAGAACCAGAGCCAAGGAAATCAGTTAGGAAGCTATTGCAATAACCCAGCAGAGAGATGGAAGGTAAGATAAATGAGGTCAGGGACAGTAGGAGAAGAGAAGAGGCAAGTGCTATAAGTACCCAGGAAGCATATTCAAGGTTACTGGATAACCAATGCATATGGAAGTTAAAGATCAAGAAGTTGAAAATAAATCCAAGGATAAAATGTTGACACTGACTAAGAGAATACAAAAGAAAGAAGTTTATGAGAAAGCAGATAAATTCGAGTTGAGATACAGTGAGTTTGAGGTACCTCTAAGCCATCCATGCAAAATAAGGTTGAATATTTTGGACAAAAGCTCAAAAGACCATCCTAAAATAAAGATGAAGTTTAAGAAGTCATTAGCTTCTAAATCTGAGCTGTCCAATATGCTAGCCATTAGCTACATATGGCTATTTAAACACAACTTAATTCAAATTACACAAATTAAAAATTCAGCTCTTTGGTAGCAGTAGCCACATTCAAGTGCTCAAAAGCCACATATAGCTAGTGACTATCAAATTGGACATGGCAGGACACAATATTTCCATCGTCTCAGAAAGCACTAATCTAAGTGGTAGTAAAAGCTAAAGAAATGGATAGGTTCACACTAGAAGCACGTATAAAGTAAAAAGAGAAAATCAAAGACATTACTTAGAAACACTCATTATAAAGGGTAGGGAAAGGAATAACCAAAGATCAGAAGAGAAGAACATGTTAGACCATGGTTTCAAGGGGGGCGAGGTTAGTACAAATACAATGAAGAAGTCATATAGGGTGAGGCTTAAAACAAACATCAGCACTGGGTTTGCCAGTTGACCTGCCTGGGCAACAGAGCAAGACCCAAAAAAGCCCAACTTATCTCCACAGCCTGAGTTCTTAAAGATTATGCTACATGAACTCCCCAGTAACACTGTAGTATATGTCTTGATTCACACCTCTCTTTCCCCATACCAGACTGAATATAAACTTCTTGAAATCAAGGACCAAATTGCATCTACCCGTGTGCTATGCTCAGTATAACTGGCATTCAAAAATTTACCGAATAAATGAAAACAAGTAATTCACAGAAAGTGGCTAAAAAGGAAAGAAGCAGAGCATGGTATTCAGAGAGACAAAGGGTCAAGGGAAAGTTGAGGAAAGGGGTTGTTTGGTTTTCCTTCTGCTTTTTCTTTCACAATGGTAAACATTTCAGCATCGTTACAGGATGGAGCGTGTAAAGAGCAAAACCTTCCTGACAGAATGTGGATGGGCCAAAAACAGCAGTAAAGAGATTAACCTCAAATAGGAAAATATATTCCTTGGGTGGATATTGGAGGAGAAACAATGAAGAATGTTTGCAGATATAGACAATTACAGCAAGCTCTAGGAACACTTTCTCTGAAAAAGGTATCAAGGGGCATGCTAAGAGTCAGGAGTAATCATTTCTAAGATCTTAAGTGAATGCTGTGGTATGTTCCCATATGGGAAAAAAGTGAGTGCTTGACACATACACAGAATATCATTGGAAGGATACAAAAGAGCCAGGTGCAGTGGCTCACATCTACAATTCCAGCACTTTGAGAGGTTAAGGTAGAAGAACTACTTTAGCCCAAGAGTTCAAGACAAGCCAGGGCAACACGATGAGACCCTGTCTCTATAAAATACAAATAAATAAATTAGCCAAGCGGTGCAGCGTGCCTGTAGTCCCAGCTACTCCAGAAGCTGAGGTGGGAAGATCGCATGAGCCCAAGAGGTGGAGGCTGCAGTGAGCCATGATTGTACCACTGCACGCCAGCCTGGGTGACAGAGTGAGACACTGTCTCAAAAAAAAAAAAGATAGAAAATAATAAGCTAACCAGCAGCCCTTGGGGCTGCTCTGCCTATGGAGTAGCCATCTTTTGTTTCTTTACTTGTCTAATACTTTCTTTCATGTTAAAAAAGAAAAAATAATAAATGTCATCATGGCAGGTGGCGGGGGGACCTTAATTGGTGGTCTAGGATGGAAGGGAGGCTTAGGAAATTTCCCTTTGTACTCCTACATGGTTGGACTTTTTAAGAAGTACAGATGTTGTTTTTCAGTTTATTTTTTGAGACAGGATCCCACTCTGTTTCCCAGACTGCAGTGCAGTGACAATCATGGCTCACTGCAACCACAGCTTTCCAGGTTCAAGCAATCCTCCCACCTCAGCCTTCCAAGCAGCTGGGACTTCAGAAATGCACCACCACGCCAGGCTAATGTTTCTGTATTTTTTCGTACAGACGGGGTTTCACCATGTTGCCCAGGCTGGTCTTGAACTCCTGGACTCAAGCAATCCACCCGCTTCGGCCTCACAAAGTGCTGGGATTATAGACATGAGCCACCGGGCCTGGCCGCTTTTTCAATTGAAAAAACTATTTGGGACAAAAAAGAATCAGGCCCATAGATGAGGTAAAGAAGTGATAAAGGTTTAGCATAAATGCTCTGAGAAATGGAAAAGGAGATGACCAAAGAGCTAGTTAAAAGCCAGGCCCCATCATGCCCTATTCCCAGTTAATCTCTCTGTGTCTCAACCCCATCATGTACAAAATAACAGTAGGGAGAGTGCCCATTTCAAAGTAGTGTGAGGGATAAGTGATTAAAACAGTGCCCAGCCCATTGTATGAGCTGAACAAATGCAGTTATTGGGATGATGATTGTTATCTAGCAGCACTGAGGACACACAGATACCCAATGTCTAAGGGCATCAGTTCACAAAGCTGGGAGTGGTTTCCACCAGGATGCAGGAACCCAGTTCAGCCACAGAAGCCTGCCAGGTTACTCCAGGCTTGGAGATCTGAGGCAATTGAACAAGGAGGCCAAAGGTGCTATTATTTATTGATATTCTACCTTATGTGAGGTGTGAGGAAGTGAGGAGTTTGAAGGCATCCCAGTTCAAAGGGAGCTCCATGGTTACTTTTGTGGAGTGTGGGTTTAGTGTGGAGCAAATGTTGACAGCAGGAGGCAGACAGAGAAAGAGAGGCAATGTAAAGAGGCTGTAGTAGGTCTGCATGAAACAGAAAGGAAGGGAATATATCCAGGCACCAAACAAACCTCTGGTGTGTGTCCCACTGCAATGAATGGCTGAGTCCCTGGACACAATGCCAGTGTCCCCCAGGGGGAAAAAAAAAAAAAAGCTATGAGGAGAAAGGAAGTAGGAAGCAAGAAGAAGAGGTTAAAATGCTGTCACTAACTGAGAACTTCACACTATAGTGATGGGATCTCCCCATTAATAACAGCTGTCACATATTAATTGTGCGGTGCCTAAGCTATTGAAACGTGTTAACTCAACTAATCCTCACAACAATCTATAAGCATAGAGACTAATTACTTCCATTTTATAGAAGGGAAAACAGAGGCACAAAGGTTGATAATTTGCCCAAGGATATAGAGCCACGTTTGAGTCTCTCTCAAGTCTTTTTATCACAGTTTAAGGGTGGGACTTTAGAGCCACATTGCCAGGCCCAAGTTCTTCAATAACCCACATATGCTTCTGGTAGTCTTTATATACCCTTGCCCACCACCACTAGGATCTTTCATAAAAAGAAATGAATAATATTAATAACATTTAAACAAATTCATCATGAATGGGTTAATGAACCAGGCATTACAAAGTTACAAGAGTACTTTGTTTCGATTTTCAATTAGCCAAACATTCAGATTCCTACTATAAGCACAAGTCTATATATACCAGGCACCACACAGAAAGTGACTTCCAAAAGCTTACAAACACACGCATGAAGTAACTAAAAGCAGGTTCAATATAACATAACAATAAGAGCAAAATTATACCCTCAAAAGAGACTGAGTGGAGTTAGAACATGGTTTTAATTGGAGACCGTCACCTTGTATAAAGAAGTGAAATAGTCATACTGAATTTCTCAAAGCAGATTATACACACTCCATTTTTCATGTTCATTTCCCAGGCTGTCAATTTTTTCTTTAAAAAAGAATTGTAATTGTCATTATGCAAGGAATTCAATCAAAGTTTTTAATAAACAAAAACAGTTTAATTCTATAGTAAATTCCATAATTAATGTCACCAATTTGCAAATCTTTTATTTAAAAACTGAATGTTACAAAGTTTCATTTTACGACACCCAAATAAACAGCCAACCTCGGAAAAAATGCAGCAATTACGGGATAAACTCTCTGTATCTTGGGAAGATACTTCATAATAAAATTAACCAAATAAATGCAGCATTATGGATCTCACAATTAATCCACTAAGGGCTTTTACTAAGGGCTTCAAGAAATTCTACACCATAACTCCTTTGACAGAACTATGACTGAACAGGTATTCAGTCATCTTTAACTCAAGAGGGTGTGTACTTAGACCACAGCTACTTGGGTATATCCCACATCCCTCAGCACACAAAATGACCTCACATTTGATATATTAAATCATAGTCTCCCCCTTCCTTTCCAGTATTTAATATCTGCCATGATCCTCAAAGATGGAGAGATCAGAAAGCTACTGAGTATTAATTCCATTCACAGATTTACTTTTAGGGAAAGATATATATATATATATAAATTGGAACCCTAAAAAAATCAAAATTGAATTAAAAAAATCAAAATTGAATTAAAAAAAAAAAGCCCTGTAAACCCAGGAAATGAAGAGTAAAGATTAAAAGGAGATAAAGATAAGAAGGGAGAAAATGAGCATTTCAATGGAATTATGATATTTAATGTTTTAAGCTTATTAGTGAGTATACAGTGTTTTACACCTCTTTTGTATGATACATATATGATAAAATATATTTTTTTAAAGATTGCAAGTTCCTTATTTACCCAAAAAAATTATTAGAAGCAAACTGTTTTGAAACACATTGTATACATCCTTCACTACTGATACTAATCACTTTTATCTCATCACTAAACAAAGGACTAAGGTGAAAAAAATTTGCCCGGTTCAGGTACACATCTAATTTCTTTTTTTTCTTTTTTTTTTTTTATTATTATACTTTAGGTTTTAGGGTACATGTGCACAATGTGCAGGTTTGTTACATATGTATCCATGTGCCATGTTGTTTTGCTGCACCCATTAACTCATTTAGCATTAAGTATATCTCCTAATGCTGTCCCTCCCCACTCCCCCCACCCCACAACAGTCCCCGGAGTGTGATGTTCCCCTTCCTGTGTCCATGAGTTCTCATTGTTCAGTTCCCACCTATGAGTGAGAACATGCGGTGTTTGGTTTTTTGTCCTTGCGATAGTTTACTGAGAATGATGATTTCCAGTTTCATCACTCAAGTCATCTCTGGGTACCCCAAACTGTGGTCTACAGAGGCCTTCCACAAATTCTACTTAAGTCTTACGTTTTTTCAAGATTATCTTAAACATTAGAACTAAAGTAAGCATATTCTGGACATTGTGAATGACCCACTCTATAACCATGTTCTGTCACGAACTTTTGGTTTTACTTTTGTAAATACTTTTGTATTTACTACCAATATGGTACTCAATGAGGGCCAAGCAACATCATGACACAATAGATTTTCACAAGCTCTTCCACTTAGGAAGAATTCAGTTCCAAATGGCTATTTATAATTCCAAAATCACACTATTCTGGGAACTATGCACCCATAGGTATGGAAAATTAGATTTCAAGAGAAAAATGAATACAGAAGCTGGAAGTATAAGAGTTTTTATTTTTTCTGCTGCTTCAACATTTTCATAACATTTACTAAAAAATGTTTATATATGGCTATTTTCTTTTTAAAAACAGGTTTATAACAGTTCACCACTTCATCTACATCCTCAAGCCAACACCTATGAGAAAGATAATGGTGTCCGATGACAGGCCTCTGCTAACAGTGTCAGGCTATCTGTGAACTCCTCAGTCTACACATATCTTCCTCAGCCTCTGGGATTCCATTTCCACCCAAGAATCAAATTGATAGAAAGAAAAACAGCAAAATATACACATATTTTTCCACTATTAAATCCAATAAGGATGACTTAATTTCAGCAAAACATCATCGATCGCATTAAATTAATGTTGCTGTTAATTTGAACTTTATGGGTTTTATAGTTTTGTTTTGGATTGTAGATGTAAATCTGTTTTAGTTTTATAGGTGTAAAAAGTGATAAGCATAAAGAGTTACACTTAGTTTTATATCTGTACATATATTAGTAACATTATTTTTATTATCATTCAAGTCCATATTGGAGTATCACAAGAATTTTTTTTCCTAAGTTTGAAGTTGTTTCCTTTATACGTTTTTTGTAAGTTACATTTGTACCCCAAGTTTCATCATCCTATTACCCCCACTTTAGAAATAAAGAACAGGCCCCTAAGAAAGCTTCAGAAACTTGCTCTGACCACTCAGCCATCAGATCAGAACTCTGCATCAATCCAAATGTCACCTGGTATGCCAGGATAAGAACTAAGAACAGAATGGCTCTGCCTCCAGCACACCAAGAGCAAAAAGCCTGGTTCAATTAAGTTTTCCAAGATTAGAAAGTTATTCAAATATCCAATGTATTCCTAATGCCCTAAGGTATAGGCAAAAATTGTACTATTATTACCGTTACTACTAATGAAAACAAAAACAACAATCCTATAAATGGCAAATATTTCAATAGAGGTTACAATGAGCCAGGTATTCTAGGCCCTAAACATAACCTTTAATCTTCATGACAACCCCATGTTACACATGAGAAAGAGGAGGCACAGCGAAAGGTTAAGTAATTGCTCAGTTCACACAGCTAATAAGTGATATTGCTGGGATTCAACCCCTGAGAGTGGTTCAAGTCACTGCTCGTAAATGTTACTCATAATGCTTCTTCTACAAAAAACTGTAAGAAAAGATAGCAGTGGGTCTTTTGAAGAATAAAATCTATGGCCAGCATTTCCAAATAGATTTCACTAAGTAACTAGTAACATGAATGTTTCAGGACCAAAGCCTATTTAAACTCTTAAATTCTCCCCTAAGTTAATAAAGACTATTCAATTTGCTATTTGAGAAAAATTACTCCCCATGGCAAGGTACTTCAATGCCATCCTGCTGCTACTGAGAGAAAAGTTACCTTTGTAGATCCTGTTCAAAGAAAGCCCATGCTTTGATCCTTAATATCCCACGAAGTAAAAGGTTATGCTTAATCTATATTTTATAGATCTAAAAATCAAATTAGTTTCTGAGATAAACAAGCAAGAGTGTAAGGATAAGCATATTCTTTAGCATTCATTTCATTCCTAGTTTAGAGGATACTATGTGCTGAGTTAAAGACAATTACATTAGTGTAATACGTAGCAGTTTTTTCCTGTATTATTCTGCAAGCATAAACAAGTCATACACATGTTAATTTACATTCCATATAAAAAGCCAATTTTAAAATCCAATTTATAAGACAATAAATATATAAAGATTCTAGGACACACCAATAAAGTTACGCCATAAAGTAGAGTTAATTCAAGACAACAATAATAAAAGCATGACAAATTTTAGCATTCCACCAACTGCACAAAGGTGTTTCAGGTAACATCTGTTCAGAAGCAATAGCTACAAGATAGACTAGATGAGATGCAAGGTTTCACCATGTAATAAATGTATGTCAGTTTGCTTGCTTCATAATTAAAGACATGAGTCTTTGAAAAAAGCAATTAAGCCCTGCTCTAAATCTGAGACAATCATCCCTATCCCTACCCCCACCCCTTTTTACCCTCAAAGAAAAGACCCAGAGTGGTCCAGGAGTATTAAATACCATATGTTATCTACTTTCAGCAACTAAATGTATCCCCCAAAAAGCCACTTAACATATATTGTTTCTTTTGATAAATCATTTATTTAAAAAAAAATTCTGGGTTTTTCTGTTTTATTAAGGATAGAAAGGAAAGAAAGGCTGGGAAAATTCAGAGCAATTTCTTAAAACAGCAGCCTGAATAAAATGATTTTACCTCCTTCTAAAGGTTACAATGTCTGGTGTGCGTTAGGTAGAATTCTGACATGAATAAAATTTAGGTGCCTAAAGCTTTCAACTAAAAACAGTATCTCAATTCTTGACAGTTTAAACCTAGGACAACTGAGAGCATCACTTAAGCTGAGAACTCAATGAAGGAACAAGTTCAAAAAACCAAAAAGAGCATTCAGAAATCACCTCCATCTTTTCCCAGCTTTCTAGAAACTATAGAGTAGACAAAACATGAATGGAGGTTTTGGTTGTTATTCCAGTTGTGGTTTATTTTTCTATTGTAATTTGGTTATCTTCTGTCCTCCCAAATTACAAACAAACCCTCTGAAATAAAGAGAAGGGAGAGATTTAAATGAATCTGACGGTCCTCCTTGTAACTATACCTAGGTTCATTTCCTATGGCAGGTGTAACACATTACCACAAACTGGCGGCTTAAAACAACAGAAATTCATTCTCTCAGTTTTGGAGGCCTGAAGTCCCAAATCAGTTTCACTGTGCCAAAATGAAGGTGGGCTGCTCTCCTTCTAGAAGCTCTAGGGGAGTAGCCTTCCTTGATTCTTCCAGCTTCAGATGGCTGCATTATCAATCTCTGCCTCTGCAGTCACAAAACTCTCTCCTCTTCTGTGGTCAAATAACAATACATATGTTTGCATTTAGGGGCCACTGTGATCATCCAGAATAATCTCATTTTAAAATCCTTAATCATCTGCGTAAAGTCCTTTAAAAAAGAAAACAGGAGAAAAGGCATACAAAGGTATTATGTGCAAGTGTGGCAAGTATGGAGTCATACAAAGTATGAAACTCAAAGAAGGGCCAGACGGCTAAATCTTAAATACCCTCTTCATAGGGAAGAGGGAAGTGGGGGATGTAAGGCAATTTACAGGATGAGTAAATAATCTTTAGGGGGGATGAATGGGCCCAAAGAAGAGACAAAAGTCTGAGACAAAGTTTGTCTGGGCTCGGTGTGGTGTCAACTCCAGTCTTCCTTCCTTCAGTATGCATCTATTTGAGTTGAGATGTCTGGGAAAGAGATTCACAACAGTTGAATATCTTCTGGAGGACACAATCTTTAGGTAGAGAGGTGAACTTCAGAGAAGACCCTTTCTTGCATTTCCGGCTCCCCAGGTTCTCTCGATTTGAAATCCAAAGTGGCATATTTGGGGGTATAATTTTCTGAGCCCTAACAATGCTTTCTTTCTCATATTAGTATCATAAGCTCCAAACAGAAGTTGCTTAAATAAGTGCATTTTATTTTTCTCCCAGTACAAGATGTGTGGTGGCAGGTAAGTTCCTAGGTTAACCTAACCTATAGTGGCCCAGAGACCCAGATCCTTCATATATATATGCATATATATATATATATATATTTATGTATGTGTATATATATATATATATTTTTTTTTTTTTGAGACAGAGGAGTCTCACTCTGTCACCCAGCCTGGAGTGCAGTGGCACAATCTCATCTCACTGCAAACTTTGCCTCCCAGATTCAAGCGATTTTCCTGACTCAGCCTCCTGAGTAGGTGGGATTACAGGTGCCCATCTTGGTATTTTTAGTAGAGATGGGGTTTCACCATGTTGGCCAGGCTGGTATCGAACTCCTGGCCTCAACTGATCCACCTGCCTTGGTCTCCCAAAGTGCTGGGATTACAGACATGCGCCACCGTACCCAACCCCTTCCTATATTCTTGGTCTGCCATATGTAGCACAGTACATGGGCCTTGTCTTCAGGCTAGCTATCCTCATTACCAGAAGACTATGGCAAAATAAGCATCACATCCTGACTATGGCCAAAGGCAAAAAATGGGCTATTGCTTCTTGTTAGCCTTTTTCTTTCAGATGTTGTATTTTTCAATGCTAGAATTTCCACTGTGGTCTTTTTATAGTTTCTGTTTCTCTGCAGAGGTTTCCTATCATTTCATTCATTGTGAGCATATTTCATTTATATTCTTAAATATGGTTATACAACTGCTTTAAAATCCTTGTCTATTAATGCTTACAACTGAGTTATCTTGAGGTTGGTCTCCATTGATTCTTTTTCTTGTTTGTATGGGTCACATTTTCCTGTTTTTTCTTAATGTCAAATGCCTTTGCACTATATCCTGAACATTGTGAATGTATGGTGTAGGGACTCTGAATTCCTTCTATTCTTCTGAGAAGTATTGCTTTTTGTGTTTGTTTTAGCAGGCAGTTAACTTGGCTGAACTCTCAAACTGCACATACTGTCCCATCTGCTGGACGGGACCTGAAATCTTAGTTCAGATATGTTAGCCCTACCTGTGCTGCTTGGAGTCTGTCCCATACATGTAGGGTTCAGAAATTTGAGGACTCTACACACAGAATTTGGGGCTACCCATTTGTGGCTCCTTCTCCATTCCAAGATTTCCTCCTCATTTATCAGCTATATGGTCACCAGAACTCTGCCCTCTGGTTTTTTATGCCAGTACAACTGTAGGCTTACATTCTAGTTTTAACCACCCCACATGACCCTGAATAGGGGCTTCCCTTATGCAAAAAGCTACAAAAAATGACAAACTTATCCAGCACTAGTCCCTTCTTCCAAGTATTGTCTCCAATAGCCATGTCTTTTGATCACTCTCCAGTGTTTTAATAGTTGCTTTTTATAATTTTGTCATGTGAGGGGTCTGTGGTCCAATGAGAGCTCAGCCAATACTGGATGCAGTTTCCGTTAGTTCCTTTTTACAGAGCAAAGACATCTTTCTCAGAATTCCCCAGCAGATTTCTCCTTTAGCTTACTGGCTAGAATTGTTTTCATCTGCTCTTTGTTAATCCCCTTTGTTCCGGGGCCTGCATGCCTTGAAGGATTTGGCTGCCACGCACTGGCTGGTATACATTAATGAGTTGGGTTACAGCTTATTCATTAAGCTTGTGAGCTTAGTTAATGTGTATCCATCTCAGACATAGATTCAATCTCCATGTGCTGACCATATCACTGTCCAAGGCCCCAGATGTCCAGATGTGTGGAACTTTGGGGCTGCCTCCTGGTGGAGTTCAACAGGCCCAGACAGAAGTTGCTTGAACCACCTGTGGTTGCCCCAGCTAAAAGGGTAAAAGCAGCCACATTCCACAATCTGGACTGGCTGGGAAGCTGAGCAGGGAGTTCTAAAGAGTGGCAGCCCAAACTCAGGCAGGCAAACACTGAAGGATGGTTCCTCATCCTCCCAGCAGGAGGCTGGAGGCTATGAGATACCCTGTCTCTCAGGGGCTGGAAGAGCAAAGAGCAGTATCTCTTTCAGACATCCTGCTGTCAGAAGTTACACCATAGCACAGTCATACATTGGGTTTAATTGTTGCTCCTGCCTGGCCCCTCTTTAAAAAAAATAAAATAAAATAACCTGTAAAGTCATTTTTTGCCATATAAGGTAACATTCACAGGTTCCAGGGATTAAAGTATGTCTATCTTTTGGAAGATCATTGTTCAGCCTACTATACCTGCTTCCAAATAACTCAAAGTAATTGGCAAACATGCACTAATCTCATTAAGCTTACTGGGATTTCATCTCTACTCAAATTCCTACTACGTGTACAATCAAGAAAAATTCTCCAACCTTGTAAATCTTCTCACCTCGCAGCCTGCCTATAATCAGAAAATCAATTCTACATTCATATTATATATTAATTAAAGGCATCACTAATTATTGCTAATGTTCCTGGATGAGAAAAGAAAGAGTAAAGATTAAAGTTCCCAACAGCTATGGGAGAGAATTCAGGACAGTGATTAAGAATGTGTATCCTGGGCCAGGCACAATGGCTCACACCTGTAATCCCAGCACTTTGGGAGGCCGAAGCGAGTGGATCACTTGAGGTCAGGAGTTCAAGACCTGCCTGGCAGCCGGGCGCGGTGGCTCACGCTTGTAATCCCAGCACTTTGGGAGGCCGAGGCGGGCGGATCACGAGGTCAGGAGATCGAGACCACGGTGAAACCCCGTCTCTACTAACAATAC